>NC_089585.1:75076514-76310526 GCF_019320115.1 Miscanthus floridulus
TGATGCATGAATCGATCTTACGAATCTAAGTACAAAAGTTTTATATAATCATAAGTACTAGATTTTTAATACATAGGATAAACCTAAGCATATTATCCGCCACAAACTTTCAAATAAGACATGATTAAGGCTAGATCATAGGTAAGAAGAAAGAAATTTGAACTTTAAAATATCAAGTTTACTTTCATTGATCCAAATCAATTTGAAGGTTTTCCAAAGTAACCTACAATGATCTTAGATGGGAACTGCTCTGATACCAACTGTGGTAGAACCTCCTAAGGAATCGGGCCCACATGCACCTATCATTGTCTTGACAGACCTTGGATAGCGAACACGAGTTCCCAACAAATCAATAGGTCTGTCAGGTGTCCTCAGGAAACCCGAATCATCCACGATTCTCTTTTCAAACAGGATCCCAATCATAGACATTGCAGATTACAACAGTTTATTCAAATATATACCAGAGTAAAAGATAGCAGAAGTCTTAAGATAACATAGTTACAAACTAGTTGTTTTCAAACTTACAATACCATAAGTGTCATACAACCATAGTAGCGGGATAATATTACATTAACTTTATTTATCATACAAACTAGTGCCTTGTCCAAAGGCCATTCATCACTCCTCATCGTCATTGACTTTAAACATAGACATGCAGCAGGGACCAAAACAAGCCTGCGCATGTGACTCACCTGCAACAAGGGTTAACAAACCCTAAATACAAAGGTACTCAACAAGACTAACCCAACGTAACGGGATGTAAGACTTTAGAGATGCAGGGGTTTGGGACAAGGTAAGGATGTAGCAAAATTCCAAGTACTTTGCCAAAAGCTTACTATTCTTATCCTATTTTTTAGTTTTACCCCTAAGTCCTTTTAGTTCATTATCTCAAACTAAATGTACATTTCCCATATTCTATTCCTTCTCATTTCATTCTTTTCTCATGTTTTAGTAATTCACCAGTCCTGCATTGCTTCTGTAATGAATTGAGTCTCCATATCCACGGAGCACCGGCAATTTGAATTGATTCAAGTCCCAGCTGGGGATTCCTTATCACACGACATATGTAGAACTTAATCTTGCATATATCAACCTCACTACCGGATCCTCCTATACTAAGTCGTCTCCACGCCACCTGAGAGCACAGCACACCTCAAATCCAGCCACATTCCAGCCATGAGGGTACACACTACTCCCACCATCTCTCCACTCCCAGTGCGTGGGCATTCGTCTTAGTATCGGATTAGCTGAAGTAGGCTTACCAGAGTATGTGACCAGTACTACAAAGTGTCTCGTTCAGAAGATCCACAATGAGTGGCCTTTAAGCGATATAGTCGGCAACATTACCCAACATTCAAGATAAGTCACTCGACTAGTCTCTAGTTCATTCTACCTTCATTCTTTCTTTGGCCAGTATGCCATCTTTGATTGTATCAAAACTTTTACTTTGAAAGCCTACCATAAAGCATACTAAGCATACTACGCCTTTATAAAAGAAAACATCTTCAAGGATGGTAAACAATTATCAAGGTAGGTAATGCATCAAGTAGGAAACATATGAATAAATTAACTTAATGCAATAAGTAACATAGTGGATAAACTTTTCAAAGTAAACAAGGTAAGGGTTTAATGCATAAACCGGGGCTTGCCTTCGTTGACGATCTCAGGTTCCGGATCAGTACCACGATTATCGAATCCCGTGACAACCAGGGATTCTTCCAGAACTTGCTCAACTAGAATCATTTCACTCTTGGGTTCTACAGGAAACGATAACATATGCTTTAACATGATGATAATGTAAACATGATGCTTTCACGGTACATGAAATGTAAAAACACCCCGAACGATTTTCCTTCACGGTACAGTTGCAAGCCAACAAAACTAACTTGTAAACCTACCATCAAGAACCACACATGTGACTTGACCAAATGAATCTTGAAACCCTACTAGTCACAAAACATGACCAAAACAAGATTCAACACTAATCAAGCACTTAGGGTTTGCTTTTATTTATTTTTGAATTAATTTGGAAATAAGCCCAAAAATGAACTTGTTTCAAATGACCTCAAAATTTTATGTAAGCTTCCTCACGACAAATTAGTGTACCAAAACAAATTTCATAATTTTTGGAGTTATACAGTGGCCTACAAAAATAATGGAAATTGCATTTATTAATTAATGGACTGAATATTTGAACATTAAAAATTTATTAAATTTTCAAGTTTCAAATTTTTAAACCATACTATAGCATGTATAGAGGCTACATACAAAATTTCAGAATTTTTGGAGCTATGTTCATTTTCCTACAAATTTCCAAAGATTCAGCACTATTGAAAATTAGAAAATAACAAAAGTCACTATTCTCTCTCTTGCTCTCACTGACAGCCGGCCCCCACCTGTCATCCCCAACCTCGGGCATTGACTGTGGCTGCGACGGTGCTGACCGACGCTAATTCGTCGTCGGTGAGTCTAACAGCGACGGCCAAAGCACTAACATGCTCACAAGAGCTAGGTGCATCGATCAGTGGCACTTTGGAGGTCGATTACGACATGGAACAAAGCTAACGCCGACCATGGCGGACGCGGTGGCACGACAGTGTTACGCAGATGAAACAAGGCCAGTAACGGTGAAACAGAGGGTACAGGAAGCATCAGTGGCTCACCCCGATCGTGCTGCAGCAACAAGCGAGACCGGAGAAGCCAAGGTGACGAGTTTCGATGGTGACCGGGATCACGGCGGAGCGGACCTCGTCGACGATAGCGTTCCAGCGACTGCAGTGGGCAAAACGAGCAGGCAAGAGTGGAATGAGCACTACAGCATCAAGACGAATCCATAGAGCCAACCAGCAAGGGCAACGGCTCACTGGACGAGGCTGGCCATGGTGAATCGGAGCTTCCGTTGATGTCGCCGGCCGTGAGGAAGATGAACGTGTACCGCGAGCTCTCGGCGAAATTAGGTGGTAGCAATAGCTCGGTCGAATGCGCAAGGAGCAGGCAGAACTGGAACATGGCTTTGACAGGGCTTGCTTGCGCTGAGGAGATGAGAGAAGCTCGTCGGAGTTGAGACGGTGGCGTCGGGAAAACAGAGGGGAGGAAGAAAATCCGACGACGTCGTCTGGGTCTTATAGCTTGGCCAGGAGTGCGCGGACTCGACACATAGAGTGCTCCCTACGCCAGTGCGAAGCCAAGGGTGGTCGTAGGCATGCCTGGAAGGCCGGAGAAGGACGTCGGTGGTGAGGCAGTGACGGCCTGTAGTTATCTAGATTTTTGAAGTATTTACAGATTTGCCACTACGTCTATTTTTCAAATTACTCCCAAATTTTCTAAAGAAGTTGAAAATCTCCAAAAAAGAAAGTTGCTCAACTTTTCAAACTCTACAACTTTGCTTCTAGAAGCATTTTCAAATTCTGCCTCCATTTTGAAATTTGAATTTGGGGTGCATTTGAGTATTTGAATCATTTCAAAATTACTCCAAATTTCATATGTAAACTTGAAAAACTTTGATTACCAAAGTTGATCCTTATAAAATAATCTTCAACTTTGCTTTTTGCCCCAACCCCAAATTCCACATGGATTTTGAATTAGTCAAAAGGGGCAAAAAGGACTTTTATGATTTGAATTTGAATTCAAATTTGATTTGTTTACCTTTTGCTTTAACTTTGATTTTTGACCCGTAACATGGCCCATTAGGGTTATTTGAGTCAAATGACATATGGCCTAACATGATCACATGAAATTTGACCCTTGTGGTCATGATCTTTATTTAGGGTTTTGAATCACATCACATGAAATAACAACATTATGAAATAAACCTTATTTAGTGAATGCATTCAAAATTTTCTACTTTATGAATGCTTTGCAATGCATATGATGACATGTCAAATTTTAGTGTTAGGTCAAAACACCAGAGGTGTTACAAGCTACACCCTTGCGCGGGTGCTCCAATGAGGACTAGTGGGGAGTGGCGACTCTCCAATACCTCGGCAAAACATCGTCGCGTTCCTCCTTCTCTTTTTACTTTGAGCAATTCAATTCGTATCATTTACATTCCTAGAATTGCCATGCTAGAGTAGGATTGGAACTTAGGGTGCTAAACTTTTGTGTATTAGATCAACAGAAATACTTTCTAGGCACAAGGGGTTAATTGGGCTAACCGTAGAGTTTAATTATTGCAAAGAAATTTAGAATTAGCCCAATTCACCCCTCCTCTTGGGCATCTTGATCCTTTCAATTGATATCAGAGCCTTGTGCTCACGTATTTAGGCTTAACCGCCTAGAGAAAGATGTCTTACGGAGATGGACCTCCTCCTATCTTTGAGGGGGATGATTTTCCATATTGGAAAATCCGCATGGACGCGTACTTAGAAGCTCTAGACGTTGGAATACTTAGAGCCGTCTCACAAGGTTTCCCAAAACCTTGGGATGCCACACACCCACAAGGCGATGAGTTGAATTATGAAAAATGGAATGCAAATGCTAGAAACACCATATTTAGAGGCCTTTGTAAAGATGTGTTCAACCGGGTGAGGAACCACAAAGATGCCCATGCACTATGGTCGGACATTTGTGTGCTCCATGAGGGAACAAAGAGTAAGCATGAGGAACGCTATCATCTTGTCATGAAAAAGCTCAACTCTTTTGAAATGCTTCCTAAAGAATATGCTAATGAAATGTATTTATGTTTGGATGTTCTTGTAGAGGAAGTCAATGGGCTTGGACTCACCCAAATGCAACTATCTAATGTTGTAAGAAAGATCTTGAGTGTCCTCCCCATCGACAAATATGGGAATATTGTGATCGTGCTTCATCAAGGTGATCTTTTCACCGCTACACCGACACAAATCTTGGGGAAGATCAATACTCATGAGATGTACATGCACATCACACCTCAAGATGGCTCATCCTCTACTAAAAAGAAAGAAAAAGATTTAGCATTCAAAGCTAGTCACGAGAAGGGCAAAGCAAGGCTTGAGTATGAGAGCTCAAGTGATGATGAAGTTGATGATGCAAGCCTTGCTCTCATGGTGAGAAAAACCACCAAGATGTTAAAGAAGCTAAACAAGAGTAGCATCAAGTTCGATGGCAAGAAGAAGAAGTTCTTCACTAGCTCTAGAAGGAAGCCAATCTCCGAGATGGATTGCTACAATTGTGGAGAACTTGGTCATCTAGCTCACCAATGCACAAAGCCCAAGAAAGACAAGTTCAAGAACAAGAACAAGGGCAAGAAAGATGACTCAAGTGATGAAGATGAGAAGAAGAAAGACAAGCCATACAAGAAGAGAGATGGCAAAAAGAAGGACTTCCACAAGAAGAAGAAGAGTGGAAAGGCATACATCGTCGGTGATTGGCTCACGAACATTGATTCATCTAGTGGCTCATCCAATGATGATAGTGACAACGAGAAGGTGGCCGCCATTGTTATTGACTCTTCATCATCTTCACCTCCACCATCGCCATCATCCTCTACACACCTATGCCTTATGACCAAGGGTGAACGCAAGGTATCAAATGATGATGAGAGTAGTGGTGATGAACATGCTAGTAATGATGATAGCGATAGTGATGATGATGAATATGAATCACCTTCTTATGATGATCTTGTTAAATTGCTAAATAAATACTCCAAGATCATTATAAAGACTAGAGCTAAGAATGACAAGCTAGAAGCTAAAAATGATTCTCTTTTAGCTAAATGTGATATAGCCGAAAAGGCTAGTGTTGAGCTTAGAGAAGCAAATGAAGCTATGTCATCCAAACTCAAGGAGCTCAAATCTTCTAAGAAAGAGCTTAAAGATAAACATGATAAACTTGAGAGGATGCATAAAGAGCTCATCACTAGCCATAATATGCTAAAAGATGAATATACTACTCTTAAGATTAATCATGATAATCTTGTTATTGCTCAAGAATTCTTATCCAATGAGCCACATGATGCTACTAACAATATTGTTAAGATTGATATAGCTACATCATGTGATGATTTGATCATTGAGAGCATTGAGCAAAGTTCTAGTAGCAAGGGTAAGCAAGTGGTTGAGGCCAATGATTATGATGAGTTTGTCAAGCTCAAGAATGATAATGAAAAGCTCAAGAAAGATCTTGAAGAACTCAAAACCACCAAGTCTATAGTGCTAGAAACTCTTGTTCATGATGATGGTTTGATCCTTGAGAATGAAATGCTCAAAGAAGAGAACAAGAAGCTCAAAGAAGAGAAAAACAATGATGCTCTCAAGGAAGAAAACAAGAAGCTCAAGTTGGAGAAAGAGCACCTCAAGGTTGGATTGAGCAAGTTCGCTAGAGGCAAGCATCTTCAAAGTGAGCTACTAATGAAGACCGTCATGAAGATGGATAGAAGTTGCATTGGGTACATGGCAAACAAAGAGAAGAATGCTCAAGCTCAACAACAACAAAAGCCAAAGCCAAAAAAGTGTTGTGAGTGTGGACAAGAAGGCCACTTTACTCATGAGTGCCAAACTCCACCACCACAACCCTTGCCCAAGCATGCTAGACCTTTTGCCTTCAATGCTCACTACATGCTTAGAAAGGATTCTAGTAGAAAGTGAAAGTTATATTCTTAGGACCTCCCAATAAGAATAGGCCTAAGAAAATTTGGGTTGCTAAGTCACTTATTGAGAAGGTGAAGTGCCCTCAATAAGTTTGGGTTCCTAAAACTTGATCTCTTGTGTGTAGGTGAACTACAAGATCGGTGGAAGTCATTGGGTTATTGATAGTGGTTGCACACAATATATGACTAGTGATCCTCGTATGTTTACCTCACTAGATGAAGAAGTAGATGGACAGGAAATGATCACATTTGAAGATAACTCAAAGGGCAAGGTTAAAGGATTGAGCAAAGTGACAATATTAAATGATCATTCAATCTCAAATATGCTATATGTTGCTTCATTGAGCTTCAACTTGCTATCTATTAGACAATTGTGTGATCTTGGCTTCCAATGCTTATTTACCGAGAAGGAAGTTGTTGTATACAAGAAGGATGATGATCAAGTGATATTCAAAGGATTTAGATACAACAACCTATATCTAGTGGATTTCACCTCTGAAGATGCAAATTTAAAGACTTGCCTATTCACCAAAACAACACTTAGGTGGCTATAGCATAGAAGACTTGCTCATATTGGAATGAGCTCACTCAAGAAGCTAATGAAGAATAATTTGGTGAAAGGGTTGAAGGATGTGAAGTTTGAAAAGGACAAGCTTTGTAGTGCATGTCAAGCCGGCAAGCAAGTTGCAAATACTCATCCAACCAAAGCTTTCATGTCAACCACAAGAGTGCTAGAACTCCTTTACATGGATTTATTTGGACCAACAACATACAAGAGTTTGGGAGGAAATCTTTATTATCTTGTGATTGTTGATGACTATTCAAGATATACATGGGTATTCTTCCTTCATGACAAATCTGAAGTTGCATCATGCTTCAAGAAGTTTGCCAAGAGAGCACAAAATGAATTTGAAGTGAAGCTCAAAAAGATAAAAAGTGACAATGGGAAGGAATTTGACAACACAAACATAGAAGCCTATTGTGATGAAGTTGGAATCAAACATGAGGTCTCCGCAACATATACTCCTCAACAAAATGGTGTAGTTGAGAGGAAGAACCGGATATTGATCACTCTTGTAAGAACAATGCTTGATGAGTACAACACCCCCAAAGCTCTATGGGCGGAAGCTATCAACACCGCATGCTATGCATCCAACCGCCTATTCCTTCAAAAGTTTCTTGGCAAGACACCTTATGAGTTGCTCAATAGGAAGAAGCCAGACGTCTTCTTCTTTAGGGTGTTTGGTTGTAAATGCTACATCTACAAGAAGTGGCAACACTTAGGGAAGTTTCAAAGACGTTGTGATATTGATTTTCTTATTGGTTACTCATCAAAGTCCAAAGCATAGTATTTAATCATGCCACTGGCTTGGTTGAAGAAACATATGATGTGGAATTTGATGAATCTAACGGCTCCCAAGGAGCACATGAGAATCTTGATGATGTAGGTGATGAACCATTGAGGGAGGCTATGAAGAAAATTCTAGTTGGAGACATCAAGCCTAAAGATGATGAAGATGATGTACAAGTGATTGATCCACCCTCTTCATCAAGTGTGCCCCAAGATGGTGAAAAAGATGGGAGAGTAGAAAATGAAGACACTCATGTCTCCCATGAGCAAATGGTGGTACAAGCACAAGATGTTGATGCTCCACAACCTCCTCCTCAAGTGGTTAATAGAAGAAATACACCTCTACTATAAAATCATCCACAAGATCTCATCATAGGGAGTCCATAAAAGGGTGTAATGACTCGCTCATAAAAACTTGCTTCATTTATTGCTCATCACTCTTTTGTCTCTTGCTTTGAGCCTACTAAGGTAGAAGAAGCTCTTCAAGATCCAGATTGGATAAATGCAATGCATGAAGAATTGAACAACTTCACCCGCAATGAAGTTTGGAATCTTGAAGAGCGGCCAAAAGGTGCAAGAGTTATTGGAACAAAGTGGATGTTCTGAAACAAGCAAGATGATCAAGGCGTTGTTGTGAGGAACAAGGCAAGACTAGTAGCAAAGGGGTTCTCTCAAGTTGAAGATTTGAATTTTGGAGAGACCTTTGCATCGGTTGCAAGACTAGAAGCCATTCATATCCTTCTTGCATATGCATCACATCATGAAATGAAATTATATCAAATGAATGTGAAAAGTGCATTTTTAAATGGCTTTATTAATGAACTAGTCTATTTGATCAATCTCCTGGGTTTGAAGACCTTAGATATCCTAATCATGTTTATAGGTTGTCCAAGGCGTTATATGGTCTTAAGCAAGCCCCAAGAGCTTGGTATGAGCGCCTTCGGGACTTCCACATTGAGAAGGGCTTCACCATTGGAAATGTCGACACCACACTATTCACCAAGAAGCTTGGTGGACATATCTTCATTTGTCAAGTATATGTTGATGATATCATCTTTGGATCATCAAATGAAGATTCTTGCAAAGAGTTTGGTAAATTGATGTCGAAGGAATTTGAGATGTCAATGATTGGAGAGTTTACATTCTTGCTTGGTTTTCAAGTCAAGCAAATAAGAGAAGGGATTTTCATCTCTCAAGAGAAATATACTAATGATCTTCTCAAGAGATTCAAGATGGATGAATGTAAGCCAATTAAGACACCAATGCCAACTAATAGACACCTCGACCTAGATGAGGGAGGTAACACGGTTGATCAAACTCTCTACCGCTCTATGATTGGTAGCTTGTTATATTTGACCGTATCTAGGCCCGACATCATGTTTAGTGTGTGTATGTGTGCTAGATTTCAAGCTAATCCTAAGGAAACTCATTTGATTGCCGTTAAAAGAATCCTTAGGTATCTTAAGCACACACCAAGCATTGGCCTTTGGTATCCTAAAGGAGTTAGATTTGAATTAATTGGCTATTCTGATTCGAATTATGCCGGGTGCAAAGTTGATAGAAAAGCACATATGGAGGGTGCCATTTGCTTGGTAGATCACTTGTGTCTTGGTCCTCCAAGAGACAAAATAGTGTGGCTTTGTCCTCCGCCGAAGCGGAATACATTGCTGCGGGTGCTGGTTGTGCACAAATACTTTATATAAAACAAACTTTGCTAGACTATGGTGTCATTCTAGAAAAAGTACCTCTTTTGTGCAATAATGAAAGTGCGGTAAAACTTACAAATAATCTGGTTCAACACTCTTGCACCAAGCACATAGATATCCGCCATCACTTTCTTAGAGATCATGTTGCAAAGAATGATATATCATTAGAAGGTGTAAGGACCGAGGATCAATTGACGGATATCTTCACTAAACCGCTAGATGAGGTAACTTTTTGTAGATTGCGGAATGAGCTCAATGTTCTTGATTTTAGCAACTTTACTAAAAGATGAGCTTGTGTTATCCCTTGCATTGCATTGTAATATACGACATGTTTAATTTATGGTAATGCATATAGGGCTTGTCTAACATGGTTTAGATAACCGCCGAAAAGCATGTGAAGAAGCTTAACCTTGGATCAAACTTGACAAGCAACTAGATTTACTTTCAAGTATTGCATTGCATATGTATGAATGTTGTTTTGTCGTTTATCTTAAATTGCCCTCTTATTGACTATTTTCTTAAAAAGAACTATAGCCTAAGGCAATTTTTTTTTGAAAAACATGAGGGTTTGAGAGAGGTCACTCACACCAGTCACAATTGGTGTTTATTTGGATCTTATTGAAGTTGGAACTTGATTAGGAATAGGCAGCACGAAGAACTTTGAAGATTTGCTGGAAAAAGAGTGACCGGACGCTGCACCGGACTCTGATGTCCTATGTCCGGTCAGTTCACAGGAGGTGAACCTACTATGAAGGAGTGACCAGACGCCAAAACCATATTCTCCCAGCGTCCGGTCAGATGATGGTCCAGCATCCGGTCGATCGAAGACGAAGGCAAAAGCTTGCACCGGACTTTGGCTGCGTTCGGTCAGGGTTCACCGGACGCATCCGGCCACGATTCTAGGGGTTTTGAACCTTACTGGAATCGACCGAACGCTGGGTGGCAGCATCCGATCGCTGGCACCGGAGCGTCCGGTCAATAGGAAACGTGTGGGACCCAGATTCTTTCTTCTTTCCTAATCCAATCCATTGGGGGACCCATATAATTCAATCACCGTGCGCGCTTTTTGACCTAACCCACCGACATCGTCGCCATCCTTGCCCGCACCGCTCGATGCGCTGCGTTGCCTCCCCGCCACAAGCTCATGGCTCCCGCACCGGCTCCACGTGCCGTTGCTCGCTCTAAGCACCACATCCGCAGCCGCGTAGCCGTCATATTGCTCAGTGCCGCCACATAGCCGCTCCTCTCCGTGCTCCCGAGCCACCGTGCCTCCACAACAGCAGCGTCATCCATTCCCAGCGCCAGCAAGGCCCTGCCCTAATGCTGTCGTGTCCTAGCACCCACATTGTAACCTCACCGGTTACCTAGCTCAGCATCACAGCACTGACTTCAATTGCATTGCTCAGCCATCGATTCACTGCTCACCACGAACCCTAACCCTAGCCGATTCAGTGGTTCCCCGCGTGTCGCGTCTCTTCTCTTCTCGGGTCACCGGTTCGTCAGGTAGCAAGCCTTCGATTCAATTTTGTACCCAATTGCTTGCTCTATTAGGGTTTCGTATCTCTAGATGGATAATTGAAATTATTTATATATCCTATCTGTTCTATCGTGTAGCGAGTCGGTGCCGTTGAGGTCATATTTGTTGTTGTCAGTCAACTCGGGGCCAAGCCCACGAGTATGGATCAAGGTCAAGCCTTGGAAGTGACAGTTGGCTATTGTTTCTTGTTAGCGGCAGTTGTTCTCTTCAGATCCTTTAGATGGCTCATGTGAAGAATGCTGGAGGTGGTCTAGGTGATGAGGATCCGAGGCGTCTGCCTCGTTTGCCTATGGATCCAAAAGGCAAGGCGACAAAGAAGCTGGCAATAAGGAAGCACAAGTATCCAGATGCAGATACATCTAGAGCAGCCGTAGTTGTAGAGGCTGTAGAGCGTGCCGAGAGAGGAGGTGCTCGTAGCGGAGTTTGGATCGTAGATCAGCTTTCACCATAAGCGAGGGCTACACTTGAGCAGGTTGAGCGCCTTCATGGTGGTCTAGCTGGGACTCTCATGATTAGAGGATGGTGTGTTGCCATTGATGAGGGTCAGCCATAGGAGGAGTCACAGCAGCAGGCACTATCAGCAGAGCAGACTCAGGAGAGACAATAGGCCGAGGAGACAGAGCAGGCATCTCAGCCATAACTTCACCGCTCTGGTCGTACCCATGCTCCAATCACGCTGAGGGCAGATACATAGCGGAGGGTTCTCATCCACCGCCTAGACCACAGGGTCCGCCTCTAGTGATACATCTAGATCTGAGGGCCGCCACGGCCAAGCAGGTGCAGCAGCTCAGATTTGTAGAGTTTGAGCAGTGGTTTCCACCAAGGCAGGATGACAGAGCTTTAGAGGGCTTCTACACACCACTGTAGAAGGATTTCTACAATGCATATCTTAACAGTGGAGCTGTATTTAGATCTTAGAGGGTGTGCAACATTGAGTCTATAGTTGCTGCAGCTGGAGAGCACATTTGCCCCTACCTTGCATATCTACCAGGGCTGATAGACTTGATTGGACGGATAGGATTATATGTTCCATCTTGGGTCCGTCAGTTCTATGCTACTCTCTGGATTGACCCACAGCACAGATATATTCACTTTGCATTCAGAGACAGAGATTACAGGCTGACGAGCACTAGGGTTAGGGAGATACTTAGGCTTTAGGAGCAGCCTGTCAGGTTACATGAGGTTTGCTATGGATAGACAGTGCCTCCTAGACACCCTCTTGGCGGTATGGTGCCCCCTACAGACTTGGTTTGCCACTGTTTCATAGAACCTTTTAGCAAAGGGTTAAGAAGGAACCCTAGTGATCTCACTCCCACTGTTCATGTGCTTGAGGCTATCATGAGGAGGACATTACTTTCAAGGATGGGATATAGAGTGGGCTTGACTCGTATACAGCTATGGCTTCTCAACTCCCTGATGTAGTAGACCGTATTTGACATTTAGGATCTCCTTCTTTCAGAGATGGAGGATACTATTACTAAGGGGTTCAGAGGTCATCGATAGTTGCCCTATGCCCACTGGATCATGTTTCTTATTCATAGGGCAGTTACAGTGAGGCCGCCTGAGATGCTAGCTGAGTACAGTGGTGCTATAATAGAGTTCTCTGCATATAACCTGACTTAGATGATCCGTTATAGTACACCGACTGCACCTAGTCAGCCACGCCGTCGTCCAGAGGTACTAGAGACTATAGCCTAGTAGGATGATATTATTAGGGGTATTGCAGCTACAGAGGAGGAGTAGCTTGCTCAGCAGGAGGGGATGGTCAAGAGTGACCCTAGTGATAGCTCAGATGAGGACTACCGTGACATTCCTTAGATGCCTGCACATTGACATGATCATGAGGCCGGCAGCTCTAGTTCAGCTCCACCTGCACCACAAACAGCCCCCGCTCTACTTGCTATACTTGAGCAGATGAGGTAGGATCAGGCATGCCAGGCTCAGGAGACTGCTGCCACTTTTGCACAGTTCTAGACTTGACAGGACGAGTTTTAGAGATAGCAGTTGGCTATTCAATAGCAAACGTAGGCTCTACAGCAGTAGTAGCAGGCCATGCATCAGTAGCAGATCCTCATGTAGCAGCAGCTACTTGGATTTATGCAACATGTTGTGATAGCTATTGGGGCTCCACTGCCACAACCTTCGCCCTAGCTTGGTCAGACTGCCACTACTTCTATGATTCTAGCGTTACAGCCTAGTGGGCTTCAGAGTCAGGGACAGCCACCAGCATAGTTTGCTTCTCCTACAGAGTAGGTGTCCCAGTGCTTCGCTTCACCAGTGCTAGCCCCGCAGTTCATACCTCTTTAGATGGGCTTCACACCGGCTCAGACTTCCTCGCTGCTAGTGCTAGAGACTACAGTGTCTAGGAGCCTTGGAGCTTCCTTCAGTGAGTTAACAGGGTAGCCTACTCCTCCATATCTATATGTCCTAGGTCCTTCTATAGTTGCACCTATTACCGGGACTACAGAGACGCTCCCTTCCTCAGTGGCATCATTAGAGCCAGCTGATACAGTCATACCAGCATAGCCTACAGTAGCCCCAGTTACTAATCTGACTCAGACTGCTTCAGCATCGCTTCCAGCTACAAAGGGTCAGACTACTCAGAGCTCCAGGTCAGATGATGATGGCACCCAGTTTTAGCTCGCTCCTCGTACCTCAACGCCCGACTAGTCCGCTGCAGCCCCACCGACCGACCCTTAGGTTTTGGTGTTTGACGCCAAAGGGGGAGAGGGATCAAGTATGTTAGACTTAGGGGAGCATCATATCTAGAGGGAGCTTAGTTTATCTAGTTTATCTATTAGCTTATCTATTACATTTGGAGTTTTTATGTGTGATACACTATTATGCATTCATCGTGTGTTTACCTTTATGCATTAAACTATATTTATGTGATAGTGATATCTACATGATCGTGATATATGACATGTGTGCTCTCTACTTTGAATTATTTATATGTCATATCACTTGTGCTATGTTCATTTGCTTTGCTTCCGCATTTTTACTCCAATGCAAATGAGCTTTATTACTTGTACCCATGCTTATTTCATATCTTTTGAGTACATCATGTTGGCTTGGGTCATATAAGCTTTCCTAACACTGTTGTTCTTATTGCCAAAAGCTTATATGAACCAAGCATGTTAAAAACCTCATCTCTTTCACATACTCGAGGTAGTATTGTCATCAATCACCAAAAAGGGGGAGACTAAAAGCATCTAGACCCCTAGTTGGGTTTTGGTGATTAATGATATTACGTGATTACTGTGACTAACATGTGTTTTGCAGAGGCAATTAAGTTAGGTCACGATAATGGAGATCGATTAGGCAATCATGGTGGTCATGCCCCTACGATGGAAATCGTTTCAGTTTTCAAAGGATGGACGACAAGGTTAAGGATGGACTAGTTCTAAGTGTCGTTTGGAGTTGAAGAGACACTTAGAGTAGTTTAGGACTTTGTTTTTCCTTTGGCCATACTATTAAGGGGGGTATGGACGAGTAGCTTGACCTAGGTGAGTCTAGTGTGTTAGGTGTGGTGCACACTTGCTAAAACTAGCACTAGGTAGCTCCAAAATAGCCCTTAGATCTAATGGAGCAAACTTCATTCACATATGATCGAGAGTTGGAAGTGAATGGAGGGTCAAATACTGACCGGATGCAGGCTCCGGTGTGACCGGATGCTGGATCAGGGTTCGGTCAGTTCATTTGACCAAGGTGATTTCGTCTGGTGCGACCGGATGCTGAGAGGTGAAGTGATCGGACGCTGAGGGCCAGCGTCCGATCGACTCTAGTAAGGTTCCAGAGAGGGAAAATCACGACCGAACGCGTCTGGTCAGTGCTGACCGGACGCTGGCCAGCGTCCGGTCACACTTTGATCACTAGAGTTTGGGGGGAACTGACCGGAGCATCCAGTCACCCCGCAGAGGCACATAACGGTTCGTTTTTTAGCCCATGTTATAAATACCACCTCCATTCGTGTGTGGAGGTACTTTTGCTCATTCCAACAGCTGAGAAACACCTTTGAGAGTGCCAAGAAGAGCAAGGTCCTAGTGAGGTGATTGATATTTGAGAATCCCAAAGAGAGCCCTCATTAGTGAGATCAAGAGTAGCAAAGTGTGCATCCACCCTTCTCATTAGGCTTGTTGTGGTCA
The DNA here is from genome assembly GCF_019320115.1 of Miscanthus floridulus. Taxonomy (NCBI): domain Eukaryota; kingdom Viridiplantae; phylum Streptophyta; class Magnoliopsida; order Poales; family Poaceae; genus Miscanthus; species Miscanthus floridulus. Next base: position 75,091,819 of record NC_089585.1, read on the forward strand.
AGTGAGAGTCCACGCTTATTACTCTTGGTGATCGCCATCACCTAGACGGCTTGGTGGTGATTGGAAGCTTGGTGATCATTCGGAGAGCTTGTGGATGACACAACTCAAGTTATGAGCGGTTGTGGGTGATTCACCGCGACGGAGTATCGAATAATCAACCCATAGAGAGCACTTGATCCTTGCGCGGATCAAGTGGGAGCTACACCCTTGCGCGGGTGCTCCAACGAGGACTAGTGGGGAGTGACGACTCTCCGATACCTTGGCAAAACATCGCCGTGTTCTCCTTCTCTCTTTACTTTGAGCAATTCAATTCGTGTCATTTACATTCCTAGAATTGCCATGCTAGAGTAGGATTGGAACTTAGGGTGCTAAAATTTTGTGTGTTAGATCAATAGAAACACTTTCTAGGCACAAGGGGTTAATTGGGCTAACTGTAGAGTTTAATTATTGCAAAGAAATTTAGAATTAGCCTAATTTACCCCCCCCCTCTTGGGCATCTTGATCCTTTCAATGGATAATATGCTTTCTTAATCTGTTCATATCTTCTTGAGATGTGCATGTGAATTAATCATCTACGGTGCACATAGAACACAAATAACCAGATTTTGTTGTAAGATCAGTGCTTACATAATATAATTATGCTAAATAATAATAAAGCTTGCAGGTGAGCTAGTAGCTTGGTACAGAAGGTTGGATCTTGTAAAAAATTTAGACCGGCTATAACACATGGATCTATTTTTTTTAAAAAAATCTGGTAGCCTTACATTTTCATAATCACAAAAGCAGTATATGAAGCTGGATTGAATTAATTACCATCTACATCGTAAGCACCATAGAAGACATGATCATCAGACACCATATCAGAAAATTTTTAGCCTTGCAAAATTGCCAGTGAGTAAAAGAAATGAGAGTCCTCCCTCGCAGCTCCAAATTTTGCAAAATTGCCAGTGAGTAAAAGAAAGAAGAGCAGCCTTTAGCCATTTCATTGAACACCTGGTATGCATACAATACATACAATATGTGCTTCAATTCCCATGCTACATGATTGAGTCCTCCCTCGCAGCTCCACATTTTGCAAGCGCCCAGCTTCCAATGGACGGGCAAGACATGATCGTGTGGGACAAAGAGAGGCTTGACTAGCTGGTTGTGTAGAATTTGGTGTTTGTGCAGCGGATAGCAAGACAATCAATATATCAGGAAGTCTCGCCATTGACGTTGTGCGAGACTAATTCAATAGCATAGTTCACGTCTACTAGAGGCAACTAAATTTCAGGTCTCTCGGATTTGCTCTTTGAGGCAATATAATGTTTTGTTCATTAACAGAGAATAGGGGGTGGTTCAGATAATATTTTTCCCTGTCTAGCACATGAATTTTGTAAAGTTGCTTGACCTCTAGGACTGAAGCCATCAAAGTATAGTAATTGATAGCTAGCAAGAACATATGTAGGGGATAAGTGCAGTTATGTAAATGGGCCCTGTTCAATTTCCTTGCTCAATGTATTTTTAGTAAACAAATATGATTAGATTTTACTATTCAACAGTGAGGGGAGACTGTTAAAAGACCTAAGGAGCACAGGAAGGAACTATTAGTGAAAAAACACTTTTACACCCACTTTTAAATATTTTCTTTACTATCTTCAAATACTTCAAGATAAGACCTGTCCACTTTTTGAATAATCCCCTTATCCTACATAGGAATTCTCTAAAGATGTGTCACCATTTCTCCACTGCAGATTTCCCATTCACTGCAAAGTAGTATATAATCTGTAACTGAAATTGTTTAATGTGTAAAATGTTTTATGAAGGTAATATTAAATTTTGTGCCGGCAGAAGATATGGAGCATCATAGGTTGACAGAGATTTCTGCAATGATATGTAATGCAGGCATAGCCCTTCTCACAAGCTTGCTGTAAAAAAGTTCGAGAAAGAAAGATGCGCATAGAACCTCTATGGGTACCACTGGACATGGTTACAAATCCGCTAATTACTACAAATGAGATAAGATGTAGTTTTGTAAAAATTAATAACATAGTAGTTTCTCTAGGAAGTATGCAGAACTTGTAGTCAGTTTAGAGCTTTCGCACAAAGACTTGAAATATGATGATTTTAAAGAAAAAAAACCATTGTTCTGGTCTTCCAAACATAAATCGGTCATCCTCATAAACTACTGACTGAGTCTAGTGTCATCTAAACCACGTATCACAGTTGCATCATTTCATTTCAGCACATACTAACAAGAGAACGTAATTTCACCTGCTGTGTGAGGTTATGAATCTCGTTTGGTTGGATAAGATCTGCAAACTTGAATTTCAGCAGCACATGAGAAAATTAATAGTATGGCATCCCTAATACTATTTGTACTTCAATAGGTTTTCTAGTGCGGTTTTCTTTGATCTAACATTCAGTTAAACAGAGAAACTTGTAAAGCTTCAAAGGGTTGTTATATTAATAATAATAGTTCAAGATAGTCTATTAAGTGGAATTAGCAAGCTATCAGCAGATTAAACATTTGAACAATTGCCCTGTTCGCTTGGCTGATAAGCCATGGCTGAAAGTACTGTTGGCTGATTTATTGTAAGAGAAAAATACTGTTCGTTGGCTGAAAAAGTACGGCTTATAAGCCAAGCGAACAGAGCGAATGTTACTGATCCTTTTAGTGGGAAAAATATTTGGGACTCAACCTGAATAATATTTTTGCTCCTTCACCGCATCTCCTTCAGTTAAAACATAGAAGGCGCAGGGAAGATGAGGATGGGGTTTGCTACTGTGCTGCTGCCGACACCACCAGTGCTTCAAGGCAATCTTTGCATCTTTGATTTGGTTGAGTTTGAGAAGCTGCTTCTGTGTTCATGCTGGCTGCCAGGCCTATGTTGAAATTAGATTAGGAAAAAAAATCTACATAAAAATTTTCAAATTGAGGACACAAGCAAGACATGGCCAAGGATAAAGTTGTCACCTTGTTCTAGGCCTCTCGGGTCGAGGACGTCTAGGTCTGGTGCTGGTTTGGTGAGCGGCTTGCCTCGGAGTCATTTCGTCAAACAGCTGCTGCGCGTCGTGGATGTCGTCGGCTGCTCCGGCTGCCGGAGCGCTGGCCCATCCGCTATGCGTGGTGGCAGGTCACACAGGGGCGCGGGGAGCTATAGAGCTTCGGCGTGGAGGAGGCCCCAGAGGAGGGCCGTGGCGAAGGCAGGCGCGGGCTACGAGGCGTACCAAGTGAAGAAGCCGGCGGGTGACGCGGCTGGTTGGCGCATGCTGCGAGGAGAGACGGCGCCGCTGCAAGGGGAGGGGCGTCTCGAGAGGGGCTGCAGCGCTCGAGCCCCACGCTCGCTCCGGGGTGGCTGCAGCCGCAGTGGCAACACCCGCTGCCCGCTCCGGGGTGGCCGCAGCCGCCACGCCCGCAAACGGCCTGCGCCGTGGTTGCCGGGGCCGCTGGGGATCCACCCGCGCTGGGAACGCCGCGCCCGCACCCCGCTCGCGCCGTGAGGAGGAGGGAGGTGCCAGGGCGGCGGAGGGCAGCCGGAGGACTAGAGGAGCGGGTTCGCGAGGATTCGTGACTGTCCAGGTTGACGGCTTAACGAGCGAGAGACCCGCTATGCCCCGATCGGACGGTCCATATCACGCGTTTGTCGGATCCTATGGTTATTGGGCTAACGGGTGACGCAGCTTAATCGGATGCCCGATCTTGAACTCTGGATTCGAAAGGAAGAGATTTGAGCCTCATCTGGCGCAGATTGTTCAGCAGTTTTGACAGGCAAATATGATGGTTGTGTGATGTCACCTTGTAGTTTTATAATTTTTTACAGCGGCAAAGGGGGGCCGTGTTGCAAGCTTCAACCTTTTTACCCGACACGGTAACTATAAAAGGTCTGCCGACGCTGTTTGAAGATGTACATGTCTGCTTTTGGGGAAAACGACCAAGAAAATGATTCCAGAAATGTTTCGTCTGGACCCAGTCGCTGCTGAAAATGAAAAATTTGGCTTCCGACCCCTTTTCTGGTTGGCTGAAGTTCACAAGTTTGGTGTTCCTTCCTTGAGCCAAACACTGTCCGTACATTACGGTCTGGGCAAAGACACCACGCGCACACGGAACTGCTTTCCTTTTCCTAGGTCGACATGTAGTACAACAAAACACCACGGGTCAGCACGGCGCCCAATCAAACAGTAGGATTGCATATTCTACGGTGGAACTTGCAAGATACTTCTCCGTCCTATCTAGAAAGAATATAATTTTATAACAGTGCTAGATCAAATATACTCCAACCCGTTCTAAATTATAAGTTATTTTAGCTTTTCTATATACATTACTTTTGCTATGCATTTAGATATACACTGTCAAGATCAGAACATCTTATAATTTGAAGCAGTATAAAGTTTGATTAAATTTATATAAAAGTTACCGATGATTATTAGTATTAAATAAATATTATTAGATTATTTATAAAATATATTTTCATAGTATATCCGTTTATATTTATATATATTAATACTATTTTCTATAAATTTAGTTAAACGTATAATAATTTGACTTTGATCAAATCTAGAATTGCATTAATTGATTTAGTTCTCATATAGCGGACGTCAGGTACAGGTACAGTACATCCTTGCTGGCACCTCGGCGTCCATGAGTCCATGACCCTGAACCTGAAGGCGTTTTGGTGGTTCACTCGATTGATCTTCCGCCCCTGCAGCTTCACAATCACAGCTCCCGTCCATCTCCGATTAAGACAGCAACACTGCTCAGGCTTTGGAAGCTACCTAGTGGGCACCTAAAACTGGTGTGATGGGGGTGCTTAGAGTTGGCCACAGACATGGGAGATTGGGGAGGTGCATGCTGCGTGACCAAAATCAAGAAACTACTGCGAACACACAGAAAATTACTCAATGTCAAGCCTATTAGTTTGAACCGATGGCATTAAGAGGGTCTTGAATTTTCGATGCCGTGCAAGAGAGATTGAGTTTTTCCACCAGTATATAAGAAATTTACTCCACTAAAAATCCCGTTATTTGTTTTTTTGGTATTCGTGTAAAAAGAAGAGAACAGAAGTACACTCCTGAAAAAGCAAAGAAAAACTTTATTTGACCTGCACTAAAAATATTTGAAGTCTGATTTGTCTCTCCAAATCGAAAAAAAAAGATTTTCTAACCTCCCCTGCTTTTTAAACCATCCAAATTTGCTCTGTAGGCTACTTTTTAAACCATCCAAATTCAGGTGGTTTAAAACGTTGAAGTAAACTTATTTTTTATCCCGGGAGGCAAATCGAACTTGGATGAAAGTTGAAAGGGTCAAATGAACTTTTTTATGGAGAGCAAGCCTAATACATTCTTGGATGGGTAGCCAGCACGGATATGGTTGTGGATTGCTCCTAATTTTTGACCGTTTTTTAACAAAATTTACGTTTGGTCCCCTGAGAGACTTAAAGTCATCTTTGACTCTTGGGTCGACGCCATGAGTTCTGACATCGAGGTAACACGTCTCAGCGCCACAGATCTTGGTGTCGAGGTGCCGACCATGCACAGCAAGAAATCCTAGGTGGCGTTGACGTGACCGGTACCTCGGCGCCAGAATATATGGCGCCGAGCTCGGCATCGTAGATCTTGGTGCTGAGTTCGGAGCCATGTATTCTAGCGCCGAGCATGGATAACCAACAGGAACTTCTCGTCGTCTGCGGCGCTGCGGGCAACCATGGCCTGTGGCCACTCATACATGCTGTGACAGAGCAACGTCGGTAATGTGCGGTATTAATAAAAACCATTGCTCTGTGCCGGTCCGTGACCCCCTGTCACTACAGGAGCAACACCATCATATGGCGGCAGACGGCGTGCGCGTCATATCACTTGCGCGGCGCACGTCTCCTCTGGCACGTCACGAGTGCGGTCCATGCGCACCTACAGGGTGAGGCATGGTCCGCACTCGTGACGCGCCTGGAGAAGCGTACGTCGCGCTCCGGCTGAGTAGGCCGTATAGGAGACGTGCGCGGTGCAATTGATATGACGCGCACGCCGTCTGGCGCCGTATGATGGCGCTGCTCTGCACTGACATGGGAGTCACGGGCCGGCACAGAGCAATGGTTTTTATTAATACCGCACATTGTTGATCAGGCATACTCCTTTAATTGCATATTTGCATTGCATCGGATTTCATATCATCTCATCTCCTTTCATTGCATAGAGCAACGGATCATCATATTCATATCATCTCCTTTCATTGCATATTTGCATTGCATCGCTTCGCAAGAAAATCCAGCTGCCACTTGGACGTGCCTCTCAATCAATGGTAGTTCTCCTCTCGGCACAGGCAGAGGCCTTCCATGAACTGCATGCTGACCGAATATACCGTATAGCTAGATCGACTCAAGGAAGGCTGCTATACGCTACGACGTACACGCAGCGCAGCACCTAGCCGGTTCGTTCCAAGAATATATAGTAGACAGGGGCGGACACAGCGGTGGGGCGGGGGGCTCAAGCCCCCTTTACCCATATCGCAGCAGTGTAACTCCCTGTGGAGCCCTATAAATTTTTAGACAAAGTTCTATAGTGTAGGAGGAGCTGAGACTTAAGATCGAATATCAGTGTTGTTTAACCTCCTGAAATATTTTCTGGATCCGCCGCTGATAATAGAATACTACGTATATATACGCGCGTGTTTGAGTCCACACACAAGCCACGTAGACAGGGAGACAGATAAGGCTCCACCACAGCTAGCCCCTGACAGAGTCAGGACACGTACCACAGCTACGACGTACACTTACTACACCAGCAACAGTTTGAAGAACAGTTTAACGCAGCCCGACAAGCAACCAAAAACAGACGGGTCTAGCCGTCTAGGCTATGCGCGTATGTAGCGCGCGCCTGGTCTCCCGTCCGAGAACGTCGCCTCTGTCAGAGACCCCACCTCTCTCTCTCTTCGTCGCCTTCATTCGTCGGTCTGAAATTTGGCTGAAACTGACTGAAAATACTGTTTCGGCTGAATTATTATGAGAGAAAAATACTGTTTCGGCTGAAAAAGAAGCCGAACAAGCCAAATATGAGGTAAACCGAACAGGGTCTGGCGTCGAGGTACCGACCACATCAACACCACCTAGGATTCCGTACTGTGCACGGTCAGGCACCTCGGCGCCAAGATCTGTGGCGCCGAGACGTGTTACCTCGATGCCATGACTCATGGCGTCGACCCTAGGGTCCAAATATAAGTTTAAGTCTCCCAAGAGACCAAACATAATTTTTTTAGAAAAATGCTAAATAGTAAAAAATTAGGTGGATTGCTGCTCTAAATTGGATGACCACATCCTTTGCTTTGCTTATTAGAGCAAGTATAATAAGGGGCTATAAATAGGGCTGTACGGGAGATGAAAGAGAGAGGGGAGGAGCTAGAAGAGAAACGGATTGTAAGAGGAGCTAGAAGAGAAATGTGTTGTAAGTTTACGGTGAGCTCATGCGCACGAGAACCGAGAAATGTTGTGAGATAGATAAGTGGTCTATAAGTCGCCTAGCTATTGTACGAGTAGGCTGTTAGATTGACAATATTTTTTTATATAACTAGTAGCCGACCGTATTATTAGCCTTGCTCTCACGAGGCATGATGAAAAGTTATCCAATTGACATAATTTCTAGAGGTGCGTTCCATATAATCGTAGAGAAGCAAAAGAGTTACGCATGCACGGCAACCATTTGCCCATGATATTTGGTCCCCTGTCCTGCACTGAACTTTTCAAGCGGCATGCATGTTACACCGGGTCGCATTCCGAGCACCCGGCGCATGCGACGATGACTTTGATAACCAAACCATCTCTAGTAAACAAATCCTTTGGTGACCCGTTCTGTGGCATGTCGAATAGGTGACCTATATGAGTATCCAAATTCTAAATAGGTAGCAGAAGATTTAAAATTAATCTCTAATAGAGTATCTATACGGAAGATCTATTTTAAGTTGTTTGAGAGACACAATTCAAATACGAATATCCTCTCCCCTGAAAACTCATTTGCAGAAAGGATTCTCTTTTAGAGAAGATGTTAAATGAATATTGAATCCTTTGACTATAACTGTATCCAAACGTTAAATGGATTTTAGGTGTTATTGAGATAGTCTTATACAGGACCCCATTTTTATCACGGCACGGCTTGTACTTGTGCCTATAATATAAGTTAAATACTCCGGTAAACAGGTTACAAGTGCGTGGAGATTGTGGACAGTAGACTAACATAAATTTTCTCTAACAAAAAATGTATAAACGGAACCAAGCAATTTTGCATATGATTAGCTACGGATGTTATATATGTACACACTGTTATATACTCTATCTATTTTAAATTAAAGACGTCTTGACTTTTGTAAATATGTATCTAGATATAGTGTATATCTACGTGTATATTAAAAACTATGTATATAGAAAAATCAAAACATCTTATAATTTAGAATGGACTGAGTATCTCTCTGTTATCAACATGGTGGTCACACCTGTTTACGATGGGTTGGTTAGCTACCGTTGGCTCGCCGCCGACCGATGTCATGAGGGCGAAGCAGGTGAAGGCGAGAGGACGAGGACGAGGACGAGGTCAAGGAGTACGTACGTGGCAGGACTGACGACGGACGACCAGTCTACAGTCTGCAGCAGCGTTCTCTGGCTCTAGCTCGCCGTTGATCCGAACATGAACCGATCCGGGCATCCGAGTATGCCTGCCTCCGAATTTGACCGGCCTTCGCTGCAGCTTCGCCTTCGCCCGCGCAAGCATGCACCGCCACCCACGACTTTGACCGACTATTCCACTCTCGCTTTGCATTGATCCCTACCTCTAATACTACTCGAGTAGTATATACAGGAATACTTTTTTTTCCCGAAAATAATTATAACCATCACCCATTTATTGGATTGCCGATTGCATAGTTGCATCTGCTACCTCCTGTGTCCTCTACCTTACAAAATGACGAAATAAAATAATATTGCAACTGGAAGTCTAGATACAAACACCAACTCCCCCTCCGCTCCGCTCCGCTGCAGATAAAGCAGCTGCCTCGCTGCTCGCCATCTCACTCCCGGCCCGCCGCCACCCGCTCCAGCTCCACCACCATCTCTTTGCTCAATCCATCAGCACATATCATCCATCCATGGATGATGAAGTGTGGTGCGGCCTGGACCTGCAGCTGCAGGCTGGCGACATCGAAGGCCTCCACCCTGCCCCTGACCTCCATGGCCATGATGACCCATTCTGGCCAGCTCTGGCAGAGTATGTGCAGTAGTACTAGCGTTCTTTGGTTCCTCCTTGCTAGCTTTTTAATTGGAGATGACTCGAATGAACCTTGCTTTTCTGTGGATGCGACCGTTCAGGTGCGCTGCCAGCTTCCTCGCCGGCGACGACACCGCTAGCTGCTTCGGCGTCGCCGACATCGACCTCACGGCGGCGGCCTCCGCCAACGCAGCCGCCAGCGCCAGCAAGGCGGCGGATTATGGCATGGACACGAGCGGCTTCTTCGCCGACGACAACGACCACCGCCGCCTGATGACGATGCCCCAAGACGAGCAGCAGCAGCCAGTGTACTCATCGTCGTCGCTGTCCTCCAAGCGCTCCCTCTCCATCGACAGCGGGGGCTCCTCCTCCACCTTCTTCCCGCTCGACGACGCCGCTGCGGCTTTGCCCGCCGCCATCTTCTCGCCGCCGCACGCCGCGCCGCTGCCGCCGGCGCCGCCACTGGAGCAGCAGCAGGACCCGTTCGCCGGGGACGACGAGGCCATCATGCTGGCCATGATGGCCGTCCTCTCCTCCGCGTCGCCCTCCTCCTCCGAGTCCTCGTCGCCGCCGCACAGAGCCGCCGCCGCCGTGCAGCCGCGCCTGCACTTACACCGCGGGGACAGCGCCAACCACGTCACGGTCCGGAGCAGCAGCCTCGCCGTGGCGCCGGAGAGGTCCACCAGCGCCGCCGCATGGCAGCAGCAGCAGGACAGCAACAATAGCAGCCAGGTGTACCACATGATGTCCGAGAGGAAGAGGCGGGAGAAGCTCAACGACAGCTTCCAAACGCTCAGGTCGCTCCTCCCACCCTGTTCCAAGGTATATTCATTCATCGTCCAAATTAAACCTCCTTTCCTAAATTGTTACTACTGCCATTCAATTATATTTCCTTTTACACTAGTATCTACAGGTCCTAGTTAACATTCTTTAGGTGCAAGTTAAATTTCCACACCATTCACTTGTTGATTTGATTATAAAAATTCAAACACTAAGGAGCTGTTTGGTTGGTGGCGGCGTCCGGCTGCCTGGGCTAGGCAGTGCCCCCGGATGTTGGATTTAGGGCGTGTTTGGATCGAGCCCTCGCAGGCAGATGCCTGCCAGGCAGCTCATCCTGTCCCCAGGCGTGGGAAATCGGACGCCTGGGACTGACGCACGCTCCAGGCAAGTCCGGCCAGTCTAAAACCAAACAGACCCTTAGGACGCCTTGCCTGGCCAGGCATTGCCTGGAGGCCAAATCTAAACTGGCCCTAAATCAACATTGGAGGAAAGCTATGTATCTCTTGATAAGATTTTTATCTTGGTGGAAAATTCTATACATATATCCTTATAAAAACCCTAAACCAATTGACCATTAGATCGATTTATTGGTATAACATATTTGCTATATAGTTCTAACGTCCAAGATTCAAAAAAGTACAATCCACTTTGTTATAAAATTGTATTAACGATAAACGGTAAACAGTCGATCACCTATTGTTTAGCCATTATTCGGGAAAATGTTCCATTAAACAGGCTAAACGGTCAATTAAACGAGGGTAAGTGGGTGATTAAACGGAAATGACGCACCACCGTATAGCATTTACACGGTGTTTAAACGGGCTAAACGGCTGTTTAGACGAACAATGTTATTATTAAATTAGGATCCATATAAACCATTAGAACATGTGTATATTCTTTTCTACAGAATTGTTTGATGATTATTATCGATGTCTAGCACTCAAGAGAGAGGCAGACATCTGCAAATGTTGTTTATATATTTACATGCATGGATAGATCCGTTGCAACAACATGACCTGCGCTATTAGAGACACGGTCTAGCCTTAGAACAAACAAATATATAATGACACGGAAGAATTTAAAAAAAAAATCCTGGGTAGTTCCTTTACGATTTGATGGTCGAAAAAGGATGCATCCCAACAAAGTTGTGATAAGTCCCGTACGTTGCTTTTGTGAGGCAGAGAATAGATGCTCTGTTCCTTTTCCAAAATTTTCAAAGGTGACTTGGAAGAATGGAAGTCTTGCCACTATATACGTCCAGCCTAGCTTGTGATGAAGGATAGCATTGTTTAACCCTTGAAAAGGACATTGACAGAGGAAGGTGTTTAGAAGCGCCATAGGATTACAAAAGGTCCAATACAATGGCATGGAAGCTTCCAAGAGGAAGTACGCTGGTGGATCAGACCCATGCTAGGATTATGCATTAGTAAACTGCAGGAGCTAGTGGAACCTTTCACCAAAATTGGTTTGCTTGCTGTTAACAAATAACAATACTTTTAGTCAATGTGTGATGCGATTGTGAATATTAGACAGTTAATAAACAACTTGCAAATAAATAAGAATACTGCCACATAGCAGAAAGAAAGCACGCGATTGAGCATATTTTAAATCTTTGTAGTGTAATATACTGCATAAATATCTTTTTTTTTTGTACATATACAAATATGAATGACTTTTATATATGATAGTAATTTTGAGAGAACGAAAACATAAATTTTGGCCAGTTGCAAAGTAGGACTTGTTAGAAAGTCAAGTGTGTTGGGGGTGGTCAATAGTTTCTTGTTTCCAAGGAAAGACATCAGCCGTGGAAAGCGATTGGAAGGAGGACCTTGTTGGTGGTGTCCAACACCAATATGGTCCACAAAATGCAAGTTGAAGATAGCAGGGTAGGTGCAGCGGAACAAGCAACAACGACAATAAGATGAACAAAGTCACCATCGTCTACATTACTCTACAGTTACAGCCCTCAGTGGTTGCCAGGAAACAACCTGCTGCCTGCAAATGCATAGAACAGGAAAGAGATTGATTGATTGGGTGCTAACATGGGCTGTCCTAATCAGCCGAGCAAAGCAGATTAGCCAGTCGTCAGTGAATGAAACTTCCCTTTCGTGGATGCGACAAAGCTTGAGATGACGATTGCCTCTTCCATTGACATCCTTATTATCCTATAAAGTTGGTCCCATTAATCTGGAAGAAGTGCATGCAAAAGAAGAAGAAGAAAAAAAGTGATCCACGCGCAACCCGCAGCTTCCAACATACTTCGTAGTTCCAATGAAAATAAAAGCTTAGACAGGATACACGGGACCTTTTGAGAATTTTGAATTCACCATTGTAAATAACACCACAGCAATCTTCTTTTCTTCTATTTATGTTTTGGTTTTAAAAAAAATTGAACCTTGCTTACGTACTATTGGTGCATCGATCGCAGAAGGACAAGACGACGGTGCTGATGAACGCGGCGAGCTACCTAAAGACGCTGGAGGCACAGGTGTTGGAGCTGGAGGAGAAGAACACCAAGCTGGAGAGGTACGTCCCCCGCGAGGACGCTGGCACCACGGCCACGGCGGCGCACCGGAGAGCCAAAGTTCACATCTCCAGAGCGGCGTCGGACGAGCAGCAGGTGAGCCTGACGGTGATGGTGATGGTGGAGTGCGACATCGTGGACCTGGTGCTGCACGTCCTGGAGCGCCTCCGCTGGATGAGCGGCGTCAGCGTGCTGTCCGTCGACGCCGACACCTACTCGCCGCAGGCGCTGCTCAAGGCGCTCGCCAACATCAAGCTGCACATCATGGACGGCGACTGCTGGAACGAGGCGCTGTTCCACGAGGCCATGACGAAGGCCGTGCACGACGCGACCTCGTCTTCCTCCTCACCTGCCTCCTGCGCCGCCGTGGCCCCCCTCGTGGCCGCAGCCTAGGCAGGAGCTAGCGGGGCGATCGAGTAATATAAGACCCTGCCTCGGCTCTTCCGCCAAAGGTTGCCTGTGGGCTGTGAGGCGACCGGTTCAGCCGCCATCGCCGTGCGTGCGTGCGTGCTTGCTTCAGCCTCGCCAGTCATCGTCGTCGTCGACCATATTGAAACGGTAAAACGTACCGACGCCGGGATTGTACGGGGGATTAGAGGAGTTCTGTAATAATTTGTGGTTAGCAATAGCAAGTAAGAAACCCTGTGTTGCTGTAATGCGACCACATAGAGGTTGCATATGATGGAACTCTGTGGTTTTAGGTTGTGTGATACCGTGTGCCTACCTAGTGTGGGCAGCAGCATGCATGTTGGCGCTCTGTACCAAGGTGGAGGAATCTTGTACATAGGAAATTAAACAAATGTACCATGAGCAGTTCATATGCGTAAACATGAAATGAATGTTGTACTCTCTTACATACTTTACTGCATGTATCGACAGCCACCGGACTGCGCTATTTGTCCGGAGTATGTATTTCTTTTATATACTATAAGAACAACTCTCTAAAGCTCGTTATATCCTTTTTTTTACATAAATAAAGATTTTGATGAATAAATGCTCTCTAGCAGTTTTTTTTAATTAGACCTCTAAATATTGCCATACCAAATTTTAAATTCCTTGCTAGCGAAAGATGGAATGCAGTGTTAAATCTTTAGAGTACGCACAAAATATAGAGAAATCGTTGGAGAGTGAAAAGATATAAAGAGAGATTTTTTAAAATGACCTTCTAAATGATGATTCAGAGAGTAAGTTTTAAGAAAGACCATGGAAGATGCTCTGCCTGGTTTTGGTTACATTTTTTCGCTAGCTAGTGTGGGCATCAGCATGTTGGCACTCTGTACCATGTCAGCTGAGGAATTTTGTACATAGGAAATTAAACAAGTATCCTTGAGCAAGTGCAAAGTCACACCGATCTGCACCCCTGAACCAGTATCAATCGTGTTCAATCGTCGTGAACATCTTGTGCTGCTCCGAGGAGCACTTCCCGTGTTATTATTATCCCTTTATTGGTGCACAATAAGCTAAGACACTCAGATGAGCAGCCCATCATTCACGCTATCACGGACGGGATGCCAACTTGCCAAATGGTGGTTGCTTCTCAGCTCAGGTTTAGCGGAGGATCATTCTAGTTGAGAGATATACTAAAGCTTTTTCAGTCCATGATTGTGACATTGACTTGGGGGCAAGCCGATTTTAAGGAGGGGAGAATGTCAGAAAACAAGTGTTGCTGGGCCTCATGGGCCATGGGCCAAGGCTGCTTGGTGGTCGGGCACGGGTGTATAAAAGGCACAAGCTATGAGTACTAGGAGGATTGAACAATTATCTCTTACTGTTCATCTTCCTCCTCAAGGATCTCCCTCTCTGTACCCAGATTCTACCGCTACTGCTTATCTTCTTCCCTAGATTCTAGCTTCTATTCAGATGTACTACTTCTAGTCTACTTCCTCAATCTCGTGCTTGCTGTCTTCCCAAACTCCTTTCTCAGATTGTATCGAACCAGTTATCAGTAATTGATTAGGGTTGTACAATCGGGTTGCTAACAGCAAGCCCTGTCGTTAACAAAATTTGTGGGCTGGTTAATTCCGCAGTGTGATGAATTGAGCAAGCATCAGATATGAACAATCTCAAGTTGTGGGAAGATGTTTACCATATTGAATGTGTGCATTCAAGTATAAGGAAGGTTACCTTTTGTGGGGTACTATGGAAGCCTAGGAACCTTGAGTTTCTTAAGTTTCTTCTGAAGGGGGCGTATTTGCTAGAGGAGATGACAATTCATCTGCTAAGTGGGAGTCACAATAGGATGCACAGCGTGATTGTCAAGCTTAAACTGAGTGCTCTTACATCTGCCAAATAGACTTTTGACAAAGGAAGAAAGAAATATTTGATGGAATCATTATATATTTTTGGTGTCATATTTGGAAGGAGCGTAATAGAAGAATTTTCCAACAGAAGACATGAAGATCAAGAGAAGTAGCTAGTTTATGCAAGGATGATATCAACCAATACAATATGGCAATGGTTCCTACAACGACCTTGAGTTAGTCGACATGGTTATCAGTTTCGGTTGCTCCCTAAGGGGCCTCTGTTGTTGTTAGGCATTAGCGAGTTGCAGTTCAGTCGGTTTTTATTTCGGTTGGGGGTGTTTTCAGGCTTTTTATCTTATTTTGATGTTTCTTTCGAGAATCACGGCTAAAGCACTTAGTCGAGTAGCTGTTTTGTACCGAAACCTCCTTTTATTTTTCCCCGTCTAATAAAAATCGTGGCAAAGCTCCTGCCGTCCTTACAAAAAAAAACATCTGCCAAATAGGCAAACGACCAATGCAAATTGAAGATCCTACCATACATGGAATATGATTTCAGCTATGATAGAGCATCCGATCCTGCTGCGATCGACCCCTTTGATTTCTCACGTTGAAGTTCTTTGGTTAGTGCCAACATACAAACTCTTTCTGATGCTATCATATTTTTTGAGGCATTCATTAGAATTTCTCCCCACATGGTTTTTGTCCATGAGTAGCTTTTAAGCACTGCTATTGTTAGAACCATCTCTATTGATAGTCGATATGAGAATTATCTCAAGACATATATCAACCTTGATTTTCTAAAGTTCATGTATAAGGATTGTATCTATTTACTTGGAGGATTGACCAGATTTTTTTTTTGCTTGATGAGGGGCATCCTGGGATGCATATGTAATAATCAAGCACACATTGAGTCTTCTGATTTAAGCTATGTATGCTAGCAATCGCTGCGGAATAAAAAGAACAACCTTACCAGGATGATGCTCTCATACCTGATACAACATTAAATCTTGTAGCACCTCTAGGTTTGACTCCCCATATGAGCGAATTTAAATAGGTCTAGGTTAAACAACATCCCTCATCGGTTATATTCCTGAGTTACACGTGTAACTACCTGTGTCATTTTCATCAAGATGCACACGGTCACATGCAAGTGTTTAGGTGCTCGTTGGCATGCCCAGGGCAACCGACCTTTGGGGTGTTTCTCGGCCTGCACGTGAGATACTTCTTCTTAATGCAATGCTGCAAGGGTGGTCTTTCCCCACAGGTTGAGTTTTAAATCCTGTTCTCATTAAGCTATATTTTAGTTCTTTACTTGATGGTTTCATAATATAAGGAGACTACAAACATTGCTACCTTTTCTGATGCAGCTATGTTTGAAAGCCCTAGTTTGATTTTGGATAATTGATGAAACCTAGTGTACCAACCCTTGTTATCTAGTGGTGTGAGTGAGATAGGGTTGCACACACCAAGTGATGGAGCTAGATATTAGTCATGGTGATGGTGTGGCCAAACTTGAAGATCAAGTGCTCCAACATGGAAAAGAAGAAAGTGAAAAACAAAAACCAAGGAAATCAAGGCAAATGTATCAAATAGGTTTTTGTTTTAGCACTCAAGACACCATAGAGGGTGTGAGTGTGTTTATGATCGATAGCCGTACTATAAAGAGGGGAAATCTTTGGCTAAGCGGTTATCGAGTGCCACTAGGTGACATGACTCTTGCATATGCATTTAGGGACCTAGTGTGCTAACATTTGACCCATGAAAAATGCTTTAAAAAATGCTAACACATGGGCACATGAGTTGTACACTTTGTGGTTAGCAACTTGGAAGCAAGGGTGAAGCGGTTGAGGAGTTAGAAAAAAGAAAAGGAGGCGAAACTCGAGGACCTGACGCTGACTGCGCTAGGACCAGACCCTGGCAGCTAGAGTCCAGTCGATGTTCTGCTGTGGCCGAGATGGTCTAGTGAGAATCGAACCCAGGCGCGTGGTAGGACCAGACCCTGCCCATTGAGTCCGATTAGGGGATGACGTCGACATTGTAGCGCGAAAGGGTGACGTGGCACGACGAGGAGAACCAGACCCTAGGTCTAGGTCTGATCAGGGGCACCCGACTTGGTCCGAACGCCCTAGAACCTCTCTGCATGAATTTTGATGCGACCGAACTCTGGTGTTCCACGGGTCTGGTCACTCTGTCTGGTGGGTCCGATCATTAGCTAATAGTTTGTGTGCGAGCGAGACATGTGTGAGGGTTAGACCCTAGCCTAGGTCCAGTCATCAGGAGCAGACTGTAACACCCTAGGTGTTAGCCTTGCATAACTTGACTTGTATAGCATGAGCATGATCATCAAGCATTCATATATGAGCATTTACACTTGAAACATTTAATTGAAATATATGCAACATTTCTTATTATTTCATGTTTCCATGTGTATAGGCATATGATCATGAGTGTAAACATGTACTTGGTTGATGTGAGTCACAAAAATATGTAGCAACACTTAGGTTAGCAAATAGGACATTGTTCATGAAGGTCACCTTTCATGATCAAACACTTAAGATTACATGTGTTAACCTAGATAGCACTATGAGTGACTAATACATGAAATGATTGTATGACCTTGCAATTAGCTTAAACATGTTTAGAGTATCATTATGAACAACTTTGATATTCATGGTTAGGGGCAAATAGGTCATTAGGCCCTAGTTTGAATGTAGACCATTAATTGAATGTGACATGTTTGACCAAGTTTGAACTATGTGTTAGAGACCTTGCATGGAGGTGGTCACTAAAGCAAAGTTGTAGTATTTGATATAGGGAACAACTTTTATTTTTGGGTCATTGACTGGTTTAGCTCCTAACATGCTTGAAATTGGCTCACAAGAATCAACAAAACAAACATTTCAACACTTAACATTATTTTTCTAAGTCTGGATGATGAACAGCCTGACAAGCTGACCTTTAGGGTGACATAACTCGATTTTGGCTACGAATTAGCACATGATCTTTTAAGAACAAATGGAGCTAGTATATAGGTCTACAAAAGTCGTTTAGATCATTTGCACTTTGGAGCTTTGATTTAGCAGATAATTCGCTGTCAAAACTCGCTGTCAGGCACTACGTTGCTGAACTGAATGAACTGAATCACTGTCTCGGTGGCCGACCGGTATCAGGGCTCGCACGCCGCGTGGTGGCTAGCGACGGCCGCACGTCACCGGTGCCCTGCCTAGTGCGACCAAGGTGGGCCAGCGCCCGTCTTAACACCGCCAGCACCCGCCCGCACTGCCCCACGCTCGCCATTTGCTTTGCCTCGGCCTCCTTCCTCGCCTGCAGCAGCAGCCGCCTCTGCACCGAGCGCCGCCGTAGCCATCTCCGGCGCCAGCTCGCCCTCGCCGCTTCTCCACCACCGTAGCTGCACCACCAGCACCCTCGTGACCCACCGCGTCCACCCGTGTCCGCTGACCATGCTCGGTAAGCTCTAGCACCGTGCACAAGCTCGCCGGAGCCCCGCTGCTGAGTCCGTCGTCGTGGCCATGCCGTCACAGTCCACCATTCCACGCGATAGCTTGTGTGCTAGGTTCGCCTGAGTCCGTAGAAGCTCGTCAGCGCTTGAGCTTGCTTCGCCATGGCATCCACCAGCGTAGCGCCGCCGTCCCGTTCCTCCGAGCCGCCATGGCCGCCACCGTCGTCGCTAGCGCCGATGAGAGACCCAGCCAAGTGGTGCAATCGATGCGTTAGGTCGTAGGGGTCATGTAGTGTTGATGTCACCACCGACAAACTCGCCGTCGTCGAGCTCTGGCCGCACAAGCCTCGCGCAACGATGCTGCTCCGCTTCTGGGTCACTGACGAGTGGGGTCCTCTGTCAGGTGGGACCCAGCTATCAGAGGCACTGAGTGAGTAGGATAGTTCATTTGAATTCCAGATTTCATGTGTTTTGTAATATTTAGATCTCTAGTTGTATAGCTTCAAAATTATGAAATAAATTTGGTTGTGTTCCTTAGGAAGTGTAATATTTAAGAAAAATATGATCTTGACACTTACAGTAGAAATTTTGGAAGATTTAAATTGAAACTTAAAATGTGATTTTGAATGCATGCAAACTTGTTTATTTTATATCTAGAGTTCCTGTGCACTAAAAATTATAAAATTTTTGTGGTAAGCTATTATTGACAGGTATGAGCTCTGGTAAAAATTTTAGGATCAGTGCATGTGTAGATTTGGAGTTATAGATTTTTCTTTTATGTATAGGTAATCCTTGTATGATTTTTTATAAATTATTTATGAATCCATTATTCATGAAATTTGTTGGAGGTTATCCTAGTACCATATGGATGATGAAAAAAATAGGAAATCTGTTGCTTGACATTTTTCACTAGGGTTTTCTATTTTTGCTATTGTAATCCTTTCTGTCTTGTCATTTTTATATGGAATGTTCTACTTGGTAAAATGTCATGAAACTTTTATAGTAGTCTTTTGGTAGCATTAGAAAGGCACTGTAAATTTTGGAGAATTTATGATGCATATTTAGTATATGTTTATTATTTAACCTAAGTACATAAATAAAATGATAAATGCTTTTAAATAAATATTTTGGGCTTCACCATTATATTTTCTTGAGTGTATTAGGGATGCTTGCACTGTTGGTAGACTTTGTGTTGTAAAAATTTGAATCCTTATATGAAGTAGAAGTATTGTTGCTTTATAATTCGAATTGAGCGGGTTTTCGGATAGATTTGGTAGTTTGGTATGTTGCATGGTAAGAATGGTGTTTGCTGTAAAAATGGTTAATAACAAAGTTGTAGAGAACATCTTCATGTATCTTGTGTTAAGATTTCAGAGTAATAGGCCAAAGGGTTTAGGAGTTATGGCTGTTCAAAGTTAGTGTTTCCGAATTTGCTTGCTCTCTGGAATTTCGGGACAGCACTGAGTTGCTTGTCTGTTTTGGTTAAGATAAATGTGAATTAGCTTTTGATGATTAAATAAGAGTTGTAGGCAATTGTATAAGCTTTCCAGAAAGTCCAAGATCACCATATTTGGATAAGTAGAACTTTAGTTATGAGTAAAACAATTTGCTGCTATTTTGTAGTGTGGTACATGAACTGCTGAAGTGTTTGATTGAATCATTAAGAAGAGATATGCACCTACTCAGTAAAAACACGATACACTTGTTATTACTTCAGCACCATGATGTTAAGAATACTTAGAAGAATGCATTCATCACATGTCATTATATTATACTGGTCATGCATACATCCGCACTACCTTATGCCATATTCCTGCATCTAGGATCGGAGGAAGAAATAACGTTGCTGGAATTCGACGAAGTAGAGGAAGGGGACCAGCAGGAGAATCCTCAAGTCGCAGCTCCCGAAGGCAAGGAGCAGAACCCTGAAGAGCTTCCAGAGTGCCCTGATCACCGCCCCACGTCCTTTATGAAAGGCAAGCCTCGGAGCATTTTAAGTCTCCCAGTATTTTACAAATGATTACTTAAGTACTTATGATTGATGCATTAGGGTATAAGAGTTGAATGGAACCACTTGATGCATATAAATTCCTTGTCCAGATATTACACCCTTAACCTTATGTATGTCTAGGATCGAACATATGCTTAGCCATGGTTAGACCGGTAGAAGTCGGGTGATTTCCTATCACCTGCGAGATGTAGGTGGATACCGGAGCACGGTTGGCTATATTTGCTATCATGGAACAGAACCATGGGGTGATGTAAATTGAGGCCGAGCAGAGTCTATGCGTAGGCTGACTCATGTGATTCCATCTGTGCTGGTTAAGGACCGTACCGTTGTTGGCGCTTCTGACAAGATTGAACGCATGTCTATCATTTAGCTGGTCAGATAAGTCATTCCGATAGCAAAGCCGAGTAGCTCAATTCAGGCCGGGCCTCGTTCTGTTGTGCGCTCCTTGCGGGGAGCCAGACGTGAGCCCAAGGGTAGGGTAGTCCTGAACGTCCTGGCAACTGGTTGTCCCCGATTGTGCGGCGCAGTACAAACCCGCAAAATGTGTACCTGAGTTGTACCAAAGGTGACCGAAGGCTGCCTTCGCGCGGCATGCCTAGGTTTGTGTTAGGAATAAATTCCCAGCTGGTTGAAATCGATTCAAATCACTGTCTCTCCCGGATAGTGAGAAACTTGGCTAGTCCCAGCATCATAGCAACTGTGTATGGAACATGATGGTTCGGATGAATATGGAATTACAATACCTGCTATGGTTACTATTGTATGCTTTTAAATTGATATACCACATGTTTGGCACAGGATAGCTGCTAATCTAGAGATGGATAGTTATAATCAATTTGATAAAAGGGATTATAATTGTATAACTAAGTCAATCGCTTTTATGCAAATGTTGTCAATCTATCTCCACTTATACAGCCTTGCATAGTCCTTGGAGTCGATTTATTTCTGGTTTATGACGGGTAAGTCTAGCTGAGTACCTTCTCGTACTCAGGATTTTATTTCCCATTGTTACAGATGGCACTGTGTATCATGGTTATTGCAAGATTTGCTTCTATCCCGCTGTGGATGAGGAGTAAGCCTTAGGCAGGCTTCTTTATTAATCCCTCTTTGCTTTTGTGGACTGTGATCCTACTTTGGCACTGTACTAAACTATGTTGGAAACTTTACTTTCAAACTTAATTTGCTTCTGCTTTTATCTATCAAACTCGGTTGTAATAACTTGGTTTCATACTCTGATGATAAAAATGTATCTGTGAACTTTATGTAATATGTGACATGTATGTTGAATCATGTACGATCTTGGTTGCTATAAATCGTTTATCGAGACCCGTCGTGGTACTCGACGGACTACCGGGTTTATATGGGTTCAAGCATGACAGTGCGACCGCTTACGGGCTGCCATTGTACTTATACTCTTATAAATTGGTCAGTTCTGCGATAGCTGGTATCAAAGCAAGATTCAACGTTAATTGTCACATGTGTATTTAAAACAAAAGTTTTTGTTTTCCAAAAACCCTTCTCTAGCAACTAATAGCTATATAAATAGGTATTTGAAATCTAAAGTGTGCCAATGATCACTTTCCGTATGCCCAAATTAAGGACTCTTAGGTGGCTATTTAAGTACTAACATGGGGTTTTTTACTTCATCGTCCATACGGCGTGCTATTGTATGGATGCCATTCACTTGAATGATAATGTATGGATCAAATGCCTCTACGCTAAGGTAAGATGATGAGTGGTATGACCGTAAGATGTGAGCATGCGGTCGGGGAGAGTTAGCTTTGGTATGGCTATGTATGCATGCTTGCATGTGTATGTGGTGCGTATTTAATTGTGGGTTTAAACTGTTATCGGGTAGCTTTGATATGGAAGTATATGTATGGGTATACATATATAAAAGTATTTAAATTTACATTCTGCATATTTCATTATGGGTTTGGGCTAAAATGAAATTTTTATGCAGGTACACTAACAACGAAACATGTAGCTCGACTAGTTACGCTATATATGAGAGAACGTATGTATGCCACCGTGTCTACCGTTAGAAACAAATTTTTCCTAAGTTTGTGAGGACATACGGAACGAGCATGCATCATGATAATTATCATTCACATAATTACATTGTTCCTCCCCTTATAAATTTCTTACTCGGTTATGTAACTCTTATCCATTATGGCCTTGTCTCACAAAGTGTACATGTTGATGGTACAGATGGCAGCACCCGTCGGATGTGAGAATTTTCTGATGGTTTTTGGAACACCTACCCTCTTGTGGAGAGTTCTGCACTTTGCGGGGTACCATGAACTACCCCTTTATCATTGGATTGAAGAGTACTTGGAAAGACAACCATGGTACGAGGTGCGGCTCACTATACCAGCCCACACACAATCGCCCTTCTGGCAGGAGTGGAAGGCAAAATCGGAAGGGAAGACTCCTTGGGAGGCTGCCCAAGTTGTGGCCTTTGAGGTTTTGAGGCACATCTGCCAACAGCATGGGGATGCACTCACTAGTAGTGCATCGAGTATGTTTCCTTGGGTGGATCCATCCACCACAAATTAGGAACAACGTAGCCAAAATGCTTTGATCAGAGATCGGGATGAGCGAGCAGATAGCTCTAGTCCCTCCATGTGGGGGTATTAACCCCTATACCCTTACGGCTAGGCTTGGGCCGGCCCGGACCAGGGGGTCTGGCCCACTAGAAGACGACACGTGGCCCGGCCAATCTGTTCGGAGTCCCGCGCAAGGAATCAAGGCAGATTTGGAGATCAAGCAAGATCCTGGTCGGTTAGAATAGGAATCCTTATCCGGCCACCTATGGCAATTGTAACTGATTAGGATTAGTTTCTAGATCTGTAACCCTACCCCCGGACTATATAAGGTGGGCAGGGGACCCCTCTAAACAATATCTCTCATTGACATACAATAATACATTCAGACGCAGGACGTAGGTATTATGCCTTCACAGCGGTCGAACTTGGATAAAACCTCATGTTTGTCTTGCGTCACCATCTTGTTTGTAGCTTGCGTATCTGTCTGCCGATAATCTACTACCTTGGGCATACCCCTAGGTAGACTGCCGACCATATTTCGTCGACAGTGGTACGCCAGGTAGGGGGTGTGCGTACTGCTCTCTAGGTGAACAAGATGGTCATCATCCCCGGTTCCATGGCTACACCAAACGGCCTCACGTTCACCATCGGCCAGATCACCTAGACCACTGGCTCCGACGACTTCATCGCCATGACCATGGAGGAGGCACGGATTCAATCTACATCGACCACTGCTTCACCTGCATCAGCTATGGCTCCGACCATGGTGGATCTAGCTCCAGCCATGCCAGCATCGTCTTTAGCCACGCCAACAACCCATCGTCTGCTTCCTCGCTACAAAGGGAGGTAGATCGATAACACTGACCTGCTCGACTCCATCGATCGGGTCGGCACCAAACTTGCTAAAACCCTAGCTTTGGTAAGTTTGATTCAAAGTCAACCTAATGAGCAGGTAACCACCACCCACAATAGATCTACCCAACCAGCTCGGACCAGTCGTCCTGCACGACTCGGTATGGATCTCGTGGTCACATCTACTCCTAAAGGACGCTCTGTTCATCGCCGGCCAGCCCCTACGACAGGTCTCCGACTCTCTGAGTATGAAGCCTCGATGGAGAACTACCAGGCCCAGCCCTACGGCCTACACAACTTCGTCAACATGGTTCGGATTGAGGATTATGAAGAAGGATCGGTCCACACAGTTCAAGAGGGTGGCTCGAGCTCCTCGTCCAGCATCGCATCTAATGGCTCCGTCCACACCGAGCTCCAGCATCATGATAATGAAGGCAATGAATACAATATGGATATCCCAGACCACGCCTCGGGGTTCCCACGATTCCCATCCTTCCCACCAAGGCGAGGAGACTTGATTAATGTTGTTAGTAATGACGAACCACCGGCAGTTGGTGAAACAGAATAAGAAAGGCTAGCACGCGAAGCACACAATATTGACCGGTTTAATCACCGACAAATCGAAGCCGAGGCAGAAGAGGAGGCACGACGCGTAAGGGTCTAGCCATGCGACCTTAACATTGCCTTTGACAGGGTAGGGGACAAGCAGGTCTTCAGGACTCCAAGCGCCAATGTAGCTGTTGCTATGGCGACAATGCAGCGACTACCCAATACCCTAGAAACCCAAGCAGTTCGTGATGATATACAAGCTTACCTGACGGCTGCTATGGCCCAGACTACAGAGATTGTAAATCAAGCCTGGGCTCCATCTGTCTCAGTCGAATCAAGCCACAGCCGCTAGTACTCAAGTCGCTCACAGCCACCCAACCAACGTGACTCGCGCAACAATGACCCATTAGACAACCGTCAAGGCAGAAATGGTGGCCATGATGGTGGTCGGGACGACAACCGCCGTGACTACCGGGACGACAACCGCCGCGACTACCGAGACGACAATCGTCGAGACAACCACGACTATTGCCGTGATAACCACGGTCGCAGGATTAACTAGGGTGGCAACCAGGATCATCGTGATGGCAATAACGATCTTCGCCATTACCTCAGAGAACGTGATCTGCGCGATCGCATTAACCAAAGAGCCAACGATCGTGCATCCCATGAAATCTATCACCATATGGAATATGATACTACCCATGGCCCTCCGGGTTTGAAGCAGTTTACTCCACACCTTCGCCAAGTCATATGGCCTAAGAACTTCAAGCTCGAAAAACTTTAGAAGTACGACAGCAAGGAGAACCCCGAATTATGGGCCATGCTCTATGAAACTGCATGCAGATCAGCCATGGATGATGAGCACATCATGTCTAATTACTTCCCAGTCACCGTCAGCCATGCAGGCCACCAATGGCTGGTCAGCTTGCCGGCGAACTACATTGATTCTTGGCAAGAGCTCTGGCAAGCATTCATCGACAACTTCATTGCTACTTGCGAGCAACCCGGCAACAAATATGATCTGCAGCGGATTCGAGATCG
This sequence comes from Miscanthus floridulus, assembly GCF_019320115.1. Classification (NCBI taxonomy): domain Eukaryota; kingdom Viridiplantae; phylum Streptophyta; class Magnoliopsida; order Poales; family Poaceae; genus Miscanthus; species Miscanthus floridulus. Next base: position 75,117,053 of record NC_089585.1, read on the forward strand.
TAAAGATGAGCCACTGCGCGAGTACGTCCGATGCTTCTCGGAGATGCGCATCAAGGTCCCGTCAATCTCCGAAAACAAGGCAATCAAGGCTTTCATCACTGGTCTCTGCTTCCACGATGCCCTAAGGGACAAGCTCCTCCGCAAGAGACCTGAATCAGTCACAGCGCTCCTGGCCACTGCAAAAAAATATGCGGATGCCGATGATGCTAAAAAGATAATCATCGAAGAAGCAGCAAGGGTTCCATGCTCCGACCACCCCCCACACCACGACGACTACCGCGACAACCATGGTCGGAATGATAATTTTGATCACCGCAACCAGCGCAATGATTCCCACGACCACCACGACCAGCGTAATCAGCGGCGTAATCGCCGTGACAATTACAGGGGGAAGCATGCTCAGGAAGATGACGGCAAGGTCAACACCATTAAAAAAGGTGGCAGACATCGCAACTACGAAGAGGACTATGCCAAAGCATTGAAAGGACTTCTGTGATGAAAGGAGCATAGTAGTAAAATACGTCTCGATGGTGCACCCTAGAGCTAATGGACAGGTCGAGCGGGGAAATGGTATGATCTTGGACGCACTTAAGAAGAGGATGTACAGAGAAAATGACAAAGCTCCCGGAAGATGGCTCAAAGAGTTACCAGCCGTGGTCTGGGGCCTCAGAATGTAGCCCAGTCACAATACTGGCGTATCACCATACTTTATGGTTTATGGTGCTGAGGCAGTGCTCCCAGCGGATATAGCCTTCAGATCAGCACAGGCAGAGGACTTCGATGAAGACAAGGCCAATGAAGTATGGGAGCTAGAAGTGAATAGTGCAGAAGAGAAGCGGCTCGATTCTTGCGTACGTACAACCAAATACCTTGCTGTTTTGCATAGGTACTATAACAAGAACATCAAGAAGAGGTTCTTCATGGTTGGGGACCTGGTCCTGAAGTGGAAGACGAATCAGGCTAGCGTCCACAAACTCGCAACCCCATGGGAAGGGCCCTTCATGATCAAGGAGGTTACACGACCAACATCTTACAGGTTAGCTCACCTGGACGGTTCTGACGTACCCAATTCATGGCACATCGACAAGCTTAGGCATTTCTATGCTTAACTCCTGAGATATGTACCCCTCTTGTACTTTCGATTTAATTCAATAAAGCTATTATGATTTCTCTGACCACTCTAATGTGTCACTTCGAAGTCTATTGTTATTCTAACTCAACCAGTTAAAACCGACCACCATTCCTTCTCGGGTTTTTAGAGCATGCCCTATCTCCGGTTCCTCCCAATGCGTGCATGGGACCTACTCTCTACGCTATGGGTGATCGGTAGGTCCTCTCTAGTTTGACTTGTGTGTGTCTACGTGTGCACAAGCTACGCACCTTACACTTTGACCACAAGATAAACCAGGGCCATACAAACCTTTCAGGATGACGTGTTGACTAAACTGGTACAACTAAACAGAATGCTAACATGTTCTCACTTAGTTACACCAACACGATATCCAAGCTTAAATACGTTTTCCACAAAACAAACAAGCTTATGCTGACATATAGTTATGTTATTACAAGCTTGCCTGAAAAGGTCCAAGTTTACAATAACACAACTACATCTTCTTCCACAGCTATAGCCTATACTATTGGCTGGTCAGGGCATGCGGCACCTGCTGCTCGCTGGGCCTAACATCGTGCAAGGGTCTCGGAGACTCTAGCATTGATCGAGCTGAAGAAGATGGCCCCGCCGATGCCTGGCTGGTCGAGACCACAGGCTTCGTTGGTTGGCTTAAAAATGACAGCGCTTCCAGCTGACTTGTTGATGGTGTTCCCTGTACAGGTGGTGTCACGCCTCCACACAGGTTAATGTCGCCAATTATTTTCGCCGACAAGTCCGGCTGGGTCATCCGTAGCTCAGCCTTGTCTAGATCTACCTCCTTCGGGTATCTAGCCTCTAGGCGCTTGAGATCAATCAAGGGGTAGTGAGCACATACCATGCTTAGCACATGTGTGCCTGTGTACTCACCCGCCTCCTTCATGAACTCCTAGAACCATCCCCATGCCTCTCGGCATCTCTCGATCAATCCTAGCTACGGCGTCCTTGGCACGTCCTCTGCTAGCACCGGATCGATGAGGTTAAGGACCAGCAAAATGCCTGTTGCCACCTCCTGGCACTGGTGTTTCCAGGTGTCATGATCCTTGGTGATCTCTTGGCACTGTGCCTTCCAGCCGTCACGGTCTTTTATCACGGCCTCCAGATGCTTCTTCGCATTGATTTTTATAACTGCAAACCATACTTGCTGTTAAGACGCTATATTATGCCAAACTACAGCAGGCAACAAAAATGGGCAAAGGGGTTGGGAGAACTTACCTTTCAGCTCCTCTGTCATCTTGGTCATGTGGTCCCGGAGCTGCGATTGGTCTTGTGCCAGTTTTCTGTTGTCCTCTTTCAGGCGATCACACTCCATGACTGCATGACTATTCTCCTCTCGGAGACAGACCACTTCGGCTTCTAAGCCTGCACTACAGCTGTTACTACCAATAACGCAACAGCACTTGTCAGTAGTCGTTGTGATAAAGTGGCTACTTACTTGTCTTTTCCCGCTCTTTATTACTGAGCTAGACGACCAGGTTTTGGTTCTGGGACTCTTGCACCGTCCTTTCATGGTTGGCGGCTTCAAGTTGCTGGCATAAGCGTTCCACCTCCGCCGTTAGCTCCTTGTTGCTAGCAGCGATCCCCTCGATCTGGTCGAAGCATTTCTTGCGGTACCTTGCGGTCTTCATTAAGTCCTATGTGCAGATAGCTGAGTAAGATAGCTGCGACTAGATAGCAAGATCAGGGGGTGAAGCGAAGCTTACCTGCACTTCTGTCACCAACCATTTCACCACCCGTTCAACTTTCTTGGTCTCTTCGACCTCCGAGATTTCCTCATGGATGACCCATTGGTCATTCCGCCAACGCAACACATACACATGTTGTCGCTTGTCCTACGGATGGCCCAGGACCTCCTCCACTTCGTCCTCTTTAGGCTCTTCTTTAGGTCTCGGTGCTGGTCCGGCGTCAGCAGCTTCTACGATCACCAAAGCCTTCCCATGGCATCAGCATTGCTGAATGTGGGCTGTGCTCTCACCTCCGGTTGTTGCTCCTCAGTCTGCTCCGTCACCCTCGATGCTGAAGTGTTGCCCTTAGTAGGTCTAGTGCTTGGAGCACTCATGCCTGGCTTAGTTGTCCCCTCGACCACCTACTCGGGGACTATTGTCTGACTGCTCCCTTGCTGAGGCCCCGACGGATCTTCTGCTATGGCTTCCTTGGTGACCAGCTGCTGGGCAGTCTGCTCTGATCTTATTGGTGGAGCCACGAAACTTCTGGCTAGCTGGTCCGAACTTTCTATGGACGCCAAACTAGTACATCCAAGAAATGTTTAGAAGGCAACCATATTCACTGCAAATTGCTAACTTATAATAAGGTTACAAATACTTACATGTTAGAAGCGCGGAATGATGTGGCGAAGGCGCATCTCTTTGGCCGCACTTGCTCCACGTGCTGTGCGGGTGACTCCTGGTCTCCCTCTACATCCAGCACTATCGCTGGGCTGTCGCACCCAATTTTGTAAAGCAAAACTAAGTACTCATATATGTGCGCCCAGGATGTCCAAACTCACACATATATCACAAATTGCAGTAGTATCAAAGTAAAGTACTTATTACATCGCATATCTCATCATAAAAGTTAAATACAAAGTTTGCTCGAAGGCAAAATTATTACAAACACAGCGGAAAAACTAGCCCAACGGCCACAGGGACTCCAACTGGTGAACGTCTTCCTAGTAGTCCTAGACATCCTCCGGAAACTCTTCATATCCATTATCTGTTACCCATCCGGGATTTTCATTTGATGTAAAGCAAGTGTAAGCTCACTATGCTTAGCAAGTATATCAAAGGGATCTATGAGGCTCAAATAGGCTTGACACTGTTTGACTGCGGTTCGCAATTTTAGTTGATCAATTTTTAGCAACCTGAATTACTACTTTAATGAACAGTCCCAATTCCCAAGTGGTATTAAAGTATCATCCAACTTTGTCTCAATTCCCAACCATCCATCATCCACAGTAACCACTAATCTCGAAGGATCCAGACCGCTCATATCTGTGAGCACGGCTGTTATAACAGGTTAATTATTTCTACAGAAATTGTACATCTTTACCCATCGAGCCGTGATTCCCAATGCCGGGGTTCGCGAGACCCACTACACCTCTTCCCAGGAAGTGTGGCAGAGTTTCACTATGAAACCCTTAGCTAGTTGCACTAACAAATCGTAGCTACAAAGGAATGGCACACGTGGGCATCGTAGCACGGTGCACACCCTAACAGAAAAAGGAAAGATACCCTCTTACCCCTTACTGGAGCTATAGACGAGCTAGTACAAACTAGATAATAGGTTAAAGTCAGAGCCATTTGACACTCGGGGTTGTACGGTCCCTCCTGGGTTGCCGCTTCAGGATAAAGTCCTTATGGAGAGGCACAAGAGTACTCAACCCCGTACTCCAGCCCCCTATCTGTTGCTAAAAAGTTCCATTTTATCACATTGCATATAGTCTTTAAATATGTTTAACAATTACTTCATGTTAAGCGCTGCAGCATCTATCCAAAATGCCTACCCGATAAACCCAGGTTTCAAGGATATGTGGTACAATGAATCATCTAGGTAAAGTCCTTAAAGGCAATTCAAATTAAACTCATGCATGAATGTAAGTGGTAGTGGTTCATAGGTAACAAGGGGCCTTTGGTACACTTGCCTTCCTCAAAGTCGTCCTGGGAGTACTGCTGATCCTGCTGGGGGTCCTTAGTCACCTCGAATGGCTCACCCTCTAATCATGATCAAATCATCAATCAAGCATCATTCCAATCATTACATGCATATAAGATAGAACTCTATTAGAACAGTACACCAAACAGTGAAAACATATGTTGAAAAGCTTATAGATCTATTCTACTCATTTCTACGAACACATGAGCGAAAGAATCACTCAAATCGGACTTAAAACGTGAAAGTTATGCATGAAATAAGATGTAATGGCAATTCTGTAAATAAACTAACCTATTTTCGAATTAAAATAATTAAAAATCTGAATTTAAAAGAAATCTGGACTGGGCTTACTATTTCTGGAAACTTCAGGGACTTAAATGAATAAAAACAGGACTAAATAAAAATTAGTTTGAACTAGACTGGACCGCGGGTTGATTTCTGGAAAAAGCGGGGGCTTTTCTGCAAAACGTGCACGGCTGACCGGATGTTGACTGCGGGTTGACTGAGGATGCTGACAGGTCGACACATGGCGGTTGTTCAATGGGCGTGGTGCACCACGCGGGCGTGGGCGCGCTGACGTGGGCGCTGACGCGGCCACGGTGGACTGAGTCCACGGTCCGCTGTGGACCGAACCGGTACCAGCTGATCTGGACCGTTCCTTGATGATCGGACGGCGTAGGGTGAGATCCGGGCGGTGGCTCGCCAGGGAAGAAAGAAAGGCCGGCGGCGCCATGGCTGGTGCGCCGGGACCTTGGGCTACGGCTTCCTAGGGCGCCAAAACGAAAGCTGAGGGCACGGGAAGGTGGAGGGGCTCACCGTGAGTCGCCGGGAAGGGAACGCGGCGTTCGGGACGAGCTCCAGACACGGTGTCGATGGCGGCGGGGCTCTGGAGAGAGAAAGAGAGCGCGGGTGAGGGCGTAGCCGGGCAAAACAGCGCCAAAATGCGAAATGGAATGTACCTACGGGCGCGGGAAGATCCGGCGAAGCTTCGGGGGGCCTTGGCGTCGGCGTTTGCGCTCGGAAGGGGGAGGCTCTCACCGGCGGCGGTGGCTCTCGGTAGCGGGCAAAGGTGGGGAGAGAAGGCGGGGTCGGCTCGGGGTTTTATAGGCCGGGTGTGCGCGGAAAAAAAAGGAAGGGAAGCAGGGAGGGGCTCGGCACCTTCCTAACGGCACCGGTGATTTCCATCGGGGACGCGCCATCGGTGGCTGAAGAAAGGAAAACGCCAGGGGAGGAAAAGGAAGCTCAGGGAAGAAGAAAGGAAAGAAGAAAGGGTGCTGACCGGTGGGGCCGGAGCGCAGCGAGAGAGAAAGGGAGAGGGCGAGCGTCGTGGGTGAAGCCAAGCAGGCCGCAGCAGCTGGGCCGCCGAGTTGGTGCGCGCGCGCGGGTGGCCAGCTGGGCCGCGAGCGTTGCGGGCCGGCGCGGGAAAGAAGCAGCGGGCCCAAGCGAGCAGGCCGCGCGGTGCAGTCGCGGGCAGGCCGCCGGGACAGGCTAGCGGGAGGAGGAGGGGGAAGAGGGCCGGGCTAGCTGGGCCAGAAGGTGTCTTTCTCCCTTTTTTTTCAAATCAAATGTTTATCAAATTCTATTTTCTCCATTTTCATTTTTAAGCCAAATTCAAATAAGTTTTGAATACAAATTTCAAATCTTCTAGCCCTACACTCAATCAAAACCCATATGACTCGGCATGAATGCAACAAACAGTTTCTAAACTTATAGTTTATTTTATTTATTCAATATTTATTATTTGGCCTAAGTTAAAAAATACCTAGAAAATGTAATAAATGCTAAGAATTAATTGCTAATTTGTGGTAAAAATTTTGGGTGTTACATGGGCCTTGGTGCCCGACACCTCCGCTGCTTGTCCTTCGTGCTATGGTGGTCGGTGGTGTGCTCGGTCGGGTTGTTGCCCCCATCGCCGGTTGCGCTCCTTGCCTAGGTACTCTCGAGGTCGACCCAGCTGCATCCTTCACTGTCGTCGACAATGTGGGTCCCATAGGTGCGAAGGAGACACCCTGCTCCATCGACTCTAGTTGTTTCCTCCTCTTTCGAGGGACAAGTCGAAAGGTGTCTGCATCCTCTCCCTCCTCGGCGTCATCATCCGACCAGGCAAAAATCACCTATCGATGCTTGCTGGCCGGTTTCTCCTTCGGGCCCCCTCGGGCTCATTGATACTTAGCGCCCCTCAGTGAGCAGGGTGGTTGCTGATCTCATCTTTAGTTGTTTGGGGGCAGCCGACTGCTTACCAGCGGCTAGGGCCGCTGCCTCCTCTCTAGCTCCAAGCACCGCCCAGTCGACGTCCTCATCTTCGATCTCAACGCTGGTCTGGATGGTGGGACCAGCTCCCTGTGGCCACTCCACTCTAGGGGGTGGCGACACAAACACTGTCGCTCTATCCCGATCATTGACTTGAGTAACAAAAATGGGTGAACATAGTAAGTTTCCACTTATCCTACCACAATATAAAACTATGGGTATAGGGCAAGCTTGGGTCGACTTATCCTTTGGGGGAGGTCGGGTAAGCTTGAAAGCGTGCTTGATGTCGTTCAATCTGACATAATTGGGATCAACTAAGTTAAATAGCTCTCCATTTCTAGCTTTGACTTTGATTTTGTCAAGCGCCTCCTGCCTCATCCTCGTTGGGTCTGCGCTACCTTGATATTCAAAGCCAGGATGTACTCTCCTCTGGCAGGGCTGGATCTGTCGGCTGATGAAGTTCCCGACCATGCTCGGACCATCTAGTTTTTTCCATGGGATCATTCCAAATATTTCTAGAATTTGTTCTAGGTGCTCGGGCTTCTCTGACCAGCTTGTCCTCTTCTCCAGAATGTACCCCACGTCACACAATATAATCGTGTTTGGCTCTTCACGGATGTAGAACCATTTCTTGTACCAGTTGTCTAGCGACATGTTCCATGGGCAGTGCAGGTACTGGGCTTTCATGCCATCATGGAGGTTGAGGTACACACCCCTGACTATCTTTGAACAGCTGCTTCCTTTCTTCCGCAGACAGAAAAGATGGCAAAAAAATCGAAATGGGGCTGGAAGCCACCATATGCGTCACAAAGATGTATGAAAGTGGCGACAAGGAGGATCGAGTTGGGATGCAGATTGCAAATCTCAATCTCGTAGTAAAGACAGAGCCCCTGAAGAAAAGGATGTACCGGAACCCCAAATGCCTGCGTAAAGAAGTCTTCGAACACCATGATCTCACCTGGTTGTGGATCGGGGTACCCCTCGCCCTTCGGCGCACGCCATCCTGTGAGCTCTTTGTTGTGGAGTACCCCCATGGTGACGAGGTCTTCAATGGTCTGCTCATTGCTTCTCAATTTCCACCACTCCTTCAACATGACTCCTGCTTTCTTCTGTGCATCGCTTTTTGCCATGACTCTAGCCTTGCTGATGAATGAGGAAATGGTGGAGGATTGATTGGTGGTAATTTCAAAGGTATTAGGGTTGGCAAGAGGAAGAAGATGGCTACGACTGCGAATGGCAATGGGGTTCAGTAAAAAGTAACTTACCTATCTTATACTGTATTTAACCCAAGAGTTATGCCGTTTCATCTGCCCGAGATTCTTGGGAGACGTGCGCACGCGCCGCAAATGGTTATTTTCACAGCCTCGAGATCTATGCCAATATATGCGCCTCTTCGTTGCCAGTGTGGGAGGGCCCACACTGATGCACGTACTTACAGGTGCCACGCAACTGTTTGCTTGAAAAGACAAAAAGGCGGTATGACGTGCTATACCCGTCTACTTCTTTGATCAGACGTGTCAGATTGGACTTGACAGAGCAAGTAAATAAATAAATACAAAAAATAATAGTACAAGTGGCATGGTTTTTCGCCACACTTCTCGTGCTCGGGGACTGTCGCGATTATCCTTTTGCTCATTGACTGTCCAGACCACCATCGTGCTCGAGGACTGTCCAGACCGCCATTGTGCAAAGTGGACTATCCAGACCACCATCATGCTCGGGGACTGTCCAGACCACCATTGTGCTCGGAGACTGTCTAGACCACCATCGTGCTCGGGGACTGTTCCGACCACTCTCATGCTCGAGGACTGCCCCGACCACTCTCCTAACATTTCTCGGAGTCCGCTCTCCTTGGCTACATGTGATTTGTACTCACATACAGTTGAGAGGCATTTATTTAGACCTTGCTACAAGGCTGATACCTCGCCTTCCAGCAAGCTCGGGGACTACATTGGTACGATGCACCTGCCGGTGCATCTCGTATTGTTTGTATGACGATTGGATTCTCAACTTCAGTGGGAATTCTTATTAGACCCTGGCTCCACGTGCCTATGTCACCTACTACCAGGCTCAGGGACTAAGTGGGTACACTTCACCTTGCGGTGAATGTGATTATTTTATTGACCACTACGCTCTGACTGTTGCCATACCTACTATTGTACAAGGGTCACTTACATTTCTTTTCAGAAATAAAAGTGGGCACACTTCATCAGGAAAGAAATCTTTTTCTTTTTTCTTTAGAGCACCATGCATTCTTTGGACAACCGAAGTCTTCAGCTATAATCGTGGTCTACTGCTTTCTGTTCTGACCAGAATACTGGCACATTCACTTGGTCAATGTTTCAACCAGTTGGAGATGACATGAAGAAGGATTGCATTAGCCAAAGGAGATCGAATGACGTGTCACAGCATAATACATGGTGCTCAGGGACTAGCTGTGGGGGTACTAACCCCTATACCCTTACAGCTAGGCTTGGGCCAGCCCAGACTAGGGGGTCTGGCCCACTAGAAGACGACGTGCAGCCCAACCAATCTGTTCGGAGTCCTGCGCAAGGAATCAAGGTAGATTTGGAGATCAAGCAAGATCCTGGTCAGTTAGAATAGGAATCCTTATCCGGCCACCTATGGCAATTGTAACTGGTTAGGATTAGTTTCTAGATCTGTAACCCTACCCCCTGGACTATATAAGGTGGGTAGGGGACCCCTCTAAAAAACATCTCTCATTGACATACATCAATACAATCAGACGCATGATGTAGGTATTACGCCTTCACGGCGGCCGAACCTGGATTAAACCTCATGTTTGTCTTGCGTCACCATCTTGTTTGTAGCTTGCACATCTGTCTACCAATAATCTACTACCTTGGGCATACCCCTAGGTAGACTGCCGACCATAGCTATGGGGGTATTAACCCCTATACCCTTACGGCTAGGCTTGGGCCGGCCCAGACCAGGGGGTCTAGCCCACTAGAAGACGACGCGTGGCCCGGCCAATCTATTCGGAGTCCTGCGCAAGGAATCAAGGCAGATTTGGAGATCAAGCAAGATCCTGGTCGGTTAGAATAGGAATCCTTATCCGGCCACCTATGGCAATTATAACTGGTTAGGATTAGTTTCCAGATCTATAACCCTACCCCTGGACTATATAAGGCAGGCAGGGGACCCCTCTAAAAAACATCTCTCATTGACATACAACAATACAATCAGACGCAGGATGTAGGTATTACGCCTTCATGGTGGCCGAACCTGGATAAAACCTCGTGTTTGTCTTGTGTCACCATCTTGTTTGTAGCTTGCGCATCTGTCTGCCGATAATCTACTACCTTGGGCATACCCCTAGGTAGACTATCATCCATATTTCGTCGACACTCTATGAGTGCAAGGTTTGCGGTGATGAAGATGTTTTGTGCACGTCAGGACACTAGGGATTTCTGGCAGGAATCATACACCACCTACATGGACAAACTCATGAGAGCTGAAGCCGCACAAAACAAGCTCAAGAAATGTGTGTGCAAGCAAAAGAAAGCCACAAGTAAAGCCCGATGGGAATCTGACCAAGCCTATGCAGCTTTGGGCACTCTTCATGCCCAAATGGAGCAAGTGGATCAACAGAGGGCAGTAGCTCAAGAAGCTAGAGCTAATGATCAAGCAGTACTTGTAGGACTACGGGAGCAGTTGGAGACCACCCGTGCGGAGGTGTCCACAGCTAGACGTCAGCGTGATGCAGTAGAAAACCATGTCGCTAACATAAGGATAGAGCAAGATAGGCACCGCGACATGAGTAACGCCCAGGATCGTGCCAAAAGGGGCCTACATCAGCAGCTTGCACAGGCTCAACTTCAAGTAATGAACCTTTAGCATGAAGTGCACTATTTGAACAACCAGCTGAACCCAATCTTGGAGGGGGAAGAAGATGGTCCAAATATGGAAGAAGATGATGATGAGGATGAGGAAGAGGAGGAGGTGGAGCCTGAGGAAGGAGATGATCCTATCTCTGACCTCGATAGTGATCATGATGAGGATTAGATCATGTAGTACTTAGTAGAAGTACTTAATGTATCATCATTGGTTATGTAATGAACTTGTAGTTTGAGTTTGGTGTTGGTGATTTGAACTATCATGTAATATTGTTATTTGCATGACTATCGCACGTTCGGTTAAAACGCTAATTCCAGTTGATCTATCTGAGCTCATGATTTGGATATTAATGTGCTATGAGTCTGATGAGCGATCAAATTGGTGGTGTCATGTTGCGAGAATGAATTGTTATGCCTCTGTTTTTATTGTGAATTTGAGAATTGTCTCCAGTAATTTCAGTTTGGTATGATTATAATTCATCTGCAATCTTGTGGCATCAACCAATAATCGCTTATTGTTGTAACTTCATAGATGACACGCACCCATGCAAGAGCTAGTAGCAGCTAGGATGGCAATGGTGATGACTTACCACCACCACCACCACCGTCCGCTTAGGAGTTCTTTGCCCAATTCTTGGGGAGCCAAAGGACAATGGAAAAAGCTCCACGCCTCATCGCGCAGAACACCGCTCGTGGCCACCCACAGCAACAAGGGGCCGAGCCAAATCAGCACAGTACATTCAAGGAATTTCTGGATACAAAGCCTCCTATCTTTAAGGTAGCAGAGGAACCACTATAGGCTGATGAGTGGCTCAACACCATTGAGCAGAAGTTTTGTTTGCTAAGGGCCACTGAGCATCTGAAAGCTGAGTATGCTTCTCATCAGCTGCAAGGACCAGCAGGGATCTAGTGGGCACATTTCTTGTCATCACTACCTGCTAATGCGTGAGTGACATGGGAGCAGTTCAAGTTGGCTTTTCGGGGACATCATATTCCCCCGGGCCTAATGCGCATGAAAGCGGCTAAATTTATGAGGCTCACTCAAGGAACGAAGACCCTCATAGAGTATATGCATGCATTCAACAACCTATCCAGGTATGCTCCAGATTTTGTGGATACTAAGGAGAAGAAGATAGAGAGCTTCAAGCAGGGTCTAAGCACTAAACTAATGAAGACCATGGCCAATTCCAAGTGCACTACTTACAACAAGTTTATCAGTGATGCTCTAACCTAGGAAAACCACAATAACATGCATATGGCTGCTAAGGGTCGCAAGAGGGCATTCGAGGCAGGTGCCTCTGGATCTTCACAGTCCAGAGCACCTATCACAGCTAGGCCACAATTCCATCCACCTGCACCCAAGTTTAGGCCTCCACCACCTAAAGCTTAGAACAGCAGATCTTAGAAACCATTCTGTAAGGCATTCACTATTGCCTTACCAAAAGGAACTGGCAGTCAGGGGAGCTCCACAAGACCTAGGAGTAATCAGCCCTGTTTCAATTGCAACCAGGTGGGGCATTGGTCCAAGGAATGCCCCCACCCCAAGAAGAATGGCAACCAGAATCAGAACAATCAGAGGCAGGCGAACACAAGGGCACGTCCGAGATACGTGCATTATACCGCTGTTGAGGAAGTCCCCACTGGAGAAGTTGTCACAGCTGGTATGTTTCTTGTCAATAAGCATCCCGCTGTTGTTTTATTTGATTCGGGAGCTTCTCATTCATTTATAAGTCAAGCATTCACGTCTAGGCATGATCAGGAAATAATTGAAGTAAGTAAAGGGGGTTATAATATAAGTTCAGTAGGGGCAACTATTTCTACAAATAAGATAGTCAAAAATGTGCTCATCTCTATACAAGGGAGGGAGTATACAACGGATTTGATAATATTGCCCGGGTTATCAATAAGTGTAATCTTAGGCATGAATTGGATGAAGGATCATGGTGTTCTCATTGACACTAGCACTCGTACTATTATGTTGAGAGAACCCACGGGAGGGAATGCTTTTCTAGTACCACTCTCCTGCAATTTTGAACTCCAACATTTAGCTTGTGCTATCCAAACCACCACCCTTTGTGATATCCCAGTGGTTTGTGAGTTTCCAGATGTATTTTTAGAGGAATTACCAGGCTTACCACCTGATAGGGGTGTGGAATTTAAGATTGAGTTAGTGCCAGGTATGGCACCCATCTCAAGAAGGCCCTATAGAATGCCACCCAATGAGTTAGCAAAACTTAAGATTCAGTTATAGGATCTATTGGACAAGGGTCTTATCCAACCTAGCTCATCTCCGTGGGGATGTCCAGCCTTGTTTGTGAAAAAGAAGGATAAGTCACTAAGAATGTGTGTAGATTACAGACTACTCAATGCTGTGACCATCAAGAACAAATATCCATTGCCTCGCATCGACATTTTGTTCGATCAGCTAGCAAAGGCAAAGGTATTTTCCAAAATTGACTTGAGATTAGGTTATCATCAGATAAAGATCAGGCCAGAGGACATACCTAAAACTACTTTCTCTACTAGGTATGAATTATATGAGTATTTGGTTATGTCTTTCGGACTAACAAATGCTCCTACCTACTTTATGTACCTGATGAATTTGGTATTCATGCCCGAGCTCGATAAGTTCGTGGTCGTGTTTATCGATGATATATTGATTTATTCAAAAAATGAGTCAGATCATGAAGAGCATCTAAGGATTGTTTTATCCAAACGGAGGGAGCATAAGCTATATGTGAAATTTAGCAAGTGTGAATTTTGGTTGAGCAAAGTACCTTTCTTAGGTCATATCTTATCAAGGGATGGAATCTCTGTAGACCCATCCAAAGTACAAGAGGTCATGGATTGGAAAGCCCCGACATTGGTTCATGAAGTTTGGAGTTTTCTAGGGTTAGCAGGATATTATCGTCGTTTCATTCTAGATTTTTCAAAGATAGCTAAGCCCATGACCAAACTACTTCAGAAAGATGAGAAGTACAAATGGACACCAGAATGTGAAGCAGCTTTTCACACCCTCAGAACTCTGTTAACTACAACACCTATTCTAGCACAACCAGACATTGAAAAGCCTTTTGATGTATTTTGTGATGCATCGGGAATAGGTTTGGGGTGTGTGCTTATGCAAGAGGGAAGAGTTATTGCATATGCTTCTCGGCAATTGAGAAAACATGAAGTCAACTACCCTACACATGATTTAGAACTTGCAGCAGTTGTTCATGCATTAAAGATATGGAGACATTATTTGTTGGGCAATGTATGTCATATATATACTGACCACAAAAGTCTCAAGTATATCTTTACCCAACCAGAGCTGAACATGAGACAGCGAAGATGGTTAGAATTGATTTAGGACTACAATTTAGAGGTGCACTACCATCCGGGAAAAGCTAATGTAGTAGCAGATGCACTCAGTCGAAAGTCTCATTGCAACACTATAGAAGCATTATTGGAAGATGGATTCAACTTGTTACACCCTACTGTACTACATAATATCACGATCAGTTGTTCACTTGAGAGCAAAATCATAGAGTTGCAGCAGACAGATGTAGGAATAAGTCACATCAAGAGAAAAATGCAAGAGCAAGAGACCAAGTATTTCAGAGTGGACGAAAGAGGTGTGTTGTGGTTTGAGGATCGACTTGTGGTACCAAAAGACCGTGAGCTTAGGAACCAAATTTTAGATGAAGCTCATTCGTCCAAAATGTCTATTCATTCGTGTAGTAGTAAGATGTACCAAGATTTGAAAACCCATTTTTGGTGGACTAAGATGAAGAAAGAGATCACAGCCTATGTCGCTAGGTGCGACAACTGCAGCAGAGTAAAAGTTGTTTATATGAAATCTGCCGGATTACTTCAGCCATTGCCTATTCTAGGTTGGAAATGGGAGGAAATCAGTATAGACTTTATCACAGGCCTTCCAATGACACTACAAGGTCATGATTCAATATGGGTTATTATTGATCGTCTCACCAAGTCAGCACATTTTATACCCGTGGACACAAGGTATATAGTTAGGAAATATGCTGAGATATATGTTTCTCAGATCGTGAGACTACATGGAGTACCTAGGACCATAATCTCAGATCGAGGACCACAGTTCATAGCTCGTTTCTAGGAGCACTTGCACTAGGCTTTGGGAACCAAGCTAATCAGGAGTTCGGCATACCATCCGCAAACTTCAGGACAGATAAAGCGAGTGAACCAAATCTTAGAAGATTTGCTTAGAGCTTGTGTTATATCTTCAAAAGGTTCATGGGAGAAATGGTTACCTTTAGCTGAATTCTCCTATAATAACAGTTATCAAGCGAGTATCAAGATGGCTCCATTTGAAGCCTTGTATGGCAGAAAATGTAGAACTCCGTTGAATTGGATTGAGCCCGGTGAAAGGAGATACTTTGGTATTGACTTTGTCAATGAAGCTGAAGAGCAAGTATGTGTTATCCAACAACATATGAAGGCAGCTCAATCAACACAGAAGAGTTATGCTGATAGAAGAAGAAGACCACTGACTTTTGAAGTGGGTGACTATGTATACTTGAAAGTATCACCCATGAAAGGGGTGAAGAGATTTGGAATGAAGAAGAAGCTTTCACCTAGATATGTAGGGCCATACAAGATTCTAGAACGAAAGGGGAATGTTGCTTATAAGTTACAACTTCCACCTGAGATGAGTGCAATATTTTATGTCTTCCATGTTTCTCTGTTGAAGAAATTTCTTCGAGTACCTGAAGAAGCTATTGCACCCACCAACGTACAGCTTCAATCGGATTTGACCTATGAGGAAAAACCAATCCAAGTATTAGAAGTGATGGACAGAGTAACACAGAGTAAGATTATTAAGTTCTGTAAGGTGGTGTGGAACAATCATAGTGAACAAGATGCTACGTTAGAACGAGAGGATTATTTACGAGAGGTTTATCCCACCTTTTTCCAAGAATGGTAGGTCTTGCAAATCTCGGGATGAGATTTTTATAAGGGGGAGGGGCTGTAACACCCTAGGTGTTAGCCTTGCATAACTTGACTTGTATAGCATGAGCATGATCATCAAGCATTCATATATAAGCATTTACACTTGAAACATTTAATTGAAACATATGCAACATTTCTTATTATTTCATGTTTCCATGTGTATAGGCATATGATCATGAGTGTAAACATGTAGTTGGTTGATGTGAGTCACAAAAACATGTAGCAACACTTAGGTTAGCAAATAGGACATTGTTCATGAAGGTCACCTTTCATGATCAAACACTTAAGATTACATGTGTTAACCTAGATAGCACTATGAGTGACTAATACATGAAATGATTGTATGACCTTGCAATTAGCTTAAACATGTTTAGAGTATCATTATGAACAACTTTGATATTCATGGTTAGGGGCAAATAGGTCATTAGGCCCTAGTTTGAATGTAGACCATCAATTGAATGTGACATGTTTGACCAAGTTTGAACTATGTGTTAGAGACCTTGCATGGAGGTGGTCACTAAAGCAAAGTTGTAGTATTTGATATAGGGAACAACTTTTATTTTTGGGTCATTGTCTGGTTTAGCTCCTAACATTCTTGAAATTGGCTCACAAGAATCAACAAAACAATCATTTCAACACTTTACATTATTTTTCTAAGTCTGAATGATGAACAGCCTGACAAGCTGACCTTTAGGGTGACATAACTCAATTTCGGCTGTGAATTAGCACATGATCTTTTAAGAACAAATGGAGCTGGTACATAGGTCTACAAAAGTCGTTTAGATCATTTGCACTTTGGAGCTTCGGTTTAGCAGATAATTCGCTGTCAAAACTCGCTGTCAAGCACTGCGTTGCTGAACTAAATGAACTGAATCACTGTCTCGATGGCCGACCGGCGTCAGGGCTCGCGCGTCCCGTGGTGGCCAGCGATGGCCATGCGTCACCAGTGCCCTGCCCAGCATGGCCAAGGCGGGCCAGCGCGCACCTTAACACCGCCAGCACCCGCCCACACTGCCCCGCGCTCGCCATTTGCTTTGCCTCGTCCTCCATCATTGCCCGTAGCAGCAGCCACCTCCGCATCGAGCACCGCCATAGCCATCTCCGGCACCAGCTCACCCTCACCGCTTCTCCACCACCGCAGCTACACCACCAGCACCCCCATGACCTGCCGTGTCCACCCGTGTCCGCTGACCATGCTCGGTAAGCTCTAGCACCGTGCACAAGCTCGTCGGAGCCCCACCGCCGAGTCCATCATCGTGGCCACGCCATCACAGTCCACCATTCCACGCGATAGCTTGTGCGCTAGGTTCGCCTGAGTCTGTAGAAGCTCGTCAGCGCTTGAGCTTGCTTCACCATGGCCTCCACTGGCGTAGCGCCGCCGTCCCGCTCCTCCGAGCCACCATGGCCGCCGCCATCGTCGCTAGCATCGATGAGAGACCCAGCCAAGTGGCGCAATCGATGCGTTAGGTCGTAGGGGTCATGTAGTGTTGATGTCACCACCAGCAAACTCACCGTCGTTGAGCTCTGGCCGCGCAAGCCTCACGCAGCGCCACTGCTCTGCTTCTGGGTCACTGACGAGTGCGGTCCTCTGTCAGGTGGGACCCAGCTGTCAGAGGCAGTGAGGGAGTAGGATAGTTCATTTGAATTCCAGATTTCATGTGTTTTGTAATATTTAGATCTCCAGTTGTATAGCTTCAAAAATTGTGAAATAAATTTGGCAGTGTTCCTTAGGAAGTGTAGTATTTAAGAAAAATATGATCTTGACACTTATAGTCGAAATTTTGGAAGATTTAAATTGAAACTTGAAATGTGATTTTGAATGCATGCAAACTTGTTTATTTTATATCTAGAGTTCCTGTGCACCAAAAATTATGAAATTTTTGTGGTAAGCTATTCTTGACAGGTATGAGCTCTGGTAAAAATTTTAGGATCAGTGCATGTGTATATTTGTAGTTATAGATTTTTCTTTTATATATAGGTAATCCTTGTATGAATTTTTATAAATTATTTATGGATCCATTATTCATGAAATTTGTTGGAGGTTATTCTAGTACCATATGGATGATGAGAAAAATAGGAAATCTATTGCTTGACACTTTTCACTAGGGTTTTCTATTTTTACTATTGTAAGCCTTTCTGTCTTGTCATTTTTATATAGAATGTTCTACTTAGTAAAATGGCATGAAACTTTTACAGTAGTCTTTTGGTAGCATTAGAAAGGCACTGTAAATTTTGGAGAATTTATGATGCAAATTTAGTATATGTTTATTATTTAACCTAAGTACATAAATAAAATGATAAATGCTTTTAAATAAATATTTTGGGCTTCACCATTATATTTTCTTGAGTGTATTAGGTATGCTTGCACTGTTGGTAGACTTTATGTTGTAAAAATTTGAATCCTTATATGAAGTAGAAGTATTGTTGCTTTATAATTCGAATTGAGCGGGTTTTTGGATAGATTTGGTAGTTTGGTATGTTGCATGGTAAGAATGGTGTTTGCTGTAAAAATGGTTAATAACAAAGTTGTAGAGAACTTCTTCATGTATCTTGTATTAAAATTTTAGAGTAATAGGCCAAAGGGTTTAGGAGTTATGGCTGTTCAAAGTTAGTGTTTCCGAATTTGCTTGCTCTCTGGAATTTCTGGACAACACTGAGTTGCTTGTCTGTTTTGGTTAAGATAATTGTGAATTAGCTTTTGATTATTAAATAAGAGTTGTAGGCAATTGTATAAGCTGTCCAGAAAGTCTAAGATCACCATATTTGGATGAGTAGAAATTCAGTTATGAGTAAAACAATTAGCTGCTGTTTTGTAGTGTGGTACATGAACTGCTGAAGTGTTTGATTGAATCATTAAGAAGAGATATGCACCTACTCAGTAAAAACACGATACACTTGTTATTACTTCAGCACCATGATGTTAAGAATACTTAGAAGAATGCATTCATCACATGTCATTATATTATACTGGTCATGCATACATCCACACTACCTTATGCCATATTCCTGCATCTAGGATCGGAGGAAGAAATAACGTTGCTGGAATTCAACGAAGTAGAGGAAGGGGACCAGCAGGAGAATCCTCAAGTCGCAGCTCCTGAAGGCGAGAAGCAGAACCCTGAAGAGCTTCCAAAGTGCCCTGATCACTGCCCCACGTCCTTTCTGAAAGGCAAGCCCCAGAGCATTTTAAGTCTCCTAGTATTTTACAAATGATTACTTAAGTACTTATGATTGATGCATTAGGGTATAAGAGTTGAATGGAACCACTTGATGCATATAAATTCCTTGTCTAGATATTACACCCTTAACCTTGTGTAGGTCTAGGATTGAACATATGCTTAGCCATGCTTAGACCGGTAGAAGTCGGGTGATTTCCTATCACCTGCGAGATATAGGTGGATACAGGAGCACGGTTGGCTATATTTGCTATCGTGGAACAGAACCATGGGGTGATGTAAATCAAGGCTGAGTGGAGTCTATGCGTAGGCTGACTCATGTGATTCTGTCTATGCTGGTTAAGGACCGTACCATTGTTGGCGCTTCTGACAAGATTGAACGCATGCCTATCATTTAGCTAGCCAGATAAGTCATTCCGACTGCGAAGCCGAGTAGCTCAATTCAGGCCAGGCCTCATTCTGTTGTGCGCTCCTTACAGGGAGCCAGACGTGAGCCCAAGGGTAGGGTAGTCCTAAACGTCTTGGCAACTGGTTGTCCCCGATTGTGCGGCGCGGTATGAACCCGCGAAATGTATACCTGAGTTGTACCAAAGGTGACCTAAGGCTGCCTTCGCACGACATGCCTGGGTTTGTGTTAGGAATAAATTCCCAGCTGGTTGAAATCGATTAGAATCGCCGTCTCTTTTGGATAGTGAGAAACTTGGCTAGTCCCAACATCGTAGTAACTGTGTATGGAACATGATGGTTCGGATGAATATGGAATTATAATACCTGCTATGATTATTATTGTATGCTTTTAAATTGATATACCAGATGTTTGGCACAGGATAGTTGCTAATCTAGAGATGGATAGTTATAATCAATTTGATAAAAGGGATTGTAATTGTATAACTAAGTCAATCGCTTTTATGCAAATGTTGTCAATCTATCTCCACTTATACAGCCTTGCATAGTCCTTAGAGTCGATTTATTTCTGGTTTATGACGGGTAAGTCTAGCTGAGTACCTTCTCATACTCAGGGTTTTATTTCCCATTGTTGCAGATGGCACTGTGTATCATGGTTATTGCAAGAGTTGCTTCTATCCTGCCATGGATGAGGAGTAAGCCTTGGGCAAGCTTCTTTATTAATCCCTCTATTTGCTTTTGTGGACTGTGATCCTACTTCAGCACTGTACTAAACTATGTTGGAAACTTTACTTTCAAACTTAATTTGCTTCCACTTTTATCTATCAAACTCGGTTGTAATAATTTGGTTTCATACTCTAATGATGAAAATGTATCTGTGAACTTTATGTAATATGTGACATGTATATTGAATCATGTATGATCTTGGTTGTTGTAAATCATTTATCGAGACCCGTCGTGGTACTCGACAGACTACCAGGTTTATATGGGTTCAAGTATGACAGTGCGACCGCTTGCGGGCTGCCATTGTACTTGTACTCTTATAAATTGGTCGGTTCTGCGACACAGACTAGGTCTGATCTTGTTTGTGCACTCGGGGAACTCTCTGGATAGAACCGGACCCCAAGGGGCCGTGGATCTGGTCTCGCTTGCTGTGGGTCTAGTCATGTGTGCGCGTGGGCACCAATGGTCATTTTCAAAACATGCGCTGACGTGTCATGTCCTGGTTGGCTGGTTGGAGGATCGTACTCACCAGCACTAGACTCTGGCTAGGTCCAGTTGGCCCCCAAGGCACCAACAAATCTTTGAGCTTGGGGTCTCTATAAATAGACTTGGAGCACCTTGGGCTCACTCTCTTGGACTTTTTCATCAGTGATACATCCTTGTGAGCCTAAGTAGACACCTCCCACTCATCTTCATCATTGATTCATCATCATAGTGAGATTGAGAGTGATTCCTAGTGCATTTGCTTGAGTAATTGCATCTAGTGGCACTTAGGGATCATTGTGGCTACAGATTTCTTGTTACTCTTGGTGCTTGCCACCACCTAGATGGCTTGAAGTAGCGAAGGAGCGTTAGCATGAGTTGGTGATTGTTTGTGGCCATCTTTCGATGATTTGTGAGGGGTCTTGTACCTTCTCCGGTGGAGAGCCGAAAGGTAACTCTAGTGGATTGCTCGTGTCATTGAGTTACCTCACTTATGGGTAGGTTCTTGCAGACCATGTGTTGGCTAGGTGTGTGATACCTATTAGCTGCCGAACCACCAAGTGTTGGTTCACACAATGGGGACTAGCGTGTCAGTAAGCACGTGAACCTTGGGAGAAAAATTGATTGTCTCTTGTGCATTGGATTTCTCCTGGAGATTGATTTGGTACACATTGATTGGTTCATCTCTCTTGCCATGGCGGTATAATCTTCCTACACACTCTCTTGTATTTACATTGTTTACATTCTTGCCTAGTTAAGCTCTTTAGTGTAGTTAGTCTTTGAGAGCTTGTTAGTATGGTTATGGAGGCTCTTTAATTGGTCTTTGAGAGCTCACTACCTTAGAGAGTAGTGACATAGCCTTTATGTGAACCTAGAGATTATAGCAACTAGAATTGTTGGCATCAGTGGCTTGCATCCCTAGAGCTAGAGCAAAATTGTATTTTGCCATTTAGATTTTTGACCTTGTGCTCTAGTGATTTTGTAGAGTTTTTTATAGGCTATTTACCCCCTCTAGCTATTTAGGACCCTTCAAGTGGTATCAGAGCCTTGGTCAACATTTGATTGAAGGCTTAACAACCTTTGGTCAAAAGATGGCTCAAGTTGTGTTCAACCATGTGGGGGGGGGGCAAACCACCTTTCTTTGATGGCACATGCTATGATTATTGGAAGAGAAAGATGAAGATATATCTTGGTTCAATCAATGATCAAGTGTGGGATGTAACCAAGAGTGACTATTTGATTCTTGATCCCACCAATCTCACCAAGCAAGACAAGGCAAATAAGCAATGCAATACAATGGCTCAACACCATCTACAATGCCATTGATTCCAAGGTGTTTGAGCAAATTAAAGTGTGGGGGGTATGACCCCAGATACCCATGGTAGACCACATGGGCTGTGCCCCTAGGGGCGGCCCAGCCCACAAGACAAAGCCTTGCGGGGCATGACACTGCTCGGCGCCATCCGCAAGACACCAGGAAGATATTATGAAGATACTACGAGATCTGTTAGGATACATATGATCCCATGATTCCTGTAATCTATTATTACTTTCTAGTTATCTCCTAGATCTAATCGACTTGTAACCCTGCCCTCAAACTATATAAGGCGGGCAGGGACCCCTCCAAACTCACGCAATATCATACGATAGCCAATACAATCCAACAGACCACATGAGTAGGGTATTACATCATACTGATAGCCTAAACCTATCTAACTCGTGTGTCTCTATTGCCTTATTGTTCTCGATTACACATATCTCTATCGATCAATCTACCTTCATGGGATACCCCTCGGAGGACTGTCGATGATATTCTATCGATAGTTGGCACACCAGGTAGGGGTGTGCATGTTGTTTCCATGTCAAACAAGATGGTATGTTCTGCAAGCTCTTCGTCCCTCCCATAGCCTAGCTAGATCTTCACGGTCAGATCGATCTCGTGGATCATCAATGCTGATGGAGTCAGAGAGCTCATCGAGCCGGTGCAGATCAACGCTGTGCCGATCACCCCAACACCTGCAACTGTAGATCCAATATCGGAACCACCTCCAAGGTTGCCTTCACTGACAATTCACTGCCCGCTCCCCCACTACTAGAGGAGGTGAATCAACAACAACGATCTGATTGCATCGATCGATCAAGTCGGCTAGAAGCTCGCCGATTGCCTCTCCATCACAGAATCGGCTCAGACCACTCTGGTCCAGCGCCGATCACCCTCCGATCTAGATCTATTGGAGGTTGCTTGGAAAACTCTAGGGGTCATGGCCCTACCCTTCAGGCTCACCAACACCATCGCCGCCTATCAACATGCCCTCAAGGGCAAATTTGCCGACATGGTTGGAGATGTCTATCCTCTCGCCGACCAGATCACCGACCAGCTCCCGTCGGCTGTCAACATGCTACACATTGGCCGATGCCCCAGAGCATCCCTCCAACCCATCTTGGAAGAGAATCTAGACTTTGAGTCCTAGGGCTCTATGGAGACTGTCGCTGAGACCACCGCTGAACAACTTCCTCTCCCTCCTTTCCGTGGTGGTGCAATCTTCAACGTCAGCATCGATAGCCCCCCCACAAGAAGGGGAAATCGAGGAAGACCATGCCGCCCACATCAACAAGAACATCAACCATGCTTAGTGCTGAGCAAACGAGGCTACCCTTGTGCTAGCCGAGGCTCAACTCGACTTGCAAGGAAGGCCATGACAACTCCAGCGCAACCTCGACGATGAATTCAATTGTGTTGATGGCCACGACATCTACAAGACCCCAAGCGCCAACCTAGCCATGGCCACCAATGAGCTTGCCAAGCTCCCATAGACACCGGAGGTCGCCAAGGTCACCACCATGCTTAAAGCAGTGCACTGCCCGGCCAACAAGATCCGCCAGGATCAGAGGCCTTCATACTCTACAAGCTCAATTCACCGATCAGCCGCGCCAAGATCTTATTACTGCCCAAGTTGTTTCACCGACCAGCACCGCGCTGATAGACAACCCCTCTAGGGGGGAGCTAGGGGCAACCGCATCGACCAACCTTGCCATCACGACTAGGAGGTCGACCAAGATGTCCGAGTGCATCTCAATAATCTTCGAGACACATGACGACATATCGACGAGCGTCACTTTGGTCGCCATGAAGAAGAAGTACGTTACCATCAAGAGTATAAGCAAGAGTTCAGTAACTCGAACTCAGCTCTCATGCTGCTCAATGCCGGTAACGCTATAGAGCATGGCACCGACAATCCCGAAGGGCCCCTAGCATTCACAAGGGCACTTTGAACACTCCAGTGGCCCCGTGGTTTCAAAATCCCTAGGGTCGAGCCCTATGAGGGATGGATGAACCCCACACAATGGTTATAGGTTTATGCCATGTTGTTCGCACCATTAGAGGAGATACTAGTGTCATGGCAAACTATCTTCCTATCATGCTCATGCCAACCACGATGAACTAGTTCACCAGCCTTGCCCCGGACTCCATCGGATCCTGGGAAGAGCTGAAAAAAGTCTTCGCCGACAACTATAAGGCTACGTGTACTCGATCGGGCACCAAGCATGATCTAAACCGCATCTACCAGAAGCCGTTTGAGCTCCTCCATAGCTACATCAAATGCTTTTCTAAGATGAGGAACTCTATTCCTAACATCACAGAAGCCGAGGTCATCACCGCCTTCATTCAAGGACTCCATCACCGCGACCTCCGCTCCAAGTTCAACCGCAAGCCACCCACAAGGATTAGCGAGATGATTACGACCACCAACCAGTACATTGACATCGAGGAAGCAGAGGTGTGCTTCAACGAGGATACGGGCACTCATCGCCCAACTCACCGTAGCGATGATCGCCTGACGACTAGTGCCACAGTGACTGCCACTATGTCGACCATGGTCACCATCAGGACAATGGTCATGATCGGCCAGAAGGATCCAAGTCTGGTCAATATCACCGTCATCGACCAGACCACATCATCGCCGCTGTTGAAGAACCTTGTGCCAAGCGCAACTATGATGAGTAGTCCAAGAAGATCCTCGATGGCCCGTGCCCTCTCCACAAGAACATCAAGCATAAGATGAAAGACTGCCTTGGCTTGGCTAAAAAATTCTTGGCCAAAAAGCCGGACGATGACAACAACGATGGAGCCGGAGGCCACTGACCTCCTGGGGACAACAACAATGCCTTTTAGGATCATAATAAGGTGGTCACCACCATCTTCGGGGGCCTTGCCTCCACTGAACGTAGAAGAGAATGGAAGCTCACTGCCCGTCGAGTGCTCGTCGTCAACGAGGAAGATGTCGCCGCCAACCCTAGCTATTTCCCCTGGTCCAAGGTCCCCATCACTTTCAGCAGGGTTGATCAGTGGGTGGACATACCTTACACAGTGCGTTTCCTCCTCATCCTCGATGCAACCATCTAGAAAGTGCTATTTAGAAAAGTGCTCATCGACGGCGGGAGCGCTCTGAACCTCCTCTTCGCTAGAGCCCTAAAGGAGCTAGGGCTCAGGATACGAGATCTCACACCCTCTAACTCCACCTTCTAGGGTGTGGTACCTGGTAGGGCATCCAAACCTCTTAGAGAGATCACCCTACCAGTATAGTTTGGCATGGCAAGCAACTACCACGTCAAGCACATCAACTTTTACGTCGCCGACTTCAACACCGCCTACCATGCCATACTTGGTTGGCCTGCTCTGGCCAAGTTCATTGTTGTACCACACTATGCCTATCTAGTGCTAAAGATGCCTTCACCTGTAGGAGTCCTGTTCCTATGGGACAACCTCTCCATTGCCTACGCCTATGAAATAGAGAGTCTCACCCTCACCAAAGCCAGTGACCTCTCCATCTAGATGGCCAGTGTGATCAACGACTCCAAGACGGTGCCCACTGATAACCTGGAGATCCCATCGCTGGAGCCTCCTTGCACCTTCGCCAAGTCCAAGGAAACCAAGGAGGTCGGCCTCGGCCTCGACGACCCCTCCAAGACCCTGAAGATTGGGGTCACCTCAACCCCAAATAGGAAAGCACGCTCATCTCCTTCCTATGTGCCAACACTGACGAGTTTGCTTGGAAACCTGCAGACATGCCAGGGGTACCATGGGAGAAGATTGACCACTCCTTAAATGTCTCACCGACCGCAAAACCGATCAAGCAAAAACTCAGATGATTCACGCTAGACAAGAGGGAGGCTATTAGGGTAGAAATAAAATGGCTCCTAGCTGCCAGATTCATAAAAGAATGTATCATCCTGAGTGGTTAGCAAACCCTGTTCTCGTTCAGAAAAAGAATAAAGAATAGAGAATGTGTGTTGATTACACTGATCTTAACAAACACTGCCCTAAAGGGCCCTTTGGTCTGCCTCGGATAGACGAGGTTGTAGACTCCACCGCCGGCTGTGAACTACTCTCCTTCCTCAACTCTTACTCTAGCTATCACCATATCTCCCTCAAGGAAGAAGACCAGATCAAGACATCGGTCATCACGCCTTTTGGTGCGTATTGCTATACCACCATGTCCTTCGAACTCAAGAACGCTGGGGCGACATACCAAAGGGCCATCTAGATGTGCCTCGATCAATAGATATGCCATAATGTCAAAGCTTACATCAATGACGTGGTTGTCAAATCCAAGACCACCGATAATCTCATCGCCGACCTCGAAGAAACGTTCGCCAACCTAAAAAGGTATAGATGGAAGTTGAACCCTTCAAAGTGCATCTTTGGAGTTCCATCTGGCATACTCCTATGCTACATCGTTAGTTCTCGTGTGTCGGGGACCTAATACTAGGGTACCAAATGAGGTGGGACTAATGACCATCGAACATTGACGCTTCCAGTCAGACAAGAACACTACTACGCTTCTTGCCCAAATGATAGAAGATTGGTTCTGCCTCACCCGATGTCTAAGGGCTAGCTCCGCCTCGCCCGACGTCCAAGGGTGAGCTCCGCCTTGCCTAACCCCCGAGGGCTAGCCTCTTCCTTGCCTGACGGCTAAGGGCTGGCTTTGCCTCGCCTGACGTCCGAGGTCAGCCTTCGCCTCGCCCAACCCCCGAGGGCTGGCCTTCGCCTCACCCAATGGCTAAGGGCTGGCTCCGCCTCGCCTAGTGTTAAAGGGTGGGCTTCGCCTCACCCAATGGCTAGGGGCTGGCTCTGCCTCGCTCGACGTCTGAGGGTGGACGTCGCCTTGTCCAATGATCGCACCCTGCTCCTTCATGATGACAAGCATAGGGTACGATAGGACATTCAAGTCAAATGCAGTGCCGAGGACCATGCCCTGCGTGCCTATAGGAAGGTACCGTTAGGATACGATGGGACAGGCGCTTTAAGCCCTTTCCAATGTAACAGTGGCTAAATAGTGTTGTAGGCGCTGACTTTTGTCCCATAGTGTAGTAGGCGCCATCTTCAGTCCTTGGACGTGGATACTAACATAGGCATACGACAGCCACTATGGTCCAAGACAGAAATCACATCATCTACAGAGATGGACATATGGTCACTTCCCCTATTACTCCCCGAGGGGTCACAGCTCGGCTCTCCAGCACGCCGCACCGTCCACCGGTGTAGGATGGGATGCACCCACTTGCTAAATGAGGCTAGGGCATGGTCTATGAGGATCAGCAAACATGCCACCTCTGACATGGCCTACCGTGTTAAGCAGGGCAGGCATAGGGAAAAAGGAAGACCCGGCTCCCTCAAAGGACCTTCTATACCTTCGGCATTTTCCTCTTTGTCCCATCTATAACCCTTGCTCCCCCCTTGGTCTATAAAAGGGAGGGCAGGGCCCCCCACTAAAGGGGTCAACTCTTGATGGATAATTTCATCACACACAACCCATCACGCATACAGCCAAGCAGCGACCGAGCTCTTGGCACCCTTTCGACCATTCCATCAGAGACCTAGGACCCCTCCCTCTCTTGACTATTTGTACCCCCTACTATGAACCTTTTTTGGTACTAATAACATGAGCAGCAGTAGACTAGACGTAGGGACATTCGACCTGAACCAGTATAAACCTTGTGTCCTTTAGTGCACCATCCGAGCCTAACGCGCAACAATTATAAATTTATGAGCCAGTGTTTGTTCGAAACACCGATAGTTGGTGTGCTAGGTAGGGGCTTTTGAGTGTTCAAAATCAGGCCTTGGATGGCTAACCTCGCAATTAGCTGGGTCCTAGGTGCACATGTGCATTTCGGTGACCTAGACTTCGTCGTCACACTGGGAGGAGAGTTGGCGCTAGCCCACGCCACCATCCAGTCTCTCCCCTCCATCAACTTCAACTATAGGAGGCTTGAGCGCTAGCCCAATGTCTCCCTTGGACCATAGCCATCCAGGGAGGACCCATGCCACCTCACCCTCTCTCCGGAACACTCCACACAGAGTGCCCTGATGGTGCTTTCGTTTGGTCTCCACAACACCACGGCGACCGTTAGCCACCTTGTGGCATAGCACATGACCCCGTCCCTCATGAACAATGAGTTCATAGGGATGATCAAAAGCATTATGGAATCCCTCCATGGCCTCCTTGTAGAGGGGCTAGGGTCGGACTCTGGCTCTGACTCTAGTAGGGGGGAGCCATCATCCCTCCCAGGAATGTTTCATGACAGAAACCTCTGAGGGACATGTCAAAAGCATCTCCGCGGAGGAGACTACCTTGGCAGGCAACCATAGTGGCACAACCAAGAGGGGGACAGTGGCCCCACCTCATGTAGGGGTGGAGCAGCTGAGAGCCCGAAAGTAGGAAATAGACAAAGCCGAACAATAGCTTGTTTGGGAGTACGTGGAGGTCGATGAGGTGATCAGGCGCCACAGAGATGGTGGGCACGCCCACACCGTGGCCCACGATGTTAACCGAAGGATCATCGCTGATGGTGAAACCCTTCCTCACTTTGTTCAGGCAAGCCAGAACATCACCACCGCAATGGCCCTACTTCATGGCCTTCTAGAAGCCACGACGCTCGAGGATCATCGGGTCCACCACAAAATTCACACGCTACTTGAGAGTGTGGCAGCGCAGTAGGCGCCTACAAGTTGAAAACCATCGACAGTGAGGTCTTCACCAACACCTGGAACATTGAGCAGTTACATCATTTTTCCCTTAATAAATGCCTACTTTCCCTTATCAGTTTTTGTCCTCAGAAATCCCCAATCTTTAGTGACATCTGACCCCTACAAATTGCAAGGGGTCGGACCTCACTCGGGGGTTGATATAAGTGATATACGTACGTTTATCTTACAAACACTTCCTATGTTATATTTGCAAACATTCTCTATGTTTTCCATTCTTCTCATAACAAGTCCTAAGGGCTATGATTTCGAGAACAAATTCTGAGTACAACTGGTAGGACTGCGGGAAACCCACACCCCAACAGCTATGACCTCCTTGCTCACTAGCATGATCAGAATTGATTCACCTGTACTCCTAGTTTTTGTGACCTAAACCATGGGAAGGGTCAGAAGGCACCGAAACCTCTTCTACAAAAAAGAGGAAGCTAAAAAACTGTTTGCCGAAACAAAAGATGAAAATTTGTTCATATTTGCATAAATTCACTGCTTACAAAGTGATCCCATCACGAAAAGGACTAGTGTATTCATAAATACAAAGGTCTATTCACTCGGGGGCTCCCCCACAAACTTATTCGATTATAGTTTCTGACTAGCCCTACTACGAGCACTGCTACGGTCGCCGTACCACGCTCTCCATCGGCGACGCCCTACCGCTCCATGGGATCCTCAAGGGCACCATCATCTACAATGTCGAGCACCACATCAGCAACTACGGTGCCCTCCCTGGGGCATCTAGGGATGACGCCATCATCATCAGCCACATCCCTGACAACGGCGTCTAGGCGGGGGGCGTCTCCCACCGAGGAAAGGCCACAACGAACAATGGTAAAACCAACGACGCTCGGCACCCTCCAGTGCCCCTCCTCCTTCGGCAGCAGTGGCCCCTTCTTAGCAAAGGCGGCCTACACCATCTCATCTACGTTGAATGACCTCTACCTGACATCACGCTCCGGATTCACGAGCGGATCTATGAGTTTTTCTCTCCCTGGCATTACCCTCTCTCACTTAGGACCCGCCATGACGCACGAACACATTCGGTGGAAAAGAAGGAGAAGAGGTAGCGGCCCAAGAACATGCGAGAGAATGGGATGAGAACTCCCTCTCCCTATTTATGGAAGAGGTTGAGGAAAGGCAAAAGGTTGGGGCAGAAAACTCTCTTCCTTCCTTTATTCAATGCAGATGGGAAATCAATGCCGACAGGAACCTGAGGGGACACACCGAAACCGACAGGATGCATTCTGGTCGATGAGATGTTGCCTGGTCAAATAGGATGTTGCCTGGGAGTGGCCCACCACTAATGCACGTCGGGCGTGAGAACCAGGGCACACCCGCATGTAGGTGACTCTTTGCTTCCCCAGGCAGGACCATGGAATGACCCGACAACAAAACCCCCATCTAGGGGGCCCAATGGGCCTCCTGGGTCGATCAGATGGCCTAGGTGAAACAATAAATGAATGGCTATAGAAAGATAAGCACATCTATTTTCTTACTTTGCGCATTAATTTCATTATCGAGTTTCTGACCCCAGCAACGGTAGGGGTATAGACACCACTTAGGGGCTATCGAGGGTGTCTACCTATTTAGACATCCTCTTCACCTGACCCCTCCTTACGTCTAAAACTGGAAGCACGGCGTGTGGGTATAAAACTTTGAATACAACTAGATGAACCGCCAGACCCTACGCCCCGACGGTTATGGTGTTTTTGTTCACCACCATAATCGAATTCACAGTTCCCCGCACCACAAGCTTTAGCTCCCGCCTTCCCAAGAAAGGTTTGGGGGTCCTCCTACAGAATCTCCTTCGAGGAGAAGCTGCCAGGTCACCTAAATCAATCAGACGGCTTGGATCGGTGCCGAGAGATAGAAACAAAAAATGGTAATGCTTATGCACGTTACACCGGCTCCATTGTGAACATCAGACTCGAACCTCGCACTGACATGTCCGGTAAGAGCTTCTTGTCGCTCATGCCACCGAGGTAACATTACCGACCCCCACTTTCGTTTCAATTAAATCACACATTAATCCCATCATCCAAACGTTGCATATGCAAATCGCTGCATCTCAACACTTCGTGTCGCATCACGAAGCGGCAGCCACCTCATTCAATATGAGCGATGACTGACCGAGGTTCGAAGGCTGGCCTGCAAAGGGCTCGAGGCCACCTCGCGTCAAACAGAGCCAGGGGAGAAAAACCGAGATGAGCCCTAGCGGCCTTGCCCGACCTCGCTCAGAAGCGGACAGGGACATCTCAACTTTTCTTGTTTGATTCTAACCCCAAGCCAAACCCATAGAATCTCTATCGAGGAGAGGCCAATGAGCCACCTGAGCCTATCGAACAGCTCAAGCATCTGCTGGGAGGCGGGTTAAGAAGTGGTGAAATACCACATGAGGGCTCTGCCGACCCCGTCAGCGAATGATGGACCCAGATTTCACATGAATGTACCCATTAGCGAGCTCATTGAGCATGACACTCGAGCCATCGAGGCAAGTGTCATCAACTTAGCCCCTCCGGTTATGGAAACCGAGGACAGGGTAATGCGCGAAACACGGCCAACCCCTAATAGACCCTAAGGGGCTTGGGGGCTCAAGCCGCTCAATCCATGATCGAGAGACCAAGGTTCGAAGGTTGACCCATGAAGGATCTAAGGCCGCCTCACGTCCAAGAAGAGCTAGGGGAGAAAAACATAGATGAGCCTCGGCGACCTTTGCCCAACCCGCATTAAGGCGGGAAGGGTCATCTCAACCTTCTAGTTTAATCTAGCCTCTAGCCTAGCCTATAGAATCCCCATTGAGGGGGAATCTGTTGGAAGGCAGGTCAAGGAGCAATGGAATGCCACCCAAGGGCTTTGCTGACCCGGTCGCAAAACAAACGGGATCGGATTCTATCCAAACATCCCTGTTAGCGAGCTCATAAAGCGCATCACTCGAGCCATCGAGGCAAGTGATGTCGCCTTAACCCCTCTAGTTACAGAAATGTGGATGGGGCGATAGTCACAAAATGAGCCGGCCCTTGACCGAATCCCCACCATGTGTGGGGGCTCAAGGAAGGCCAGGCCAGCGATAAGACCAAATGCACGGTCATGCAGCGATCGCCAAAATCCTAAGTAAGGGGTACGTGCGAATGCAAGACTAAGTTTGCAACCCTCGCTCCGGTCTCTAGTAACATCCGGCCCTAGCAACTGCAAGGGGTCGGATGTCACTCGGGGCTGACAAAGGTATGAGTACCTCCATTCTTTTTTTGAAACAGTCATTACATTAGACCTTTTCCTCACGTCGAGACTAGTGGCAAGGTTCGGGGGAATAGATAGGTAAGACCGCAAAAAGCCCATGCCTAGACGGCTACGATAATTTTGCTCACCAACACAATCAAAATTTCCCCTAAACACCTTAGGCCCTACAGTCTTCACGAGCAGAAGGGTTGGATCGCATAAATCTTTTTTCATCGCAAAAAAGGGAAAAAGGTAAGATCAAACAAATGAAATGAAATTGTGAAACAAAGTCACGAATCTGTTTTTGGACACGAAAGTACCAACGCTTGTCCACATATTATAGATAAATGTTTATCAAACTTATTCGACTAACTACTTCCTCGAAGGGAGAACCATGTCTTTCAGCATGTTCACCAAGTTCCACGCAAGGGGAGTCACCGCCTTCTCGATCTCATCCAGCTTGGGGTCTTCATAGCCAGGTGCGAAGCCTTGGCTCATTACCTCCAAGTTGATCTTAGGATCATAATGAGAACGGGCAACAATGAAGGCTTGGGTGATCCCAGCGTGAAAGGCGTCCTCCTCAAGCTAGCCCACCCACGCCGTGATACTAGCGGCACGAGTCATAAGGGAGCTAGTCCCCTCCTCTTGCGCCACCTGCAGGTCATCGCAGACCACCACGATGGCAGAGCACAGAAGATCGTGCTGATCGCTTTCAACCTGAAGGGTCCCCCACACCTCAGCGAGTTCCATGCCTAGCCTGACAGAAATTTCCTCAGCCTCCAGCCTTCAAGCCACCGCATCTCCAAGATCTGCCTAGAGGGCCCTAGCCTCTCAACGCGCCTCATCATGCTCTTGGATGGCACGATCGTGCTCCTCACGGGCCATGCTGTGCTCGGAGCGAAGTCTTTCTTTGGTCTAGAGCAGCTCGTCCCGCTCTCTACACAGCCAAGCGATCACCTCAGCATCTTGGTTCGCTCTCTACTATAGCGCCACGGACCTATCACAACACACCGCTATGTCACATCGCAGGATACGTGCCCACGATCCCTATCCTTTCCCACCAAAATCGCGCCGAACGGTTTGCCTTCCCCAGGCAGACCAAGACTCTTTTCCCACCAAGGTAATATGGGTCCAAGGGCCGGCCCAACAGTCTCGATGGCCGTCCCAATGAGGGATGGGCCCACAAGCAACTAGGACTTAGGTGCATGAGCAGCAAGGGGGTCTTGATCCACAATCGAGTCCCAGCCAGGCTGACCCTGGATGAAATCCCCATGAACAGGATACCAGGGTTCCCTTAAAACTATCCAGCTCACAAAAACTAAATCCCACAGCCTTACCCACGAAGGATCCGAAATTACCCCCCGGGTGGTTCTATCTGAATCACCCGGGGGCTACACTCGTCGAGTGCGCTCGCACGCACCCTCTGGCGAATCAAAATACCCCTCGAGCGATTCTATCTGAATCACCTAGGGACTCGGGGGCTACACCCGATGGGTGCGCTCACGCGCACCCTCTAGCAAATCAAAATACCCTCCGAGCAATTCTATCTGAATCACCCGGGGGCTTAGGAGCTACTGTCGGGGACCTAATACCGAGGTACCCAATGGGGTGGGACTAATGACCATCGAACGTTGACGCTTCCAGTCAGACAAGAACACTACTATGCTTCTTGCTTGAACCACGGAAGATTTGTTCTACCTCACCTGACGGCTAAGGGCTGGCTCCGCCTCGCTCGACATCCGAGGGTGGGCTCCTCCTTGCCTGACCCCCAAGGGCTAGCCTTTGCCTCACCCGATGGCTAAGGGTTGGCTCTGCCTTGCCTGACATCCAAGGGCGGGCTCCACCTCGCCCGACCCCTGAGGGCTAGCCTCCGCCTCGCCCGATGGCTAAGGGTTGGCTCTGCCTCACCCGATGTCCAAGGGTGGGCTCCGCCTCTCCCGACATCTAAGGGTGGGCTCCACCTTGTCCGACGATCGCACCCTGCTCCTTCATGATGACAAGCATAGGGTACGATAGGACATTCAAGTCAAACGTAGTGCTGAGGACCATGCCTTGCATGCCTATAGGAAGGTACCATCAGGATACGATGGGATGGGCACTTTAAGCCCTTTCCGACGTAACAATGCCCAAATAGTGTTGTAGGGGGCCGACTTTTGTCCCATAGTGTAGTAGGCGCCACCTTCAGTCCTCGGGCATGGATACTAACATAGGCATACAATAGCCACTATGGTCCAAGATAGAAATCACATCATCTACAGTGACGGACGTATGGTCACTTCCCCTATTACTCCTCGAGGGGTCACAACTTGGCTCTCCAGCACGCCGCACCGTCTGCCGACATAGGATGGGATGCACCCACTAGCTAAATGAGGCCAGGGCATGGCCTACGAGGATCAGTGAACATGCCACCTCTGACATGGCCTGCCGTGTTAAGCAGGGCTGGCACAGGGAAAAAGGAAGACCCGGCTCCCTCAAAGGACCTTCTATACCTTTGGCATTTTCCTTTTTCTCCCATCTATAACCCCTGCTCCGCCCTTGGTCTATAAAAGGGAGAGCAGGCCCCCCACTAAAGGGACCGACTCTTGACGGATCAGTTCAACACACACAACCCATCACGCATATAGCCAAGCAGCGACCGAGCTCTTAGCGCCCTTTTGACCATTCCATCAGAGACCTAGGACCCTTCCCTCTCTCAACCGTTTGTACCCCCTACTACAAACCTTTTTTGGTACAAATAACATGAGCAGCAGTAGACTGGACGTAGGGACATTTAGCCTGAACCAGTATAAACCTTGTGTCCTTTAGTGCACCATCCGAGCCTAATGTGCAACAATTATAAATTTACTAGCCGGTGTTTGTTCGAAATACCAACACCGTGGCATCGAACCCAACCTTGATAAGGTCTCTACCATCACCAACATAAAACATCCAACATCCGTAAAAGATATACATAAGCTTATAGGTTGCATGGCTGCTCTTAGCCGCTTCATATCATGCCTCGACGAAAAGGGACTACCATTCTTCAAACTCATTAAGGCCTCCGAGCACTTTTCCTGGTCGGAGGAGGCAGATACAACTTTTGAGTAGCTCAAGTTGTTTCTAACAAAGCCTCCAATCATGACGGCGCCTCGGCCAGATGAAACTCTACTGATTTACATCACTGCTACTTCTCGCGTTGTTAGCACCACTATCATCGTCGAACACGAGGAGGCCGGGCATGCCTATATGGTACCATGTCAAGTCTACTTCATCAACGAGGCCCTTAATGAGCCCAAAACTCATTATCCCTAGTTTCAAAAGCTGCTCTATGCCATTCTGATCACATCATGCAAGCTCCGTCATTACTTTGAGTACTACAAGATCATCGTGGTCACCAAGTTCCCTCTAGGGGACATTCTCTGCAATAAAGAGGCCAATGGCCACATCATCAAGTGGGCTGCTGAGCTTGGCACTTACTCCATTGAGTTCAGAAGCAGGCCTACCATCAAGTCACATGCCCTCGCTAACTTTGTCACTGAGTGGATGGAGATCCAAGAGCCCATCCCTGCTACATGCCCCAAGCACTAGGTGATGTACTTCGATGGTGCCCTCAACATCAACGGTGCTGGTGCTGGCATTCTGTTCATTACGCCGACCAAGGATAAGCTCCGATATGTTATTCGAATACATTTTCTGGCCTCCAACAACGCCTTTGAATATGAAGCATGTCTCCATAGACTCTGTATAGCAATCGAGCTTGGCATCAAACACCTCATGGTATACAGAGATTCTGCGCTGGTAATCAACCAGCTCAACAAAGACTGGTCCTGCTCCAGTGAGAAGATGGACGCATACTGCCCCAAAACCAAGAAGCTTGAAGGAAAGTTCTACGGTATCGAGTACCACCACGTGGTATGAGATCAAAATTAGCTCACCGACCACCTATCTAAGATAGGCTCTTCTCACACCATGATTCCACCAGGGGTCTTTGTTCAAGACCTCTTTACGTTGTCTATTAAGGAAGAGAAAGAAGTTCAAGAAATTCCCCCCGCTGAGCAGCTGGTACTTACAGTACCTTTGCCGGCCGCTGATTGGAGGGAACAGTTCGTTAAGTACCTCACCAGCGCCGAAGTACCCACCGACAAAACTAAAATCAAACTCCTAATCCGTCGAAGCAAGCATCACGTGTTGGTGGATGGGAATTTGAAGAGGAAAAGTGCCAAGGAAGGGATACTATAGAAATGCATCATCCAAGAAGAGGGAGTGAAACTACTACTCAAAATTCACTCTAGTTCCTACGGCAACCACGCTGCCTCAAGAAACCTAGTCAACAAGGCTTTTCGAGCTAGTTTTTACTAGCCCATGGCCATCTCTGATGCAGAAGACCTCATCCGATGTTGTGAACGATGCTAATTTTTTGCCAAGCAAATCCATGTGCTAGCACAAGAACTGCAGACCATCCTAGCTTCCTAGCCTTTTGCTTGCTAGGGACTGGACATGATCAGGCCTTTCAAGCTAGCGCCAAGTGGTTTCCAATACATATATGTTGCCATCGACAAGTTCTCCAAGTGGATCGAATACAAACCGCTTGTTTCAGCTACTGCAAAGAAGGCAGTCGAGCTATTCGAAGATATCATCCATAGTTTTGGTCTCCCGAACAACATTATCACCGACCTTGGAACTACATTTACTGGTCATCATTTTTGGGACTTCTATGAAGACCAATGCATCTCTATCAAATATGTCTCTGTTGCCCATCCTAGAGCCAACGGCTAGGTTGAACGGGCGAACGGCATGATCCTTGATGCCCTCAAAAAGAGGCTATATTAGAAAGAAGAAAAGCATCCGGGCAGATGGCTCAAAGAGCTATTAGCTATGGTCTGGGGACTATGCACTCAAGCTAGTCACAGCATCGGTGTGTCTCCATATTTCTTGGTCTACGGCTCAGAAGCCATACTACCAGCAAACATTGCCTTCGACATATGCCATGAAGGTCCTTGTGTGGTTTTGGTAATTGAGTGACAACCTAGGTGGACTAATGGTATTTATGTGAGATACACAGGTGATTAGTCCATAGGTACATGTGTGTGAGCAACATATGCCATGAAGGAGAAAATGGCTTGGAGATGTTGCAAAGCTCACACATGTGATGATGAAGGAGCTCATTGCAAATGAGACATGACATTGAGTCATGTGATCAAGGTGGAGAAGATCAAGACAAGACTTGGCTTGATGGACCGGTTGCAAGCGTGAAGGGCAAGTTGGAGGCTTTGGAGCGATGGACCGCGTGGCGGTGAAGCTTAAGCAAGACTTGGCACTGATGGACGAAGGCAACGGTGAAAAGCAAGTGAAGTCAAGATTGATGAACCAATATGATCATGTGATGATATGAAGTGGATCATATCATTGTTGATTGTGTTGGTGCATGGGTTGCATCGACATTGGAGGAGATGGAATGGAATGCGCACGGCAAAGGTATAACCTAGGGCATTTCATTTCACCAGTCATAGGTGTGTAGAGAAGTTGATGACCGGGTTTAGGATAGATGGTCGTACTATCAAGAGGGGCAAACTTGTTTGCATATCTGTCATCTAAGTGCCACTCGAGTGATCTAACTTTGCATAGTTGCTAGGATTGAGTGGCGTGGCAAGTTGAGTGGCTAATCCTTTGAAAAAATGATTGTGAAAATGCTAACACACATACACATAGTGGTGTACACTTGGTGGTGTCGGCACATTTATAAAGGAGATGAAGTTGGAGTTGATGTGGATCAACTCTACAATGGAACGGAGGTGAGAAGGGTTCAACACTCCATCGGCGAAGTGTCCGCTCATAGAGTGCAGACAGTCCAATGGTGCCACCTGCGCCCTATACAGAAAAGACAAGGTCTCACAGAGTGTATCTGACGCTAGTCACGTGGTGACCGGACGCTGGGGTCCTGCATCCGATCAGTGGTAGCCGAGAGCGTGCAGGCGTCGGTCTTCGACCGGACGCTGGTGCTGGAAGTGACCGAATGCTAGCCGAGTGCATCTAGTTAGGCTGACGTACAGTGACATAGGTGATACTAAAAAGGTGGAGAAGGACCAGATGCTAACACTGCGTCCGATCGTGACCGACCAGACGCATCCAGTCACGACTGGTACCTTACTGGAAACAACCAGACGCTGGGGGTGCTGCGTCTGGTCAGTTTAAGCAGCTATGTCCGGTCATCACTTGACCATTGAGATCAAGTGACTAAGGTTGAATGGAGGTGACATGTGGCGAGCATCCGTTGACCAGACGTTGAGGTCCAGCGTTCGGTCGATATGACCGACGCGTCCAGTCAACCCAAAAAATGCCCAGTGAAGGGGTAACGGCTAGTTTAGCCCATGGGACTATAAATAGAAGGGGTCTTGGCCATGGCTGATGCTGAGCACCTCAAGAGACTTTGTGTCCTTGCTTGAGAGTGCTTGGGAGCCCTCTATCTCACATATGCTTGATAGTGATCATCCGATTGTATGAGAGAGCGATTCTAGTGCGATTGCATTGTGAGGTTGCATCGAGTGGCACTAGGTGATTGAGTTGCAAGCCGGTGGTGCTTGTTACTCTTGGAGGTTGCCACCTCCTAGAGGGCTTGGTGGTGGTCTCCGTTGAAGCTCGCAAGAAGCTTGTGCGGTGCTCTGGAGAAGAGCTTTGTGAGGGGCATTGTGCTCGCCCCGTGAGAGCTACGAAGAGCAACTCTAGTTGAGCGTGTCATTGAGCTACCCTCACTTTTGGGGTAGGTTCTTGCGGTGCCCAACGTGCGGGCTTGGCGGGTGATGCCAATTAGCCACCGAACCACCAAGTGAATGGTCGACACAATGGGGACTAGCGTGTTGGCAAGCACGTGAACATCTGGAGAAAAATCACCGTGTCAACCTTGTTCTTCCTGTTGGTTTGCATCCTCGTTACACAAGCTCGTAATTACTTTCATATACATTGTGCTTGTGTAGTTGCTCTTGTAATTAGTTAGCTTGTGTGGCTTACTAGTTACCTTCTTGCTAGTGTAGCATAGAAGTAGCTCCCTTGTGTGGCTAATTTAGTTTGTGTAGCTAAGTATTTGCGCTCTCTAATTTGGCATTGGTTGCCTTGTTATTGAGCATTGCTAGTGAGCTTAGTTGGATTTGTGCATTTGCTTACTAGCATGTGTAGGAGCTCTCTCATAGCTTGAAGTACTAGTGGCATAGGTTTGTGTGACCTTGCTCCTAGAATTGGCTAGGTGCTAGAGAACATAGATAGAGGGGTGTAGTCTTGGCTAGACCGATAGTTTTAATTCTGCACTTGTTTTGGTTAGCTAACATGATTAATTTTAGAAAGGACTATTCACCCCCCCTCTAGTCCGCTATCTCAACCTTACAACCTCGTCGCCCTACTTGTGGAGGATTCGGACAGCTTAAGGTCATGATTCCTCATGCTCAATCTCTTCCACTTCGTCCTCCTCCACAGCTGGAGGCACCACCTGGAGGCTCGGTGGCCAGACAGCGTGTTCGACCACGCACTTCGACACTTCAGGGAGCGTTGTCTACTCCCCTAGCACCACAGGCTTCTCCATTCTAGACTCCGACGTAGCATTGGCAACTCCAACTGCTGCCTTCAAAGGCCCAGTGGCTTTCGCCATGCGCTTTGCCGCCGACCCATTAGCCGTCGCTGCCAACCGTTCACCACCACCAAGTACATCAGCAGCAGCGGTTGACTCCTCCACATGCCGCCAAGCACCCAGGGACTTCGAGACAGGGTCTGCCGGCATCACCCCCGCCCCGAGACCCATCCTCAGCTGCTCATTAGTATGGACGGGTGGGGTCAGATCCTCCATATGCCTCGCTCTGCACCAGATCAGCTCATCAATGACCACCGCGATAAGGAATCTAACAATAAAATAACTCCAAGACAAGGATAGTTATGTGTCAGCCTACTGGTACACTTTTCTGAACCGGCGCTGCCTTCTAGAATTCCCAGGTGTGGCCCTAGGGTTAACTTGCGCGCCCTGGGATGGAGGTCTTGCGACCTCCGCCATCGGCCTCACCTCCTCCTGTCGCTCTAGGACTCCCATCGCCTGCTGCTCGAGGACTCCTTTCGCTTGTTGCTCGGGGACTACCTCCCCACCCTTTGGTTGCTCCCCCATGGGCGAGCTACGCAGGGGCGCTTTAGTGCTCGTAGGAGGAGCTGCAGGAGCCCCGTCATCAACCGACCACTCAGACATCGCCGCACTTTGCATCTGAGTGGTCTGGTCACCACCAAGTGAGATGCTACCCGATTTATCTGTCATCTTCCTCTTCTTCTAGGCTTGCTCATCTGCCGCTGCTCTCTTCCCCCAGACTTTCTCCGACACCAAGGGAGGACTCTCTGTCCATCCAACATTCGTGCCTCCAGAGTCTGTTGAGGTGCTGACGGCTCCCTCCTCAGGCTAAGTTGGTGGCTGGGCATCTACCGCCTGTAGCCAATCACCCCTCGGCACTCCCGAGAAGTACACCACTCGATCCTATGAATGGATCTTTCCACAAGCGAATTAGCACACTGCTTGGCAACGGTAAAGGATAAACAGCATCAGGAACAAAACATTTGGGATACTTACTTGAGGAGACGGGTTGGTACAATTGAAGGGCCTGGTCTGCCCTGACACACTGAATGAGGCAAATGGAGCAAATAGCTCTACGGCTCGCTCTAGCACATTGTCCCTCGACAGCATCTCCGCCCTCTCCTAGGTGTCGTTGGTGTCCCCCTTGAAGTCATAGCCCGCATGGGCCCTCTCCTTGTAGGGCTAGATGCAACACACTATGAAGCTCGCCGCAACCAGTCCACCATTGATCTTCATGCCTTTTATCAGGCCGAGAAGTTCCTTCACTTGCTCCATGTCAGCACTGCTCGATTTCTCCGACCAGCTCCTTCGGCTCTCCGAGACATGGTCGACGTCTCAACGGATGGCATGCTAGCTCTGCTTCATGTAGAAACACCTAGCATTCCACCCTTTCAACAATGTGTTCAGTGGTACAGTGAGGTACTTGCCTGCCATCCCATCATGGAGCTATAGATAAACGCCGCCAACCACCTTGGAACCACCACCACCCTTCTTATTCAGCTAGAATAGATGACAAAAGAGGTTGAAGTGGGGAAGGACTCTGAGATATGCCTCACAGAAATGGATAAAGATAGATATTTGCAATATGGTGTTTGGGTGGAGATTGCACAAACTGACTCTCTAGAACTCTAATAGGTCCCTCAAGAAAGAATGAACAGGAAACCTAATCCGCGCCAGAAATAATCCTCAAAAACTACGGCTTTGTTGGTATGGGGCATTGGAAAGGGCTCACTGCTGGCTAGCTGCCATCCGATGGTGACATGGTCTGGGAGAACGCCTGCCTCCACCAACCCATTGAGCTCTACCTCCCCCATGTGCAATGGGACCCACTCATCATCACGGTTGACTCCGGTGCTCGCCTTCTTTGAGTTACCAGCTCCTTTCTTCGACGCCATCTCTTAGATCTGGTTTGGGATTGGCGGCAGATGAACATGTGGATGTGAATCGGGATGCGCGAGGACTGAGGAGGAAGATGAAACAGCAAAATAGCAGAGGTGGGAGCATGAGGTGCGACAGTGCAGTTATAAAGCATTCCCCCACCTTTTGCATTCGAGGGGTTTTGGGAAACCGCTCCCATGATTTGAGCCACTCTGAATTCTCCGCAACAGTGTGGTGGGCCGCTACTTGGGCTTTCATGCAACTACAACCCATATCACCCATTTATCGCCGCAAGTTGTTACTACTCACCGAATATTTGCTGACATCTCCGCCATTTGTTACGGCTCAGTGCTTACTACTGCACAACAGTTACTTCGATTTTTTCTCTAGGATTTGTTTTCTCTAGGATTTCCTCTTGTGGCTCGGGGATTGCATCAGCACTATGTTCTAGTTCCTCACCGCACTGGGGACTTTCTTCTATTGACTGTTGTTTCTGATCCTGGCACCATATGACTACATCACCTACTGTCAGGCTCAGGGACTAAGTGGGCACACTTCACCTTATGGTGAATGTGTTTTTCTCATCTTGAGGCTACACCTGAGGACTGGCTGCCTACTCGGCTAGTCTTTTACTTTTCTTTACTTTGGACCCTGGCACCACGTGACTACATCACTTACTGTCAGGCTCGGGGACTAAGTGGGCATACTTCACCTTGCGGTGAGTGTGTTTGCTTTTATCTAGAAGACTCCACGCCTCTTGAAGCTGAAGAAGACTATCTCCCTTTCTCGTGGTCGAACTCTAAGTGGGCACACTTGGTCCACTATGAAGAATTTTTTTATTCCAAACTTGAGCTCCTTACATCCTTATGGCAAGCCATACTTGAGTTACGCTACTCGGTGATGGTTCACGCTGCTCGGCGATAGTTCACACTGCTCGGTGGTGGTTCATGCTGCTCAGTGATGGTTCACGCTGGTCGGCGATGGCTCATGACTGCTCGACAACTCATCATGGTGGTCGAACCATGAGTTTGACTGCTCGGCTTTGTTTGCACCTACTCGGACAAGCTCAAGACGACATTGCAGAACGGATACAAGGCACTCGGGGACTAGCTATGCGGGTACACCCCCAGATACCCATGGCAGACCACATGGGCTGTGCCCCTAGGGGTGGCCTAGCCCACAAGATGAAGCCTTGTGGGGCACGACACTACTCAGTGCCTCTCACAAGACACGGAGAAGATATTCTAAATATACTATGAGATCTGTTAGGATATGTATGATCCCATGATTCCTGTAATCTTTTATTACTTTCTGGTTATCTCCTAGATCTAACTGACTTGTAACCCTACCCCCTGGACTATATAAGGTGGGTAGGGATCCTCTCCAAACTCATGCAATATTATACGATAGCTAATACAATCCAACAGATCATAGGAGTAGGGTATTACGTCATACTGATGGCCTAAACCTATCTAACTTGTGTGTCTATGTTGCCTTCTTGTTCTCAATTACACGCATCTCTGCTGATCAATCTACCTTTGTGGGATACCCCTCGGAGGACTGCCAATGATATTCTATCGACATAAGGATTGTGAAAGAGCTAGTGAGGTATGGAAGAGATTAGAAGAAACATATGAGGATTCACTGATGGTCAAGAGTGCCAAATGGTATATCCTCAAGGACAAGTTGACATGTTTCAAGA
This sequence comes from Miscanthus floridulus, assembly GCF_019320115.1. NCBI lineage: Eukaryota > Viridiplantae > Streptophyta > Magnoliopsida > Poales > Poaceae > Miscanthus > Miscanthus floridulus. Next base: position 75,160,126 of record NC_089585.1, read on the forward strand.
TGAAGGATGATGGGAGTATTTCAGAGATGTTCCATAGATTGCAAGTGATCATCAACGACTTGAAGGCTTTGGGTGAGAAGATAAATGATGATGATGTCTCTCATCAGCTCTTGATGTGCTTACCTCCAAGATTGGAGACTTTGAGATTAATCATCATAAGAGGAGGAATGAAGGACATAACCCCTAACCAAGTACTAGGCGATGTCATGACATAAGAGACATACTGTGTGGAAAGGGAGGGGGTTAACCAAGATGAGAAGAAGGATGAGGACAAGAAGAAGAAGAAGAGTGTAGCATTCAAGGCTAGCTCATTATCTAAGAGCAAGGGCAAAGCAAAGAAAGAAGAATCAAGTGGTGATGAAGATGCTAGTGAATTTGATGATGAGGCTATGCCTCTCTTTGTGCGCAAGATGGACAAATTCATGAAGAATAAGGGCTATGGTGCAAGAAAGAGAAGAGATCACAACAAGGAGTATGTGAAGAGATGCTACAAGTGCAAGAGCAAGGATCATGTTGTAGCGGATTACCCCTACAATAGTGACAATGATGAGGATGAGTAGAAGAAAGAAAAGAAGGAGAAGAAGGAAAAGAAAGAGAAGAAGATGACATTCAAGAAGAAGAAGAAGGGTGGATGTGGGGTGTATGACCCTGGATACCCATGGCAGACCACATGGGCTGCGCCCCTAGGGGTGGCCCAGCCCACAAGACGAAGCCTTGCAGGGCACGACTCTGCCCAGCACCTCCCATAAGACACCGAGAAGATATCCTGAAGATACTATGAGATCTGTTAGGAGATGTATGATCCCAAGATTCTTGTAATCAGTTATTACTTTTTGGTTATCTCTTAGATCTAACTAACTTGTGACCCTGCTCCCTAGACTATATAAGGCGGGTAGGGACCGCCTCCAAACTCACACAATATCATACGATAGCTAATATAAACCAATATACCATAGGAGTAGGGTATTACGTCATAGTGATGGCCTAAACCTGTCTAACTCGTGTATCTCTATTGCCTTCTTGTTCTTGATCTCACGCTCCTCTACCAATCAATATACCTTTGTGGGATACCCCTCGGAGGACTGTTGACGATATTCTATCGATAGTTGGCGCGCCAGGTAGGGGTGTGTGTGTTGTTTCCTTGTCGAACAAGATGGCTTTTTCCGCAGGCTCTTCGTCCCTTCCGTAGCCCAGCCAGATCTTTATGGTCGGATCCATCTCGTGGGTCATCAACGCTGACAGAGTCAGAGAGCTCCTCGAGCTGGGGTAGATTGGTTCTATGCTGACCACCCCCGCACCTGCAACTATAGATCTAATCTCGGAGTGATTCCGAGGTCTCCTTCAGCAACAACTCGCCGTTCACTTCCTCGCTACTAGAGGAGGCAGATCAACAACGACGATTTGATCGAATCCATCGATCGGGTTAGACTGAAGCTCACCGATTGTCTCTCCATCACCGAATCAGCTCTAGACACTCTAGTTCAGTGCCGACCACCCTCCAATCCAGATCTATCAGAGGCTACTCAGGAAACTACAGGGGTTATGGCCCTACCCTTTGGGTTCACCAATGCCACCGCCGCTTACCAACACTCCCTGAGGGGCAAACTCACTGACCAGGTGGACTACGCCCATCTACTCACTGACCAGGTCATTGTCTAGCTTCCGCCAGCCGTCAACATGCTACACTTAGGCCAGAGCCCTGGGTTGCCCCTCTAGACCATCCCAGAAGAAACTCTAGCTCTGAGTCTCAGGGTTCTACAAAGATCCTCGCTGAAACCTTCTCTGAGCAACTCCTTCCACTCTTCTGGGGTGGTGCAATCTTCAATGTCAACATCGATAGCCCTCCTCAAAATGGCGAAACCAAGGAGAAGTGCGTTGCTCGAGAGAACTAGAAAGTCAACCATGCGCAGCAGTGAGAAAATGAGGCAGCCATTGCGAGGGCTGAGGCTGCTCGGAATAATCGACTCGATTCACAAGGAAGACCGCTCCTGCTCCATCATGACCTCGATGAAGAATTTTGCTGCGTTGATGGCCATGATGTCTTCAAGACTCCAAGCGGCAATTTGGCAGTAGCTGCCAATGAGCTCGCTCATTTCCCTCAAACGCCCGAGCTCACCAAGATCGCCGCCATGCTTAAAGCGGCTCACTGTTAGGTGAATGAGATTCGTGAGGATCAGAGACCATCATGCTCTATGAGCACGATTAACCGATCAGCTGCGTCGAGATCCAATCACCGCCCTAGTCAAAGCCGTTTCACTGACTAGTCGCTACCTCTCTAGGGGGAGCCGGGGGCCATCGTGCCGAACACCATCGCCAACACGACCAGGAGGTCGAATAGGACACTCGAGTGCACCTCAGCAACCTCCAGGATGCGCGACGACATATCAAGCAATGTTGCTTCGGTCGCCACGAAGATGAAGTGCATTGCCACCAGGAGTATGAGCAAGAGTACGGCAACCCAGACTTAGTTCTCAAGCCTATCCCTGACTGCAATGCAATGGACGATGGTGTTGACAACCCTAAGGGGCCTCCAGCTTTCACAAGGGCACTCTGAACACTTTGGTGGCCTCGGGGTTTAAGATCACTGGGGTCGAGCCCTATAAAGGAAGAATGAACCCGACACAGTGGCTACAGGCTTATGCCACTGTTGTTTGAGCTACTGGAGGAGACACTAGCGTCATGGTGAATTATCTCCCTATCATGCTCATGCCACCTGCCATGAGCTATTTTACCAGCCTTGTGCCAGACTCCATCGGATTCTAGGAAGAGCTGAAGAAAGTCTTCACCGACAACTATATGGCCACGTGTACTCGACCCGGCACCAAGCATGATCTCAGCCGCATCAACCAAAAGCCATCTGAGCTCCTCCGCAGCTACATCCGATGTTTCTCTGAGATGAGGAACTCTATTCCCAACATCACAGAAGCTGAGGTCATCACCGCCTTTATCCGAGGACTCCACCATCGAGAGCTCTGCTCCAAGTTCAACCGCAAGCCGCCCACCGGCATCGGTGAGATGATAACTATGGCCAATCAGTACGCTGATGCCGAGGAAGCCAAGGTGCGCTTCAACGAGGATGTAGGCACTCATCGCTCATCTCACCGCTATGATGACCGCCCCGACGACTGACGCCACAGCGACTACCGCCTCGACGACCGCAGCAACCATCGTGACAGTGGCCGTGATCGGACAGGAGGACCCAGGCCTGGCCAAAATTGCCGCCGCCAACCAGACCACATAGTTGCCGCCATTAGTCAACCTCGTGCCAAGCACTACTATGATGAACAATACCAAAAGATCCTCAATGGCCCATGCCCTCTTCACAAGAACGCCAAACACAAGATGAAGGACTGCATTGGTTTGGCTAAGGAGTTCCAGGACAAAAGGCTCGACGATGATGCCAACGATGGGGCTAGAGGTCACTGACCACCTGGGGGCAACAACAATGCCATTTAGGACCACGACAAGGTGGTCACCACCATCTTCGGGAGCCTCACCTCCACTGAGAGCAAAAGAGAGCGGAAGCTCACAGCACAGCAGGTGCTCTCCGTCACTACAGAAGACACCATCGCTAACCCCATCTATTGCCCATGGTCCGAGGTCCCCATCACCTTTAGCAGGGCCGACCAGTGGGTGGATATTCCCTACATAGGGCATTTTCTCCTCATCCCCGACGCAACCATATAGAAGGTGCTCTTTAGAAAAGTGCTCGTTGATGGTGGGAGCACTCTAAATCTCCTCTTCGCTGGAGCCCTAAAAGAGCTAGGCCTCAGTTTGTCAGATCTCACACCTTTCGACTCTACCTTTTGGGGTGTGGTTCTAGGCAGTGCCTCCAAACTGCTTGGAGAGATTACCCTACCAGTTTAGTTCAGCATGGCAAGCAACTACCGCATCGAACATATCAACTTCTATGTTGCCGACTTCGACACCACCTACCATGCATACTTGGTTGGCCAGCTCTGGCCAAGTTCATGGCCGTGCTGCACTATGCCTATCTGGTGCTGAAGATGCCTTCACCTGCTAGAGTCTTGGCCATGTGGGACAACCTCACCATCGCCTATGCTTATGAGATAGAGTCTCACCCTCACCGAAGCTACCAACCTCTCCATCCAGATGGCTAGCGTGGTCGTCGAAGCTAAGTTGGTGCCTACCAAAGACATGGAGATCCTAGAGCTGGAGCCTCCCTGCACCTTCGGCAAGTCAAAGGAAGTCAAGGAGGCCAGCCTTGGCCTCGATGATCCCTCCAAGACCGTGAAGATTGGGGCTCACCTTGACCCCAAATAGGAAAGCACACTCATCTCCTTCCTATGTGCCAACGCCGATGTGTTTGCTTGGAAACCTACAAACATGCCGGGGGTACCATGGGAGAAGATCGAGCACTCCTTGAATGTCTCGCCGACTGCCAAACCGATCAAGCAGAAGCTCCGCCAATTCACTCCAGACAAGAAGGAGGCTATTAGGGTAGAAATAAAATGGCTCTTAGCTACCGGATTCATTAAAGAAGTGTATCATCTAGATTAGTTAGCAAAACCTGTTCTCGTTCGAAAAAAGAATAAAGAATGTATGTTGATTATACTAATCTTAACAAACACTGCCCTAAAGACCCCTTCGGCTTGCCTTGGATAGACGAGGTTGTAGACTCTACCACTGGCTGCGAACTACTCTCCTTCCTTGACTGTTACTCCAGCTATCACCAGATTTCCCTAAAGGAAGAAGATCAGATCAAGACATCATTCATCATGCCCTTTGGTGCTTACTGCTACACAACCATGTCCTTCGGACTCAAGAATGATGGAGCAACCTATCAAAGGGCTATCTAGATGTGCCTCAACCAATAGATCAGCCGCAACATCGAAGCCTACAATGATGATGTGGTCGTTAAGACCAAGGCCACCGACAATCTTATCACCGACCTTGAGGAAACTTTCGCCAACTTGAACAAATACCGATGGAAGTTGAACCCTTCAAAGTGCATCTTTGGAGTTCTATCTGGTATACTACTAGGCTACATTGTTAGTGCTCACAGCATTGAACCTAACCCTGACTAGGTCTCTACCATCACCAACATAAAATGGCCAACGTGTGTCAAGGATATATAGAAGCTTACAGGTTGCATGGCCGCCTTAAGCTGCTTCATATCACACCTCGGTGAAAAAGGGCTACCTTTCTTCAAGCTCCTCAAGGCCTTAGAGCACTTCTCCTGGTCGGAGGAGGCAGACATAGCTTTTGAGCAACTCAAGTTGTTTTTAACAAAGCCTCCGATCATGATAGCGCCATGACTAGATGAAACTCTGTTGATCTACATCGTCGCCACTTCCCGCGTCGTCAGCATAGCTATTGTCATTGAACGCAAGGAAGCCAGGCATGCCTACAAGGTGCAATGTCTGGTGTACTTTATAAGCGAGGTACTTAATGAGCCCAAAACTTGTTATCCTCAGGTACAAAAGCTGTTATATGCAATCTTGATTACGTCGTGCAAGCTCCGACACTACTTCGACTACTACAAGATCGCCGTGGTCACTGAGTTCCCTCTAGGGGACATTCTCCGCAACAAGGAGGCCAATGGCTGCATCATTAAGTGGGCCGTTGAGCTCGGTACTTACTCCATCGAATTTAGAAGCAGGCCAACCATCAAGTCACAGGTGCTCGCTGATTTCATCGCTGAGTGGACAGAGATCCAAGAACCTATCGCTTCCACTTGCCCTAAGCATTGGGTGATGTACTTCGATGGTGCTCTTAACATCAACGGTGTTGGAGCGAGCATTCTGTTCATTACGCTGACCAAGGATAAGCTCCGATACGTTCTCTGAATACACTTTCCGGCCTCCAACAACGCCACTGAATATGAAGCATGTCTCCACGGACTCCGTATAGCCATCGAGCTCAGCGTCAAATGCCTCATGGTGTACAGGGATTCTACGCTGGTCATTAACTAGCTTAACAAAGACTGGTCTTGCTCCAGCGAGAAGATGGACACATATTGTGCTGAAATCAGGAAGCTTGAAGGAAAATTCTACGGCATCGAGTACCACCATGTGGTACACGACCAAAATCAGCTCGCCGATCACTTATCCAAGTTGGGTTCTTCTCGTGCCGTGATCCCCCCGGGGGTCTTTGTTCAGGATCTCCTAGTGCCATCCATCAAAGAAGATAAGGAAGTTTAGGAAGTTCCCCCCGCTGAGCAAATGGTGCTTACAGTAGCTTCGTCGACCACCGATTGGAGGGAGCAATTCATCAAGTACCTCACCAGCGCCGAGGTACCCACCAACAAGATTGAAACCGAACGCCTAATTCATCGAAGCAAGCATTACGTGCTGGTGGATGGCAACTTGATGAGGAAAAATGCTAAGGAAGGGATACTGCAGAAATGCATTACCCAAGAGGAAGGAGTAAAGCTACTTCTCCAAATTCACTCTAGTTCCTACGGCATCCACGCAGCCTCAAGAACACTGGTCAGCAAGGCTTTCCGAGCTAGTTTTTATTGGCCCTCAGCCATCACTGATGCGGAAGACCTCGTCCGATGTTGTGAAGGATGCCAATTCTTCGCTAAGCAAATACACGTGCCGGTGCAAGAGCTACAAACCATCCTAGCTTCCTGGCCCTTCACAAGCTGGGGACTGGACATGATCGGGCCCTTCAAACTAGCACCAGGAGGTTTCTAGTATGTATATGTCACCATCAACAAGTTCTCCAAGTGGATTGAATATAAACCTCTCATCTCGGCTACTGCAAAGAAACAGTCGAGCTCTTCGAAGATATCATCCACAGATTTGGTCTCCCAAACAGCATCATCACCGACCTCAAAACTATATTTACTGGCCATCACTTCTGGGACTTCTACAAAGATCATTGCATCTCTGTCAAATATGTCTCCGTTGCCCATCCAAGAGCCAACGACCAGGTCGAACAGGCGAACGACATGATTCTTGATGCCCTCAAAAAGCGACTATATCAGAAAGAAGAAAAGCACCCGGGCAGATGGCTCAAGGAGCTTCTAGCTGTAGTCTAGGGACTACGTACTCAAGCTAGTTGTAGCACCAGCGTGACTCCATACTTCTTGGTCTACGGCTCAGAAGCCATAGTACCAGCGGACATTACCTTCTGAGCACCTAGGGTGGAAAACTATGATGAAGAGCAGGCCGCAGCTGTTCGATCAGAGGACGTCGATAGGGCTGAGGAAGAATGCCTAATCACCTACATCTACATAGCTAAATATCTAGAAGGCTTGCGGAGGTACTACAACCAAAATGTCAAAGGTCATTCATTTGCTATCGGTGATCTCGTTCTCCACAGAAAACAAAAAACTAAAGGGATGCACAAGCTCTCTTCCACTTGGGAAGGGCCTTATGTCGTCAAAGAGGTTACCCGACCAGAGTCTTATCACCTAAGTGACCTAGAAGGAGTTGATGTTCCTAACTTGTGGCACATCGAATACCTTATACATTTCTATCCTTGAAACACTACAGATATGTAATCTCCACTTTTATATTGAATAAAGTTTTGGTCTCCATAACTTGTCTCCATTTTGTCTCTATTGTGGTTTAACATCCACTCACGGTTGCTGAGCTCTATGCTACTTCATAACGAACTCCAATATGTAATCGCCATAACTGCGCCGACCACGTTCCTCCAAATCTCCAATGTTATCGCCGAACACGATTTCTCCAAAATCGCCGAACACGATTTCTCCAAAATCGCCGAACACGTCTCCTCTAAATTGCCAATGAATTTCGCCACATTTTTTCTCCAAATCGCCGAACACTTTTCTCCAAACCTCCAAGATATTTTGCTGATCGGCGAGCAACATACTTTCTTTTTTGTTCCCTTAGAGAAGACCCAATCTCTGATCTCTCCCTACGTGTGCTACGGGCTCCATGCTCTGCGTTATGGGTGGTCGGCTGCGGTTCCTTGGTCATGCCTATTTGTCCTACATGTCTACGGGCTCCACGTTCGACGTTATGAACTATGGGTCAGCCAAGGCCGAGAGTTTAGCATAGAATACATTGCTCGGATGCCATTTATATTACCTATATCTCCAAGTTATCTTGATAACCGCCATGTAGCACATGTCCCGTTCTTTTCTCTATGGAGAAGACCTAGTTTCTGATCTCTCCCTATACGTGCTATGGGCTCTGTGCCCTATGTTATGGGTGGTCGGCTATGGTTCCTTGGTCCCACCTGTTCCTCTTACGCGTGCACGGGCTCCGCGCTCGACGCCATGGACTACGGGCTAGCCGAGGCCATATGGGTCAATAGCGAGCCAACTGCTCAGACTCCACTTGCATTACATGGATACAACTATGAAGATTTTTTTTGCTAAAATACCATCTAACCGCATACACATGCACCTTATAATATTTATCGTCTACATAAGTGTTTTTTATGCCTTCGCATGTTCTAATTACATTGTCTAGAAATTATAGATGATGTCCGCCAGGCGGATCATTGTGTCCCACCATCGCCGTCCATTTTGCCGAATAGGTCTATATCGCTTGCCAACTTCTTTGTTGCTTCCTCCACCTCATCCTCGAGCTGCTGGGTCTCCACTTCGCTCGGCGAACCCACCCCCTATCGCCTGAAGGTCAATGACTGGATAGTGGGACCAAACCACAGCAAGGGCGTGGGTAGCGGCGGTAATAACACCATCATGGTTGAAGCCCTTGAAGCTCTCCCACGCCATCTTGCACCTTTCGATGACGATGTTTGGGCGCAGCGGCCTACCGTCGGGCTGAGGAGCAACTTCTGGTTCAATGCAGTCGAGCACTTGTCTGATTCCAGCAACCACGGTGTCAAACTTGTCCCTTTGGGTCCGGGCGTCCTACTCTAGCACATCGAATTGTGCCTTGACCCTCTAATGGTAGTCTGCAAGCATTATAAAGTTCGTTCAGGCGAGGAAGCTACTTCAGCGGTAACCCCGACCAGGGAATACTCACAGTTCAGCTCCTCGGCTAGCTTGCACGCTCGCCCTGTCTCCTTCGCCTTCTCCTATCGGAGTTGCTTGAGGGCCTAGCACAGCTGACCGAGCTCTACATCTTGTTCTACAAGTACAACAACCAACACCAAAAGTAAGCGTATCCAACTATGTAGAGCACTTTCGTTGATCACACGTACCTTTCTTCTGCTCGGCGATTTTCTACAGCCGTTCCAAATGCTCGGAAGCATCCTTTAGTTGTGTGGAGGTAGTGGCTAGCTACTCGGACTTGCTCTATAGTTGTTCTTTTGCAATCGCCAGCTGTTCAGATAGGACTCCTTTCTGGTGCTCCAGATCCTGCGCATTGGATTCAGCGAGGTCTCGCTCACGCTGGGCCCTCTGAGTGTGTTTCTCTAAGAGGTTTATCGCCTCTTTGAGCTTTTTGTCCTCCTTGATGAGGGACTCCATCCTCTTTATTAACTGATGTCATTGCTCGACAGTCCGATTTATTCCTTGAAATTCACAAGGATAATAATGTATTCGATCTCCAACATCAACAGCGAATGCTCCGGATTCAGTACTAACCTCAATTTGTTTTACTACTCCAGCGAGGGCAGATTTCAGCCTCCTTATATCCTTGGGGTGTCCTCTTCCTCCACAACTACCACCTCATCACCGCGCTTGCGGAGGATTCGGACGGATTGGGTTTGAGGTTCAGCACGAATGATCTCCTCCACCTCGTCCTCTTCTTCCGTAGCAGCGGGAAAAACCATTGAGGGGCTCTGTGGCTGGACAATGGGTCCGACCATGCCCCATGACGTCTCTGGGGCTCCTTTAGCTCTGAGGGGGCCATCAGTACGGTCGACCAAGAATCTAGTGCTTTGCTGGCAATTCCAACTTCAGCTCCTGAAGGCCCTGCAGCAACCTCCATCGCTTTAGGTATTGTCGTTGACTCATTCCCCATTGACGCCGACTTCTTGCCATGTCCAAGTCCTCCTGCAGCAGTGGTTGACCTTCCGCTGGCTGCCGAGCACCCAGGGACCCCGACAAGGGAGCTAACAATGCTACATCCACTCCGGGATCAGCCCAAGGTTACTCGGATGGGTCCGGATCCTCCATCTGTCTTGCACTGCATTAGATCATCTAGTCAAGTGGCAGAAAAGCTAAGACAAGACTACAGAGTGACTCCAACATGAGAATACTAACCATTTGGTCTATCGGTGTAATTTTTTGAATTGGCGATGCCTGCCCGAGCACCTAGGCGTAGCTACGATGTCGACCCCCTTATTCTAGGGTAAAGGCCTCGCCTCCTCCATAGTCAGCCTTTGCTCCTCCTACTGCTCAGGGACTCCCATTGCCTGCCCAGCGGGAAGCTCTATCGCCTAATGCTTGGGGTCTTCTTTGCTTCCCCTTGGTTGCTCCTCCATGTGTGCACTGCTTGGAGGTGCTTGGGTGCTCGGAGGAGGAGCAACTGGATCTTCATCGTTGTTAGACCACTCGAGCACCATGGTCCTTCGTGGTCGAGTAGTCTGGTCGCCACCAAGCGAGATGCTGCCCCATTTGCAGGGAGCGGCAGCTGCCATTTTTCTCTTCTTCTGGGCTAGCTCGTCTACCGCTGCCCTCTTTCCCCGCACTTTCTCCATCACCAGGGGCGAAGTCTCCATCCGACCAGCGTCGGCACCTCTGGATTCTGATGAGGTGTTAGCCGCATCTTCTTCAGACCGAGCTGATCACCGGACATCTACACCCCTCGGCCAATCAACCCTCAGGACGCCGGAGAAGTACACTGCTCTCTCCTGCGAATGGATCTTTGCATAAGTAAATTAGTTCATCGCTCGTCGATGTTTCAGGATTGAAAGTCTTGGGAATACAAATCGAGATGATTACCTCTGGGGGCGGATATGAGCAATTGTAGGCTCTCGTTTGCTTTGGCCAGACAAATGAAATGTTGGAAGCGAATAGCTCAGCAGCCCACCCCATGACATCCTTCTTCGTCAATCGTTTTGGCCTTTCTTGGGTCCCATCGTCATCACCTCTGTAGTCAAAACCTAGGTGGGCCCTCTCCTTGCAGGGCTGGACGCGGTGCACTATGAAGCTTGCTGCCACCAGTTCGCCCCTAATTTCCACGCCTCTAATCTGGTCAAGGAGCTCCATCACTTGTTCCATTTAAGCACTATTTGGTTTCTCCGACTAGCTCCTCTGGTTCTCCGGGATATGGTGGACATCACAGTGAATTGCAGGGTGGCTCTGTTTCATGTAGAACCATTTGGAATTCCACCCTTTAAGAGAAGTGCTCAGCGGTATGTTGATATACTCATTGGCCATTCCATCCTAGAGCTGCAAGTAGACGTCGTCGACCACCTTGGAGCCATCACCGCCTTTCTTCTTCAACCAGAATAGGTGTCTGAAGAGGTTGAAATGCGGTAGAACCCCTAGAAACGACTCACAGAAATGGATAAAGATTGAGATGTGTAATATGGTATTTGGGTAGAGATTGCACAAACTGACCACCCAAAGCTCCATCAAATCCCTAAGGAATGGGTGAACAGGAAATCCCAACCCACGCCAGAAATAATCTTCAAAGACTACAACTTCATCGGTGTTAGACATTGGGAAGGGTTGGCCGCCATCCGGTGGTTACGCGGTCAGGGAGAATGCCGGCTTCCACCAATCTATTCAACTCTGCTTCTCCCATACACGACGGCACCCACTCTTCATCAAGCCATGCTTTGGTTCCCGCTTTCTTCGGGCTTGTCTTCTTCGATTTGGCGTTTCCCTTCTTTGGCGCCAACCCTCGGAATCGATTAGGGTTTGGTGGTGGAGGTTACTGTGGATGTGAATCTGGAAATGCGAGAGCTTTGGAGGAAGATGAAGTGGCAAAGGTGGGAGCCTAGGTGGCGGTAGCATAGTTATAAAGCATTTTCCCCACCTCTTCACAGTCGAGGGTTTTTGGGAAACTGTTCCCGCAATTTGCGCCTCTCCGAATCCTCCGCAAAAGCAAGGTGGGCCGTAACATGGGCTCTTGCGCAACCGTAGCCCACGTTGGCCATTTATCGCCATTATAAGTTGCTACTTGCCAAATAATCGCCGACTTCTCTGCCATTTATTGAGGCTCAGTAATCGACACTGTACAGCTGTTACTCCGGTTTTTTCTCCATGGTTTGATTTCTCTGATATCTCTACTTGCAGCTCAGGGACTGGCTATCTGCTTGGCTGGTCTTTGATTGTTTTTCTATTTCTGACCCTAGCACCATATGACTGCATCACCTATTGTTAGGCTTAGGGACTAAGTGGGCACATTTCACCTTGCGGTGAATGTGCTTTGTCTCTTTTTGGGCCACGCCCAAGGACTGGCTGCCTGCTCGGCTAGTTTTCTACTATTCTTCTAGTTTCTAACCCTGGCACCACATGACTACATCATCTACTGTCAGGCTTGGGGACTAAGTGGGCACACTTCACCTCGCGGTGAATGTGTAGGATTTTTTTCTCGAAGACTATAGAAGAAGATTGACTCCTACTACCATGGTCGAACTCTAAGTGAGCACACTTGGTCCACTGTGAAGAAATTTTCAATTCTGAACTTGAGCTCCTTACACCCTAATGGCAAGCCGTACTTGGGTCACACTGCTCAGCGACAGGTCACACTACTCGGCGATAGGTCACGCTGCTCGGTGACGATTCGCACTGCACGACAGCAGATCACGCTGCTCGGTGATGATTCACGCTGCTCGGCAACTCATCATGGTGGTTGGACCATGAGTTTGACTTCTTGGCTTTGTTCGCACCTGCTCGGATGAGCTCAAGATGGCATTGCACAACAGGTACAAGGTGCTCGAGGACTAGCTGTGGGGTGTACGACCCTGGATACCCATGGTAGACCACATAGGTTGCGCCCCCAGGGGTGGCTCAGCCCACAAGACGAAGCCTTACGGGGCACGACTCTGCTCGGTGCCTCCCACAAGACATCGGGAAGATATCCTAAAGATACTACAAGATCTGTTAGGATATGTATGATCCCAAGATTCCTGTAATCAGTTATTACTTTTCAGTTATCTCTCAGATCTAACTAACTTGTAACCCTACTCTCCGGACTATATAAGGCGGGTAGGGACCCCTCCAAACTCACGCAATATCATACGATAGCTAATACAAACCAACAAACCATAGGAGTAGGGTATTACGTCATACTGACGGCCTGAACCTGTCTAACTCGTGTGTCTCTATTGCCTTCTTGTTCTTGATCTCACACTCCTCTACCGATCAATCTACCTTCATAGGATACCCCTCGGAGGACTACCGATGATATTCTATCGACAGGTTATGTGGACACTTGGGATAGTGATGGATCATCAGATGATGATGATTCTAGTGATGATGATAAGAAATCTCTCAAGAAGGCACTAGCAAGCATCGCCATCAACAACAAGCCTTCCATCTTCGACACTCCATCAACTTGCCTCATGGCAAAGCCCACCAAGGTAAAATATGATGAAAGTGATGATGAATGTGAAAGTGATGATTGTAGGAGTGATGATGATGATGAGGAGTACTCAAAGGAGGAGCTCATGGACATGTTAGAGCAAGTTCATACTTGCTTTGAGATGAAGAAAAAGGAGTGTAAAGAACTATGCAAGAAGGTCAAAACTCTTGAGCAATCCTTTGATGAGATCAATGCCTCTCATGAGAGTCTAAAGGAAGACCATGAGGAGCTTGGTAAGGCTCACACTAAGCTTGAAAAGGCCCGCTCCTCTCTCCTTGAGCAAGCTAAGAAGGAGGTCATTGTGACTTGTGACATGGGCTCTATGTGTGATCTAATCAATGAATCTTTGTTTGAGCCTATTGTTGTTGCTCCTACTAACCCTTCTTGTAGCACTTCCACTTCCACCTTATCTACTAGTGATGGTTTGACTTATGATGCCTCACTAATGGTTGAGAATGAGACCCTCAAGAAGGAGGTCAATGAGCTCACTCGTGCCTTAGGCAAAGCCTATGGTGGTGAGGACCGCTTGCTTATGTTCTTAGGTAGCCCAAGAGCATCTCTTTACAAAGAGGGATTGGGTTATACCCCCAAGAAGGGCAAGGCGGCCTTTGCTCCTTACAAGACTGCTTTTTTGAAGAACAATGGTCAGTTTTGCACTAGTTGCAAGCAAGTTGGTCATAAAGAGTATGAATGCAAGAACAAGAACAAGAATGCTAATGTATCCTCAATTAAGTTTAATTCTTGTTATTTGCTTACTAAGGGTGCCAATGGTGTGAAGGCTAAGTTTGTTGGTACATCCATGTTGGGCTCAAAGAAGAAGGCCATTTAGATACCAAAGAGCTTAGTGACTAACCTTCAAGGACCCAAGCAAGTTTGGGTACCTAAAAATAATTGATCTTCTTTTGTAGGTCAATTATAAAGCCAGAGAAAGATATTAGGAGCTTGATAGTGGGTGCACACAACACATAACCGGTGATTCAAGAATGTTCAATTCAATCAACACAAATGATAGCAATGTGGTTGATAGTTTAACATTTGGTGATAATAGCAAAGGCAAGGTCAAAGGGCTCGGTAATATTGCAATATCCAATGACTTGAGCATTTCCAATGTGCTACTAGTAGAGAGCTTGAACTTCAACCTATTGTCGGTAGCTCAATTGTGTGATCTTGGTTTCAAGTGCATATTTGGTGTGGATGATGTAGAGATCATAAGTGTAGATGGCTCTAACTTGATATTTAAAGGATTTAGATATGAAAATCTATACTTAGTTGATTTCAATGCTAGAGAAGCTCAATTGTCAACATGTTTCCCCCGTACACGTTCGGTCACTGCAGTAGCTAGTCCGGTCAGTACAAAAAGTGCCCAATAAAGGGGGTAACGGCTATTTTAGCCCTTGAGGCTATAAAAGGAGTGTGTGGCTGGCCTTGGCACATACTTGGCACCCTTGGGACTTCGTGTCCATGCTTGGAGAGTGCTAGGAGAGCCTCTAACTCACTTGTGCACATAGTGATTGCATCCGATTGTGAGTGAGTGATTCTAGTGCGATTGCATTGTGAGATTGCATCGAGTGGCACTAGTTGATCATGTTGCAAGCCGATGGTGCTTGTTACTCTTGGAGGTTGCCACCTCCTAGATAGCTTGGTGGTAGTCTCCGTCGAAGCATGCAAAGAAGATTGTGTGGTGCTCTAGAGAAGTGATTGTGAGGGGGGTTGTGCTCACCCCACGGGAGTCATGAAGAGCAACACTAGTAGAGCATGTCACTGAGCTACCCTCACTTGTGGGTAGGTTCTTGCGGTGCCCGATGTGTGGGCTTGGCGAGTGATGCCAATTAGATGCCGAACCACCAAGTGAGCAGTCGACACAATAGGGACTAGCGTGTTGGCAAGCACATGAACCTCGGGAGAGAAATCACCGTGTCATCCTGGTCTTCCTATTGGTTTGCATCCCTGTTACATAAGCTTGTATTTACTTTCATATACATTGCGCTTGTGTAGCTGCTCTTGTAATTAGTTTGCTTGTGTAGCTTGCTAGTTACTTTCTTGCTTGTGTAGCATAGAAGTAGCTCCCTTGCGTGGCTAATTTGGTTTTAGTAACCTTGTTAGTCACATTGCTTAGTTTGTGTAGCTAAGTAATTTATGCTCTCTAATTTGGTATTAGTTGCCTTGTTATTGAGCATTGCTAGTGAGCTTAGGAGCTTTGTGCTTTTGCTTACTTGTTGTGTAGGAGCTCCCCCATGACTGAAGTACTAGTAGCATAGATTTGTGTGACCTTGCTCCTAGAATTGGTTAGGTGAGCTCTAGCTAGCCCGACACCTTAGTTGCTTGTTTAGGATCTTTTCAAGGTGCTTGATAACTTAGATAGAGGGGTGTAGCCTTGGCTACACCGATAGTTTTAATTCCGCATTTGTTACGGTTAGCCGACGCGATTAATTTTAGAAAGGACTATTCACCCCCCTCTAGTCCGCCATCTCGACCCTACACGTGGTATCGGAGTGAGGTCTTTCATTTGTGGTCTTCACCGACCTGAGAGGATGGCGTCTAGTGGGCTAGATGATTGTGAGACACACATTTTTTATGGCACAAACGTTGCACTTTGGAAAAAATCAAATGCTTGATCATTTTTCGTGCAAAGGGACCTAAGTTTTGGTGGATTGTCACTAGTGGTCTCACTCATGTCTTCGACCATAGAAATCTCACCAAAGCTCAAAGAGTTCTCTTTGAACTTGATGCACATGCTTGTTGTTATCTAATCTATGCTTTGAGCTTTGATTTGATGAAAAAGATAAACTATGTTGGAACTGCTCGTGGGATATGGGAATCAATTAAGCACACCTTTGGTGATTCCTCCACATGGGATGATGGCAAGTTCAACAAGGAGGAGCCCAAGGAGGAGGTGCATGAGTGTGTCGAGCATGACCACAATTTGGTGATTGTGGAAGATTGCTCCACCTCATGGTCAAGTGATGATGATGATGATATTACCATAAGATCACTTGACAAGATTGATGATGATGCCACAAGTGATGCACATGATGATTCTACCTCAAGCACACTTGGTGGTGATATTGATGATGTTGGTTCATGCTCGAGCCATGATCGTGATGCTACTACAAGCTCTCTATCATCACCACATTGCTTCATGTCACAAGGTGACACAAAGGTACAAAGTGCTAATGTGGTTGATCATGTTGATTCATATGATGAGCATGTTAGTAGACTTGCTAGCATGAACATAGCTTTAGAAAATGAGATAGCTAAAACAAGTAAATTGAAAAATGAGAACTCTTTTCTAAAGAAAACATGTGAACAACAAAAGCATCTACTTTATGTTACTACTTGTTCACATGAGGAGCTAAAATTGGCTCATGAGGAACTTAGTGTTGCTCATGATAACTTGGTACAAGACCATGCTTTTCTCACTAAAGAGCTTTCCAATGGAAAAAATAGAACTAGTGAGAGCTCATCACATAGGTCAATTGATCAATCACATATTGTTGCTAACCCTTGTGATGAAGGCAAGAAGCGTGTATCCACCTCTTTTGATGATTTATTAGCTATGTCATGCTCTTCAAATATAGATGCTTGTTCTACTTCTATGTCTTGTGAGACTAACCTTTTGAAGGAGAACAATGAGCTCAAAAACGAAGTGAAGAATTTGAGCAACAAGTTAGAGAGCTGCTACAACTCAAGAGTCATCTTTGAGCACATATTGAAGACTCAAAGAAGCTATGGTGACAAGTATGGCATCGGCTTCAACAAGAAGAGCATGACCAAGTGTAACACCTCGGGTGTTTAAATGTTAAAATCTGGCATGTCATCATATGCATTGCAAAGCATTTGGCATTTGGTGAAAACTTTGATGTGCATTTACTAAAACAAGTTTACATTTGTGTAATGAGTGTTGAATTGTATTGTTTGACTCAAGTTCAAAGTTTGACTGGGTTTTGAATTTTTCGAGAAAACCCCGCGTTTCAACATGTAAACCCTACCCTAAAAATCCATTTCAAAATCTAAGCATATTTTGGGGTTGGGCCCAAAAGCAAAAGTGTAGAGCTTGGCAAGTTATACAAAGTTTGTTTTTGGAGTTTTTCAAGTTGCTTAGAAAATTTTTGAGTAAATCAAAAAGGTGTAATTCGGTAAATTTCCCTATTCAAATTCAAAAGTTCATTTCAAAATCTAGACTGAATTAGGAGATGGTTATAAAAGCAAAGTTGTAGAACTTTTGATTTTGAACAACTTTTGTTTTTGGAGATTTTTGAGTTGTTTAGAAAATTTGAGAGTAATTTATGAAATTTGGCGAATGGCAAACTTGTAATTTCTGTGAACAGTACTCACCGCTCAGGCTACACCGGCGGCGATCTTCGGCTTGCTTCCAGTCGCGCGCGTGGCCGTCTGGGCGTCGCGTTGGCGCGCTGAAGGCTGCGTCGTGGCTTCCTTGCGCTTCCTTGGCTGCCCTATAAAGCTCTGGAGCCGCCGTCGTTCTTCTTTCTTCGCTCTCTGTTTTTCCCGTCGCCGCTGCTCCATCTCCGGCGAGCCCGTGCCGTTGTTGTCGTGCTCCACCGTCGCTGTTAAGCTAGTCCCAGCTCCGCCTGAACCTTGCGCGTCCATCTGACCCACCAATTTGGCTTGTCTTCACCGGGAACTCGAGTTTCATCGCCTTCTTCCTCGCGGCCGGTAACCTCACCGTCGCATGCGCATCTTCGTGGCCAGAGTCCGTCGGTGAGCCGTTGCCCTTGATTGATGTCCCTTTAGCTTCGTCTCGATGCCGTAGTGCTCATTTCACTATTGATTGGCCGTTTTATCCACTGCAGTCGCCGGCACACCGTCACCGACGATCCTTGCTCTGCCGCCGTTGCTGTTCACGTCGACCCGTGTCTATGTTGCTTCTCCGGCCTTAATTCTTGCTTGAACGTGTTCGTGGTGAGCTACTAGACCTTCCCATGCCCTCTGTTTCCCCGTTTTCGGCTTCGTTTCGCCGGCGTAACGTCGCTGAGCCACCGCATCCGCCATGGCCGACGCCAAGCTCGTAACTCGTAGTAATTCGTCTAGCTAGTGCCTTCAGTCGATGCGCCGTGATGATGTGGTCATTTTGGTACCTTGACCGTCGCCTTTGGACTCACCGTCGGTGAGTTTGCGCCGGTCAGCGCCGTCATCGTCGTAGTCAACACGCGGGAGGTAGAAGATGACAGGTGGGGTCCGATGTCAGTGACTCAACGTTCAAATGGATTTTTCTATTTTCATATTTGAATGAATAGTGTCTATTTTTGTTATTTTTGTGTAGATTTATTTATAGCTCCAAAAATTATGAAAATTTTTGTGTGACTTCTCTGAGATGTATAGTATTTAAGAAAAATATGAAATAGTGTTTTTCAGTAAGTTTTAAATGTGATAAAAATTGCTCAATTTATTCATAAATGGATTTCCAGGATTTTTCTAGGCTTATTTATTTATCCAAAAATTATGAAATTTGTTTTGCCACTTAGTTAACATGTAATGAACATGTACTAAAATTTTGGGCTCAATTAGAATAAGTTGATTTATTTCATAATTTTGAATTAAATAATTAATTCATAAAAGCAAATAGTAACCTTTAGTGATTTAGGTTTTGTTTGGAATTTTCGATTGAGTGATGACCTTGGGTCATTTGTTGTTAATGATCCTTGGCAGTTGATGTATGTGTTTACGAAAAAGAATTAGTTTGTTTGACTTGCAACTGTACCGCGAAGGAAAGTTGTATTCAAATTATTAATTTTTCATCCCTCATCGAGCATCATGTTTCGAATTCCACATCATGTTAAACATGGCATTGTTATTACATGTAGTGAACGAAGGTGAAAACGTGGTAGTTAATCAAGCTATTGAAGAGGTTAATCCGTCTGTTGAGGTCGGGTCGAATACTTGTGTAACGTCGCAGGAACCGGACTTTTCTGTCAACGAAGGCAAGCCCCGGATGCATACAACCCTACCTTGTGTTTTATAAATTAATTTCGCTTTTGCTTTCCGTTACTGCATTAAGTGATTAGGAGTTAAGTAAAAGCCTAATTGTTGCATTACCACCCTTGTTATTCCATATTTACCATATTACCAATCTTAAACTCGTATATGTTTAGTTTTGCTTAGCCATGCGTAGAACGATGAAAGTCGGGTGACTACCTACCACCTGCAAGTTTTAAATGGAACATTGATTAATTATGTTAGCATGTGATATGGGAATGTGGAGTAATAAATCTAGACCGGGCGGACTCGGTGTGTGTGATCCACAAGGCGTGGAGGTCTTGTGAGCGGGTTCTTTCCGCCTGTGTTGATTAAGGCACGTCCGTTGTTGAATTGTATGAGGTGAGAATTTGTAGTACTAACCACATACTCCGGTAAGCCTGAACTTGGCAATTCTATTACGAGAATGGCTACTCGCGCACTGGGAGTGGAGAGATGGCGGGAATAGCGTGTACCCACGTGGCCATGGGCTGGAATGGTGGAGTACTGTATTCTCGGGTGGCACGGACCCGTTCTTGTTTTAGAGGATCCAAGGGTAGGTTGATATATGTGAGTCGGGGACCTGCATATGTCGTGTGGTCTGGAATTCCCAGCTGGGTTTATAATCGGTTCGAATCGTCATTGCTCCTCGGTTATGGAGACTCAACTCACTGTTCATCATCGTAGAATTAATAACCAGAACTTGACTAAGGCTTGTGAAGATGTTGGATATGAAGTTTCATGATCTCAGTGCGGATCGTGTCAGCTTTGTATATAATTCTCGAGAAGTTTTCTATATAAAGAATGTTGTTAAAAGAGCTTTTACGCAAAAGAACTTTGATCATTGTTAAAGCTATACCTTGAATCCCTGAGCCTGCATTACTAAGTTTATCAGTTAAGATTTCGGATAAGTCTTGTTGAGTACCTTTGTACTCAGGGTTCGTTGACCCCTTGTTGCAGGTGAGCCTCATGAGCAGATCTGTTTTGGATCATGCTGCATGACTATCGTTCATTCTGACGATGAGAATTAAATGTGTGATCCTTGGGCAGGATGTTTATTTTGTGTGTTAAGTATATGTTAATTATGCCACTCCACTACTACTATGGTTTGTAATAATTATGGAACTTAGTTTGTAAGGTTTGAAACAACTGGTTTGTAAACTATGTTATTGTAAGACTTTCGCTGTTTTTACTCTGGTTTTGATATTTGAATAAATGTTGTAATACTGCAATGACTCTGTAACGTGATCCTGCTCGGAAATCGTGGATGATTCGGGGTTCCCCGAGGACACCCGACAGTCTTTTTAAGTTAATGGAAACATATGCATGAATGTTAATGGTCGTCGGACAGTGACAGGTGCATGTGGGCCCAATAACTTAGGAGGTTCTGCCACAGAATGGTATCAGAGCAATCGTTACAAGGTTTTTGTTGTATTGTTTTATGAAAACTTCAAAATGAATTGGGATGACTAAATTTAACTTGATAATTTGGTCCAAATTGCTTCTGACTTATCTTAATTCTTTCTCACCATTCCCTATTTGGTTAAAATGTTTTGTGTGGTGGAGTAGTAATTATACTATGCCCTATATAAAAATAAATGTTGTTTATATGCATTATAAACTTTGATGTTTTTGTTCGTAAGAACGATTCATGCATCATGAATAATTCACTCGTTACTTCCTTCACCTCTTAGTCTGGAGTTAAGTAGTGAGTCTGGTTTGAGGAATATAAATCATCTTAGCTACTTTCTGGATTTTGATCAATGATCTTACTTGGATTAAATTGGCTACCTACAGTATGGCTCGTGCCAAGATAACGCCCCGTAAGTCCACCGGACCCAAAGGAGTTCCTCGTCACCAACTTGCCCCTAGAAATGATGGTGCTAGTAGTAGCAGTACTAGGCCTGATCCCCAGGCAGAGGTACAGAGGATTTCCACAGAGTTAGCACAATCTACTAGAGATAGGGCTTTGGATGTTATACAAATAGGTGAATTACAGGGTCAATTGAGGCAGCTCACCACCGCGCATAGGAACTGTGAAAGTATGTTAGTTCGTACGGTGGAAGGAAGAAATGAAGCTTGGCATAGGGAAGATGTAGCTAGAGCTAGAACTCATGAGCTAGAATTCTATGTAGAAGATTTAGAAGAACATAATACATATCTACATGAGGAAGTTCATAGGCTTAGCAATCTACTGAATCCGAATCATGAGCCTCAAGCTGATGCGATGGACCCCGGTGTCATCCTTGCCAATGATGATGAATCGGGAGAGGAAGAAGAAGAAGAAGATCCTGAAGAATTAGTAATGATCGATGAAGGCGATGATGAAGGCGGTAATAATTCTGGAATGGATACCGAGTCTGAAGTTTGAAGAAATTGAGGAAAAGAGTAGAGTTGTATAATAGTAGCTCTAGTTTAAGTTATGTAGTTCTATTTTAGTACTCATGGGTTGTTTGTACATTAGTAAACTCTATGTAAGGTGTCTAGAGTAAGCTTTGGTACAATTCAATAAAGGCATGTGAATAAAGTTTGGTTTGTTATGAGCAGATGCGTCATACACGGGGTTCGTTTATTCTGGGAACTTCACAAGATGAGGACGGTATTCCTGATCCGCCACCAATTCCAACCAATTTAGCTGATGCTATAACTGCACTTGTCAATGTGACAGCTGAAAATTCTCGTTTGCTTCATGAGATGGCTCAGAGTAATCAGAATCAGATGTACGGAAACCGTGGACGCCACCATAACCGACAGGAGGCTACATATGTTGATTTCACAGACACAAGACCCCCAGTGTTTACCAAGGCAGATGAACCATTGGAGGCTGATGACTGGCTTCGAACCAAGGAGCAGAAATTTGACCTTATCCCATGCACAGAGTATCAGAAACCTACGTTTGCCGCCCAACAACTTAGAGGAGCAGCAAGTGCTTGGTGGGCAAACTTAGTGGCTATGCAACCAGCTGGCATTCCAATAACTTGGGCTGAGTTCTGTATGGCCTTCAGAGCCCATTATATCCCTGAAGGAGTAATGGCTATGAAGCTAGATGAATTCCTTGCTTTGAAACAAGGAGATCAAAGCGTGATGCAGTATGTGGGAAGATTTAATCATCTGTCCCAATATGCATCCGAACATGTCAATACCGATGTCAAGAAGAAGAGGTGGTTTATGAGAGGCCTGAATACCAAGTTGCAGACTATGATGACCACTTGCACCAATGTCACTTATCATGAGGCAGTAAATATTGCAATTGCTTCAGAATCAAAGTATCGGCAGCACAAGGAGCTCAAAAAGAAAAAGAGTGTGCCGTCTGGATCTTTTGGGGGAAATCCGAAGAGGCAAAGGGTGATTTATCATCTAGTACATCATAATCGTCCTCCTTATCGTCCGCCGCAGTTCCAAGACGGGCAACAGTCAAATGTCCATCCTGCTATAACCTATTCGAGTTCACAGTCAACCAATGCTCCTGGTGGCAATGCTCCAACATCCCAGGGTCACAACTATCCATGCTATAATTGTGGAAGGACTGGTCATTTCTCCAGGGAATGTCCATATCCTAGGCAGGCTAATCAAAATTATCAGAAGGCTCCTGCCAATCAACAACAGGGTCAGGCACCAAACAAGAACCTCAATCAGAATGCTCAGAAGGGCAAAGATGAGAGGAAGACAGGACGGGTGTTCTATATTCAAGCTAGAGAAATTCCGGAAGGGGAGCCAGTGATGATGGGTATGTTTCCTGTTGCCAATCACCCTGCAGTTATACTTTTTGATTCTGGCGCATCGCATTCATTCATCAATAGAACATTTGTCGTGAAGCATGAAATTTCGATTGGGGTAACAAAGGAAAGTTTCTTTATACAGTCGCCCAGGGGACGTCTGTGTACTAAGGAGATGGTATACCAGGTACCCGTAAACCTGGGTGGGCATATTTTTCCCACTACCATGATTATCCTTAAGGATCAGGATATAGATGTAATCTTGGGAATGAATTGGATGTATCAGCATAAGGCTGTTATAGATGCTTTGAATAGGACCTTAAGAGTGAGTTTGCCTGATAGTAATTCTCAACTTCTTATCCAACTTCCAACCCTAAGAAGATCAGTGAGTAAGATTTGTGCAACTGTTGTCAAAGAGATTAGAGATATTCCGGTAGTGTGTGGATTTCCAGATGTGTTTCCTGAAGATTTACCCGGTCTACCACCTGATAGGGATGTACAGTTCAATATAGAGTTACAACCTGGAACAGCTCCGATTTCTAGGAGAGCTTATAGGATGCCACCTAAGGAATTGGCCGAGTTGAAAACTCAGTTACAAGAATTGATTGAGAAAGGGTTTATCCAACCTAGTTCTTCACCTTAGGGATGTCCGGCAATTTTTGTGAAAAAGAAAGATGAGACCCTGAGGTTATGTGTTGACTATCGTCCATTGAATGAAGTGACCATCAAGAATAAGTATCCATTACCTCGGATAGATCTGCTTTTTGATCAATTGGCCGGAGCCAAAGTTTTCTCCAAGATAGATTTGAGATCAGGATATCACCAAATCAAGATAAAGCCTGAGGATATTCCCAAAACAGCATTTACCACAAGATATGGGTTATATGAATACTTGGTAATGTCTTTTGGTTTGACAAATGCTCCAGCTCATTTCATGTATCTTATGAACTCAATATTCATGCCGGAGCTAGACAAGTTTGTAGTGGTGTTTATTGATGACATTTTAGTATATTCCAAGAATAAGAAAGAACATGCAGAACATCTCAGAATTGTTCTGACCCGCTTGAGAGAACATCAACTATATGCCAAGTTCAGCAAGTGTGATTTTTGGCTTAAGGAAGTGCAATTTCTTGGACATGTCTTATCAGCCGAAGGAGTTGCAGTTGATCCAAGCAAAGTGAAGGATGTGCTTGATTGGAAACCGCCAACCACAGTTCATCAAGTTCGGAGTTTTCTGGGTTTGGCGGGATATTACCGTCGGTTTATTCCAGATTTCTCAAAGATATCAAAGTCCATAACTGAATTGTTGAAGAACCAAGTTAAGTTTGTCTGGTCATCAGATTGTGAGAGGCTTTCCAGACTTTGAAGAGACTGTTGACTACTGCGCCAGTGTTAGCCCAACCTGACATCGAGAAGCCATTTGATGTTTATTGTGATGCTTCAGGTATTGGTATTGGATGTGTGTTGATGCAAGAAGGCCGAGTCATTGCCTATGCATCCAGGCAACTTAAGCAACATGAAGAACATTATCCGACTCATGACTTGGAGTTAGCGGCTGTGGTTCATGCTCTGAAGATTTGGCGGCATTACCTGCTTGGTAATACATGTCATATGTATACAGACCACAAAAGCTTAAAGTATATCTTTACTCAGTCAGAGTTGAACATGCGACAAAGAAGATGGTTAGAACTGATTAAGGATTATGATTTGGAAGTACATTATCACCCTGGTAAAGCAAATGTGGTTGCAGATGCTCTCAGTCGCAAAAGTTATTGCAATTGTTTGACAGTGAGAACAATGGGTTTGAATTTATGTCAAGAAATGGAAAAGTTGAATGTAGAAGTAATTCAACAAGGAAGTTTGACCAACATAATTGTTGAAGTCACTATTCGAGATCAAGTTATTGTTGCTCAGAAGGAAAACAAGGGTATAGCCCATATCAAGGAAAGAGTCAAGAAGGGAAAAGCGGAGTGCTTTAGTATTGACAATGAAGATGTGTTGTGGTTCAAGGATCGCCTGGTGGTACCAAAAGTTCCTGAGTTGCGGCAGTCAATTCTAGATGAAGCACATGCTACTAGGTTATCCATTCATCCGGGAAGTAACAAGATGTACCATGATTTGAAGCAAAGATTCTGGTGGACTAAAATGAAAATAGAGATTGCTAGATACATAGCAAAGTGTGATACTTGTCAAAAGGTGAAAGCTATACATTTGAGGTCTGCTGGTGAATTACAACCATTACCTATTCCATCTTGGAAGTGGGAGGACATAAGCATGGACTTTATTGTTGGTCTACCCAAGACATCAAAGGGATTTGACTCAGTATGGGTTATTGTAGATTGACTCACTAAGTCAGCGCATTTTCTTCTAGTCAAGACAATATATCCTACGATCCAATATGCCAAAATGTACTTAGCAAGAATCATGAGTCTCCATGGAATACCCAAGACTATTGTGTCGGATAGGGGTACACAGTTTGTTTCCAACTTTTGGAAACAATTGCATTCTTCGTTGGGTACCAAACTTCTGTACAGTACAGCTTATCATCCGCAGACTGATGGACAGACTGAAAGAGTTAATCAAGTGCTTGAAGATATGTTAAGGTGTTGTGTCCTTAACTATTCCAATAAGTGGGATGAATGCTTACCTTTGGCCGAGTTCTCATACAACAATAGTTATCAAGAAAGCATTAGAATGGCTCCATTTGAAGCACTCTATGGTCATAGATGCAGAACATCATTGAGTTGGTCTGAGCCTGGAGAAAGAAGATTCTTTGGAGTTGATCTTGTGAAAGAAACAGAAGACAAGGTTAGACAAATACAGAGTAATTTGAAAATAGCTCAATCCCGACAAAAGAGTTATGCGGATAGACAACGGAGACCATTGGTATTTAACAAAGGAGATTTTGTATATCTGAAAGTATCACCAATGAAGGGAGTTAACCGTTTTGGTGTTAAAGGAAAGTTGGCACCCCGATACATTGGACCCTATCAAATTTTGGAAAGGTATGGAAAAGTGGCATATCACTTGCAATTACCTGAACATCTTGCAGCTGTGCATGATGTGTTCCATGTTTCTCAATTGAAGAAGTGTCTCTGAGTGCCTGAACAAAATATTGAAGTTGAAGGAGTGGAACTAGAACCAGATTTAATTTATTCCGAATATCCTATCCGAGTGTTAGATCAGAAAGATCGTGTTACTCGAAGACGGACAATCAAGTTCTATAAAATACAATGGAATCAACATTCAGAAGAGGAAGCTACTTGGGAATCAGAAGATTACTTGTTAGAGAAGTTTCCCGAATTTTTAGCGTCAATATAGAATCGAGTAATGTTAGTTGAGCTCGGTAGTACATGTTGTGTTTTGTAAAAGTAACCTTAGCTGTTTTATGGATAGAGTTTGTATGTGTTCTTGCGACACATTTCCTTTTCCATTACTTACCCTATGGCTTTGAATCTCGGGGCGAGATTTCTTTTAGGGGGAAGGATTGTAACACCTCGAGTGTTTAAATGTTAAAATCTGACATGTCATCATATGCATTGCAAAGCATTTGGCATTTGGTGAAAACTTTGATGTGCATTTACTAAAACAAGTTTACATTTGTGTAATGAGTGTTGAATTGTATTGTTTGACTCAAGTTCAAAGTTTGACTGGGTTTTGAATTTTTCGAGAAAACCCCGCGTTTCAACATGTAAACCCTACCCTGAAAATCCATTTCAAAATCTAAGCATATTTTGGGGTTGGGCCCAAAAGCAAAAGTGTAGAGCTTGGCAAGTTATACAAAGTTTGTTTTTGGAGTTTTTCAAGTTGTTTAGAAAATTTTTGAGTAAATCAAAAAGGCGTAATTCGGTAAATTTCCCTATTCAAATTCAAAAGTTCATTTCAAAATCTAGACTGAATTAGGAGATGGTTATAAAAGCAAAGTTGTAGAACTTTTGATTTTGAACAACTTTTGTTTTTGGAGATTTTTGAGTTGTTTAGAAAATTTGAGAGTAATTTATGAAATTTGGCGAATGGCAAACTTGTAATTTCTGTGAACAGTACTCACCGCTCAGGCTACACCGGCGGCGATCTTCGGCTTGCTTCCAGTCGCGCGCGTGGCCGTCTGGGCGTCGCGTTGGCGCGCTGAAGGCTGCGTTGTGGCTTCCTTGCGCTTCCTTGGCTGCCCTATAAAGCTCTGGAGCCGCCGTCGTTCTTCTTTCTTCGCTCTCTGTTTTTCCCGTCACCGCTGCTCCATCTCCGGCAAGCCCGTGCCGTCGTTGTCGTGCTCCACCGTCACTGTTAAGCTAGTCCCAGCTCCGCCTGAACCTTGCGCGTCCATCTGACCCACCAATTTGGCTTGTCTTCATCGGGAACTCGAGTTTCATTGCCTTCTTCCTCGCGGCCGGTAACCTCACCGTCGCATGCGCATCTTCGTGGCCAGAGTCCGTCGGTGAGCCGTTGCCCTTGATTGATGTCCCTTTAGCTTCGTCTCAATGCCGTAGTGCTCATTTCACTATTGATTGGCCATTTTATCCACTACAGTCGCCGGCACACCATCACCGACGATCCTTGCTCCGCCGCCGTTGCTGTTCACGTCGACCCGTGTCTACGT
Organism: Miscanthus floridulus; assembly: GCF_019320115.1. Lineage (NCBI taxonomy): Eukaryota > Viridiplantae > Streptophyta > Magnoliopsida > Poales > Poaceae > Miscanthus > Miscanthus floridulus. Next base: position 75,187,800 of record NC_089585.1, read on the forward strand.
TGCTTCTCCGGCCTTAATTCTTGCTTGAACGTGTTCGTGGTGAGCTACTGGACCTTCCCATGCCCTCTGTTTCCCCGTTTTCGGCTTCGTTTCGCCGGCGTAACGTCGCCGAGCCACCGCATCCGCCATGGCCGACGCCAAGCTCGTAACTCGTAGTAATTCGTCTAGCTAGTGCCTTTAGTCGATGCGCCGTGATGATGTGGTCATTTTGGTACCTTGACCGTCGCCTTTGGACTCACCGTCGGTGAGTTTGCGCCGGTCAGCGCCGTCATCATCGTAGTCAACACGCGGGAGGTAGAAGATGACAGGTGGGGTCCGATGTCAGTGACTCAGCGTTCAAATGGATTTTTCTATTTTCAGATTTGAATGAATAGTGTCTATTTTTGTTATTTTTGTGTAGATTTATTTAGAGCTCCAAAAATTATGAAAATTTTTGTGTGACTTCTCTGAGATGTATAGTATTTAAGAAAAATATGAAATAGTGTTTTTCTGTAAGTTTTAAATGTGATAAAAATTGCTCAATTTATTCATAAATGGATTTCCAGAATTTTTCTAGGCTTATTTATTTATCCAAAAATTATGAAATTTGTTTTGCCACTTAGTTAACATGTAATGAACATGTAATAAAATTTTGGGCTCAATTAGAATAAGTTGATTTATTTCATAATTTTGAATTAAATAATTAATTCATAAAAGCAAATAGTAACCTTTAGTGATTTAGGTTTTGTTTGGAATTTTGGATTGAGTGATGACCTTGGGTCATTTGTTGTTAATGATCCTTGGCAGTTGATGTATGTGTTTACGAAAAAGAATTAGTTTGTTTGACTTGCAACTGTACCGCGAAGGAAAGTTGTATTCAAATTATTAATTTTTCATCCCTCATCGAGCATCATGTTTCGAATTCCGCATCATGTTAAACATGGCATTGTTATTACGTGTAGTGAACGAAGGTGAAAACGTGGTAGTTAATCAAGCTGTTGAAGAGGTTAATCCGTCTGTTGAGGTCGGGTCGAATACTTGTGTAACGTCGCAGGAACCGGACTTTTCCGTCAACGAAGGCAAGCCCCGGATGCATACAACCCTACCTTGTGTTTTATAAATTAATTTCGCTTTTGCTTTCCGTTACTGCATTAAGTGATTAGGAGTTAAGTAAAAGCCTAATTGTTGCATTACCACCCTTGTTATTCCATATTTACCATATTACCAATCTTAAACTCGTATATGTTTAGTTTTGCTTAGCCATGCGTAGAACGATGAAAGTCGGGTGACTACCTGCCACCTGCAAGTTTTAAATGGAACATTGATTAATTATGTTAGCATGTGATATGGGAATGTGGAGTAATAAATCTAGACCGGGTGGACTCGGTGTGTGTGAGCCACAAGGCGTGGAGGTCTTGTGAGCGGGTTCTTTCCGCCTGTGTTGATTAAGGCACGTCCGTTGTTGAATTGTATGAGGTGAGAATTTGTAGTACTAACCACATACTCCGGTAAGCCTGAACTTGGCAATTCTATTACGAGAATGGCTACTCGCGCACTGGGAGTGGAGAGATGGCGGGAATAGCATGTACCCACGTGGCCATGGGCTGGAATGGTGGAGTACTGTATTCTCGGGTGGCGCGGACCCATTCTTGTTTTAGAGGATCCAAGGGTAGGTTGATATATGTGAGTCGGGGACCTACATATGTCGTGTGGTCTGGAATTCCCAGCTGGGTTTATAATCGGTTCGAATCATCGTTGCTCCTCGGTTATGGAGACTCAACTCACTGTTCATCATCGTAGAATTAATAACCAGAACTTGACTAAGGCTTGTGAAGATGTTGGATATGAAGTTTCATGATCTCAGTGCGGATCGTGTCAGCTTTGTATATAATTCTCGAGAAGTTTTCTATATAAAGAATGTTGTTAAAAGAGCTTTTACGCAAAAGAACTTTGATCATTGTTAAAGCTATACCTTGAATCCCTAAGCCTGCATTACTGAGTTTATCAGTTAAGATTTCGGATAAGTCTTGTTGAGTACCTTTGTACTCAGGGTTCGTTGACCCCTTGTTGCAGGTGAGCCTCATGAGCAGATCTGTTTTGGATCGTGCTGCATGACTATCGTTCGTTCTGACGATGAGAATTAAATGTGTGATCCTTGGGCAGGATGTTTATTTTGTGTGTTAAGTATATGTTAATTATGCCACTCCACTACTACTACGGTTTGTAATAATTATGGAACTTAGTTTGTAAGGTTTGAAACAACTGGTTTGTAAACTATGTTATTGTAAGACTTCCGCTGTTTTTACTCTGGTTTTGATATTTGAATAAATGTTGTAATACTGCAATGACTCTATAACGTGATCCTGCTCGGAAATCATGGATGATTTGGGGTTCCCCGAGGACACCCGACAGTCTTTTTAAGTTAATGGAAACATATGCATGAATGTCAATGGTCGTCGGACAGTGACAGGTGCATGTGGGCCCAATAACTTAGGAGGTTCTGCCACACCAAGGGCGAAAGAAAAAGAGAAAGAAAGATGAAGAAGCAAGAAAAGGAGAGGCTCTCTCATTTCATGTGCTTCAAATGCCATGAAGTGGGACATCTTGCAAATGGTTGCCCCAAAGAAGAAAAGCTCAAGTTGAAGAAAGAAGAAGAGAGGCTCAAGCATGTCAAGTGCTTCAAGTGCTGCACATGGGGTCACCTTACCTCAATGTGCCCAACCAAGCAATTGGTGAAGCAACAAGTGGAGCCTCAATTAAAGCCACAAGTTGAGCGAGAAACACCCCAAGAGCAAATCAAGATCAACCATGAAGATGGTGGTGACTTGATGGTGAAGAAGAAGAAAACTAGAAGGGGTGGAAAAGCAAGAGAAAGAGCAATGCGTCAAGGATGAATCAAGATGCAAAGAAAGTGAGCAAGAACAAAGAAGAGAAGATGAAGGAGTTGCTCACATCAAGTGCCATAGTTGTGATGAATTGGGCCACCTAGCTTCGAGTTGCCCAAACAATGAGAAGAAGGCTCAAGCAAACAATGAGAAGCAAGGCAATGAGAAGCAACATATGAGCAAGGAAGAAAATGCTCAATCAAAGAGAGTTTGCTACTCATACCGAGAAAGGGGACACATGGCTAATTCATGTTCCCTAGGTAACAATTCTAAGCCTATTTCAGTTGTTGATAAATTGCTTAGAAAGGATGGTAATAGTACCTCATTGGTTGCAATTGCAAAACATCCCGCTACTCATACTAAGGCTATGCCTAAGTATATTGCTCCTAACTTGAGAGGACCCAAACTAGTTTGGGTACCATCAAAAAGTGGATGATTGTTTGTAAGTACCACGGGTATTGGAGGCTTGGTTCAAGTGGTATTCATTGTGTTGATCATGTGATTGAGCCAAGTATTGACAAGTGATGATTATTATCCCAATGCCATGACAAGATAGTGAAGTCCAAGAGCTATCAACATACAAGTGCAACATTCATATTGTGGATGATTTATTGATATATTTGATGGCTTGCAAAGATATGAGTTGAAACTTGCTAATTGGATGATGATGAGCCAACCAAGGTATATCTCTTGTTGATCATTTCATTTGGGTGCATATGAGTTGATTGAATTGGATAAATATGCAATGTTGCTTGCTATGAGATGTTTGAATGGATAAATAGCTTAGTAATCAAGTTTGGATTGATTTGTGTTGGATAAATTCATGAGATGACTTTGAGTAAGTGGATTGCATGGATATATGTCTTGTGAAAGTATTCAAACAAGTTAGTTTCAAGTTTGATTCACATTTGTTGAAGAATAGCTCAAGTAATTGAAATCTATCCTATATTGCAAAATCTGAGTGAGCTGTAATCTTAGCCATGTTTAAGTAACCATATATATTTGGATTGGCTTAAAATTTGGTATGCATGCTCTAAACTTATGGTATAAGATGATGTACAAATTTTATGAGAATTGTATAAGATATACTTCAGTTTTGGAGTAGATCTTGATAGCTATAGTGCAGCAGTTTTCAGCATATAGTAGTGGTGGAAGAATTAAAATCTGGTAGCAATTTAGAAGTCAAATGAAGCCCAATTTTTTACAGCTTATAGATGACTTAGTGACCACATCTCCACCAAATTTTGTGGTATTTAGATATGTACATTGGGAGATATAGATTTTTCTTTTGAGGAGTATAGAATCTGCTAGAAAAGTGACATCTATTGGATTGATCAAGAGTCACTTTGATTGAAAGGTCCTCAAGTTGGAAACATGTTTATAAGTGATTGAGGCACCTAAGTTTGGTTTTAAGATGATGTAGAAGCATGACAAGCAAAGAGTACAAGGCCATTTGATTGTGGAGTATACTTGGCACACAATTGGTACCCAATTGAAGATCAAGACCAAACTCAAGATGAAGATGAAGTTTAAGTTCCAGTGCTTGTTGAAGATCATTTGGTAGAAAAAAAAGACTTAAATAAGTAGAAAGAAAAGGACTTAAAGAAAGATTCAAGGTTAATCATCAAGTTAAGTCCATCACTTGGATCAATCAATCAAGATATTTCAAGTGAGTGTCAAGAATGGTTCTTTGGAGAGAGATCACTTCTCCCTAGTGTAGGGGCGTGCCACCTTTTATAGGTAAACCAAGTGTGGTTCTTGGAAGGCTAACATGGAACTAGTGATCTAAGGGACATTTGAGATGCTTAGTTGAAGCAATCAAAAGGGTTGACCAAGAAAAGCAAGCAATACCCAAAAGAGAGCTAGTCATGATATTTCAAGTGGTATTCTCACATTGATGCTCTCATGCAAGCAAAGATGAAATGAAGAAGCAAGCCAACCACAACAAGAAAGTGCACTTGATCATTAGTGGCTCTTAAATCATATGGGTGAAGAATGGACTCTATCTATGATGATTGGTCTTCATCAAGCTATAAATTGGACTTCACATTGCTATTGGAGTAATGAATTGGAATCTATGTGACTATCCTCTATTCCAAAATAGCAAAGGTATCATTGTAATGTGCATGATCATTTTCATCCCTTACTAGTATGTGGTTAAGTGCATATAGTATATGTTTATTAGGATCATGCATAACAAATGAAACGTTTAAATTCATAACCTACCACTATTGCTTGAATGGTTAATTGATCTAGTGGTATGAGTATGAGTTTGTTAATGAGCTAGTGAACCCAAGTGCTTGATCTATTTTGGATTGCTAACAAGTGACAAGTACAACATTGACAAGATAACCCTTGCAAGAGGTGTGAAGAAGCTTGTCATTGGTCCAAACCAGACTAGGAAGCTTAGGCAAATCAATCTAGTTCAAGTCAAACATAGAAGTTCATGATAGTGATAAGAGTGCAAGAACAAGACAACAATGCAAATGGATATCTGGTTTGTTTCAAGTGGTAGCTAGACTCAAATATATCATCAAGTATTCACAAGTGGTGTCTAGATCAACTTACAAGTGATATCCTATAAGTGGTACTCATGAAGATAACAAATGTTCAAGAAATGATTTTATTGACAAATCCAACAAGTGGTTCCGTGCTAGAAAATTCTTCTAAGTGGTGTCATATTTCTACACATGGTATCAATCATACAAGAAGGTGGTTCCACAAGTGATCCTTAACTTTAAGTGATCATCAAGTGAAGAAAGTTTCCTCACCAACAAAAGCTCAAGATTAGTGGATAACCCATGCTATGACATAGGGGGAGGTGCCCCACCAATTGGTATCAAGGTCAAAGATCCTATATGTGGTATCTCAAGAGCCATACATGTAGTGTCATTCCAATATTTGGAAATGTCCATAAAAAATGCAAGATTCAAGCCTCAACCATCTACCCCAATGCAAGCCTTTGCATCAATGAGAAGCACACCTTTATGGAAATTGATGACAAAGGGGGAGAGATTATACAAAGATATGAAAGCTTGAGGGAGTAACATTGAAGAATGTGAGAGGATCAAAATTCTTGGACAAGAGAAGCACACAAGTAGGGGGAGCAAGCTCATGAACTTGTTTGATTGCATTTGATATGTGCATATTCATGTGCTTGATTGCATTGCATAAGTTTTTAAATTTGATATGCATGCTTATGCGGTGTATGCTAGTTGTAGAACTTGAATGATGATTTGATAACTAGCATGCATAAGATGGTAGCTAGACTTGTATTTCTACATGGTACTAGAACCTTGTTTATAATGTTGATCTCATGGGGTCTCTAGTGTTTAGGTTGTCTAGCTACTCATGGTGCTAAGGATGGTGTTAAAAGTGCAACTCCAATTGGTATCACGCTTCAAAGGTTTATTCTATACACCTTAGCATCATTTGGTAGTACTTACTCCCCCACAATTATAGTCTATGCATATGTGCGAGCTTCAAACCAAACACTCTAGCACATATGTAGGGGGAGCTAATACTACCAATTTAGGTTTGTGGTACTTGTCCAAAATCTTTTACACATGGTAAAATTACTTGGGCAAGCAACATGAATCCATTTGAACTTAATTTCCATATCTTTGTAGAGTTGTCATCAATTACCAAAAAGGGGGAGATTGAAAGGTCCTTGTTTGGTTTTGGTAATTGAGTGACAACCTAGGTGGACTAATTATGTTTAATGTGAGATACACAAGTGATTAGTCCACAGGTATACTTGTGTGAGCAACTCATGCCATGACGGTGAAGATGGCTTGGATTTGTTGTAAGGCTCACATATGTGATGAAGGAGCTCATTGCATATGAGACATGACATTGAGTCATGTGACTAAGGTGGAGAAGATCAAGGCAAGGCTTGGCTTGATGGACTGTTTGCAAGTGTGAAGGGCAAGTTGAGTAATGACTTGGCGCCGATAGACTGAAGCAACGGTGAAGAGCAAGTGAAATCAAGATTGATGAACCAATACGGTCACGTGATGATATGAAGTGAATCATATCATTTGTGATTGGTTGGTGCATGTGTTGCATCAACATTAGAGGAGATGGAATAGAATGCGCAAGACAAAGGTATAACCTAGGGCATTTCATTTCACCAGTCATAGGTGTGTAGAGAAGTTTATGACTAGGTTTAGGATAGATGACAGTAATATCAAGAGGGGCAAACTTGTTTGCATATCGGTCATCTAGTGTCACTTGAGTGATCTAACTTTGCATCATTGCATGGTGAATTGAGTGATTAACTCCTTAAAAATGGTTGTAAAAATGCTAACACACTTGCACATGATGGTGTACACTTAGTGGTGTTGGCACATTTGTAAAGGAGAAGTTGTTGGAGTTGAATTGGATCAACTTGGAGAAGAGAGAAAGGTTTTTTGGTGTGCTCCGAACTTTGTGATGGTCCTTGGATAGGATTTCTTCATTGATCCATTGTGCTTTGCATCAAATATGCAAATGGGATGTGTGGCCCTCTGAGTAATCTTTCCAAAAATGTCCAAAATCATCGAAATTGGACTCTGGAGCTAAGAGTTATAGCCATTTTAGTGATGAAAGGTCTATGATCAGACTCTGCGAATGGATGCATTCGGTCAGCACATGCGAGTCCGATCACAGAGTCCGGTTAGTGTTTCTTTCATGTGCAAAAGCGACCGGACGCTAGGAGGGTCCAATCAGTGATGACATGACATGTCCGATCATCAAAAGAGCTCTCTCAAACCTCTCTGGAAGTGACCGGACTATGGGAGAGTCGAGTCCGGTCATAGGAGAAAGGGGAGTCCGGTCAGTTGTGCAGAGACACATTGGTGACCAGACTCAGCCTCGGCGTGTCCAGTCGCTAGACCTAGGCACGTCTGGTCAAGAGTATGCGCGTGTGGGAGCTAGCCATTGGCGAGCAATGGTCATCTTTGAACGGCTAGTACACATGGCGTACAAGGAGCGACCGAACTTGACGACCGGACTCTACGACCTACGCGTCTGGTCACTGCAGCAGCGAGTCCAATCAGTATGAAAAGTGCCCAGTGAAGGGGGTAACGGCTATTTTAGCCCTTGGGACTATAAAAGGAGTGTGTGGCCGACCTTGGCACATGTTAGGCACCCTTGGGACTTAGTGTCTATGCTTGGGGAGTGCTAGAACAACCTCTAACTCACTTGTGCACAAAGTGATTGCATCCGATTGTGAGTGAGTGATTCTAGTGCGATTGCATTGTGAGATTGCATCGAGTGGCATTAGGTGATCATGTTGCAAGCCGGTGGTGCTTGTTACTCTTAGAGGTTGCCACCTCCTAGATGACATGGTGGTAGTCTCCATTGAAGCACGCAAAGAAGATTGTTCGATGCTTCAGAGAAGTGGTTGTGATGGGGATTGTGCTCACCCCACAGGAGCCGCGAAGAGCAACACTAGTAGAACGTGTCACTGAGCTACCCTCACTTGTGGGTAGGTTCTTGCAGTGCCCGACGTGCGGGCTTGGCGGGTGATGCCAATTAGTCGTGAACCACCAAGTGAGTCGCCGACGCAATGCAGACTAGCATGTTGGCAAGCACGTGAACCTTGAGAGAAAAATCGCCATGTCATCCTTGTCTTCCCATTGGTTTGCATCCCCATGACACGAGCTTGTATTTACTTTCATATACATTGCGCTTGTGTAGTTGCTCTTGTAATTAGTTTGCTTGTGTAGCTTGCTTGTTACCTTCTTGCTTGTGTAGCATAGAAGTAGCTCCCTTGCGTGGCTAATTTGGTTTTAGTAACCTTGTTAGTCACATTGCTTAGTTTGTGTAGCTAAGTAATTTGTGCTCTCTAATTTGGCATTAGTTGCCTTGTTATTGAGCATTGCTAGTGAGCTTAGGAGCTTTGTGCTTTTGCTTACTAGTTGTGTAGGAGCTCCCCCGTGACTAAAGTACTAGTGGCATAGGTTTGTGTGACCTTGCTCCTAGAATTGTTTCGGTAAGCTCTAGCTAGCCTGGCACCTTAGTTGCTTGTTTAGGATCTTTTCAAGGTGCTTGATAACTTAGATAGAGGGGTGTAGTCTTGGCTAGACCGATAGTTTTAATTCCGTATTTGTTATGGTTAGCCGACATGATTAATTTTAGAAAGGACTATTCACCCCCTCTAGTCCGCCATCTCGACCCTACACTCGATCCAAACGCCCTGGAACCTCTCTGCATGAATTTTGACATGATCGGACTCTGGTGTTCAGCTGGTCCGGTCACTCTGTCTAGTGTGTCCAGTCATCAGCTAACAGTTTGCTCATGAGCGAGATAGGTGTGAGGGTCGGACCCTTGCCTAGGTCTGGTCATCAAGACCGGACTAGGTCCGGTCATGTTTGTGTGCTCGGGAAACTCTCTGGACAGAACCGGACCCAAGGGGGCCGTGGGTCCGGTCTCATCTGCTGCGGGTCTGGTCGTCTATGTGCGTGGGCGCCAACGGTCATTTTGAAAACATGGGCTGACGTGGTGTGCCCTGGTTGGCCGATTGGAGGACCGGAATCACTAGGACCAGACTCCGGTTGGGTCCGATCGGCCCCCCGAGGCACCAACGGTCCTTTAAGCTTGGGGTCTCTATAAATAGACTTGAGGCGCCTTGGGCTCACTCTCTTGGACTTTTTCACCAGTGATACATTCTTGTGAACCTAAGCAAACACCTTCCACTTATCTCTATTATTGATTCATCATCATAGTGAGATTGGGACTGATTCCTAGTGCATTTGCTTGAGTGATTACATCTAGTGGCACTCGGGGATCGTTGTGAGTGCAGATTTCTTGTTACTCTTGGTGGTTGCCACCACCTAGACGGCTTGGAGCAGTGGAGGAGCATTGGCATGAATTGATGATTGTTCGTGGTCATCTCCCAGTGATTTGTGAGGGGTCTTGTACCTTTCCTGGGGGAGAGCCAAAAGGTAACTCTAGTGGATTGCTCGTGTCATTGAGTTACCTCACTTGTGGATAGGTTCTTATAGCGCCAAGTGTTGGCTAGGTGTGTGATACCTATTAGCCACCGAACCACCAAGTGTTGGTTGACACAACGGGGACTAGCGTACAGGCAAGCACGTGAACCTCGGGAGAAAAATTGTTTGTCTCTTGTGCATTGGATTTCTCCTGGTGATTGATTTTGTACACATTGATTGGTTCATCTCTCTTGCCACGGCGGTATAATCTTCCTACACACTCTCTTGTATTTACATTGTTTACATTCTTCCCTAGTCAAGCTCTTTAGCGTAGTTAGTCTTTGAGAGCTATTTAGTTTAGTTAGTGAGGCTCTTTAGTTAGTCTTTGAGAGCTCACTAGCTTAGAGAGTAGTGACATAGCCTTTGTGCGAACCTAGAGATCATAGCAACTAGAATTGTTGGCATAGGTGGCTTGTATCCTTTGTAGAGCTAGAGCAAAATTGCATTTCACCATTTAGGTTTCTAACCTTGTGCTCTAGTGATTTTGTAGAGATTTTTATAGGCTATTCACCCCCTCTAGCCATTTAGGACCTTTCAATGTTCTCCGTGACTTATTCAAATCTTTCGCCATATGTTATGTTCACGAGTAGCCTTCAGGCATTGCCCATTGCTGTCATTGTCACTAGAACTAGAACTATCTCAAACCGCTGCTTGACATGAATGGTAGGTCAATTTGTTGCTGTAAGTTCAGAGTTGTGGAAGGTTAGATTTGGCATAATTGTGTAGGGTTATTGTGTCTTGCATCCACAATGTGCTAAAAGTCTGTGCATCTCAGTTTTCCCATGTTATTAACCGGAGGATCAGCTCGGTGCTCACATTTACCCAAGAAAATGATGTTTTATGCACTTGCTGTTTAATTCCATATACTAGAAGCTGATTACGTTGTCAAAAGTCTGGGAAGCAAGCAAGGCTACCTGGAACCATAAGTCCTCACTCCTTCAATGTCTACTTCATATCATGCTATTTAATTATTATGAACCTATGTTGTGAAGGTACTATTCATTTCTGAGTATTGTTCTTATCATCTTATCAGAATTTTACTATGCCATGAGAGTAGGGTTCGTAAATTATTCCACACGCATTGAAGAATGTGGTTGTTATCTTCTTCATGAACTTAAACTATGCTTTGCAACATTACAAAATCATGAGATCCAGTGTTTGCGCCGACAGTATTAAGTAATTATTACCCATCATCAATGTTCACCTATTTAGAGATGGTACTTAGATTCTCAATCATGCAGTGTCAAGTCCTTGACTGCTTAGTTAATTGCTTGTTCATGAATATTTGTTCATTTGAGACATTTCCTGGGTTTTCAATCCAGTCGACACGAATAATGATTTGAGTTTAGGTTCATAAATCTGTCATTTGCTTTTGTTTGTTGATGAGAATATTTTTTGTAATAAATAATAAGGCTTTTAGGCTGGCTTCGACATATACTCAATCGGCTAAAGTGGTAAAAGTATCATCTGTTCCATAATCCATTTGTCAAAATGTAGTTGAAGGATGGCAAGGTAGAACAGGGTGCAAGAACTAGAGGCAAATAGGATGCTGGTGGCAGGTTTCTCTGGTGGATGAGCCAGAGCTGAAGGTCAATAAGATGGTGCTAGTGAGATGCCTGTCACCTGTATGGTGCACGAACTGGTGTCAACCTATGGGAACGGATCGGACTAAGAATGAGAATAGGATAGTGTATCTGTGAGAGGCAGCTGGTGTGCATACTCTTGAGGATTAGAGTAAACAAATGGTTTGTGGTTCTGCCGTTCTGCCCATAGCCGTTGAGGTTTCGTTTGGAACATACGAATTTCACAAGAACCATACAAAATTCCATATCAAACCATTCAATTTCATAGGAAAAATGTAATACTCGAGAATGAAATTTCATCTCTGCACTCGGGTGTGGTGTGTGTGTGTGTGTTGGGGGCGGGGGTAGTGTTGCGGAACAAATCAACATTGTGGGAATTGGTGTGGGTTTAATGATTCAGAGAGGTAGAAAAAGGTGACATGGTTATTTCCCTTGTGGTTGTGTTCGATAATGCTCATCCACTACCAGATTTCAAAAGATTATCTGTAAAAATTTCTCAAAAGGTAAATGGATTTTGAGAGTATGGTGCACATTTTTAGTGATCGATTATTCGAATTTCAGACTCGTAGAGATGCTCTAAAGACCATTTCCAAAGTAGTGAAACTCGAATTGTTTTTTAATATATGTGTGATCGAAAGATGCAAATTTTGTTATGGTGTTCAAATTGTGCTAGTGAGATGTGTATTTGATCTTGGGCATGGTTTGATATACATCCAAGGACTTCCTATTAATTGAGTTGTCTGGGTCTCCAAAATAAAATGAAAATAAGTATTCATTCAAAGAAAGACAATAAGTAGAAAAATAAGAATGGGATCCATATATTTGGATTCTAGAACAATCTATCCAAATCATACTATGTGGAAGTCTCACTATGCAAAGACAATGATCAACTCCTATTGATCAAGCAACCCCTCTTTTTTAATTGAGAACAATGTTTAAAGGCGGTAAGGCGAGGGGAGACGAGCGACCCCCTTCCGGACGCCTAGGCGAATAAGGCGACCACCTAGGCGACGCCATATAAACATATTTAATATATAATAACAATAAAAATTCAGATGCAACTCCAACCTTAATATAGCCAATTATAAGCATAATATGCCGTGCTATTAGAGTTCTAGGGCACTACATAAAGTAGCAAATTACAAATATGAAATGTTCCATCTCTTAGTAGCCATAAACTAGTCTCTATACTTAATGTGCTGCTAGTGCAGCACATATATTAGCTTACAAAAGAGGGACTGAAATCTCTAATCTCTCAAGTCTCAATAGCCATCATCAAATTCTCCAGCGATGTTGGCATAACAATTAGCATATAATACATAGCAATTAACATATAACTAGTATATTGCACGTGCTAACGCCACGGTAGCATTTTAGATGATGCAAAGTAAGAACCAAACACAATATAAAATAATAAAATAGATTGAAGATTCACATAAAAAGGAGCGATACAAACTTATAGGGTTATTATATTATTTAATCCAAAAAGGATCAAACTTATATTATTGAATACAACAAGGATTAACTTAATCTATGCCTCCAAGATATATAGTTTGTTTAAGAAAAAAAATATGTGGTTAAGATAGAAGCACATAAGAAATTACTAAAAGAAATATCTAAATCATCCAATCCCCTACCAATCAGGTCATGATAAATCTACTCTCCAGTGGAGGAAACAATGGTAAGCCTCGATGAGCAATGAACCTGAGCATGAAAGCATCCGTTGGTGATCGAAGAGCTTAGCTGTACCTGCTGCTGCTAGTGTCAGCATGAACAAGCTCCTGCACCAGTTGCATCACCTTCATCCCACTTATCTCAAGATTCTGATGTAGGCCTGTCATATGAATCAATCAAGCCAAAGCTGTAACCATGGGAACTAATCTGGTCCTTGGATAATCAATTGATCATTACGGCAAGAACCAAGAAAACCAAGCGCGAGCTATATTGGAGAATATAATTGGATTTGATGTATATGAGAACAAATTATGGAGCTCAGATATGCACTTCTTAGATGATCATACCTTCTAAAGATTTTGCAACACCAGAAAAATTCTTGGCCACCAACATGTGCAGGTCTCCTCTCCTGCCCAGATTGGGTGTATGCCTATGTTGATGCAGAGACTAACAACAGCCCAAGAGTGATCAACAGAAATCTAGTTATAGCCATAGCGGTGAATTTTTCCGTGTATAGCACTAATTAAAAAGCTCCTATTTCTTTTCCTTGAATGCCATCATGAGTGACTTCTGAAAATTTTAACCGAATAAGAATGAATAAATAGCAGGCAGAGCCTATAGAGCTAGCTACAAAATGAACTTGTCCAGCAAGCAGAACACTACAAAAATAATGTAATTGAAATCCATAATCGTGGTCAGTATTACTCATGTAAATATTAGTATTTCCAAATTAATTCCTAGGAATTTTCGGCATAATTGCAAGCTTCAAAATGGCATGGACAACCAAACCAGAGCACAGTATATATTGCTCAAAAACGTTGGCAGCAATTCTTGGATTTTCTCTATACCATGGATTCTTATATACTAAAAATATGCTATTTTTTGTATATTTCCATTCACCAATCTTACGAATTAATAGGAAGCATGGAAGCGGCAGCAATGTCAACATTTACAAATCTTACCTAATTATTATCCCATTCTTCAGCAGGGCAACAAATAAAAACCCAATGTTGTAAAAGCACACATGCCTGGGAGATCCAAAGGAATGGGGAAAAAGATTGGGCCTTTTTAGTTCACTGATTACTAAGAGAAAAATCGAACAATTCAAGAAGCTGCAATATACGTACCCTGATGAAGCCAGCCATGGTGTTACTGTAGTTCTACTACAGCATGTTGCCTAGGTTTTCGATTTTGCTCTCATCAATACCTACCTTCTCAACCATGTAATCTGGAGTGAATGACGACAAACGCGAAAAGGTATAGGCGTTCAGTTCACTGAAAGTTTAGAGTAAAAATAAGCAACAGTCAGTAACAACAGAGAAGAAGAACTTCACTAATGTTCTTCTTGACGTGGCCTGCGATCCTGGAGCCTAGCGGGTACAGGTGTGCCGATGTCTACAGGCAAGAAAAAGTCAGAAAACCTTAGCATTCCGTGAAAAAGGCAGAAGACCTTGTGGCAGCAGATCTCGTCGGCACTAGATCAGAGGGAGCCTGGTGGTCACGCCATGTGAAGAGAGGGGTGGCGCTAGCCGCTAGGGAGGATAGGCGTGGGGAAGAAAAATATCGATCCGGGAGCGCCATAGGCAGTGGCATCCTCGAGGTGAGGTCTGAGGCCGAGCGAAGGCCAGAGGAAAAATTGACGTTGATGCCAGCGCGACGCGTTGCTCGCGAGGGAGGGAGCCACGGCGCTAGCGTGCAGCCCGCCCTGCTGCCCTCGGCGACGGCGGCCCCATCCAGCTCCGCGCCTCGCCAGCCAGCGGCGCCCCACCGAGCGGCGCCATCCCACCACCGAGGTTGTGCTGATTGCTGAAAATGCCGATTGTAGGCGGCGACATCGTATGATCTGGGGAAAGATCGAGGGAAGTGAAATCAACGCGAGCTTGCGCGGGAGGGCGATGGGGGGCAGACACACTAAACATGAGCCGTCGGATTTGGATGAGTAATGAGAGAGAATGGTTAAGAGATAATTTGGTGCATCTGTTTTGATGGTGTTATATTTTCTGGGTGCATTCATGGGTGTGGATGTAGCATAGGTCATGACTGTGGAGTAAGTATTTGTTGTGTGGCTGTAGATTTATTCTCACTGGTGTATTATAGGGTAGGGTAGATACAGAGCAACGACAGCTAATGTACTACTCCATTTAGCATCTATAATCAAAGCACAAGTAGACAAAGCAACAACGTTACCCATGTGATGTGCTATCTGCTCTATTTTATATGCAAACAAACAAAGCAGGGGACAACCGCATGCAAAGTTTCAGCCTTTCTAATAGCAAACAAAGCAGGGACACACGCATGCAAGCTTCAGACTTTCCAAGAGGAAAGCAGGGACCGCACATGCCATATGCAAGCTTTGACCTTTTTAAGAGAAACAGAGAGAGGTGGTGAGGGATACCTGGTCCAGTGGAGGGCTGGCCTGAAGGTTGAGCAGAGCTAGGCGTTGGTGAAGCCATGGCTTGTCGCTAGGCGGAGCTGGGCGGAAGCTATCCTGGGTCCGCACAGAGGAAGCAGGTCGTCCTGGCCCTCCTGGGTCCGTGCGGATGGACGCACGTGTCCACGAAGAGGAAGCGAAAGACAGGCAAGCAGACGTGCACGGGAGGACGTGCGGCTCCGAGTGGACACGCGCGGGAGGACGAGCGGGACCTGGCCGCGAGTGGGGAAGAAACTCCAGCAGGTCTGCCTCTCCCTCTCTCTTTTCAATCCCCTATCTCTCACAATCCCTCTCTATTCCCGTGCGATTTCCTCTACGCGTGGGTAGGGAAGGACTGAAGGCGGGAGAAGTCCCGCGCGGGAGCAATTTCCCGCCCCGGGTCTCTTCCCTTTCCCGCGCGCAGCTGCTCACGCGTATGGGGACTGTCTCAGGTTGGTTGGTGACACCCCAGACGCCTAACACGAAAGGCGGATGCCTTAGATGCCGAGGCGAACGTCATACGGCACCTGGCAAGGCGAGCCCCGACGCCCAGACATTTTCGTCGCCCGGACGCCTAGGAGGGAGTGGTCTGGCCGATGCTGTTGTAGGCGAGGCGGGTGCACATACGGGAACATGTTGAGGGGAGCCCTCCTGTTCTGCAGTGATTATTCGACCGTGCTCTGGTTGGTTTCGGTCAGTTCAACTTCAACCCATGCCCGCTATCAGTGTAGATAAAAAAAAAAAAGCATCATGTTGCTGGACCATTACACATGCAAATTGACAATGCTTCAGCTCCATACAGTCCTTGTATATATTAGTGCATCTGCATGCCAGGAATCTGCAGGCGAGGCGGGCGCACATACAGAAACATGTCAAAGGGAACCGACATGGCGCTGGACACTAGCTGGCACCGGAGCTGGGACGTTTGAGGGCGGGTCGTGGCACGGTTACTTGACATGATCTGAAGCACGGCACATCATGAAATATTTTGAGCTGTGCTAGCACGACACGAACATGAGGGCCATGCTGTGCCCAGGATTTTGGCACGACGGGCTACATGGTCTGGCCCGTATTTTGGGCCGTGCTTGGACGGGCACGACACGAAAATAGCACGTAGACACTTCTACAACTATACAATTTAATTTTCTAGCATTTACATAATATCTCTCATATATTTTTTAAATAGATTATGAAAATCATTAAAACTTTCATTAAAATAGTACACACAAAATATATATATAGCGGAAAAATAAAATTGACAGAGATATTTTGAGAGCCGTGCTTGGGCCGGCACGACCCGAAGGCATGCCGACGTGCCACGGGCTGTGCTTGGGCCAAAGAAAAAAGTCACTGTGCTATATCGGCATGTCTCGACGTGCCTCCCGTGCCTAGAGGGCACGACCCAAAACGGCATGAAGCACGAGAGGGTTGTGTTGTGCCGGCACGGCCCGGCCTAAGTCCCACCTCTAGCTGGCACCTATAGTTGAGCTCGCGGAGCCCCATGGAGTAGGCAGCCAGGCGCCTCAGCGTGAAGGGCCTCAAAGAAGAAGACGTCCTCGTCAAGCCCAGGACCGTGAAGAACATGTACCATGATGCTTGGGGGCTGGCAGCGATCCAGCGGAGCATGTAGCTGTTGCTGCTCTCCCTGAACAAGGATGCCACCCTGGGGAGAGCGAGATGGCCGATGTGCTCGACTCCGTTGGGCCATGCCCCCCAGGCAATGCCATGCTCAGTGCTCCCTGCTCTGGCCAACTACCCTCCGCCCCTCTATAGTAGCCTCGCCCTACGCCTCTGGCCGCCCACTTGCCCTCCTCCCCTCACATAGAAGTCACCTCGGAGGACCCAACATGGAGCAACTCGATTGGGGTTCCATTGAAGACGAAGATGGATCCTTCGGCTTACTTGCAGCCATAGCTGAGCGCTTAATCTTCGTATCAACATGAGACATCTAAATTATGGAAGCGACTATGGGCAATTAAAGCACCACCAAAAATGAAAATAATCTTATGGAGAATGGCTCATGATTGTTTGCCAACAGGAGCGCAACTAAAGTATAAACATGTTCCTGCATCTGATGCTTGTTGCTATTGTGGAAGAGAAGAAACAGTGGAGCATGCCATTTTAATGTGCCAATATGTTTCAGAGGTATGGCGTCAAATTGGAAAGTGTTTTGTTATAAATTGCAAGCCTCATGCTTTTCTACACATCAAACAATGACTTTTTTATTTTTTAGATAGAGCAAGGATGATGAAGCCACCACATTTACAATTACTGTGTGGCACATTTGGGAGGCAAGAAATGCAGTTAGGAATGGAGAGAAAATGTTGCATCCTCATTCCATTGCTGAACGAACAAAAGCTTACATAGAGATGGTATTGATGCAATCTATAAAAGAATCCGTCCCCCACAGGTGGAGTCTAATTGCTTGGCCCCTAAATGGACTCCACTGCCAGATGGCTGGTTGATACTCAATGTAGATGCAACCACCTTTAAAGATCCCTCTCGAATCGGAATATGTAGATGCAACCACTTTTAAAGATCCCTCTCGAATCGGAATAGGTGGAGTGATTCGTGATCATCTTGTGGATTTCAAAATGACATTTTGTAAGAAGATGCATAGAGTTGAAGATCCTGAGTTCCCTCTCGAATCGGAATATGTAGATGCAACCACCTTTAAAGATCCCTCTCGAATCGGAATAGGTGGAGTGATTCGTGATCATCTTGTGGATTTCAAAATGACATTTTGTAAGAAGATGCATAGAGTTGAAGATCCTGAGTTGGCTGAAATTTTAGCAATTTGATGTAGTGTTTTGTTTGCAAAAGAATGAAATCTTCAGCATATCATTGTGGCTTCTGACTGTCAAAACATCATAAAAAATACAATCACCGCATCTAGATAGATCTCATGTTGAAGCCATTGTGTGTGATGTCAAAAACTTAGTACGTGAAGTTTCTGTCTCTTTCATGTACATTCAGAGAAGTTGCAATGAGGCAGCTCAGTTCTCTGGTTCAGTTTGGTGTAATGAGGCTCCGGATGCGATTCGTACCCTCCTTTTTAAGGATACGCTGCCTTTTTCAAAAAAAAAATGGTTAGCTGGAACTAGTTGGCACTCCATGGGTGCAGCAGGCCCAAATGCAGCCCTTTCACCTTCTCCCACCCCTGCTGCTGTGTATCTCCGACTCGAACACCACACGCACCACTTCCGGCAGATGCTTGCATCCGTTGGGGCCAAAGATCTGTCTCCTCCAGATGCCCACCAGATGCCCGTCGTAATGCCAAGCTAAAATGGCAAGAAGTTAAGCCTACACAGTGGTGTAGGAAGCAGGGTGCTTCCTCTTTGGCGGGCCATTAAGTACCCAGCGGCCACCGGATTCAAGTCGGGGACCACACCAAGGGACGATGCTTTCGCTGGCTTGCCACTGATCACCGTGTCGCTGCACACTGGTGGAGAATGGTGCTGTATTGCATACCTTGAGCATTGTCTAAATCTGGGAGATATGGAAACGATCTGGGAGATATGGAAAGAGCGAAATTGCAGGGTGTTTTGTCGACAGCAAAGGCCGATCCATTAGGCGGTGGCACCCATACAAGATGAAGCAAGAAATTGGTGCTCAGCGGGCTACTCTGCGCTTGAATTGATCTTACGTCGACAGCTGCTTGTTCCCGTCCAACAGGATGGTGCCTAAGGGCCAGGACTGCCTAGTTGTTTCATTAAGTTGTATGTAATCGCTTTCTAAAATTTTCCTAGGTTGGTAGACATGCCCAACACTGTTGGGACACTCTACAATTTGCTTAAGTGTGCTTCTGGCACACGTGTACTCTGGGCTCCGGACCTTTAAAAAAAAGATATTGTCTTGACCTAGGCCTTGGGCCTTGTAATAGGATTAGGAGCGGATGAGAATTTGGGGCCGTGAGCCTTGTCTATTATCGGTCCAGTAGGAATCAGGGTCCTATATGTACTAGCACGACGATAAAATAAACGAATGTACTGCCTATAAACCTTCCGTTGTTCTCTCCTTTCACATTCTTCAGAGATGGCGTCGTCAATCTCGCCCCGCCATGCATGTCGCCGGCATTTACTTCAATTGAGGCTATCGTATTGGCTAATCACCATACTCATTGAGGTAGTGTGGATCTGCTACCTAGTTGTTTCGGTATGGCCCGGCCACTATCTACATCTTTCGGCGCCACCATCGTCGATCTAGAGGTGAAGCTGGATCGGCTATTGCAGATGATGGAGGAGGCGAAAACGGGTATGTGTACCACTCTCAAGACCTTCGCATCTGCAACACGGTCATCGACGCCCTCATCCTCACCCACTTCATCGACGTCCTCGACTCTAAGTGCTACACCGCATCCACACACACAAAGACTGCAACGCCTACGCCCATCACATCCACCACTTCAACTACAATAGCGATAGCAGTGTCGTCTTCCACTTGACTCACGTCACTATGGACTACAACACCTGTCAAGCCTACGCCCACCCTTGCATCAGCCACCTAAAGCACAAAGGATGCCACCAGCAACATTTCGCCCACCGGGTGCTCGATGCAAGTCCGCAGAGGCGACACTATTGCAGCCACTAACGTGCTACCCGACTTGTCATGTGCAGGACATCGTACAGAAGGCGCGGGAAGGATTGGCACATCGTGCATACCACGGTGTCCACAGCTGGCAACTTGTATCAGTTTGAGCCCAAGTAAGAGATACTTTGAGTTGAGTGAGTTGGAGTCTTCTTTACTTGTGACAATTGTAATCTGGGCCTTGTTTAGATCACCTTCAAATTCCAAGTTTTTTCACTCTCTCTCAATCACATCAATTTTTAGCCGCTTGCATGGAGTATTAAATGTAGGTAAAAAAAATAACTAATTGCACAGTTTAGTTTGAAATCACGAGATGAATCTTTTGAGCTTAGTTGGTCTACGATTGAACAATATTTACCAAATAAGATGAAAGTGCTACTATTCATCGGGTTGAAATTTTTTGCAATCTAAACATGGCCCTGTTGGGAGTTCACCAATTAATAGATTAAAATTAATCTGTCTTCTCGGCTTCTCTGTTTCTCTTCCCTTGCGCCTCCTCTCAAGTGCGCATTCACCATCGCCATCACATCTGGTATTAGATTGCTCTGGTACTCGATGCTTTCCCTCACCACTCAATTCCATGGCGAATACGACTAACTAGGAGCTCACCAAAGCTCTCACCGATCTGGCGCAACAAACTAGAGAGCAGTTTATAGAGCTCACCAAGAAATTTTCCGATCTCGCCACTAGGTTCGAGGCTGTCGAACCCCTGTCCGCCACAATCTGCAACCTTGAGAGACCGGTCCGCGACGGTGCTAAACAAGTGGGCGCCCTCAACCTGGTTGCTTCACGGTTGAAGCACGGTAGCAAATCAGATAAGTCGGTGTTCATGGGCGACGAGTCGTCTGGCATTGGCATTCTCGACTCGAAGCCCCAAATGTCGAGCTTGACCAAGCCCCAAACGTCTGGTGTATGATGGCAAGGATGACCCGCTCCAGTGGCTCAACCGGTGTGACACCTTCCGCGGCCAACAGACTCTGGATGACAAGCGCGTTCTCTGCACATGACTAGAGCTGCGCAATTGTGGTACTACCGACTGGAATTATCTGGGCGCATGACATCCTGGAGGAGATTTGTGCAGATGGTACACCAGCGATTCGGGCCACCAATGATTCAGACACACCGCTGGGTGAACTGAAGCCTACGCCGCCCAGAAAATCTGAATGAGGCAGTCATGTATGCACTTGCATATGAGCAGCGTCTTGTCTTCTGTATGTTCCACAAGATTTAGGCAATCAACGGAGGCAGTTCCATCCAGCTCCATCAATGACAACATCAGTTGCTTTAGGGCGTGATTGGTTGCTTTGGTGAGGGGGAGTCGGGATGGAGAGCCGGTCCAGGATGGTGAGATGCATGCTCAAATCGTGCACTCAGTCGTGTTTGGTTGTTTTTGTTGTTGGTCCAGTATGAGATGAGATCTTGTTTGGTTGTATGCATGGATGAGAGTTTTGAGTATATGACACATGGGTCCCTGCGCCATGCCTGAATCGAAGCCATCTTGTATGAAGAGGGAAGTGGAAATTGAGTAGATGAAGTCGTGCGGGATGGAGGAAGTCAGATGAATGAAAGGATACAGGCGAAAGGTGCAAGAAGGACAACCAAATACACCGCATAACATCAAAACGGTGCGGGAACGATCCGATTCGGCCTAGCAATCCAGCAGCCACGTTACCACGGCAATGACTCACGCCAGCGAAGATGGCTTAGCGCCGCGCAGAAGGTCTTTGTTATAACTCAGGAACGACAGATTTTATCGGACGAGGAGATGCGCCTAAGATCAGACCCGAAAGTGAGAGTTTTGGGTCTGGCAGCTGTGGAGCCGGCGCGCTAGAGACAAGCTTCCAGAGTTACCTGGCTTAGAGCAGGTGATGCCAGCACCCGCTTTTTCCATCTCCGTGCTAAGGCACAGCAAAGACGAAATTACATTCCCTCCCTGCGCAATGGCGAGGGAAACTTAGTTCGGAACCCAGGACAAGGAGGAGATCATTCATAATAATTTCTCTGAAATCATTAGAAAAAAACGAGCACAAAGGTCCTCCTTTAATTGGGATATTGTTAACCTACCAAGGATACAGGAAGTTCCAAGACTGGAATAGGACCAGCCTTTTTCTTATGCTGAAGTTGAATCCGCAGTGAAACAATTGCCTACAGAAAAAGCGCCTGGTCCTGATGGCTTCACTGCTGCTTTCTACAAGCACTGTTAGGATGTGATGAAGGCATGAAGCACGATGCGATGCATGCTCTTGACAGCCTATACATCCTGCATTGCGGGGCTTTGGAGCATGTCAAGACAGCTGAGATTGTCCTTATCCCAAAAACAGAGCTGGCCACTCACACTGAAGATTTTTGGCTTATATAAGCCTGATTCAGTCCTTCACCAAACTGGTCTCCAAGGTTCTAGCCCTCAGGCTTTCCCACTACATCGACAAGCTAGTTTCCAACTCCCAAAGTGCATTATCTGTTTATTCTGGTCATTGACACTCTTCAGAGGATCTTTGAGCTGGCCACAGAGGAAGGAATTTTTAAGCGCGCTGTGTGGTCACCATGCTCATTTGCGCCTCTCAGCTTTATGCGGATGACACTGTCATCTTCACCAACCCATTGCAAAGTGACATCGATGCCATCATGGCGTCATGTCCATCATGGTATCCGAATCAATACGGCAAAGAGCACGGTGGTTAATATAAGATGTGCCGGCATGGCCATGGATCAGGTGCTGCAAGTTTTCTAGGGCAAAAGGTCACCTACCCGATCAGCTATTTGGGCCTCCTACTGACACTTGGCCATCTGAGAATGCTACATCTAGGGTCCATCCAGGACCGTGCAAAATCTAAACTGGTTGGTTGGCAAGGACAGCTTCTCTCTGCAGCGGGACACAGAGAATTGGTTCATTCGATCCTGAGCTCCCATCCAATTTATCTTCTGTTATCCAGCCTCTGAAGCAATTCTATAAGGAATTCAACAAACTTCGTCGCCGAGCTCTTGTGGGCCGGTGACCAAGGGACAGGAGGCAAATGCAAGGTTGCTTGGACCAGGGTGTGTAGCCAGATAAACAAAGGTGGACTCGAAATCTTGAATTTGGAATTTTCAGTCGGGCGTTTTCTTACGGTGGCTGTGGTTTGAGCGGACAGAACCAGATTGGCTGTGGAATAGAATGCCATTGCCAGTTGATGACAGTGACATCATTTCCTAGGTGTTCCTTTCTTCTTTTCTATTGAAATGGTTTCCATGGAATGCCTTATTTGATATCTTAATTCATATGTGTTGAAGTGGATTAGAGTGAAATTAAACTAAGTTACATTCTATTCCACTCCAACATATGTGGATTGAAGTGAATACATATGCATACAAACAAACCCTAATGATCACTCCTAATCAGAAACCTAGGTAAAAAAACTATTTCCAGGCCAAAGGACTCTCCATACAGTTATCTATCGGTCTGTTTGGCTGGTATTTGGCCTGTTCGCTATCAGCTAGAATCTACAGTATTTTTCTCTCACAACAAATCAGCTTCAACCGACTTATCAGCCGGTTTTAATATCAGCCGAACAGGCCCATTAAAGTCGGCTGATAAACCGGCTGAAGCTGTTTTGTTGTAAGAGAAAAATACTGTAGCTCATAAGCCGGCTGATAAGTATAAACGAAGAGGCCCTATAAATAGCCATTCCTTTATCTGAAACCATAAAAGAAACAATTTCCAGACCAAAATAAAACTCACTCCAATGTATCTACAGTTTTTTGTTTATGATGTTCACCTCATCTTTATCACCATGCTTCACAAACTGGAGCGAGACATCCCAGAGAGAAAGCAGAACCTCCTCCAACCTCTACAAGAATAAGGGCCTGTTTGGAATGGAGAAAAAAAACAGAGGAATGGGAAAAAATATAGGAAATAAGGATATATGAAGTGAGAAAATAGAGGATTGGAAAACCGCACGAAATATGTGAGAAGAGGTGTTTGGAACGCAGGAATTATAACATAGGAATATGAAAAATGAGACTAATAAAATAGCATTTCACACAATAATTTTCTCTGAATTAAGAGCTGCGTGTAAATGATTTTGTACAGGTGGCAATTTCTCTTCAATCACTATTTAGGTCTGGTCCATAGACCTAGTGATGTTGACTAGACCCGATCTTCCGAAAGGTATGATAGCATCGATTGGTGAAGACTCGACGTTTACGATCTAGGCTTCGAACCAAGACTGATTCAGACCCCCGCAACCGTTACACCACTGCTCCATTTGTTATCAACTAGGCAAACGCGATTAACCTCGCCGAGAAGGCTTTTCTGCAAGCGAATCGAGAACACAAGCAAGAACGGGATGAACGCAATCTGAAATTGCAAATAAATATGAGGCTTATGATAACGAAAAGGAGTTCAAGTCTTTATTCGAACGGACTAATCGCCACAGGCGAACAAGATCAAGAACTGGGGTCATGGTTCACAGCAAGCAGCCTTGGCAGCATAGTTGCAACAAAACGATGTCTGTTTCACGAGAAAATCAAGAACTAAACAAAACCCAAACCCTAAGGAGAGCGACGACTGCTATTTATAGAGTCTTGGGCGTCACCCCCTGGACGCGCCCCCTAATGGGCCCAAACACGATACACGGTCCAACAGACCAAAAGACGGTGTCGCAGCACTCTGGCAGATTCTTGCTGACTTATTTCGACGATTCCCGTTGATTCCGAAAGTCTTTTGACGTGAAACAATTTGGATTGGCTTCCTTATCAAATTAGCTTTCCAACCATATATGGATCATTGAAAACGGAGTCCGAATGCGTCCTGAGTGACTAGTTTAAGGCAGACTAGTCCTAGAGGCCGAGGCAGACTCGAACTTGAGTTGCTTTGGGCCTCCACCTCGGGGATTCGAACCAAATTAGCCTCGGACCTCCTTCTTGACTTAGACACCCTTGCTGGCCTCCTACCACTCCATACCATGTGCCAAACATGGTCATATGCATGGGTGTCATGTCCTCATCACCTAGTCCATTCATAGACTCTTCACGCACCAACAGTCCAATATACGTCCTTATCCTCTTCTATCCTTCCCCTTCCTCTGTTCTACTCTCTCTAATCTCGATCTCTCCAATCAAGAAGCTAGTAGCTCTAGCACATGGCAAATAGAACAGGCAACAATCAAGAAGGG
Source organism: Miscanthus floridulus (assembly GCF_019320115.1). Classification (NCBI taxonomy): domain Eukaryota; kingdom Viridiplantae; phylum Streptophyta; class Magnoliopsida; order Poales; family Poaceae; genus Miscanthus; species Miscanthus floridulus. The sequence continues at coordinate 75,213,048 of NC_089585.1, forward strand.
TGGGCTACTGCTAGTCTTTGGGGTGCACTCCAAGGCTCTTTAGACAGTGAGAGCGCGACCATTAACGACTCCTGATTGCTCAAGGTAAGCACTCTTGTTAAGTAGAGAGCTATGCGAGTGCCAATGATTCCCTTGGGTTGGATTGGATTCTTTTTTTCCTGTGTTTTGCCACTGAGACCAATCCTTTCCTCTAGAACATGGAAGTTGCTTTCCTCCATTCTAAACGCTACATGACATCAGCAAAATAGAGGATCCTGGGAAGATCCTCCATTCCAAATAGGCCCTAAGATGAGGTTATCTTTCACAGGAAGTGTGGCCTTTACAAACAGAAATTTAAGTTTAAGATCAAACTCAGAAATACTGGCAGAGGAGACATTGCCTGGATGGTGTGGTTAATCTTGTATATCCGAGGGAGCAGCGGGGCTAGGAGTCGAAGGCGTACTGGACGGAACTATGCTGCGATAGCAGTGGGGTGACAAAAACGCTCGGTGCGTAACCGCCTCGCTTCCTCCTTTCAACTCCATAACGGTCCAGTCCTTATACGGGCGGCCCGAGGAGCGATGCAGATGCGCCATAGCTACGCGGTGGTAGCGGTGGCGGCAGCGACGACGACGACGACGATGGGGAGACGACGGAAGACAAGGAGGAAGATGAGGGAAATGGATGCGCCGCGGTGGTGTGGCTTTGGGTGTTTGGCCAAAAACGTTCCTGGAAAAAACAGTAGTGCCAGCGCCCATGCATCCGGAGTCACCCGCGTCTAGACTTCTGGGCTGCACTCCGTGTTGCACTCCACACGGGGTTCGCATCACTCAAGCATATAAATGTCCATGTAGCCCGAGGCACGATGGCACGACATGAAGCCTATTTTTTAGCCTGACACAAGCACGGCCCCCCCCGGTGACGTGTGGGCTCAGGCTGGCTCGGCCCGAGGGAGCAGGCCATGCCTGGGCCGCTGCTCAGGCCCGTGGGCTGGCACGGCCCGGCCCGGCCTACGTCGGTCAGCTCAATAGCGGCACGGCCTCCCCCCTCCTCCTCCTCACTCCTCCTCCCATCCCTACGGCCCAGCGCCGCTGGCCCAGCGTCCCCGCCTCCCCCCCTCCTCATATGCCCCCGTAGCCCATGCAGCCGTAGCGGCGCATCCCCACGCTGGCACGCTCCCACCCCTGAACCCTAACTCCCTCCCTCCCTTCCCATCGCCACCTCCTGTTCCCCGCATCGCACACGTGCGGACACAACACGACTCCACACACATGCAGTGTGGACGCAGCCTTCTCCTTCCCCGCCATTCACCTGCTTCTCTGCCCTACAGCCGTCCGCCTCCTCCTCGCGCACAAGCTGTAGAACTCCACGGCGGCCATCCGCGACCTGCCTCGAGCTCCTCTCCTCTTGTCCCTCCATGAGGCCGTGCCTTGGGGGCGAGCGCGATGTGCTCGAGCTCCACCTCGACGTCCACTGACGCCTCGAGCTCCTGCTTCCCCATGGCTCGCCGAATCCGACCTCCACTCCAACCCACCTTGGCCGACGGTGGCCACCTCCTCCTCACCGCCACGCGCTGCTGCTCCTCCACATTCCTCCTCTGCACGGATCCAGCCTCATTCTCCATGGATCTAGCCTCCTCATCGCTCATCCTCCATAGATTCAACCTCCTCATCGCTCATCCTCCATGGATGGAGAGGTTGTGTCGTCCATGGCCTTCCGAAGCAACGATGGTAGCTTGGCGCCCTAGCCTCCCCCTCTCTCTCTCTCTGTCGGTGTAGTGGGCCTTGGGCTAGCCTGGCACACTGGATTAGTTGTGCTTCTTTGGCTAGCCCGACATGAAAAATGGCCCAGCAGGCCATGTTTGGGCCGTCAGCCAGGCACGAAGCCCATGGCGGCACGGCCCGTAGGGCACGTCGTGCCTTTTTGGCTTGACCCCCATTGAGTCATGCCAGCCCGTTGCCATGCCGTGCCAGGCCGGCCTGGCCCATTGCACTTCTATACTCGAGCGACAAGAGGGGAAGGGAGGACTCGGCACCGGGAGAGACAATAACAGAAGGTGAGGAGGAGGATGTAACACCCGATCTACTTTTAAAACATCAAAAACAACACTTGTAACATATGTCTGAAGGCAGTTGAAACACTTAAACATGATTCTAAAACACTTAAAAAACACTCGTTCGTTTGAACTTATCAGCCTGGTTTATCAGTCATGGTACAATGTTTTTTCTCTCACAACAAAACAGCATCAGTCGGCTTATCAGCCAGCCGAACAGCCCCACATGCAACATGTGTGAAACATATGCAACATCCATATAAACACACTTGCAACATGCGTCTAGAAAATACAGATAAAACATACCTATGAAAATATCTGAAACACTTGAAACATACGCTTGCAACATGCCTCTGAAACAATTGCAACATCCCTAGCTTTACTTTGCAACATTCATATGAAATAATTGTAACATACATCTAAAACGTCTGAAATACTTGAAATATACAAATGCAATATAGGGGTGAAGCCTGGGCCAATCGATTCCGGCCGCCGGTGTGCATCTAGCACTTTAGTGGGGTTTGGTGGATTGAATGACAACATAATTAAAGGTCTAATAAGTTTGCTAAATGTTAAATAGGAAATTGAGTCTATTACATATACTTATGTATTACAACATAATTAAAGGTTCAACAAGAAGGCAAACTTGATGATATTCCACATAATGTTCAAATCAAGGCCAAAGGTGTGTATTGTTGTGTTAGAAGATCATGAAAACAATCTAGTTCAAGAAAAGGAGAACAATGCAAATGGAGTTGATAAAATAGCTTCTATGTTGTGAGATATCATAGTATCATGAGAAAACAAGCATATTTAGCAAATGGCTAAAGAGACATGAGTTGATGATTTTGGATTGGTCTCAATAATGGCTTGCTTCACATAGAAGAGTTTAATAGTAGATTAGCTTTGATCAAGGATTAAAGAATGAGTCAAGAATGCATAAGTGAAGAAATACCAAGCAAAGGTTAAATGACAAAGGACATAGTTTATATTGGATATAAGTCAGTCTCTACATTGGTTTGCTTGTATGGATAAAGATTTAGAAAATCACTTTGCATTGATTTGATCAAGCTAGAAGTATGAAGATATATATATTGAAAAAAGTGTTAGGAATGTCAAGCCAAAATGAAGAGAATATGAGGAACCATGAATTGGCTTGACAATATTAATGTTTATTCATATATGTGTCAATGTGAAATAAACTAAAGTTTGATTGATCTCAACATTCATATCTAGAAGATATTCAAGCAAGGATCACAATATTGAAGAAATGATTTTTTAATGGATGCTTAGTATGATGTGACTTGAGTATCGCTTGATAAGGTGAAGATAGTAAGGAAAGGGCTTTGAGGGGCTAAGCGGAGGCGGGGGTGAAGGGCAAGCGATGGCTTGAGGACCGAGGTACCATGGCTAAGGTGAAGAAGAGAGTACTTGCATTGAGTTGAGGAACCAATCAAGCTATGAGAAGTCATATTGTATTAAGGATCAAATCATTAGTGGAAGTGGCTTGAAGCCATGAATTGAACTCATATGTGTTGAAATGATTCAAGTGACATGCTCAAGGTGAGATTGCTCAAAGAGATGAGACAAAGGTGATTGCAACCCCTCATGAAGAGATATTGAGAAGAAATGGCATATGAAGACATTGAAGACTCAAGTGGTTGAAATGGTTATATTCTCTTGATCTTGAGTATAGGTATGTCGTACTATCAAGGGGGATACAACACGAATCATAGATAAAGTCTCAAGTGCTCAAACTAACCAAACCCAAGTGCTAACATGAGAGAAACACAATGACACAGCACTTGCACTTGTTGGTTTTGGGGCTTGTTCTTTGTTGGGTTGGAAATCCCTCAAAACAAGCTTTCCGAAAAGTCCAAGATCATCGGAAACGGAGTTCGGAGTAAAAAGTTATGCCTTTTTCCATATGGTGATCTGTGCTGTCCTGAAGACCCGCGGGGGTTCCACCTGTTTACGCGGAGGCTCCCCGCCTGTGCGTAGAGGTTCTAGGGTCTGTAGGCCATAACGGCTAGTTTTGACCTCTAACGGCTAGTTTTTGTGGGGTGAGTATATATACCCATCCCACGTCTCCTGGCTATTCTGCTGGATCTCTGACCATTCTAAACCCATTCCATGCCTTGTGTGAGCTCTCCCAACCTCTCTCTTTGTGAGAGTGAAGTGCTTAGTGAGTGATTAAGTGTTGGGAGTAAGAGATTAAGAGTTTGAGAGCAAACCAAACTGTGAGCACTTGTTGGGCTGTGTCAAGCATTTGTTGCACATTCATTACTCTTAGAGGTAAAGCCTCCTAGATGGCTAGGCATCACCCGATGAGCTCCCATGCTTGTGGTGAGCCACGGGAAAGTTTGTATTACTCGGAGATCTTAGTGGAACCCTCAAGCTCAACCTCGGTGTTGGACTTGAGAAGATGATAGGGTTGGAAGAGACCCAAAGCCTTTGTGGCTCCCTCAACAATGTGGACATAGGCAAGCCTTGGTGGCGAGCTAAACCACGGGATAAATCATGTGTCTTGTGCCTTATGTTTTGAATTGCATTATTTGTGTTTCACTCGATCTACTTCGTTGTGCATGTTTATGAGTGCAGGGACTTTGTGGACTTGCCGCTGGACATCTCCAAGCACATCATCACATTTGGTTTGAGTTTGATCTCTAGGCGTAGCAGCTACTGGGTACTCTATGTTGCCCGGAGGCTCTGTGGCATCCCCTGGACTTTCCGTGCCTCGGAGGTTCCATGCAGTTTCTCGGAGGTTCCGTAGTCTGCTAATCCGCTATAAGTTTTATTTGTTGATAATATTTAGAAATGTCTATTTACCCCTCCCCCTCTAGGCGACAACAAGGTCCTTTCAATTAGTATCAGAGCTAGGCTCTTAATTTTGGGCTTAACCGCCTTGAGAGACGATGTCGACAAGTGAGGAGGTATCTCTAGAACTTCTACTTTTGGATGGTTCAAATTATGCATCTTGATCCGCTAGTGTGCTTGATGTTTTAGGGCCATGGGTCCTCATATTGAGCGGATTATGGATATGAACATTTCACCTCCTAGTGTTGAATTGGCCAACTTATCTAGAGAGGAAGTGAAATGCTTACAACATAATGCTCAAGCTACTAATGTCTTATTTAGTGCTTTGAGTGAAGATGTTTTTGATACCATCATATTTGGAGATGGTGAACCAGTTGAGGATGCTCATCTAATTTGGACCACACTCAAAGGAAAATATAACAAGTCCAAATGTCATGGGAAGACTCTCTCATTGGAGGAACCACTTGAGGAGTGCTCCACTTCATCAACAAATGAAGAGCCTCAAGTGATTCTCCCAAAAGGCCTAAGTGATCATGTCACATCCACTTCCTCACCAACATATGACTTAATGGAAGGCAATGAAAGGGTTGGTGAGAATAATGCTTTTACATGTGGTACTTCTATTTCCTCTAGTTTTTGTGGGACTAACATTTTGAAGGAAGAAGAAGATTGTGATTGGTGGAGAGTGACGGGGGCTATAACGTGCACTAAGTATTAGAGCGTATGCTTTGTGTAGCTTTAGAGTTCTAGAGCTATTCAGATCCAAAAATCGTATTCTTTTTTTAGGAGAGAGCTCATCCCCTTTTATAGTCAAAGGGGATGGGCTCTTACAAGTGAGAGAGAGAGAATATATACGTGTGCTACCTAGTCTTGTTGCCCACGTTGTCGGGTATGAGACGGTCGTTGGAGCCCACAACACTGTTCATGTCTAGATGCGTGTGGCAAGCTTTACCGTGTTCGCCTGGTTTGGCAAATGTCGGTGCCTACAATACTATAAGGCAAATGCCGACGCCTACAACACTGTTTGGATTCTAACATGCCTGGAAGGTTGCATAGTGCCTATTTGGCATGGCCTGGTGACACCACCCTATAGGTGCATAGGGTATGGCAGGTACAGTCCTCGGTATTGTAGTTTGACTTTGAGCGCCTTACCTTATCTGCACTGCCTGATCCTTGTGCCCTCACCGAGCGGGCGTCCCTGGTTAGACTTTCCTAGTCGGGCCTAATCGTGTCGGTCGGAGAAGAGCTACAAACATAGGTTCGGCATATCCCCGGTCGGAAAAGGAGGTTAGAGTTGGAATATGTCCCCTCCCTGGCCAAGCCTTATGGTCGGGGACCGAATCGTCCTCCTGGCCTATCGTTAGGTATTTGGGCCGGCTTGGGAGGCGCGCGTTGTTGCTATGCCACCTACTGGGCTGAGTTTTTACAAGGAGGTGGAGCGCTAGCCCAAGTATCGGGTGTGACCGAGGGGTCGTGCGAGGCAGAGCGCTAGCTCAAGTGTCAGGCGTGGGTGAGGGGTCGGGCGAGGCAGAGCGCCAACCCAAGTGTCGGGCGTGGCTGAAGGGTTGGGCGAGACGGAGCGCCAACCCAAGTGCCAGACGTGGCCGAAGGGTCGGGCGAGGCGGAGCGCCAACCCAAGTGTTGGGCACGGCTAAGGGGTCGGGCGAGGCGGAGTGCCAACCCAAGTGTTAGGTGCGACTGAGGGGTTGGTCTAGTTTCGTTTGTTACCCCGTCCACAGTTTCCACAACTAGAGGGGTTGAGCTAACGTCGCTTGCCTCGATGGCTCGAGTGATGCGCTCGGTGAGCTTTAATAAGGGGTATGTCAGAGTGAAATCTAGGTCCATCATTCATAATGGGGTCGACATAGCCCTCATGTGGCATTCTATTGCTCCTTAACCCACCTCCCGATAGATGCTCGAGTTGTTCTAAAGACTGACTCAGGTGGCTCGCTGGCCTCCCCTCAATGGAGGTTCTTTGGGCATGGCTCAAGGTTAGGATCGAACGAGAAGGTTGAGATGATCCTATCTGCTTCTGAGCGACTTGGGCGAGGACCATTGGGGCACATCTGTATTTTTCTCCCCTGGCTCTCTTTGACGCGAGGCAGTCTTGAGCCCTTCATGGGCTAGCCTTCGAACCTTAGGCGGTCATCGCTCATATCGAATGAGGCGACTACTACTTTATGACACAACATAAAGCGTTGTGATGCATCGACTGCATATGCAATGCTTGGATGTATGGGATGAATGAATGGATGAATGTATGGATAAATGTATGAATGCATGTATGAGAAGGGATGAAAGAATGATCATGCACTAGAAAATAAAAAAAGGGTTTGGTAAAGTTACCTCAATGACTCGAGCGACGGGTCTAGGGAGCTCCTATCGGATATGTCCGAATGGGATCCATGTCCGTCATTCCTGATGGAGTTGGCATAGTCCACATGGGGCATCACACTGCTCATCACCTATCTCTCGTCAGCCACCCAGGCCATGCGATCGACCTGGGTGAGCTATTGGTCTCTCCTCGATGGTGATCCCATTAGTGGGCCCCTCTAGACCCTTCCTAGGAAGGTGGAGGGGTGTTTGCATGCGGTTGTGCCTTGTTTCCCATGCTCGGGATACGGTAGTGGTGGGCCCTACCTAGGCCATGTCCCGTTAACCAAGCGACATTTCGTCGGGCAGGGCACATCCCATCAGCCAAGACGCGTCCCACCACATGCCTCTCCACCTTTAATAGGGGGAAGGGAGAGGGTTTTCTTTCTATTCTTTCACCTTTCTCGAACTGCTGCCTCTTCTCCTTCCTCCTTTTCGCCAAGCCCGTTCATGCACTATGGTGGCTTCTAGGAGAGGGTAAAGCGAGGGAGAGAAAAAACTCATAGATTCATCCGTAAATCTGAGGTGTGATGTCGAACTGGAGGCTTTCCAACATGGATGAAGAGGTGCAGGCCGCCTTTGTCGAGAAGGGGCTGCTCCCATCGAAGGAGGTGGAGCATTAGAGGGCTCCTATGTTGGGGGAGGTTGTTCTGCAACCCCATGCCAATGAGATCATAACCTTCCTCTTCTTCCACAAGCATGGGCTCGGATATCCTACGCACTGGTTCCTGTGTGGGCTCCTCAACGAGTGGGGTCTGGAGTTGCAACACCTCAATCTGACTGGGGTGCTGCACATCATCGGCTTCATCACCGTCTACGAGGCCTTCCTTAGGATGGAGCCACATGTGGACTTCTTCCGGTGGATCTTTAGTGGGCGAGCCCTATCCGAGAGGAAGCTGCCTAGAATCGCGCCGGTTGGGAGATTCGCTTTGCAGAAGAAGCCAAAGCCGTTGGCCCCCTACCCCATGTACTCCCCTTGTGACTCCAATTAGGGGTGGCATGGTGAGTGGTTCTACATTAGGAACCCAACAGAAGCACCATTCCTGACATTTACCAGAAGAAGGCAAGAGAGGAGGGAGAGTTGGTCGTGGGGTCCCGCCGGTCGACAGAATAAATTGGAGGTTATCGAGATGGAGCTTCAGAGGCTTGTGCAGCATGGCCTCGATGGGTTGTGAGTCTTCCATACCTTCTTCTGCCATTGGTTCGCCCCATTGGCAGAGAGAAGGTAGCCGATGTGGGAGTACTCTAGCCCGATGGATCTCGACTGCGTGTCGTTGGAGGAGTTGCCAAAGGACAAAGTCTAGAGTCGACTTGATCAGGTGTTGTAACTGAGGGATAAAGACTCCCTCGAAGGGACGCCTGGACCTCTTCACACCATGAAGTTGTCCAATCTGGTATGCCCCCTTTTCCCATGACCTTATCATCCTTGTTTTGATGTTTTGATTAATTTTGAGTTGTCCATTTCGAAAGGACTCTCGAGCTATAAATCCTAGCCGCAACTTCTGAGGGGGCGGAGGGCGTAGCTCAGCAAGCTGCCTAGAAGGAGGCAATGCTTGCCAAGAAGAAGAAGAAAGCTGAGAAGGCCTAGAGGAGGTTCAAAAAGGAGAAGGAGATCAGTCGGTGGGTCCATGTGGAGGCAAAGCTCGAGTCAAAGGGGCCCATGAAGATGGGTGGCAACACGAGTGCATCCGAGGACAAAGGAGACCGGGGCGCCATCATGACCTCGGTGGAGCACCATGAGCCTATAGCTGCATCCATCGATGACGGGTGTGATATGGTGATGCACGATGATGTTCCTGAGCCAAGGAAGCATGACACGAGCGAAGACACCACCATCGAATGAGAGGCAAAGCGGGCATGGTCGATGCACCCTTTGGAGGCATCATTGGCTCCATGCCCCCTGCTTTGAATGTGGTGGAGCACGCTGATTTGTCGGGGGGACGTGATCATTCCCCTGCATCTTTGGGATCAGCGCGTGTGCATGACCCCCAATGGAGAGATGCTCCGTTAGTTACTCCGGTGGTTTCGCCACAAGCTGGCGGTCACAGCTGTTCATGGGCCGATCAGGGACCGGCTAGGTTGGCCCCTCCCTCAGCTGATATGAGGGGGCATGGGTCACAACCTACGAGCGGTCCTCATCCGGTCGGCTTGTCGTCAGTCGGTCAGGGCTTCAAGACTCTGCTGCTTTCATCTAGGTGTGCATTCATGCTCCCTATTGTTCTCATAGTTGAGTTTTTTAGTGTGACTAACCCACGCTTGTTTGACAATAGCCAGGGGCTAGCGGGACTAGGAATCTCCCCACCCCCTATGCGAGAAAACTAGAGACCTAGCCTGCAGTGGGTCTCAATGAGCAGCGGAGGAAGCAGGCTGGCGGCGGCGTGACCTTCCCTACCGGGGGTTGCATTTTCCCGGTCGGTTGCGAGTATGGCGGGAGTGGCGGTGGTGATGGTGGTAATCCCCGTGGTAATGGCGGGGGTCGAGTTGGAGGTGACTCTCATGGTCCCTCCCCTAATGGCTGTGGAGGAGGAGAGGAGTGAAATCGAGCTCCCTGCCTCGCCCGGTGGAGGAGCGCTTGGTTCGCCCGCCTTGTTAGAGCTAGAGGGGTCTAGAGGAGCCACAGCCAAGCCAGAGGTAGTGTATCCACCGGTGGGCCGTGGAGTCCTAATAATGAATATTCCCTTCTCCGGCAAGGAAGACACCGGGGTGGAGCCGCCACCCATCCCATTGTCCTAGGAGCTGGTGATGATCCGGTCGTCGCATGATATTGCGATGGCTGGATCTTCCAGCGGGTTGGGGTGACCCGTGAGCTAGTGTGGCCTTTCCCCAAGGAGCCAAGAAAGGCCTGGTTTGTCCTTCATGATGTGGAGGAGGTGAAGCTCTGGCACTTGCTTAGGGAGAGATGACTATCAATAGAGTCCGATCTCGCCCTTACCAAGGCGAGGCTCAAGGAGGCCTTGGAGAGGGTTGAGCTCGTCTATCAGGCCATGACAGTCGACCTGCCACGCATTGCAGAGGTAAGTTCTCTGTGTTTTTGGTGTTGTCCTTGACTTCTTGTCCATTCAATGGTTGTCTTAGTATGCCTGCTTCTTGTCTCACAGGATCTAGAAATGATGTCAATCCATAAGTCCTGATTTCTTTAGGAGGAGCATGGTCGGATGGAGCAGGAAGCAACGACATCACGGTTGGTCAACGAGCTCAAGAACCAGCTGGAGTTTGCCCGTCGAGAGTCCCAAGACCGAGCGGCTGAGGCGATGAGAGCATAGGTGGTGGAACTACGTGCGGTCGAGTGGGTGACTGCTGCTGAGTGGGAAATCGACGTGGTGAAGGTCCACTTGGTGGAGATCGAGGCGGCACTTCAAAAGTCCTTGGAGGCTCTAGAGGTGGAGTGGAAGGCCTGGTCAGACGCTGAACAAGAAGTGGTTGCGCTCTAGGGGCAGATGTTCAGGGCAGAGGCGTCGAATGCTCAACTGGTGAAGAAGGTGACCCGGCAAGAGGAAGGGCTCTCCATTCTTGAAAGCACCCACCTTGGTACGTATCTATTCCAGCCTCGGTTGATGCCTTGATTTCTCATTTCCTTTGTGTCTAAATTTGTCGTCTTTTTCTAGAACTAGGTGGAAAAATTGGCTCTCTGGAACAATAGTTGGAGACGGTCAAAGCCGCGGTTGGTCAGGGCATGGAGGTGCTAGCCTGGTCCCTTGAGAAGCGATGTGCTCTCAAGGGGGAGCTTGACCAGATTCACAACATTGCGCATGTGGTCGTCTCTAAAGTGTTCGAGTCAGGACTAAGCACCAGTAAGCCCGTTGTCCAGCTGGTGGAGGTCCCGAATGAAGTTTGGGCACTTATCTTCGATGGCATGTTCTAGTGCTAACCTCGGTGGCGACCCATCACTCTGATCTAGACTTCATGACCATCTGCAGAGGGTACACCAATGGGTGGAGCATAGACGAAATCCATGCGCTAGGGAAAAGTTTGGTGCCATATGCACAGATGGTTGCCGAGAAGGTCACCGTGTAGTGGGTGTTGGTGGCTCGTTGTTCGAGCATAGCTAAAGACATGCGCTAGGAAGATGTCATCCAGCATATGGAGGGAGTGGAGACTAGGTCGGAGGCGAATGTTGTCCCACCCCCAACAGAGCCGAATGTCGTCCCGACCGAAAGCGAGCCACCTTCATCCTTGTTGACCATACCGTCAGCCGATGCCACAGGGAGGCCATAGAGTTTAGAGTAGAAATAGTCAGTTCATGTAAGAGATGAGTTCATGGGGGAGCCCCCATGTGAACAGCATTTACATTCGTGAATATTTATTCTAAGTTTATTTTTGTGATGAAATCACTCGTGAGGGAAGCTTGTCCCATCCGCCCTTGTTTTTACCCTAGCATATCTTTGTTTTTTGTCCTTTCTTTTTCGCACCTACCCATTGACCCATAGGCTACAACCTTAAGAACCTAGGCGTGGCCTGCGAGGCTTAGCTGCTCGTAATTGTTGGTCATGGCGGGGTGTGATTGGTCAGAAGGTTAAAATGCAAGTTACATAGGGTAATCAAAGGAACGGAATGCCCTTTCATTTGGTCGGTGCCCTTTCATCTGGGTGAAAAGTATTACTATGTGATAGTAAAAAGGGAGGGTGGTGCCGCACCCATGTGGAGCCCCCAAGCGACCCAGGCCAAGAGTGCTTGGGCTAGGGTGCTATAGGAGCAAACGTTGAATGGAAAGAAAAGGTAAGACCGAGCTTTAATGGAAGAAATGATGTAACTATTTGATGTTCCATGTGTTGGTGAGAACATTGTCATTGTCGTCCTTCAGCCAATAGGCACCTGGTCGGATCACTTTGGTCACCGTGTAGGGTCCTTCCCATGGTGGAGAGAGTTTATATTTCTCTTTGGTTGACTAGGTCCTTCAGCGTACAAGATCACCGACCTCGAGGATCCTTCCCTAGATTTTTCTTTCATGGTACCTATAGAGAGTTTGCTGGTAATGAGTGGAGCAGATGACTGTCGTCTCACGAGCCTCCTCGAGCAGGTCGACCATGTCCTGCTGAGCCTCTGTGGCTCAGTCTTGGTCGAAGGCCTTTACTCTTGGGCGCCGTGATCGAGGTCGAACGACAACACTGCTTTAGCTCCGTATGGGAGGAAGAAAGGGGTGAACCCCGTGCACCGGTTTGGGGTTGTTCTTAGGCTCCAGAGGATCGCAGAGACCTCTGCAACCCATCGCCTGGCATACTTTTTGAGGCGATCAAAGATGCGGGGTTTGAGTCTTTGGAGGACCATGCCATTGGCCCGCTCGACCTGATCGTTGGTATGTGGGTGTCTGACCGAGGCACAATCGATCCTGATGCCGTATCCATCTCAGAAGTCTAGGAACTTCTTCCCTATGAAGTTTGTTCTGTGGTCGGTGATGATTCAGTTTGGAACACCAAACCAATAGATGATGTTGAGGAAGAACTTCACCGCCTCTTCCGAGTGGATGTTGGTGATGGGCTTTGCCTCTATCCACTTGGTGAATTTGTCCACCGCTACGAGTAGTTGAGTGAAGCCGCTCGGGGCTTTTTTGAGGGGTTCGACCATGTTGAGGCCCTAGACCATGAATGGCTAGGTGATGGGGATGGTCTAAAGCTCCTATGCCGACAGATGAGTTTGTCAAGCATATAACTGGCATCCTTCACACCTGTAGACAACCTCCTCTGCACCTCATAGCACGGTGGGCTAGTAAAAACCTTGGCGAAAGGCTTTCCTGGCCAGCGACCTCAGGGCCATGTGATGTCCATAGATTCCAGCATGGACTTTGAGGAGAAGCTATTTCCCTTGGTCGGTCGGGATGCACCTCATGAGTACTCCCAATGGGCTCCACTTGTAAAGTTCATCACCAATGGCAACGAACGTCTTGGCGTGTCGAGTGATTCATCGCGCTTCAGTCCTTTCCGCTAGTAGAACCTCCTCGAGGATGTAAGTGAGTAGTGGTGCTCTCCAGTCAACTGGATCGAGCGCCATTATGGCGATGTCAGTGGGCGATGTTGCCTTGAAGGCGCCCGGGTCAGAGCCACCGAGCACTTGGTCGGGGTCGGGGCACGCTAAGAGGTGGGAGCCCCCGCATGCCAGATTAGTGTTGGAGTGCATCTGGATCGGATCCTCCAAAACACAGGTAGATGGCTCATGGAGATCATTGATGAAGACCCCATCTGGCAACGGCACCCGCCCGACAGCCAATTTTGTGAGGAAATCAGCGACATTGTTGTCCTTTCGAGGGACATGATGCAGTTCGATCCCTCAGAATTTGTCCTCAAGCTTGCGCACCTCCTAACAATATGCTACCATGACAGGGTTCTTGTAGGAGGACTCCTTCATGACTTGGTCGATGACCAACTCCGAGTCACCATGGACATACAACCTCGTAGCACCGAGCTCGACGGCAATGCGCAGTCCATTGATGAGGGCCTCATACTCTACAGCATTGTTTGAGGCCAAAAAATGGAGATGGATCATGTAGCGGAGCCTACTCTCATCCAGGGAGATCAGAACCACTCCAGCCCCTGAGCCGGGCACCATAACTGACCCATCAAAGTACATTGTCCAGTACTCGTGGGCGACATCTGAGGTCAGGAGCTAGACTTCTATCCATTCGGCGATGAAGTTGGCAAGAGCCCAAGACTTGATAGCGATGCGAGGGACATACCTGATGTTATGACCCATGAGCTCAAGAGCCCACTTGGAGATTTGTCCCGCAGCATCGTAGTTGCGGATGATGTCTCCTAGCGGGTACAAGGTGATGACCCTGACTGCGTGGTTGGTGAAGTAGTGTAGGAGCTTCTAGGTCACCATCAACACGGCGTACAAAAGCTTCTACACCTAGGGGTATCGAGCCTTGGTGTCGGTGAGTACCTCACCGATGAAATACACCGGTCATTGAACCTTTAGGGGGCGTCCTAGCTCCTCCCTTTCGACTACAAAGGCAGCGCTCACAACATGGTTGTCTGCCACGATGTAGAGGAGGAGGGGTTCTCCTCGTTTGGGAGTGACGAGGACTAGGGCTGACATCAGTGTTGCTTTGAGGCTTTCTATGACCCATTGTGCCTCTTCTGTCCAGACGAATGCGTCTATCTTCTTGCGAAGTTTATAGAGGCATCCCATGCTCACCTAGTTGGGAGATGAACCGGCTTAGGGCAGCCAAACAGCTAGTGAGCCTCTGTACACCCTTAACGTTGCGTATAGGGCCCATGTTGGAGATGGCCGTGATTTTTTCGGGGTTGGCTTCGATGCCGCATTTAGACATGATGTATCCAAGTAGCTTCCCCTTCAGAACCCCGAAAACACATTTTTCGGGATTTAATTTGACGCTGAACATTTGGAGGTTTGCGAATGTTGCGGCCAAGTTTGCGATCAAGTCGCTAGCTTGAGCCATTTTTACCACTATGTCATCTACATAGACAGCGATTGTTGGCTTTGATCACTCGACTTGGTCAGGCGGGTTGGGCGGGTTGATTTGGTCAGTGAAGCATTGCTGCATGCACCGTTGATAGGTGGCACTAGCGTTCTTCAAACCAAAAGACATGGTTATGTAGCAGTACAAACCATACGGGATGATGAATGAAGTCGTGAGCTGGTCGGACTCTTTCACCGTGATTTGGTGATAGCCTGAGTAGGCATCTAGAAAGGAGAGGATGTCGCATCCTAAGGTGGAGTCGACTATATGGTCTATGCGTGGCAAAGGAAAATGGTCCTTTGGACAAGCCTTGTTAAGGCCAGTATAATCAACACACATTCTCCAAGTCTTATTTTTCACAAGAACAGGATTAGCTAGCCAGTCAGAGTGGTATACCTCTTTGATGAATCTAGCTACTAGGAGTTTGGCGATCTCCTCGCCTATAGCCCTACACCCCTCATCATCAAAGTGACACAGGCATTGCTTGGCGGGCTTTGAGCCTAGGTCGAGGCATAATGCATGCTCGGTGACCTCCCTTGGTATGCCTGACATGTTAGAAGGTTTTCATGCAAAGACATCATGATTGGCGCGTAGGAAGTCAATGAGCTCACTCTCCTATTTGGCTAGGAGCTTGGTCCCAATCTGCACCATCTTGGTTGGGTCAGTGGGGTCGATCCCCACCACCTTGGTTTCCTCAATCAGGTGGAAGGCACTCGATGAGGTCGGCTTGTTGTAGTCTAGGACTGCTGGAGTTGATGAATTCCCAAGCTCTGGGAGGTCAGCGGAGTTGATGACGGTAGTGGCGAGCTCGTAATGCTCGTGGTCGCACATGTAGGCATGCGAAAAGGTGCTACCCACGGTGATGACGCCGTTCGGTCCTGGCATCTTCAACTTGAGGTAGGTGTAGTTGGGGATCACCATGAACTTGGCGTAGCATGGCCACCCCAAGATGGCGTGGTAGGACACTAGAAAGTCCACCATCTCGAAGGTGAGTGAAAGGATCAAGATGCCTAAGAGGGGGAGGTGAATTGGGCTAATTCTAAATTTTCTTGCAATAATCAAATCCTACGGATGGCCCAATTAACCCCTTGTGCCTAGAAAAGTATTTCTATCAAATTAACGCACAAAAGGCTTGCAACCTATGTTCCAAACTTACTCTAGCATGGCAATTCTATGAATATAAAGACAAGTATTGAATTGCTCAAAGTAAATACTTAAAGTAAATGCTCAAAGTAAATGGGGAGAGGAACACAGCGATGTTTTGCCAAGGTATCGGAGAGTCACCACTCCCCACTAGTCCTCGTTGGAGCACCCGCGCAAGGGTGTAGCTCCCCTTGATCCATGTAAGGATCAAGTGCTCTCTACGGGTTGATTCTTCGACACTCCATCGCGGCGAATCACCCAAAGCTGCTCACAACTTGAGTTGGGTCACCCACAAGCTCCGTCGGGTGAACACCAAGCTCCCAATCACCACCAAGCCGTCTAGGTGATGGCGATCACCAAGAGTAACAAGCACGAACTCTCACTTGACCATGCGAAGCCTAATAAGAAGATGGATGCACACTTGTCTACTCTTGATTCACTAATAAGGTTTCACTCTTGGATTCTCAAATCACAAACACCTCACTAGGACCTTGCTCTTCTTGGCACTCACAAACGTGTTTCTTAGCTGTTGGAATGAGCAAAAGTAACTCCACACACGAGTGGAGCTTCTATTTATAAGGCAGCCTGAAAAACGAACCGTTATGAGCTTCTGTGGGGTGACCGGACACTCCGGTCATGTTGACCGGACGCTCCGGTCAGTTCAACCCATGAACCAGTAAAAATGTATTGACCGGATGCTGGCAGGGTCCGGTTAGCACTGATCGGACACGTCTGGTCGCATGAAACCCTTACTGGACCCTTACTAGACTCGACTGGATGTTGAACCCTCAGGGTCCGATCAGTACTGACCGGATGCATCTGGTCATAGATTCCCTTCTCTAGAACCTTACTAGAGTTGACCAAATGCTGCCTCTCAGCGTCCGGTCACTTAACTGATCCAGCGTCCGGTCACACTGAACGCTGTCTGCTTGATCAAATGAACTGACCGGACCCTGCGGCCAGCGTCCGGTCGCACCGGGGCCAGCGTCCGGTCAGTATTTGACCCTCCATTTACTTCCAACTCTCGAACATATGTGAATGAAGTTTGCTCCAAAGGATCTTAGGCATTCATAGGAGCTACCTAGAGCTAGTTTTAACAAGTGTGCACCACACCTAACTCACTAGGCTTAACTAGGTCAAGCTACCCGTCCATACCCCCCTTAATAGTACGGCCAAAGGAAAAACAAAGTCCTAAACTACTCTAAGTGTCACTCCAACTCCAATCGACACTTAGAACTAGTCATCCTTAACCTTGTCGTCCATCCTTTAAAAACCGAAACGATTTCCATCATAGGGGCATGACAACTTGGATTGCCCGATTGATCTCCATTACCATGACCTAACTTAATTGCATCTGCAAAACACGCATTAGTCATAGTAATCTTGTATTGTCATTAATCACTAAAACTTAACTAGGGGCCTAGATGCTTTCAATCTTCCCCTTTTTGGTGATTGATGACAATACCACCTCGAGTTTGTGAAAGAGTGAGGTTTTTGATGGGCTTAGTTCATATAAGCTTTTGTCGGTAAGAACAAAAGTGTTAGTCAAGCTTATATGACCCAAGCCAACACAATGTACTCAAAGAATATGAATTAAGCATGAGTACAAGTAACAAAGCTCATTTGCATCGGAGTAAAACTATGGAAGCAAAGGCAAATGAGCATAACACAAGTGATATGACACATAAATAATGTAAAGTAGAGAGCACACATGTCATATATCACAATCACGTAGATAGCACTGTCACATAGATATAATAATATGCAAGAAAGTAATCACACGAATGCATAAGTAATAGTGTATCTCACAAATAAAACTCCAAATGTATATAATAAGCTAATACTAGACAACTAGCTCCCCCTAAGTCTACATACTCAAACCCTCTCCCCCTTTGGCGTCAAACACCAAAACCTAAGGGTCGGCCGGTGGGGCTATAGCGGATGAGTCGGGCGCTGAAGTACATGGGGCAAGCTGGAACTGGGCACCATCATCATCTGACCCTGAGCTCTGAACTGACTGACCCTCTGTGGCAGGAAGTGTTGCTGAAGCGGTCTGGGTCTGAGCTGGGACAGGTGCTGCCTGTGAAGCTGCTGGTACATCTGTAGGATCTGATGATGCAACTGAGCTAGGGAGCCTCTGAGTAGTCACTGTGATTGGGGCTGCTGTAGAAGGACTGACAGCATGCATATGAGGTGGTGTAGGCATGCCGGTCAGCTCGCTAAAAGATGCTCCAAGACTCCTGGAGACTGACGTGTCAGGCACAAATAGTGAGGGTGATGGCTCTGGTGAGAAACCCGTGTGATATGGAGTGAACTGCGGGGCAACCACCGGTGAGTACAACCACTGGGACACCTGAACTGTAGGTGAAGCGAATGGAGCTAGAGGCTATCCCTGACTCTAAAGCCCACTGGGCTGTATAGCTGGAGTCATCATGGTGGAGGCAGGCTGAGCAAGCTAGGGTGAAGACTGTGGCAGTGGGGCCCCAAGTGCTATCACGACATGCTGCATGAGTATCTGTTGGTGATGCATCTGCTGCTGCCTCTGGAACTCGTCCTGACGAGCCTAGAACTGTGCAAAGTTGACAGCGGTCTCCTATGCCTGTCGTGCCTGGTCCTGCTGCATCCGCTCAAGAATAGCTATCAATACGGGGTCCGTCTGTGGGGCTGGTGGAGCTGAGCTAGAACTACCGGCCTCTGCATCATGTCTGTGTGGAGGTATCTGAGGAATCAGTAGATAGTCATCATCCGAGCTATCACTAGACTCGGTCATCTCTTGCTATGCCTCAAGCTCCTCCTCCTCTGTAGCGGCGATGCCTCTAATGATCTCGTCCTACTAAGCTGCTGACTCGGGAACATCTAGACGATGGTTGGGCCGAGTTGGTGCCTGTGGAGTGCTGTGCTTGATCCTCTGTGCCATGTTGTATGCTGGAAACTCTGTGGTGGCAGCCCTGTACTCGGCAACTAACTCAGGAGTCTTGACCTGCACACTCTTGAGCATCAAGAATGTGACCCAATGTGCATAAGGAAGCTGTCGGCGACCCTTGAAACCCTCAGCAATAGTATCCTCCATCTCTAATAGAAGGAGGTCCCAAATGTCGAATACGGTCTACTACATCAGGGCATTAAGAAGCCAGAGCTGTAAGCGAGTCAGGCCCTCCCTATATCCCAACCGAGGAAGCAGTGTCCTCCTGATAATGGCCTCTAGCACTCTCGTTGTAGGAGTCAAGTCACTGGGGTTCCTGCTCGACCCCTCACCAAAGGGTTCCTTGAAACAATGTCGCACTAAATCTGTAGGGAGCACCAACCCTCCATGAGGACGCCTGGGAGGCTCCTGCTGTCCATAGCATACCTCATGCAGCTTGACAGGCTGATCCTGTAGCCACAGTATCTCCCGGGCCCTAGAGCTCCTCACCCGGTAATCTCTGCCGTTGAATGCAAAATGAATGAAGTTGTGATGCGGATCAATATAGAGTGAAGCATAGAACTACCGGACCCAAGATGGTACATATACTCCTATCCAGCCAATTAGATCTGCAAGCCCAGGTAAATATGACAAGTAGGGGCAGATATGCTCTCTAGTTGCTGCCACAATAGACTCCAAACTGTAGACCCTCTGTGATCTGAACACTGCCCCACTGTTGATATAGGCATTGTAGAAGTCCTTCTAGAGCGGTGTATAGAACCCCTCAGCTACTCTCTCATCCCTCCTCGGAGAGAACCACACGTCGAACTCAACAAAGCACAACTGGTGAACCTACCTAGCTGTAGCGGCCCTCAAGTCGAGGTGTACCACTAGAGGTGGACCCTATGGTCTAGGTGGAGGGCGTGACCCCCTGCACTGTGTAGCTAGCCTCGATGGACTGTAGCACTGGTACGACCTGAGTGGCGTAGCTGGGGTGTCGGCTCGGTCTCCTCGGTCTACTGACTCTCCTGAGTCTCCTAGGCTGGCTGAGGCTCTGCTGGTGGGGGCTGCTGTTGTGCCTCCTGCTGGGACTCCCCCTGATGCTGAGGCTCCTCAATAACTAGATGATGTCCTGCCATCATGATAGTCCTAGGTGGACTACCATGAAGCCGCTCAATCTCCCTCAATCTGTCCTATGCATCTGGTGCCAGCTGATCTGCTATGACGATTCCACTGTGGACACCGCCTCTCTCGGCATGCTCTATGGCCTCTACAACAGCTGCTGCTCTCGCTGTCTCTGCATTGGGGTACTTGCGCTTCTTGGATGTCACCTGCTTGGTTGACTTGCCCTTCGATCCTACAGGCTGGCAAGGCGAGGGCCTCCGATCATCATCATCTAGGCCACCACCAATGTTCTTGGTGCAAGCCATTTGATCTGACAAGAGAGTGAACTGCCGCTGATGAAGATTAACAGACAAACTGACACTCTCGAGTCTTGGCCTCGATCCTTACTCGTGAGCTTGGCTCCGAGTTGACTGCCAACTGCCACAAGAACCACAACGGCACCGACTCGCTGCACGATAGAATAGATAGATATACGAATAAATACAATATATCTACTAGATGCGAAAACCTAGGAAGCAAGCAATGTAGGTATGAAATTGAGACGACGGGCAAGCTACCTAATGATCCGGCGATCCGAGAAAAGAAAAGACGTCGCGCGGGGAACCTCGGAACCGACTAGGGTTAGGGATCGCGAATCGCTTCGAAGAATTCAGTGGCCCTGAATGATTTAGGTCAGTGCATTGAACTTTGAACTAGATCATGTGTGAAGAAATTTGTGGAGGAACGGATTGGCACTTACCAATCGAATGGGGGAAGCTAGGGCAAAGCAACTGCCCTTGGTGGCAGAGAGACCGACAGCGGTACTTGAATCAGCCTTGAGACCCCTTCGGTCTTGACTCAGGCGTCACACGGCACTACAGCGGAGCAGGGGCGAGCGTGGGCAAGGGTAGGCGAGGTGGTGACTTCGGCTGCGAGCTTGGCTCCGGTAGCGCGGTGGTGAGTGTGGCTAGCGCAAGGAGTATGGCAAGGAGGTTGTGGCGGCGTGGCGAGCTCGGGCGCGGGAGCGGCGGCGCTGGCATGGCACGGCGGGATTCGGCGGCGCTGGGGGCTATCTAGATTAGGTCAAGGAGAAAAGAACCCGAAGGCTACGATTATATGAGGGTCCCAAACATGACAGAGAAGGAAATGGAGAAAAGAGTTCTAAAGCCGCGCGAAATCCACTGACCGGACGCTCCAGTGGTAGCGACCGGACGCTACCACCCAATGTCCGGTCGATTCCAGAGAGGTCCAATTCCTCTAGAATCAGGACCGGACGCGTCCGGTGGTCCATGACCGGACGCAGGCAGGGTCCGGTTAGTATAGCTTGTTCTTCCTTCGATCGACCGGACGCTGGATCCCCTCCTGACCGGACGCACAAACGCAGCGTCCGGTCACTCCTTCACCAGCAGTTCACCTCCTGTGAACTGACCAGACGCTGGACAGCAGCGTCTGGTGCAGCGTCCGGTGCACCTTTTCCAGCAAATCTTCAAACTTCCTTCGTGCTGCCTGTTCCCAATCAAGTCCCAACTTGAATAAGATCCAAATAAACACCAATTGGGACTGATGTGAGTGACCTCTCTCAAACCCTCATATTTTTTTCAAAATATTTTGCCTTAGGCTACAATTCTTTTTAAGAAAATAGGCAAGAAGAGGGCAAATGAAACAAAATGACAAAAACAACATTCATGCATATGCAATACTTGTAAGTAAATCTAGTTGCTTGTCAAGTTTGATCCAAGGTTAAGCTTCTTCACACGCTTTTCGGCGGTTATCTTAACCATGTTAGACAAGCCCTATATGCATTGCCAAATATTAAACATGTTGTATATTACAATGAATGCAAGGGACAACACAAGCTCAAATTTTTGTGAAGTTGCTAAAATCAAGTACATTGAGCTCATTCTGCAATCTACAAAAAGTAGCCTCATCTTGCGGTTTAGTGGAGATATCCGCTAATTGATCTTCGGATCTTACACCTTCTAGTGATATATCATTTTTAGCAACATGATCTCTTAGAAAGTGATGGTGGATATCTATGTGCTTGGTGCGAGAGTGTTGAACCAGATTATTTGCAAGTTTTACCGCACTTTCATTGTGGCACAAAAGAGGTACCTTTTCTAGAACAATATCATAGTCTAGCAAAGTTTGTTTCATGTATAATATTTGTGCACAACAAGCACCCACGGCAATGTATTCCACTTCGGCGGTGGACAAAGCCACACTATTTTGTTTCTTGGAGGACCAAGACACAAGTGATCTACCAAGCAAATGGCACCCTCCAGATGTGCTCTTTCTATCAACTTTGCATCTGGCGTAATCCGAATCGGAATAGCCAATTAATTCAAATAAAGCTCCTTTAGGATACCAAAGGCCAATGCTTGGTGTGTGCTTAAGGTACCTAAGGATTCTTTTTACGGCAATTAGATGTGTTTCCTTAGGACTAGCTTGAAATCTAGCACACATACACACACTAAACATGATGTCGGGCCTAGATGTGGTTAAATATAACAAGCTACCAATCATAGAACAGTAGAGAGTTTGATCAACTGGGTTACCTCCCTCATCTAGGTCAAGATGTCCATTTGTCGGCATTGGTGTCTTGATTGGCTTACATTCATCCATCTTGAATCTCTTGAGAAGATCTTTTGTATATTTCTCTTGAGAGATGAAGATGCCTTCTTTCATTTGCTTGACTTGAAAACCAAGAAAGAATGTAAGCTCACCAATCATTGACATCTCGAACTCCTTCGACATCAATTCACTAAATTCTTTGCATGAGTCTTCATTTGATGATCCAAAGATAATATCATCAACATATACTTGACAAATGAAGATATGCCCATCAAGCTTCTTGGTGAATAGTGTGGTGTCGACCTTCCCAATGGTGAAGCCCTTCTCAATAAGGAAGTCCCGAAGGCGCTCATACCAAGCTCTTAGGGCTTGCTTAAGCCCATATAGTGCCTTGGACAACCTATAAACATGATTAGGATATCTAGGGTCTTCAAACCTAGGAGGTTGATCAACATAGACTAGTTCATTAATAAAGCCATTTAAAAATACACTTTTCACATCCATTTGATATAGTTTCATTTCATGATGTGATGCATATGCAAGAAGGATACGGATGGCTTCTAATCTTGCAACCGGTGCAAAGGTCTCTCCAAAGTCCAAACCTTCAACTTGAGAGAACCCCTTTACAACTAGTCTTGCCTTGTTCCTCACAACAACACCTTGATCATCTTGCTTGTTGCAAAACACCCACTTTGTTCCAATGACTCTTGCTCCTTTTGGTCGCTCTTTAAGAGTCCAAACTTCATTGCGAGTGAAGTTGTTCAACTCTTCATGCATGGCATTGATCCAATCTGGATCTTTAAGAGCTTCTTCAACCTTGGTAGGCTCATAGCAAGAGACAAAAGAGTGATGAGCAATAAATGAAGTAAGTTTTTGAGATCGAGTCATTACACCATTTGATGGAGTCCCTATGATGAGATCTTGTGGATGATCTTGTAGGAGAGGTGTATTTCTTCTATTGACCACTTGAGGAGGAGGTTGTGGAGCATCAACATCTTGTGCTTGTACCACCATTTGCTCATGGGAGATATGAGTATCTTTATTTTCTACTCTCCCATCTTTTTCACCATCTTGTGGTACACTTGATGAAGAAGGTTGGTTAATGACTTGTACATCATCTTCATCATCTTTTGGCTTGATGTCTCCCACCAGAATATTCTTCATAGTCTCTCTCAACGGTTCATCACCTACATCATCAAGATTCTCATGTGCTCCTTAGGAGCCGTTAGATTCATCAAATTCCACATCATATGTTTCTTCAATCAAGACGGTGGCATGATTAAATACTCTATATGCTTTGGACTTCAATGAGTAACCAACAAGAAAACCTATATCACAATGTCTTTGAAACTTCCCTAGGTGTTGCTGCTTTCTTGTAGATGTAGCATCTGCAACCAAACACCCTAAAGAATGAGACGTCTGGCTTCTTCCCATTGAGCAATGTCTTGCCAAGGAACTTTTGAAGGAATAGGCGGTTGGATGCATAACATGCGGTGTTGATTGCTTCCGCCCATAGAGCTTCGAGGGTGTTGTACTCATCTAGCATTGTCCTTGCAAGAGTGATCAAAGTCCGGTTCTTCCTCTCAACTACACCATTTTGTATAAGTTGCGGAGACTTTATGTTTGATTCCAACTTCATCACAATAAGCTTCTATGTTTGTGTTGTCAAACTCTTTGCCATTGTCACTTCTTATCTTCTTGAGCTTCACTTCAAATTCATTTTGAGCTCTCTTGGCAAACTTCTTGAAGCACGAGGCAACTTCGGATTTGTCATGAAGGAAGAACACCCATGTGTACCTTGAATAGTCATCCACAATCACAAGACAATAGAGATTTCCTCCCAAACTCTTGTATATTATTGGTCCAAATAAATCCATGTGTAGGAGTTCTAGCACTCTTGTGGTTGACATGAAAGCTTTGGTTGGATGAGTGTTTGCAACTTGTTTGCCGGCTTGACATGCACTACAAAGCTTGTCCTTTTCAAACTTCACATCCTTCAACCCTCTCACCAAATCATTCTTCATAAGCTTCTTGAGTGAGCTCATCCCAACATGAGCAAGTCTTCTATGCCATAGCCACCCAAGAGTTGTTTTGGTGAATCGGCAAGTCTTCAAATTTGCATCTTCGGAGGTAAAGTCAACTAGATATAAGTTGTTGTATCTAAATCCATTGAATATCACTTGATTGTCATCTACCTTGGATACAACAACCTCCTTCTCGGTGAACAAGCATTGGAAGCCAAGATCACACAGTTGCCCAACGGATAGCAAGTTGAAGCTCAATGAAGCAACATATAGCACATTAGAGATGGAATGATCATTTGATATTGCCACTTTGCCCAATCCTTTAACCTTGCCCTTTGAGTTATCTCCAAATGTTATTTTCTCTTGCCCATCTACCTCTTCATCAAGTGAGGTGAACATACGAGGATCACCGGTCATATATTGAGTGCAACCACTATCAATAACCCAATGACCTCCACCGGTCTTGTAGTTCACCTACACACATGAGATTCAAACTTTAGGAATCCAAACTTGTTGAGAACCCTTCACCTTCTCAACAAGTGACTTAGCCACCCAAATCTTCTTATGTCTACTCTTGTTGGGGGGTCCTAAGAACATGACTTTCATCTTTCCACTTGAATCTTTTCTAAGCATGTAGTGAGCATTGAAAGCAAAGGGTCTAGCATGCTTGGGCAAGGGTTGTGGCGGTGGAGTTTGACACTCATGAGCAAAGTGGCCTTCTTGTCCACACTCAAAACATCTCTTAGGCTTTGGCTTTGGCTTTGATTGTTGTTGTTGAGCTTGAGCCTTCTTCTTCTCTACACTTGCCACATATCCAATGCCACTTCTATCCATCTTCATGACTGTGTTCATGAGTAGCTCACTTTGAAGATGCTTGCCTCTAGCAAACTTGCTCAATCCCACCTTGAGATGCTCTTTTTCCATCTTGAGCTTCTTGTTCTCTTCCTTGAGAACATCATTGTTCTTCTCTTCCTTGAGCTTCTTGTTTTCTTCTTTGAGCTTCTCATTCTCAAGGATTAACTCTTTGTCATGATCAAGAGTTTCTAGCACAATGGTGTTGTGGCTTTTCATCTCTTCAAGATCTTTCATGAGCTTCTCATTATCACTCTTGAGCTTGACATACTCATTATAATTATTGCACTCAACCACTTGCTTGCCTTTGCTACTAGATCCATGCTCAATGCTTTCATCAATTAAATCATCACATGAAGTAGCTATATCAATCTTGACAACATGGTTAGTAGCATCATGTGGCTCATTTGGTAAAAATTCTTGAGCAATAACAAGAGTATCATGATTAATCTTAAGAGTAGTGTATTCATCTTTTAGCTTGTTGTGGCTAGTGATGAGTTTATTGTGCACCCACTTAAGTTTATCATGTTTATCTTTAAGCTCTTTCTTGGAGGATTTGAGCTCCTTGAGTTTGGATGATATAGCATTATTAGTTTCTCGAAGCTCATCATTAGCCTTTTCCAATGTATCACACTTAGCTAAGAGTGAATCATTTTTAGCATCAAGCTTTTCATTGGTAGCTCTACTCTTTCTAATGATCTTAGTGTATTTTCTTAATATTTTGACAAGATCATCATATGTAGGTGAGTCATCATCATCGCTATCGCTATCATCATCACTAGCATGCTCATCATCACTACTATCATCACTCTTAGTTACCTTGCGTTCACCTTTGGCCATAAAGCATAGGTGTGTAGAGGATGATGGCGATGGTGGCAGTGAAGATGCAAGATCAATAGCAATGGCAGCCACCTTTTCATCGTCACTATCTTCATCGGATGATCCACTTGATGAATCTATGTCCGTGAGCCAATCACCGACAATGTAGGCCTTTCCACTCTTCTTCTTCTTGTGGAAATCCCTCTTCTTGCCATCTCTCTTCTTGTATGGCTTGTTCTTTTTCTTCTCATCTTCATCTTCATTGCTTGAGTCATCTTTCTTGCCCTTGTTCTTGTTCTTGAACTTGTCTTTCTTGGGCTTTGTGCATTGATGAGCAAGATGGCCAAGTTCGCCACAATTGTAGCAATCCATCTCGGAGATTGGCTTTCTTCTTGAGCTAGTGAAGAACTTCTTCTTGCCATCAAACTTGATGCCACTCTTGTTTAGCTTCTTTAGCATCTTGGCGGTCTTCTTCACCATGAGAGCAAGACTTTCTTTATCATCTTCTTCATCACTTGAGCTCTCATACTCAAGTCTTGCTTTCCCCTTATCTTGACTCGCTTTGAATGCTAAGTCCTTCTCTTTCTTCTTTGTAGAGGATGAACCATCTTGTGGGGTGATGTGCATGTACATCTCATGAGCATTGATCTTTCCCAAGATTTGTGTCGGTGTAGTGGTGGAAAGATCACCTTGGTGTAGCACGGTCACAATATGGCCATATTTGTTAATGGGGAGGACACTCAAGATCTTTCTCATAATGTTGGATGGCGACATTTGAGTAAGTCCAAGCCCATTGACTTCCTCTACAAGAACATTCAAACATGAATACATCTCATTAGCACATTCTTTGGAAAGCATCTCAAATGAATTTAGCTTTTTAATCACAAGATGATAGCGATCCTCACGCTCACTCTTAGTTCCCTCGTGGAGCGCACAAACGTCCGACCATAGTGCATGGGTGTCTTTATGGTTCCTTACGCGGTTGAACACATCTTTGCAAAGACGTCTAAAGATGGTGTTGCGAGCCTTTGCATTCCATTTTTCATAGTTTACTTCATTGCCTTGAAGTTGTGCGGGATTCTTAGGTGTTGGGAACCCTTGAGAGGCGGCTCTAAGAATTCCAACGTCTAGAGCTTCTAGGTATGCCTCCATACGAATTTTCCAATATGGAAAATCATCCCCCTCGAAGATAGGAGGAGGTCCATCCCCGTGAGACATCTTACTCTAAGCGGTTAAGCTTAAAAACGTGAGCATGAGGCTCTGATACCAATTGAAAGGATCAAGATGCCCAAGAGGGGGGGGGGGTGAATTGGGCTAATTCTAAATTTTCTTGCAATAATCAAATCCTACGGATGGCCCAATTAACCCCTTGTGCCTAGAAAAGTATTTCTATCAAATTAACGCACAAAAGACTTGCAACCTATGTTCCAAACTTACTCTAGTATGGCAATTCTATGAATGTAAAGACAAGTATTGAATTGCTCAAAGTAAATACTTAAAGTAAATGCTCAAAGTAAATGGAGAGAGGAACACGGCGATGTTTTGCCAAGGTATCGGAGAGTCACCACTCCCCACTAGTCCTCGTTGGAGCACCCGCACAAGGGTGTAGCTCCCCCTTGATCCGCGCAAGGATCAAGTGCTCTCTACGGGTTGATTCTTCGACACTCCGTCGTGGCGAATCACCCAAAGCCGCTCACAACTTGAGTTGGGTCACCCACAAGCTCCGCCGGGTGAACACCAAGCTCCCAATCACCACCAAGCCGTCTAGGTGATGGTGATCACCAAGAGTAATAAGCACGAACTCTCACTTGACCACACGAAGCCTAATGAGAAGATGGATGCACACTTGTCTACTCTTGATTCACTAATGAGGTTTCACTCTTGGATTCTCAAATCACAAACACCTCACTAGGACCTTGCTCTCCTTGGCACTCACAAACATGTTTCTTAGCTGTTGGAATGAGCAAAAGTAACTCCACACATGAGTGGAGCTTCTATTTATAAGGCAGCCTAAAAAACGAACCGTTATGAGCTTCTGCAGGGTGACCGGACGCTTCGGTCGTGTTGACCAGACGCTCCAGTCAGTTCAACCCATGAACCAGTAAAAATGTATTGACCGGACGCTGGCAGGATCCGGTCAGCACTGACCGGACGTGTCTGGTCGCATGAAACCCTTACTAGACCCTTATTGGACTCGACCGAACGCTAAACCCTTAGGGTCCGGTTAGTACTGACCGGACGCATCTGGTCACAGATTCCCTTCTCTGGAACCTTACTGGAGTTGACCGGACGCTGCCTCTCAGCGTCCGGTCACTTAACCGATCCAACATCCGGTCACACCGAACGCTGTCTGCTTGATCAAATGAACTGACCGGACCCTGCGGCCAGCGTCCGGTCAGTATTTGACCCTCCATTCACTTCCAACTCTCGAACATATGTGAATGAAGTTTGCTCCAAAGGATCTTAGGCATTCATAGGAGCTACCTAGAGCTAGTTTTAACAAGTGTGCACCACACCTAACTCACTAGGCTTAACTAGGTCAAGCTACCCATCCATACCCCCCTTAATAGTATGGCCAAAGGAAAAACAAAGTCCTAAACTACTCTAAGTGTCACTCCAACTCCAATCAACACTTAGAACTAGTCATCCTTAACCTTGTCGTCCATCCTTTGAAAACCGAAACGATTTTCATCGTAGGGGCATGACAACTTTGATTGCCTGATTGATCTCCATTACCATGACCTAACTTAATTGCATCTGCAAAACACACGTTAGTCATTGTAATCTTGTATTGTCATTAATTACCAAAACTTAACTAGGGGCCTAGATGCTTTTAGTGAGGACCTCTGAGCAGAAGTTAGCTTAGTCACCAAACATGACGGACAGGTCGATCTACCTGAGTGGGTATGCCTGCATCCCCAAGATCACACCATGGAAGGGAGAGCTCACTGGGCAGAGCTCTGATCGAGGGATGCGCATGGCATCGAGGGTATCGACATAGAGAATGTTGAGGCCGCTACCTTCATCCATCAGTATCTTGGTGAGGTCCTTCTTATGGACGATGGGGTCGATGACAAGTGGGTAGCGACCCGGTCGTGTGATGTGGGAAGGATGGTCTCTCTGATCAAAAGTGATTGGGGAGTCCGACCAACTAAGGAAAGAGAGGATGGCCAACTCGACGGCGCATGCCTCTCTGTAGCGAACCTTGTGCTAGCGCTTGGAGTGGATGGCGTCGGATCCCCCAAAGATCATGAGGCATTCCTCAGGGTTAGGGAAGCCATCATCATCCTTGCCCACCGCGCCTCCTTTCTTGACAGCCTCTTCCTTGCCTTTTCCTTCCTTTAGCTTGCTAGTGTGCCACAGAAAGCGCTTGAGGAGCTCATAGTCCTTGTAAAGGTGCTTGATGGGCTAGGCGTGGTTGGTGCATGGACTCTCCATGAGCTTGTTGAAGTGGTCGGGCTGGCCCTGCTAGGGCTGCTTGCCCGCACGATCGACTACGATGACCAAAGCTGAGTTGGTCAGTCAGTGTCGATCATTCTTGTTCTTCTTGC
This sequence comes from Miscanthus floridulus, assembly GCF_019320115.1. Lineage (NCBI taxonomy): Eukaryota > Viridiplantae > Streptophyta > Magnoliopsida > Poales > Poaceae > Miscanthus > Miscanthus floridulus. Next base: position 75,242,650 of record NC_089585.1, read on the forward strand.
CCCTTTGTGTGGAGGGGCCTTCGCCTTGGTCCTCACGTTTGGCCTTGCCCCTATCCCGATCGCCGCTAAAGATAGCTCTGACCACCTCCTCACTCAAGGCAAGGTTCGTGGCGATATTGAGCAGGTCACGAGTGGTACGAGGCTTCACACAGCCGAGTTTGTGGATCATGGACTCACAGGTTGTCCCAGAGAGGAGCACGCTGATGACGTTCGCATCAATGACATCAGGAAGGGAGTTGCACTGCTTTGAGTACCTACGGATGTAATCCCATAGAGACTCGTTGGGCTCCTATTGGCAGCTCTTGAGGTCCTAGGAATTCCTAGGATGGACATATGTCCCCTAAAAGTTTCCGACAAAGACCCTCTTGAGATCCACCCAGCCATGGATGCTGTCGGGCAGGAGGAATTTGAGCCATGCTCAAACATGCTCTCCCATGTAGATGGGGAGATATTGAATGATGAAGTGGTCATCATCTACTCCTCTGGCTTGGCAGGTGAGTCAAAAGTCTTCGAGCCATATACCAGGGTTCATTTCCCTGGTGTATCTGGTGATGTTGGTGGGTGGTCGGAAGCACTATGGGAACAATGCTTTCTGGATGCGATGACCAAAGGCACGTGGTTTTGGGCCATCTGGGCTGGGACTCTAGCCATTTGGTTGGCCACCATGCCTAGGGTGCGTGTCCCCACACTCCTCGATGGTTAGGCTGGGGTCTATATCGCCTGCTCTCACCGCCACTCGATAGGTGTCATCATCGTGCCGGGCATGGCATCGATTGTTGATGACGCTATGAGCATCATGGTTCGGCCTAAGGCATTTGCGCATAGGTGGTCAGTGTGGAGCGGGTGCTAGGTCAGGCTATGGTGTAGCCACAGCATCCTGCCCCACCCTGGCAACAGCAGTGGTGGGTGGATGGAGCGATTCGACTAGTGTGGCCCTAGTCCTTCGGTTGGGCAAGAGGCTGTGAGCTAGTGTCGCAACGCGAAGCTCTCCGCCTATTGAACGGCGGCGGTCTCCACCATCACCTAGAGGTTCTGGTGGATTGCTTGCTCCTGAGGGTCGGTGGGCTTGGGGAGGCCACACGGAAGCATAGCCACAGCAGCGATGTTCTTGCTAGCTTGAGCTAATTGAGGGGGGTCATTCCCTCCATCCAGGATGTTACGCTAGACCTAATGGACGTGACCCTAGGCGCCGCTCACCAGGTTATGCTCGCGTGGTGTAGCGTGCTGCGCGTGGCGCACCAGTGTAGGTGGCGGCTAGCTCTATTGCCTTTGTCATAACTCCTTGTCACACACACATGAGGGCCTTCGCATAAAGGTCTAGAGGGGTGTGAGTCTGTAGAGACTCTGCTACCACCGGTGGCTGTCCCGAAGCGTTCACCATAGTGCGCTCCTAGGATAGAGGGTGGCCAGGTGCCACGACGTCACCGATGCTGGAGCCGTCGCTTTTGACCTTGTCATCCACGAGGTCATGAAAAGAGGCGGGAGTGTAGCCCGCCATCCCTATGAATTTGGATGTGAGAAGGGGCAGCGTCAGCATCCTTTAGAGCTCCCATGCGTATGCGTCCATGAGGGACGCGAAGCCGTAGGGGAACCGATCGCACGGCGATCGTAGTGGGGACAACGGGATCCATCTGGAGAGTCAGCAAAAGGTATTAAACAACGAGTAAGGAACAACATGTATGTTACTCACCGTGGAGTTTGAGCCTAGTATGGGATCAGGATGAGCGCCTCTTCACGAAGGCACAGTACGTCAAGCCAGTTAGCGATGAAGTCCAGACTCCCGAAGAGGAAAGTCTAGAGTGGCTGAAAGATAGGAGGAACCAACATCCTAACTGGTGGGAGCACAGGAAACTCCAGTGAGCCAAAGCAAATTGTATCGCTCGAGCCTGCCATGCTGAAGATGGTGGAAAGGTGGCCCATCCGATGACCAAAAGTGTGAATGCATGGCGTCCTCCCCACGGATGGCACCAACTGTCGATGCAAAAAGTGACCAACAAGTAAATATTTGTAGTTTTGTTGTGCATTGTGATCGGATTTGGCCTAACACTCAATGACACAGGATTTATAGTAGTTCAAGCAACGTGTCCTATGTTCAGTTTCAGTTGGTCGGTGACTTTATTCCTGATCCCAGGTGCTCAAAGTTTGCTGTGGGGTTACAAACGAGTAGGAATAAAAAAGGGGGGTGTTAGAGGCCCGGTCGGACTCTAAACCAAAGGGCTGAGAGTGATAGGGGCTCTAACGGGCACTAAGTATTAGAGCGTATGCTCTGTGTAGCTTTAGAGTTCTAGAGCTATTCAGATCCAAAAATCAGATTCTTTTTTTAGGAGAGAGCTCATCCCCTTTTATAGTCGAAGGGGATGGGCTCTTACAAGTGAGAGAGAGAGAATATATACGTGTGATACCTAGTCTTGTTGCCCACGCTGTCGGGTATGAGACGGTCATCAGCGCCCATAATATTGTTCATGTCCAGATGCATGTGGCAGGTTTTACCGTGTTCACATGGTTTAGCAAATGTCCGCGCCTACAATACTGTAAGGTTAATGGCAGCACCTATAACATTGTTTGGGTTCTGACACGCCTAGAAGGTTGCATAGTGCCTATCTGGCATGGCCTGGTGGCACCGCCTTGCAGGTGCACAGGGTATGGCAGGGCACGGTCCTCGGTATTACGGTTTGACTTTGAGCGTCTTACCTTATCTGCTCTGCCTAATCCCCGAGCCATCACCGAGCGTGTGTCCCCAGTCGGTCGTTCCCAGTCGACCCCGACCGTGTTGGTCAGGGAAGAGCTGCAAATATAGGTCCGACATATCCCTGATCAAAAAAGGAGGTCGGAGTCAGACTATGTCCCCTCCTTGGCTAGGCCTTCCGGTCGAGGACCAAATCATTCTTCCAGCCTATCATTAGGTATCTGGGCCAGCCTAGGAGGCACGCATTATTGCTACGTCGTCTGCTGGGTCAAGTTTTTGCAGGGAGGCGGGCCCATTAGGGACCCCGGGTTTATGAACTCAACAATTAGTTTGATCTAAAAAAGGTGCAACCAATATACAAGCAGCAGCAAGTAGTTGACACCAGTTGGAACTAGAAGAAATCAGTTGCAGGTGTTCAGAAATAGCAGCTGAAATCAATTCAAACTAGATGAAACTAGTTGACTTTAGCAGTTACAAGTAGCAGCCATGAGCTACAATCAGTTGGAACTAGCTAACCTCAATTGGAAGCATCTAAACTAGCTGAAACTAAGTGGACTGCAAGCAGTTTGAAGGAGTTTGAAACTAGTTGGAATATAGTGTAAATTTCCCCCTTGACCTCATGGTATTGATATGCATGAGCGTACTTTGTGTACTCTTGTATGCATAAATTGAGGGGGAGTTTAGCTAATATCTTGTGAGACTAATTGCTTCTTTCAAGTTCGTATTGAATAGTCTCACACATTGGAGAAAGAAGAACATCAAAGGTGGATGGATAGTTCCACTGGAATCTTTGGGTACTCCAAAGGTTATTCTAGGGGGTCCTGGTATTTATAAACCAAGTGCTCTCAGTTTAATATCGGATGCCCCAATCCTTTAGTGGAACTAGATTTGAATGAGTTGGAGAAAAGAATCAAAGAGTGGACTTTCATTATTATTTCTCCTCTCTAGAGCTCAACAAGTGCACATGGATCCACCCCATTGATTACCCAAGACCCTATCAACAAAGAGTGTGCATGTGTGTGCAATATTTTGAGTCACACCATAAGTTTGTTCTTGTGGTGACGATTAGAGAATTATTTAGATATTTGGTTGATACCTCTTGTAGTGATGGTGTGAGTTAGTCTCATGTTAAAAGTGTCATCTAAGTGAGGTGTGAGCTAAATATGCTAACTTCTCAAGAATCTTGACTTAAATTGTTGCATACTTTGTTTGGTAGAAGACTTAGGAGAGAAATCCTATATGCTAAACTTTTACCTACCTCTTGCCCTCACCTGTCTACCATCATTTCTTTCTTTTGGTAGAGAGATCCTTTTTGGAGATTAATGCTAAAGGGGGAGAAATATTGGGAGAGAGTGTAAGAGGAGAGAGATTGTGGATTTAAAGGGGTAAAAGAGAGGCATATAAGATTTTTCAATTTTTATTATGTGGTGTGTGCAAGAATAGTTTAAATTGACGCTCTTAATAAGGACCTCGTATGCTAGTGTGTGATGTTCATGCCTTGAATAGTGTATTATTTATTTTTGCTAACTGCACAGCTTGCGGAGGTTCCGCACCTGGTCGCAGAGGTTCTGTGACAGGACGTGGAGGTTCCATAGACTGGCAGTTTAGCAACTTCTTGAGTGCATGAACTATCATGAGCATCACGTTTATCATGTTGACACCTTGCATCCCATGGATGCTATGATATAGGAGAGTTCCCACTTCTTAAATATGTGCATTTGGCATTTGAGGCCAAAATTTAAATTCCTTTCAATGGACATATTTAGGGGGAGCTCCCTATATCATAGGGTTCAAAATCTTATTATTTATAAATCTCTTGTAAGCTTTAATTGTGTTGTCATCAATCACCAAAAAGGGGGAGCTTGAAAGTGCATTTGAGGCCAAAATTATAACTCTCTCTACTCTCGATCTCTCCAATCAAAAAGGGTGGGCTACTGCTAGTCTTTGGGGGTGCACTCCAGGGCTCTTTAGACAGTGAGAGCGCAAGACGACTAGGTCCATGACACCATTAACGACTCCTGAGTGATCAAGGTAAGCACTCTTGTTAAGCAGAGAGCTGTGCGAGTGCCAATGATTCCCTTGGGTTGGATTGGATTCTTTTTTTCCTATGTTTTGCCACTGAGACCAATCCTTTCCTCTAGAACGTGGAAGTTGCTTTCCTCCATTCCAAACGCTACATGACATCAGCAAAATAGAGGAAGGGGATTCCTTTGAAATTCCTATGAAGATCCTCCATTCCAAACAGGCCCTAAGATGAGGTTATCTTTCATAGGAGGCCTTTACAACTAGAAATTTAAGTTTAAGATCCAACTCAGAAATACTGGCAGAGGAGACCTTGCTAGGATGGTGTGGATAATCTTATATATTCGAGGGAGCAGTGGGGCTAGAGTCAGAGGCTCACTGGATGGAACTGTGATGAGATAGAGGTGGGGCGACAAAAACACGGTGGCGCGTAACCGCCTCGCTTCCTCCTTTTAACTCCATAACGGTCCAGTCCTCGTACGGGCGGCCCAAGGAGCGATGCAGATGCACCAGCCGCGCGGCGGTAGCGGTGGTGGTAACAACGATGACAATGGGGAGACAGTGGAAGGCAGGGAGGAAGATGAGGGAAATGGATGCACCGTAGTGGTGTGGCTTTGGGTGTTTGGCCAAAAATGTTCCCAAAAAAATGGTAGCGCCAGCGCCCAAGCATTCAGAGTCACCCGCATCCAGACATCCGGGCTGCACTCCGTTTTGCTATCCACACGAGGTTCGTGTCACCTAGGGCGTCCACGCGCTTCACTCTGTTTTACACTCCACATAGGGTTCACATCACTCAAGCGACAAGAGGGGAAGGGCATGCGGCGTCTATGATTCAGAAGGACCCAACACCGGGAAAGATGATAATAGAAGGTGGGGAGGGGAGATGTAACACCCGATCTACTTTTGAAACATAAAAAATAGCACTTGTAATATATGTCTGAAGGCAGTTGAAACACTTAAACATGATTATGAAACACTCAAAAACACTTGTTCGCTTGAACTTATCAGCCCAGCTTATCAGCCATTGTATAATATTTTTTCTCTCACAACAAAATAGCATCAGTCGGCTTATCAGCCAGCCAAACAGCCCCACATGCAACATGTGTGAAATGTATGCAACATCCATATAAACACACTTGCAACATGCGTCTGGAAAACACAGATAAAACATACCTTTGAAAACATCTGAAACACTCGAAACATATGCTTGCAACATGCCTCTAAAACAATTACAACATCCCTAGATTTACTTTGCAACATTCATATGAAATAATTGCAACATACATCTGAAACGCCTGAAATACTTGAAATATACAAATGCAACATAGGGGTGAAGCCTGGGCCGGTCGATTCCGGCCACCGGGGTGGGGGATTGAAAGTGCATCTCGCCTTTTAGTGGGTTTTTGGTGGATTGAATGACAACATAATTAAAGGTCTAATAAGTTTGCTAAGTGTTGAACAGGAAATTGAGTCTATTGCATATACTTCTGGATTATGGAATGAGAAGTGACTAAAGGTTCAACAAGAAGGCAAACTTGATGATATTCCACATAATGTTCAAATCAAGGCCAAAGTTGTGTATTGTTGTGTTAGAAGATCATGGAAACAATCTAGTTCAAGAAAAGGACAACAATGCAAATGGAGTTGATAAAATGGCTTCTATGTTGTGGGATATCATAGTATCATGAGAAAGCAAGCATGTTTAGCAAATGGCTAAAGAGACATGAGTTGTGATTTTGGATTGGTCACAATAATGGCTTGCTTCACATGAACAAGAAGAGTTTGATAGTAGATTAGCATTGATCAAGGATTAAAGAATGAGTCAAGAATGCATAAATGAAGAAATACCAAGCAAAGGTTAAATGACAAAGGACACAATTCATATTGGATATAAGTCAGTCTCTACATTGGTTTGCTTGTATGGATAAAGATTTAGAAAATCACTTTGCATTGATTTGATCAAGCTAGAAGTATGAAGATATATATATTGAAAAGAGTGTTAGGAATGTCAAGCCAAAATAAAGAGGATATGAGGAACCGTGAATTGGCTTGACCATATTAATATTTATTCATATATGTGTCAATGTGAATTAAACTGAAGCTTGATTGATCTCAACATTCATATCTAGAAGATATTCAAGCAAGGATCACAATATTGAAGAAATGGTTTTTTAATGGATGCTTAGTATGATGTGACTTGAGTATCGCTTGATAAGGTGAAGATAGCAAGGAAAGGGCTTTGAGGGACTAAGCGGAGGCAGGGGTGAAGGGCAAGCGATGGCTTGAGGACCAAGGTACCATGGCTAAGGTGAAGAAGAGAGTACTTGCATTGAGTCGAGGAACCAATCAAGCTATGAGGAGTCATATTGTATTGAGGATCAAATCATTAGTGGAAGTGACTTGAAGCCATGATTGAACTCATATGTGTTGAAATGATTCAAGTGACATGCTCAAGGTGAGATTGCTCAAAGAGATGAGACAAAGGTGATTGCAACCCCTCATGAAGAGATATTGAGAAGAAATGGCATATGAAGACATTGAAGACTCAAGTGGTTGAAATGGTTATATTCTCTTGATCTTGAGTATAGGTATGTCGTACTATCAAGGGGGATACAACACTAATCATAGATAAAGTCTCAAGTGCTCAAACTAACCAAACCCAAGTGCTAACATGAGAGAAACACAATGACACAGCACTTGCACTTGTTGGTTTTGGGTCTTGTTCTTTGTTGGGTTGGAAATCCCTCAAAACAAGCTTTCCGAAAAGTCCAAGATCACCGGAAACGGAGTTCGGAGTAAAAAGTTATGCCTTTTTCCATATGGTGATCTGTGCTATCCTGAAGACCCGCGGGGGTTCCACCTATTTATGCGGAGGCTCCCCGCCTGTGCGTAGAGGTTCTAGGGTCTGTAGGCCATAACGGCTAGTTTTGACCTCTAACGGCTAGTTTTTGTGGGGTGAGTATATATACCCATCCCACGTCTCCTGGCCATGCTGTTGGATCTCTAGCCATTCTAAACCCATTCCAAGCCTTGTGTGAGCTCTCCCAACCTCTCTCTTTGTGAGAGTGAAGTGCTTAGTGAGTGATTAAGTGTTGGGAGTAAGAGATTAAGAGTTTGAGAGCAAACCAAACCTTGAGCACTTGTTGGGCTGCGTCAAGCATTCGTTGCACATTCGTTACTCTTAGAGGTGAAGCCTCCTAGATGGCTAGGCGTTGCCCAGTGAGCTCCTATGCTTATGGTGAGCCGTGGGAAAGTTTGTATTACTTGGAGATCTTAGTGGAACCCTCAAGCTCAACCTCGGTGTTGGACTTGAGAAGAGGATAGGGTTGGAAGAGACCCAAAGCCTTTGTGGCTTCCTCAACAACGTGGACATAGGCAATCCTTGGTGGCGAGCTAAACCATGGGATAAATCGTGTGTCTTGTCCCTTGTGTTTTGAATTGCATTATTTGTGTTTCACTCGATCTACTTAGTTGTACATGTTTGTGAGTGCAGGGACTTTATGGACTTGCCACTAGACATCTCCAAGCACATCATCATGTTTGGTTTGAGTTTGATCTCTAGGCGTAGCAGCTGCTGAGTACTCTGTGTTGCCCAGAGGCTCCGCGACATCCCCCGGACGTTCCGCACCCCGGAGGTTCTGCACAGTTTCCTAGAGGTTCCGCGGTCTGCAATCCGCTGCAAGTTTTATTTGTTGATAATTTTTAGAAACGCCTATTCACCTCCCCTCTATGCGACATCAAGGTCCTTTCAGGGAGCTCGGTCATCGGGGTGAGAGAGGGTGTCGTCGGGGGTGGGGAGGGCGCCGCGCCGGGTTAGGGAGAGCCGCCCACCCCCTGCAACACCGTCGCGCCACCTCCATGGATCTCGCTTGTGATCAATGGATCTTGTCGGGTGGAGGAGAGGGCCACCAAATCCTCGGGCGTTGGGCGCTCCTGATGGGTGAGGACGCCGGGATGGAGGGAGGGGCACCGCCGGGGTAGGGGAGGAGGGCACTGGGTAGGAGAGGAGGACATCGGGTAGGGGAGCGCGCACGCTGGGGTGGATGAGGGCACCACCGCCGGCCATGAAAGCAGCCATGGCCCGTCACCGGGGTGGGGCAGGGCGCGAGCACAGAAGGGATAAGAATGAGGAGGAGTGTGAGCACGTGCGAGAGTGAGCGGTGGGAGGCATCCGTCCGTCCGCATGTCTTAATCGTATCATTATATCGAAAAAAATTTGCAGCGTCCAAACGGAAGACTCCTTCATCCATGCACCCCAACGGCCATGTTGTAGGAATTTTTCTCCCTCCTTTTCAACAAATAAAACTTTCCTTCTTTTTTTTCCTTATATAAAGTATGTGATAATCATTCTTAGTGATGAACTAAAGCCTACTATATTTATTATTTTTTGAATTTTAAACGCACACAAAAACTAAGATCTATTTAATAGTTTTCTAATCTTATTCAACAATTTTGCATGATATAGTAACATTTTATACAAAATTGGTTAAAGCATCTTTTAGATTCACTCAACAATTTTGAAAACTTAACTAAAAAACTTGTAAACCTAAGTCAAACAAATTCCATGAAGTAATTCAACATTTAATTTGTGACCTATTGGCAATTTTTGGACCGTTGGTGTGCGACGACAGTAGATTAGGAACCTATATAGTCGTTTTTGTAGTTCAAGTTTCTAGATAGGAATGTCAAAAAAAAAAGTTTGAAGACCTTGCGTGCATTTTACTCTATTACAAATGTTGAAATAGTATCAATACTAGCTAGTCTTCACTCCATGTACTCCCTCCCTCCCTAAAAGAATGTAATTCTGAAACATGGTCATGTTTTAGTATACCAAGTATGATTAATTATAGATAAAAAGTATAAATATTTTATAATATCAAATAAATACTATTAGATTAATTATGAAATGTATTTTCATAATAAATTGATTTGAAGCCATAAATATGAATACTTTACTTGAAAATTTGGTCAAACGAAAAGCACTTTAACCGACACATATATCATAGTTATATCTTTTTGGGCAGAGATACCAGCATCATTAGGGCACTCCAAACGCAGCATAAGGGTAGTTTCTATAGGAATTAAATGAACCTGCCACGTAAGCAAAAGTCGGAATCGATTTAATGGGAAAAGAGAAGAAAATTTGTACAAACGGGTCTAAAGAAGAAACGACGTCTACGCGATAACCGAGATCGGAAGAAACTGCGGCAACTGCGTTGGGGACAGGACCTTCGTTTCTATCCCCTCCCTCTAGATGCGGTGTGCCTGGAGCCTCGCCGTCGCCACGGAACAGATGGCCGGCCGCACGCAGGGAGGCCCTAGCGACGACGGAGATCCCCAACCGAGATGGCAGGCCGCACCGGAGCGACGACGGAGATCCCGGGCGCGGCGTCGCACCTCGTGTTGCTCGGTGTGGATCGCGCCTTCCTCGACGTCACCGGCGGCGGGGACCCGGGCCTGCAGCGCAGCGCAAAGATGAGGTCGTCTGCTCGTGCGCGGCTGCCGGGGAGCTCGCGCCGCGTCCGCCCACCCTGCCGAGGTCGCGCATCTTCGTCACCCTCATCCAGACCCTGCCACGCCGACGGAGCTCCGACGGTGCCGAACGGGAGCAAGTCGCAGGGAGCCGGAGGACTTCCGTGCTGAACCCAGCCTCTTGGTTTGGCTGTGGCTCGTCGCAATCGTAAATTTTGAGGTAAAATAGTGTTTTTCTCTCGTACAAATCAGCTAGCATTACTCGGCTTCGCTGCGGCTATAAGCCAACCGAATGTCACGTCGCCGGCCTGCGCACCGGTTCATAGCGCAGAGGATCCAAATACAGAAGAGAAGATGATTGGTTGGATTATCTCTCAACTCTACGTTGAAAAAACTGCATTGTAAAGTATAGTGTCTCGACACGATATCCTAATCTATAGAAACTATTGATAATTTCTACACTATGAGTGCATGAGTGTCCTCGCTGATTCAACGTTTGAAACCACAGAACAGTGATGGTTTATTCCTGCTTCTCATTTAATGTAGCATTGATATCTTGCGCTTGGTAGTTGGTAACCTTCCGCGTTCTATGTGTTAAGCTACGCTGCGAGCTTCCTGAAATCCTGATTTTGCTAGTGCCGTGCCATAAAATTCATAGTTTAGTCTTTGGCTACCAAATAAGCAACCCTGTATTGCCCTGATGTGACCCGAGAGGTTGCAGAAGATGGCACTCGTTTGATAGTGCTTTTCCACCGGCTTTTGGAGTCGTTTTGTGCCAGGTAAAACAAAACGGCTTTATCAAAAAAAACTCCTTAAATCATTCTCTCACAAAGGTTTGAGGTGCGATGAAGCAAAAAATAGTAACTTCACCAGACTTCACCTCATACTGCATGGCGTTGTGAGAGCATATTTTAAAAAACTCTATATGTTGAGCTGTTGTACCAAACAATTTACCAAAACGGCTCCACCAAAGGAGCTATTTATGGAGTTGAAGCTCAAAAAAACGGCTTCACTAGTGAAGTGGAGCCATGGCAAACGGGGCCTAACATATGTTGTGATGCATGCCATGTTCGCACTTGGGTAGGTCCATACAAAGAATATGCACATGAAAAGAACGTTATATTACACCAAACATTTGCATTAGTAGTAGCACAAAAATTCCCATGTTTCTCATAGTTCTTACAAAATCATAGCCATGTCAGGCTATCTGAACCCGAATTTATAAACAAAATTTTACACGAGACATCATTACATCAAGCATAAACTCAAGTGGACAGTTTTTTATATATATATATGAGAAGGAAATAGAGTGAACAAAGACCGGCTCCTTTCTTATCCTCTAAAGTCTAAATAGCATAGAAATTTCTAGCTAAAAGGAAAAGGAGCAAGAAGGAAAACGGAATGCAACATCATGGTCAATTGCCTTTTTACATGAACATCTATCAGTTCTAGATGCTTGTAGTTGCATCCCAAAGCCGCAGGAGTCCGTTGCGACCACCACTACATATTCTTTTCCTATCCAGGTCAGATGCTATACATCTCACCTGCAACAGGTAATTCAGAATATTTTGAGCATGGGTAATTCAGAATATCACGAAAAGAACAAAAAATACAATTGCTCAGAACATAAGAGCAGTTGCCCCAAGATTGAGTTGGTATGAGCCTTATGATATCTGCTACAAACGTTTATGTACAAGTATATCAAGCACCTCACAGCTTAATCATTACTACAGACCTATAATCATGCTTAGAGAAGTTAGATTAATTAAGCAAACATAAACATTGCATTAGTAGGTATGCATCATGCCCTTAACAATTGATTCAGTACAATAGTAGTGAGTATAAAACAATCCCAGGAGCATTGTTGGTGGCGATCTCAGGTATACGGCATTCTTTCTAAAAGAGGTGGTTTTGGTATATATCATTATTGTGTTAGATCTTCTAGCGGTCATCAATATGTGTGGCCCTGCAGCACTGCTACTGGAAAAATAATTTGCTACGATTGAGCTAAAAAGAAAGCATTGTGTGCAGATTAAGATGATAGTATACCACTGCAGCAGTTTTCTGGGGAGTTCTGTAAAGCTGCCATCCTGCAACTTTTGATCCTGCATTTGAGAAGCCACCGAATCTTTCTTGTGGCCGATGGAAAAGAGACATAGAATTATCAGCAGCACCAATCCCTAGCCAGTGATCACCAGCACTAATGGACAGAACGGATGCTGTATGGAGTGTAAGATTCTTGACACACTTTATTCCTCCTATAAAAGAGAACGAAATGCTTTAGTTTTTCAGCCATGTGCAGTAGCTAAATGATAGACTTTACAAACTTCCAAAAAAAACAGGAAAAAAAGATGTCCATTCAACAAATGTATGTTAGTTGTAAAAACAGCAACCCTCACAGAACATTTTGAGCTTCAGAAATTTCCCAACACCCATCACTTTTCATTATCTGGTAAATCAAATAGTTCTCCAAACTTTTCTATAAGTTCCTACAAATTCTACCCCAAACAACATATCTCGCTGAGTACTTCCAAAGTCAAGGAAGACAGAGAGAGAGAGAGAGAGAGAGACTTTCACCTGGTGCAAACTGGCTTGCTTACACTTTTTTTCCTAACCTTGGCAGGGCTAATAGATAGACATAAATATATAACGCAATGAATTGGTGCTAACAGCAAATACTATTAATATGTCTTGAAATCATTGGCATGATGTATTGTTGCTAAACTGAAACCTACTAAATACTACCTCCGTTCCATTTTATCTGGCGCAAGTTAAACTGACACGGTCTCCTAGATTACACTTTGACCATTCATTTGCTTTATGTTGTATTATTTATGCTTATAATCTTATAATCATTGGATAGTATAACTCCTTACGGATCTAATCATATAAAGTTTGTATTATAATAGTTAAAAATTATTAGCCTAATTATTGGTCAGAGTTTTTAAAGTTTGAATCTTGATATGCGTGTGCGCCAGATAAAATGGAACGGAGGTAGTACTAATAATATGATATTGAGTATTTAGTTAATGGTAAATCCAGATAACCTTGTATCCATTATCATATAGGTGATTATTGGTAAGATTTGGGCCTCAGAGACTGAAAACTAGTGCTGCAAGCCTACAACACAGTTCTGATTGTGTTACTTTCAGTCTTTATTTTCAGTTTATGTTCTAGTCTTCTAGAGTGTTGTGGGTGTTTGAGTGTGCAAGTGTTGTTGGGGATTTCTTCCCTGTGTTTCAGACCTTTCTTCCTAATGAAATGATACGCAGCTCTCCTGCGTGTTAAAAAAGGCAGCATGTTTATCATGTCTGGATATATGGTACAAAACCACAAATCCTACTTTACTCTAAAATTGACTTCTAAGCCAAATCCATGTTATGCCATGTCATCTCTAAACTACAACCATTGGATCAACTACATTGGAGCATTAACATATCTATCTTAAATAACTGAGAACTTTAATTAGACGCTTTTTAATGAAATGGTAGTGTTTGTGAAATATGTGTATGCATCCCGAAGGGACATCATTTACTACAGCACCCTATTGCAAATTGTATTCATGTTTTTATAAACACATTTCACCGAAAGACACATTTAGATTACACCCGTGTACAGGTGTTGATATGCAATAAACATCACACAAACAACCCACCGTAGAGCATGCAAAAAAACACACTCTAGTTTCCCCAAAAAAACAAGGAACAAAAACATAAAAAATAACTGAAATTAGTTTTACAATCACTAAGAACTCACCTTCATTTTCCCAAAATCTTATGAGCCCATCAGCTGAACCTGGCATAAATTAAGAGTCAGAAGCAAATGACATGCAGAGTATTCAAATATAGAGCCACATTTCAGGCCACCCTGTTCTCGAAATGAGATATAGTCACATACCAGTGATAATTCCTTTATCTGAAGGTGAGTGTTCCACACATAGTATGGGACCAGCATGGCATGCTAACACTGCATCACATGTTCCCCGGTTAAGGGACCACACTCTAGCGGTCCAATCGTCACTACCCGTTATTATGGTCTCTCCAGTCATCCTCATTGATCTTTTAGTCGATAAATGATTTGTAAGAGTCACACATGACTGTACACAGAGAGAGTTGAAAATGCAATGTAGAAATTACCTTATCCACTTTGTATGCCCTTGAAGCTTGAACATCTGCTTGCTGGAACGAATATCCCAGACATGCGCCGTTCTGGTGAGCATAAACTTCTCAGAACAAAGTCCAACCAAACTCACATAAATTTAAAAGATTGAAGTATCCAAAACCCTGAGGTTAAAAGGGTACATACACATCTCTTCCAGCAGCCGCCAAGATTCCAGTGGAATCATCATATTCCATACAGAGAACAGCACTTTGGCAACGACCCACGGTAGCAACACAAGTATCAGTCCGGACATCCCACATCTTCACAGCACCATCATGGGATGCAGTAAGGACACGTTCTCCTGAGAGCATCCGGACAGAACTAACCTATACCGATATTAAACAGAACATGCTTCAGAGTTACTAAGGAGAGGCAATGGAGACATTAAATCAAATCTACAGCTAAATGTAAGAACCTCACCGGTGCCTCGTGGCCCTTCAGTTCTTCCAAAAGCTTAAAAGTCTGCTTATCCCAGACTATGACAGACTGATCATCAGCTCCAGAAACTATTTTGCCACGATCTGAACTGATTGTTCGAATTGCCCTGCAAATTTGAATAAATTGATAGAGAAAATCAGGGGACAAGTAAACAAAATGGACAATCTACAACTATCTAAAGAACGATACAAGAGGAACAGGGTAAATGGCTTTAGTCTATTCAGTATATAAATTCCCAGAAGTATCAAACAGATGTATCATAACAAACCAGACACTGAAATATGGTCAAAGTGACAATGAAGTATTTAATAATTTAGATAATAGCTACTACCCAGTATGCCCTTTAAGTGTTGCTCGAAGTTCAGAACCACGCAAACTTGGATCCCAAATTTTTACCTGTGAGATGTACGAAACAAACTAAATGTTCAGTGTCCACATCAAAGACAGACAAAGATATCATGTAATAATTTAGCATAGCTTAATTCAAATCAAGGGATGGTTGTCAATCATATCACATGAAAATACCATAAAATTCTAAATAAAGTGCACATGAACTTTTGCTTAGTTCATATCAACAATAAACACAGGCTTTGGTACCGTTAAGATGAAGGTAATGAAGCAATTCTAAGGGCCTCCAATAAGTTGAACTCCCTATCTTACAAAATAAATGTCACTCTGGCATGCAAATTTTGCTGTTAAAGACATGACATTCTACAATTTCGAGGTGGCTTTTCATTTTTCCCACTTTCAAATCCACCATCATGGTCTTGCATCTAAAATTGTACATTATCAACTAAATTTGTATTACTATTAATTTACTAGTGCATTTATGGAATTTTGGTTGACATGAATTTACTCGTAGCTCATGCATGTTAGAGTTGATGCATTTACTGTTATTAAGCCATTCAAGGAGGCAGTTTACTCTTTCACATTTGTTCCTTGATTCTTATGTCAAATGCCTTTTACTAGTTCCTGTTTTATTGCCTTTTCATTGGCTTTTATCTCTACCTACCCTGACATACTTAGGACAAGAAGGCTTTGTTGTTCTTATTTCAATTTCCAACTCCTAAAACATAACAAAAGGAAAGAACAGAGTACGATGAAATGCTATCTTTTCTCAAGAACATTGTATTCTTTACTGTGGGGAGATGGTAGCCTTTCTCATAACACACACGAATTCCTATTTTAGTGTAATGCATCTTCCTTCTCTTCGCAAGGTTCATCTGTTTAATGTTGGCATAATTGAAGAAAGGTAATATGATTAACTTATGGATACTGGCCCTCAAGCATGTTTGCATGCCTGATAACAAAGTGAACTGTGATGCTAGAGCAAGTATTGCAAAAAGTAATCGAACAAGGATAAGTAGAACAGCATAAGCTTTAAGCTAACCGTGCAATCTGTGCTTCCGCTGATGAAAAAACCAGCATCTTCACGATCACCAACAAGATCCCAGACCTCTTTTCTTGTTACGCAATGAAGAGCAGTAATAGCACCTGTATGTCCTCTAAGGGTCCTCATGTTAGTTTGAGTTTTCTTTTGTGCAGCTGAGATGTCAGTTTTGCCCGTGGTAGCAACAGCATTTGCATCACCTGACATGATACAATGATGGCTATATTAGAAATGTGGAAATATAGAGTCTGCAATTATGTACCCACTAATATAAGCTCTATTGTATTAAGGTCCAATTTGGGAGTGAGGGACAGTTTGGACAGCGACCCAAAGGCCCCCACGTCGCTCTCTCCAAGGGGCGGCTCGGGCGGCGCCGTCTCCACCGCCGGACACCTCCCTCGTGCCTCCACTGCCCGGCCACCACCGGAGCTCGACGCTGGCAGTACAGTAGAGGGCAAGGAATGCGGTGGCTAGGTCTTCTGCCCCTTCCAAAGGGGCTCCCGGGCTAGGCCTGCACGGGGCGGCGTCTGGCCCGGTGCGTGCGGATCCGGCGTCCCCTCAGTCGGATCTGTAGACTCCGCGCTTGGAGCTGGCCGCCGGAGGCCGTTGGTGGTGGGGCGTGGGCATGGAGGCGCAGGCTGCAGGCCGGCTGTGCTCAGAGGATGGCGCCGTCATAGAGAGGCGGCTAACTGCGGCATGCAGGCAGCAAGGTGGTTGCGGTGCGGAGCCACACGACGGTGGCTCAGAGGCCGCGCTCGATGCATCTACACACGTGCTATTGGGGCATGGCACGGCTGGCCACGGCGACCAGTTGTGGGCATGGTTTTCCATCTGCAATGGCTCCATGAGCTCAGATCACGAGCTGCGTGCAGTGGCGGACGGCAAGCAGCTTGATATGGCTGTGTGGAAGATGCTGCGTTTGGCTGCATGTGTTGGTCTCTAACCACGTGCCGTGGTGCTTGTAGGATCGGCTGATGAGTGGTGGTGTGGCCCTTTTGTGTGGGTGTGAGGTGGAGCGCGTCGGGCGAATACTTGGCCAGTGTTACCAGGAGCCGACGACTGCGACACTTTCGGTGTCGTTCCCTTCCTTGGAAGGGTCGTCAAGGCGCCTCCCCTCATCTTGCAGGATTCTTATGAGGAAACTCCGCCTAGGTACAACTGAAGGAGTCACCTAGAAGATCTTGCACCTCCTAGTTGGATGTTGGTCCATGTGGGACCTTTTTTGCTCTTCTGCAAGCTTTGGGTTTCAACGAGGCTGGGTTCAAACACGGCAGACTCGCGGCGCGGCTCCTCACTCCCCGCTGTGGCGCAGCAGGCCCGTGGCACGGCTCCCCCCCCCCCCCCCCCCCCCATCCCCGTCCCCGTCAAAGTCCCTGCTCCCTCTGGCCGTTGAGTCCACGCTCCGCCGCCACTCCTTCCATCGCCGTCGAGTCCCCTCTGCAGTCAAGGTGTGCCTCGTCCTGGCGCGGCCCTCGCCTACGCGCACCGCCAGGACCGTGGTCCCCCTTGCCACTTGACCCCGACCCCGGTGGCCATCGACATTGCTGCTGCCTACTCCGGCCTTGGCGTCCGCCGATTTGCTAGTGTCCAGAAGACCCGAGCTAGCTCCTTGGCGTCTCCTCGGGGTTGGAGGAAGCTTCTACGGATCTTGCTTGCAAGGTGTTCGAGGTTTTGCGGCAACAACATCCAAGCAAGGCCCACCGGTGATTTCCTGATCCCCTCCGGCAGGCCATGGGTTCAGCATCAGATTTGGCCTCCCGGATGGACTTTGATCTTGGGCTGCAATTCCAAGATGAGGTCCACCGGCTATACAAATCTCCGGTGCACCATCCTCACCACTCTCCCGATGGCTCGTTCTTCCTTCTTGTCACCTTTCGGTGTCACTTGTTTCGTTTAACGGAAGATTCAGTTTCTCTGGCTTTACAATCTTGTTTGGGAGGCCGTGCTTTGGACTTCCATGTGACTTTTCTGAGCAATAATCATTTTCGGTTCTCGGTCTTTTCCAAACAAGTCGGATTCCATGTGTATAGACTTCGTAGAGTGATCACCTCTACCTATGATCTATACTTCCACCTATGGAACAATGGCACGCCTCATTGGGAGCGTGAGAAACGTGCCTGGGAAGAAGGGCAGGAGAAAGAATGAACAAAAGTACTCTCTAAGAGATCCAAAAGGGAAGCTGTAAAGGCCTCCAAACCTCAAAAAAGAGTTAGTTTTGCTAAGAATTTGGTTGATCATTCTCCTCCTAAGCACTCCACAATCGTCAATTTGTTTTGGTGCTTTCTCTGCTCCTATCAAAGAATCCACAAATCTTCTGTTTGGGAATACCAAAATTCAAATTGGCGGAAGCCCATAATCGTGTTCTTCGGCCTGATTGCATGCAGCGTCCTCCCTGCAAGCAGCAGCCTGGAGAGGATTACACGCAATGTCCTCCTTGCATGCAGCGGCCTAGAGAGATTTCTGTGTTAGTCGCTGAATTCTCACTCTTGGTAGTAGGAGAATTCTTACTCTCATCGAGAGAGGATGACACTAGGAGTTGGGGCAATTTTCTTGTCTATTTTTCACACAAACTCACACAAATGCCATACCAACCTAAGGGGTTGGGGTTACATATTTATAGGCTGCTAGCCAGCCAAGCATATACCAAGATGCTAGTCGAAGATGCTAATATGTTGTCCTAGCTAAGATGTTGTCCTCTAGTCTAAGATGCTGTCCTCTAAGATGCTGTCCTAAAAACAGAAAAACAGCCACAAGGACCATGTGAGCAGCACAGCCCCACAAAGACCAGCCACACATGAGACTTATCCATCATTCTCCCTCTAAGTCTTGTGCGTCGTCTTGTGGGAGAGTTGAACCATCTCGGTCCTGGAGCAGAGCTCAAGGAACTTGATCCTCCCAAGGGGCTTGGTGAGCAGGTCCGCAAGCTGGTCCTTGGTGTTGATGTAGCTCGCCTTGATGCTCCCTTCCTCCAAACAGCCTCGGATGAAGTGGTACCTCACCCGGATGTGCTTGCTGCGTTCGTGGAACACGGGGTTCTTTGCCAGGGCCAGAGCGGACTTGCTATCCACCCTGAGCTCCACCGCTCTAGTGTCTCAGCCGAGGAGATCACAAGCAGTCGAGCGAGCCAGAGCGCCTGAGTCGAAGCGGTGGAGGCCGCTATGTACTCGGCCTCGCAGCTGGACAGGGCCACCACCTGCTGCTTGACCGACTGCCAGCTAACGAGGCACTTGCCGAGGAAGAAGAGGACCCCGCTCGTGCTCTTGCTGGTGTCGATATCGCCGGCGTGGTCGCTGTCGCTGTACCCGACGAAGTGTGCCGCCCCAGGGCACCTCAGGTAGTAGAGGCCGTGGTCGAGAGTCCCCGCAACGTAACGGATGATCCTCTTCACAGCCTGCTGGTGCTCCGTCGTCGGTCGCTGCATGAACCGACTAACGTAGCCGACGAAGAATGCCAAGTCTGGCCGTGTGTGGGCGAGGTAGCGAAGGCTCCCCACAAGACGCCGGTACTGCAAAGCGTCCACCTCCTCCGTCGTGCTGTCGCGGCTCAGCTTCAGCCTCTCCTCCATCGGAGTGAGAGCTGGGTTGCAGTCGGTGAGCCTAGCTAGCTCAACGACGCGCTTGGCGTAAGCGGTCTGTCGAAGCGTGATCCCAGAGTCATCCTGGTGCACCTCGATTCCCAGGTAGAAGGAGAGAGGCCCCAGGTCACTCATCTGGAAGGTGGCCTTCATCTATTCCTTGAATGCCGCCACCTCCGCATCCTTGGTGCCGGTGATCACCAAGTCGTCGACGTAGACACCCACCAGCAGAGCATTTCATCCATTGCCCCGTCGGTAGATGGCCGCCTCGTGCGGGCTTTACTCGAAGCCCATCCCCTTTAGCGTGGAATCCAACTTGGCATTCCACGCCCTCGGTGCCTGCCGCAAGCCATAGAGGGCCTTGCGCAAGCGGAGTACCTTGCCCTCCTTGCCGGGGATCGCAAATCCCGGCGGCTGGTGCACGTAGACCTCCTCCTTCAAGTCGTCGTTAAGGAACGCCGACTTGACGTCCATGTGATGAACACGCCAGCCCTCCAGGGCAGCTAGCGCAAGGAGAAGTCGCACGTACTCCATCCGTGCCACGGGAGCAAAGGCGTCGTCGAAGTCGACCCCCTCCTGCTGCACGAAACCTCGTGCCACCAAGCGAGCCTTGTGCTTGACGATGGCGCCGACTTCATCCCTCTTCAGCTTGTACACCCACTTAAGGGTGATCGCGCGGTGACCACGAGGAAGGTCAGCAAGCTCCCAGGTGCGGTTCTTCTCAACCGCATCCATCTCCAACTACATCGCGGCGCGCCATGCCGCGTGTCTCTCGGCCTCTGCATACGACCGAGGCTCGCCGTCGTCACACGCAAGGTGCAACTGCGCCTCCAGGTCGTGAGGAACCGGTCCCGGCACCGGCTGGTCGCCGAGAAGGTTCTCCATCGTACGGTACCGCAATGGCTCGCCGTCGTGGTATGCGTCGATGTGCTCCTCGTCGTGAGAGAGCGGAGTAGCGAGCTCAACCGGGCTATGCTCGACACGAGCTGGAGTAGACGTGCCCGGAGAGGTGTCTGTCGATGCTGGAGTGCGTGGCGTTGCCGGCTGTGGTGGAGCCGGCGAAGAACTCATCGCAGCCGAGGTCCTGGCTGGAGAGCGTGGTGCTGTCGGAGTAGCAGGCGCCGGGGTCGGTGGAGGCTCGGGGACTGGGGTAGACGCGTTCGCCGAAGAAGAGCTGCCTACTCCCCCAGCTCCCTCGAAGTGGACGTACTCGACAGTGAAGTCGTCGTACGTCGGAGCCGAGCCATCGTCCACCGCCTTGTCCCACGCCCATCCTCGCCCTTCGTCGAACACAACATCGCGCGCCGTGCGCACACGCTGTGTCTTCGGGTCGAGGATGCGGTAGGCCTTCGAGCCCTCCGCGTAGCCGATGAACACTCCCGGAGTGCTCCTGTCGTCGAGCTTGCTGATGTGGCCAAGCTCCTTGGCGAACGCGAGGCAGCCGAACACCCGCAAGTGGGAGACCGCCGGCTTACGCCCATGCCAAGCCTCGTACGACGTCCTGCCGTCGAGCGCCTTGGTAGGCGAGCGGTTGAGGATGTAGACGGCCGACACCACCGCCTCTCCCCAGAAGACAGCCGGCATCCCCCTCAGCTTGAGAAGGGCCCGAGCCATCCCCACAACCGTCTGGTTGCGCCGCTCGACGACGCCGTTCTGCTGCGGGCTGTACGGCGCAGAGTAGTGGCACTGAATGCCCTCATCAGCGCAGTACGACGCAAATTCAGCCGCCGTGAATTCGCCGCCGTTGTCGGTGCGCAGCACGCGCAGCTTGCGGCCGCACTCCGCCTCCGCAGCAGCCTACGCGCGCCTGATGGCGTCCGCAGCCTCTCCCTTGCTGTCGAGGACCATCACCCACATGTAGCGGGAGAGGTCGTCGACGAGCAGCAGGAAGTAGCGTCGTCCTCCTGGTGTGGCCGGTGTCACCGGGCCACACAAGTCCCCGTGCACAAGCTCGAGCCTCTCCTTGGCTCGAAAGCTAGCCCGCTGTGGAAAGGGGAGTCGCCTCTGCTTCGTCAACACGCAGACGTCGCAGAGCTGCTCCACATGGTCGAGGCACGGCAGGCCTCGCACCATC
Organism: Miscanthus floridulus; assembly: GCF_019320115.1. Taxonomy (NCBI): domain Eukaryota; kingdom Viridiplantae; phylum Streptophyta; class Magnoliopsida; order Poales; family Poaceae; genus Miscanthus; species Miscanthus floridulus. The sequence goes on from NC_089585.1 coordinate 75,264,467, forward strand.
TCCATGGCACTGAGCCGCTTCAGGGCCTCGAAGTGAAGGTGCCCTTCACGCTCGTGCCACTGCCACGCCTCGTTGTCCCGACGAGCAGCGAGACAGAGGGGTTGTGCCACCTGCACGTTAAGGACGTAGAGTCGATTTGCGCTTCTAGATACCTTGGCAAGAAGGCGACGGCGATCCCAAATCCTCATGACTCCCTCCTCAACCACCACGCGCGAACCGTTCTCATCCAGCTGTCCCAAGCTGATGATGGAGTTCCTCAACGCGGGGATGTAGTAGACTCCGGTGAACAGTCTGTGCTCACCAGACATGGTGGTAAAGATGATGGAGCCGACGCCCTTGATCTCCACGCCGAAGGCATCCCCAAACTTGACGGAGCCTCGGACGCTAGAGTCAAGCTCGGTGAAGAACTCCCGTCAACCGGTCATGTGATGGGTGGCGCCGGTGTCGAGGCACCACCCGTCAGTCTTGTCGTTGCCGGAGCTGTCGCCGAGGAGGGCGTGTGCTTTTGGCTCGTCAAGGTGGAGGAGAGCCGCTGCGGCCGGTGCCGCTGGAGGTAGCTCGATGCTGGCATGTGCCATGAACAGAGTCGGCTCCTCCTCCGCCTGTGCGACGTGGGCCTGGCCGCGTCGTGGCTGTCGACAGTCCTTGGCCCAATGGCCAAGCTGGCTGCAGTTGCGGCAGGTGTCATCTCGTGCCGGCTTGTGCCTGCCGGAGGCGCCGCCCTGGGCGCCTCCGCGGGCATCACCCTCGACACGTCCTCGCGCCCCGGCCTGGGCGTCTCTGCGCGGCTTGCCACGCTTGCGGCCGCCTGTCGCGGAAGAAGGCTCCCCCTTCCTCCGGTCACCTTGGCTGGCAAGCCAATGCTCCCGAGTGAGAAGGAGCTTCCCGCCAGTGGTGATGGGCCCCGAGAGGGACTGTGGCTCATCGCTGTCGACAACCTTGAGGCGACCAATCGCCACCTCGATCGACATCGTGGAGAGATCCAGCAGAGACTCGATCGAGCGAGCCATCAGCTTGTACTTCTCGGGGACGCAGCAGAAGAGCTTTTCGACAGCTCTCTCCTCGCCGTAGGTGTCGTCGCCGAAGTGCACCATCTTCTGCAACAGAGTGTTGAGACGGAGAGCAAAGTCATCAACGTCCTCACCTAGCTTGAAGGCCAGGTTCTCCCACTCCTTGCGAAGTGCCTGCAGTGTGGACTTGCAGGCGCGGTCGCTGCCGATGCGTGCCGCAGCGATGGCGTCCCAAGCCTCCTTGGCAGTCCGCTTGCTGGTAAGCGAGAACTGCATCTCAGGCGACTGCAGCGATGAGAGCATCCAGCGCCCGTCGATCTAGGTCGTAGTCGACGTCGCCGTACCGGACTGCCTCCCACATGTGCCGCACCTGGAGCTTTACCCTCATCACCGCAGCCCACTCGACGTAGTTGGTCTTTGTGAGGGTAGGCCACCCACCGCCGGGGCCGACGTCCCTGACAACAGCCTGGAACCCGTGGTAACCACGGTACCGATCCGGGGAGAGCCACGCTGCCTATGAAGGCCGCGATCTCCATCGACCCATCCGCCACCGTTGCCGTGCGCGCCTCCACCAGGAGCGCCGCCAGCGCGTCCGCGCCTGTCTGGGCTGCCGCCACGCTCGTGGACGTGCGCGGCTGCCCCAGGAGCGCCACCGCCGTGCGCGCCTCCACCAGGAGCGCCGCCAGCGCGTCCGCGCCTGTCTGGGCTGCCGCCACGCTCGTGGACGTGCGCGGCTGCCCCAGGAGCGCCACCGCCGTGCGCGCCTCCACTAGGAGCGCCGCCAGCGCGTCCGCGCCTGTCTGGGCTGCCGCCACGCTCGTGGGCGTGCGCGGCTGCCCATTGCGCCGCCCGCGCTCGCGCTGCCTCCCTCTCTAGCAGCTCGAGGTCCGCATCAGCACTGTCGTCAGCACAAACGGAGCTGCTGACGCTACCGCGCAGAAACTCGACCTCCGCTGCCGCCGCACGCGCTGCATCCGCCGCCGCCGCTGCTTCCGCCTCCGCTCTGGCTGCTGCCAGCTCCGCCGCTGCCAGCCTCGACGCCCTTGCCGCCGCCGCAGCGGTCTCTGTCGCTGCTCGCTCGCGTTCCTCTGCCGCGGCAAGTTCGGCCTCCTGCCGACGCCGCGTGCTCGAGGCGACCGAGCGCTGAGACTGCCTTGCGGACATGACGCGCTACCGGGGGGCTGCTGCGTGGGGAGAGGGCTGCTTCAGACGAGCTGGGAGAGGAGTGAACAGGAGCGGCCGGAGGAGCTGTTGCTGCCAACAGCTGGGGCTGTTGTGGGGCTGGGAGAGAAGATGAGCAAGAGATGCTCAGGCTACAGGATAATACGGCTCTGATACCAGTTGTTAGTCGCTGAATTCTAACTCTTGGTAGTAGGAGAATTCTTACTCTCATCGAGAGAGGATGACACTAGGAGTTGGAGCAATTTTCTTGTCTATTTCTCACACAAACTCACACAAATGCCATACCAACCTGAGGGGTTGGGGTTACATATTTATAAGCTACTAGCCAGCCAAGCATATGCCAAGATGCTAGTCTAAGATGCTAATATGCTGTCCTAGCTAAGATGTTGTCCTCTAGTCTAAGATGATGTCCTCTAAGATGCTTTCCTCTAGTCTAAGATGTTCTAAAAACAGAAAAACAGTCACAAGGACCATGTGAGCAGCACAGACCCACAAAGACCAGCCACACATGAGACTTATCCATCATTCCGCGGCTGTTTCGGAAGATTCCCTCAATCAGCGCAGGACTATGGCTCTCTTGTCAAATTCCAAATCTGCTGTCTCTGGGCCTTTTTGCTCCCGTTGCTCAAGTTTGGGCCATATTAGCTCCAATTGTCCCTCTCGTATCCGATGCTGGAAATGCTCTAATTGGGGACATACTAGAAAGCATTGCCGGTCATGTACCCGGCCCAATTGGGTCTGGCAACGAAAGTTTGACTGCACCAAAAATTTTGTTACGAATACTGCTCCCCACCTGGTTTGGAAACCGAAAATCCCAAAAGGCAAGGAAATTGAGCTGAACCTCGATTCTCGCGTGGATCCCCCAAACCCTTCGCCTAACCAACCAGTTCAGCATGCCCAGCAGGGCCCGGTGCAGCAACACCCAGGTCTGCAGCAGAATCAGCAGCTAGATGTGGACAACATGGAAGTAGATGAAGCTGATGATGAGTGGCCAGCATGGAACCCTGCCGTGTTTGCTGCTGACAATGGTCAGGTGCTCCATCAGCATCCTCAGTTTCCTCAGGATCACCTTGATCTCGAGCTGTCAGGATCCTCTATGAGGTTTTTACGTGGTGATGGGACAGACATCTCCCTTGACCGTGTACTGGAGGGTATTTCAGTTGAGGATGGTAGTTCCTCGTCTAGTGATGCAAGCCCCACTTTGGTGGAGGACAGAGCAAGGTTTGCTGCTGCACAGAAGAGGTGCACCAACATCTTGATTTTCAACAGAAAAGACATGCCTGATGAAGTATTCCACAGGGCCTCATCTTCTCAGGCCAATGACAATATGGGACCCATTGTGATTGACAGAGCTGTTCTGCAACCATCCCTCCACCTGTCCTCGCCAATGCCAGCTATCACAGGCATGGAGATTGTCCCCTGGAAGCCGGTCCTTCCTGCTCTAGCTCTCCAGCTATGGCCATCTGTTGTGGCGAGTCGTCGGGCAGCATGTGCTCAGCCAAGGTCCTCTGTTATCATCCTGCCTGATCCTCGTGTCGAGCAGGGCCCAGCTACTTCTGGCTCGTCAGGTTTTGAATTTCAAAGTGAGCAAATGCAGCCCAGTCCATGTGGTGAAGCAGGCATGAGAGTAGACCAACGTCAGAGGATTGCCATGCTCTCCCTGCCTGTGGCCTCGAGTAACACAATCTCGCCAGTGGTGGAAGGCTCTGTTAGTCGCAGCACAAGGATGAACAATAACATGTCTCTACCCGATGTCTCTAGTAATCCTGCTACTCCGCTGGTGGACAGTACTGTGAGACGCAGCACAAGACTTAGTGACAAGGATGGCTTCCATGAGGTCAGGTTGGCTGGAAATCCATGCAAGAAGACAAAGACATGTCCAGTACTGCTTGTCGAGCCTACGGGTCAAACTGGATCAATACCATTTGATATCCTGCAGGGCTGGGGTATCAATTGTGGAGTAGCTCCTGGAGAGTTATCCCAAGAAGCGCTGATGCAGGCGCCCTCTTCCAATCCGGTGGCCAATGATGAATCCTCTAATTAAGTTATCGCCAAGTGCTATGATCGTAAACTTTTGTAGAACGCCTGGGGCGGCAGTTTGCTCATTTTATCTTGTTACAGTCGTGTGGTCAGATTTTAACTATGTCCTTTGCTTTAATGTTACTATCTTTCCCTCTTTGGACACTACTATCAATCTTAGCATTTTCACTTATCTGGCTTCTACTTCTCTGTTGATCTTCATCCTCTCGATCAATATACCATCTGAAATGCAGTGCTTGTCATATCAGGAACTACCGTCTCCCTTTTATTGTTACATAATGGGTACACGTAAATGGACTATTTTGTGCTGGAATGTTCGTGGGATCAATGCCACAGAGAAATGGGATGCAGTAAGTGATAAAATCGAAGAGAGTGCTAGCTCAGTAATATGTTTGCAAGAAACGAAGAAAGAAACCTTTGATATATCCTTTATCAGAAAATTTGTACCGCGGCGTTTTGACCATTTTGATTATGTACCCTCGGTAGGAGCATCCGGGGGTATCCTTGTTCTCTGGAACAGTGCAGTTTTTTCAGGCATAGTCACTGATAAACAGAGCTTTGGTCTCACGGTTAGCTTCACTGCGACACACACCAGCGAGACCTGGAAACTAACCAGAGTCTATGGACCATGTAATGATCCTGCCCGCTCAGAGTTTGTCAGCTGGTTTCGTAGTCATGCTATATCTGACTCAGAGAATTGGATCTTCCTGGGAGATTTTAATTTCTACCGCTCTCTGAATAACCGAAATAGACCTGGTGGCAATCTTGCTGACACTTTTATTTTCAATGATGCGATTGGGCATCTTGGTTTAGTCGAGCTGCCTTTGAAGGGTCGGGCATTCACTTGGAGCAATATGCAATCCGATCCGCTGCTTGAGCAACTTGATTGGTTCTTCACGTCCACCAACTGGACTATCGACTTCCCCAACACAGAGGTCCTCCCTTTAGCAAAGATCACTTCGGATCATATTCCATGCAAGCCACACTCTCAATGGGAGAGGGGCGCCTATATTATAGGGCAGCTGCTGCTGCTATACATGGCAGTTTACAAATACAAGGACAGGAGTAAATCTCTGATCCTAATTGACTGGACTGCCTAAATAAGCAATATACAATCTCCTATTGCCTAATATATGCAATATACAATCTCCTATTGCCTAATACCCGCCCGCAGCCGAAGCGGGAGGCTTGCGGACGCACAGGCTGGTTCTGAACTCTTGAAACAGCGGCGTTGGGAGCCCTTTTGTCATAATGTCAGCGAACTGATGAGATGAAGGAACATGAAGGACTCGAATCTCGCCAAGAGCCACCTTCTCGCGCACAAAGTGAATGTCAATTTCAATATGCTTCGTGCGCTTGTGGTGGACTGAATTGGCCGTCATGTAGATGGCGCTGACATTGTCGCAGAAAACCACCGTGGCCTGGGGCAGCGGAAGATGGAGCTCCTGAAGGAGTTGCCGCAGCCAACAGCACTCGGCCACAACATGAGCCACAGCACGGTATTCGGCCTCAGCACTAGAGCGGGAGACCGTGGTCTGGCGTTTGGAGGACCAGGAGACCAGGTTGTCGCCGAGATAGACGCAGAAACCAGAAGTGGACCGCCTGGAGTCAGGGCAACCAGCCCAGTCAGCATCAGAGTATGCGGTCAGTGTCTGGACGGAGCCGGCGCCAATGTGAAGACCGGAGGAAAGCGTGCCCTTCACATAGCGCAGAATGCGCTTGATGAGCGCACGGTGGGGCTCCCTTGGGGCGTGCATGAAGAGACACACCTGTTGAACTGCATAAGCCAGATCAGGACGCGTCAGAGTCAGGTACTGAAGAGCCCCTGCTAAGCTCCTGAACTCTGAGCTGTCCTTGTCTGACAGTTTGTCGCCGTCATGGGCGGAGAGCTTGGCCTGAGTATCAACAGGGGTTGACGTAGGATGACACTCAGCCATGCCCGCCCGCTGGAGGAGATCGACGGCGTACTGTCGCTGTGACAGGAACAGGCCGTCGGGGGTGCGGGGTAACGGCGACGCCGAGGAAGTGGTGAAGAGCACCCAAGTCGGTCATGGCGAACTCAGACTGGAGTCGTGCCATGAGTCGCTGCAGAAGAGCGGGAGTTGAGGCGGTGAGGATGATGTCGTCGACGTAGAGCAGCAAGTAGGCGAGACTCGTCCCCTCAGTGAGAACAAAGAGGGACGTGTCGGAGGCGGAGGTGACGAAGCCGAGCTGTTGAAGGAAGGCCGCGAACCGCTGGTACCAAGCGCGCGGGGCCTGCTTCAATCCGTACAGGGACTTCTGCAGGAGGCAGACGTGATCTGCAGCGGCGGGGTCGACGAAACCTGGTGGCTGCTGGCAGTAGACCGTCTCGTCGAGGTGGCCGTGAAGAAAGGCATTCTTCACATCCAGCTGGTGGATCGGCCAGGCGCGGGAGACGGCAATGCTGAGAACGGTCCGAATGGTAGCCTGTTTGACCACCGGACTGAATGTCTCGTCGTAGTCAATACCTTCTCGTTGGGAAAACCCGCGGACCACCCAGCGGGCCTTGTGACGAGCGAGGGACCCATCGGCATGGAATTTGTGCCGGAAAATCCACTTGCCCGTCACAACGTTCGCGCCAGGAGGGCGCGGAACAAGACGCCAGGTGTCGTTGTCGACGAGTGCCTGGTACTCAGCCATCATCGCAGCCCGCCAGTTGGCATCGGCGAGGGCGCTGCGGTAGTTCGCCGGTAAAGGCGATGGTGAGGGCGAGAAGGTGGCAGCGAGCCCCTCGTAGCTCACACGCGGGATGGCGCCGGTCCTGGTGCGCGTGAGTGGCGGAGATGGGGTTGCAGCCTGAGGCGCCGGTGCTGTAGGGACAACCGATGGCGCTGGCACCGGCTGGGGTCGTCGACTGTAGGTCCGTGGGAACGGAGCCACAGGAAGGCCAGGCGGGGGCACGTGACCACACCCGCCCGGTGGTGGAGAAGCCGAACTGGGGCTAGGGGGCACAGGGCCGCGCCCCCCAGGCAGGAGAAGAGCCGGGTCATCATCAGGAGGCGGCTGCACAACGTCCAGGGTGGACGGAGCAACCGTGGTCGTTGAGGAGGGACCTCCACCTGCAGGAACAGTAGAGCAAGGCACCGAAACCGAATCGTTGTCTAGAAGGAAATCCAGGGAGCGAGGGAATGGGAGGACGCTGGCAGTGGAAAAAGGAAAAACAGTCTCATCGAACACAACATGACGAGAAATAATGATGCGTTGAGTTTCCAGGTTAAGACACCGATAACCCTTATGAGAGGATGGATACCCAAGGAAAATGCATGCCGCGGAGCGAGGTGCGAGCTTATGTGGGGAGGTAGCCTGTAGGTTTGGGTAGCATAGGCACCCAAAAACGCGAAGGTGGCTGTAGGTGGGTGGCTGTCCATGGAGGCGAGTGAAGGGAACCTCATGGGATATGGAGGAGGAAGGGCGCCTGTTGAGTAAGTAGCAGGCGGCAGCGAGAGCCTCAGCCCAGTATGCAGGCGGCATGGAGGCGTGGAGCAGCATGGTGCGAATTGAGTTGTTGAGGGTGCGGATGGTGCGTTCCGCCTTGCCATTTTGAGGGGAAGTGTATGGGCAGGAGAGACGGAGAAGTGTTCCCCGAGCAGCGAAGAAGGTGGTGGTGGCTGTATTGACGAATTCGGTGCCATTGTCGGTTTGGAAGCATTTTACAGGGAGGTTAAATTGGGTTTGTGCAAGAGCTGTGAGCTCAACTAAGTGTTGATGGACCTCGGATTTGCGTCGGAGAGGAAAAACCCAACAATAGTGACTGTAATCATCCAGGCAAACTAAATAGTATGAAAAACCAGATATACTAGGTATTGGAGAGGTCCAAACATCACAATGAAGTAGTTCAAACGGGGCATGGGAACAAGACTGAGAGGCACTGAAGGGTAGACGCGTATGCTTGCCTAGTTGACATGAATGACAGAGGGAGCGATCTACTTTATTATAGGAAACAGCATGTATTTTATTTAACTGTTGTAATGCAGCAGGGGCTGGATGGCCGAGACGCTGGTGCCACAGAGTCGACGAAACAGCCAGGAGAGCATGTGAGGAGGCGCCAGCGGTCGGAGGGATAGCAGGTATGGTGTAGAGATCACCGGTACTATTGCAGCGATGAATCACGCGTCCCGTCTGGGTATCCTTAACAGAAAAACCAAGAGCGTCAAATTCAAGAGAGCAGCGATTTTCACGGGTGAATTGACGAACGGATAAAAGATTACGGACGAGGGAAGGGGCGACGAGAATGTTATTGAGGGAGAAGTTTGCTGTGGCGGTGGGTAGGATGGAGTGACCTCTAGACGTGACCGGAATACTAGTGCCATTGCCTACTGTTATAGAGGAGGTGGAGGGGGGTAGGCGCTGGAGGAGCATACCATCGGAGGACGTCATGTGGGATGAAGCGCCGGAGTCAACGACCCATGAGGGGCTGCCCTGGACAGCCAAGTGCTGCAGGGCAGTAATGAGGTCGGCCGAGTCCCATGTCGGTCCGCCAGTGTTGTTGGAGGAAGCCTGGACGGGGGCGAACGCCGTGTGCGCCTGAGGAGAGGCACCGAGCACCCCCTGATGGCGTGGGGGCTGCCATGTGTGGCTGCCAGGGGCGCCGGAACCGCCCTGGTCGCGTTCCCAGGGAGGTATGACGCGGTCGCCGGGGTTGACACGTGCACCAGTCCAAGGATCAAAGCCCCAGGGCTGACGCTTGCTGTCACGCCGAGGGTTGTCGCGGCGGCCGCCGTTGCCGTGCTGGTGTTGGCGCGGCTGCTGATGCTGGCGCGGTTGCTGCCGCTGGCGCGACTGCTGCTGTGGGATTCCGGCCGGGGGGGCGCCACTAGGGGCGCCGGTGAAGGCAGCGAGAAGGGCCGAAGCGGCGCGGACCTTGTCCTCGTTCTTGAGACGCAGCTCCTTGAGGAGGAGTTGGTTCCTGGCAACAGCAAAGGTGAGAGGTTCCTGGGCGGCGATGTTGTCGGCGACGGATTGGTACTTCTCGTTGAGGCCGCGGAGCAGGTTGAGGACGAGGTTGGGCTCGGTGATGGTCTGCCCGACGTCGCGAAGATTGTCGGCAGCCTCCTTCATGCGCACGCAGTACTCGTCGATGGAGGAGTCGCCCTGGGTCAACGAGTGGAACTCGTGACTTAGGAAGACGGCGCGGGGCGCCTTGTTAGCCTGGTATAAGGCGGCGATGGCTGTCCAGAGCTGGCCGGCGGTCTGCTGGGCGCCGGTCATAGCGAGGTTGAGGACGGAGTCGGAGACGGTGCCGAAGATCCAACTGCGGATGCAGAAATCAGCCTGCACCCATGCATCATCAGTGGGCGTAGGGGAGACGACGTCAAGGTGCGAGAGCAGCCCGAATTTGCCACACATGGCGTTGAAAGCTGTGGACCACTTGGTGTAGTTGGAGGGTCGCAGCTCGAGGGTCATGGGGATGTGGGTCTTGACGTTTACCAGAGCATATGGGCAAACGGTTGGGTTGATGGCTTCAGCCATGGCTGGAGAGGTGGCGGAGGTGGTGGAGGATTCTGTGGTCATGACGGCGCGGCTGTTTGGCGGCGCGGCAAGGTTTGGGCGGCACTCAGGGAGAGAGCGGCGCAGGCTTGAGGGAGGAGAGGGAGGGCCAAGATCAGATGGCTCTGATTACCATGTAGAATATGATGTTGGGGCAATAAGCCACACTCTCAATGGGAGAGGGGCGCCTATATTATAGGGCAGCTGCTGCTGCTATACATGGCAGTTTACAAATACAAGGACAGGAGTAAATCTCTGATCCTAATTGACTGGACTGCCTAAATAAGCAATATACAATCTCCTATTGCCTAATATATGCAATATACAATCTCCTATTGCCTAATAGTGGTGATTAGCACAAAAATTCCTAGAGCTAATCTATTCCGTTTTGAGAATTTCTGGGCAGAGCAAGATGATTTCCTAGACACAGTATATGACTCGTGGACCTCTACGCTAGCTAACAGTGATGCTGCTCGTACCATCTCTTCCAAATTCAAGGCCCTAAGAGCCAAACTGAAGGACTGGAGCAAGCATTTATCAAATATAAGAATGCTCATCAGCAACTGCAGGCAAGTCATTGGTTTTCTAGATGCTTTGGAGGATATAAGAGGCCTTTTTAATGAAGAAGCAAACCTACGGGCTGTTATCAAGAAAGAACTTCAAATTTGGTTGCGATACGAATCTCTACTGGAGGAATCGTTACACAGTCAATAGAATAAAGTTGGGCGATGAGTGTACAAAATTCTTCCATGGCATGGCTACTATTTCTTATAGAAGAAATTCCATTGCGCAGATCATGAATGACCAAGGCATTTGGATCCACGACCATGAAGGGAAGGCAGGCCTTCTCTGGAACTCCTTCAGAAATCGCATGGGTACCACGTCATCACCTACTATGCTTTTTGACCTCTCTAGACTTGTTACGCCGGTGAACGACCTAGATTCTCTTGCTGCCCCAATTCTGCAGGAGGAGGTGGATTTGGTGGTGAAGCCTATGCCGGCTGACAAGGCTCCAGGCCCTGATGGTTTTAACGGCCGTTTCCTAAAAAAGTGTTGGCAATTTATCAAAGGTGATTTTTACTCCCTTTGCTCAAAGTTCTTCTCGGGTCAGATTAATCTTGAATGCATCAACACTTCTTATATCACCCTGGTTCTTAAAAAGGACAGTCCAGAGACAGTAAATGATTTTCGCCCCATCTCCCTAATGAACATCTCGCTCAAGGTCATCACCAAGATTCTAGCTGACAGATTGCAGGCTGTCATCTTGAGAGTTGTTCATCAAAACAAATATGGTTTTATTCGCTCTCGCACGATTCAAGACTGCTTAGCATGGAGTTATGAGTACATTCACCAGTGCCATCAGTCGAAAAGAGAGATCATCATCCTAAAATTAGACTTCGAGAAAGCGTTTGATACAGTGGAACATTCAGCTATTGTGCAAGTTATGGCTCACATGGGGTTCCCACAGAGATGGTTGGATTGGGTTCAAGCCATTTTTTCTTCAGATTCATCTGCTGTCCTACTCAATGGCGTCCCAGGAAAAAATTTCAAGTGCAAGAGAGGGGTCCGTCAAGGCGATCCATTGTCGCCCCTACTCTTTGTTATAGCGGCTGAACTTCTGCAGATTTTAATCAACCGGGCTGCTGCTATGAATTTGCTCAGAGTTCCAATTCCACAACCAACTGGGGATTTTCCAATAGTTCAGTACGCTGATGATACGCTGATGATGTTGCAAGCCGATGCTAGCCAGCTGATCTTTCTTAAGGCTTTGTTGCACAGCTTTTTGGAGTCAACTGGACTTAAAGTTAACTACAGTAAATCACATATGTACTCCATCAACGTCAATGAGAAGATGACCCATCTGGCAAACACATTGGGCTGTGATATTGGTTCTATGCCGTTCACGTATTTGGGTTTGCCCATGGGCGCGACCAAGCCACACATTGAGGACTTCACCCCGATGATGGACAGAATAGAGAGGAGGCTCTCTGCGTGCTCCACATGGCTTTCTTACTCAGGTCGCTTGGAAATGGTTAACTCGGCTATAACCACCATCACCACATATGCTATGTGTACCATTAAGCTACCAAAAGGGGTCATTGACAGCATCGACAGAGCACGAAAGCAATGCCTTTGGAGAGGTAATGATGCCCAAAAGAAAGGGGGGAATTTAGTTGCATGGGAAGTTGTTATGCAGCCCAAGGAGAAAGGGGGACTGGGAGTTCTTAACCTCAGATTGCAAAATGATGCGCTACTACTCAAAAAGGGCGTACCCAGTACAGAGAGCTACCGCTCTGTGCGGGGTCTGGGCAAAGGTGTTAGTGGCGAGCCTTACCCTCGCCTGTGCAATGCGAGGAGACCGCGACTCGAACCCGGGACCTTCTGGTCACATGCGCTACTACTCAAACATCTCTTCAAATTCTATAACAAAGTTGACACCCCATGGGTGCACCTTGTGTGGAGCAAATATTATACCACCAAAGTACCCCATGCATCTAGGGAATTTGGCTCCTTCTGGTGGAAGGATGTTCTTCATCTCAGCATCATCTTCCGAGGTATAGCCAAGTGTGAGATTGCGGATCGTTCGACAGTCTGTTTCTGGGATGATATGTGGTCTGATGTCGTTCTATCCCAAGAGCTTCCAAGGTTAGCATCCTTTGCAAGTAATGAGAATGCCTCCGTGCTGGAGGTCATGCAAGCAACAGACCTTGATGAACTTTTCTTCCTCCCGCTCTCGCAGCAAGCTTTTGAGGAATATGAAGTCCTGCAACTACAACTACAGAACCTGCCATACGATGCTGATGCCAAGGATTGTTGGCTGCCCACCTGGGGCAATGTGTATACTTCACGGCGTTTCTACTCTCATGTCTTCAGTACCATGGAAGCACATCCAATCTTCAAAGCCATCTGGAAATCTAGATGCACTCCACGCGTGAAATTCTTTGTGGCTTGTCCTGGTGGACCGTTTGAATACCAAGTCTATGCTCCAGAGACGACATCTGAACATACAGGATGACAACATCTGTGTCATGTGCAACCGTGGTGAAGAGGAGACCATTGATCACTTATTCTTCGACTGCCCCTTCGCAAAGGAATGTTGGGCAATCATCCATTTTGACTGGAATGACACGCTGCAACTTTCGAATAGATTGGTACAGGCGGGACAGGTTCACAATGTTCCTTACTTCACGGAGGCAGCCCTGATAGCAGCATGGGAGTTGTGGAAAATGCGCAATGACAAGGTTTTTCAGAGGCGTGATCCAACTCCATCGGCCTGGTTGGCAAACTTTAAAAATCAATGTTTCTTGCAGTCTGTTCGTTTCAAGGATGACCTGCGGTCATCCTTTTTGTGTTTGGCTGGATGCTTTAGTTAATCCATGTTTGTAAGTACGTTCTACCTTTTAGTAAATACAAAATCTATCACTGTGGGGATCTCCCCCAGTCTTTTGCGGTAAAAAAAAAACGAGGTTGGGTTCTCTCTAGTTCTACTACTTGCTTGTGGCGCATCTCTGATTCTCAGAGTGGATATGCAATGGCGAAGTCGAAGCTGCTTTGGTTGTGGGGTGCAACAAAGCTTGTTGCGAGTGAGTGTTGACGTGTTAGGAGCTTTGGCTGATGTTTGTCGTGGGAAGTTGGAGCAGCTGAGCAACGATGACATGTGGTGGGCTCTGTTGGTTGTGTGTCACCTTTGGGTATTTAAGCCCCCTTTGGCACGGCTCATCCAAAACAGCTTCACCGGTGAAGCCAAAGCCGGTGAAGCCAGAAAAACTGGCTTTTCCCGGCTTCTAGTTCATTTTAACCCCGGCTTACAAAACGGCTTCACGCTACAGTGCCTCGATTTGCGCAAAATAGATAAAGCCGAAGCCAGCATAAGCCGTGCCAAAGAGGCCCTTAGGACGCGTTTGGCGCTGCTCCCGGCGGCTCCCCCGGAGCTCCTCCAAACGGGTCCTTAATGGGTTGCTCAGAGTTAGTTGTCTAGGCTGTCGTGTTTAGGTTTTTCGCCAGTTTTCCTTTAATAAATTGTGCGACTGTAAGGTTTTTAGGTCTGGTTTCCCTCATAAACTAGGTCAATTCTTTTTCTTAATTGAAAGGCAGAGCTCCTGCCATTGCGTTCAAAAAAATTGTATTAAGGTCCTCAGAAGGGCAGAGATGGTAGTAGCTGAAAACTTACTGGCTCGGTTGAAAGAGGTGGCTCTTAAACTTCTGTCTCTGCTGAACATACTTTGCACCCAACTTCGGCCCAACCCAGATGCTTCAGCAGGTTGTTGGCTTTCATCAGACACATCAATCGCATGAGGTGAAGCCATGCCATATGACTGCAATGGTTGGCTTTTCCCTGTAGCAACCCCCCAATAGCCAATCCGGAGTTGTTGCAGATGTGTGAGCAATGCTCTAAGTTTGATCTGAACAAGTGTAAAGAAAATGTAAGAAACCAAGTGTTTAAAGCAACCAATTCTCAATGACAAAAGTTGCAGTTTGACTTACAAGCTGCTTATAACCCAAGTTGTTTCTCTCAGCTATTTTCTCAATCATATTCCAAGAGTCAACGTCAGGTAATCCCAATCCAGCCTTCATTATTTAGTAAAAAAAGTTAAGATAGTACAGACAAATAAAGTTATTTTTGAAAGAACATAAGATGAAAGCTTCAAGTACCATGTGAGTTGCCATGAGAATGAGCTGTGCAGTAACTAATGTTACATAATTTGCTGACCTGAAGAGCAGAAGAAACAAAACATAAGATAAAACAGCACATGCAGCCTTATAAAATTCCTCATTAAAACTATACTAGAACTTTTCTGCATACCAAAAAAACTATTGATTGCTTCCATAATTCTGTTAAACCGACTTAATCCAATATTCTAAATCATATTTGTGATTTACATGGCTTTTAAGTCCTGGATGTACCTAAAAGAAAAAGGAAAAAAATTTAAAGTCGCCGTGTGCACAAACTTTGTTTTACCAACTGATATTTTTAGGCTGCATCAAATAATCTCACCTTATACTACTTGTGCACAAGGCTGTGCATTTATACTGAGAATATTGTTCTTTCAGTTCAACGCATGGAATTAAGACAGCAGTATTACTATTACAGAACAATTCAAAGTCTCTACTTACTTATTAGAACAATTTTCCATCAAATATTCGAAGTAGCCATCCCAGAAGCTGCAAGAGAAGAAGTCATAACCGAAGACACAAATTGATAACATGATATAAATCAATAAATAAGAACAGAACAATTACAAATTTCTAAACTAGTGTACTGAAAATCAAGTCATATACAATCAACAGATCAAAAGACTAATAGTTGGCACTCTGAACATGCTACTTGGACAGTGATTTCCACAAACAAATTAAATAGCAGTGCTTCTGTTGATAACATATTTGTTTGAATTCCATGCAACTTCTTTTTTTTTCTCGAAAACGCAGGAGAGCTGTGTATGATTATATTAAGAAGAAAGAAAAGGTTTTAGAACCCATACAAACCCAACACGCTCACAGCTTTACATAAGAACACACACGCCTTTGATCAGAAACACACACGACCTCGACCTAGGAACAGTAGCCTCCAAGGACTAGCCTCCAATTGGCGCAAGGGCAGCTAGGTGAGACAACCCAAGCACTGGCCATGCTCCATAGCTGCAGCTCTCCCAAGCAGCAGTCAACACTGCAATTA
This sequence comes from Miscanthus floridulus, assembly GCF_019320115.1. NCBI lineage: Eukaryota > Viridiplantae > Streptophyta > Magnoliopsida > Poales > Poaceae > Miscanthus > Miscanthus floridulus. Next base: position 75,279,881 of record NC_089585.1, read on the forward strand.
AACTAGGACGGACTCCAAAGAAAATGTAAGGGTTCCGATGGTTCCAGATTGAAATGCAGCTTCTTTTCATTTAGTTCATCGAAAAAAAGGTCCTTCCAACTTAAAGAGATAGCTGAACCAGCAGTCCCTCTGATCAAAAGTTGTTTCAAGTGCTAAGCCTCGAACTTCTATTTGGATCATACATTACCTCAACTTCTCTCAATTTAGAAAGTTTGTGGAGTAGCAGCATTACTTGGTGTTACTAAAAATGGATCACATGACAAGCACATGTGCCTTCAAGTCCATGTGGGGCAATCGGGAATGACATGGCAAACAGAAAGCAGATGCCAGTTCATTGCTTCTGCTGGGGACAGGCAAGAGGTGTAACTAAGGTTTCGGAAACCTGACCATACTGGTCAAGAAAACAGCAGCTATTCACCAATTACCCTCAGCGGTACAGTAGTAAATAAAGTATAGATTACAAGCAATTGAATAGTTATGGGATTTTCATGCCTCCTGACTGGTGCATGACCACCAGATACTGTCCTCTTGCAGTCTCAATAAGGGTATCGATTATAGATTATCTTTTGTATAAACTTTCTTACTACTGAAAAGTTACAACGCAAGTGGCAAGATCAACATTATTGGAGCAAATTGATTTACATGAATTTGAGAATTAAGCTCAATTTAAAACGAAATTGATCGGTTTTCACACTAAGTATGACATACCGAAGCTCCTCCCATACTGACAATGATAATAGATGGCGCTGAACGTAATCTTGAACATTGTTTGGGTCTTTTCTGTACATTTCAGCAGAAACTTCAAGAGCATCTCTAATGGTCGCCAGGTCATTGCGGGAGTTCGCAAGAGTTATAGCCATCTTAAGCTGCACGTGAAAAAAAAAATTCAATGAGGTTGTTTCATATTGTTAGCTCTGCAAGTATATAGAACATGTGTTTCATAACCCAGTAAACAATAGATGTGACGAAATAAGAATAGAAGAAGTGCTGAACAAATAAGGTGAAGAAAATCTGATAAGGAAAAGCCTAGCAGCAGAATGAGATGTACTGCACTGCACTGGATAGCAAATATTCAAAACTAGGAACTAGAGTTTAAAAGGCGGTATCCAACTAATCCCAAACCAACATAGAGGCATTCTCAGTGTTAAAAAAAAACCATCTACCTGCTGGGGGTTAAGACAGCCCACGAGTATTGCATTAAGAAGAACTTCTCATGCAAGTCGAGAATTCCATGATCCCCTACCCCACCCATACACAGCTGCACCGTAGCCCATGTGAGAACGACCACGACCGGGGCCGGGGCCGGGGCCGGGCCTTAGACCTGTGCTCAGGGGCTAAGCCACGTTGAAGTTACCTGGTGCACAGGCAACAACAACAACAACAACAACAACAAGAACATAGTCTTTCAGTCCTAAGCAAGTTGGGGTAGGCTAGAGTTGAAACCCACCAAGAGCCCCAAGTCACGGTTCAGGCACTTCAATAGCTGCTTTCCAAGTACTCCTATTCAAACATAGATCTCTAGGTATATCACAAGCTTTCAAATCTCTTTTTATTGCATCCCCCCATGTCAATTTCGGTCTTCCTCTACCTCTCCTCATATTATTAGCTTGGCTTAGGACTCCACAATGCACATGTGCCTCTGGAGGTCTCCTTTGGACATGGCCAAACCACCTCAACCGATGTTGGACAAGTTTTTCTTCAATTGGTGCTACCTCTAGGCGATCACGTATATCATCGTTCCAAACTCGGTCCATTCTTGTGTGACCGCAAATCCATCGCAACATACGCATTTCTGCAACACTCAGTTGTTGAAAATATCGAATCTTTGTAGGCCAACATTCTACTCCATACAACATAGCCGGTATAATCGTCGTTCTATAGAACTTGCCTTTTAGCTTTTGTGGTACCCTCTTGTCACAGAGAATGCCAGAAGCTTGTCGCCACTTGATCCATCCTGCTTTGATTCTATGGCTAACGTCCGCATCAATATCTCCATCCTTCTGTAGCATCGATCCCAGATACCGAAAGGTATCCTTCTTAGGCACTACTTGACCTTCCAAACTCACATCTCCCTCCTCCTATTGAAAGCTCTAGTTTGGTTTTGGTGAATTGATGGAACCCTAAGTGCTAACCTAGTTTATCAAGTGATCATGACATAGGTAGCACACTCCAAGTGGTGAAGCAAATGAAGATCATGACATGATGATGGTAATGCCATGATGATGATCAAGTGCTTGGACTTGAAAAGAAGAAAGAGAAAAACAAAAGGCTCAAGGCAAAGATATAAATGATAAGAGCCATTTTGTTTTGGTGATCGAGACACTTAGTGAGTGTGATCACATTTAGGATCGATAGCCGTACTATTAAGAGTAGTGAAACTCATATCGAAATGCGGTTATCAAAGTGCCACTAGATGCTCTAACTCATTGCATATGCATTTACGATCTAGTGGAGTGCTAACACCCTTGAAAATGTTTGTGAAAATATGCTAACACACATGTGCACAAGGTGATAGACTTGGTGGTTGGCACATTTGAGCAAGAGTTAGGAACTTCACCGGCGGAGTGTCCGCCCGTAGAGTGCGTACAGTCCGATGGTGCCATCGGCGCCCTAGACATAAAAGACGGAGGTCACTATATGTGACCGGACGCTGGTCTTTGTTGGACCGGCGCGTCCGGTCAGTGGCAGCAGAGGGCGCGTAGCATCAACTCAGTGACTGGACGCTGACAGGGTGCGTCCGGTCCTGCTGACGTGGCTGTGGACAGAGGAGTCGCCGAGTGACCGGACGCTGGGTGTGTCCGGTCGAGCGTCATGAAAAGTCGTCTCTGGATACTAGAAACGACCGGACGCTGGGGTTCAACATCCGGTCGTCACTTGACCGTTGAGATCGGACGATCAACATTTGAAGAGAGGGGACACGTGGCACGCAACGCGTGACCGGACGCTGAGGCCCAGCGTCCGGTCGATATGACCGGAGCGTCCGGTCACCTCGTGTTGTGCCCAGTGAATGGGTACAATTGCTCTATTCGTGGGGTGGCCGGCTCAAGCTCTCTTTTGGCTATTTGCATTGACATAGCAACCTTGTGAGCTTAGTCAAAGCCCTCACACTCATCTCCATTATAGATTCAACATCTTTGTGAGATTGGGAGAGAATCCAAGTGCATTGCTTGAGTGTTTGCATCTAAAGGCACTTGGTGTTCGTATTTCGCTACGGGATTCACTTGTTACTCTTGGTGGTTGCCGACACCTAGACGGCTTGGAGCAGCGACGATCGTTGAGCGGAGGTTGGTGATTGTCTCCGACTCCGATCGTGGTGATTGTGAGGGGTTCTTGACCTTTCCCCGGCGGAGAGCCAAAAAGTACTCTAGTGGATTGCTCGTGACTTGTGTAATCTTCATCTTGTGTTGGTTGTGCAACACCCTATTGAGGGTTTGACGTGTGATGCCAATTAGAGCGTGAACCTCCAAGTGAGTGAATCGCCACAATGAGAAGTAGCTTGCCGGCAAGCAAGTGAACCTCGGTAAAAAATCATTCTGTTCATCATTTGATTCTGAGGTGATTGGTCTTCATTGTTATTCATTCTTGTGATTGATTGGCTCCTTCCTCGACATGGCGGTATAAACAAATTGCTCACTCTCTTTACATTACCGCAAACTAGTTGTCAAGCTCTTTAGTGTAGCTAGTTGTGAGAGCTTGTTAGCTTGGTTAGTGTGGCTCTTTAGTTAGTTTTTGAGAGCACACGAACTTAGTGTAGTGTCATAGCTATTGTGTGGATAGAAACTATATAAACCAAAATTGTGGTAGGTGGCTTGTATTTTTAGTAGGCTAGCGCAACACTTGCTTCACCTCATAATTGTCTAACCGGTTTGTTAAGTGTTGTTGTAGAAATTTTTAATAGGCTATTCACCCCCCCTCTAGCCATTAGAACCTTTCACCTGTACAACTCCGCCAAAGTCGCATCTCATGTATTCGGTTTTAATTCTGCTCAATCTAAAACCTTTAGACTCAAGGGTCTGCCGCTGTAACTCTAGTTTCCTATTTACTCCCGCATGGCTTTCGTCCACTAACACTACATCATCAGCGAACAATATGCACTAAGGGATATTCCCTTGTATGTTCCTGGTAACCTCATCCATTACCAACGCAAAGAGATACGGGCTTAAGGCTGACCCTTGATGAAGTCCAATTTTAATCGGGAAGTAATCTGTATTACCATCGTTTGTTCGAACATTAGTCACAACATTGTTGTACATGTCCTTGATGAGGGTCACGTACTTTGATGAGACTTTATATTTGTCCAAAGACCACCACATAACATTTCTTGGTATCTTGTCATAAGCCTTCTCCAAGTCAATGAAAACCAAGTGAAGGTCGTTCTTCTGCTCTCTAAACAGCTCCATAACCTGTCTTATTAAGATTGCTTCTGTGGTTGACCTTCCGGGCATGAAACCAAATTGGTTTGTTGATATATGCGTTGTTCCTCGCAGGCGCTGCTCGATGACTCTCTCCCATAACTTCATAGTGTGGCTCATCAACTTAATTCCCCGATAATTAGTACAACTTTGGATATCTCCCTTGTTCTTGTAGATTGGTACCAATATGCACAAGCACCAGAGTAAATTTTTTTTGCCATTCAAAGGCCTAATTTTCACCATATGTTTCAATAAAGTAGTGTGAGTTACTTAAGCAGTGCACCAGGGTTCATTTGCCTGTAGCTTCGCCCCTGCCTGTGCTTTGGCATGGGACAGACGAGGGGATTTTTTTGAACCCCAGCCTGAAATTCGCTCCAGACCTGAGGAGTGCTACTCAAGCCACCTAACCAACTCAGCTAGAGACCCTTTCGCAGGCACTCCCAATGTATCTAGATAAAAGGCATAATTTGACTCGTGGTGGTATCTAAAACCAAACTTAACCCTTAGTTTCTCTACAATATATAAACTTCAAAACAACAACAATATCATGAACATAACATGAATCTAATGGCACCATTAATGTATCATGGTATCCACAATTCCAGATGTTGCTAGCTATCTAGTGGCCAATCTTGAAATGAGTGTTGACAAAAAGAAACTTGAGTAATACTTAGCAAAAAATTATAAACCAGATAAAGCTGGTTTATCGGTAACCTCACCTCACACACAGGTTATATTTACATTATCCTGGAATCAAACCTGATGAGTATCACCAGCTGGCTTGTTGGTTTACGAACGTACCAGCCATCACATCACACTACATCCTACCATCCAGGTTACGGCATGCCAATGACTCGAGCAGATATCACCAATTGTAGCTTGTAAGAGAAACTAGTACTTACACATTGAGGGGTGCAGAAATGGGGAATTAGAAATCTGACTCACCAGTTCTTTTACAGCAATAAACTGTTCATCAGTCAAGCGACATTGCCAGCCCTACAAAGATAGTAAAGCAAGATATAAAGTGGATTAGAAAGTGCCCGAGCAAAGATTTATCAATTGCAAGATCCTAAGATCCAGATTACCGAATGAATATGCTCTCTGATGCATTCAACAAAGCCACTTCCCCCGATGCCTTCTGCATCAGACTCAATCAAAGCTGCAAAAAGAAATTTAGGAATACAAATACAGGGAGGATATGGAAGGCACAGACAAATAGTAAACTGAAACTTCAGAATACCTAGGATGGTGCCATATTCAAAAGATGAGAGAGGATCCTCAGTGGCCCCAAGTCTCAGAAGACGAAGCCAGAGTCCCTGGAGATAATATGCATGGTTTTAGTAATAACATGCTTATGTGCATACATAATAAACAATAATGGTAATTATCTCTGCCCTAGGAAGGGACAATCAGAACAGTACTTCATACATAACCGAAGAGTTTGTGGTGGCCTACATAAAAGGTTGCGCAAAAAATAGAACAGCAAAAAAAAAATAGAATTGCAGGCATAATGAACGTATTACAGTGTTTTGCCTCAGAAACAGAACTACAAGCTAAATTTATACCAGTACAGAAAACACCGCTAAGCAATATCAGTAATGAAAGCCCATGACACTGATAGAAAATAGTGCCATCTAAACATCTTCCGCTACTCTAGGTTATCTCAAGATTGAGCTTTTGGTTTGACAAGAGTTGAAACGGAAAGATTCTTAAACCTGAAACTATCAACAGAAAAGTCAAATCTTTCACAACATATAAAGAATCGAGGTTTATCAGTTAGCCCAAGAACTAATATAAAAATATCTATATTAACTGCAATAAGGTCCAGCCCCGGTCATGATCGTTCTCACATGGGCTACGGTACCGTTGTGTATGGGTGAGGCAAGGGGTTCAGGGGTTTTCTCGACCTGCATGAGAAGGTCTTCTTAATGCAATGCCTAGGGGCTGTATTACCCCCGCATGTCGAGTTTTTTTTTAATTAACTGCAATGCATCAATAGTAGCTTGGTTACTTTGGGCTTTAAATTGAAATATTACTAGATAAGATTCCAACTTGGGGTCTCAATTCTTGTTTCATTTTGGTTTCAGGGTACTTTAGTTGTTTGCAAATTAATAAGGTCATTTTTGAAGAAAAATAAATCCATGGCATGCTCAAAGATTTGGACATAATTTCCATAATCCACAATAGCTTTGTATAATGCTGACTATAGCAATTAATATTAATACATGCTAAAAAGTGCATGAAACCCAATGTGTTGCGGTTGGGGTAATAGAGATGAAGGCGATAATTACCTGGAGCTTTACTTTTATGTCCAGAACCATCCTTTCTCTCTCAGCCTGTTTACCCAAATAACAAAATATGCACAAAAGATTGTTATGCTGTTATTCATGTTGAGGGCCAATGGTAGAGATTATTTCACATAGAAGGACGTCTTACCGCCCTCTCTCTTGGGCTCAGACTTTCTGCCTTTGGACCCCCATTTACTCGGATAGAAGGAGAACTGAAAATGAAAGTGATTGCAATAATAATACATACTTGGATAAAAAAATAACAGCAAAGAAGCTTTTCAAGCATGCCTTCTTACCTTGGTACTTGCTTACTAGCCCCACTAGCTAACGCCAGAATCGACTTACGTTTTTCTTCTTGTTCTTCTGTTCTTGCATTTGCTGGAAACCTCTTATAGCAGTGTCTATTGCCTGGTTCTGCATACAGATATAAGGTTAATTATCTTTCCAAAACACTAGAAACCTAAGCACTATACATAACACCTTGATCGTCAAGCATTACAGATCAACCATGGACCTCAACATAAGGAAATTAGAAATAAGGTAATTATGCATGGATCCTTTAGGTCCATTTAGTTGGAGAGCAAGATGGATGGGATCAGTCCAACCCTGGTTTCAGGGATGGAATGGTTTTGTGTTGATGTTTGTTTGGAGGGATGGAACTGTTCAATGTTTGTGTTTGCTTGGAGGAATGCCGATGATGGGATAACAGCACCCATTAGTCATCATCACTGTGGGACCAGCCTGTAAGTCCCTGTTCCTTCCCTTCTGTGAGCAGCAGCACCATTGAATTTCCATTGCATGGTGAAGTAGATCTGGGCTCAGGGTGCCATCCATGCGGCTTCCAGCAGCACCACCAACTTCCCTAATTCCATGTAGTGCTTGTCAGCGGCAGCAAACAGGTAGAGCAGGCGGCAACACGGGATGAGAGAGATGCGGACAGCAGCAGCAGCCATGAGGAGTCGTGTTGGTGTGAGCAAAGGTGGTGGCGCGAGGCAAGTATCGTTGAGCACGGCGAGGCGCAGCTGCTCCGCCTCCTTCTACAGATCGCAGGCCATGACCATGGCACAGCCCCACAACCAACCCTGAAAGGCGCAAGGAGAGAAACGGCAGAAAAATTCTGTGCACGTGGCACGAGTGCGTTCCACCAGTTTTTGGGAGGAGCCTGTCCAGTATCTGGGAGAAATATTCCCAGTAGGGGAGATCCCTCGTGTCCGTGAACCAAACACAATAGAAATTGTGATGGAAGGCTCCATCCCAGCCTATCCCACCAACCAAACGGACCGTTAATACACAAATTCAATACCTTCAATTAGTTTCACTAGAGAAACTTGGTTGTTCATAAAAAACAAATCCTATAGGATGATGAGTTAGATCCAATAAACTATATTTCGTGCATGATAATCTGCATAGTTCTAAGTGTGCCCTTTTTTTAGATGATATGATGCTAACATTACTCCAATTGACAAGGAACATGTGCAGCAGTGTGCATGTGAATGTTACTGGTACCGAGAGTAGATAACATGATCCATTCGGTGCAACTGTATGATGCACTGTGGTTTATGTTTTTAAGTGATGTACATTTGATTCTAATGTAGAGCTTGAACTACAAGAACATACAATTAATTATTACAATAAAAATGGAGAGAATAAGTGCAGAATAATAAAAAATGAATAAGTAGAGTACCTGAACCTTCAATCGCAGGATTAGCTATTGTTATAATCTCAGGATCAGCAACTTGAGAAGGAAAGATGGTTAGAGGGTTTTGTCCTCTTCCGGTTGCATCCTGCAACTTATCAAGAAGGTTGTGGCCATTTTCTTCTGCACTGTTGCATCTCTCCAGATAATCCAAGAACCCCTGAGTCTCCAAAAACTGCATAATCTGCCAAACAAATTGATATTTAAGTACTCGCTCCAGGCCAATTTCCTTGACATTTAGATTCGAGCACACAGAACAATGAATGTATAAACACCTTTTTTTTGCACGTGTCCTTGAAAGAAAAAAAAACAAAAGAGTCAAATTCAATGGAACAGTTATAGAGTGACCATTGCCCACTGTGATAGATGAAGGGGGGGGAGCAAGGACACCCTGCCTGCGCCAGGCCGGTGATGGATAAGTCTCATGTGTGGCTGGTCTTTGTGGGGCTATGATGCTCACATGGTCATGGTCCTTGTGGCTGTTTTTCTGTTTTTAGGACAGCATCTTAGACTAGAGGACAGCATCTTAGAGGACAGCATCTTAGACTAGAGGACAGCACATTAGCATCTTAAACTAGCATCTTAGACTAGCATCTTGGCATATGCTTGGCTGGCTAGCAGCCTATAAATATGTAACCCCAACCCCTCAGGTTGGCATGGCATTTGTGTGAGCTTGTGTGAGAAATAGACAAAAAAATTGCCCCAACTCCTAGTGTCATCCTCTCTCGATGAGAGTAAGAATTCTCCTACTACCAAGAGTGAGAATTCAGCGACTAACAACTGGTATCGGAGCCGTATTATCCTGTAGCCTAAGCATCTCTTGCTCATCTTCTCTCCCAGCCCCACAACAGCCCCAGCTGTTGGCAGCAGCAGCTCCTCCGGCCGCTCCTGTTCACTCCTCTCCTAGCTCGTCTGAAGCAGCCCTCTCCCCACGCAGCAGCCCCCCGGTAGCGCGTCATGTCCGCAGGGCAGTCTCAGCGCTCGGTCGCCTCGAGCACGTGGCGTCGGCAGGAGGCCGAACTTGCCGCGGCAGAGGAACGCGAGCGAGCGGCGGCAGAGACCGCTGCGGCGGCGGCAAGGGCGTCGAGGCTGGTAGCGGCGGAGCTGGCAGCAGCCAGAGCGGAGGCGGAGGCAGCGGCGGCGGCGAATGCAGCGCGTGCGGCGGCAGCGGAGGTCGAGGCTCTGCGCGGCAGCATCGGCAGCTCCATTTCCGCTGACGACACCGCCGACGCGGACCTCGAGCTGCTAGGGAGGGAGGCAGCGCGAGCGCGGGCGGCGCAGTGGGCAGCCGCGCACGTCCACGAGCGTGGCGGTAGCCCAGACAGGCGCGGACGCGCCGGCGGCGCTCCTGGGGCAGCCGCGCACGCCCACGAGCGCGGCGGCAGCCCAGACAGGCGCGGACGCGCCGGTGGCGCTCCTGGAGGAGGCGCGCACGGCGGCGGCGCTCCTGGAGGAGGCGCGCACGGCAACGGTGGCGGACGGGTCGATGGAGAGCGCGGCCTTCACAGGCAGCGTGGCTCTCTCTCCCCGGATCGGTACCGACGGGTCGATGGAGAGCGCGGCCTTCACAGGCAGCGTGGCTCTCTCTCCCCGGATCGGTACCGTGGTTACCACGGGCTCCAGGCTGTTGTCAGGGACGTCGGTCCCGGCGGTGGGTGGCCTACCCTCACCAAGACCAACTACGTCGAGTGGGCTGCGGTGATGAGGGTAAAGCTCCAGGTGCGGCACATGTGGGAGGCAGTCCGGTATGGCGACGTCGACTACGACCTAGATCGACGGGCGCTGGATGCTCTCATCGCTGCAGTCCCGCCCGAGATGCAGTTCTCGCTTACCAGCAAGCGGACTGCCAAGGAGGCTTGGGACGCCATCGCTGCGGCACGCATCGGCAGCGACCGCGCCCGCAAGTCCACACTGCAGGCACTTCGCAAGGAGTGGGAGAACCTGGCCTTCAAGCCAGGTGAGGACGTTGATGACTTTGCTCTCCGTCTCAACACTCTGTTGCAGAAGATGGTGCAGTTCGGCGACGACACTTACGGCGAGGAGAGAGCTGTCGAAAAGCTCTTCCGCTGCGTCCCCGAGAAGTACAAGCAGATGGCTCGCTCGATCGAGTCTCTGCTGGATCTCTCCACGATGTCGATCGAGGAGGCGATAGGTCGCCTCAAGGTCGTCGACAGCGATGAGCCACAGTCCCTCTCGGGGCCCATCACCACTGGCGGGAAGCTCCTCCTCACTCGGGAGCAGTGATTTGCCAGCCAAGGTGACCGGAGGAAGGGGGAGCCTTCTTCCGCGACGGGCGGCCGCAAGCGTGGCAAGCCATGCAAGGCGCGCAGAGACGCCCAGGCCGGGGCAATAGGACGTGCCGAGGGTGATGTCCGCGGAGGCGCCCAGGGCGGTGCCGCCGGCAGGCACAAGCCGGCACAAGACGACGCCTGCCGCAACTGCGGCCAGCTTGGCCATTGGGCCAAGGACTGTCGACAGCCACGACGCGGCCAGGCCCACGTCGCATAGGCGGAGGAGGAGCCGGCTCTGTTCATGGCACATGCCAGCATCGAGCTACCTCCAGCGGCACCGGCCGCAGCGGCTCTCCTCCACCTTGACGAGCCAAAAGCACACGCCCTCCTCGGCGACAGCTCCGGCAACGACAAGACTGACGGGTGGTGCCTCGACACCGACGCCACCCATCACATGACCGGTCGTCGGGAGTTCTTCACCGAGCTTGACTCTAGCGTCCGAGGCTCCGTCAAGTTTGGGGATGCCTCCGGCGTGGAGATCAAGGGCGTCGGCTCCATCATCTTCACCGCCGTGTCTGGTGAGCACAGGCTGCTCACCGGAGTCTACTACATCCCCGCGTTGAGGAACTCCATCATCAGCTTGGGACAGCTGGATGAGAACGGTTCGCGCGTGGTGGTTGAGGACGGAGTCATGAGGATTTGGGATCGTCGTCGTCGCCTTCTTGCCAAGGTATCCAGAAGCGCAAATCGACTCTACGTCCTTAACGTGCAGGTGGCACAACCCCTCTGTCTCGCTGCTCGTCGGGACGACGAGGCGTGGCAGTGGCACGAGCGTTTCGGGCACCTTCACTTTGAGGCCCTGAAGCGGCTCAATGCCACGGAGATGGTGCGAGGCCTGCCATGCCTCGACCATGAGGAGTAGCTCTGCGACGTCTGCGTGTTGACGAAGCAGAGGCGACTCCCTTTTCCCCAGCGGGCGAGCTTTCGAGCCAAGGAGAGGCTCGAGCTCGTGCACGGGGACTTGTGTGGCCCGGTGACACCGGCCACACCGGGAGGACGACGCTACTTCCTGCTGCTCGTCGACGACCTCTCCCGGTACATGTGGGTGATGGTCCTCGACAGCAAGGGAGAGGCTGCGGACGCCATCAGACGCGCGCAGGCTGCTGCGGAGGCGGAGTGCGGCCGCAAGCTGCGTGTGCTGCACACCGACAACGGCGGCGAATTCACGGCGGCTGAATTCGCGTCGTACTGCGTTGACGAGGGCATTCAACGCCGCTACTCCGCGCCGTACAGCCCGCAGCAGAACGGCGTCGTCGAGCGGCGCAACCAGACGGTTGTGGGGATGGCTCGGGCCCTCCTCAAGCAGAGGGGGATGCCGGCTGTCTTCTGGGGAGAGGCGGTGGTGACGGCCGTCTACATCCTCAACCGCTCGCCTACCAAGGCGCTCGACGACAGGACGCCGTACGAGGCTTCATGGGCGCAAGCCGGCGGTCTCCCACTTGCGGGTCTTCGGCTGCCTCGCGTTCGCCAAGGAGCTTGGCCACATCAGCAAGCTCGACGACAGGAGCACTCCGGGAGTGTTCATCGGCTACGCGGAGGGCTCGAAGGCCTACCGCATCCTCGACCCGAAGACACAGCGTGTGCGCACGGCGCGCGACGTTGTGTTCGACGAAGGGCGAGGATGGGCGTGGGACAAGGCAGTGGACGACGGCTCGGCTCCGACGTACGACGACTTCACTGTCGAGTACGTCCACTTCGAGGGAGCTGGGGGAGTAGGCAGTTCTTCTTCGGCGAGCGCGTCTACCCCAGTCTCCGAGCCTCCACCGACCCCGGCACCTGCTACTCCGACAGCACCACGCTCTCCAGCCAGGACCTCGGCTGCGATGAGCTCTTCGCCGGCTCCACCACAGCCGGCAACACCACGCACTCCAGCACCGACAGGCACCACTCCGGGCACGTCTACTCCACCACCAGCTCGTGTCGAGCACGGCCCGGTTGAGCTCGCTACTCCGCTCTCTCACGACGAGGAGCGCGTCGACGCGTACCACGACGGCGAGCCGTTGCGGTACCGTACGGTGGAGAACCTTCTCGGCGACCAGCCGGTGCCGGGACCGGTGCCTCACGACCTGGAGGCGCAGTTGCACCTTGCGTGTGACGACGGCGAGCCTCGGTCGTTTGCAGAGGCCGAGAGACACGCGGCATGGCGCGCCGCGATGCAGTTGGAGATGGATGCGGTTGAGAAGAACCGCACCTGGGAGCTTGCTGACCTTCCTCGTGGTCACCGCGCGATCACCCTTAAGTGGGTGTACAAGTTGAAGAGGGATGAAGCCGGCGCCATCGTCAAGCACAAGGCTCGCTTGGTGGCACGAGGTTTCGTGCAGCAGGAGGGGGTCGACTTCGACGACGCCTTTGCTCCCGTGGCACGGATGGAGTCCGTGCGACTCCTCCTTGCGCTAGCTGCCCAGGAGGGCTGGCATGTTCATCACATGGACGTCAAGTCGGCGTTCCTTAACGGCGACTTGAAGGAGGAGGTCTACATGCACCAGCCGCCGGGATTTGCGATCCCCGGCAAGGAGGGCAAGGTGCTCCGCCTGCGCAAGGCCCTCTATGGCTTGCGGCGGGCACCGAGGGCGTGGAATGCCAAGCTGGATTCCACGCTAAAGGGAATGGGTTTCGAGCAAAGCCCGCACGAGGCGGCCATCTACCGACGGGGCAATGGAGGTAATGCCCTGCTGGTGGGTGTCTACGTCGACGACTTGGTGATCACCGGCACCAAGGATGCGGAGGTGGCGGCATTCAAGGAAGAGATGAAGGCCACCTTCCAGATGAGTGACCTGGGGCCTCTCTTCTTCTACCTAGGAATCAAGGTACACCAGGATGACTCTGGGATCACGCTTCGACAGACCGCCTACGCCAAGCGCGTCGTTGAGCTAGCTGGGCTCACCGACTGCAACCCAGCTCTCACTCCGATGGAGGAGAGGCTGAAGCTGAGCCGCGACAGCACGACGGAGGAGGTGGACGCTACGCAGTACCGGCGTCTTGTGGGGAGCCTTCGCTACCTCGCCCACACACGGCCGAACTTGGCATTCTCCGTCGGCTACGTTAGTCGGTTCATGCAGCGACCGACGACGGAGCACCAGCAGGCTGTGAAGAGGATCATCCGCTACGTTGCGGGGACTCTCGACCACGGCCTCTACTACCCAAGGTGCCCTGGGGCGGCACACTTCGTCGGGTACAGCGACAGCGACCACGCCGGCGACATCGACACCAGCAAGAGCACGAGCGGGATCCTCTTCTTTCTCGGCAAGTGCCTCGTTAGCTGGCAGTCGGTCAAGCAGCAGGTGGTGGCCCTGTCCAGCTGCGAGGCCGAGTACATAGCGGCCTCCACCGCTTCGACTCAGGCGCTCTGGCTCGCTCGACTGCTTGGTGATCTCCTCGGCAGAGACACTAGAGCGGTGGAGCTCAGGGTGGACAGCAAGTCCGCTCTGGCCCTGGCAAAGAACCCCGTGTTCCACGAACGCAGCAAGCACATCCGGGTGAGGTACCACTTCATCCGAGGCTGTTTGGAGGAAGGGAGCATCAAGGCGAGCTACATCAACACCAAGGACCAGCTTGCGGACCTGCTCACCAAGCCCCTTGGGAGGATCAAGTTCCTTGAGCTCTGCTCCAGGACCAGGATGGTTCAACTCTCCCACAAGACGACGCACAAGACTTAGGGGGAGAATGATGGATAAGTCTCATGTGTGGCTGGTCTTTGTGGGGCTATGATGCTCACATGGTCATGGTCCTTGTGGCTGTTTTTCTGTTTTTAGGACAGCATCTTAGACTAGAGGACAGCATCTTAGAGGACAGCATCTTAGACTAGAGGACAGCATCTTAGCTAGGACAGCATATTAACATCTTAGACTAGCATCTTAGACTAGCATCTTGGCATATGCTTGGCTGGCTAGCAGCCTATAAATATGTAACCCCAACCCCTCAGGTTGGCATGGCATTTGTGTGAGCTTGTGTGAGAAATAGACAATAAAATTGTCCCAACTCCTAGTGTCATCCTCTCTCGATGAGAGTAAGAATTCTCCTACTACCAAGAGTGAGAATTCAGCGACTAACAAAATTGCCCCAACTCCTAGTGTCATCCTCTCTCGATGAGAGTAAGAATTCTCCTACTACCAAGAGTGAGAATTCAGCGACTAACAGCCGGCTGCTGCTGCCGCTGAAACCACGGCTGTTGCTGCTGCTGGTGATCGCGCCTACCCCCTGCCACCGCCCTTCTTGTTGTTGCGGCGGTTGGAGGAGTTCCGCTGACCACCCTGAAGTCGGGAAGCGGCATGGTGTCTTGTCCGCCAAGCTTGAGAAGCGCGGGTTGAGGCCGCGGAGGAAGTTGAGGACCAGTTGCAACGAAGAGATAGCATGGCCGACATCGCGCGGGGCATCGGCTGCGGTCTTCATGTGCTGGCTGTAGTCGTTAATGGAGAGGTCCCTGCTTCATAGAGGAGAATTCCTCATGTAGGAAGATGGCGCGGGGCTCCTTGTTGGCCAAAAAGGGGCCCTCGACGGCGACCCAGAGCTGGCGCGCCGATTGATCTTGCGCCATGGCAAGGTCCTAGACGTCGGCGGCAATAGATCCGAGAAGCCAACTGTGGACGCAGGCAGGAATCATCCATGACCGATCGGGCAAAGAGGAGCCACGATCGGGAGGAGCGCGCGTGCAAGCGTGCTAGAGGGGATCATGCACAGGGAGAAGGACCCGCGGACAGAGGAAGTCGCACACAAAGGCGTCACGAGGTGAGTGGCCCCACGGCCATGGATTCGGTGGTGCGGGAGAGAAGTTATGGTAGAGGAAGGAGTCGGAAGGGGCCCGACCTCTTGATACCATGTGGAGAATTATGGGAACACCTCACACCCATTAGGGAGGTGGCTTTCACATATGTAGTCAAAGTACAACTTGGAGGACAAGTTACATGATATACATGTGTTAGACTATATACATATCTCTAATAGAGATGCTCTAGTAGTTGAAGTGCTAATCAAAATCATCCAACACAGAATTCAGACCTATTGATCAAATGTGATTAAGACCCATTGATTGCACCTTGTTGTGGACTCCTTTTTGGCAAAAATTTCAAACATGGACCCATTGATCCAGGGCAAGAAAGAATGGTTACTTGTGAAATTGCACAGTAAGATGGCTACCAAGCACAATGAAATTGTAGACAACAGTACAAATAATCCACTTGCATCATATCATTTTCTAGTTTGAACTAAACTCACATACACAATCCACAGTCAATACAATCCTAACCAAGAACCCCAAATACAATATCTGAAATTACCAAATCACATAACAGCCATGGATATGGATCTCAACTCTGTGGGCGACCTGGTCGATGTGAGTTGCTCGGCCATGAATCCTCCCTGCAACGGCTCGGTGGCAAGCTGTCCTTGCAGCAACGGCTAGGAGACATCATCTTCCCTCCGGTTATTGCTTTGTGATGGTTGCCTGGCACGACGGTGCCCAAGCACAGAGGAGCGGCATCATCGAGGAGGGGGCAGTGGTTAGGAGGCATCGGTCTGGAGCGATTTCACCATCTACAGGTTCTTCCGGTGGTGGGGTTTAGTGCCAATGCCCTAGGGTTTAGGGGCGGAGCGAGAGCATGTGGGAGCGAGAGGCGATGGGAACGAACAAGTCAGGGGAGAGAGGGGGCGAACGAGACCGAGGGGGTTACCCCTAATGGCAATTCCTTGTAGTTACGTAGTGCGTGTATGGGCACTCCGGTTTTCAATCGCAACTGTACGTAACGAGCTAGGTTTTCACCTCTCTACATTTTTGTACTACTGTTAGGGGTGCTCTAGTGATTTGCCACTCTACAAACGTCTTAGAGCTCACCTGTTTGGCAGGGATCCACATAGCTCTATTGTGGAGCTCGTTCAGAACCCTGCCAAACAAGCCCCAAATTTGTCTCTTGCTCATATACTTTTGTCTCCTAAACCACCCCACTTTGGTATTAGTGACCAATGAACATAGAATCTAAAGATTGTATAATGTAGTTTATAATAACCAAGGTAGTTGCGCTTTAGAAACATGCAGTTAGGTCTCTTCTTGAAACCCTATAAGATAGTAATTAAAAAAAGCTTTCCCCCCATCACATAAAAAACAAACATACAAAATACCATATAAAGAAAATTACAACAGCAGTTGAGGAAACAAAACGAACTTTCCTAGGTTCACCATTAAATTCTTTCCTCGGACATCTCAATTGTACACTAACAATTATGACAGCATGAAAAAGAAAATAAAAATGAGTAAGCACAAGTTGGAAGCATACCATTGACATGGACTCGACAGGCTGATTAGTTGCTCGAGAACGCTTTTTAAGAAAAGCTTGAGAATTGAAACCAGTCGTTGAAGTAGTATCCTGACAAGGGGGGAAAGGTACTCCTAAGTTACCACAACGAACATTATAAATAGCTGCTTCAGAAGTTATTAGACATGATGGCTTACAATGAAGTTACGGTAACCACTCAGGATCTGTGCAAAGAATCTCAAAAATATCAGCCTGCATACAAACAGAATATCAACTAATAAAACGTGCTCCTACTGAATGTTATGCTGAAACAATTTAACTTCTTTCACGACATCAAATGGCAGAGAGTGGAAATAATACAAAAACTAAACTCCAAGACTTAAAAATAATGATTCCCAAGAGAATGGACAAATATTGTGAAGCATTGGGAGTAACATCACAAAGAATTCTAAGGTCCCTATCTGACTACGGATGAACATTATTCTTTCCAGTTTCCAGTAGTTTCTACATTGCTTATGACAAAATAGTTTATACCCACTGACTCTGGTATCATGTGACACAGAAAATGGCAAAAATCATCCAAATATCTAGCACATGTGCATATGATGGTGCAGGAACTAAATGTACTAGAAACTTACTCATCCCTATTCATATCTAAGGTGGTATTAAGCAGAGCATGGTAAGCATAGGACAGGAGAACAGAATTACCTAAGTTGGAAATCATGTTCCTGACTCCATGATTTTGTGCCAGCCCTTAAAGAACGGTCACCCATATTGGCAAGATTGATTTTCATGAAATCAATTCCCATGACGTTGGGTTGTAGTAATTTTAATATCTCACCACGAAGGAAGCTATGTTCAGTTTCTGGTATTGGAGGAATTTCTTCTGACGTTGTTATCCGGTTGTATTCAAGATCTACCACCACTACCTGTAGTCATATACCTTATCATAACAATGGTGAAATGCATTAATGATTAATTTGATATAATTGAGAATGTGTCAAGTGTGATAGATTAATGCATGTATTGGTTGCCAAACCAAAAAAAGAAAAAGACAATTACACCATGGTTAGAAAACAGCTAAATATAAAGCAACAAAAGAATCTTTTATTTGAAGCATGCATGCACATAACCAAAACAAAACTTCTCTTAAGAGTACTTTGAAAAGGTACTTAACTAACTAAAGTTACTTTGAGTTGATACAAAATCATCCTTGATTAGAAGTAGTCATATTATCATAATGGAAATTATTAACACATCTGGAAGAAAACCTAGTGCCCTCAAGCTCTAAATATTAGTATACTTACAAACTCTGCAAAAATCAAATATGTTGGAAGTTCAAGCAAGCGTTATCACTTTGGAAGATTCTTAACATGCATTGCACACACCTCCGACTTTTATGTTGCAAATCAAATAGAATGAAGATGTCTCATTTAAACATCGGCTGTGAATATCAAGGGAACCAAAACTACCTTTTAATAAGAAAAAAAATAAGAAAGAAAATCCCGTTTCATACCAAATAAATGAGAACTGATATAACACTACAAGAGAAAGAGCAAGACCAAAAGTTTAGCAGATGGAAAACCTCGTCTTAATTTTACAACTTACACCATCCATTGTCACCGCAGATGTGTCAACACCAGAATGAAGTCCCATCATGTAGGGTGTCGGGGCATCAATGTAATCAACCCCACTAGAGAATATTATTGGAATATAGACATGCTGCAGCAAACAGAATAAGCTATATGAATTCACTCCATGATTAGGAACATAATATCAGCACGAACTATGGATACAGACATGAATGAATTCCTCAATCACAGCAATTGCTTTACAAGGTACTTTTCAAGTCCAATGAAAAAGTTTATGAAACCACATATTTGAGTGAAACCTACCTGCCACCTAATTGGGTATATTAAATGGCAAATGGCTTCTGAAACTAGAGTCAATAGAGTATACCTGCATTATCAATCAAAGAGAAGTCTATCAAACGCATAATAATTTCATCATTAATGGTGGCGAATGTGTCAAGAACTCTTTCATGTCTAGGTAACACATGCAATGATACAGTTCCTTCACTTATGTGGCTATGACACGCAGAGATAGGGGTGAGATACAGCAAGGCACTTTAGTCCCAAGTAAATTGGAGTAGGCTAGATAAGGATAAACTGATAGGAGAGAGCAAAATGATCAAAGTTGCTAAGTGGGAAGTGGGGACAGAATGATCAAATACTTATTTGATCGAAGCAATATCCTTCTTTCAAGCAGGACAGCAGTAAAGAGCAGTATCAGTTTATCAACATCCAGACACTGCACCAATGGCTGGAACGATATCTGCAGGCACAGAAAAGCTTGATATAACCAGTCTGATGTGAATAAAATGAATGTATTCAATTTAACATAGGAATTATACTGGAAACGAGGCTGAATAGCATAAGAACAAACGGAAACAGGAAACATACATCAGCGTGGGGAAGCCATTCTTTTGGAGGAGCTTCCGCAGAAAGAAGACAATTCTCAATGGCAAATAAGACACGATTCTTTCCTGGTGTGGGTAATGTCACATGTGACACCATATGAGATATTATGTCCCACAAAGGCTTGCTGAAATCCGATAACACAAAATTAGATTCTGAGGTAGTTGAAACTTGAAACAAGCACATACAAAGTACATGAATACTAAATTTACCTACACCCTGCAGGAGAAAAACAAAGAACAAATATTTCCTCAAGGGCATCACGCAGGACTTGGAAAGTAGGAGAATGGGACACAACGCAGATGCATTTATCAGCAAAGGAGTTCACCGGAATTTGGTAAGCTTCAATTATATCTTCACAAATAGGATCCCGAAATGAAATACAACTGACATAAATTTTTGAGCCATCTCCCTCTACAAGAAATGACAACATAGTTAAAAAGGTGACGTGTATACAGCAAGCAATAGCAATTTTGACCATAAGGCTTGGACAGTATACTACAAAATTTATACAAAATATTATTATTTTCCAACCAGACCTGTAAATATGAATGGCTATGACATGTACCTGTTAAAACTATAGGATAACTATGTGGATGAGTTGAGACATCATCTGTGTCCAGCCCTGAAGAATATATTCGTACTCCCGCTGGCAAAACACACTGCATTTGTGACCAGTCAATGTTAGTACATAGGATCAGACTCATAAATCCAGAGGAAAAAAAAGAGCAGTTTCTCAATTTAAAGAGAGATTAGATATCATTTAAGTTAAAACAGATTCACAACCAGTCAACAATCGAGCAAGCACGCATCAGCAGTGCAGAACGAGCCCTCCAGGAGGGCCAACACGCAGGCACAGGGGAGCAGCAGGCTAGTGAGTTCAGCAAGCAGGTGCAGAGAAAGCATGTTCTGCAGCAGGCTAGACAATTTCATCGCCTGCCACCTTCCATAATTTTCTGGCTCCACCACTATGCTAGTGAGGCAGCCACATAAACACACGATACTAGCAATAAGCCATCTGCATAAGAAGAGCGGCATGATTCACTCCTTACAATCAGTGTTCTTTTTATCGAAATGAGCAACAAGCCACCCCTAACCAAATGCCGAGGCTGAATGCACGTGTTTGGGTGATCGCCAATTCGGTCCATTACTCTGCCGGGAATTCGACCGGAAATCACCGAAAGCAGATCAACGCTCGATCAAATTAACGGGGCGAGGGGAAGGGAGGAGAGGCGGGATCTGCGGACTCACGGTGGGGAGCTGCGGCGGCGGCGGAGGGTACAGAGCGTGGTTGGACGGCGGGAACTGGTCGAGGAAGGCCGACATGTACATCTCCTCAACACCATGGAAACCCTTGATGCCATCCAGGGACCGGATCTCCGGGCCCAGCCCGCACACCACGAAGTACTCGAAGATCCGCGACGACGATCCCATCTCCGCCGCCGGAACCGGAGATCACCGGCCCCCAGGGAGGTATCCTCGGTGCAACGGTTGGCGCCTGCTTCTCCCTTTGGTTCCGGCTCACTCCGCGCGCAAGCGGGAGGAGGAGGGAGGCGGTCAAGCGGAATAGGAAGCCAGATGCTGGTTGCAGACTTGCAGTGCAGGAGGACGAAGGGGACGAGGCCCGGCGGGTCGGTCTGTTCTTTTGACCCGTTAAGGATTCAGAGGCAATTCGTTCGTTTTCCTCTCTTCTTGTTTACTTTTTCACCTTTTTTATTTTTAGTAAAATGACGATGATGACGGAAGGTATTTGTTAACTTTTATAACGGTTATAAAAAAAAGGGCCTGAGGAGAGGAATACTCAAATTTCATATTCACTCCCTTCCAAAATAAATAATTTTATAGGATTCAAATTTTGTCTTAAAATACTTGATATTCTCACTTTTCAATATACATTTTTTCTTTTCTCCATACATCTTTATCTATATTTCTCTCTATCTCATTCTTGCTTTCTATGCACCACACGTTTCACTCATCCTAAATTCTCATGTTTTCAAATCTAAAACATCAAATATTTTAGAACGGAGGAAGTAGATAGAAGTTGTCGGTGCGAAAAGTGACCAACACGTAAATATTTATAGTTTTGTCGTACGTTATGATCGAATGTGGCTTAGCACACAATGATACAGGGTTTATACTGGTTCAGGTAACGTGGCCTACGTCTAGTTTGAGTCAGTCGGTGACTTTATTCCCGAGCCCAGATGCTCGAAGTTTGCTGTGGGGTTATAAACGAGTGGGAATAAGATGAGGAATGATAGAGGTCCGGTCGGACTCTAGACTCAAGGGCCGAGAGTGATGGGAGCTCCTACGTGCGCTAATTATTGGAACGTACGCTCTGTGTAGCTTTAGAGTTCTAGAGCAGTGAAGCTGTTCTAGTGCTCAAAATGCCTAAAGCTAACAGAGAGTCGGAATTGATCGTCTATCGTCCGTTTTAGGAGAGAGCGCATCCCCTTTTATAGGTGAAGGGGATGGTCTTACAAGAGAGAGAGTGAGAGAAAGAGAGAGTGTGTGTTACCTAGTCTTGTTGCCCACGCCGTCAGGTACAAGACGGTTTGTCGGCGCCCACAATACTGTTGATGCCCAGATGCATGTGGTAGGCTCCATCGTGTTTTTCTGATATGGCAAATATTAGCGCCTACCATACTGTAGGACAAATGTCAGCGTCCACGATACTATTCGTGTTCTGACATGTCTGGAAGGTTGCAAAGCACCTTTTTGACATGGCCTGACAGTATTGTCCTACAGGTGTGTAGGGTACGGTCCTCGGTATAGTGGTTGACTTGAGCGTCTTGTCTTATCTGTTTCACCTGATTTATTGGGTCCTCACCGAGTGGATGTTCCCGGTCGGTCGTTCCTAGTTGGCTCTGATCGCGCCAGTCGGAGAAGAGCCGTAAGCAGAGGTTCGGTGTATTCTCGGTCGAAGAAGCGGGTCGTAGTCGGAAGCGAGCGTCGTCCCCTCCTTGGTCAGGCCTTTCGGTCGGAGAAATGGGTCGGAGTCGGAAACGAGCACCGTCCCCTCCTTAGCCAGGCCTTTCGGTCAAAGACTGGATCGATCTTTCAGCCTATCGTTAGGTATCTAGACCGGCCTAGGAGTTGTACGTCGTTTGTAATATCATCTGCTAGGTCGAGCTTTTACTGAGAAGCGGGTCCATTAGGGACATCGGGTTTATGAACCCGACAGGAGCCCCCGAGCCCCTGGGCAATTCAGGTAGAATTGTCTGAGGGATTTTTTTTATTTTGCCAGCGGGTGCACGCGAGCGCACCCGGTGGGTGTAGCCCCTGGGTGATTTGGGTAGAATCGTCTAGGAGATTTTTTTGACTTGCTAGCGGGTGCGCGCGAGCGCACCCGGCGGGTGTAGCCCCTGAGCCTACATCCGACTGGTGAGTCGATCGGAGGCTGAGTATCTTGGTACTTTTTCCTGGGGCCGTAGACTCCTGTGTTTCTCCTGTTAGAGGTGTTCGCCCTTGTTTGTCCCGCCCACGACCTGTGCGGTCGGTTGATTTCTCGAGTCAGCGTCGAGTGACCTGAGCCCCTAAGCCTCGTTAGGTTCGGTAGGGGTTGGTCTAGTTCTGTGCGTTACCCTGACCGTGGTTTCTGCAACTAGAGGGGCTGAGCTAACGTCGCTTGCCTCGATGGCTCGAGTGATGCGCTTGATGAGCTCACTAATGGGCATGTTCGAGTGGAATCCGGGTCCGTCATTCATAACAGGGTCGGCATAGCCCTCATGTGGCATTCCACTACTCCTTAACCCGCGTCTCGGCAGATACCCAGGTCATTCTGGAGACCGACTCAGGTGGTCCGCTGGTCACCCCTTGTTGGGGATTCTCTGGGCATGGCTCAAGATTAGGATAGAATGAGAAGGTTGAGATGGCCCTATCTACTTTTGGGCAGATCAGGCGAGGGCCGCTCGGGCTCATCTACATTTTCTCCCCTGGCTCTGTTTGACGCGAGGCGGCCTCGAGCCCTTCACGGGCCGGCCTTCGAACCTCGGTCGGTCATTGCTCATGTTGAATGAGGCAACTACCGCTTCGTGAGGCAACACGAAGCATTGTGATGCATTAACTACATATACAATGCTTTGGATGTATGGGATGAATGAATGATCGTATGAATGAATGTGTGAATGCGTGTATGAGAAAGGATGAATGAATGACCATGCCTCAGAAAATAAAGTAAGAAGGTTTGGTAAAGATACCTTGATGACTCGAGTGGCGGGTTTGAGGAGCTCTTATTGGACATGTCCGAATGGGATCTGTGTCCATCATTCGTGATGGAGTCGGCATAGCCCACATAGGGCATTCCACTGCTGCTTACCTATCTCTCGACCATCGCCTGGGCTATCTGATCGACTCAGGTAGCCCGATGGTCTTTCCTCAACAAAGATCCCATCGGTGGGCCCTTCCAAGCCCTGCATAGGAAGGCGGGGGGCCATTTGCCTAGCATGCAGTAGTGGTGGGCTATGCCTAGGCCACGTCTCATTTAACCAGGCATCGTTTCATTCAGTAGGGCACGTCCCATCTGTCAAGACGTGTCCCACCGCATGCCTATCCGCATTAAAATAGGGGAAGGGAGAGGTTTTTTCGCCCCAATCCTTCGCCTTTCTCCAACTGCTACCTCTCCTTAAATAGGGGAATAGAGAGGGTTTTCATCCCATTACTTCACCTATTCTCCAACTGCTGCCTCTCCTTCTTCCTTCTCACTAAACGCGTTCATGTGCCACGATAGCTCCTAGGAGAAAGAGGGTAAAGCGAGAGAGAGGAGAACTCATAGATCCGTTCATGAATCTGGAGTGCAATGTGGAACTGGAGGCCATCCAACATGGACGAGGCAGTACTAGCCACCTTCACCGAGAAGGGGCTGCTCCCATCGAAGGAGATGGCGCATTGGAGGGCTCCTGCGCTAGGGGAAGCCGTTCTGTGACCTCGGGCTGACGAGGTTGTCTCCTTCCTCGCCTTCCACGAGCGTGGGCTAGGATATCCTACGCATTGGTTCTTGCGCGGGCTCCTCAATGAGTGGGACCTAGAGTTGCAGCACCTCAATCCGACTGGGGTGCTGCACGCTGCTGGTTTCATGATCGTCTGCGAGGCCTTCCTCGAGATGGAGCCGCACGTGGACTTCTTCCAGCAGATCTTCACTAATGGAAACAAATGGCAACTTAGATAGTGATGCAAGTAGAAATATGGTGGATCAAAAGTTGTATTGGTCTATGATTAGAAGCCTACTCTATGTGACCGTATCAAGGTCGGATGTCATGTTTAGTGTATGTATGTGTGCAAGATTTCAAGCCTCACTAAGAGAAAGCCATTTGAAGGCTACAAAGAGAATATTAAGGTACTTGAAACATACACAAAATATTAGTTTGTGGTATCCCAAAGGAGGAAAGTTTGAGTTAGTTAGTTACTCCAACTCGAATTATGCGGGATGTAAGGTTGAAAGAAAGAGCACATCGGGCACATATCAATTGTTGGGGAAATCACTTGTTTCGTGGTCATCAAAAAAGAAAAATAGTGTTACATTATCAACCGCTGAAGCCGAATACATATCCGTCGATAGTTGTTGTGCATAAATACTTTGGATGAAGACCACTTTGAGTGACTTTGGAATCAAGTTTAAGAAAGTGCCATTGCTATGTGACAGTGAGAGTGCAATCAAGTTAACCAATAATCCGGTTCAACATGCAAAAACAAAACACATAGATGTCCGCCACCATTTCATAAGAGATCACCAACAAAAAGAGGATATTTGTATTGAGAGTGTAGGCATCGAAGATCAACTTGCTGATATATTCACCAAGCCATTGGATGAGAAAAGGTTTTACAAGCTAAGGAATGAGTGGAACATATTGAATTTTCTCAAATATGTGTTGATGCAACCCCCACTTATATGACATGCCTCTCCTTCGAGCAATCCAAGGTAAAAGTTGATTGGTATGACATATATCCTTGCTAAGGACATGTTTAGTGTATCTAGACATCTTTCACATTTAATAGGCTCATTCATGAAAATCAAATGAATTTGATGATTATATGATACCACTATTGCTTCTATGCTTATTTTGAACTAGTAGTAGTATATGACATGTTTATGGGCTTGTAAACCTAGTGTTTAATCTAGAAAATGAGCTATAAGTGTTTAACTCAACATGGTATAAGATAACCCTTATTTAGAGGTGTGAAGAAGCTTGTCTTTGGATCAAACCGAGTTAAATATCTTTAGCAAATGATCTAGATTGGACCAAATTTGGAAAAATGATCCTCACCCTATTGATTGACATCGATAATCCTAACCTATCTATACTTTAAGCCTTTGTGGTCATTGATGACAAAAGGGGAGAAAAACAAAGATATTAGTGTACTAATATAAGAGAAAAATAAAGATATTAGTGATATTAGTACATGGGGAGAAAAACAAAGATATTAGTGTACTAATATAATGAAAGATAACAAAGTGGGAAAACTTGACATAAGGAGAGAGATATGACAAAGGAAAGGGATCAATTAAAATTTTGAGCACACAAGTAGGGGGGCAAACTCATGAACTTGTATGGTACATTTGAATGTGCATTTCATATGTTTGCTTGCATGGCATAAGTTTTAAATTTCAATATCCATGCTTGTGTGGTGTATGCTAGTTATAGGTTTGAATGATGAAATGGAAATCTAGCATGCATAAGTTTATCTAGTGATTTCATTTCCAAGTATTTCCAAGTGATATCGAGCTAACCATGGTGCTAAGGATGGTATAATGGTGCACTCCAATTGGTATCACGCTTCAAAGGTCCATCTTTTATACCTTAGCATTATTTGGTAGTCATTGTCTCCTATATTTCCTATCTAAGTATATGTGCAAACTACAATCCAAACTCTTAGCACATATATAGGGGGAGTAATTGCTACCATTTGGGGTTCATGAAACTTGTCCATAACCTTTTACAAATGGTAAAAATGCTTGGGCAAGCAACATGGATTCAATTGAATTTCAACTCATATCTTTGTGAAAGGGTTGTCATCAATTACCAAAAAGGGGGAGATTAAAAGCTCTAGTTTGGTTTTAGTAAATTGATAAAACCCTAAGTGCTAACCTAGTTTATCAAGTGATCATGAGATAGGTAGCACATTCCAAGTGGTGAAGCGAATAAAGATCATGACATGATGATGATGATGCCATGGTGATGATCTAGTGCTTGGACTTAAAAAGAAGAAAGAAAAAAACAAAAGGCTCAAGGCAAAGGTATAAATGGTAGGAGCTATTTTATTGTGGTGATCAAGACACTTAGAGAGTGTGATCATATTTAGGTTCGATAGCCGTACTATTAAGAGGGGTAAAACTCATATCGAAATGCGGTTATCAAAGTGTCACTAGATGCTCTAACTAATTACATATGTATTTAGGATCTAGTGGAGTGCTAACACCCTTGAAAAATGTTTGTGAAAATATGCTAACACATGTGCACAAGGTGATACACTTGGTGGTTGGCACATTTGAGCAAGGGTTAGGAACTTCATCGGCGGAGTATCCGCCCGTAGAGTGCGGATAGTCTGACGGTACCACCGGTGCCCTAAACTCAGGTGAACGTGGTCACTATAAGTGACCGGAAGCTAGTCTCTGAAGGACCGGCATGTCCAGTCAGTAGCAGCAGAAGAAGCGCAGCGTCGGTCGTCGACCGGACGCTGGCTGGCTATGTCCGGTCACATTGACATGGTCATGCATAGGGGAAACGCCAAGTGACCGGACGTTGGGTGAGTCCGATCGAGCATGACTAGACGCGTCCTGTCGTGAAAAGTCATCTCTAGATGCTTCCTGGAAACGATCGGACACTGGGGTTTAGTATCCGATCACTTTGAGCTGCTGCGTCCGGTCGTCACTTGACCGTTGAAATCGGGCGATCAATATTTGAAGAGAGGGGACATGTGGCACACATCACGTGACCGGACGTTGAGGTCCAGTGTCCGATCAATATGACCAGAGCATCCGGTCACCCCGTGTTGTGCCCAGTGAAGGGGTACAACGGCTCTATTTCATGGGGGCTTCTATTTAAGCCCCATGGTCAGCTCAAGCTCACTCTCTTGACCATTTTCATTGACATAGCAACCTTGTAAGCTTAGCCAAAGCCCTCCCACTCATCTCCATCATTGATTCATCATCTTTGTGAGATTGGGAGAGAATTCAAGTGCATTGCTTGAGTGTTTGCATCTAGAGGCACTTGGTGTTCGTGTTTCACTGCGGGATTCACTTGTTACTCTTGGTGGTTGCTGCCACCTAGACGACTTGGAGTAGTGAGGATCGTTGAGCGAAGGTTGGTGATTATCTCCGGCTCCGATCGTGGTGATATGAGGGGTTCTTGACCTTTCCCCGGTGGAGAGCCAAAAGGTACTCTAGTGGATTGCTCGTGGCTTGTGTGATCTTCATCTTGTGTTGGTTGTGCGGCACCCTATTGAGGATTTGGCGTGTGATGCCAATTAGCGATTAAACCTCCAAGTGAGTGAATCGCCACAATGAGGAGTAGCTTGCCGGCAAGCAAGTGAACCTTGGTAAAAAATCATTATGTTCATCATTTGATTCCGAGGTGATTGGTCTTTATTGGTATTCATTCTTGTGATTGATTGGCTCCTTCTTCGACATGGCGGTATAAACAAATTGCTCACTCTCTTTATTTTACCGCAAACTAGTTGTCAAGCTATTTAGTGTAGCTAGTTGTGAGAGCATGTTAGTTTGGTTAGTGTGGCTCTTTAGTTACCTTTTGAGAGCGCACTAACTTAGTGTAGTGTCATAGCTATCGTGTGGATAGAAACTATATAAACTAGAATAGTGGTAGGTGGCTTGCTTTTTAGTAGGCTAGCGCAACACTTGCTTCGCCTCATAATTGTCTATCCAGTTTGTTAAGTGTTGTTGTAGAAATTTTTAATAGGGTATTCACCCCCCTCTAGCCATTAGGACCTTTTAGAGGTGACATGGCCAGGCCAGAGGCAGAACATCCACTAGTGGGCCATGGAGTCAAGGTAGTGGAGATCCCCTACTTCGGCGAGGCAGGTGCTAGGGTGGAGCCACTGACCATCCCACCATCGCTGGAGCTGGTGGTGGTCCGGTTGTCGCATGATGTTGTGGTGGCTGGATCTTCCAGCGGGTTGGGTTGACCCGCGAGCTGGTGTGGCCCTACCCCGGTGACCCGAGGAAGGCTCGGTTCATCCTGCATGATGGGGAGGAGGTGGCGCTCTGGCACTTCCTAGAGGAGAGAGGACTATCAATGGAGTCCGATCTCGCCCAAACCAAGGCGAAGCTTAAGGAGGCCTTAGAGCGGGTTGAGCTCGTCCATCAGGCGGTCTTAGTCAACCTGCCGCACGTCACTGAGGTAAGCCTTCTATGTTTTTAGTGTTTGTCCTCAACTCTTTGGTCTTTCATTGCTTGTTTGAACATGCCTGCTTCTCGCTTTACAGGAGTTGGAGGCGACATCAATCTATAAGTCTCGTTTCCTTCGAGAGGAACACTGTCGGATGGAGTAGGAGGCCGCGATGTTGTGGTGAGTCGACGAGCTTGAGCGCTAGCTAGAATTCACCCACCGTGAGTCCCAAGACCGGTCAATTGAGGCGACAGGGGCATGGGCGATAGAACGGGTGACTGCTATCGAGCAAGAACTTGATGTAGCGAAGGTCCACCTAGAGGAGACCAAGGCGTCACTCTATAAGTCCCTGGAGGCTCTGGAGTCAGAGTGGAAGGCCCAGTCAGAGGCTGATCAAGAAGTGCTCGCGCTCTAGGGGCAGGTGCTTAGGGCGGAGGAGTCACGCTTGGCTGCTCGAGAAGGTGACTCGGCAGGAGGAAGGACTCTCCATCCTCGAGAACACCCACCTTGATATGTACCTATTCCACCTTTGGCTGATGCCTTGATTTTTCCTTTCCTTCACTTCTGAGCTTGCCATCCTTTTTCTAGAACTAGGCAGAAAAGTTGGTTGTCTGGAACTAGAGCTGGAGACAGCCAAGGTAGCGATCGGTCAGAGCATGGAGGCGCTAGCCAAGTCCATTGAAGAGCAACATGCTCTCAAGGGAGAGCTTGACCAAATCTGCAATGTCGCCTAGGTTGTTGTCTCTGAGGTGTTCGGGTCGACGCCGAGCACCATTATGCCCGCCATCCAGCTAGCGGAGGTCCCAAACAAGGTTCGGGTGCTCATCTCCAACAAGATGTTCTATGGGACATTGAGGGTGCTAACCTCAATGGCGACGCACCACTCGGACCTGGACTTCACCACCATCTATAGAGGGTATGCCGACGGCTAGAGCATGGATGCCATCCACGAACTCGGGGAGAGCTTGGTGCCACACGCATAGATGGTTGCTGGCCAAGTCTCCACGCAGTGGGTGATGGAGGCTCGCCGTGCAAGTGTGGCTAAAGGCATGCACTAGGAGGACATCATCCAGCCTATAGATAGGGTGGAGACTGGGTTAGAAATGAGCATCGTCCCGCCTCTGACCGAGCCAAACATTGTCCCATCGGCAAGTGAGCAGCCCTTATCCTCATCGACCGTGCCATTAGCCAATGCCTCTGGGCAGCCATAATAGAATTTAGAGTAGAAGTAGTTAGTATATGTAAAAGTTAAGTTTGTGGAGGAGCCCCCGTGTGAACAGTTTGTATTCATGAATACATCAATTTTGTTTTGTGACAGAATCACTTCGTAAGGGGAAGCTTGTCCCATCTGTTCTTTGTTTTTACCCTAGCATAGCTATGTTTTTATCCTTTCTTTTTCGCACCTGCCCATTTGACCCATAGGCTACAACCTTAAGAACCCAAGCATGGCCCATGAGGCTCAGCTGCTCGTAACCGTAGGTCATGGCGGGGTGTGATCAGTCGGGAGTTTATGGCAAAGTTACGTAGGGTAATTAAAGGAAGGAACTACCCTTTCATTCGAGCAAAAACTATTTACTATACGATAGTAAAAAAGAGAGGTGGTATCGCACCCTCGTGGAGCCCCTAAGTGACCCAGGCCAAGAGTGTTCGGGCTGGGGTGCTTGTAGGAGCAAACGTTGAATGAAAGAAAGCGGTAAGACCGAATTTTTAGAGAAAGAAACGACATAACTATTTGATGTTCCAATTGTTGATGAGAACATTACCCTTATCGTCCTTTAGTCAGTAGGCACCTAGTCAGATCACCTCGGTCACTATATAGGGTCCTTCCATGGTGGAGAGAGTTTATGTTTCTCCTTAGTTGATTGGGTTCTTCGAAGCATGAGGTCATTAACCTCAAGGATCCGCCCTCTGATTCTTCTTTCATGGTACCTGAGGAGAGTTTGTTAGTAGCGAGCCAAGCGGATGACGGTCATCTCGTGAGCCTCCTCGAGCAGGTCAACCATGTCCTGCTGAGCCTCCGTGGCTCGGTCTTGGTCGAAGGCCTTCACTCTTGGGGCATCATGATCAAGGTCGAAGGGCAACACTGCTTTAGCTCCGTAGGCCAGGAAGAAGGGTGTCAACCCTGTGGATCAGTTTGGGGTCATTCTCAGGCTCTAGAGGATTGTTGGGACCTCTGCAACCCATCACCCGGTGTACTTATTGAGTCGGTCGAAGATGCGTGGCTTGAGTCCTTGGAGGATCATGTCATTGGCCCGCTCGACCTGACCGTTGGTACATGGATGTCTGACCGAGACCCAGTTGATCATGATGTTGTATCCATCACAGAAGTCTAGGAACTTCTTTCTGGTGAAGTTAGTTCTGTGGTCAGTGATGATATAGTTAGGAACACTAAAACAGTAGATGATGTCAAGGAAGAACTTGGCCGCCTCTTCTGAACGAATGTTGGTGATGGGCTTTGCCTCTATCCACTTGGTGAATTTGTCCACTACTACAAGTAGGTGAGTGAAGCCGCCTGGGCCCTTTTTGAGGGGTCCTACCATGTCAAGGCCCTAGACTATGAATGGCCAGGTGGTGGGGATGGTTTGGAGCTTCTGTGTCGACAAATGAGTTTACCGAGCATAGAACTAACATCCCTCACACCTGCGCACGACCTTCTCTACATCTCGTAGCGTAGTGGGCTAGTAAAAACCTTGGCAAAAGGCTTTTCTGACCAACGACCATGGGGCTACGTGATGTCCATAGATTCCGGCATGGACCTTGAGGAGGAGCTATTTCCCTTGGTTGGTAGGGACACACTTCATGAGTACTCCCGACGGACTTTGGTTGTAAAGTTCATTACCGAATGTGATGAACATCTTGGCACATCGAGCGATCCATTGTGCTTTAGTCCTTTTAGGTGGGAGAACCTCCTCGAGGAGGTAGGCGAGTAGCGGTGCTCGCTAGTTGGCTTGATCGAGTGCTACCACGGCGACATCGGCGGGCAACATCATCATGGAGGCACCGAGGTTGGAGCCCCAAGTGCTAGGTTGGCATTGGGGTGTCTCTAGATTAGACCTTTTAGGATGCAGGTAGATGGCTCATGAAGTTCATTGATGAAAACCCCATCTAGAGATAGAACCCGCCTGACAGCTAATTTTGTAAGAAAAACGGCGGCATCATTGTCCTTTTGGGGGACATGATGTAGTTTGATCCCCTGGAATTTGTTTGCGAGCTTGCGCGCCTCCTAGAAGTATGCTACCATAAGGGGGCTTTTGCAAGAGGAGTCCTTCATGACTTGGTCGATGACCAACTCTAAGTTGTCATAGACGTATAGCCACGTAGCGTCGAGCTCAATGGCGATGCGTATTCCGTTGATGAGGGCCTCGTATTCCGTGGCATTGTTTGAGGCAAAAAAGTGGAGCTAGATCACATAGCGGAGCCTGCTCCCATCCGAGGAGATCAGAACCACTCTAGCCCTAGAGCCAGACGCCATCACTGACCCATTGAAGTACATCGTCTAGTACTCATGGGTGATGTCTGGGGTTGGGAGCTAGACCTCCGTCCATTCAGCGACAAAGTCCGTGAGAGCCTAAGACTTAATAGCGGTATGGGGGATATACCTGATGTCATGGCCCATTAGTTTGAGTGCCCACTTGAAGATCCATCCTAAGGCATCACGGTTGCGGACGATGTCTCCTAGCGGGAATGAAATGACGACCATGACTTTGTGCTCGGTGAAGTAGTGTAGGAGCTTTCGGGTCGCCATTAGCACAGCATATAGAAGTTTCTACACCTAGAGGTACCGTACCTTGGCATTAGTGAAACCTCACTGATGAAGTATATGGGTCATTGGACCTTAAGGTGGTGTCCTAGCTCCTCCCTTTCGACAACTAGGGTGGCGCTCACCACGTGGTTGCTTGCCACGACATAGAGGAGGAGGGGTTCTCTCCGTTTAGGAGCGACGAGGATTGGGGCCAACGTCCATGATGCCTTGAGGTTCTCCAAAGCCTGTTGTGCTTCCTCAGTCCAGATAAACGCGTATGTCTTTTTAGAAGCTTGTAGAGACTAGAGAGGCATCCCTTGCTCGCCTAGTCGGGAGATGAACTGGCTTAGGGTGGCCAAACAGCCGGTGAGCCTTTGTAAGCCCTTGACATTGCGTATAGGGCCTATGTTGGAGATGGTTGTGATTTTTTTGGGGTTGGTCTCAATACCACATTCGAACATGATGTATCCAAGCAGCTTCCCCTTTGGAACCCCGAAAACACATTTTTAGGATTTAATTTGATGTTGAAGCTTTGGAGGTTCGCGAACGTTGCGGCCAAGTTTGCGATCAGGTCATAAGCTTGAGCCATTTTGACCACTATGTCATCAATATAGACGACAATTGTTGGTTTTAGCCGCTCAACTTGGTTAGGCTAGTCGAGCAGGTCAATTTGATCGGCAAAGCATTACTGCATGCACCGTTGATAGGTGGCGCTAGCGTTCTTTAGACCAAAAGTCATGGTTTCATAACAGTATGAACCAAACGGGGTGATGAATGAGGTTGCGAGCTGGTCGGACTCTTTCATCGTGATCTGGTGATAGCCTGAGTAGGCATCCAGAAAGGAGAGGATTTCGCATCCTGAGGTGGAGTCGACTATCTGGTCTATTTGTGGCAAAGGAAAATGGTCCTTTGGACATGCTTTGTTGAGACCAATATAATCAACACACATTCTCCATTTCCCAGTCTTCTTTTTAACAAGAACAGGATTGGCTTGCCAGTCGGAGTGTGTATACCTCCTTGATGAATTTGGTTGCCAGGAGTTTGGTGACCTCCTCGCCTATGGCCCTACGCCTCTCATCATCAAAGCGACGCAGGTGCTGCTTGGTGGGCTTTGAGCCCGAAACAAGGCGTAATGCATGCTCAGCGACCTCCCATGGATTGCCTGCCCCTAGGGGTCAACAGGTTCTGGAAGGCCGCACAGAAGCATCACTGCAATAGCAAACTTTGGGCAGCCCTGGCGAACTATGGGGGTAGGGATGAAAATGGATCGGATACAGACGGATATCACCGATATTTCATTTGTTTTCATATTTCTATCTAGATTTGGATTCAAATACGGATAGTGTCAACTATGTTGGATAGGATACAATTGGATATCGACATCATAAATATGCAATTTGAGTATTCGGATACGGATATGGTATCAGATGTTGGATATCCGAACTCGGATACGGACAGATCTCAACCCCTCTAAACGGATTTGGTTTCGAATACGGTCGGAAAATATCCATACCGTTTTCATCCCTAGGGGGTTCATTCCCCATCCATGATGTTGCACTGGACCTGGCGGGCATGACCCCAAGCGCCTTTGCTAGGTCATGCATGCGTGGCATAGCGTGCTACACTGAGCGCGCCAGTGCAGGTGGTGGCTGGCTCTGCCGCCTTTGTCGTAACTCCTTGCCGTGCTCCTGTGCACGCGTGAGGGCCTCCACATGAGGGTCCGGAGGGGTGTGAGTCTATGGAGACTCCGCTCCCACCGGTGGCTATCCTAGAGCATTTGCCATAGTGCACTCCCGGGACAGAGGGTGGCTAAATGCCACGACATCGCCGATGCTGGAGCTGTCGCTTTCAACCTCATCATCCATGAGGTTGTGGAAAGAGGCGGGAGCATAGCCCGCCATCCCCACAAATTTGGATGTGAGAGGGGGCGGTGTTAGCATCCTTCGGAGCCCTCATGCGTACATGTCCATAGGAGACACAAGGCCATAGGAGAATCGGTCGCATGGTGGTTGCAGTGGGGACAATAGGGTCCCTCCAGAGAGTTGGCGGAAGATATAAAAAAGCGAGTAAAGAACATTATGTATGTTACTCACAGTGGAGTTTGAGCCCAGTGTGGGCTCAGAGTGGAGCATAGGCGTCTCATTAGTGAGGTCGCCGAGTGGTCTAGAGCTGATGGAGGGCGCTCCTCCTCCGACAGGGGCCGGGACAAGTGCCTCCTTGCAAAGGCGAAGCACGTCAAGCTAGTCGGTGACAAAATCTAGGCTTCCGAAGAGGAAGGTCTAGGATGGCTCAAAGATGGGAGGAACCCACATCCCAATAGGTGGGAGTGCGGGAAACTATAGCGAGCAGAAGCGAGTCATATCGCTTGAGCCTGTTATGATGAAGATGGCAGAAAGGTGGGCCATCCGATGACTAAAAGCGTGAATGTACATCGTCCTCCCCACCGACGGCGCCAACTGTCGGTGCGAAAACTAACCAACATGTAAATATTTGTAGTTTTGCCATACATTGTGATTAGATGTGGCCTAACACTCAATAACACAGGGTTTATACTAGTTCAGGCAACATGCCCTACGTCTAGTTTGAGTCGGTCGGTGAATTTATTCCAGATCCTAGGTGCTCGAAGTTTGCTGTGGGGTTACAAACAAGTGGGAATAAGATGGGGGTGTTAGAGGTCCGGTCGAACTCTAGGCTGAAGGGCCAAGAGTGATAGGAGCTCCTATGTGCACTAAGTATTGGAATGTATGCTCTGTGTAGCTTTAGAGTTCTAGAGTAGTGAAGCTGTTCTCGTGCTCAGAATGCCTAAAGCTAGCAGAGAGAGTCAGAATTGATCGTCTGTCATCCATTTTAGGAGAGAGCGCATCCTATTTTATAGGTGAAGGGGATAGCCTTACAAGGGAGAGAGTGTGTGAGAGAAAGAGAGCGTGTGTGCTACCTAGTCTTGTTGCCCACGCCGTCGAGTACAAGATGGTTTATTGGCGCCCATAATACTATTGACGCCTAGGTGCATGTGGTAGGCTCCATCGTGTTCTTCTGGTATGGAAAATGCCGGTGCCTACCATATTGTAGGACAAATGTCGACGTCCACAATACTATTCGTGTTCTGACATGTTTGGAAGGTTGCAAAGCACCCTTCTGACATGGCCTGATAGTACTATCCTGCAGGTGTGCAGGATACGGTCCTTGGTATTGTAGTTGACTTGAGCACCTTGCCTTATCTGCTCGACCTAATTTATTGGGTCCTCACTGAGCAGGCATCCCCAGCCGGTCATTCCCAGTTGGCTTTGACCGCGTCGGTCGGAGAAGAGCCATAAGCAGAGGTTCGGTGTATTCTTGGTCAGAGAAGCGGGTCAGAGTCAGAAGCGAGCGCCATCCCCTCCTTGGCCAGGCCTTCCGGTCAGAGAAGCGGGTCAGAGTCAAAAGTGAGCATCGTCCCCTCCATGGCTAGGTCTTCCGGTCAGAGAAGCAGGTCAGAGTCGGAAGTGAGCACCGTCCCCTCCTTGGCCAGGCCTTCTAGTCGGAGACTGTATTGTTCTTCCGGCCTATCGTTAGGTATCTAGGCCGGTCCAGGAGTTGCGCGTCATTTGTAATGTCATCTGTTGTGCCGAGCTTTTGCTAGGAAGTGAGCCCATTAGGGACCCTGGGTTTGTGAACCCGACAGAAGTACTCCCTCCATTCTAAATCATAGACATTTTGGCTTTTCTAAATACATAGCTTTTGCTATGCACAATGGTAGAGCCAGAATTTCAATCTTGAGTATTTCCACATCAAAAAAAGTCTAATACATAAGTTCAAAATATAGTTTAGAGTAGTATGTTACCGACAATTAAAGTCATAAAAATAGACAAATAAGAAAATGTTTAGATCTAAGATATGCATGAAACAAACTAGAACTTACAAAATACTATAATGTTGCTTTAACTTTGCCATTCTTCATGGGGTTGATGATAGTCTTTGTCCTTAACTTGTAGAAAGAACTGCTCAATAAATGTAACCAAGCAATCATGGAAATATTGATCCCAACTTATTTTCTAATTTTTTCTTCACATAATTCATAAAATAAAGTACTCTTTCAACACTAGCGGTTGCTATTGGAAGCACTAGCACCAATTTGAGAAGCTTGTAAACATCTTCATGTAAAAGATGCTTCTTTGTTTCAACAAGCCTAATGGAAAACCTAGCAAAGACTTCTCACACTTCTAAACCTTTCATCAGTGTGCATATCGGTAATGTACAAATTTAGTTGAGAAGGAATATGATTCAACTCTAAGCTTGAGAAGAGAGGTTGGGAGCCAAGCTGATATAGGTTGTTGTGGGCTAAAATCAATGAATATATCAGAGAATACTTCATTATACATTTTTATATATAAGTATACATACATATATACTTGAAAGTACATCAAAAAAAGTTGACTATTGCTAGGAACACCCAAGAATACCCCTACATCCACCTATGAATATGCACTTATATATACACTATATCTAGATAAATTGTAAACAATATATTTTAAAAAGTCAAACATCTTATAACAGGGGGAGTAGCAGACAAGAATTAACGATGTCAAATAGTAATCGAACTAATGGTATATTTGGTTTGCATTCCAAAGCTATAGTTTCTTCATCCGAACTCCCAATCAGATGTTGCATATATTTTTTTGATCGGCTCGATGAGAGGAACACAATGATGAAGTCTATTATGCATTTTGACAAAGTTCCTAAACCACCCTCGATGGTTTGGGAAACCATCTGAAAACCTATAATCAACCTCCTTTTGATAATTTTGGTTGTCAACTTGTTGTCAACACATTCAAAATCAACTATTAAAATTTAAAAACATTCGGTTCCTGACAACTCTTTAAAATAAGCAAGCCATTTAGGTATCACGAGCTTTGAATGGTGCTTAAAAATAATGGCACTTTAGATTGACTAATGAAGAAAACAATGTTGTATTTGAGCTCATGAATGTGCATATGTCGGGGTCATAACACTGGGATGTCTCAAGGCATCGATTAGATTAGCAGACCACGAGGCCTGCGATGCGCTAGCTGGCAAAGGCCCAAACAACCGAGGCCCAATCAAGCTGAGCAAGCCAAGCCAGACGCAAGGGACAGGGTCAACCAGAACCTCTTACCCTAGCCCTAGCCACATGATGCTCAGCGCATGACCTCTCCCTATTATGATCATCGGAAGAGATAGGGAGAGGTCATGTTTGGCCAAAGTGCTCTAGCTCTGACAAAAGCAAGCATGTCACACTAACCCCATAAGGACCGATGTGGCAGTGGTCACCTCGATCTAGACAGACACCATCCTTGCGTCATGCTGCACCAACAAGATAACACCGCACAATGGTGGCAACAGGTATGAAACCCAACGTCCAAATACGGACCAACAAGACGCGTGTATGATCCCACCCACTATGGGATGAGATCCATGATGTAAGGGACCATGATA
This sequence comes from Miscanthus floridulus, assembly GCF_019320115.1. Taxonomy (NCBI): domain Eukaryota; kingdom Viridiplantae; phylum Streptophyta; class Magnoliopsida; order Poales; family Poaceae; genus Miscanthus; species Miscanthus floridulus. Next base: position 75,317,821 of record NC_089585.1, read on the forward strand.
CCTAAGAGGAAGGATGAATTAGGCAACTTAAAACTCTAACTCTAACTAAGGCCTCTAATTTCACCTAGTCAAAACCTATGCAAAAGATAAACTATCTAAATATGCAACTATGGTTTTGCTAGGTGTGTTGCTATCTCTACCACAAAAGTAGTTATGCAACCTAGGTTTCAAACCTATCAACTAGTCTATTACTAAGCTAGGAGAGTAAAGCACACACCAAGATTGCAATATAAATGCGAAAGCTAAAGAGTAAGGTAGAGATAAGCAAACTCCTATCGACAACTCTGGTATTTTTACCGAGATATCAAGAAGCGCACAAGCTTCCCCTAGTCCTCGTTAGAGCCCCTTGCAAGGAATCCCTCGCAAGGGTCAAGCTCCTAGTTGGGTAACTCCATGGATAGCCTCGAGGCTTCCCCACACGCAAGTGGGTCTCTGACATGCCTTCTAGCAAGCCTCTCCCGGATGCTCCCCACCGTCTTCACTATCAAGCTTCCGGTCAAACCGCCGTGGGCCTTGTTCCCTTCGATACATGGTGGCAGCCACACCACAAACATAGTTGGTGTGATCTCGCAAGACTACAAGCCCCTCCAATGTACAACACTAGTGCGCGCAAGTACCGAGTGGTAAGAGGTGTGCAAACCTCACTAAACACTAGGCCTAAACCTAAAGCAAGCGCATAAGTGGTGGTCCAACTAACCTAAGCACTTCGCAAAGCACCTACGCTAATCACTGAATGTATCACTAAGCACTATGCAAGTGGAGATCACTAAAGTGGTGTATCAACACCCTTGGTATGTTTCCTCAGCTCTCCACTACTCAAATAGCCGGTTGGGGGGTCTATTTATAAGTTCCATGGAGAAAGCAGCCATTGGGCAAAACCTAGCTTTCTACCATTGACCCGACACATAGGTCATCTTGATCGAACACGTCTAGTCATCCCGACCATTGAAGCCGACCAATGGCGCTCACTGTTGATCGGACTCTTTGGCGAGTCCGGTCGCTTACCATCTGACGTGTCCGATCGACGTTTCGCCGTTCTAGAATCTCTCTAGACTCGATCGGATGCCACTGCCTGGCGCATCCAGTCATCCATAGCTATTTCGTCTGGTCCTCACTAAGTTGTTGCTATGATAATGAATAGTGAAGTCCATGCATCCGGTCACTGCTTCACTCAGCGTCTGGTCGCTGTTGCTGATGCCTGTTGTTGCTGAGCAACTGATCGGACATGTCTGGTCCTCCTAGGGCCACGTCTAGTCACCTCTACCGAGCTCATTTCTTTGTGATCTTGCGTCCGGATTGGTTCCCATCTTTATGATTGGACTTTGCTTGATATCTTAGGTCTTCTCTTGTGCTTATAGGGTCTTACTTATGGTGTTGATCATTGGATTATCATGTCGCATTTGTCCAGGTCATGTCTTGCACCCTATTGAACTACGAAACAATTACTTACAAATTCATTAGTCTAATTTGGTTGTGCTGGTCATCAAACACCAAAATCCAAAGTAAATGGGCCTAGGGTCTATTTTCCTTACAATCTCCTTCTTTTTGGTGATTGATGACAACACGACCAAAACAAGCAAATAATAAAAATTTTGGAATTTTAAAACTATTTACTTGCTAGGATGTAATGCAAAAGGCAAGGTTATATGATGCTAAAAAATACCACATGTAAACATCTTTGGAAACTTATCATGCCCTTACAAATGTCCCCATGTGGCATTATGGATTTAAGCCTCCCCCTAACTCCATAATCCACTATCCTCCCTTTCTCGGACCATTACCACTTGTAAATTATTATGATCGGGCTTGCTTATGGTCCTATAAATTCTCCCCCTTTGGAATCAAACACCAAAAAGAAAGACATTAGTAGCACAAGGGAGGGTCAAACTTTGTGATCCTTTGTATGTGGAGTGGAATATGTCACAAAATTGACTCTCACATTACATGGACTAAGTTCCCCCTAAATATATGCATACATATGATGGAGAATTTAGTTTATGCATAATTGGCAAATTAACGCTCAAGGGAGTTTAATGTATATAATGCATGGAGAAAGCATATAAATACCAAAATAAAATCAACATGATGATATCAGTTTAGAAATACCACATGTGGAAACTAATCTGATTTATACCACTTACAATAGGTGGTGGATATTTAAAGTATGATGCTTAACTCCGAAGACTTCATTTTCCTTGCAATGAGACTACTACACACATGATAAGCTTGAAGAGGTGTTAGTCTCAAAGCATCTAACTTGTAGAGTAACCTCCCCCTAAATTTATGCACACAAATATAGAATACTTGTAGGAGACATGCACATTAATTTTAGAAAAAAATACCACTTGAAAGATGACATCACATGAATGTGAGAATCATTTTCGAAGGTGATATTCGAGAGAAATTATCTATAATTTAGACTCTAGCACATATTAGATGAACAATTGTAAAACAAACTATGTGCCATGCTCCTAAACAATTTAAACCATGTAGGTTTGCTCCAAGGGTTAAGAATGAAACTGAGCAAGCCTACCATAAGATATACCTAGTGTATGAAAGACAAAAGATTAAACATGCAAATACAAACCTAGGCATGAAAAGGAACTAGATGCTCATTGAAATTGCAAGAAATTAAATCTAGTTACCTAACATGGGAAGGAGAATTTGGCTCCATAGTATTCACTAACCCACTTGGCAATTACCTTGTCCATAATGATGCACCCCATGAAATACACCCATACTTTGCCAAGTCTCCAAATTCTCAGAAGTCCATCAGACTTCTCACTTCCCTTTCAGGATTCAAACCTTCTTGGTGCTCTTCATGTTGGAAATGATCTCCTTTGGCACCCAAATGCGTTTGCCCCCATTGTAGGCTTGCTTGTTCACCTTGATGGCCACCACTATGTCATTTTTCTTCTTCTTCAAGAGATAAGGTGTGGAGGCCTTTTTGTCCTCCTTGTTGGTGTATGTGTTGGAGGACTTGCTTGTTTCCTTTTTGTTTTTCTCTTTCTTCTTAGCTCCTCCCCCATTCTTCACCTTTCACTCAAAGGACTTGTGGCCTTTCTTGTGGCACACATAGCAAACCATGGTTTATCCTTCATCAAGCTTCTTCACTCCCTTAACAGTGTTATCTTCATGATGTTGGGTTTGCTCCGTTTTGCCTTTTACTTGAGTCAAATCCTTGGTAAGGCGAGCCACTTCTTGCTTGAGTTACTCATTCTCCATTACGACCTCTTGTGTGCATGTATCTACAACTTTCTCAGCACAAACTTGGTTGCACAAGGGTGAGTCTAAACATAAATCATTGCAAGAAGTAGAAGAATCCTTTTTAGGCATGTCAAAGATAGAACTTTTCTTTTTAGGTGCCTTGGTGAGGGTTGTATCGATGGCTTTAAGATTAGCAACTTTATTAGTTAGCTCATCACAATGTTTGCACATGGTTTCTATTTTAGCAAGCAAACTTTTATAAGCATCTTGTGAGCTAGCTAGCTTTTCTTTTAATTTTTCATTTTTTTACAAGTTGCTCATCATTGATTGTGCATGCATTTTTTGTTACACTAGCCTCAAGTTGCTCAATTTTAGTAGATAGTTCAATATTGAGATTAACAAATGTCTCATATTGTTCAAGCAATGTTTTATATGCTTCTTATGAACTATATAGTTTTTCTTGCAACATTTTTAGCTTCTTTTGTTAGCTAGTGCAAGCCTTAGCATATTTAAGATTTTCTTGCACAAGTTCATTAAGAGAAGGCATTTCATCATCATTCTCATTCTCATTCTCACTATAGGATGAGCTTTCGTTACCTTATGCCATAAGGCACACTCAAGAAGAGCTTGATGATGAGCGCTTGTGGCCTTGCCTCTTGTGATGGTCTTCTTCACTTGAAGAATCATCCCATGACCTTATTGATGTGAGGGCTTTGTCCTTGCACGCCTTCTTCTTTGTCTTGGATGTGGGCTTGTTTGGACAAACTTCCACAAAGTGCCCCAACTCGCCACATCCATAGCATCCTTTCTTTTTTTTGCTCATTTCTTTTATTGGTGAAGATGAAATCTTGAATTTGGATGGGCACACTCTTGACATTGAGCCTTTGGATCATCTTCTCCACTTTGTTGATAAGTTTGATTAATTCTTCATTAAGGTCGGAGGTGGAGGAGGAAGATTGATCATCATCACTTGAATCTACATGATCGTCATCATCATCATCATCCTCTTCTTCTTCATCATCTTCACTTGAGGAGCTTTAGCTTGAGCTTGTCTCAACTTGCTTGCCATTCATCTTCTTTTTCTCGCTACATGCGAGAGCTTTGCCTTTGCTTGATGATGAGGCTTCTTCTTGACCCATCTTCTATGACATTTCAAATGCCACTATCTTGATAATGACTATGGCCGAGGTCATGGTGCTCAAGTCCTCCATGTTATGAAGGATAGTGATGATGCTTGCATATTTCTTTTGTGGTAGCACGGAGATGATCTTCCTCACGATGTCCACATCATCTAGCTTTGTTAATCCTATTGAATAGAGCTTATTGATGATTAGATTCAAACGAGAATACATATCATGAACAAGCTCATCATCATTCATTTTAAAGGAATTATAATTTTGTTTAGCTAGACAATGTTTTTGCTCATAGACATTAGTTGTGCCATCATGGAGCTCTTGGAGTTTTAACCAAATGTCATATGCCATATTTAAAGTAAACACTTGGTTAAACACATCCATGCCAAAAGATTCAAACAAGCAATTTTTAGCTCTGGCATTGAAATGAATTTCTTTTTCTTCACTCTTTGTGGATTTATCGGGATTCTTAATGTGTTGCATCCCATCACGAGTGACTCTCCAAACACCCAAATCTACTGCCTCAAGGTGACAAGCTATTCTAGCTTTATAGTAGGGAAAGTTAGTGCCGTCAATGTGTGGAGGCTTAGAGGTATCTATCCCAACCACTCTAAATAGCGTCGGCTCAACGGCGGTGAAGCCAAGGGTCCAAATTGAGCCAACCGGCTCTTATACCAATTGTAAGGGACCGTGACGCCTAAGAAGGGGGAGGGTGAATTAGGCAACTTAAAACTCTAACTCTAACTAAGGCCTCTAATTTCACCTAGTCAAAACATATGCAAAAGATAAACTATCTAAATGTGCAACTACGGTTTTGCTACGTGTGTTGCTATCTCTATTGCAAAAGTAGTTATGCAACCTAGGTTCCAAACCTATCAACTAGCCTATTACTAAGCTAGAAAAGTAAAGCACACACCAAGATTGCAATGTAAATACAGAAGCTAAAGAGTAAGGTAGAGATAAGCAAACTCCCGTCGACGACTCTGGTATTTTTATAGAGATATCGAGAAGTGCGCAAGCTTTCCCCTAGTCCTCATTGCGTTAGAGCCCCTCACAAGGAATCTCTCACAAGGGCCAAGCTCCCAATTGGGTAACTCCATGGATAGCCTCTGGCTTTCCCCACATGCAAGTGGGTCTCCGACGTGCCTTTCGGTAAGCCTCTCCCGGATGCTCTCCGCTGTCTTCACTATCAAGCTTTCGGCCAAACCACCGTAGGCCTTGTTCCCTTCGATACACGGTGGTGGCCACACCACAAATGTGGTTGGTGTGATCTTGTAAGACTACAAGCCCCTCTGATGTACAACAATGGTGCGCGCAAGCACATAGTGGTAAGAGGTGTGCAAACTTTACTAAACACTTGGCCTAAACCTAGAGCAAGCGTATAAGCGGTGGTCTAACTAACCTAAGTACTTCTCAAAGCACCTACGCTAATCACCGAATGTATCACTAAGCTCTATGCAAGTGAAGATCACTAAAGTAGTGTATCAACACCCTTGGCATGTTTCCTCAGCTCTCTACTACTCAAATGGCTGGTTGAGGGGTCTATTTATAAGTCCCATGGAGAAAGTAGTCGTTGGGCAAAACTCAGCTTTCTACCATTGATCGGACGCGCAGGTCATCCTGATCAGACACGTCCGGTTGTCTCGACCATTGAAGTCGACCGTTGGTGCTCACTGTTGATCGGACTCTCTAGCGAGTCCGGTCACTTACCATCTGACTTGGCTATGGTCTTGCACCGTAGTAAGAACTAGAACATGAAAGGTGATAAAATGGTTCTGGTTGCTTACCACCTACTTGAAAGTAGAATAGGTGCTTACATAGAATGGTTAGTTAATGAACTAATGATGGCTGCTGATAAAATTGAATATAAGGACGCATGTTTAGTAATGCTTCCGCAGATACAGTAACCCACAAGCCAAATAACCCTTGCGTATCCTTGGAGTCTTTTATTTTCCTCCTGTCTGGTAAGTCTTACTGAGTATAATCGAGTACTCAGGGTTTTATTCCCCCTATTCCAGGTTTGTATAATCCGCTTTTTCTTTTTCTTAGGAATTAGTAATAGTTTTTCCATTTCAATTTCTGAGCTAGATTTGTATAATTGATATAAATTCATGTAGGTGTCCAAAAATTGCGAAACAAATTTTGTTAGGTTCCTAAAATTATGATCTATCTAGTAGGATAGATAGATCATGCATATCTATGTTGATACTAAGGGCTATTAAATTGTTTGAAAGCGCTTAATATTATTAGGGTAATTATTGTACAAAATTTTGTGGTAAATCGGTGATAGCTTTGATCCTAAAATTTTTACAGTAGCTTCATTGTATTATTATGTGCTTACTATATTTTTTGTAGCCCTAATATTGCTTGTTTATTAGGGTAGCTACATATCCACTAAACCTTTAATTTGATTAAGAGCATAATACTGATTTAGGAAATTAAGCACTTGTTAGGGTGAGCTTGACACTTGATTTGATAGAGCTGATAGTTAGCTTGGTATCTTAGTTATTAGAGCTAGCTTAGTAGCTTAACATGTGTATTCTTATTTTAAAAGTTGTTGTTACCTAAATACTGAATTGTTGCATCATCATCACATGCATATAGAGAACGAGTCGATGGAGATCGTGACCACTGGCGATCACGAGTTTGAGGAGATCGTCGAGGAGTAAGAGGAGATTCTCGTACAGGGGGAGGTCCTAAAGCTGCCACTGACTAACACAGTTGACACCGCACCTGTCCAAGGCAAGCTTCGGTGCATAACCCTTATTTTTGATAATCACTATATGTATATATGTGATGTGCATTTATGTTACAGGATTTTTATGGAAACCACATGCATAGATTATCTATCCTATGAGTCTTACTAGTGCAGGTTCCAGTAGCTGCTATGCTTAGGTTTTTGGTAGCGTGAGTAACCTATCATTACTCACAATAGGTGATTATTATAATTACTCTCATGATAAAATTATGAAAGGAAAATGGAGACCAGGCAAGGATATGGTATGGGTATTGGTGGGTGTTACGAGTTGTGTCCCATGGCCACGGGGCTTAGCTTGGTTACACTATTTTCCCTGTCCATGTCGATTGAGAACCATTTGTTGCCATGTATGGTAGTCAGATCACAGACTTATTATCCTGAGCACATACTTGCTTATGGGACCTGGAAGGCCCGTTACACTCTTGTCGTGGATTCTGGCTCTTTCGGACCGATGGATTGGAGGCGGGGAAACGTGGAGGTCTAAGCACCATACTGAGACTGGGTCTCAAGTGTAGGGGCTTAGAGTCTAAGTTTGGACGGGGACCTAGACCTCGTGACAGGAGTGGAATGGGCTGGTCTTGTTTGTGACTGGGGTACAAATGGGGCGTGTGTTTTGGGGTACCTAGCTGGGATACATTGATTCATGAATTGCCATTTTCATGAGACGGTACTATCCGATGTAGCTAACTTTTGGGATGCTTAGTGTCTAGTGGAAGACAAGTGCCTCTAAAAGCATATTATTTTGGGTGGTTCTGCCACTCAAGTCAAGTTAGCTAGGACCTCCCTCAGGCTCTCAGCCCTTTGGTTGGGAGAACCTCTCCTTTGTAACAAGCCTTGGCCCCCAACTCTATATAAGGGCAGCCAGGGCTCCCACATTCACATATTCTCATTCATCATCCTCTACCACTCCATCCATTCACCATAGCAGTAGGGCTCCTAGAGCATCTCTTCAGGCTACCCCTCAACTAGCATAGGTTCTACCACCTCTTTCACCATTCTTGCACCCCCATTGTAAGAACTTCAGAGCATTCAAGCGAGGAACAAGCACTCGATCTTCTCTAAGACTGGACATAGGGCTCTAGCCTAAACTAGTATAAATCCTTGTGTCTATTCGATGCTACCATCATCTTCCTAGAGCAGCACGACAATTGTATAAGTTTACTAGTTCAGTTTATGAAACACCGACAGTTGGCGTGCTAGGTAGGGGGCTGTCGCACACTCTTGATTATTGAGATGGAAGTGGTGGCTCCATGCACTGCCAATAGACTTGTTGGTGGAATGGCCTGTGGCGGTCACATTCACCGTGAAAACTATGGGTTCATCGGCACCAAAGGGCTAGTGCCCACATCCGCCATCGGCCATAGTCCAGACCTCCACCTTGGAAATCTGAGTTCCATGGCCGGCAGTGGACACACTCCTAAAACTACCCTTGGGGGCTGCATCCTAGAATTCACCTACCTAGAGGGGCCATTACCCTCGCTCGTCACAAGCCATGTCCGAGTTTCTTATCCAAGAAACCAAAGGACCACGACTCACGATGAACTCACCCGAGGAATGACCTTGACCAACCACATCCTTTTAGGGAATGACGTGGTTAACCACCCCAAAGGGATGACATCCGCGTATGCCCTTAGCTATGGCCTAGACCTCCACCTTAGGAATCTAGGTCCCATAGCTATGGTGGGCGCACTCTCAGAACTGCCCACGGGGGCTACATCCCAGAGTTCACCTACGTAGGGAGCCTAGGGCCTTCTCTCATCACTAGCCAGGGCAAAGACTTCTACCCAGGGAGCTAGACAGCCATAGCACATGGCGATCTCACCCAAGGAATGGCCTATGGTGGCTACATCCTTCTAGGGAACCACGAGATCACTCGAACCAATGGGGCAACACCCGTCATCAGCGTATACCCAGTCTAGACTTGTCGCATGGTGAAGATAGACCCTACAATAGAGTCACACCTCGGACAACATCTCCACCACCAGCGGAACACAGTGAGCCAGGGCACACATGAATAATGAAGCCACCCACCACCACGCGGCTTTGTTGCTAGTGGTCAAGGGACGAGCCAACGCGACGCCGTGCACGGTCAAGCCCAAAACCAAGGTTCCATCCCGTAAGGTAGATACATCACCCATCATGCCTTAGCAAGCTATCAGTTACCACCCAGAGGCACGTGCATCCAGAGGGGAAGACCCCTTGAGCGTGTTGCACGCCATACTAAGCAAATCAAACTACGTCGCGCTCAGGATCCACTTTCACAGCAATAGGTCGTGTTAGCCCCGCATTGAGGGCACATGTCACACTCAAAGGTGAGGGCACGACGATCGCGATGTCGTCGCGCCATGAGGGCCCAAGTGCTAGCACATGCGAGCCCTCCTAGCTAGAAGCTATAGTAGGCTGGACACTAAGAAAATGCGCTTGGGGATCATGGGCCCGTCGAGGATGTCAAGCTGGTAGAGGCTGACCTGAAGCTAGCCAAAAGGCTGACCCACGCTGGCTACAACCATTCCAAACATTGAAGATGTGTCCTCATCAACTTGTAGCCCAGAGATTGTAGTGACTCCATCATGAACAAGCACCCAGGGGCGCAACGTGCCCTAGGCTATGACAACTGGTTCATCAGTAGCATCCAGTACACCGGTCAGTAACGTTATCTCTAGCTCTAGCCGCTCTACCCAAACACATCCACATACACATGTAGGATCACCCCTAGCTTTAGAAAAACATGACCAGCTCACGGAGCAAACCACGAGACAGCGCGCTCGAGCCCCCCATTCTAGAGCCACTTAGATTCCTAAGTGACCCGATCTAGCTCGTGCCAGCAGTCGAACACAAGTCGTGGAGGCCACACATGAGGGCACGTACACATGTCCCATGACATATCACTACTTGTCACCGTCCTAGAGACCCTTTCTTGAGCGTCTTCTGACCACTCACCGCGTCGCGACAAGCCGGTGGCCCACGTCCTGACCTCTCGCTCGATCGTCGCTCTAGCTGACCCAATGGACTAGCTCCTAGGCGAGGCTCATCACCTACGCATGAGCCTGAGAGAAAATGGGAAACTTGTTCACTCAGGACTAGGAGGCGAAAGGAAAGGATGATTCATGTTGATCTCTCACTTTCTTCTCGTACCGTGCCGAATCTATGATCATCACTTGCCATTTTGTCTCTCCAACGGATCGCATGCATTTTAGCCTTGTGGGCTAGCCCCTAGGTTAAGACACGCAATCGCAGACATAGATCTAAGGTGTGAAGCACTTTCTAATTCGAACAGAAAGTAAGAGAAAGAATGGTAGAATGACAAGCGAATAAACCAATTGCACTCTAGGTGCAAAGACCCCAAGCATCATCCGTCATCAAATGAGAGACCTGCTCCGAGACTCCCCATGTATACTCGTAGTGGGGCAGAACGATGAACTAGTTTCCAAGCTCCTCACCATAACGAGACGCCTCTTAGGCCAAGCCTCTCGGACTAGCTCCAAGGCAAAGTTAGGCACTCACGTGGATAGGGAGCAAAAGGAAACAAAGAGCCGCTCTGCCCGAGAGAGGGGAACAGGGAAAATCGAAGCCAATGCCCTCTACTCTCTTTCTCCCCTTGCATCAAACCTTATCAGCAACCCAACCCTAATGTCTCGATCACAATGTCGGGCCGCATAATGTTCAACTCTATGGGCCAGTCCCCAGGCTAAAACATGCACCCGTGCTCACAAGGCTAATGGAGAAGGAGCACATCTGACCTGAACAAGAGGAACACAAGTGGCAACACGACAAGATGGGATCACACACCAGCAACACCACACGCGGGAGCGGCAAGCTACACGACAACCAAGTAGCCCTCAACAAGCATGATGCTCGAGCAAGTCGATCCACCTGTGCTAGAAGCAAATAGTCATTCACAGTCGACCCCACACTTTTAAGAGAAGAAGGCTGAGTGAGCGACCTCAACAAGAACGAGTCCCGCATGGCGAACTCGATGAGGATCAAGTCAACAAATGACTCACTTGTGGAGCGCTTGTGCTTGCCCGAATGACCATGGCAGGCGCATCATCTGGCCAAATGAAACCGTTGAAAATGCCATAAGGCCCCAAGAAGCATGATCCACTCAAGAACATCGGGCGCCTTAGTGCACACTCAAATGGTGTATTAGGGCCACTCCATTTGAGCCTACAAGAACTGCTCCCCTAGAGGGAAACCCAGTGAGGAATGATAAACATGCCTCATCTCCTGATTGCGGTAGAATGCACTGCAGCACATGGGCACGAATCCCCATAGCCCACTAACGGCTCAACGGCAAGCCTAGACAGACAGAAAGATTCGTGAGAATCAGCAACACAGTGATCAACTAGCTCGGGCCAAAAACCCTTTACGCCAAGGATCATTAAATAAGCCAGTCGAACAACTGACATTGATGATTACAAAAGGGAAATTGGGAAAAGCAACGCATACATCGGAGCCTCAAGGACTCATGTGTTAGCCAATTACAATACTATCCTAAACATTAGGATCATCGGCTTCTGAAGCCACGAACAAGAACCTCTAGTCTAGCCGTTACATAACTAGATAGACCCAAGGTCACGATAATCATCGAATCCCCTCCCGCTCATGATGGACACCTCATGAAGTAGGAACACCTATACAAGGTGTCTCTAACCTTTAAAGCTGCACCATGAGCAAGAGAGGACTATCGAAAGAAGCCTCGGGGATGACCACCTCGTGGAGCTTCCTCTTACATCTGAGGAAGAGAAGCCCACCAAAAACTGCCTTGACACCACCTCCAGTAGAGCTAGGGGAGGAACACATGGCGATGGGCTAGCAAGCAAGCCACCGAGCTAATGCTCGAATGCTCCTAGACTAGAGTTGGGAGCCGTGTGCCTGCCAACCATGGGGAACCTAGCGACCTGAGCCTTCCATGGCCATGTTCCTCCCTATCTTTGTGGAACTTCCTCTAACACCTATGAAGGATGAACACCGATAGGGCATGGTAGAGTCCAATCTCCGTAGATCCTTCCTGGCCACGGCGGAGCCGCTAGAATAGCCCACGAGCCATTACGCTTGAAGAAGGCAGTCGTTCTCTTACTCAGATTGAACACTAGGCAAAACTCGAAGATTGGGGAAAGAAGTAGGGATGAAGCTTGCTACCCTCTTCCCCTTGACTTAAATAGGTGGCACGAAGATGAAGATAGAGAAGACAGTGGTTCGCGTTCAGGATGGGTGCAGACCCTAAGGTGCACTCACAATTAAGGGGCAGAAGACGCAGTGGTTTAGTCCCCCAGGCAACATGAGACTAGCAACGGTCGTCGAAGATACATCAAATGCATGAGTTCTCCCTAACATTTACTAACCGCTTTCTCATTGCAAAGGGGAGGTGGCTAGGCGAAAGAGCGAGCGGCGGATGCCAACATGGTAACATATCCTGAGTAAGTCTCGTATCTTTCATTATCTTTCAATTCATGTGCCCATGGTTTATGGCGCACAACCATTTATAAGAGAGTACTGCCAAGACACGATGTGGCTAGGGGAGGTTGACAACCCCCTAGGGTCACGCACTAAGTGACCCTCCACATCCACGACCCCATGTCATGCTTAGGAAAACTTCTCTTGGGCCAACCCTTAGAAGGGTTCGAGGCCACAAAAAGGATAAGGGCAGGGAAGAGATGGGCCATCATAGCTCTAATTGGTGGTGTGGAGCCACATGACCATCTCTCCCTATGTCTGAGTCGTCCACTTCAAAGTCTCCCAGGTTGACCCCCTCTGGGGGAGGCATCTTGCCCTCTAGCCATTGCAGAGGTAGTTAGGGACCAATAGGATTGTCGACCAATGATTTATGGGATGTCTCACGTGAGGCACAACCAAACTCCATGTTGATTGGGGAGGATATTGCGTCCTGCTCGAATTACCCATAGACCCCAACAAGGTGCACCACTCTGACCACGTGGTTATGGTGGACATGCTTCTACCCGCATGGGGCAAAACCAAAACTGCCTATAACAAGGCAACACGACCCCTCTAGGATGGCAAGGAAACTAGGGAAAATAGAGTTGGGTCCCCATGACCCCAAAAGAGGTCAGGGCCAAGCCTCGATCGACTCTACCCCACGACCTAGTCTTAGACCTAAGGCCTGCTCTAGAGACTCACAAATCATTAGGGGTCCATGATCTCTCAGGGAGAGATCAACAAAGCAAAAAGGCTGGGGCAATGTGCAATGTGAAGCCCAAAGCATGATCGCGGCTCGGTCACATAGAAAAAGCAAAGGTCCAAGACCTACGAGCCAACGCACGATCGCAAAAATCCTCATGATCGAGCAAGAGAGAGGTCGGGGAAATGCACCCCTATTTAACTAAGGCGCGAAGCACCCTTAAGGAACCCCAAAAACACAGATGCGACCCTGACTCAAGAGCTTGGGGGCTCATCGAGGGAGCCAAAACATATTGAAAAGAACATTCTTTTCACCCAACTCTGGGCAATACTAGAGCAGATGATCCGCTTGAACATATTGAACCATGACATCACTGTCTAGGCAGCTTCATTAGGGACCCTGGAGGCGCCCACTACAAGCGCGGGAGGAAGAAAGGTGAGAAATCACCTCCCGTTCCTCCCCAAAGCACCCTAGCCTCAGGAGCAGGGGCGCATAGGGAAGAAAGAATGGGGCTAGGATGAACCCATAGGCCGCCACCATCATGCCTCGAAAGGCATGAAGGGATCACCAAGGGACACAATGCCTCCCTTGAACCTAAGGTGGCTTTTTAAAGCTATCTGTAGGTATGGGGAGAAACGGGAAGTTATCCTTGGTGCTCGTGCCTTGGTGACCCAAAACCTATGGGTTCGAGGAAGCGCTTGAGTCATGAGATCCTGTGGTCGGCCTAAGCACTGCCCTAATCATTCCTTGCTCGCAAGTTCCCTTCTAGCATCGACTGTTAAAGGAACAACATTGGCCGTGGCCATCATAAGCGACCCATGGTGGGATGAATAACAAGAACTATGCGGTTCCCCTCGAACAATGATACTCTCGCTTCCTCGCCTCCTCCACACCTAGCCTTTCTAGAAATTCTAGGAGGAATTGGAGTCGCAACCATGAGTAGACTTTTATATATATATATATCCCCCATGCCACATGGCGAACCATGGGGAGATGCATCCAATGTCAAATGCCCATGCAAGGGCGGGAAGATCAAGACCTTCATAAAGGTGGACTTGTACAACATCGACGAGACTACATGGTTCCACTTGGGTCACAAACCCTGACACACGGGGCATTGACACACCAAAGTACCGTAGCTACCTACGCATTAAACACACTTGCCCACAAGGGGTTGAGCAATGAAGCTCAAGCAGGACATGACCACAAGCCTGTGCTCTAACACACGCGTGTATCAGCGCTTTCGCGATCACTTTATGATCACAAAAACACTCGAGGGCTACTATCGGGATCATAACCCTAGGGTGTCTCAAGGCACCGATTAGATTAGTAGGCCACGAGGCCTGTGATGCGCTGGCTGGCAAAGGCCCGAATGACCATGTGGCAGAACCTCCTAAATTATAGGGCCCACATGCAACTGTCACTGTCCAATGACCTCTGATGACTATGTATTTGTTCCTGGTAACTTAAGAAGACTATCGGGTGTCCACAGAGAACCCTGAATCATCCACGATTTCTGAGTAGGATCCCATTATAGAGTCATTGTAGTATTACAACATTTATTTAAATATCTACATTAGAGTAAATTAGCAGAAGTCTTACAATAACTTAGTTTACAAACCAGTTGTTTCAAAACTTACAAACTAAGTTCGATAAATATTGCAAACCATAGTAGTGGAGTGGCATTAGTAACATAATACAAAACACACAATTAAAGTGCCCTGCCCAAGGACCACACAATTACTTGTCATCATCGGATCAAACAACAGTCATGCAGCACGGTCCAAAACAGACCTGCTCATGAGGCTCACCTGCAACAAGGGTCAACGAACCCTGAGTACAAAAGTACTCAACAAGACTTAACCAAAATAAAATTGAGAAGACTCAGGAATGCAGGCTCAGGGATTCAAGGTATGGCTTTAGCAATAATCAAAGTTCTTTTGCGTAAAAGCTCTCTAACAAGATTCTTTATATAACCATTTTTATCATAAAAAAGATCATATACAAAGCTGACATGATCCGTATTGAGATCATGAAACTTCGTATCCAACACTTTCTCAAACCTTACTCAAGTTCCAGCTATTAAACTACGATGATGAACAGTGAGTTGAGTCTCCATAACCGAGGAGCAATGACAATTCGAACGGATTAAACCCAGCTAGGGATTCTAGACCACACAACATATGCAAGTCCCTAACCTACATATACCAACCTACCCTTAGGTCCTCTAAAACAAGAATGGGTCCGTGCCACCCGAGAATACAGTACTCCACTAATCCAGCCCATTGTCATGTGGGTACACGCTATTCCCGCCATCTCTCCACTCCCAGTGCGTGAGTAGCCATTCTTGTAATAGAATCACCGAGTTAAGGCTTACCGGAGTATGTGGTTAGTACTATAAAGTCTCACCTCATGTAGTTCAACAACGGACAGGCCTCAATCAATACAGGCGGAAAGAACCTGCTCATAAGACATTCATGTCTTGTGGCTCTCATACACCGAGTTCGCCTAGTCTAGATTTATTATTCCACATGCTCATATCTCATGATAACATAAGTAACCAAATGTAACCAAAGATCCATTTAAAACTCGCAAGTGACAGGTAATCACCCGACTTTTATATGTCTAAGCATGGCTAAGTATAACTAGGCATTTACGAAGTAAAACTGGTAACAAGGTAGATATGGAAAAATAAGGTTGGTAATGCACCAATTAGGTTTTCACTCAGTCCTAATCACTTAATGCAGTAGAGAAAAGCAAAAGCAATATAAATTTGTAAAACACAAGGTAGGTTTAAATGCATCCAGGGCTTGCCTTGATTGGCGGAAAAGTCAGGTTCCAGAGTCGTTCAACAGATATCAAATCCGACCTCAACAGATGGATTAACCTCCTCCTCAACTTAATTAACTACCACGTGCTCACTTTCGTTCACTACACGTAGTAACAATGCCATGTTTTACATGATGCGAGATACAAAACATGAAGCTTGATAATGGATGCGAAAGTTAAAAACTTGAATACAACTTTCCTTCGCGGTACAGTTACAAGTCAAAACTAACTAAACCTTTTTCATAACACTTATTTCAATTGCCAAGGATCATTACCAACTAATGACCCAAGGTCATCACTCAATCCAAAAATTCAAACAAAACCTAAATCATTAAAGGTTACTATTTGCTTTTATGAATTAATTATTTAATTCAAAATTATGAAATAAATCAACTTATTCCAATTGAGCTCAAATTTTTTGTAAAGGTTCACCACATGATAACTAAGTGGTAAAACAATTTTCATAATTTTTGGATAATTATTTAGGCCTAGAAAAATCATGGAAACTCATTTATTAATTAATTGAGCAATTTTTATCACATTCAAAATGTACTGAAAAGCAACATTTCATATTTTTCCTAAATATTATACATCACAGAGAGGTCACACAAAAATTTTCATAATTTTTGGAGCTCTAAATAATTCTACACAAAACTAACAAAAACTCATACTATTCATCCATTTCTGAAAAAGAAAAATTTCCATTTTTAAACCAAACCGCCACTGACAGATCGACCCCACCTGTCAGCACCGATCCCTGTGTTGACCACGGCGATGATGCATGCTAACCAGTGATTCCTTGCCACCGGTGAGATCAACGACGACGGTGAAGGCACCAACATGTTCATCACAACGAGGCACACCTACTGATGTCACTACTTGCATCGATTATAGCTCAATACGAGCTCGACGCCGGCCACGACGGACACGGCGGAGTGGCTGTGCTATGCCGGTGAAACAAGACTAGTAGAGCTTAAACAAACTACAGGGGAAGGTTCAGCAGCTCACCCCAAACACGATTGAGCAAAAAGCGAGACCGGAGGAGCAGCGGAGAGGTAGGTTGACGGTCACAGCAGCTGTGGTGGCGCGAGCAACGACGACGGCGATGTTCAGGTGGCTGTGGTGGAAGAAATGACCAAGCAACAAGGCATAAAGCACCACGTCATCAAGGTGAAGCTGGATCAACACGTAGCAAGAGCAACGGCTCACCGTAGAGCGATGGCCACGGTGAAGTGCACGCGACGACGATGCTACCGGCCACGAGGAAGAAAGGCAGCGAGCGGCGTTCCTTGGTGAAATCAGGCACCAAGGCTCGGTGAACTAGGTTCGCAAGGAGTAGGCGGAGCTAGGATAGGCTTTGTCGAGATGGTAAAGACACTATAGCGATGGCGCAAGCACGACGGAGCAGCGACGGTGGCGACTAGAAAAACAAAGGAGGAGAAAGAAGAGAACGACGACTACGTCGGGGCTCAAAACGCGACCAGGAAGCAAAGAGAAGCCACGCAGGGGCCTTCTCCGTGCTAGCGCGGAGCCAAAGGTGGCCACGACGACGACTAGAATGCAATAGAAGCTCGCCGTCGGTGAGGTGGCTTCTGCGGTTACGGTTCACCGAAATTACAAAATTGCCACTCGATTTGAATCCCAAAATACTCCCAAATTTATATGGCAACTCAAAAATATCCAAAAATAAAAGTTGTTACAAATTCAAAGTTCTATAACTTTGCTTTTTATAACCATACCCAAATTCGGTCTACATTTTGAAATGCAAGTTTGAATTCAAAAACGGGACATTTTAAGAATTTACGCCTTTTCAAATTACTTCAAATTTTATAAAACAACTTTTAAAACTCCAAAAACCAACTATGTACATCTCAACAAGCTCTACACTTTTGTTTTTAGTCTCAACCCCAAAATGTGCTTAGATTTTGAAATGGCTTTTCTAGGGTAAAATTAAATGTTGAAATCAGGATTTTCGGAAATCCAATCCAACACAATTGTTTTGAAATTGATTCAACCATCCAAGTCAACACATATAACATAAAAGTAAACTTGTTTTAGTGAACGCATACCCACATTTTCACTAAGACCAAATGCTTAGCAATGCATATGATGACATGGTAGGTTTTAGTACTTAAAACACCCGAGGTGTTACAATCCTTCCCCCTAAAAGAAATCTCGTCCTGAGATATAAAGTCCAAGGGTAAGTAATGGAAAAGGAAATGTGTCGAGCGAACACATACAAAACCTATCCATAAAATAGCTAGGGTCCTTTTACAAAACACGATTTGTAATGACAGAGCAAAACTAACATTATTCTATATTGACGCAAGAAACTCTGGAAACTTTTCTAGCAAGTAATCTTCGGATTCCCAAGTAGCTTCTTCTTCGGAATGTTGATTCCATTGTATCTTGTAGAACTTGATTGTCCTCCTTCAAGTGACACAATCTTTCTGATCCAGAACTTGGATAGGATATTCAGAATAGGTCAAATCAGGTTCAAGTTCCACTCCTTCAACCTCAACATTCTGCTCAGGCACTCGGAGACACTTCTTTACTTGAGAAACATGGAACACATCATGCACAGCTAAAAGATGTTCTGGTAACTTCAAGCGATATGCCACCTTTCCACACCTTTCCAAAATTTGAAATGGTCCAATATAACGAGGTGCCAACTTGCCTTTAACACTAAAATGGGTAACTCCCTTCATTGGTGATACATTTAGATATACAAAATCTCCCTTGTTAAACACCAATGGTCTACGTTGTTTATCTGCATAACTCTTTTGTCGAGACTGAGCTATCTTCAAATTACTTTGTATCTGTCTAACCTTCTCTTCTGTTTCTTTCACAAAGTCAACTCTAAAGAACCATCTTTCCTCAGGTTCAGACCAATTTAGTGATGTTCTACATCTACGACCATAGAGTGCTTCAAATGGAGCCATTCTAATGCTCTCCTGATAACTATTATTGTATGAGAACTTAGCCAAAGTCAAACATTCATCCCACTTATTGGAATAGTTAAGAACACAACATCTCAACATATCTTCAAATACTTGATTGACCCTTTTAGTCTGACCATCAGTCTATGGGTGATAAGCTATACTATGCAGGAGTTTGGTACCCAACAAAGCATGCAATTGTTTCCAAAAGTTGGAGACAAACTGTGTACCCCTATCTGACAGTATAGTCTTTGGTATTCCATGTAGGCTCACGATTCATGCTAAATATATCTTGGCATATTGGATAGTGGGGTATGTACTCATGACTGGAAGAAAATGTACTGACTTAGTTAGTCGATCTACAATAACCCATATTGAATCAAAGCCTTTAGATGTCTTGGGTAGACCAACAATAAAGTCCATACTAATATCCTCCCACTTCCAAGCTGGAATAGGCAATGGCTGTAACTCTCCAACGGACCTCAAATGTATAGCTTTTACCTTTTGACAAGTATCACACTTTGTTTTATATCGAGCAATCTCTATCTTCATTTTGGTCCACCAAAATCTCTATTTCAAGTCATGGTACATCTTATTACTTCTTGGATGAATAGATAACCTAGTAGCATGTGTCTCTTCAAGAATTGACTGTCGCAACTCAGGAACCTTTAGTACCACAAGATGATTCTTGAACCATAGCACACCTTCATCATCTATTTTGAAGCATTCCGCTTTTCCATTCTGGACTCTTTCTTTGATATGGGCTATACCCTTGTTTCTTTCTAAGCGGCAATAATCTAGTCTCGAATAGTTGATCCAATAGTTATATTGGTCAAACTACCTTGTTGAATTACCTCTATACTCAACTTTTCCATCTCTTGGCATAAAGTCAAATCTATTGTTTTTACTGTCAGACAATTGCAATGACTCTTACGACTAAGGGCAT
Source organism: Miscanthus floridulus (assembly GCF_019320115.1). Classification (NCBI taxonomy): domain Eukaryota; kingdom Viridiplantae; phylum Streptophyta; class Magnoliopsida; order Poales; family Poaceae; genus Miscanthus; species Miscanthus floridulus. Next base: position 75,337,772 of record NC_089585.1, read on the forward strand.
CTGCAACCATATTTGCCTTACTAGGATGGTAATGTACCTCTAAGTCATAATCTTTAATCAATTCTAACCATCTTCTTTGTTGCATGTTCAATTCTGATTGAGTAAAGATATACTTTAAACTCTTATGATCTGTATACATATGGCAAGTATTACCAAGCAGGTAATACCGCCAAATCTTCAAAGCATGGACAACCGCTGCTAACTCCAAATCATGAGTTGGGTAATGTTCTTCATGTTGCTTAAGTTGTCTAGAAGCATAGGCAATGACTCGGCCTTCTTGCATCAATACACATCCAATACCAATACCAGAAGCATCACAATAAACGTCCAATAACTTCTCGATATCTGGTTGTGCTAATACTGGTGCAGTGGTTAACAATCTCTTCAAAGTCTGGAAGGCTTCTTCACAATCAGATGACCAGACAAACTTGGCTTGGTTCTTCAACAACCTAGTGATGGACTTGGATACTCTAGAGAAATCTAGAATAAAACGATGGTAATAACCCACCATTCCAAGAAAACTCCGAACCTGATGAACTGTGGTTGGTGGTTTCCAGTCTAGTACATCCTTAACTTTGCTTGGATCCACAGCAACACCTTCGGCTGACAAAACATGTCCTAAAAACTATACTTCCTTTAGCCAAAAGTCATACTTACTGAATTTGGCATAAAGCTGATGTTCTCTCAAGCGGGTTAGAACAATTTTGAGGTGTTCCGCATGTTCTTTCTTGTTCTTAGAATATACTAAGATGTCATCAATGAAGACCACTACAAACTTGTCTAGCTCAGGCATAAATACTAAATTCATCAGATACATGAAATGAGCTGGGGCATTCGTCAAATCAAAAGACATTACCAGGTATTCATATAATCCATATCTTGTGGTAAATGCCATTTTGGGGATATCCTCAGGCTTAATCTTGATTTGGTGATAACCTGACCTCAAATCAATCTTGGAGAAAACTATGGCTCTAGCCAGTTGATCAAAAAGCAAATCTATCCGAGGTAAGGGATACTTATTCTTAATGGTTACTTCATTCAATGGACGATAGTCAACACACAACCTCAGGGTCTCATCTTTCTTTTTTCACAAAAATTGTAGGACATCCCCAAGGTGATGAACTAGGTTGGATAAACCCCTTATCAATCAACTCTTGCAACTGAGTCTTCAACTCGGCTAATTCCTTGAGAGGCATCCTATAAGCTCTCCGAGAGATCGGAGCTGTTCTAGGTTTTAACTCTATGTTAAACTGAACAGCCCTATCTAGTGGTAGACCGGGTAAATCTTTAGGAAAAACATCTGAAAATTCATAAACTACTGGGATATCTCTAACCTCCTTGATAGAAATTGCATAAACATTTTCCACTGATCTCCATAGGGTTGGAAGTTGGATAAGAAGTTGGGAATTACTATTAGGCAAACTCACCCTTATTGTCCTATTCAAAGCATCTATAACAGCCTTATGCTGATACATCCAATTCATTCCCAAGATCAAATCTATATCCTGATCATTGAGAATAATCATGGTAGTGGGAAAAATATGCCCACCCAGGTTTATGGGTACCTGGTATACCATTTCCTTAGTACACAAATGTCCCCCAGGCGACTGTATAAAGAAATTTTCCTTTGTTTCCCCCATTGGAATTTCATGCTTTACGACAAAGGTTCTATTGATGAATGAATGAGATGCACTAGAATAAAAAAGCATAGCTGTAGGATGATCGGCGATAGGAAACATACCCATCATCATGGGCTCCCCTTCTGGAATCTCCCCGGCTTGAATATAGAACACCCGTCCCATCTTCTTTTCATCTTTGCCCTTCTGAGCATTTTGGTTGTTGTTCTTGCTTTGAGCTTGACCCTGTTGTTGATTGCTAGGAGCCTTCTGAAAATTTGGATTATACTATTTGGGATACGGACATTCCCTAGAGAAATGATCGGACCTTCCACAATTGAAACATGGATAACTATGACCTTGGGGTGTTGGAGCACGGACACTAGGAGCATTTGTCTATTATGGATTCTGGTAAGTTGTGGCAGGATGGACATTTGATTGTTGCCCGGCTTAGAACTGTGGCGGGCGATAAGGAGGATGATAATGATTGACTGGGTGATAGATTATCTTTTGCCTCTTTTGATTTCCACCAAAAGATCTAGATGCCACACTCTTTTTTTTCTTGATCTCCTTATGCTGCCGATATTTTTCTTCCGAAGCAATAGCAATGTTCATTGCCTTATGATAAGTGATATTGATACAAGTAGTCATCATTGTCTATAGTTTGGTATTCAGACCTCACATAAACCACCTCTTCTTCTTGGCATCAGTGTTGACATGCTCAGATGCATACTGTGATAGGTGATTGAATTTACCCACATATTGCATAACCATTTGATCCCCTTGCTTCAAAGCAAGGAACTCATCCAGCTTCATAGCCATAACTCCCTCTAGGATATAATGGGCTCAGAAAGCAGTACGAAACTCTGCCCAAGTTAACTAAACACCTGTTGGTTGCATAGCCACAAGGTTTGCCCACCAAACACATGTTGCACCTCTAAGCTGTTGGGCAACAAAAATAGGCTTTTGATACTCCATGCAGGGAATGAGATCAAACTTCTACTCCATTATACGAAGCCAATCATTAGCTTCAAATGGTTCATCGGCCTTGGTGAACACTGGTGGTCTTGTATCTGTAAAGTCAACATATGTAGCCTCCTGCCTGGGATGATTTTGGCCACGATTTCCTTGCATCATATTCTGATTGCTTTGAGCTATCTCTCAAAGCAACCGAGCATTCTCAACAGTCACATTAACAAGTACAGCGATAACATCAGCCAGATTTGGTGGAACCAGTGGCAGATCAGGAATACCATCCTCATCTTGTGAAGTACCAGGAATATGTGAACCCCGCGTACGACGCATCTGTTCATAACAAACCAAACTTTACTCACAAGCCTTTATTAAACGATAAAAGAGCTTACTACAACGCATTACATTGGTTTCACCTATTTAAACACAAGCCCACACCTAAACAAGACTACTTAACTTAACTAGATCTCACTATTTTACAACTCTACTCTTCTCCTTGATCACCTCAAGCTTTGGGATCGGTATCCATTCCGGAAACATTTCTGCCTTCATTATCACTTTCATCGACCATCACTAATTCTTCTAGATCTTCTTCTTCTTCCTCTTCAAGTTCATCATTATCAGCAATGATGAAACCAGGGTCCATTGCATCAGCTTGAGGTTCATGATTTGGATCCAGGAGATTGCTCAACCTATGGACTTCTTCATGCAGATTAGTATTATGTTCTTCTAAGTCTTCTACATAGAATTCTAGCTCATGAGCTCGGGCTCTAGCTACATCTTCCCTATGCCAAGCCTCATTTCTCCCTTCCACCATATGAACTAACATACGCTCGCAGTTCTTATGCACAGTGCTGAGACACCTCAATTGATCCTTCAATTTGCCCACCTGGACGGCGTCCAAAGCCCTATCTCTAGTAGCCTATGCTAACTCTGCTAAAAGCCTCTATATCTCTGACTAGGGATCAGGCCTAGAACTGCTACTGCTAGCACCATCGCTCCTAGGGGCAAGCTAGTGACGAGGAACTCCTTTGGCTCCAATGGACTTACAGGGCATTATCTTGGTACGAGCCATACTGTAGGAAGCAAGATTAATCCAAATAAGACAATCTAATACAAGTCTCAATAGCAGCCAGGATGGATTATACTATTTAACCCAGACTCACTACTTAACTCTAGACTAAGAGGAAAAGTAAGTAACAAGTTGATTAATCATGATGCATGAATCGTCCATACGAACATAAACATCAAAACTTATAAGGTACAAAAACAACAGTTGTTATTATATAGGGCATAATAAGATTACTACTCCACCACACAAAGCCTTTTTAATCAAATAAGGAATGGAGAGAATGAAATAAGATAAGTCGGAAGCAATTTAGACCAAATTAACAAGTTATATATATTTGTCCCCAATCATTTTGAAGTTTTTGTAAAACAATACAACTAAGACTTTGTAATGATCGCTCTGATACCACTCTATGGTAGAACCTCCTAAATTATAGGGCCCACATGCAACTGCCACTATTCAATGACCTCTGATGACTATGCATATGTTCTTGGTAACTTAAGAAGACTGTCGGGTGTCCACGAAGAACCCCGAATTATCCATGATTTCTGAGCAGGATCCCATTACAGAGTCACTGCAGTATTACAACATTTATTCAAATATCTACATCAGAGTAAATTAGCGAAAGTCTTACAATAACTTAGTTTATAAACCAGTTGTTTCAAAACTTACAAACTAAGTTCGATAAATATTACAAACCATAGTAGTGGAGTGGCATTAGTAACATAATACAAAACACACAATTAAAGTGCCCTGCCCAAGGACCACACAATTACTTATCGCCATCGGATCGAACAATAGTCATGCAGCACGGTCCAAAACAGACCTGCTCATGAGGCTCACCTGCAACAAGGGTCAACGAACCCTAAGTACAAAAGTACTCAACAAGACTTAACCGAAATAAAATTGAGAAGACTCAGGAATGCAGGCTTAGGGATTCAAGGTATGGCTTTAGCAATAATCAAAGTTCTTTTGCGTAAAAGCTCTCTAACAAGATTCTTTATATCAACATTTTTATCATCAAAAAGATCATATACAAAGCTGACATGATCCGTATTGAGATCATGAAACTTCATATCCAACACTTTCTCAAACCTTACTCAAGTTCTAACTATTAAATGACGATGATGAACAGTGAGTTGAGTCTCCATAACCGAGGAGCAACGACGATTCAAACCGATTAAACCCAGCTGGGGATTCTAAACCACACGACATATGCAGGTCCCTACCTACATATACCAACCTACACTTAGGTCCTCTAAAGCAAGAACGGGTTTGCGCCACCCGAGAATATAGTACTCCTCCAATCTAGCCCATTGCCACATGGGTACACGCTATTCCCGCTATCTCTCCACTCCCACTACGTGAGTAGCCATTCTTGTAATAGAATCGCCAAGTTAAGGCTTACCGGAGTATATGGTTAGTACTACAAAGTCTCACCTCATGTAGTTCAACAACGGATGGGCCTCAATCGATACAGGCAGAAAGAACCTGCTCACAAGACATTCATGTCTTGTGGCTCTCATACACTGAGTTTGCCCAGTCTAGATTTATTATTCCACATGCTCATATCTCATGATAACATAAGTAACCAAATGTAACCAAAGATCCATTTAAAACTCGCAAGTGACAGGTAATCACCCGACTTTTATCTGTCTAAGCATGGCTAAGCATAACTAGGCATTTATGAAGTAAAACTGGTAACAAGGTAGATATGGAAAAACAAGGTTGGTAATGCACCAATTAGGTTTTCACTCACTCCTAATCACTTAATGCAGTAGAGAAAAGCAAAAGCGATATAAATTTGTAAAACACAAGGTAGGTTTAAATGCATCTAGGGCTTGCCTTGATTGGTGGAAAAGTCAGGTTCTAGAGTCGTTCAACAGATATCAAATCTGACCTCAACAGATGGATTCACCTCCTCAACTTAATTAACTACCACGTGCTCACTTTCATTCACTACATGTAGTAACAATGCCATGTTTTACATGATGCGAGATACAAAACGTGAAGCTTGATAATGGATGCGAAAGTTAAAAACTTGAATACAACTTTCCTTCGCGGTACAGTTACAAGTCAAAACTAACTAAACCTTTTTCATAACACTTATTTCAATTGCCAAGGATCATTACCAACTAATGACCCAAGGTCATCACTCAATCCAAAAATTCAAACAAAACCTAAATCATTAAAGGTTACTATTTGCTTTTATGAATTAATTATTTAATTCAAAATTATGAAATAAATCAACTTGTTCCAATTGAGTTCAAATTTTTTGTAAAGGTTCACCACATGATAACTAAGTGGTAAAACAGTTTTCATAATTTTTGGATAATTATTTAGGCCTAGAAAAATCATGGAAACTCATTTATTAATTAATTGAGCAATTTTTATCACATTAAATAATTACTGAAAAGCAACATTTCATATTTTTCCTAGATATTATACATCACAGAGAGGTCACACAAAAATTTTCATAATTTTTGGAGCTCGAAATAATTCTACACAAAAATAACAAGAACTCATACTATTCATCCATTTCTGAAAAAGAGAAATTTCCATTTTTAAACCAAACCGCCACTGACAGATCGACTCCACCTGTCAGTACCGATCCCCATGTTGACCACAGCGACAACACACACTGACGAGCGATTACTTACCATCGGTGAGATCAATGGCAACGACAAAGGCACCAACATGTTCATCACGATGAGGCACACCTACTGATGTCACTACTTGCATCGATTACAGCTCAATACGAGCTCGACGTCGGCCACGGCAGACATGGCAGAGCGGCTGTGCTATGCCGATGAAACAAGACTAGTAGAGCTTAAACAAACTACATGGGAAGGTTCAGCAGCTCACCTTGAACGCGATTGAGCAAAAAGCGGGACCGGAGGAGCAGCAGAGAGGTAGGTTGACGGTCAGAGTAGCCGCGGCGGCGCGAGCAATGACAACGGCGATGTTTCGATGGCTGTGGTGGAAGAAATGACCAAGCAACAAAGCATAAAGCACCACATCATCAAGGTGAAGCTGGATCAACACGTAGCAAGAGCAGTGGCTCACCGTAGAGCAACGGCCACAGTGAAGTGCATGCGACGGCGATGCTACCGGCCACGAGGAAAAAGGCACCGAGCGGCGTTCCTCGGTGAAATCAGGCACCAAGGCTTGGTAAAATAGGTTCACAAGGAGTAGGTGGAGCTGGGATAGGCTTTGCCGAGACGGTAAAGACACTACGGCGACGGCGCAAGCACGACGGAGCAGCGACGGTGGCGACTGGAAAAATAGAGGAGGAGAAAGAAGAGAACGGCGACTGCGTCGGGGCTTAAAAAGTGACCAGGAAGCAAAGAGAAGCCATGTAGGGGCCTTCTCCACGCCAGTGTGGAGCCAAAGGTGGCCACGGCGATGACCAGAACGCAATAGAAGCTCACCGTCGGTGAGGTGGCTTCCGTGGTTACTGTTCACCAAAATTACAAAATTGCCACTCGATTTGAAACCCGAAATACTCCCAAATTTATATGGTAACTCAAAAATATCAAAAAATAAAAGTTGTTCCAAATTCAAAGTTCTACAACTTTGCTTTTATAACCATACCCAAATTCGGTCTATATTTTGAAATGCAAGTTTGAATTCAAAAAGGGGACATTTCAAGAATTTACGTCTTTTCAAATTACTTCAAATTATATAAAACAACTTTGAAAACTCCAAAGACCAACTTTGTACATCTCGACAAGCTCTACACTTTTGCTTTTGGTCTCAACCCTAAAATGTGCTTAGATTTTGAAATGGGTTTTCCAGGGTAAAATTAAATGTTGAAATCAGGATTTTCGGAAATCCAATCCAACACAATTGTTTTGAAATTGATTCAACCATCCAAGTCAACACATATAACATAAAACTAAACTTGTTTTAGTGAATGCATACCCACGTTTTCACTAAGACCAAATGCTTAGCAATGCATATGATGACATGGTAGGTTTTAGTACTTAAAACACCCGAGGTGTTACAGACCAAGGCCCAATCAAGCCAAGCAAGCCTGGTCGGACACAAGAGCGAGGGTCAGCCACCACCTCTTCCCCCAGCCCTAGCCGCGCGGCACTCGGCGCATGACCTCTCCCTATTACGATCATCAGAAGAGATAGGGAGAGGTCACATCTGGCCAAAGCGCTCCAGTTCTGACAAAACTGAGCATGCCGCACTGACCCACAAGGACCGATGTGACAACGATCACCTCGATCCGGACAAACACCATCCCTACATCATGCCGCACCAACAAGACAACACCACACAACAGTGGCAACGGGTACAAAATCCACCATCCAAATATGGACCGACAGGACGCGCGTATGATCTCACCCATTATGGGATGGGATCCATGGCAAGTGTCATAGAACCGACCAATTTATAAGAGTACAAGTACAATGGCAGCCCGCAAGCAGTCACACTGTCATATTTGAGCCCATATAAACCTGGTAGTCCATCAAGTACCACGATGGGTCTCGATTAATGATCCAAGTGCTCCCAATAGACTACTATAAAAATTTCATACCATTTGAATAAGTATAACACCCTCTACAAAAATGAGAAGCTAGCAACGTTTATTTTAGTGAAAATAGTTAACCCTATAGAAAACTGTCAAATAATAGATTCTATATTTTTCTTAGCTTCATCCTAGTGCCATAATACTATACAAAAATTTGCATAGCAATATGTTATTTATTTTTATCCCTATAATTTTCCTTAGAAAACACTATTTATTAATAGATAAATAGAAAGATCATATTTCAATCAAGTTTACTACAAGTTTATTATTTTTCCTAGCTAGAGCATGTCAACACAAGACCAGCAAAATTAAAATCATAATTTTATCACATTCCTAGCTCAAGTTACTTATTTTACAAAATTGTAAACATTCAAAAAGCACTTATTTAGCTATATTTTATCCACCTAGAAAAGTATTAGAAATAGTGCATATCATATTTTTATAAAACAGTACACATCACAAGGAATCCAACAAAATTTGGTTCACCAAAATTGGACATTTCTAGCTCTAGATATGATTTTCCAAAGTTAGCCCAAAAATTTGTAAAAGAAATAACAAAACCCTAAACCACAATCACTGATGTGTGGGACCCAAGTGTCAGCGGGGTCCACCTGTTATCCTAACTGAAATAGAGGAAAGCATTTGACCGGTGCTAGCTCGCCGCCGACGAGCTCTTTGGTGAAACCGACCCCACCTATGTGCTCTACTCACTATCATGCGTCGATTGATATAGGTGGTGGAGACGCGGACACACCGAAACTACCTCGTCACCGGCCATGGCGGCACGGTGAAGCTACACTGAGGTACGCTAGCCGTGACAGGCCACAATAAGGCTTGGCGAGAAGTGCACGAGCTCCGTGGTGACTAAGCAAGTCAACCGAAGCTACCTAGGCTAGGTGGAATGCGCCTACAAGATCTATCCACATGCGTGGTGGCGCAGCGGTGAGAGCACGGTGGCGCTGGTCGTCGTGTTCCGCGCTGAGGCAACTATTCACCATAACGTCATGCCACAAGCAAGGACACACCCTAACCAAGCCAAACATGTGGTATATCATTTAAGAGCATACAATAGTAACCATAGCCGGTGTAGTAATTCCATAATTATCCGAACCATCACATTCTATAATATAATTACTACGATATTGGAACTAGCCAAGTTTCTCACTGTCTGAGAGAGATGGTGATTCGAATCGATTTCAACTAGTTAGGAATTTATTCCTAACACAAACCCAGGTAGACCAGATCAGCGGTCACCTTAGGTCACTTTTGGTACAACTCAAGTCCCCATTTTGCGGGTTCGCCCAGCGCCACACAATCAGGGACAACCAGCTGCTAGGACGTTTAGGCCTAGCCTACCCTTGGGCTCATGTCTGGCTCCCAGCACATCCTTACTACCATCTAGAGTGCACACTTTTATAGAATGGGGCCCAGCCTGAGTTGAGCTACTTGGCTTCGCGATCGGAACGAGTAATCTGGTCAGCTAAGTGATAGGCATGCGTTTAATCTTGTTAGAAGGGCCAACAACGGTATGGTCCTTAATCGGCATAGACGGAATCACATGAGTCAACCTAAACATAGACTCCACCCAACCTCTATTTACATTACCCCATGGTTCTTTTCCATGATAGCAAATATAGCTAACCGTGCTTTGGTATCCACCTATATCTCGTAGGTGATAGGAAATCACCTGACTTCTACCGGTCTAAGCATGGCTAAGCATATATTCGATCCTGGACCTACACAGAGTTAAAGGTATAGGTATATAGACAAAGTAGTTCCATGCATCAAGTGTTTCCAACCAACTCTTATAACATAATGCATCAAACATAAAGGACTCAAGTAATATTTTATAAAACATGGGAGACTTAGAATGCTCCGGAGCTTGCCTTTGAGGAAAGAGGTGGGTCGGTGATCTAGGCACTCAAGGAGATCTTCAGGAGTTTGCTACTCTTCTCCTAGAGCAATGGCTTGAGGAGTCTCCTGCTGACCCTCCTCCTCTTCTTTGTTGAATTCCATCAATGTTATCTCTTCGGACGATCCTATATGCATGAGCATGAAATAAGATATCACGAATGCATATACGATGACACGTGTAGTATGATATAACATGATGAATGTATCCTCATAAGTACTTTCAATAGCATGGTGTAAAAGTAATAACAAGTGCATCCTCTTCTACTGAGTAGGTGCATATCTATTCTCTACTACTTAAGCAAACACTTCTATAAATTATTTTCTGAACTATAAGACAACAGTTACTTGTTTTGACCATAACTAGAGTTATATAAATCAAAATAATATGGTTGTGGACATTCTGAAAATCTAATGAAATTGTCTACAACTTTCTTTTAATACCCTTAGTGTGATTTAATAGTTATCTAGGTCAAAAAATTCAATTAAACAAATCTGTCCAGAGAGCAAGTATTTCGGACAGCAAACTTCTAACACCCAAAACTCTTAAACCCTAAAGCCAATGACTATGAAACTTTAACACAAGATAGATTAGTAAGTTATCTACAACTTTGTTATTAATAAGTTTTACAGAAAAGGCCATTATCAATATGAAAATATCAACTCAACCAAAACTACACATGCAACCATTTATTTGAATTATAAAGCAATAATTAATTAGTTGCATATAACCAGTTACTTCTAATCCTTATTATTAATATCAACAATTCATATGGATCACAATTACCATAGAAAACACCATGGTCAAGCACAAATTATTTATTTAAATGCCTTTATTAATTTAATTAGATAATTAAGTGAAATAACAAACATATAATAAATGTGCACAATAAATTCTCATAAATTACAGTAGCTTTCAAGTGCTCCCAATAGACTACTATAAAAATTACATACCATTTAAACTTGTATAACACCCTCTACAAAAATGACAAGCTAGCAAGGTTTATTTTAGTGAAAATAGTTAACCCTATAGAAAAGTGTGAAACATCATATTCTATATTTTTCTTAGCTTCATCCTAGTGACATAATACTGTATAAAAAATTTGCATAGCAATATGTTATTTATTTTTATCCCTATAAATTTCCTCAGAAAACACCATTTATTAATAGATTAAGAGAAAGATCATATTTCAATCAAGTTTACTGCAAGTTTATTATTTTTTCTAGCTGGAGCATGTCAACACAAGACCAGCAAAATTAGAATCATAATTTTATCACATTCCTAGCCCAAGTTACACATTTTACAAAATTGTAAACATTCAAAAAGTACTTATCTAGCTATATTTTATCCACCTAGAAAAGTACCAAAAATAGTGCAACTCATATTTTTATAAAATACTACACTTCATAAGGAATCCAATAAAATTTGGTTCACCAAAATTAGACATTTCTAGCTCTAGATATGATTTTCCAAATTTAGCACAAAAATCTATAAATGAAATAACAAAACTCTAAACCGAAGTCACTGACGTGTGGGACCCAAGTGTTAGCGGGGTCCACCTATCAGCCTAACCAAAACAGAGGAGCGCGTTTGACCGGTGCTAGCTCACCGACGACGAGCTCTCCGGTGAAACCGACCCCACCTACGTGCTCTACTCACTATCCCGCGTCGATTGATATAGGTGGTGGAGGAGCGGATGCACTGGAGCTACCTCATCGCCGGCCATGGCAGCACGGCGGCGCTGCACTGAGGTACGTTGGCCATTATAGGCCACAACAAGGCTCGATGAGAAGTGCATGAGATACGCGGTGACCAAGCGAGTCTACCAAGGCTACCTAGGCTAGGTGGAATGCCGCTACAGATCTGTCCACGTGTGCGGTGGCACGACGGCGAGAGCGCGGTGGCGCTGGTCGTCGTGTTCCGTGCCGATGAGGCAACTATTCACCATAACGTCATGCCACAAGCAAGGACACACCCTAACCAAGCCCTAACATGACAAAGAAGAAGGAATGCGCAACAAAGCTAAGCAATGGCAAGCTCACCGTGAAGGCAGCTATGGAAGCCTAGATCCCGACACAGACAAGAACGGCGATTTCGCCCTCACCGCAGCTCGCCTAGCACTGCTACTACGTCGAGGAGGTGGAGGAGAAGACGATGCAGCTACTGGCTAGATGGAGATGGCAATGGTGTAGTGGCGTGGGCTCAAGGCAACAATGGAGCAGCACTGTGGCTCGGTGGTGCTCGGTGCTTCCGCGGCAAGCGCGAGAGAGAGCAACAGAGAGGGAGAGAATGCGGGTGCGAGAGTGAAAAAGAGTGGTGCAGCTTATCCTTAAGCGCATGCCAATGTGCTATGATGAGGGCCCAACACTGGCCAGCGGTGACCACGTGGTGGCTAGGTGCTGCACCCGGTCAGCCACCACGGCCAGGTCGACTCAGCCATCAGAGCCCGATTGAGCGACTGACAGCGCCAATTAAGCCCTTCCAATCTCCTAAACCACAGTGAATTAGTGCACGACACAAACAAAAATTGTAGAGCTACATTCCAGCTCCAACTTTGCTTAAGTGATTAAGGTCTAATTCAAGCTGTTTATGGAGTTAAATCATCACAAAATCGGGCACATCAACACTATCAGAGTAGTTAGACTTAGAAAAATTCCTAAGTTCCAAAAACAGTGAAATGTTGATTCTTGTGAGCTCAAAATAACCAAGTTAGGCACTAAATTAGCTCATGACCCAAAAATAAAAGTTGTTGCTCTAATCAAGTACTACAACTTTGCTTAAGGGTCCACTAGCATGCAAACAATCTATGATATAGTTCAACCTAGGTTAAACATACCACTTGAAAATGATGACTTACACTATAACTATGACTTAGAGACCAAACTAGCCTTAGTCATGAATACCAAAGTTGTTCCTAGTGACATTCTAAACATGTTTAAGGTATTCCTATGGTTCCACAATCATTTTATACATTGGTTACATATAAACCCTAGCATAGGTAAGGTAATTCAGTGACAACACAAGCAATATAAGCAAACATAGAAATGATATTTGAGATACTCATGCTCATGAATGATCAATGATGCTTATGCTCATGCAATGCCAAGGTTAAATGCAAGATTAACACCTAGGGTGTTATAGCCCCTCCCCCTTATAGAAATCTCATCTCGAGATTTGCAAGTCCTACCATTGTTTGAAAAAGGCAGGATAAACCTCATGTAAGTAATCCTCCCATTCCCATGTGACATCTTGTTCACTGTGGTTATTCCACACCACTTTGTAGAACTTAATGAACTTGCTCTATGTGACTCTTTCCATCTCTTCTAACACTTGGATTGGTTTCTCTTCATACTCAAATCTGATTGGAGCTCAATGTTGGTGGGTGCAATGGCTTCCTCAGATATGCGAAGACATCTCTTCAATTGAGAAACATGAAAGACATCGAATATAGCAATCATCTCTAGGGGAAGTTGCAACTTGTAAGCAACATTCCATTTCCATTCAGTATTCTTGTATGGCCCTACATATCTAGGCGCAAGCTTTCTTTTCACTCCAAATCTTTGTACTCCTTTCATGGGTGATACTTTTAAGTATACATAGTCTCCCACTTCAAAAGTCAGTGGTCTTCTTCTTTTATCAGCATAACTCTTTTGTCTTGACTGAGCTACTTTCATATGTTGTTGGATAATACACAATTGCTCTTCAGCTTCAGTGACAAAATCAATACCAAAGTATCTTCTTTTGCCGGGCTCAATCCAATTCAAAGGAGTTCTACATTTCTAACCATACAAGGCTTCAAACGGAGCCATCTTGATGCTTGCTTGATAACTGTTGTTGTAGGAGAACTTAGCTAAAGGTAGCCATTTCTCCTATGAACCCTTGGAAGATATAACACAAGCTCTCAACAAGTCTTCTAAGATCTGGTTCACTCACTCGGTCTGTCCTGAAGTTTGTGGATGGTATGCTGAACTTCTGATTAGTTTAGTCCCCAAAGCCTGGTGCAAGTGTTCCAAAAAATGAGCTATAAATTGTGGTCCCCGATATAAGATTATGGTCCTTGGTATTCCATGTAGTCTCACAATCTAAGAAACATATAGTTTGGCTTATTTCCCTGCGTGATCCATTGTGTTAACCGGTATAAAATGTGCTGACTTGGTGAGGCGATCAACAATGACCCATATTGAATCGTGACCTTGCTGTGTCACCAAAAGGCCTATAATAAAGTCCATACTTATTTCTACAGCAATTATCACACCTAGCGACATAGGCGGCGATCTCTTTCTTCATCTTGGTCCACTAAAAACGGGTTTTCAAATCTTGATACATTTTGCTACTACCCGGATGGATAGACAACTTAGATGAATGAGCTTCATCTAAAATTTGATTTATAAGCTCACGGTCTTTTGGTACCACAAGTCGGTCCTCAAACCATAGCACACATCTTTCATCTAACCTGAAATGCTTAGTTTCTTGTTCTTTCATCTTTCTCTTGATGTGAAATATACCTACATCTATCTTCTGTAGTTCTATGATTTTGCTCTCAAGTGAACAACTGATAGTGATATTGTGCAACACAACAAGATGTAACAAATTAAATCCATCTTCCAATAATGCTTCCAAAGTGTTGCAATGAGATTTCTGACTAAGTGCATCTGCTACAACATTGGCTTTTCCTAGATGGTAGTGCACTTCCAAATTATAGTCCTTGATCAGCTCAACCATCTTCGCTATCTCATGTTTGACTCCGGTTGAGTGAAGATATATTTGAGACTTTTGTGGTCAGTATATATATGACATACGTCGCCCAACAAATAATGTCTCCAAATTTTTAACGCATGAACAACTGCTGCAAGCTCTAAATCATGCATAGGGTAATTGACTTCATGCTTTCTCAATTGCCAAGAAGCATAGGTGAAACTCTTCCTTCTTGCATGAGCACACACCCCAAACCTATACCCGATGCATCATAGAACACATTGAAAGGCTTTTCAATGTCGGGTTGTGCTAAAATAGGAGCTGTGGTTAATAAGGTCCTTAGTGTGTGAAAAGCTACTTCACATTGTAGAGTCCATCTGAACTTTTTATCTTTCTAAAGTAGTCTGGTCATGGGCTTAGCTATCTTGGAGAAATCCAGAATGAAACAACGATAGTAACCTGCTAACCTTAGAAAACTCTGAACTTCATGAACTGAAGTTAGGGCCTTCCAATCCCTGACCTCTTGTACTTTAGATGGGTCTACAGATATTCCATCTCTAGATAAGATATGACCCAAGAAAGGTACTTTGCTCAACCAAAATTCACACTTGCTAAACTTGGCATATAACTTATATTCCCTCAATCCGGACAAAACAATTCTCAGATGCTCCGCATGATCTGCCTCATTCTCTAAATAAATCAAGATATCATCGATAAACACAACCACGAACTTGTCGAGCTCGGGCATGAATACCGAATTCATCAAGTACATGAAGTAGGTAGGGGCATTCGTTAGTCCAAAAGACATGACCAAATACTCGTACAAGTCATACCTAGTGTAGAAAGCTATTTTAGGTATGTCCTCTGGCCTGATCTTTATCTGATCATAGCCTAACCTCAAGTCAATCTTGGAGAATACCTTTGCTTTTGCCAATTGATCGAACAAGATATCAATACGAGACAAAGGATACTTATTTTTAATGGTCACAACATTAAGTGGAATATAATCCACACACATTCTCAATGACTTGTCATTCTTTACAAATAAAGCTGGACATCCCCATAGAGACGAACTAGGTTGAATGAGACCTTTGTCCAACAGTTCTTGTAACTGAATTTTAAGTTTAGCTAACTCATTTGGTGGCATCCAATAGGGACTTCTTGAGATAGGTGTCGTACCTGGCACTAGCTCAATCTTAAATTCCACATCCCTATTAGGTGGTAAACAGGGTAACTCATCTAGGAATACATTAGGAAACTCACAAACCACTAGAATATCACAAAGGGTAGTGGCTTGGATAGCACAAGACAAGTATTGGAGTTCAAAGCTTCGAGAAAGTGGTACTAGAAAAGCATTATGTAACACCCTAGGTGTTTGGCTTCCACATTTGCACTTGCATTTCATGAACATGAGCATCATTCATCCATTCATGAGCTTATATTGCATGAAACATGTTTTTAAAACATTGCAACATATTATTATATTTCCTGTGTGTTGTTTTTATGAAATGAATAGTGTGCAACACCCAAGTGCAATATGTGCAACTCACTTTAGTGAAACATGGTTAGTTAGTACTATGCAACAAAATCATGAAACATGTGAAACATCACTATGAAACAAAGGTAACATTTCATTGGTTTTTCCATGTTTTAGTACATGCAATGCTTGATTTTTTTGTGACCAATGTGTGGTGTGGCTAATAATCCTCTTAAGTAACTTAGTTATACTTATAATGTCATTTGGAACATTGTTCATGTTGACCATGTTGTCTAATTATGATTTCAAATAGTGGTTTGACTTGTTTTGACCCCTAAACTCTTTTGTTTGACTGTTTAAAAAGTACAACTTAGAGTGTTTACATGTCTAAGCAACCTAAAGCAAAGTTGTAGCAAATTTTATAAGGAACAAACTTTGTTTAGAAGCCAAGTCATGAAAATGTGCACAACATGCTCAAAAAGGGCCCACAAGTCAGTGTTGAGGGCTGATTCAACACTTAGAAAATTTTCTAAGTCTGGATTGCAATTTCAGTTTGATTGAGCTGACTTTGGCTTGATGTAACTTGTGATCCCTTGAGAATTAGCTGATGATTTCTAAAACATTGTTGTAGCCCTATCATAGCTCTACAACTTTCATGTATATTGTTTCCACCGATTCTTCACAGTTTAGGAGATCAAGCTTTTTCAATCCTTGCTGTCAGGCTCGACCGGCAATGCTGAAACGCAGCTACAGTGACTGACCGGTTTTAGAAAATGAACGCCGCGTGGAGGCCACCTGTCGCCGGCCACCTGACCATGCAAGCCACGTGCCATGGCCATCCTAGCACTGCTGGCCGCTGCTTGAACCCGCGCCCTTCTGCCCGACCTGCTCATAGTTCCATTTCTCGCTTTCCTTTGCTTCCCACCGTAGCCGAAGCATAGCACCGCCTCGCCATTGCTACCGAGCAAGCTTCGTCATCGCCTAGCTCACTCGTCGCCGCAAAATTGATGCCTCCATCTAGCCTGAAGCTCTGCCATGTCCTCCTCTACCTCGTTGACCTTCTAGCCAAGCCAACTGAATTGTAGGTGAGGACCATTGGCCATTTTTCTGACACCGTTGCTCTGGCCATACGTCGCCAGAGCAGAGCTCATCGAGGCCAACCACCACCGGAGTCCTCTCGTCCTCCCTTTTCTTCTTGGTTAGCTCCGTGGTGACCTCGTGAAGCTCGTACTGAGCTCGGAAGAGGCATTGGGGGCTCGCCGTTGTCCGTACCCTGCACCAGAGCTCCACCGTGCCACCTTGGCCGACGACGAGCTATCTCCGGTTAGCTCTAGGTCTTGCCGGTAGCATCATTCGATGCGGCTCATCACGTAGATCATGTAGGTGCCCTCGGTGTCATCGGAGAAGCCACCATCGGCGAGCTTCGCCGTTGCCACGCCGTCACAAGCCGCCTCCCCTATTCTATCTCATTGACATGTGGGCCTTGCCGACGTGTGGTCCCCGCGTGCCAGTGACTGTTTATTCAAAAGCTAGTTCAAATTTGCAGATTTGAATGTTGTTTTGTGAATTTTGTATCTCCAAATTGGTACATCCAAATGGAGTGATTCCAATTTTGTTAGGATCATAGGGAAGTCTAGTATTTAGGAAAAATATCACATGAACACTTGAAGTGGAAATTTTGGATGAATTAAATAGGAACTTGAAATGTGTTTTTAAATGCATGTAAACTTGTTTAAATTATATCTTGAGTTTCTGTGCTCTAAAAATTATGAAATTTTGTGGATAAGCTATTATTGCTTAGTAGAAGCTCTGGTAAAAATTTGAGAGTCATTGCATATATGGTTTTTGAGTTATACATTTTCCTTTTATCATTGATTGATACTTGTGTGAATTTTTATAAATTATCTAGGAATCCTATGACCATGAAATTTTGTGGGGAGTATCCTAGTACCTAAAGGATGCTAGGAAAAATATAAAATTTGTTGCTTGACACTTTTCACTAAGGTTTCCTAATTATGTCATTTTAAGCCATTATGCCTTATCATTTTTGTGTACGCTGTTATACTTGCTCAAATGGTGTGAAACTTTTATAGTGGTCTACTTAGAGCATGTAGTACCTACTATAATTTTTGTAGATTTAATGGTATAGTTTTCATATATGTTTACCATTTCCCCTAATTAATTAATTAAATTAAGAAAGGTATTAAAAGAAATGGTTTGGTGAGGAACACCTTACTTTCTGGTGTTCTTGTGATATGTGTAATGAGTGAGTAAAGTTAGTTTGGTCCAATTATGTGTTTGCAATATAAGTTAATAATTATTTCGCTTGCATTATGTCTTTCGGGATAGTTCTAGGGACTTTACAAAGTTCCCCATGATAGTTTGGTTTGCTATGAATGTGGTGAATACAAAAGTTGTAGATAACTTATGTATCTAGCTCCTGTCACAATTTGGTGGCATTTGGCCTAGTAGTTTAGGAGTTACAGTCGTTTAAAGTTGGATCACAGCTTTGCCTCCTCTCTGTCTTGTGAAGACAGATTTCTGTTGATTAAAGAATTTGACCTGGTAAAGGTTGGAATCATGCTTTGAGGTCTGAAAATGAATTGTATACAATTTCTTAAGATTTCCAAATTGTCTTGTTGCATGTCATTTGGATTTCTAAATCTCTAGTTATGACCAGTTTACTGTACCGCTATATAGTTCCTATTTTGCTGAAATACAAATGCTTGTGTGTATGTTTTGTTGCAATGTGCTTGTTAATTGTTTAGGGCTAGCCTAACTTGAGAACATGCTTAGGTGCAGGTGCTAGGTCCTTAACTAAAGATGAGCAATTATACATTAGGTTGTATAAACTTTGTAAGTTAAAGTGATTTGAATAGAGCTTAAGTTGGAATATACGGACTGCAGTGAGCATGTGTATTCCCCGAGCATCCGTAACTTCGTTCATGTGTATCCATGATATTTATCATGCGCATACATGCAATAGGTGTGCTAGAGGGAGTGATGCTATTGGAATTCGAGGGAGCCAACCAGGAGGAGGAGCCCGAGGTGTAGGAAGCCGACGAAGCAGCTACCGAGGAGGACTTGCCTGAGTGCCCTGACCACCGTCCTTCCTCTTTCCTGAAAGGCAAGCCCTAGAGCATATTAAGCCTCCCATGTTTTTACAAATACATTGAGTATATTTTATTCGTTGATGATGCATTAAGTATAGGAATTGGTTGGAATCAATTGTTGCATTATATATCCATCCTTGTCTAGATATCGCACTGGAATCCTATTTAAGTTTAGGAACAGGTTAAATGCTTAGCCATGCTTAGTGCGGTAGAAGTCAGGTGATTTTCTATCACCTACGAGCTTTAGGATGAGGTGGATCATGGTTGGCTATATTTGCTATTGTGGAAAAGAACCATGTTAATAATGAATTAAGACCAGGCGGAGTCTTGTGTAGGTTTGGACATAGTGACTCCGTCTAAGTCATTTAAGGACCGATACACTGTACGTCCTTATGTCATGTTGAACGTAGCCTAACACTTAGCTGGCCAGATAAGTCGTTCCAACCGTGAAGCCTAGTAGCTCGACTCAGGCTGGGGACGTGAGCAGTGACGTGGATTCTGGAGGTAGTAAGGATGTGCGGAGAACCATTGGCATAAGTCCAAGGCAGGTTAGAGTCCCGAACAACCTTGGCAGAGTTGTTCTCTGAGAATGTCGATCTGCTCAGACTCACGACTCCTGAATCGTACCAAAGGTGACTCGTTTGCGACCCTGATGGGGGAAGCAGGGTTTGTGTTTAGGAATACCCCTCCAGCTGGATAGGAATCGATTCAAATCGTCGTCTCTCCTGGATAGTGAGAACTTGACTGAGCAGCGGCAATGTAGATTCAATTAATTTAACGATATGGTTAAATGGATGATGATGATAATGTTGCCAAGATTTATACCTGATATGGTTATTAATGTTTACATCTTAATCAAATGATTGCATAGTACAGGTGCTAATATAGATGATAGGTTAATGGCTAAAAGTCACTGCTAGTTTAGGTTAAGAGTTGATCATTATTACTTATGCTTTTCTGAAAAAGAAAGTGTCAGCTAGATCCACTAAATTAAGCTATGCATAATCCTTGGTGTGATTTGTTTTGATTTCCGATGGGTAAGTCTAGCTGAGTACATTCTCGTACTCAGGGTTTATTCCCTCTTGTCGCAGATGACCTTCTATATCAAGGATTCTGTAAGTATTGTCTCCACCCAGTGGGTGACGAAGACTAGATCATGGGCATGATCTCTGTTTCTCTTATCTGAATGCTTTTGCGGGTTGTGATCAGCAAACCAGTATTTGTATTTGAACTCGGGTGTGTAAGTTAAACTATTTGCTTCCACGTACTTTACAAGACTTGTTTTGTAATAACGATGACTCTGAGGTGTTGTAACCTATTTGCAAACCGTCTGTGAAATGTTGTAATGTACGATATGTTATCTTGAATTACTGTGATCTTGGTTATATGCAAGTTGGTTTGTAATCCTTCGAGGTTTTAGTTGACTAACGGGTTTATATGGGCTCAAGTGCGACAATTTGATCGTTTTGGCGATTGTTTTTGCACTTGTGCTCTTATAAATTGGTCGGTTCTATGACACATTACCTTCCTTTGGTTCTCTCAACATAATTGTACGAGTTCTAGTGTCAATGAGAACTCCATGATCACTCATCCATTTCAAGCCTAAAATCACATCTATAGATAATCCGGGCAATACTATCAGATCCATCGTATACTCCCTCTCTTGTATAGAGATGAGCACATTTCTGACTATCTTATTTGTAGACATAGTATCTCAGCTGAACTTATACTATAACCACCCTTGCTTACCTCAATTACTTTCTGATCATTTCTAGATGCAAATGCTTGGCTCATAAATGAATGAGAAGCTCCAGAATAAAATAAAAATAATGGCGGGATGTTTGTTAACAAGAAACACACCAGCGGTGACAACCTCTCCTGTAGGAACCTCTTCAACAGCGGTATAATGCACGTAAGTAGGACGTGCTTTAGGATTTGCCTATCTCTGATTGCTCTGGTTCTAATTGTTGTTCTTCTTAGGATGGGGGCATTCTAATGAGCTCATGGTTTCACAGAATATATCTAAAAAAAATACTTGTTTAGTTTCAAATATGGTAACTGGTCCTCAATTTGGTGCTTTTTCTTCTGATGAAAAATATATAAAGAAGGCAAAGGAAATATTTGTTCCAGGTGGACTTTCATCTACGATCATCTTTAAGGGTGCAACATTTAAGAACAAAGATGATGAAAAGCCAAGAAAATATATTTAAGTTGGTTCTATGAAAGTTGATGTCACCAGAAATATTATTGGCATCAAGGAAAACTTAGAGAAGTGCTCGCTATTTGCTTCATGCTGCCGGTGAATAGGTGAAGGCCATAGGTCCTCACATTGATTTGTATCCTTGTCGAATTATTTAATTATTTTATAATGTGGAAGGTTTTGTTTGAGTCCTAGGTAATTAGGACTTGGTTTGGGTTAGCAAGCTTGTCACGTGGGTTTTGGTTTTAGTGGTCGGACTTGGAGTCTTTTACATGCGTGCACCATGTGGTTGAGTCCGACCTAGAGTCCAAGGTGATTTGCATGCCATATATGCCTAGGGCTTGTGTGCCTAAAGATTAGATTGGATTTTATTCATGGAGTTATTCCCCGTCGAGCCGTCGCTCATGAAACCCTAGAGGTTTACCATTCTGGATCCCTACGAGGATTTGTGTTGGTGTGTGCCTGAGGATTGATCCTTGGACTCGTGCTGGAATTGATTCAATTCCCCATTAATGGGAACGGGGATCCCGATCTTTCGTCAGGTGGTGGTAACTATCATTGTGGCGGAGAATGACACACCGATCCGGCTTTAGATCGAAAGATCAAACCCTGCAATCTTAGCACCATAGCTCCTCTAGTTATCAACCGAGTCTCGGACTAGGTTGACCTCGCCAAGAAGGCTAATCCCTACCTGCGCAACGAAGAACACAAGCAAGAACAAGAAAGAACACAACCAAATTGCAGATGAACGATTAATCTCTCAAAGTTGGGGTCTCACAAACCGATGAATGGCGAAACTGTTCTTGACAGAATAATCTAAGCAAAACCCAAACCCTAATGATGGTGGCGGCATATGATTATAAAGCTCTTAGTGTCATCGCCTACCATGGACACGCCCCATAATGGGCCCAAACATGATACACGGTCCAACGGACCAAAAGGTGTCGCAGCACCCTGGCAGATTCTGGATGCTGACTTGTTTCGATGATTCCCGTTGATTCCAAAGAGCTTTTGATGTGAAACTACTTGGATTGGCTTCCTTATCAAATTATCTTTCCATCCATATGTGGATCATCAAAAATGGAGTCCGGATGCGTCCTGAGTGACCAGTTTAAGGCAGACTGGTCCTGGATTCCGAGGCAGACTCGAACTTGAGTTGCTTTGGGCCTCCACCTCGAGGACTCGAACTGAATTAGCCTCGGGCCTCCTTCTTGGCTTGGACACCCTTGCTGGCCTCCTTCCCCTCCATTTCATGCACCAAACATGGTCATATGCATGGGTGTCATGTCCTCATCATCCTCCCCTTCTTGATGAAAAGCCATCCTCGGCGTCGATTGTGCTTGAAACTGATCCTGCACAACATAAAGGAGAACAGGGTTGCGAGGACAAAGAAAACTGAAATAATTGTGAGAAGGAATGTGACCATGTTTCCAAGTTTCTAGCATGTCATCTCGCATAAAAATTTTAGCAAGCATGTAGACTCCATGATCCGAATGCACACGATGTATGTTAACAATATCCTGCGAAAGATTAGAACTGACCAAAGACAATACAGGAATAGATGGTCGATCAGACATAGGTAGCAACCAACAATGCTCCCCTTCTTGGAAGTGAACTTGTTTCTTTAAGGAACATGAGAAAATGTTTGTATTATTATGGCTGCCCTCTAAACGATCATAATCTTGTACAACAAAAGGAGAATTCATATTATTATGAATGTATACTCGATGTATCATATATTGTCCCTTGTTGTTATATCTGCCAATAACATGATATGTGTGTTTAGAAAACCAAGGCAAATCAGCATATTTCAAAAAGCTCTTTTCTAAACAATCTAGGTTACATAAAACATCAAATTCAATGTAACCCAAAGTATGTAAAGAAGACAACAATTTGAACTCATCAATTTTAGTAGCAATATGAATAACATATTTATTTTTAGCACAAGTCACTAGTTCCAAAACATGTAAAACTGAAGCATCTTCAACCAATTCATCTTTGTCACAAGGAACATCAAGCAAATTATCATAGAACAAAGATAAATCAAGAGAGGGTTCCACTAGCAATTGCTCTATGATAGCATGGTTTGTGGAAAAATTTAGTACATTAAGACAATTTTCACCTTCCGTGAGTGTAGGACCATGGGCATTACCTATGTTCTCAGCAGGAGTAATAGGTGCATGGTGAAGTGATGGTTCTGAATTTACATATGAGGTTGTGAGCTCCTTATTTTCTTCCACATCATCCTCTCGCTTATGTACATTATTCTGTAGAAGGTTAGTCAAAGCAAGAGAAATAACAACAGACTCTTCCTCTAAATGGTGCATCTCAGCATACAAAGTCAAAACAGGAGGTGGATTAACAAAGGTTTCTTGCATAAGAAGTTTCATATCATTCCAAGTTTGAGGTTTATCAGAAGGATCTAAAGACTCCCACCAAGATAAAGCAGAATATCGCAAAACACTAGCTATATTTTTTACCTTCCTCCTTGGACACATAAAGCGAGTAGCAAATATGTTATCGATGGCAATTTCTCACTCCATGTACTCATCAGCACCTATACCATCATAAGTCGGTAGATACGAACAACCTGTCATTGTAAACACAAAAACAAGGAACAAACGATGAAAGTTATCCCTACCAAATGACTACGTGGTTGCAGTGGTGTCACTTTTCATAGCAAGTGGAAGCGTCTTACCAAGCTCCTACAAAGTTCTTACCAACCCACGTAAAGGCGGTACAACCGGTGGTTGGCTCGTGATACCTGTGAGGTAGTGGTACCGAGATTATAAAGCCCTTTTTCTGTACTGATCTAAAGAATTTGTGGAGCTTGGAAGGCACACAAAAATTAATATGTATATCTAGCACACAAGTCAGTAATAGAAAGTAATGCTGAATTATAGTCTAAAGTACTTGTTCTCGTTGCTGATCTAAAATGTTCCAAGTACCAGGTGTGTGACAAAAGTATGGTGGATAGCAAGGTGACAGGTATATGAAAAACAAGTATGGTGGATGGAAACAGCAACACAAACAAGGAACCAGAAAGCACACACTATCACAGCTCACTTTGGTCTTCTCAATGTGCTCCTCTAAATATTGTTCCTCTTTTACCCCTCTTTTTTTCTATTTTTGGACTGTCGTTGTTTTTTTTGGGAAATTTCAACTTTTTTATTTTATTTTTTTGATATTTTTCCTTTACTTAGGAGCACAAAAGAAGTAACCACAGAAAATATGAGCATAAACAAGTGAAAGACGTGGCCTGTGGAATTTTCAGAAAACTTGCTCAAAATCGATAAAAACCTTGTGACCATGAAAAGAGGATCTTGTGACCACTTTTTGACCAATTTAAAATTTTCAAACCCTGGCTTAGCCAGGGATGGACAAATCCGAAATTTTTTCTGATCGATTTTGATATATGGAACGTCAAAATCAGAGTTTGTATGCGAAAACTAGACCAGTTTTAAGAATTGGCTCCAAATTAGAGGACAAAATAGGAACAATGTGCACAAAACTGGTCACAACAGCAAAGATTTGATGGAAACGATAGGGGAAAACACACGAACTGGACTCTAACATGACCTAACCAGCAACAAGACCTCAACCAAGACACAAACTCAACATGATGGACTCTAAAACTGAAATATGCAAATGCTATGGCGCAGAAGGTTCTAGGATAGGAAAAACGAGTATGGCACTGGACTATGGGACGAATGCAAAACACGCAAAACTAGGGAATAAAAGTGAACCTGACGGTATACCTTAGCTCTAATTACCACTTAATGGGAACAGGGATCCCGATCTTCTGTCAGGTGGTGGTAACTATCGTTGTGGCGGAGAATGACACACCGATCCAGCTTCAGATCGAAAGATCGAACCCTACAATATTAGCACCACAGCTCCTCTGGTTATCAACCGAGTCTCTAACTAGGTTGACCTCGCCAAGAAGGCTAATCCCTGCCTGCACAATGAAGAACACAAGCAAGAACAAGAAAGAACACAACCAAATTACAAATGAATGATTAATCTCTCAAAGTTGGGGTCTCACAAACCGATGAACGGCGAAACTGTTCTTGATAAAATAATCTAAGCAAAACCCAAACCCTAATGATGGCAGCGGCGTATGATTATAAAGCTCTTAGGGTCGTCGCCTACCCTGGACGCGCCCCCTAATGGGCCCAAACACGATACACGGTCCAACGGGCCAAAAGAAGGTGTCGCAGCACCCTCGTAGATTCTAGATGCTGACTTGTTTCGATGATTCCTGTTGATTCCAAAGAGCTTTTGGCATGAAACTACTTGGATTGGCTTTCTTATCAAATTATCCTTCCATCCATATGTGGATCATTGAAAACGGAGTCTGAATGCATCCTGGGTGACCAGTTTAAGGCAGACTAGTCCTGGATTCCGAGGCAGACTCGAACTTGAGTTGCTTTGGGCCTCCACCTCGGGGACTCAAACCGAATTAGCCTCGGGCCTCCTTCTTGACTTGGACACCCTTGCTAGCCTCCTTCCCCTCCATCCTATGCACCAAACATGGTCATATGCATGGGTGTCATGTCCTCATCACCCATCTTCTAATCATTGTTCGTCATGGCCACGGTGGAAGGATTATCCTAGGGTTTAGTTTGCATCATCTATTATAAGTTGATCCCTCTATTTATTAATAGTATTTGCTACAGTTCATGTTGATTTGTCAAAGGAATATCTCGAATTATTGCTGCTACTGTGGAGTTTGGTTGATAATTGGTCGTGATATTATTTGTGCTATTTACTACGGACCAGTTGATTCATCTTGATTAATTTTTAAGTTCGAGCTATGCTTTGTTGATTGATTGGATTAATACATATATACATCGGTACTATTGCTGAGAGATATCAATACTTAACTATTCTTGTTGTGGACGTCAACAACTGCTGCAGTCCTGTTGATTGTTAAGGATCCATCTGCTATATTTATACTACTGAAATATCAGTCGATTTGAATCTTGTGTTGCCAGGATAGAGAAAATTCAGATTATATTAATTTTGATAATTTGTATCGTGAAAGATTAGGCAATTTTCAGGCATCATCGGCGTGTCTTTATCACATTCCTTGGCCCAATGACCCACTTGATTATAGTTGAAGCATGGTTGATTGCTCCTAGGTCCTGCTGAGCTTCCTTGCCCTCCATTCCCCTTGGGTAAGGCAATGGTGAACGCCTTACAAAACACCTTCTGAGGTCGATTGGCCTAGGCTTTTGGTGGAGGAGGCCTGAACTTGGGCGCTGGTGGTTGAAACTGTGGCCTAGCTGCCACTAGAGCTTTGGACTGAGAAGACCTAGAGGCACCTGCCTCAGCTGCCCCCTTGTGGCCCTTTGCTGCCGCATGCAAATTATTGTGGTTCTCCTAAGTCAAGGCATCACTAATGAACTCGTTGTATGTGGTGCACCTCGAGTTGGCCATAGTTTTCATCAGCTTAGTGCCAAGACCTCTCTTGAAGCTTTCGATCTTCTTTTCTTCTGTATCAACAAAACCTAGGGCATAATAGGATAGATTGTTGAAAGCATGCATGTATTCAGTAAGGGTCTTGGTCCCTTGTGTGAGTCGCATAAACTCGGCTACCTTCATGCGCATTAGCCCCAAAGGAATGTGATGTCCCCTAAAGGCTAACTTGAATTGCTCCCATGTGACTTGTGCATTGGCAAGTAAAGAGGATAGGAAATGGGTCCACCATATCTCGGCTGGTCCCTACAGCTAATGGGACGCAAATTCTGCCTTCTAATGTTCTGTGACCCTCAATAGATGGAACTTTTGCTCAATAGTGTTGAGCCATTCATCTGCCTAGAGCGGTTCTTCGGCCACCTTGAAGATAGGAGGCTTGGTGTCTAGGAAATCCTTGAAAGAGCTATACTGATTTGGCTCAGGACCTTGTTGTTGCTGATGGGCGCGAGCCATGTTCTGCATAATGAGACATAGGGTTTCCTCTATAGTTCTTTGACTCCCCAAGAACTGTGCGAAGAATTCATTCGTAGACAGTGATGGCGGTGGTGGTAAGTCACCGTCATTGCCCTCTTGGCTGCTGCCTGCTCCAGCACGAGTGTGAGTCATCTACAAAGTTGCAACAATAAGTGATTATTGGATGATGTCAAGAGATTGCAAATAAATTGTATAATCAATCCAAACTAAAATTACTAGAGAGAATCTTAAATTTATACAATAAAATAGAGGCATAATAATTTATTCTTGCAACATGACATCACCAATTTGATCACTTATCGGGCTCGCAGCGCGTTAACATACAAGTCATAATCACCAGTAAAATGAAACTAGAATTTCATTAAAGTTCAACCCAATGTGAGACCACATGTAGAGTGCCAATATTACATGAAAGTCAAATCACAATTACCAAACTTCAACTACAAGTCCATTACATAAATAGCAGGGATACATCTAGTGCTTTAACTAGTCATTAGACGACTCTAATCTTCATTATGATCGCTATCGAGGTCAGAGATAGGATCATCCTCATTCTCTAGCTCCACTTCTTCTTCGTCCCAGCCGTCATCTTCAACTAACATTTCTGGATCTTCTTCCTCGTCAAGGATTGGGTGTAGTTGGTTATTTAGAAAATGCACCTCATGCTGAAGATCAACCACTACATTTTGGGAATGTGCAAGCTGTTGGCGCAAGTCCCTCTCAACATGGTTCTATTGGATGCTCATGGCGTGGGTCCTAACTTGTTCTACTTCTACCATAGCTGCACGATTGTTTGCTAGGATCTACTGGCGCGTAGCTATGAGTGCCTCAGCACGAGCAGCCTCTAGTTGCTCCCATAGTCTTGCTAACATTGCTTGATCATCTGCTCTTGCCTCTTGGGTGGTAGCTCTCTGTTGATCAACTTTCTCCATTTGGGTGTGGAGATTTTCCAAAGCTACATATGCTTGATCAGTTTCCCATCAAGCCTCACTTGCTGCCTTTTTGTGCTTGCACACACTCTTCTTGAGCTTATGCTGTGCAGCTTTGGTTCTCATGAGCTTATCCATGCAAGTAGTATAGGACTCTTGCTAGAAGTCCCTGGTGTCCTAATAAGTGTAGAATATCTTCATTACTGCAAACATGGTGCTCATAGTGGGACTAGAACTGTCTGCCCGCTCATCCCGATCTCAGATCAACGCATTGTTGTTGTGTTGTGCCCATACTATTGTGGATGGACCCACTCGAGGAAAAGTACCAACGGCACTACGGTAAGCTCATCCCCATGCTGCTAACAAATCTGACTTAGTACCTCGAAGGCTACTACTTGGGCAGCCTCCTAAGGAGTTCTTCCTTCATATTCTACCTTCCATTCCTGCCAGAAGAGTGCTTGGGTATGAGCTAGTATGGTTAGTCATACTTCATACCATGGTTGTCCCTCGAGGTATACTTCATTCTAGTAATAAAGGGGTGGTTCATAATACCCCACATAGTGCAAGACTCCAAAGCAGGCAGGAGTTCCGATCATCAATAAGAAACTCTCACTTCTAGCTGGTGCTGCCATCTGTACCAACATGTGCAACTTTCGTGAGACAAAGTCATAATGGATAAGAGTTACATAACCGAGTAAGACATTTATAAGGGGAGGAACAATGCAAGTATGGAATAATAATTTATCATGATGCATGCATGTTCCATACGTCCTTACAAACTTAGGAAAAGAATTATTTCTAACGACATACATGGTGGCATACACAAGTTCTCTCATATATAGCGTAGCTAGTCGGGCTACATGTTTCGCTGTTAGTGTACCTGCATAAGAATTTCATTTCATCCTAACCCCATAATTATATATGCAGAATGTAAATCTAGGCTCTAGGTTGTAACTAAATACTTCCATATATGTATACCCATACATATACTTCCGTATCAAAGCTACTCGATGACAAGTTATTACCCACAATTAAATACGCACCATACATGCATGCAAGCATGCATACACAGCCGTATCAAAGCTATCTCTCCCCGACCGCACGCTTACTTCTTGCGGTCATGTCACTCATCAACTTACCTTCTTACCTGGCGTCGAGACATTTGATCCATACATTACCACTCAAGTGAATGGCATCCATACAATAGCACGCCGTATGGACGACGAAAGTAAAACCCCCAAGTCAGTACTTAATTAGCCACCTAAAGTCCTTAATTGGGCATAAAGGAAGTGCTCACTGGCACACTTTAGATTTCAAACTCTAAGTTTTAAACACCTATTTATATAGCTATTAGTCGCTAGAAACTGGTTTTGGAAAATAAAAACCTTTGTTTTAAATACACATGAGGCAATTAATGTTGAATCTTGCTCTTATGCCAGCTGTCGCCGAACCGACCAATTTCTAAGAGCACAAGTACAATGGCAGCCCACAAGTGGTCGCACTGTCATACTTGTGCCCATATAAACCCGGTAGTCCATCAAGTACCACAACAGGTCTCGATTAATGATCCACATACAACCAAGATCATACATAATTCAACATATATGTCATATGTTACATAAAGTTCACAGATACAGTTCATTCATTAGAGTACAAAATAAGGTTATTACAAACCAAGTTTGGTAAATAGTAGCGAAAGCAAATTAAAGTTCAAAACTAGCATTTGCTAACATAGTTCAAATACAGTGCCAACTCATGATCACAGTCCACAAAAGCATATAAGAAGGATTATTATAGATGCCTGCCTAGGGCTCACTCCTTATCCACGGCGGGATAGAAACAGTTCTTGCAATAGCCATGATAAATTGTACCATCTACAACAATGGAAAATAAAACCTTGAGTACGAGAAGGTACTCAGCTAGACTTACCCATCATAAACCAGAAATAAATTGACTCCAAGGATTATGCAAGGCTTTATAAGTGAAGGTAGCTTGATAACTTTTTGCATAAAAGTGATTAACTCAGTTATACAATTATACTTTGGCCATCAAGTTAATTATAGATATTCATCTCTAGATTAGCAACTATCCTGTGCCAAACATGTGGTATATCATTGAAGAGCATACAATAATAACCATAGTCGGTGTAGTAATTCCATAATTATCCAAACCATCACATTCCATAATATAATTACTATGAGGTTGGAACTAGCCAAGTTTCTCACTGTCCGAGAGAGACGGTGATTCAAATCGATTTCAACCAGCTAGGAATTTATTCCTAACACAAACCTAGGTAGACCAGATCAGTGGTCACCTTAGGTCACCTTTGGTACAACTCAAGTCCCCATTTCGTGGGTTCACCCAGCGCCGCGCAATCAGGGACAGCCAGCTACCAGGACGTTCAGGCCTGGCCTACCCTTGGGCTCACATCTGGCTCCTCGCACATCCTTACTACCATCTAGAATATGCACTTTTATAGAATGGGGCCCAACCTGAGTTGAGCTACTCGGCTTCACGATCAGAACAAGTAATCCAGCCAGCTAAGTGATAGGCATGCGTTCAATCTTGTCAGAAGGGCCAACAACGGTATGGTCCTTAATCGGCATAGACGGAATCACATGAGTCAACCTATACATAGACTCTGCCTAGCCTCCATTTACATTACCCAATGGTTCTTTTCCATGATAGCAAATATAGCCAACCGTGCTTTGGTATCCACATATATCTCGTAGGTGATAGGAAATCACCCGACTTCTACCGGTCTAAGCATGGCTAAGCATATATTCAATCTTGGACCTACACATAGTTAAAGGTATAGGTATCTAGACAAGGTAGTTCCATGTATCAAGTGTTTCCAACCAACTCTTATAACATAATGCATCAAACATAAAGGACCCAAGTAATATTTTGTAAAACATAGGAGACTTAGAATGCTTCGAGGCTTGCCTTTGAGGAAAGAGGTGGGTCGGTGATCTAGGCACTCAGGGAGCTCTTCAGGAGTTTGCTACTCTTCTCCTAGAGCAATGGCTTGAGGAGTCTCCTGCTGACCCTCCTCCTCTTCTTCGTTGAATTCCATCAACGTTATCTCTTCGGACGATCCTATATGCATGAGCATGAAATAAGATATCACGAATGCATATACGATGACATGTGTAGTATGATATAACATGATGACTATATCCTCATAAGTACTTTCAATAGCATGGTGTAAAAGTAATAACAAGTGCATCCTCTTCTACTGAGTAGGTGCATATCTCTTCTCTAATACTTAAGCAAACACTTCTATAAATTATTTTCTGAACTATAAGACAACAGTTACTTGTTTTGACCATAACTAGAGTTATATAAATCAAAATAATATGGTTGTGGACATTCTGAAAATCTAATGAAATTGTCTACAACTTTCTTTTAATACCCTTAGTGTCATTCAATAGTTATCTAGGTCAAAAAAATTCAATTAAACAAATCTATCTAGAGAGCAAGTATTTCGGACAGCAAACTTCTAACACCCAAAACTCTTAAACCCTAAAGCCAATGACTATGAAACTTTAACACAAGGTAGATTAGTAAGTTATCTACAACTTTGTTATTAATAAGTTTTACAGAAAAGGCCATTATCAACATGAAAATATCAACTCAACCAAAACTACACATGCAACCATTTATTTGAATTATAAAGCAATAATTAATTAGTTGCATATAACCAGTTACTTCTAATCCTTATTATTAATATCAACAATTCATATGGATCACAATTACCATAGAAAACACCATGGTTAAGCACAAATTATTTATTTAAATGCCTTTATTAATTTAATTAGATAATTAAGTGAAATAACAAACATATAACACATGTGCACAATAAATTCTCATAAAATTACAGTAGCTTCCAAGTGCTCCCAATAGACTACTGTAAAAATTACATACCATTTAAACATGTATAACACCCTCTACAAAAATGACAAGCTAGCAAGGTTTATTTTAGTGAAAATAGTTAACCCTATAGAAAAGTGTGAAACATCAGATTCTATATTTTTCTTAGCTTCATCCTAGTGCCATAATACTGTACAAAAATTTGCATAGCAATATGTTATTTATTTTTATCCCTATAATTTTCCTCAGAAAACACTATTTATTAATAGATAAATAGAAAGATCATATTTCAATCAAGTTTACTGCAAGTTTATTATTTTTTCTAGCTAGACCATATCAACATAAGACCAGCAAAATTAGAATCACAATTTTATCACATTCCTAGCCCAAGTTACACATTTTACAAAATTGTAAACATTCAAAAAGCACTTATTTAGCTATATTTTATCCACCTAGAAAAGTACTAGAAATAGTGCAACTCATATTTTTATAAAATACTACACTTCATAAGGAATTCAATAAAATTTGGTTCACCAAAGACATTTCTAGCTCTAGATATGATTTTCCAAAGTTAGCACAAAAATCTGTAAAAGAAATAACAAAACTCTAAACCGCAGTCACTGACATGTGGGACCCAAGTGTCAGCGGGGTCCACCTATCAGCCTAACCAAAATAGAGGAGCGTGTTTGACCGGTGCTAGCTCGTCGATGATGAGCTCTCCAGTGAAACCGACCCTTCCTACGTGCTCTACTCACTATCCCGCTTCGATTGATATAGGTGGTGGAGGAGCGGACGCACCAAAGCTACCTCATCGCCGGTCATGGCGGCATGGCGGCGCTACGCTGAGGTACGTTGGCCGTTATAGGCCATGGCAAGGCTCGGCGAGAAGTGCACGAGCTCCGCAGTGACCAAGTGAGCCTACCGACGCTACTTAGGCTAGGTGGAATGCGCCTACAAGATCTGTCCATGTGCGCGGTGGCGTGGCAGCGCTGGTTGTCGTGTTCTGTGCCAGTGAGGCAACTATTCACCATAATGTCATGCCACAAGCAAGGACACACCCTAACCAAGCCCTAACATGACGGAGAAGAAGGAATGTGCAACAGAGCCGAGCAGCGGTGAGCTCACCGTGAAGGCGGCTATGGAAGCCTAGAACCTAGCGCAGACGAGAACGGCGATTTCACCCTCACCACAGCTTGCCTGGCACTACTACTGTGTCGAGGAGGTAGAGGAGAAGTCAGCACAGCTACTGGCTAGATGGAGATGGCAATGGTGCAGCGGCGCGGGCTCTAGGCGACGATGGAGCAGTGCTGTGGCTCGGCGGCGCTCGGTGCTTCCGCGGTGAGCGCGAGAGAGAGCAACAGAGAGGGAGAGAATGCGAGCGTGAGAGTGAAAAGAGCGGTGCAGCTTCTCCTTAAGCGCACGCCAATGCGCTGCAACGAGGGCCCAACGCCGGCTAGCGGCGGCCACATGGTGGCCAGGTGCTGCGCCTTGTCGGCCACCATGGTCAGGCTGAGTCAACCATCAGAGCCCGATCGAGCGACTGACAGTGCCAATTAAGCCCTTTCAATCTCCTAAACCACAGTGAATTAGTGCACGACGCTAAAAATTGTAGAGCTACATACCAGCTCCAACTTTGCTTAAGTGATCAAGGTCTAATTCGAGTTGTTTATGGAGTTAAATCATCACAAAATTGGGCACATCAACACTGTTAGAGTAGTTAGACTTAGAACAAATCCTAAGTTCCAAAAATAGTGAAATGTTGATTCTTGTGAGCTCAAAATAACCAAGCTAGGCACTGAATTAGCTCATGACCCAAAAGTAAAAGTTGTTGCTCTAATCAAGTACTACAACTTTGCTTAAGGGTGCACTGCCATGCAAACACTCTATGACATAGTTCAACCTAGGTCAAACATACCACTTGAAAATGATGACTTACACTATAACTATAACTTAGAGACCAAACTAGCCTTAGTCATGAATACCAAAGTTGTTCCTAGTGACATTCTAAACATGTTTAAGGTATTCCTATGGTTGCACAATCATTTTATACATTGGTTACTTATAAACCCTAGCATAGGTAAGGTAATTCAGTGACAACACAAGCAATATAAGCAAACATAGAAATGATATTTGAGATAGTCATGCTCATGAATGATCAATGATGCTTATGCTCATACAATGCCAAGGCTAAATCCAAGCTTAACACCTAGGGTGTTACAGGAAGGGTCTCGACCAAGAGACCTCCTTGGCCGATGGAGTGCCCTGACCCCAACGATCAAGGTCATGGCTCTCAGCCCCATGAAGCGACCCGACAAGCAACGACCTAGAGGTGGCTACCTACTATGGGTATGACACCCTGAGGGACATGAACACAAAGGCAAAGACCATGACAGATGTCATGTTGCATAGGACAGCTGACAAATAATCACCATGGCTACAGTGCTACCACGACTAGCACAATGGCACCACGTTAGACCCTACCATGACGACAGCCATGTCTAGACGTGCATTAGAAGATGGCGTAGCTTGCAAGCCAAGTTAGCTAGGACCCCCCTTAGGCTCTTGGCCCTTTGGTCGGGAGAACCTCTCCTTTGTAACAAGCCCTGGCCCCAAACTCTATATAAGGGCAGCTAGGGCTCCCACATTCACATATTCTCATTCATCGTCCTCTACCACTCCATCCATTCACCATAGCAATAGGGCTCCTAGAGCATCTCTTTGGGCTGCCCCTCGACTAGCATAGGTTCTACCACCTCTTTCACCATTCTTGCACCCCCATTGTAAGAACTTTAGAGCATTCTAGCGAGGAACACGCACTCGATCTTCTCTAAGACTGGACGTAGGGTCTAGCCTGAACCAGTATAAATCCTCATATCTATTGGATGCTACTATCATCTTCCTAGAGCAGCGTGGCAATCGTATAAGTTTACTAGTCTGGTTTATGAAACACCGACACCGTCTATTTGTTTCTTAGCAACAACAAATAGAGGCCAAATGGAGTACACACCATCCACATGGATATACATAACTAAATTAAAAAAATCAATCGCTAGATGTCGTGTATTCACTAATCACATCTTGCAAAGTGGTAAGCACACATAAAATCTGATTGGACAACATCTAGTGTGGATCTACCAGTTTCTACATTTCATCCTGCCCAATAGAAATATATGTAGAGATTGTTAGATACTCACTTCTTTCTTACAGGAAAAAAGAGTCAACAGGATGCATCAATTGGTGTTGGACACGGAAGGATTGAAGGGGAGGGGGCACACTAGAGATCCACTCAAAGGGCAGTGGTAGCACAGCATGGAAGAGGCACGAGAGCCCTCCTGAGCCCCCCTTTTGACCTCTAGGGCGGCACATGGTGAAGCATTACTATACATTCGCCTTTTTCGAGCCGCGGGCAACTCAACACCCTTGGCGAAGGGCCAACATGTGCAGTGAGGTGCGAGGGGTGGTAGCGGTAGCAACAACTGGGAGAAGCGAGAAAGTAGAGAAAAGAATAGGGGAGTTAGAATTAGGATTGTGCATAGTTATTAGGGCTGCACCACGCGACAAAGAGCAAAGATAGGCTAAGGAATACTTCGAATGCACGACCTATGGATTACACATTAGAGCAAAGCATTCTCCATCACTACACTATGTAGTTAGTTGTGATATATGCAAAATATATGTATTACTAGACTGGCAGTTCAACCAATTGGACCAATCAAACCATGAACAAAGAGCTTCATCGTCTGATGTCTGGTCCGATCCTAATACCTATGAGACTGGGATGAGGGGTTCTATGCAAAATAGTTTTGTGTGGTGGGGGGTATAAAAAAGCACTAACATTTATGGTATAAAATAAATATCATTAAATTAATTATATAAAATATATTTTCTCAGTAAGTCTAGTTGGAGACATAAATATCAATACTATTTGCCATAACTTAGTTAAAGTTAAGTTAGTTTGCATTGCACAAATTTCATGGTTGCACCGTTCTATGATGGAGGAGTAGTCAACAAGAAAATAAATTTTACATCAAATGGTTATACTTGAGATGTTTGAACGCTTTACTGTTAGAGATGTCAATGGTGAATTCTCCGTTGGGGGTTAGGTCCCCATCGTGTTCCCGTGGGGGAGAATTTTCCTCATTTGTGTCTTCGCAAGTGTCATCGAGGATAGTTTCTTCCTCATACCGGCCCCGTTGGGGAATTAATCCCCGTTTAACACTACGTAGAAAATGATTTTTAGCAATGGAACGATTTTTTTGTAGGGACGGCTGGTTATGGAGCCGCCCCTACAGTGGCATGTTCGGGTGCCCAAACACCAGCCGCCCCTACAAATGGAATAGCAGGGGCAGCTGATGTTACGAGCCGCCCTACAAATAGGGTCTGATTTGTAGGGGCGGCTCAATCACCAGGTGCCCCTGGAAATTCTATTTGTAGGGGCGGCTGGTGATTGAGCCACCCCTAAAAATGGCCCCATATTTATAGCTCCTATTTGTAGGGGTGGCTCAATCACCAGCCGCCCCTACAAATGGCCCCCATATAAAACTGAGGCAGCACCTTCTTCCTCCTCGGGTCACTCACTCCAACCTGTGAAAGAAAGGTGGGGAGGCCTTGGGCACCTTCCAAAAATTACTCTACTAAGGGGGGAAGGTTTTGGTCTCAAATCCTTTGGTGGAGAGGTTGTAGAAGGTAAGAAAATGCTATTACACACTTTTTTTGAAGTTTTAATGGTTGATTAGTGAATAATTAGAGTTTTGTTTTTCTCTCTCTTCTATGGTGCTTGAGCTATTTATGAGCAAATTAGACCCAACTTTTAAATGTACTAGGGTAAATTAGGGAGGGGAACAAGACCATACCCTTATTTGGTCCATGTTTCTTGATTTTAGTGAACCATTAATTAGTTTTATGGATGTTTCATGTGCATGTGATCTAGATCTAGGGTTTGGTTTTTTTATTAATTTTGTTTTTGTAAATTTATGTTTGATAAAATTGGACTAGGGTTTGTACGAAAGATATTGGGTAAAGTATAATTATTGCTAATTGTTGTCTTTGAAATTATTTATTGTAATCAATAAATATGTATTTTAATTATTTATGGATAAATAGGACATTAATTAATTTTCCTCTACCATGGTGTGTTTGTATGCTTCATGTAATTATATTAGATTTATATTCATATATATCTGAGGTATATACAATTATTCTCAAATAATTATTACTTTGATTAATTTTTATATATATCTGAATAAGTAGTCCTTTAATGTTTGTTTTGTTGTTGTTGTAAAAGATGGAGTACAGGAACTCTTGGATGTATGGTTCGTTAAGGTTCAAGGCAGGTTTCTGTGAAGAGGTGGATAAATTTATTGAAGCCGCAACGAAGCATGCAACGACATTGAAAGAGAATAAGGATATAATTATTTGCCCCTGTAAAGATTGCAAGAACCGTATGGCATGGATAGATGTGACTATCATCAGATCACATTTGATTATACGAGGATTTGTTGAGGACTACACAGTGTGGATTCATCATGGTGAAACGGTTATTGTTAACGACGAGGATGAGGAGGAATACGACGATGAAACCATAGAATCCCTATCCCAATATTCAGCCGAGCTTGATGCACAAATGGATTTTAAGTTTGGCAATGAACAAGGTGGTGATGCTGGTGGTTGGGATGGTAACGACAAAGGTGGTGCCAATAATGATGGTGGAACACGTGTCAGAGTTGAAGATGATTTAGATGACATGATTCGAACCCTTGGACCAGAGATTTTACTAAATAGCCCGAAAGGTCTAGAAAATTTAGAAAGAGTGACAAAAGCATCGAAGTAGACTGTGTATGGTGTTGAAAAGGGTTGTCCGACACATTGGACATTGCTATGTTTCATGCTTGAGCTGCTCATCCTGAAGGCTAAGTACGGCTGGTCAGACTGTAGTTTCAATGATCTATTGCATC
This sequence comes from Miscanthus floridulus, assembly GCF_019320115.1. Taxonomy (NCBI): domain Eukaryota; kingdom Viridiplantae; phylum Streptophyta; class Magnoliopsida; order Poales; family Poaceae; genus Miscanthus; species Miscanthus floridulus. Next base: position 75,376,080 of record NC_089585.1, read on the forward strand.
TCCTATCATGGGTGCTGCCACAACCAAACTCAGTTCCCGCCAACATATACCAAGTGAAGAAGATCATAAGTCCATTGACAATGGGGGTTGAAAAAATACATGCATGCCCCAACCACTGTATACTTTTTCATGGTGAAACGTTCAAGTCATTGGATAAATGTCCCCGGTGTGGGGCCAGCCGGTACAAGAACAATGACCTTTACGGTGGGGACAAACCATCCACGGGGAAAAAGAGGAATAAGAAGGGTATAAAAAAGTGGTACAAGAATCTCAACCCCTAGAGGACACTCCATTAGGCAATGATGCAAAGCAGAGAAGAATTCCTGCCCTTGTAATATGGTACCTGCCAGTGACCGACCGCTTGAGACGTATGTTCCTAAACCCTAAAGAAGCCACACTCATGACATGGTGGGATGATGAGCGCAAGGTGGATGATGATAAGATTGCACACCCGGCTGATTGTAGTCAGTGGCAAAGGTTTGATGAGAAGCACAAAGAATTCAGTGATGACCCAAGGAATGTACGGTTTGGCCTGAGCACCGATGGAATGAATCCCTTCAATGAGAGGATAAGCAACCATAGCACATGGCCAATGATCTTGACCATGTACAACATCCCAACATGGTTATGTCAGAAGAGAAAGTACCTTCTCCTTGCTATTCTTATTTCTGGCCCTAAACAACCAGGCATTGATATAGATATATTCCTCGAGCCCTTGATGCAAGAAATGGAGAGACTATGTAGGCATGGGGAGCAGATGTACGATGCATTCCGAAAGGAGGACTTCATATGTAGAGCAATAATATTTGTTACTACCAATGATTACCCCGCACTGTTTGCTTTGTCTGGACAGATCAAAGGGAAGATGGGATGCTTGGTTTGCTTGGATGGTACTACATGGGTTTACCTGGATGCATCCAAGAAGATAGTTTACCTAAGGAACCGATGTTTCTTAAAGACAAGTCACAAGTACCGCAGCAAATTGTTCTTTAGATTTTATGACAACGCCCTAGAGATTGAACCCCCTCTGGAGAGATGTCATAACGGAGAACATGTGTACAAAATGGTGAAAAACATACGCGTCGTCTATGGAAAGAAGAATTCGGATGGGACGAACAGAGATAGAAGCACACCTCCTATCGAAGGCGTACCTTTCAAGAAACAATCGATCTTCTTTCAGTATCTACCTTATTGGCCAGACTTGGAGGTCCCCCATGCCATTGATGCTATGCACGTGTAGAAGAATGTCTTTGAGAGTCTCATTGCTACCTTGATGGACACAGGCAAGTCAAAGGATGGTCTAAAAGCACGGAAAGACATGGTGCAGCTAAACATGATGCCACAGCTTCACCCGGTACCTGAGGCTAATGGAAAATACACTCTGCCCGTGGCGTGCTTCAACCTAACACTAGACGAGAAGAGAGCTATATGCACTTTCCTGAGGGGGATCAAAGTCCTGATTGGGTTTTCAGCAAATGTGAAGAAGCTAGTGTCGATGAAGGACTTGTCAATAACACACTACAAGGCTCATGATTGCCATGTGATGCTGATAGTGTTTCTACCTATTGCAATCAGGGCTATAAAGCTAGAGTTCTTGAAAATGGCCATCACCCGCATGTGCTACTTCTTTTCGAAGATCTCACAAAAGACGATTGGTAAGGAAGAGCTGAGTGACCTACATGAATTTGTGGTGGAGACACAAAACCAACTAGAGATGTGTTTATCTCCTGCTTTTTTTGATATAATGCCACATCTCATGATTCACATGGTTCATCAGATACAGGTGCTTGGTCCTTGCTACTTGCATGAAATGTGGTCCTATGAGCGGTTCATGTCAGTTTTAAGTCGATATGTGCATAATCGAGCATACCCAGAGGGCTCCATGATAGAGGGTTACAGTACTGAAGAAGTCGTCGAGTGCTATCAAGAGTACCTAAAAGTACAGAAAGGGATTGGTAAACTCGATTCTCGTCACAAGGGTAGGCTGGCTGGGAAGGGCACCAGTGGTAGAAAAGTGTTCATCGACCATGATTACAAAGAGGTGAGTTAGGCGCATTATAGTGTCTTGCAGAGTACACAACTAATGCAACCATATATTGATGAACACTTGGCTATCATTATGGCAGAGAGAAATGGCCATTTGGATGATTGGGTCATGAAACAGCACAAGCAATGACTAACTATATGGTTGAAGGACCAAAACATACCGCCTGAAGAAACCATAGACTCTATTACCATTAGTAGGTTGGCGGAGGGGCCATCGAGACAAGTGACATCTTGGAATGCTTATGACATCAATGGGTACATGTACTATACCCACGCAAAGGATAGTAAATATGTGAACCAAACAGCAGCGTTCGAATAGAGGCTCTCGATGGATTAGGGTGAAAGATCCAATACTTTGGCATCATTGAAGAGATATGGGAACTTGACTATGGAAGGGATATAACGGTGGCCCTATTTTGATACCGCTGGATCAAACAACACCAACTGAACGAGATCAGATTGAGAGTCCTGGACCTCGAGAATCTAGGCTACCAAGATGACCCTTGGGTGCTCGCTTCACGTGTCGCACAAGTTTTCTATATGTCTAACCCACAAAGTAACCTCTCCCCAAAGAAGAAGACAAAGCACATGGTTGCCTCTGGGAAACAACACATTATTGGAGTTGATGGCGTGGATGATGTTGAAGCTTACAATAACTATGATGAGATGCCGCTATTCACAGACTTTCCTAAGAAGATTAGTGTTGTGGAAAAGAACATCCCCAAAGATATAATGCCATGGGAACGAAAAGGTGTTAAGGGGAAAGTCATTACAGCGGGCTAGCTAGTTGTTGAACGTGGAGTGTTTGTGTAAGTGTGTGTTTGTAAGGCTTCATTTATGCATACGTGTGAGACTATATATTTATGTACGTGTGTAAGACTACATATTTTTGAATGTGTGTGAGACTACATTTTATGCATGTGTGTGAGACTACCCTTTGCAACATCCAGATGACTCTATTTGAACATCCACTCTATTGCAATATCCAGAAGTTATTTAGAGTTCATAATACTAGAGTCAAAGTGTTGTTTTTTCATTTGACCAAATTTGACTTGGTCAAACTTGCTCAAATGAGACACTACATGACCTCAGATGAAAAAACTCTGAATACCAAGTTTGATCATCTCAGCAATATCTACAATTGTTACATAGCTCATTTTTGCATTTGAGAAAGTTTTATCAAACACTAGTCACAAATTCTTGAATCTCATATAGACTTTCTGAAACTATGTCACACACTTGTGAAATTTGAACTACATTTTGTTCAAACTTTCTCAAATGAAAAAATAGACTATATAAGTATCATAGATCTTGATGAGCTGAACAAACTTGGTATTCAAAACTTTTCAATTTGAGATAACCTAGGGTTCCAAAAACTAGTTTGTAGGCGTTGAAATTTAAAAATCACAAATTTGAACAGTCCAAACTTTCTCAAATGGAAAGTTGACCAAAACAATAATTGTAGATATTGATTCGTTTAACAAACTTGATATTCAAAACTTTTCAATTTGAAGTCATTTAGAGTTCATAATACTAGAGTCAAAGTGTTGTTTTTTCATTTGACCAAATTTGACTTGGTCAAACTTGCTCAAATGAGACACTATATGACCTCAGATGAAAAAACTCTGAATACCAAGTTTGATCATCTCAGCAAGATCTACAATTATTACATAGCTTATTTTCCCATTTGAGAAAGTTTTATCAAACACTAGTCACAAATTCTTGAATCTCATATAGACTTTCTGAAACTATGTCACACACTTGTGAAATTTGAACTACATTTTATTCAAACTTTCTCAAATGAAAAAATGGACTATATAAGTATTGTAGATCTTGATGAGCTGAACAAACTTGGTATTCAAAACTTTTCAATTTGAGATAACCTAGGGTTCCGAAAACTAGTTTGTAGGCGTTGAAATTTAAAAATCACAAATTTGAACCGTCCAACCTTTCTCAAATGGAAAGTTGACCAAAACAACAATTGTAGATATTGATTCTTTTAACAAACTTGGTATTCAAAACTTTTCAATTTGAAGTCATTTAGAGTTCATAATACTAGAGTCAAAGTGTTGTTTTTTCATTTGACCAAATTTGACTTGGTCAAACTTGCTCAAATGAGACACTACATGACCTCAGATGAAAAAACTCTGAATACCAAGTTTGATCATCTCAGCAATATCTACAATTGTTACATAGCTCATTTTTGCATTTGAGAAAGTTTTATCAAACACTAGTCACAAATTCTTGAATCTCATATAGACTTTCTGAAACTATGTCACACACTTGTGAAATTTGAACTACATTTTGTTCAAACTTTCTCAAATGAAAAAATAGACTATATAAGTATCATAGATCTTGATGAGCTGAACAAACTTGGTATTCAAAACTTTTCAATTTGAGATAACCTAGGGTTCCAAAAACTAGTTTGTAGGCGTTGAAATTTAAAAATCACAAATTTGAACAGTCCAAACTTTCTCAAATGGAAAGTTGACCAAAACAATAATTGTAGATATTGATTCGTTTAACAAACTTGATATTCAAAACTTTTAAATTTGAAGTCATTTAGAGTTCATAATACTAGAGTCAAACTTGGTATTCAAAATGCATTTGTAGGGGCGGCTAGATCAGGAACCGCCCCTACAAATAGGAGGGAGTATAAATAGGAGAACCGACGCACGGGAGTCAGTCTGGGCGCTGTCTTCTTCCACTGACGCCGTCAGGCTACCCACGCGCCTAGGGTTTCCGCCGCCAGTCCTGTGCCCACCCCCGCGCCCTCGCCCGCCCCCGGCGCCCGGCGCTCGGCGTCCCACACCCGTCCCTCGGCGCTCGGCGTCCCGCACCCGGCCCCCAGCGCCCGCCCACACTAGCCCCCGGTCCCGCGCCCGTGCCCGCCCCCGGCGCCTAGCACTCGGCGTCCCGCACCCGGCCCTCGGCGCCCGCCCCCACGCGCCGACCCCCGGCGTCCCGCGCCCGGCCCCCGGTGCCCTCCCCCGTGCGCCGGCCGACCCCCGGTGTCCCGTGCCCGGCCCCCGACGCCGGCCCGCCCCTGTGCTGGAGTTCTACTCCCCGCGCTGCCGCCTATGCGCCTCGCTGTAGGGCCTCGTGCGCGAGCTCGAGGACGGTGCTGGTGGTTCCGCCAGCTTCGTGCTCGCTGACGCCGAGGATGACCGGTGGCTCCCCGAGGTGAGTCCCCCCTTGCTAAGTGTTATAGGACCAAATAAAATTAGTCTACTGCTCTCACTGCAATGCAAAATAATACTGATGGCAAGAAGCGTTTCTTTTGGAATGCCCAACACATCAGCTAGATCATTGTTCGACTACACAGCCATTTAGCCTGTTTAAATCTATTTCACAAATCGTGCATGTTGAACTTGCATGTTTGCTAAGATCATTGTTTGACTACACAGCCATTTAGCCTGTTTATACGCAGTGTAGATGCTACAATGTAGCTTACCATATCCGTTTAATCAGCCATTTATTCTGTTTAGTCCGTTTAAATAACCATTTATAGTCTAAATAATAGTTACAGTAAACCATATGTGACCATTTAATCCGTTTTAAACTAACAATGGGTAAGATGGATAGGTATGCAGTAGGTTGTTGATTTGCATGTATATGCATCGGCACTTAAAATACAGATTGGACCTATATGCATTGGCACTTGCAATACATATTTATATTGGACCTCCTAAAGCTAGCTGTCAGTGTCCATAACTCTACCAAATACTACCATTCTGGCATGCACGCACACATAAATTAAGACAAGACTGCTCTTCTTAGATGGAGTAGTAAAACTGAAGGGCAAACTTGCTACCACACTAAATTTACAACTATAGATTTATGAGCCGGTGACAACATTTACGAGCCATTGTATTTGGTTTGAAGGATTCATGCCTGAAATGAGAAACAAACCTCCAACTGATTTATCTGTTCCTGCCCTGTTTTTTCTCCCCGTTTCCTGCTAAACTTCCTCTGCTTCCTTTCTCTCCTTGTAAGGCTAGCATCGAGCGACCAGGGTTGAGCCACCGGGGCAAGGGCCAAGGGCAATCCGTTGTATCACACCATAGCACGAGAATATGTAGAGTACGTCAGTGCTCCTCGGCCCTCAGCCATCACGGCCTCTACCTTCCCTCCCTCCATGGCTGCAGATGGCAACAAGCCAGTAACTGACTAGGATGGAAAATTGCCAATTGTTGCTTTCTAAATTATAATCCCAATTGCATTGCATGTCACAGGAGTCTAGGATGGAAAATTTTATTTGAATCTTGTTTGTGTGAATTACTATAACACTTAAAATTTTTAATCTCAATTTGGGCGTGAGACTCTTTAAATTATGCAGATGTAATATGATCTTTTAGCCATATCTTTTCTTCTGGTATCTTTTTACTCGCAAACTTGTTTTAGATGTTTCTTTAGCATTTTGAATTGGTACTGTTATTTGTGTGTTCGTTGTCTTTTAATTGTGTCATACCATTTAGTTTAGTTTAGGGCTAGTAATATTTTTAGCTTTCGTTTATCCAGCCCCTCTCTTACCTCGTTTCTGGATCCGCCACTGTTGTCTTCGATTTTTGCTCATAAATATTTCATATGTTGATGTGAACCCTCTAGTTAACTACTAACAATAGGGCAATCTTGTACAACTGTCTACTTGCTCAATTTACATTCATTGGTTAGAAACATGTTCCGCTTATGATATTTGTTGTTGTGTGTGGTCATGCCACTATTTTTTTTAATGTAGTCTTTGTGTTATCTCTTAAGTTGGTCTTGTAGATTTTATTGAAATGTTTCCATTAGCTTATAGTTATTAGTGGTTTAGTTTTAGTAGTCTTTTTTTATTCAGTTTCATTCATTTCCATTTTTGATGTGGCTGTGTGTGTTGACTGTGCTAACAGTAGGGCAATCTTGTACCTCTGTTTGTTCTGTTATTTCAGTTTTTCAGAACATGGCTATTTTATTGATTTATTTGTTCCATTTGTTTGTTATGCCATGAGACCATGGTTGTGCTTCCTTGATTCTTAAGCTGGTAACTAAAATGTGAAAATCTGGTTGATAGACAAAGTCCTCTCTAGCTACTGGCTCAACTTGGCTCAACTGCTGGCTACTACTTCTATACTACTAAGTGGCTCCTGCTATACTACTATCCTACTACTACTCTACTTCTACTGCTAGCTACTCCTACTACTACTAGTTGGCTACTACTCTACTCTCTTCCCTAGCTGCTGGCTGCTACTCTACTCACTTCCCTATACTACTAAGTGGCTGCTACTAAGTGGCTCACTTCTACTACTCTATCTACGACTACTACTATATCTAAGTGGCTGTTTCTCTTAACTACTGGCTGCTACACTTCTCTACTCCTCTACTCTACTCCTCTACTATTACTCTATCTACTATTACTCCTCATCTACTCTAATCTATTATTTACCACATCTAAATTACCAGATTTTGATCTATAGGGGTCTTCCAACCATGTGGCAGCAGTCAACTGTTTTTTGGCTAATTTTTCTATCCTCTATGTTTGGGAAGCAGCAGCTGCTTGTTTTTACACCTTTTCCTCTCTATGTTTGTTAAGCAGCTGTTGCTTTTTTTTGCCAAATCTCCCCTCTCCTCTCCTTTGTTTTGCCGATGATGAAATTGTCTAAGTCCATACATTATATGGAATATGAGCTGATGATCAAGAACTTGTGAGGAACTTGGCATCATTAGTAGCCGCCCTTACATTACCTTCTCCTCTCTTCTCTGTTATGATGCCTTGATGCTCCAAGTTCAAGATCAGATGATGACTGACATGTTTCTGAGGCCTCTACCACTGCTACTTCTCATTTTTTTATATTGTTGTTTTATAGGACTACTTTGGTTTATAGACCTTTTTGATTTCTTATACCTTCTCGCGTACCTAAAGCATACTTTCTTGCATCTTTTAGAACAAAGCGTGAAATAATGTTGTGGACAACAGACCATGCAGCTCGATGCCCCGAGCATGATGAGCAACCAACCCTTGAGGAGCAAGCACTAGAGGACCAGCTTACTCAGGAATAGTTCGATAACGAGGTAGAAAAAGATCTAGAAGTGATGCTTACTTAGGAGGAGTGTGACGAGGAGGAAGGCCCCGAAGGAGAGGCTGCTGAAGGTGAAGAAGAAGAGGATGATGAGTCAGAAGAGGGATATGAAAGTCCCGAGGATCCTTTTCCACTGGAAGCAAGAAGGAGGCCAACGGAGGAAGATTTGGACAAGGATTTTGACCCGAACAAGGAGGTAGGAAAGAAGCCTTAGCTTGTAAATTTTGCTAAAGCTTTGGCTGTGTTACCTCTGCTAACACTTTGACCTATCCTATATACAGGTCCCTCCTGAAACTCAGAAAAGACGACGTCGACGTCCGCGACATCTCGCTGGACAAGACGGAGTAGAGGAAAGGAGAGCAGAGGCAACAACCATAGAGATGGATCATGATGCCTCTGCTCCACAAACTCAAGACACAACCACGACTACCAAGCCTAAGAGGAAATGAGGGGATAGAAAAGGAAATCTATATCTAGATAAGGCTTGCTATATGATAATGGAGGTTGGGCCAGTAGGGGAGATCCTTGAGCCAAAGGAATTAAGAGGACGATTCTATAATGCGATCGGGGCCCTAGTAAGAGATAAATTGAACCCAGCAATCCCTAACTGGAAAGAGGTACCAGAGAACATAAAGAATACACTATGGGATAGGCAGCTGAAGGTCAATTTTAGATTTTCAGAGGGTAAGCATGAATTGGTAAAAAAATGCTATCAGGATGATGGGAGAGTCATTTCGACGTTGGAGGTCGGAGCTTAACACGAAGTATATCCAAAAGGAGTTAACTCCCTTCAACGAGTTTAGCAAAATAACTCCTAGTCAATGGGAGGAGCTCGTGGCTCAGAAGACTTCAGTGGAGGCATTGGAGCTCAGTGCTCGTAACACCGAGCTAGCGAAGAGGAACAAACACCACCATCATCTAGGCCTTGGTGGCTACTATGCCAAGGAAGAGAAGTTTAGGAAGATGGATAAAGAGGCCACAACTGCTGGGAATATCGATGTGACAAAGTTGAAGATACGCTCAAGGAACTGGATATATGCGAGGAGTACAGAACCATCCGGCAGTAATCTTAAGTTTGATAAGCCAAAAACCCAAGAGGTGGTATCAAGGATACTGAAATATGCTAAAGACAAAGAGACGGACTCATTCAATCCTTCCAGAGAGAGGGACGAGCTTAGCCTTGGCTTGGGAAACAAGGAGCACACAGGCCGCACCAGGGGGCTAGGGAAAAGGATGACATGGAAGCAAGGATTCGAAGAGGACAGACACATGTACAAGAAACATGGCCAAGACCGGGAGACTAGTCTTGAGCTCCAAGTGAAGGCTCTAGTTGCGAAGGCGCTAGAGGAGCAAGGAATGTCTACGGAGCCACGTATATTAGTGACGCCACCGGGAGAAGTGGCATTAGTTACCAGCCCTCCGAAAGTTCCTAGCAGCCAAGGTTCCACTGCAGCCACAACCTCAGTCGATCTCATACGGGAACCTACTAGTTGCACCTTGGTGTTTTTCAGCGACCGGCAGAACACTGTGATAGAGGTGGCAATGGGTGTTGCACATCCTCCCGGTGGCTTACACCATAATAATAAGATACCGCTGAACTACACTAGGGTCGAGGTGCATACAGTGAAGCCTGAGTTTATGCAGTGGAGGATAGACTACGCAACTCCCGAGGGGCTGGTGTTACTCGGAGACGTTATGGGGCAGTTCATCCTCTGGCACAAACGGGACATTATATTGACTACTTCTTCGCCGCCTCCCTCTCTCCCAAATTTGGAGCGAGTTGTTGAGGCCGAGGAGATATTTTCACCATCTCATGACCCCCACATTCCTGAGATGCCACATTCTTCCCCGCCTTCTATCGAGCATGTGCCTGATGAGATGCCACAACCTTCTCTAGCTCGTACCGGGCAAGTGCATCATGAGATGCCACAGTCTTCTCAACAAGCACAACCGATACATGAACAACGAGTGCCTCCTAAAGAAGGTGATGCACAAAAAGATGAGGACGTGCCTGAATGGGAACTCCGAAAGAAGATTCCAATCCACATAAGGCCAGTTTATGTTCCGATCAAAGACGTCTCGTTGGTGTCCAAGTGATATTCCCATGATCAGTTCAAGCCTGAAAACTAAGTTAAAAAAGTCCCATCACGGGGTTCTGAGGAGGCCGTCAGTAGCAAACTTCACCAAATTACAAAGCAGTATCCAAATGTTGATGCCATCGAATGGTCAAAGGATTGCCCGAAAAAATATGAAAGAGGCAAGCCCTTCCTACCAAACCGGGACATCCAGCGCCTACCACTTGGAATGAGAAGGTTCCATGATTGGTACTTGCGTGTTCCCCCAACGAGCATAGATATCATACAAGCATGCTTTCCCACCGGCACATTTGGAAGCCTAGCCAGGAAAATTGTCTTTGACTTCAATGACATGCACACATGCTTTCACTTGGGAGAAATGGAGATGAATCTAATTCGCACATGGTGCCTGTAAGTCCTTGTCCTCCTGATATGATATGAATGTAATCTTTGAATTTTGTTGTAACTAACCCACGCCGTGATTTGTAGAATGCAAGTGTATATTGTCAAACAAATGCCAAGTGTGAAAGCCGGGTACATAGACCCTCAAGCTATAGCCCAAACAAATTTTAATTACCCTAAACGGTGGACACTGGATACCAAAGAGCTAGCAGCTGCAAATACTCTTCGGGAGAAAGAGCGCATCCGTAGTGCGAAGCTAAGGGAAGAGTCCCTTAAGGTTGCGGCATACATTGCCTTGGCTTTCAAAAATCTCCAACACCACTCTACTATATGGCTACCATACAACTTCGAGTATGCTCAACTCTATACTTAAAGCTTTGTTTGATATATTTCATTCGATGCAAAAGGGCTTATCTAGTTCTATGATTAAATCCATGCAGCAACCACTGGATTTGTATAGCCGTCGACGTCGGGAGGAGCATAGCATGGGTCTTTGATTCATTAGATAAGGACACAGTGACATACAAAGACTTCATATCGATTCTCAAGATGTATACATATCGACAATCCTCATTAGCTTATATGTTTGTATACATACTTGTAACGTTCACTTTTGGATACTAACAAGTTGTATTTGCTAAAATAATTCGAACAGGGCATTTAGGTTCTCTGTCACTAATCATCATGGAAGGCATGATCCAGCAAGGAAGGAAAAGCTAGCTATAAAAACACTATGTGCGGTAAGTGTAACTTACTTCTTCAGTACTCCATTACATGGCTGTCAAAAGCATTACTTAACATTTTCAATATACAAAACACACAGTGCCCCAAGCAGAAGCCTAGGAGTATACATTGTGGATACTATATATGTTCTATGATGGGTAACACCGGTGCCTACAGGAGACACCCCTTAAGGATAAGTTTGAACCTCTTCACCCGTAGTATAAAAACTTCGTAAATGGTATGAAATACTAAACTGAAACTTGTTTTCTTGTAGTGGAGAGAAGAGAAAGGAATGAAAACAGACCCATACAAGAATGACCAACTCTTAGAGCTCGTCGACGACCTTTGCAACTTCATATTGGACCAGATTGTACACGTCAGAGGCGCCTACCATGACCAAGAGTCTGACTTAGGTACAAATCCTCAGTACCAACACCTTCGTGAGATTGAAAGGCTAGCTCTAGGACGTGGATAACAATGTGTATGGAATTTGTATATTTAATGATGGATTGTATATATTCATGTGAATTGGACTTGTAATTGTAGTTTATAGAATACTCTTATGCTTGTAGTCGCGGTCGTGGGGTGTTCGGCAGCGCGAACGTTGGTCACGGGGCGTTCGGCAACGCGAACGCGGTTCGGAACGTTGGTCGCGGGGCGTTCGGCAACGCGAACGCTGTTCGGAATGTTGTTGTTTTGGGACGTTCGGCAAAGTGATTTTGAATTGAAAATTTAATTTTTTTTTTGCGGGAAAATGTACTGTAGGGGCGGTTCTAGATTGAACCGCCCCTACAAATACCTGTTTGTAGGGGCGGCTGGTACTACAGCCGCCCCTACAAATCTATTTGTAGGGGCGGCTGGTAATAAGAGCCGCCCCTACAAATATATTTATAGGGGCGGCTGGAAACACTAGCCGTCCCTATAAATCGATTTGTAGGGGCGGCCTGAGAACCGCCCCTACAAATGCATGATTTGTAGAGACCCTTGCGTAGGGACGGCTAGGTAAACCGCCTCTACAAATGCTTTTTGACGTAGTATAAGCTTATCGATTCTCATATATTCTATAATAGATTAACAAGCCTACTGAAGCCCATCGATGTCCACAAGTCAGCCTTATCCTTGATCCGCTCCAAAAGCCAAGCAGGCATCGAATCATAGCTTTGGATGCTCCTAGAGCTGAGCCTTGGAGGGATATCTCTAACATAACTGGCACGATCAGAACAAAACAGAGAAGATAAATTCAAAAACAAAGCCACGGAAAGACAACGTTCACCAATTCGTCTGAGAAAGAACGTGTAGTCTGAGAATTCTGCATTGCAAATACTATGGCTTCTTGTGCAACATCCCTGTGCAGCTCCTTTAGTTCTCCCTTCTGAAGAAAATTTGGAAGAAAAAACATGTATTAGCTGAATGCTATCTAGATCATCAAGCAATTTAATTAAAGCCCACCATGATTTACTGATCGATGATCAGGAAACACAGATATGCTGGTTGTTATAGGCTTATGGAAGGTAAGGTATGCCACATGTTCAGATACATAAGACTGGAGTAGCCTGTTCTGCTGCATCTACTTCTGTACAGTTTGTAACTAATGGCACAAAGCAATTGAGAATCAGCGAAATGGTATGACTCTCCAGTCAACAGCTAATCACCTAACTTGTCCAAAAGATCCATGGTGAAAAAAGTTGCAGTAGCATAGTGGAGATAAAAGTGCTTGGAACCAAAGATTGCTACGGGCTCGCTTGTGATTTGAACTTGCAGTATCTCTAGCCCCTTTGCCTGTCACTGCATATAGTGCGTAGGCTACGGGAAGTGAAGGAGACTTATCAAGGTATGCATATCGTTCGTTCCCATTCCAGTATAGAATCACCCAGTTTGTGCCTGAGTGGGACCAGCTGTTCCATGCATAACAAGGTCATTATCTTATATTGAAATAATCGGTTCAAGTGTTCAATCTGTGAAATATTCAGAAGAAATATATGTCGCTGAACAGAAGAGATAAAGCTACACTCACCCATCTACTTGAAACGCTTTTCTATTTTTTCTTTGGTAAACATACATCCAACCCCACTGGAGAAATCAAAATACTAGCTACTGTCATAACCTGGACACCATAAGAACTATAACCGGTTTATCAATTTATCTGTACTTAGCCTGTAATACTTGTTTCTTATACAAGAAACCGTGGGATGAATAAAAGGGAATAGGGCTATTGCAAAGGTAGGGAAATGTGGATTTAAATAAATTTGGATGTTGTGGGATGCAGTCTGATTATATAAATCATGTATCTAGGTAGGGGGATTATTTTAGTCTTGTACAAAAATATTGATGACACAAACATAGATATTAGGTTTATTAAAACCTCCTCCCTCTTGCTCGCACGAGATCAATCGAGGCATTAGTGGCTCCCCTGCATACTCACGTGTGGTGACATGTGGCAGCGTATAGTTTATGAAAAAACCCTCATCTTTTTCACAAATCAACCCGTGGTACAGTTTAACAACCCTAAATAGGATAATCCTTTCCTCATTCCTCTCTCTTCTCCCCACCGCCGCTGCCACACCCACCACTCGCCCACCGAGCGGATCTGCTCCGGCCTCGATGGCGGTAGATCCTGCCTCGACACCCCACTAGTACATAAACAAGCTGTACTCCCGGTTGGGAAACCCCTTCAGTCCCGGTTTCCCAACCGGGAGCACGAATCCAAGACTAAAGGGCCACCTTTAGTCCCGGTTGGTAATACCAACCGGGGCTAAAGAGGCCTCTCGGCCTGGCCACGTGGGCTGGGCCTTTAGTCCCGGTTGGTATTACCAACCGGGACTAAAGGTTTTTTTTTTGTTTCTATTTTCAATTGATGATTCGTTTTGGTTTTCGAATAGGTTTTCGGATACGCATTCTACGCTGCTAATAATATACGTATTCTACATGCTTATAATGTTCGAACATTTTATACAAACTAAAGTATGAAACTAACGTATATATTACATGCATATGCATATATTGTATGTTATTTTATGTATATATATAATATGTATATATATATTACAAATAAAACTTGTATTGTATATTCTATCATATCCTTGGGATAATAAATTTACTCCATCTGGTTTGGTTTCCATGTTCCGTTCATGCCATTATAGAACTCGCCGGCGGGGTTTAAGACCTGGTCATTAAGAAATCCTGCTATGGTCTCTTGAATTGCTTTCAGTTGGTCACGTCGTATGACTTTTTTCTTCAACCATAGAGTCTTCAATAAAAGTTAAAAAAAGTATTAATATATATATATATATGTGTGTGTGTGTGTGCGGGTGTGTTGGTCACGTGATTACTTATATATATGAGCAATAAAAGAAATTGTGAATATATGAATATATTTATATAACGTACTTTGAGGATCTCTTCACGAGTTATTTTTGAGTACGCCATGATGAACTCGCAAACATAGTATCCGCAGTAGTTGGCCCCCTGTTCTTGCCTCAGAACCCACTTTTACGAGAAAAAAGATCCAGTGAATTGAAAGCATGCATTGTGTTAATTGAATTATATATATATATAGTACTTATTTTGTGTGCGATTACATCCAGTGGCGCTTTGCAATGTTTCATGTGATGTTCCTCAATAAAACTTTTCCAAACACTGCGCCCAATAAAATAAAAAATTAATTTGGCCTTTTAATAATTGTTGCAGTTAAGAGATCGGGGTATGTATAGTTGCTAGAGAGACCAAATTACTCTTGGATAATATCTATCATGTCTTGGCACTCTGTTTGCTCTTTTCTTAACGAGTCTAAGATGCTCAACCGACTATTGGCCATATCGATGACCATCAATATCCAGTGATTGTTGCATATGTTTTTATACACAAATATGATCAAAATTAACTAGAGTCAACATATATATATGGGAGATAGCTTAGCTTGTAAGTAAATAATTGAACAAATGTCCATATTGAAAGCATCTAGGCCCCTAGTTGAATTTCGGTGATTAATGTCAATACAAGATTACTATGACAAACGTGTGTTTTGCAGAGGCAATTAAGTTAGGTTATGGTAATGGAGATCGATTGGGCAATCTAGTTTGTCATACCCCTACGATGGAAATCGTTTTGGTTTTTAAAGGATGGACGACAAGGTTAAGGATAACTAGTTCTAAGTGTCAATTGAAGTTGGAGAGACACTTAGAGTAGTTTAGGACTTTGTTTTTCCTTTGGCCGTACTATGAACGGGGTATGAACGGGTAGCTTGACCTAGTTGAGTCTAGTGAGTTAGGTGTGGTGCACACTTGTTAAAACTAGCTCTAGGTAGCTCCTATGAATGCCTAAGATCCTTTGGAGCAAACTTCATTCGCATATGATCGAAAGTTGGAAGTGAATGGAGGGTCAAATACTGACCGGACGCTGGCTCCGGTGCGACCGGACGCTGGCCGCAGGGCCCGGTCAGTTCATTTGACTGAGGAGAACAAGTCTGGTGTGATCGAACGCTGGAAGGTCAATGTGACTGGACGCTAAGGGCCAGTGTCCGGTCGACTCCAGTAAGGGTCCAGACTTGAGAAAGTGTGACCGGACGCGTCCGGTCAGTGGTGACCGGACCCTGAGTATCCAGCGTCCGGTCGATTATAGTAAGCATCCAAGAGCGACCGGACGCGTCCGGTCAGTACTGACCGGACCCTGACAGTGTTCGGTCATCACGTGAAAACTGTTGCGCGGGTTGAACTGACCGGAGCGTTCGGTCAAAACGATCAGAGCGTTCGGTCACCCCGCAGAAGCTCATAATGGTTCGTTTTTCAGGCTGCCTTATAAATAGAAGCTCCACTCGTGAGTGGAGACACTTTTGCTCATTCCAACAGCTGAGAAACACGTTTGTGAGTGCCAAGAAGAGTAAGGTCCTAGTGAGGTGTTTGTGATTTGAGAATCCAAGAGTGAAACCTCATTAGTGAATCAAGAGTAGACAAGTGTGCATCCATCTGCTCATTAGGTTTCGCGTGGTCAAGTGAGAGTTCGTGCTTGTTACTCTTGGTGATCGCCATCACCTAGATGGCTTGATGGTGATTGGGAGCTTGGTGATCACCCGGCAGAGCTTGTGGGTGACCCAACTCAAGTTGTGAGCGGCTTTAGGTGATTCACCGCGACGGAGTGTCAAAGAATCAACCCATAGAGAGCGCTTGATCCTTGCATGGATCAAGGGGGAGCTACACTCTTGCGCGGGTGCTCCAACGAGGACTAGTGGAGAGTGGCGACTCTCCGATACCTCGGCAAAACATCACCGCGTTCCTCTCTCCATTTACTTTGAGCATTTACTTTGAGTATTTACTTTGAGGAATTCAATACTTGTCTTTACATTCGTAGAATTGCTATGCTAAAGTAAGTTTGGAACATAGGTTGCAAGTCTTTTGTGCGTTAATTTGATAGAAACACTTTTCTAGGCACAAGGGGTTAATTGGGCTATCCGTAGGATTTGATTATTGCAAGAAAATTTAGAATTAGCCCAATTCACCCCCCCTCTTGGGCATCTTGATCCTTTCAATTAGTATCAGAGCCTCGTGCTCACGTTTTTAAGCCTAACCGCTTAGAGCAAGATGTCTCACGGAGATGGACCTCCTCCTATCTTCGAGGGGGATGATTTTCCATATTGGAAAATTCGTATGGAGGCTTACCTAGAAGCTCTAGATGTTGGAATTCTTAGAGCCGCCTCTTAAGGGTTCCCAACACCTAAGAATGCCGCACAACTTCAAGGCGATGAAGTAAACTATGAAAAATGGAATGCAAAGGCTCGCAACACCATCTTTAGAGGCCTTTGCAAAGATGTGTTCAATCGTGTAAGGAACTACAAAGACGCCCATGCACTATGGTCGGATGTTTGTGCGCTCCATGAGGGAACCAAGAGTGAGCGTGAGGAACGCTATCATCTTGTGATTAAAAAGCTAAATTCTTTTGAGATGCTTCCCAAAGAAAGTGCTAATGAAATGTATTCTCGTTTAAATGTTCTTGTAGAGGAAGTCAATGGGCTTGGACTTACTCAAATGTCACCATCCGACGTTGTGAGAAAGATCTTGAGTGTCCTCCCCATTGACAAATATGGGCACATTATGACCGTGCTACATCAAGGTGATCTTTCTGCCGCTACATCGACACAAATCTTGGGAAAGATCAACGCTCATGAGATGTACATGCACATCATGCCACAAGATGGCTCATCCTCTACAAAGAAGAAAGAGAAGGACTTAGCATTCAAAGCTAGCCAAGATAAGGGCAAGGCAAGACTTGAGTATGAGAGCTCAAGTGATGAAGATGATGAAGAAAGTCTTGCTCTCATGGTGAAGAAGACCACCAAGATGCTAAAGAAGCTAAACAAGAGTCGCATCAAGTTTGACGGCAAGAAGAAGTTCTTCACTAGCTCAAGAAGACAACCAATCTCTGAGATGGATTGCTACAATTGTGGTGAACTTGGCCACCTAGCTCATCAATGCACAAAGCCCAAGAAAGACAAGTTCAAGAACAAGGGAAAGAAAGATGATTCAAGTGATGAAGATGAAAAGAAAAAGAATAAGCCATACAAGAAGAGAGATGGCAAAAAGAGAGACTTCTACAAGAAGAAGAAGAGTGGCAAGGCCTATATTGTTGGTGATTGGCTCACGGACATTGATTCATCAAGTGGATCATCCGATGATGAGAGTGACAATGAGAAGGTGGCCGCCATTGCTATTGATCTTGCATCCTCACCGCCACCATCGCCATCATCCTCTACACACCTATGCCTTATGGCCAAGGGTGAACGCAAGGTAACTAAGAGTGATGATAGTAGTGATGATGAGCAAGCTAGTGATGATGATAGTGATAGCGATGATGATTCACCCACATATGATGATCTTGTCAAAATATTAAGAAAATACACTAAGATCATTAGAAAGAGTAGAGCTACAAATGAAAAACTTGATGCTAAAAATGATTCACTCTTAGCTAAGTGTGATACATTGGAAAAGGCTAATGATGAGCTCAAAGAAACAAATGACTCTATATCATCCAAACTCAAGGAGCTCAAATCTTCTAAGAAAGAGCTTAAAGATAAACATGATAAACTTGAGTGGGTGCACAATGAGCTTATCATTAGTCACAACAAGCTAAAAGATGAATATACAACTCTAAAGATCAATGATGATACCCTTGTTATTGCACAAGAATTCTTACCAAATGAGCCACATGTTGCTACTAACTATGTTGTTAAGATTGATATAGCTACCTCATGTGATGATTTAATTGATGAGAGCATTGAGCATGGATCTAGTAGCAAAGGTAAGCAAGTGGTTGAGTGCAATGACTATGATGAGTATGTCAAGCTCAAGAGTGACCATGAGAAGCTCATGAAAGATCTTGAAGAGATGAAAAGTCACAACACCATTGTGCTAGAAACTCTTGATTATGACAAAGAGTTGATCCTTGAGAATGAGAAGCTCAAAGAAGAAAACAAGAAACTCAAGGAAGAGAAGAACAATGATATTCTCAAGGAAGAGAACAAGAAGCTCAAGATGGAGAAAGAGCATCTCAAGGTGGGATTGAGCAAGTTTGCTAGAGGCAAGCATCTCCAAAGTGAGCTACTCATGAATACCATCATGAAGATGGATAGAAGTGGCATTGGATATATAGCAAGTGTAGAGAAGAAGAAGGCTCAAGCTCAACACCAACAATCAAAGCCAAAGCTAAAGCCAAAGAGATGTTTTGAGTGTGGACAAGAAGGCCACTTTGCTCATGAGTGTCAAACTCCACCACCACAACCCTTGCCCAAGCATGCTAGACCCTTTGCTTTCAATGCTCACTACATGCTTAGAAAAGATTCTAGTGGAAAGATGAAAGTCATGTTCTTAGGACCCCCCAACAAGAGTAGGCCTAAGAAGATTTGGGTGGCTAAGTCACTTGTTGAGAAGGTGAAGGGCCCTCAACAAGTTTGGATTCCTAAAGCTTGAATCTCTTGTGTGTAGGTGAACTACAAGACCGGTGGAAGTCATTGGGTTATTGATAGTGGTTGCACTCAACATATGACCGGTGATCCTCGTATGTTCACCTCACTAGATGAAGAGGTAGATGGACAAGAGAAAATAACATTTGGAGATAATTCAAAGGGCAAGGTTAAAGGATTGGGCAAAGTGGCAATATCAAATGATCATTCCATCTCCAATGTGCTCTATGTTGCCTCATTGAGTTTCAACTTGCTATCCGTTGGGCAATTGTGTGATCTTGGCTTCCAATACTTATTCACCGAGAAGGAAGTTGTTGTATCCAAAGTTGATGACAAACAAGTGATATTCGATGGATTTAGATACAACAACTTATATCTAGTTGACTTCACCTCCGAAGATGCAAACTTGAAGACTTGCCTATTCACCAAAACAACACTTGGGTGGCTATGGCATAGAAGACTTGCTCATGTTGGGATGAGCTCACTCAAGAAGCTTATGAAGAATGATTTGGTGAGAGGGTTGAAGGATGTGAAGTTTGAGAAGGACAAGCTTTGTAGTGCATGTTAAGCTGGCAAGCAAGTTGCAAACACCCATCCAACCAAAGCTTTCATGTCAACCACAAGAGTGCTAGAACTCCTACACATGGATTTATTTGGACCAACAACATACAAGAGTTTGGGAGGAAATCTCTATTGTCTTGTGATTGTGGATGACTATTCAAGGTACACATGGGTGTTCTTCCTTCATGACAAATCCGAACTTACATCTTGTTTCAAGAAGTTTGCCAAGAGAGCTCAAAATGAATTTGAAGTGAAGCTCAAGAAGATAAGAAGTGACAATGGCAAAGAGTTTGACAACACAAACATAGAAGCTTATTGTGATAAAGTTGGAATCAAGCATGAAGTCTCCGCAACCTATACTCCTCAACAAAATGGTGTTGTTGAGAGGAAGAACCGGACTTTGATCACTCTTGCAAGGACAATGCAAGATGAATACAACACCCCCAAAGCTCTATGGGCGGAAGCAATCAACACCGCATGTTATGCATCTAACCGCCTATTTCTTCAAAAGTTCCTTGTCAAGACACCGTATGAGTTGCTCAATGGGAAGAAGCCGGACGTCTCCTTCTTTAGGGTGTTTGGTTGCAAGTGCTACATCTACAAGAAGCGGCAACACTTAGGGAAGTTTCAAAGACGTTGTGATATAGGTTTTCTTGTTGGTTACTCATTGAAGTCCAAAGCATATAGAGTATTTAATCATGCCACCGGCTTGGTTGAAGAAACATATGATGTGGAATTTGATGAATCTAACGGCTCCCAAGGAGCACATGAGAATCTTGATGATGTAGGTGATGAACCATTGAGGGAGGCTATGAAGAACATTCCGGTGGGAGACATCAAGCCAAAAGATGATGAAGATGATGTACAAGTCATTAACTAACCTTCTTCATTAAATGTACCATAAGATGGTGAAAAAGATAGGAGAGTGGAAAATGAAGATACTCATATCTCTCATGAGCAAATGGTGGTACAAGCACAAGATGTTGATGCTCCACAACCTCCTCCTCAAGTGGTCAATAGAAGAAACACACCTCTCCTACAAGATCATCCTCAAGATCTCATCATAGGGAGTCCATCAAAGGGTGTGATGACTCGATCTCAAAAATTTACTTCATTTATTGCTCATCACTCTTTTGTCTCTTGCTATGAGCCTACCAAGGTAGAAGAAGCTCTTAAAGATCCGGATTGGATCAATGCCATGCATGAAGAGTTGAACAACTTCACTCGCAATAAAGTTTGGACTCTTGAAGAGCGACCAAAAGGTGCAAGAGTCATTGGAACAAAGTGGGTGTTCCGCAACAAGCAAGATGATCAAGGTGTTGTTGTGAGGAACAAGGCAAGACTAGTTGCAAAGGGGTTCTCTCAAGTTGAAGGTTTGGATTTTGGAGAGACCTTTGCACCGGTTGCAAGATTAGAAGCCATCCGTATCCTTCTTGCATATGCATCACATCATGAAATGAAACTATATCAAATGGATGTGAAAAGTGTATTTTTAAATGGCTTTATTAATGAACTAGTCTATGTTAATCAACCTCCTGAGTTTGAAGACCCTAGATATCCTAATCATGTTTATAGGTTGTCCAAGGCACTATATGAGCTTAAGCAAGCCCCAAGAGCTTGGTATGAGCGCCTTCGGGACTTCCTCATTGAAAAGGGCTTCACCATTGGAAAGGTCGACACCACACTATTCACTAAGAAGCTTGATAGGCATATCTTCATTTATCAAGTATATGTTGATGATATCATCTTTGGATCATCAAATGAAGACTCATGCAAAGAGTTTGGTGAATTGATGTCGAAGGAGTTTGAGATATCAATGATTGGTGAGCTTACATTCTTTCTTGGTTTTCAAGTCAAGCAAATGAAAGAAGGCATCTTCATCTCTCAAGAGAAATACACAAAAGATCTTCTCAAGAGATTCAAGATGGATGAATGTAAGCCAATCAAGACACCAATGCCTACCAATGGACATCTTGACCTAGATGAGGGAGGTAACTCGGTTGATCAAACTCTCTACCATTCTATGATTGGTAGCTTGTTATATTTAACCGCATCTAGGCCCGACATCATGTTTAGTGTGTGTATGTGTGCTAGATTTCAAGATAGTTCTAAGGAAACACATTTAATTGCCATAAAAAGAATCCTTAGATATCTTAAGCACACACCAAGCATTGGCCTTTGGTATCTCAAAGGAGCTTTATTTGAATTAATTGGCTATTCCGATTCGGATTACGCTGGATGCAAAGTTGATAGAAAGAGCACATCCGGAGGGTGCCATTTGCTTGGTAGATCACTTGTGTCTTGGTCCTCCAAGAAACAAAATAGTGTGGCTTTGTCCACCGCCGAAGCGGAATACATTGCCGCGGGTGCTTGTTGTGCACAAATATTATACATGAAACAAACTTTGCTAGACTATGGAGTAGTTCTAGAGAAAGTACCTCTTTTGTGCGACAATGAAAGTGCGGTAAAACTTGCAAATAATCTGGTTCAACACTCTCGCACCAAGCATATAGATATCCGCCATCACTTTCTAAGAGATCATGTGGCTAAAAATGATATATCACTAGAAGGTGTAAGATCCGAAGATCAATTAGCAGATATCTTCACTAAACCGCTAGATGAGGCTACATTTTGTAGATTGCGGAATGAGCTCAATGTACTTGATTTTAGTAACTTCACTAAAAATTGAGCTTGTGTTGTCCCTTGCATTCATTGTAATATACAACATGTTTAATTTGTGGCAATGCATGTAGGGCTTGTCTAACATGGTTAAGATAACCGCCCAAAAGCGTGTGAAGAAGCTTAACCTTGGACCAAACTTGACAAGCAACTAGATTTACTTACAAGTAGTGCATATGCATGAATGTTGTTTTGTCGTTTTGTTCCATTTGCCCTCTTGTTGCCTATGTTCTTAAAAAGAATTATAGCCTAAGGTAAAATATTTTGAAAAATATGAGGGTTTGAGAGAGGTCACTCACATCAGTCCCAATTGGTATTTATTTGGATCTTATTCAAGTTGGGACTTGATTGGGAACAGGCAGCATGAAGGAAGTTTGAAGATTTGCTGGAAAAGGTGCACCGGACGCTGCTATCCAGCGTCTGGTCAGTTCACAGGAGGTGAACTGCTGGTGAAGGAGTGACCGGACGCTGTGTCTGTGCGTCCGGTCAGAAAGGGTTCAGTGTCCGGTCGATAGAAGGAAGACCAAGTTGTACTGACTGAACCCTGCCTGCGTCCGGTCATGGACCACCGGACGCGTCCGGTCCTGATTCCAGAGGATTTGGACCGCTCTGGAATCGACCGGACGCTGGGTGGTAGCGTCCGGTCGCTACCACCGGAGCGTCCGGTTAGTCGTTCTCGCGCGGCTTCAGGACTCTTTTCTCCATTTCCTAATCCGTCGCGTGTGGGGATCCTCATATAACTGTGCCTTTGTTTTCTTTCTCCATGACCTAACTCGCCCAAGCCCTAGCCTGCGCCGCCGCCAACTCGCCGCCGCAGTCGTGCTCCATGCCCCGACCACGCACGCCACCACGCTTGGGCCCCCTCGCCAGCCGCGCACCACCATACCGCGCCAGCGCCAACACAGCCCGCGCCTCCCTTGCCCGCGCTCACCCTTGCCCGCACTCGCCCGGCATCCTCACCAGCCGCGCACCACCAGAGCTCGCTGTGCCACCGTGACTCCCCGAGCGCCACCGTGCCACCGCATTCGATCGGCCCTCTCGTCACCGCGAAGCGCCATGTGCCCTAGCCCCATCTCCTCTCGGTAAGGCTAGCTCGTTGGTTCAATTTCAATTTGCTTAGATCAAATTGCAATACAATGCGCCGATTTCTAAAATTCTTAGGGCCACCAGTTCTTCACTGCTCCTTGTAACCCTAGCCCCTGCTGGTTCTGAGGATTCCCCCGCGTGTCGCCTTTTCTTTTCTTGGATCGCCGATCATTAGGTAGAAAGCCATTTGATTCAAGTTCGCATCTACATTGCTTTCTCTATTAGGGTTTTGCATCTATTAGACATATGGTATTTATTTGTATATCCATCTATTCTATCGTGCAGCGAGTCAGTTCCGTTGTGGTTCTTCTGGCAGTTGGCAGTCAACTCGAAGCCAAGCTTGTGAGTAAGGATCGAGGCCAAGCCTCGAAAGCGGCAGTTTGACAGTTGATCTTCATAAGCGGCAGTTCATCATCTTGTCAGTTCAGATGGCTCGCACCAAGAACGTTGGTGGTGGCCCAGGTGATGATGATCGGAGGCCCCCGCCTCGCCAGCCAGCCAGATCTAAGGGCAAGTCAACCAAGCAGGTGACATCCAAGAAGCGGAAGTACCCTGATGCAGAGACAGCGAGAGCAGCAGCTGTTGCAGAGGCCGCAGAGCGTGCCGAGAGAGGTGGTTCCCGCAGTGGAGTTGTCATTGCAGATCAGCCGGTTTCACCAGCAGTCAGAGCTGCGATTGAGGAGGTTGAGCATCGTCATGGTAGTCCAGCTGGGACTGCCACATTTGCAGGACGACGGGTTGCCATTGAGGAGGGTCTGTCAGCACAGCTGTAGCCCCCACCAGCAGAGCCTGAGCCAGTTCAGCAGACTCAGGAGGGCGAGCAGGCCTAGCAGACTCAGCAGGCCAAGGAGACAGAGCCGGCACCCTAGCTTTGCTGCTCTGGATGGACCCGTGTACCAGTCTTGCCGAGGCCATCAACATAGTAGAGGGGATCACGTCCTCCACCTAGACCATAGGGTCCACCTCCAGTGGTACACCTCGACTTGAGGGCTGCTACCGCCAAGCAGGTTCAGCAGCTGCGTTTTGTTGAGTTTGAGGTTTGGTTTCCTCCAAGGAGGGATGAGAGAGCAGCTGAGGGTTTCTACACGCCACTGCAGGAGGATTTCTATAATGCTTATCTCAACAGTGGGGCAGTGTTCAGATCTCTGAGAGTCTGTCAGATAGAGTCTATTATGGCAGCAGCCGGAGAGAGCATTCGGCCATACTTATCATATTTGCTAGGAGTGATAGCTTTGATTGGATGGACGGGGATATATGTACCATCTTGGGTTCGTCAGTTTTATGCTTCACTCTTCATCGATCCACATCACAGGTTTATTCACTTTGCTTTCAGAGGCAAAGACTACAGAGTGACGAGTGGCAGGGCCAGAGAGATACTGAGGCTACAGGAGCAGCCTATCAAGATGCATGAGGTTTGTTATGGACAGCAGGGGCCTCCCAGGCGTCCTCATGGAGGGCAGGTGCCCCCTACAGATTTAGTGTGCCATTGCTTCAAGGAGCCCTTTGGTGAGGGGTCGAGCAGGAACCCTAGTGACTTGACTCCTACAGTGAGAGTGCTAGAGGCCATCATCAGGAGGACACTGCTTCCCAGGTTGGGATACAGGGAGGGCCTGACTCGCTTACAGCTCTGGCTTCTCAATGCCATCATGCAGCAGACAGTATTTGATATCTGGGATCTCCTGCTTTCAGGGATGGAGGACACAATAGCTGAGGGATTCAAAGGTCATAGGTAGCTTCCCTATGCTCACTGGATCATGTTCCTCATCCGCAGAGTTGTGCTTGATAAGCCCCCTGGTATGATGGATGAGTATACAGGTGCCACCACAGAGTTCCCAGCTTACAACCTATCACAGAGGATCAGACACACCACTCCTCAGGCACCCAGACAGCCTAGCCATCGTCCTGACATGCCAGAGTCTATAGCTCAGTAGGATGAGATCATCAGAGGGATTGCAGCCACTGAGGAGGAGGAGCTAGAGGCACAGCAGGAGGTGAGCGAGTACAGTGACAGTTCTGACAATGACTACCAGCCTATACCTCAGATGCCTCCACGCAGACACGATGCAGAGGCTGGTAGCTCCAGTTCTGCTCCACCTGCTCCACAGACAGACCTCGCTCTCATTGCTATTCTTGAGCGGATGCAGCAGGATTAGACACGATAGGCATAGGAGACAGCTGCCAACTTCGCACAGTTTCAGGCTCATCAGGATAAGTTCTAGCGGCAGTAGCAGCTCCTGCAGCACCAGCAGTTACTTATGTAGTAGCAGCTCATGGGATTCATGCAGCATGTAGTGATAGCCATTGGGGTCCCACTGCCACAGCCTTCGCCCCAGCTTGCACAGCCTCCTACCACTTTGACGACTCCAGTAGTACAGCCTAGTGGGCTCTAGAGTCAGGGATAGCCTCCAGCTTAGTTTGCTTCACCTCTTGTACAGGTGTCCCAGTGGTTAGCCTCACCCGTGGTAGCTCCACAGTTCACTCCACTTCAGACAGGCTTCACACCAGAGCAGTCTTCCTCGCTATTTGTGCCTGAGACGTTAGTCTCCAGGAGTCTTGGAGCATCCTTCAGTGAGTTGATCGACATGCCTACTCTGCCTCATATGCATATCGCCGGTCCATCTATAGCAGCTCTAGTCGCAGTGACTACTCAGAGGCTCCCCTCGTCTATCGCCTCGTTAGATCCTACGACAGACATACTAGCAGCTTCACAGGCAGCACCAGCCCCAGCTCAGACCCCGACTGCTTCAGTGACACTTCCTGCCACAGAGGGTCAATCAGTTCAGAGCTCAGGGTCAAATGATGATGGTGCCTAGTTCTAGCTTGCCCCATGTTCTTCAGCGCCCGGCTCGTCCACTATAGCCCCGCCGACCGACCCCTAGGTTTTGGTGTTTGACGCCAAAGGGGGAGAGGGTGTTCGAGTATGTAGTCTCAGGGGGAGCTACATTTAGGGGGAGCTAGATATATAGTATTAGCTTATTATATACATTTGGAGTTTTATTTGTGTGATACACTATTACTTATGCATTCGTGTGTTTACTTTCATGCATACTATTATATATATGTGATAGTGCTATCTACGTGATTGTGATATATGACATGTGTGATTTCTACTTTGCATTATCTATATGTCATATCACTTGTGTTATGCTCATTTGCTTTTGCTTCTGCGTTTATACTTCGAAGCAAATGAGCTTTGTTACTTGTACTCATGCTTAATTCATATCCTTTGAGTACATTGTGTTGGCTTGGGTCATATAAGCTTGCCTAACTCTTTTGTTCTTATCGACAAAAACTTATATGAACCAAGCCCGTCAAAAACCTCACTCTTTAACATACTCGAGGTGGTATTGTCATCAATCACCAAAAAGGGGGAGATTGAAAGCATCTAGGCCCCTAGTTGGATTTCGGTGATTAATGTCAATACAAGATTACTATGACTAACATGTGTTTTGCAGAGGCAATTAAGTTAGGTCATGGTAATGGAGATCGATTGGGCAATCTAGTTTGTCATGCCCCTACAATGGAAATCATTTCGGTTTTCAAAGGATGGACGACAAGGTTAAGGATAACTAGTTCTAAGTGTCAATTGAAGTTGGAGAGACACTTAGAGTAGTTTAGGACTTTGTTTTTCCTTTGGCCGTACTATGAAGGGGGGTATGAACGGGTAGCTTGACCTAGTTGAGTCTAGTGAGTTAGGTGTGGTGCACACTTGTTAAAACTAGCTCTAGGTAGCTCCTATGAATGCCTAAGATACTTTGGAGCAAACTTCATTCACATATGATCGAAAGTTGGAAGTGAATGGAGGGTCAAATACTAACCGGACGCTGGCTCCGGTGCGACCGGACGCTGGCCGCAGGGTCCGATCAGTTCATTTGACTGAGGAGAACAAGTCTGGTGTGATCGGACGCTGGAAGGTCAATGTGACCAGACGCTGAGGGCCAGCGTCCGGTCGACTCCAGTAAGGGTCTAGACTTGAGAAAGTGTGACCGGACGCGTCCGGTCAGTGGTGACCGGACCCTGAGTATCCAGCGTCCGGTCGATTACAGTAAGCATCCAAGAGCGACCGGACCCTGACAGCGTCCGGTCATCACGTGAAAACTGTTGCGCGGGTTGAATAGACCGGAGCGTCCGGTCAAAACGATCGGAGCGTCCGGTCACCCCGTAGAAGCTCATAACGGTTCGTTTTTCAGGCTGCCTTATAAATAGAAGCTCCACTCATGAGTGGAGACACTTTTGCTCATTCCAACAGCTGAGAAACACGTTTGTGAGTGCCAAGAAGAGCAAGGTCCTAGTGAGGTGTTTGTGATTTGAGAATCTAAGAGTGAAACCTCATTAGTGAATCAAGAGTAGACAAGCGTGCATCCATCTTCTCATTAGGCTTCGCGTGGTCAAGTGAGAGTTCGTGCTTGTTACTCTTGGTGATCGCCATCACCTAGACGGCTTGGTGGTGATTGGGAGCTTGGTGATCACCCGGCGGAGCTTGTGGGTGACCCAACTTAAGTTGTGAGCGGCTTTGGGTGATTCACCGCGATGGAGTGTCGAAGAATCAACCCGTAGAGAGCACTTGATCCTTGCGCGGATCAAGGGGGAGCTACACCCTTGCACGGGTGCTCCAACGAGGACTAGTGGAGAGTGGCGACTCTCCGATACCTCAGCAAAACATTGCCGCGTTCCTCTCTCCATTTACTTTGAGTATTTACTTTGAGCAATTTAATACTTGTCTTTACATTCATAGAATTGCTATGCTAAAGTAAGTTTGGAACATAGGTTGTAAGTCTTTTATGCGTTAATTTGATAGAAACACTTTTCTAGGCACATGGGGTTAATTGGGCTATCCGTAGGATTTGATTATTGCAAGAAAATTTAGAATTAGCCCAATTCACCCCACCCCCCTCTTGGGCATCTTGATCCTTTCACATATGATCGACATTAATTATTTAACACTCACTTGAAGTTGTAGGGGAAGAGTATGTCCTTGTTTTGTTGGTTCACTAAGAACCTCATGAGATTTTTCTCGAGTTCAGCTTTTCATTCAGGTGGGGGATTAGGGTGTTTGAATACGACATTTGGATCAACGAAACCAACATCATTATCCTTTCTCTTTCTGAGTTCTGTCATCTCATATCTGCATATATAAAAATGTAGTGTGAGGATATATAATTTATATATATACATGTAGCTTTATATATATATATACTTTAATAGTAGAAAATAATCACACTTACAGATAATAGCGGCTAATGAGACTTTTGTCGAGAGAGTACAGGTGGCATAGTTGGTGTAATTCTAAAAACTCAACATATATAATATCATCGCCATGGAAGTAATGTTGGTTTCTATCTCTGACAGAAACAAAGGTCATCTCTCCCCGTTCACACGCCACCATGTACCACTTGTTTAGCAGGTATATTTGTGTACCCAGTTCATCTAAGGCCTCAGGGTTGTATAGACTCTTTCCATGTTCAAATTTCTTCCAATGATCCACTTTCAGAGCAGATGGTCCTTCAGTGAGCACTTGGGTAAGGTCCAAACTAGTATCCTTGTAAAACCGAATCAGGTCCTCAAAATCGACGTCCAGTAAGTCTAAGTTTGAACCATATTTATTACGAATGACAAGAGGGGGGAATGATTGTTGCAATTGTTGTCCGAGTTGTGTAACACCTTTCCCTGCTCTAGTCTTTTTCTACGTCACCTCAAATGACTTGGTGAGAGAGCGGTCGTAGTCCGATTTTGGTAGGGTCTTTTGAGATTCCCATTTTTTCTGGTCCACCTTCTTTCTTAGAAGATCTAGAGGTAGGTAGAAGTACGGTTTCTCTGGGTTCTCCCTCGCTTCTCGTTGTTTTCTTACTTTTTCGAAGAAACTGTTCATATTTTTTTGTACTATAGCATTTAATTCCTTTTCACTTTTCTCGTAAGATAGTTTTTGGGGAATAACTGGATTAGAGGAGGCTTTCTTCTTTGCCGGCTGGTGGGCCAACGGCTTCGTTTGCGGGGCGGACCTCTTAGGAGCTGGCTACTTCTTGGTCATCAAGGGAGGTGGGACAGCCGTTGGAGACCTCCTTGGAGGTGGCGGCGGTGGCGACGTTGCATAATCATTGCCCGGAGCACTATGATGATCTAGAGATTGAATAATTGAACTTAGGTTGGCGGAGGCCCTGCTGTGTGAGTACAAAAAAGAATAATTAGGTATAAAAAATTGTTATTATTGGTCATGCATGTCAATAAAAAATTAGTGAAAAAATTGTTTTGTTCACTTTTGTCCACACCTATTGTCTGGCAGTTGAGGAAGCAGCGGTGGACTAGAGACCCCAAAAATAATGATGTAGCGCTTGCGCCATAGTATGAATATCTTCTCTGCTTCTCCTAGAGTCTTCTCCCCATAAATTTATAACTCTCTAATATGTATGTATAACAAATTTATATATATATATATAACAAATATATATATAGCAATACAAATTTATAATTCTCTAATATGTATGTATAACAAATTTATATATATAACAATATAAATTTATAACTCTAATATATATGTATAACAAATTTAGCTATATAACAATATAAATTTATAACTCTCTAATATAGATGTATAACAAATTTATATATATAACAATACAAATTTATAACTCTATAATATATATATATAACAAATTTATATATATATCAATACACAGTACATTGGGGCCGGCGGCGTTGGTGGCGCGCGGGGCGGCCAACGTTGGGGCGGCCGGCGTTGGGGTTCCAGTCGAGGCCGTGCACCTCCCGCGTGTGCTCGTAGAGGAGGCACATGGGGTTCTGCGGCGTCGAAGAGGCGCATAGAGCCATCCCCGGAGGCGACGGCGCAGAGGGAGCCATCCCCAGAAGGAGAAGATCGACGCCGGGTCTGACGGCGGCGAGGTTAAGGATGATGAGGTGGCCACGGGCGACAGTGACGAGGGCAGCGGCGGTGGCAGTGGCGATGGACGATGAAGACGAAGAGTGAGGAGGAAGAAGAAATGGCCGCCTTATATAGGGGAGGGACCTTTAGTCCTTGCTCCTGTAAACGCCTGGGATGAAAAGACCTTTAGTCTCGGCTGGTATTATGAGCTAGGACTAAAGGTGTATTTTGGCAGGCCACAAAAAATACAGCCCACCTTTAGTCCCGGGTGGTAGATCTACCCGGGACTAAAGTTGGGCTACAGTTTCACTTTCCGCCCATTTCAAGCTCCATTTGTTTTTTTATATATTTCTTTCTATAAAATGTTAAAGTCTTGTTAATTGTACAGTAAATTAAATACAAGGCATAAAATTGTTTTAAAAGAATATAGATTTACTTTTGCTTTATTGCACACAGGAACATTGTGTGACCTAAAGTTTTTTGTTTTTTCTTATAAATATTGAAACATAATGTCTTTAATAATTACTATTTCGTTAATGCAAAAATGTAGTGTTTAATTTAAATCATTAAAACTTTTTGTTTTTGATTGGAAATTTATTTTCACATCATTTTAACGTAAATCTTTTCATTTTTTCATCACTCATTGTCCAAAAGCCACATAGAAATCCCACCATCAAACACAAATTTAATCTGAACATAGAAAAAAAGAAACACCTAATAAACATCTCTGAATTCACAATTATTACATAATACCTCTAATACACACTATTAAACATCACTATATATATCAAGCGGGCACAGTAGTGAACTTCTTCTTAACGTATATCTCTTGGTTATGATCATGCCGTAACCATGGAGTATCCTCATCATTTAGCTGGATGTTTGAGTCTTTGTTCACTATGAAGGGTGAAATTTGGTCATCCTTTTCATAATCTTCTGATATGTCTAACTTGTCTTCAATTCCGACGATGTTTCTTTTCCCTGAAAGAACTATGTGGCGCTTTGGCTCATTGATTGGGTCGTTGTTGTTTTTCCCTCTCTTCGGTTTTGTAGACATGTCCTTGACATAGAACACCTGATTCACATCCTTGGCAAGGACGAACGGTTTGTCTTTATATCCAATATTATTGAGGCCCACGGTTATCATTCCATACTAGTTGTCGACTGCTACCCTGCCTCCAGTTTTGAATAACTACTTTAACCTTCCTTCATCCAAATATGCAAACTTTAAAGTGATTTTGAGCTTAAATGGCTTACAAATAAAAAAATCCACCATAAAAAACCATATATATCCAGTCCACAAAATGAGATATGCTACTGATAAAACATGAGAGTATAAAGTTGATAACCTTTAGAACCGAAGAATTGATGGAGGAATCAAAGAAATCTTGTGATTACCGGCGATGAGGAAGAAGAGATGCCGGCGATGAAGCAAGAACACTGAGCTCGAAGTAGCTTGGGCTCAGGGAGAAAGAAGGGGTATATAGGAGGAGATCTTTAGTCCTAGTTGGAGACAGCAACCGGGACTAAAGGTCCCTTTCTAGTCCTGGACGGAGCCTCCAGCTGGGAGTAGACTTTTACTCCCGGTTGGAGGGACCAATCGGGAGTAAAAGTTAACCTTTAGTCTCGGTTGATAGCTCCAATCGGGACTAAAGGTCCCCTGCAGCAAAAGCCTGCCGCAGTAGCCGTTGGGCAGGGACCTTTAGTCCCGGTTGGAGCTACCAACTGGGACTAAAGGTTTCTCTAGTCTCGGGCACGAAAAATACTAGAACTAAAGCCAAATTTCAAAGTGGATCAAAAGTCATTTCTCTACTAGTGCCCCAACCCTACCTTCCCGTATTCTCTTCTCCATGCATTGCCCCTCGTTGCTCGCCTCACGCGTCTCTTGGCATCATCGTTGCTCGCGTGAGATCCACGGTGTGTAGATCGGACGAAGCTTGCCAGCCTCCATGATGATGAGGGCAGTGTGTAGAATCCACCAGCCTCCATGATGAATGGGATGACTAGAGGGTCCATCCTACGCTCGAGTTGCTTGTTGGTGGATGGAGTCGCTTCACTTCAATCTACTCTAATATTGTTGTGTGTTTCTCTCTCTCTCTCTCTCTATGGGTGTGTGTGTGGGTTAGCCCACGTAGGCCTTGTAATAATGGGAATCCATGTCATGTAACCCTTAAAATAGGTAATCGTGATGTAGGACTGTGGTATCAACTGGATAATGAAAGTGATGGCATGATTTACTAGGACTATAGCTTGTATTATTATTTTTCTATGGATTTACTGTAATGACCCGAGTTCGTTACAATATAGGCTCTTATTTTTAACCTTCAATGAAGCACCTTATCAAGCCCCTAAAGAGATCCCGATGAACCAAGACCAAGGAATTAGTTGCTTATCCATCCGAAGAAGCAATTCGTATCATGAGTCAACCCCGGTCAACGAGAGTTAACCAAAGCTGATGAAGGCGAATTACCT
This sequence comes from Miscanthus floridulus, assembly GCF_019320115.1. Taxonomy (NCBI): domain Eukaryota; kingdom Viridiplantae; phylum Streptophyta; class Magnoliopsida; order Poales; family Poaceae; genus Miscanthus; species Miscanthus floridulus. The sequence goes on from NC_089585.1 coordinate 75,409,008, forward strand.
TGGATCCCAAGTGCCCATTGGTTAGGCTATTACTATTTGGAATATGATCGTTGGCCCCAATGCCAAACCCCTAATGCTTGGATTAATTTCCCAGGAAGCAGCAGTGAGTGAGAAATGAGCTATCCTCCAACCTTGCCCATGGTCCCACATGTCATAAGCATGAAAGTGGGAAGTAAATCATTAGTTGAAGCAGCCCTAACTCAATACACCCTCCCATTTCTCATTTCTCCCTCTCTCTCTAAAAAGGGTAAGAACAAGGAAGAACTAGAGAGAGAAAGTGGAGATTGGAGATGAAGGTGGAAGGTGAAGTGGAAGCAAGCAATCCAAGATCACCATCTCATCAAGTTCAAGTCATCCTCATCCTATCCATAGTCATGGTTAGCCCATGAGCTCTCATTTCAATTATTTGGATGTTCCTCTCAAACCCTAATCTTAAATCTCTCATGCATGAATGGATCATGGAGTGTGGTGATCTCTCCTTCATCACAAAGGTAAGATTAAGGCTCTATGCATGATTGATCTCTAAGTCTCTCTCTCTCTCAGTGTCCTTCTCATGCCATTTTTATGGATTTTTGCAAGGATATCAAGGAATGGCTCATTTGGCTCATCAAGGATGAAAGGCAAGATGTGCTCAAATCTCTTCTCATGATCTTGATCATCTTTTAGTCTCCAAAACCTAGAGCTAAGTTCATGGCTCAACCTTAAGTCTTTATCTTGAGCTCTCATGGTTAGGATTATGCACAAACCCCTAGATGCACTAGTTAGCCACAGCCCAAAACCTATCTAGCTTCAACCTAGAGCACCACTAGAGCTACCCTGAGGATGTTGTGCACATGCATGTATGTTTGCAACTCCAAACTAGAGATCAAACCAACCAAAACCTAGAACATAGTTTCTATCATCCAACTCATCGGAGAGTCTGTTACATGTGATAGAGTGTCCGATAAACCTTCCTAATTTAATTAGTAAACCTCCCAACACAAACCCCAACACCCTTTGGAGTGAGTGACGGAGTGTCCATCAAGCTTGATGGTGTGTCCTTTGAATTATTAAGGTTGGAACCCGAGAAACCAAGAGCACTAGTTTCCCAGCGGAGCGTCCGTTGCTGCACATAGAGTATCCAAAGTATGACTCAGACCATCTGATGGAAAGCAAAAACCCAAAGAACGCCTAAGTCCTGAACCAATGGAGTATCCGGAAGATAACGGCGCATCCGTCAAGCTAAACCAGAGTCAAAACAGAACCAAGTCACCCCAAAGCCTAACCCGACGGAGAGTCCAACACCTATAGCGGAGCGTCTGTCTGTTAACATAAAATGTGAAGTTTGTTTAGAGAGCTTACCCAAGAGGTCAATAATACTAGAATAAGTTGTCATAAATAGGGCAATAGTAGAGCCATGTTAAACACCTCTTCTCAAGTTCCAAATCAAGCCTTATCTCTAGATCTTTTTATCGGTTATCTCCCAATCCCAATCTTTGTCTCTTTCAGGAAATCGAGTAGCGTGAGGAACATGAATAGGTCCTCATTGTCGACTTCGAATTCGTTGTAATGGCATAACCAGGCAGGTACCCCCACTATTATGAACCCTATTTTGGATGCTTATCTTGTTTCATTATGAGTTATGCATTTCATGTAGATCTGGTTAACAACTCAATGATGCTTCATTAACTTAGAACTACTCATTAAGTAATTAGAGCCTTTCACTTAATATATGGCTTTGGAACGCTTAATTGCTTAATTTCTTAGTAACATTAGAAGTCGAGTATGAGAAGAAAACTCAAAATTGTGTGTGTAGGTTGCTACACTGGGATAATTAACTATTAAAATGAATTGAGGGTTACAACTTATCTACCTCCCTAATTTTGACTAAGGACCCAACTTAACCTTGAGATATGAACATGATGATCAATTTGGTAATTCTTGCTCAAGTGAGGGGTAGGTCACTGTGAGTGTGGGATCTCAAGTGACATAGCTCGTGGGGCAGTTAAGGACCGTGCATTGAGATACATGAGTTCGAGTAACTACCTGTACAGACCACATGTCGCATATGGGAGCGGCAAGCCTAGTAACTAGTTGCGATTAGTCTATCCGTGAAACTGGCAAGAAGGTGGTGCTGGTTAGATGGTGGTAGCATTAACCCGGCACCAGTCGAACCTTTCATGTGACATTCGGGCCGAATTAGGGAAAGGTTGAAAATTATTAGGCAACCCTTACTACCGGACCCGGAGTATGGTGGTTAGTCCTGTTTTTCCATGTGGATACAGTTGTACACCTCTGCAGAGTGTTGAAAGCCTGGAGTCCTTCAGGACAGAACCCTTTGGTTGTTCCTACTTTCTATACCCATGGTAGTGTCAATAAGAAAACTTGATGACATGATTTATAGGTGTTGATCACTTATCTTGCTATCATGAACTTGTAGATGCTAATATCTTTAATTATAAATCATAAGCATATCATTATAAGAAACGCCATTACTTTTCTACAAATGTACAAATGTATGATAATACTCTTGCATCCACCAAATACTTATATGTTAAAATTAAGTCTTGCGAGTATGAAACATACTCACGGTGTTGCCGATAAGTTGTTTTGTAGGTGTGTAAGACATTGGTCTGAGCAAAGCTCAATCCAGTGCAAGGCTAGCAGACCTTGGATTGGGCATTCTCCAAGATGAGCTGCGTGTAATCCGATGTATTGATGAGCGAAATAGTGTAACTTAGAGTCAAATAGGAGAATCGTTGTGTAGCAAACTCAAACTATTATTTCTTTGAAGTTCGTTTATCATCAAAGGTTGTTTTAACTATGTTGGAGACTTGAGTGTTTAACATTGCGAGTTGCTCGGAATGCTTTATATTGGGAATGTATGTGTAACCCAATGCAAAGATCCTGAAGAGGAGGTGCGAAGGCACTCTCATAGGGGCCTCATGGTTGAGACAACGACCCCCGTCATGAGGTGCGACATTTACCTTTGCGGAAATCATGGGTTCATTTCAAAGGACAAGCGAACAACTTGGTATCAAGGTACACATTGACACATCAAGCAATGGCACAATGTTGAGGCGCCAAGCTAGCTATGGAGAGTCATATGTTAGGAAGCATCAATTATTCTTCAATTGAAGCTATGAAATTGAATCCTTACTTGGCGGGTAGTGAAGATGGCAATGGGGCATTTTATCCTTCCTTGGCTAGCGTGATGATTTCGGTTGACCAGAGCTGACTAGATCCAACCTATGTTTACCTAAATGAGCCTTCTCCCCCCACTAGATCTTGCCTCTTCCTCATGGCATCTTGCAACCTTGTTGGTTTTGGCGCTAAGGCAACATATGGTAGCCACGGTCTTACAAAGGCAATGTCCATGAATAGGACATGGTGGCTACAATAGTGGGGCACGTTGAGGTGGGGGTGGTCGTTCCCATGGGCAACATGGAAGTCCTAGACTACATGCTGCTTTACCTCCCCTATCGAACTAGATGGGTCTTCGCTTCCCCATGCTTAAATTCGCCTAACTTGTCTCCAACCGGTGGCCCTCATGCAAGTTGATACTTGCAAGTAATCAATGCGGGTGCTGATGGTAGTCGTCAATGTGCTCCTCACAATGATGTGTTCATCTCTTGCCTGTGTCTTTCATACAATCTCTAAGACTGACATCATTTTGGCATCGATTCACAGATTCGCTTACTCTTGGGCAACATATCCCATTTTTAGATGGATCATGCAGACTCAAATCATGTGCCAATTGTCTAGCTTGCGACTCTGCCATCGTGTGGTGGAACACATGATCATTTGTCTATTGTAGAGTAAGTAGCTAGTCGTTGGTTCTTGGCCAAGATTGAGTGGTATGGTGAAACTGGCTTGGAAACAGGGTGGAGGTAGCAATGGGAATCTCCGTTTTAGTGGTAATAATGGTTACTAGTTCTTCCACTCTGGAGACAAATCCCTAGGTTTGACCTTGGTTGGTTGTAACTAGCAATGACCTTGTTGAAGGCATTGTTTGAAGTTCGAGGAATTTGCTCCACATGGTGAAAACCTATGGTTTAGCCTTTACTTGTCGGATTACGGCAACGACGGTGTGTGTGTGTGTGACATGTCCTTCTTGAGGACATTGTTTCTGGACTTTGGAGAGCCTTTTATTGCGATCCAAGTGTTGCCATGTTGGTGGATGGAGTGAAGACTACATTGTGCGTTGTGTAGCTTGCTACAACATGATAAATGCTGTCATGTATTTTCTTCTTTTACCCTAGTTGTGTAGAGGCCAAAAGTGATCCTAGTGCTATTGTATCTTCCTAAAGTAATCAATTGAGATGAATAGAACTTCTTTTATTGAAAAAGCCAAATTCCATCACGAAAACAAAAGGATAATTTCAATTCTTAGTTTTTCGAGATACCCTACATAGCCGTTGATACATTCATGTTAAACACCACATCATTCGTCTTCACATATCCAATGCTTGTCTAGCGACATCACCTCATCCTATCTACTGCTTTAACATTCAGTAAATGCCATTCTTCTACACCAAAAAAAAAGGGGATATCTGACAATGAACATCTAACACTGAATATCTACACTAAATACTTGAACATTAGGTCTTATCCATCCTAGCAAAACATGGAACAGATACACTTGCGATTACCGAAATGATGAAACATCAAGTCAACCAACTTAACAAACAATGGAATTATTTGTTTGATGCTTTTTTACTTTTTAGTGGGTACATTAGTACATTACCTGAATTTATAGGTGCATTGCCTAGGTTCGGCATTGCATGACTCCCTAGTGCCACATGACCTGGTTTTGTAGACCTGCGGCTAACATATGAACCTTAGTAGCTCCAAATACTCCATTCCAAAATCCACTATCCTACAAGATAAGCAGTATCACATAGCAATGCAGCCTCACCTTGGGTGTCGTTCTTTTGGATCAGCTGCGTTCTTGTTCTTCAGTGCTACGTATAATTTTATTTTATTGCTTAGGTAGAGTCTATTTTGTCCAGCCTCTCAACCTCTAGCACAAAAAGCCCAGGACCACCACCGTGCGCTTTCACGGTCTGTGAGATTTCATCGCCTGACTGCCCCTGTGCGTGATCACAAGCCAGGACCCCAAACACGAACAGCAAACATGACAACACAACGAATCTATAGGTCACATGCCTTCCAGGACTCTTGGCTCCTTCCTCCCCTGCTGGGATTGTGCCAGCCATTTCACCCCAGGTCCAGGAGGATCGAGCCAAATTGGCATACATTTTTTTGACCGAAATATATTTTTTACACACTGTGAAACACTTTTTTGTGGACACACTTTTTTTACCGAAATACATTTTTTACAATATATTTTGATAACATATTTATTTACCTTTCTCTAGCATCAAACAAGAATACTATAGGATATTTTTTATGAACTTTTCTTAAAGTTTTAGGGACAAACCTCTGTGTTACTTTGGGATAAACCCAAACATTCTTCCTCTGTCTCAATTTTATGTTTTCTTTTGAGACTCGCCATCTTTTTCAAAAGACTAGTGATGGTACAGTGAAGGTGAAGGTTATTGGTATACGCGCTACAGGGAAGCTTCCGAATAAGATAAGGGTCCCAACTCCCAAAATCACTTATATGCCCTGTTCGTTTGGCTGATAAACGCTGGCTGAAAGTACTTTTGACTTTATAAGCCAAACGAACAGGGCAAAGGTCTCCACAAAAAAGTGTTGCAGGAAATGGCTGCATTCACATTCATCTACTGGTCTACTACTACCACGTAGAGGCTAGAGCACATCCAAGTCGGCATCCAAACAATGCACACTTTTCAGAGCGGTGGTAACGACACATCATTAGCATACAAGATCTCATGATCCTAGGCATGTGCTTCCTAAGATCAGTGATTACTAGCTAATTAGTAGAGCCTAGCTCAGATGCTTTCTAAGATCAGTGATTACTGACTTGTAGACAGGTAGCTAGGTTACAACAGGCCCATGACACACTGTCAGACATGTGACTCTTGCATGAAACGGTTACAGTGGATGGGTGTTTGCTGCACCTCCATCAGATGGTGCCCAGTTCTTGGAGTAGCTCTGCCATCGTCGGCCTCTGGTCCGGGTTCTCGCTGGTACAAGCCAAGCCGATCTTTGCCAGCTTGGCGGCCTCGGCCGCGGAGTAATTCCCCTGCAGGTTGCCGTCGACGAGCTCATCGACGTTGTCTGGCAACTGGGTCGTCGTCACCTTCCTCTTGCCGGTGAGCACCTGGAGCACGATGACCCCAAACGCGTAGACGTCGCTCTTCTCCGAGAAGCGGCCCACGGTGGTGTACTCCGGCGCGAGGTACCCCATGGCCGCGCTGGCCTTGAGCGTCGAGAAGACGAGGTCGTCCACGAGGAGCTTGTGCAGGCCGCACCCGGAGATGAGGGGCCTGTACGTGTAGTCCAGCAGGACCTTGTCCGCTGAGATGTTCTGGTGGACGAGGGCGGGTTTGTTCGTCCTAGTGCTGTGCAGATACTCAATTCCTGGAACACCAAAAAGATGCAGAATTTAGACGGCTGCAAGTGCTAAAAATTACCGATATCTCACACTGATAGAAACGGTTACTCTGATAAAAGTAGCACAAAAGGTTTTGAGACATGTCATGCAGAGCTTTTCAGTGCAGACAAAGTTCAGACTTTCAGAATGTGACTATTGCTGCGTCCCTGTCCTGCTCACATTCACAGGTTTCTGCACACCATGTGAGCTACCAGCGCAGCACGGATGAATCGATGTCCTCCTCTATTCTAAATTATATTTCGTTTGACTTTTTCAACCTTAAATTTAACCACTCGTCTTATTCAAAAAAAAAATTATACAAACATAGTTAAATTTAAGTCATTCTTGAAGAACTTTTGTTAATAAAGCAAGCCACAGCAAAAGAAGTGATATTTTGTATAATTTTTTGAATAAGACGAGTAGTCAAACTTAGGATAAAAAGGTCAAACAAACTATAAATTGGAACAGATTTAGTATTATCCATTGAATGAATCAATGCGCCCGTGCATGACACACACAAACTTGGCAAATTTGTAGAGTCGGTGCCAAATGTTTGCATGCATACCATGTGTTTTCAGGCAAAATCAACCGATCATGAAGACAACCAGTAGTAGTACTGTATGTGAACAAGTATGAACAGTGCTACGTGTGAATCCAGGAAAGATGTGGGCATCAGCAAACCACTAGTGGGGGATCAGTAGTGACACTGCTAACCAGCTGATAGCAAGAGAGTGACAGGGTGTGGTGCTCCACTCGAGGTACCTTTGGCGATGCCCTTGATGATGGAGATCTTCGTGGACCACTCGAGGACACGGCCGCTGCCGCCGCCGGCGTTGTCTGCGTCGGCGTCGACGTCGAGGAACTGCGACAGGCTGCCGTTGGGCACGAAGTCGTAGACGAGGAAGCACTCCCCGCGCGCCCTGGAGCAGCAGAACCCCCTCAGCGCGACCACATTGTCGTGCCGGAGCTCCGCGAGCAGACTCAGCCCCCTCAGGAAGTCGGCCTCCTCCTGCCGGCAGCACGTCTTGCCGAGCCGCTTCACGGCCACGGAGGTGCCGTCGCGGAGCGTGCCCCTGTACGTGGCCGCGAGGCCGCCGGCCTTCTTACCGCGCCTCCCGAGAAGGTTGAGCTCAGAGAAGTAGCGCGTCGCGGACTCCACTTCCTCCGTGCTGATCCGGAGGCTCTGGGCCAGCACGTCCTGCGAGAAGAAGCCCAGCCCGCCGCGCGCGTCGGCCAGCGGGTCCCAGGCGTTGGAGTACTCGAGGCTCGCCAGAGCCGACGACGCGCTCTTGCGAGCCGACGGCGACGCCTTCGCCGCCGAAGACGCGGCCTCGTTGCTGCACCGGCCGCCGGAGATCGTCGACGGCGAGCCCCCCGCGACCCTCTGCCGGCGCCACCGGCGATACGAGAGCGCGAACAGGCCGAGCCCCGTGGCTGCGAGAAGGGCCACGGCGGCGACGACCACGGCCGCGAGCGCCCTGGTCGATGGCGCGCGCCCGTTGCCGCCGCCGCCGCCGGAGGGCGTGACCTGCGGCGCGATGCCTGCGCTGAAGGGCTGGGGCCTGTCGGGGTCGATGAGGTCCGCCGGGGTGCACGGTCGGAGCGCGGGCAGCCCGGCGCCGCACAGGTCGCTGTTGTTCCCGTACTGGAAGCCGGCCTGCAACTTGGCGGCCAGTTCTTGGGACGAAGCAAGCAGAAAACCAATCAGCATTATTGTTTATTGCTCTCAAGAATCTATCGACGCCGGCCGGACTAATGGATGGATGGAAGCATTACCGGCGGGCACGCTGCCGGTGAGCGAGTTGTTCCTGACGTCGAGCGCGACGAGGCTGGGCAGCTGCGCGAGCCTGACGGGGATGGAGCCGAAGAGGGCGTTGAAGCTGAGGTCGAGGCGCGCGAGCAGCGGCAGGTCGCCGAGGCTGGCCGGGATGGCGCCGTTGAGGCGGTTGGACTGCAGGGCCAGCACGGTGAGCCTGGTGAGGTTGCCCAGCTGCGTGGGGATGCTCCCGGTGAGGTGGTTGTAGCAGAGCTGCACCACTGCACGGCCATGGACACATCAACATCAGCAGCATTAACAAAAACCGTCCGATTGGGGGTAGTACTGATTTGGTATGACCGTATGAGTAGAGGGGTAACAAAAATGGGAGTAAATCTGAAAGGAAATGTTGGCAATGGGCCAAGAAACGTTGCAATCTGAGCAACAGGAGCTGCTTCCTGCTTGGTTGCGACTTGGGACGGCAACATGACCTCTTCCAAAAATTCAACGGATACATGGTACGAGTAGTTAGGTACAGCCGCATTTTAGTTTTTGATTTGATTGACTTGGAGTGGAGAAACGCCAAGCAAGTCGACCGAAAACGAATTAAAAACACAGGGAGGGAGCGAGCGAACCAATCATCGATCCGAGGAGCAACTGCAACGCAGGCAGAGTCCACGGCGCGGCCACATGCATGCCTATGCGAGTCAGCGAGCGTGCGGCACGAGCAGGGTGGCGATGAAGGTTCCGAGGAATCTCGACGCGCATCTGACTAGATAGAGGCAGAGAGGCAGTACCTTGCAGTGATGCCATGGCGCCGATCTCCGGCGGGATGGGCCCCGAGAAGTTGTTGACGTCGAGGTAGAGGTCGGTGAGGGCGGCGAGCGCCGCCAGCTCCCGCGGGATGCCGCCGCGGAGCGCGTTGTAGTGGAGGTAGAGCCCCGTCAGGGAGCGGAGGCCCGCGACGGCGGGCGGGAGCGTGCCGGCGAGCCCCTTCCCCTGCAGCGAGACGTTGGCGACGGCGCCGCGGGCGTCGCACGCGACGCCCTCGAACCCTCCCGACGGTGGCGGCGCGCAGGGGTCGCGGCCGGGCGCCCACGACGGGAGCAGGCGGCCCGTCGGGTCCAGCGCGGCCCCCAGCGCCAGCAGCGCGCGCACCTCGCCGTCGTCCGCCTCGCGCGCCTCGCCCGGGCCCAGGGCGAAGAGGAGGAGGAGGAAGGCGGCGAGCGCGACGAGGCGGGCGGAGGCCATCGCCCCCGCGCGGCGCCTGTTGTGCGCGTGAGCTGGGACGGACAGGGACAGGGCGGCGCGTGGTGCTTGTTGCGGGTGGGGGTGGGCGAGGAGGGAGAGGAGAGGGGGGGAGGGCGTGGGCGCGTGCAGGGCTGAGGGCTTCGAGGAATGGAATGGCCGAGTGAGCGAAGGCAGAGGCAGCTGACCTGAACGGAGCTGAGTGGAGTGGTAGACTGGTAGTAGTGATAGTAGCGTGGCGGGATGGCGGCCCCCGAGCCGAGAGAAGCGGTCGGGTCAGCCGTGACCGTGACCGTATGAGCTGTGGACCTTGCATGTCAGTGGGTGCTTGCTGCTCTGCTGGGCCAAGAGTTTGGCACGTGCGAGTAGTGTACGTACGGAGTACGTGACAACAAGTACCCACCACAGCCTTGCATGTGAATATGTGATGTGACCAATGCAAAAGTTAAAATAGGATACCTTCTATTTTGTATTTTCCGGGCTGGCCACGGTTCATCTTCATTAATTATCAATAATAAAGGCGTATTCAGAATCGTTTAAAATCAAATCGACGGTCGCCTCACCTCCACGATTAAGAAAATCGTGCCAAACACCCCACTATAATCGATGATTTTTTCCACCGCCTTGAACTGGCGCTCGCTTTTTCTCTACAGCGGGGCGCGGCGCGGAGGCCGCAGTACAAATACAACAACGCACCATGGCTAGGACGCGGACCAAACACGCCCCAAAGTCTTCACCTTGTTTGAATGCTTGATCTCCGGTGAACTACGTGGAGTCCGATTCAATTACCGCCCAAAGAAAGTATCGGTGCATTACCACGCTCGCTGGCTCACATTTTGCTGGTCCCTAACTTTTATGATAATAACCGGAGAAATTAGCCAAAAAAATCAAATAAAGGCACGGCTGAAAGTATGTTTGAGAGGGTGGGCCAAGAGGTTAATAATGACCCGATGGCAGCAAGCTGCACCGGCTAGGAGTGTTTGGTTTCCTTGCTAAATTTTAGTAGCTAAACCATGAACTAAACTTTAATTACTGCGTGTTTAGTTTGGGTTATTAAAAGAGGTCTTTTAGTCTCTTTTAGTTAACATGTTTGGCTCTAAAGTGACTAAATGAAACTAAAAGGTAAGGTAGTTGACTAAAGTCTTTTTAGTCTCGTTTAGTCATAGTGTTTAGAAAAAAAAATAATTAAATAAGATTAGATTTAGCAAACTAAACTTTAGCGAGGGCGACCAAACACGTAAAACTAGGACTTCGCAACGTTTAGCGACGAATCCAACATGTCCTGTCGCTGCAGCTTGTGTCCGAGAATCCGACTTGGAATGCCAAAACCTTTGTTGCATTGCCTGCGACGTTTGGGGACTGGGGTTTGGCATTGCCAAAGCCCAGCTGAGCTGAGCTGCCAGTATTGAATTGATGAGGAGCCGGGCGTCACGCTGCAGCAGCAGTTTCAGTGCACATCAGTCCATCGGAAACTACTCAGAAGTCAGAACGTAGGGCCGGCCGACACTGTGAAGGCCGCAAACGAGAATCTATAATCATCGGCCCTGTTCGCTTCAGCTTATTAGCCTAACTTATTAGTGTTTTTCTCTCGTAATAAATTAGCTTTAGCAGTAGAAACCATCGATCAGTGGGACATGGATACTACTTTGTAGTACCATACACCGTTCATACAACAAGACTACTACTCTGAGTAAAAAAAAATAAAACAGAAAGTGATTACAACACCACCGGATGCTCTCTACTGTATTTCCGTTGACCTACTTTGCGTACGTACGCATGCAAAGAGTCATATGGAACTGCAGTTTGCTGACTCATCATTCATGTCATTATTCGGCCTCACATTCACATAGAAAACAATGAAAAAGTTTAAAAAATTCCATTAGCACTCACGTGTCATCCTCTAACATTTTCCTGCGTAATCTCCACTCTGCTCTCTCTCTCTCTCTCTACTGGTCAGGACGAAGAATCATGGATTGTGGTCGGTGGAGAGGGATGTGTTACGACGTCGCCTGCTACTACTTCCTCTGCTGCTGCTGTAGCGGATCTGGCAAGACAAGATGGTGAAGATGGGCCAGTGCTCAGGAGGTCCATCAGGCCCAGGGCGCCAAGCACACGCGTGACAGGCAACCAGTGGTGACACCGTGATGCGTTTGCCGACTCGACTCCAGCGAGCGCGTGATAAGTAGGAGATTGCGTGGAGAGAGGGCATCTATGAAATACATTGTAACCGAATTATGCTTCTTCTTCGTCTGAACCCAACCTATTGCTCTGCTGCCTTCCCCAACTCCGACCTGCTGCTTCCTTCCCCAAATTCCAGTATCGCTGTCGTGGTTCGTAACAGGATGCCACCTTTTTTTTTTTAGAATGGAGAGGGATGCCACATTGGCATGCTACGTAAGCAAGTTCTCACTCCAGTCACAAATTAGTGAGGTTTAGTGAATAAAATTCTACACCTTAACTACAAAATAGCTTTCTCATGTCGTGTTGAGTTCAAATATTTCAAAGTGATACACGTAGACTTATTGCCTTAACATAGTTTCATAGTATATATAATATTTATAGATGTATTATACTAAAACTTCACAGCCAAAATTTTAGGATTGACTTTCGGCTACCTCAAAATAGCACTTTTTTATGACCAGAAAATAGTGTGATGTGCTGATTACTATGATCCATGCCTATGATGGGCGTGGATGGGCGAGGACTGGGATTACAGGGGCTAAAACAACCGAGTATCGATATAACTAGCATTTAAAATACTTCGTCTTCAAATATAAGAGATAGAAGCATATGTATTTTGTTCTAAATCATAAGGGATTCTACGTGGCTTAATTTCCATATCGTTTATTAATGCCAAATCTTAGCCTTCTGTCAATGACTTAGCATCAGTTAATGGTATTCTGATGTCAATTCTTTCCTGGTGAGGAATTGGTCAATTAGTCCTTTAATTTCTCCAATCAAGTGCCAATTAAATAGATGGGATTGTGTTTTAATTAGAGGCACATGTGACCTTTCTCAACTCTCTTAATCCGTTCTACAATCCTGAGATCTTATTTCTGGATGGAGGGAGAACGCCATTACAAAGGTTTAAATAAGGTTGGTCTTGTAATTTTCTTCACCTCCGACATATACTCCATCCGTTTAAAATTGTAACTCATTTAAATTTTATCTTAAGGGCCTATTTGTTTGAGCCTTTGTTGGCTTCGCTGGCTATAAACCAAATGTTGAAACACAAATGTCCTAATTATTGAGAAGGCTTTTGAAAAAAAATGAATAGCATATTCTAAGGAGTTTTTCTGGCTTTTGAGGTGCTAAGAAGCTAAAAGTTTATTACAAAAGGCAATAGAAAAATGCCAACAGTCACAAGTCAAAAGCCAAAACGCTAGCTTTCAAGCTAAAAGCCATACAACAGCAATTCAAACAAACATGGCCTAAGTCAAACTTGTATGACTTTGACAAAATTTATAAACATATTAACATTATAATATTAAATAAATGCATATATTTCATGGTTTGTCTCATTAATCTTGTTTGATATTGTAAATGTGTATATTTTTCAATAAACTTGGTTAAAACTAGAGGAATTTAACTTAGGATAAAACTAAAACGACTTACCATTTCGAACAGATGGAGTATAGGACTTCAGACCATATGGCCATTTGCTTTCCTTTTTGTTCCCTTCTTCCCCCCAACTTCTTTCCGTCCTTTTTTCACCCCTTCCCTCCTCCATATGGCCGCCGGCATGTTGTATAAAATAAATACACATCGGCAAGCTCTGAAACATTTTAGGCTCTTTTTGATCCATAGAATTAACAACTAGTTAACTAATTTTTAGCCCCTAAGCATCAAACATACAGACTAATTGTTAATTCACTAGTCATGGACTAGTTGTTAGTTTACTAGCCCACTTGTAGAAGCTAATAAGACTAGTTGTTAGTCTTAGTCCATCCAAACAGACATTTAAGTTGTTGCATTGCGTGCACACCCAACTTCCGCTGAAATAGGGAAGTTCCCGTTATGCCGGCCGGGGAACTAGAATACTAGATGCCAGGTCTTTAGCTTTTTTACTTTTGTTCTCCAACTTTTGAAGCCTTCCTTCTTCCAATCACCTGATTAATTAATGAGTATACTTAGCATTAAACTTAAAGCACGGACAGGATCACGTGGCGGAGGTTTCTATCGAGTTTCACAGTCATGTTATTGTACAGTGATTAACTACTGCTTGACACGGCATCTGTGACTTAATTAGACTATTAGAGCATCGTCCCTCCATGGGCAGTGCGTGGTTCGCTAGTACTAAAATACACAGCATTGCTTTGCTTGACATATTTGTCGTTGTGAGAGGTAACTTTACCGTAAACAGAGCGTTGTGGAGATTTATGAGTCGTACCACAACGCTCCAATTAACTAAACACGTCAACAAATGTTGCCATCATCAGCGTCATTGTCTAATCTCATCTCCTTGGATGATTGGAAACACAATGTCACACAAACTAAAGACGGAGACCTAATAATTTTGTTTGTAAACAAGATTAGCTAGAGAGATTAGGCGCCATTAGCACGTGAAATGGACCGGATTTTCAAGCCTTCGACGACCTTTTGCTCTGAAGACTTTCTTGTGCTTCCCATGGAGCGGACCTGCTGGACCTTTTCGAAAGCAGCCCCAAGAGTCAACCAATCTGGCCGAATTTCTTACTTAATCTTGCATAATTTACGCTCAAACAAAACTTCTTCCGCCACGTTGCCTTTAAAGAAATTTTAGTTTGTTTGGCCCTATTCATTTCGCTGAAATTTGGCTTATGTTGATGTTTATGTTTATTCATTGTGGGAGGAAAACACTGTTCGTTCGCTAAAAAATATTGCTCCGTACTTTTTAATGAATGAATAGTGTTTTTCTCTCACAACAAATCAGCATAAGCCAAATTTCAGCGAAATGAACCGGGCTCGATTACTTTTTTTTTTATCTTTCACAATGTCGGGGTTGGCTAAGTTAAAAGCAAATTTAGACGATACATCAAAAGTGAGCAATTTGGATCTGAGTTTACATGTATGTTCCGGGAATATTTTACACTACTACAAAAAAGTAAGCCTCTATAGAGGCGGTTGCCCAACCGCCTTAAAAATGGATTTCTAGATGTGGATGTATTTCGAGCTGATCCTACGAATCGTTGCCTAGAAATCACAAAATTGGGATAAAATGGCAAAAAAATCATGAGGAGACCTGAAGGGTCGAGATGGCGGACTAAAGGGGGGTGAATAGTCTTTTCTAAAATTAATCGCGTCGGCTAACCGATATAAACGCGGAATTAAAACAATCGGTCTAGCCAAGACTATATCCCTCTATATATGTTCACTAGCACCTTGCAAAGATACTAATTATACAACTAAGGTGCCGGGCTAGCTAGAGCTCTCCTAAACAATTCTAGGAGCAAGGTCACACAAACCTATACCACTGGTACTTTAAGCAACAAGGGAGCTCCTACACATGCTAGTAAGCAAAAGCACAAAGCCAACTAAGCTCACTAGCAATGCTCAATAACAAGGCAACCAATACCAAATTAGAGAGCGCAAATACTTAGCTACACAAACTAAGTAATGTGACTAATAAGGTTACACAAACCAAATTAGCCACGCAAGGGAGCTACTTCTATGCTACACAAGCAAGAAGGTAATTAGCAAGCTACACAAGCTATCTAATTACAAGAGCAACTACACAAGCTTAATATGTATAAGAGCAATTGCAAGCTTGTGTAATGTGGATGCAAACCAACGGGAAGAACAAGGTTGACACGATGATTTTTCTCCCGAGGTTCACGTGTTTGCCAACACGCTAGTCCCCGTTGTGTCGACCGCTCACTTGGTGGTTCGGCGGCTAATTAGCATCACCCGCTAAGCCCGCACGTCGGGCGCCGCAAGAACCTACCCCTTGAGTGAGGGTAGCTCAATGACACGCTTTACTAGAGTTGCTCTTCGCGGCTCCCGCGGGGCGAGCACAATGCCCCTCACAAGCATTTCTCTGTTGCGCCACACAAGCTTCTTGCGCGCTTCGACGGAGATCACCACCAAGCCGTCTAGGAGGTGGCAACCTCCAAGAGTAACAAGCACCACCGGCTTGCAACTCGATCACCTAGTGCCACTCGATACAACCTCACGATGCAATCGCACTAGAATCGCTCACTCACACAATCGGATGATCGCTATCAAGTATGTGTGAGATGGAGGGCTCCTAAGCACTCTCAAGCATGGACACAAAGTCCCCCAAGGTGTTCTACACCAGCCATGGCCGAAGACCACTTCTATTTATAGCCCCAAGGGCTAAACTAGCCGTTACCCCTTCACTGGGTAAAAATCGGGCTGACCGGACGCTCCGGTCGTGTTGACCGGACGCTGGACCTCAGCGTCCGGTCGCTTGCAGACGACCACGTGTCCCGATTCCAACGGTCACTTGACCTGACCAGACACAGCAGCTTCAACTGACCGGACGCTGAACCCCAGCGTCCGGTCGTTTCCAGTAAGGTACCGACCTCGACCGGACGCGTCTGGTCACACTTGATCGGACGCAGCCAGTGTCCGATCACACTCCAGCTTCTGCGTCATCGTACGTTAGCCTGATCGGACGCAGCCTGCCAGCGTCCGGTGCATTCAGATCCAGCGTCCGGTCAGTTGACCGACGCCAGTATCTTCGCGATCAACTCATTTTCACTTCTAACTTCTTCACCCTTGCTCCAATGTGCTAACCACAAGAACTTGCATCCGGCGCAATAGAAAATAGGCATTCCATTCTCCCGAAAGTGCCGAATCCCGCCTCACAAGCTTGACGGTGTACACCACCATGTGTATGTGTGTTAGCATTTTCACAATCATTTTCCAAAGGATGTTATCCACTCAACTTGCCACGCCACTCGATCCTAGCGACGATGCAAAGTTAGATCACTCGAGTGGCACTAGATGACCGATATGCAAACAAGTTTGCCCCTCTTGATAGTACGGCCATCTATCCTAAACCTGGTCATAAACTTCTCTACACACCTATGATCGGTGAAATGAAATGCCCTAGGTTATACCTTTGTCCTTGCGCATTCCATTTCCATCTCCTCCAATGTTGATGCAACACATGCACCAACATGATCAACAATGATATGATCCACTTCATATCATCACGTGATCATATTGGTTCATCGATCTTGACTTTACTTGCTCTTCACCGTTGCCATCGTCCATTGGCGCCAAGTCTTGCTTAAGCTTCACCGCCACGCGGCCCATCACTCCAAGGCCTTCGACTTGCCCTTCACGCTTGCAACCGGTCCATCAAGCCAAGTCTTGTCTTGATCTTCTCCACCTTGATCACATGACTCAATGTCATGTCTCATGTGCATTTAAGCTCCTTCATCATCACATGTGTGAGCTTTGCAACATCTCCAAGCCATTTTCACCTTCATGGCATATGTTGCTCACACACATGTACCTGTGGACTAATCACCTGTGTATCTCACATAAACACAATTAGTCCACCTAAGTTGTCACTCAATTACCAAAACCAAACAAGGACCTTTCAAGACCCCACCAGGCAGCCTCACGCCCGCGTCGCACGATTTTCCACGCGAAAAAACGTGTGTTGTGCGAAGGCGCCAAGGGGGGGGGGGTCGAACCTGCGACCTAAGCCTTCGTGCGTTTCTCCCCTAACCACTACACCCAAAGGCCATAGGACACTTGTGTCCATCTGGAATATTCGTCCACCTCATTTTATCCTCATCCGGTTTTGAAATGGGTATTTGAGACCTTGAACGAATTCAAATAAAAAAGTTGTCAACTACAAAGTTTTATAACTTTTTGAGACTACAACTTTGGTTTTGGTCGTTTCTTCATCCATGGTCATTTGAAGAATTTGAATTTCAAATGTAAGAAATTCTAACGTAATTTTCTATGCATACATGATTTCAAATGAAAAGGTCGATAAATTAGATCCTATAACTATTGTTAACCAGTAGTCTATCAACCCATGTGGGGAGACTTTTAGAAGACATAAGCTGTGGGAGGTATGACCCTAAATACACACGACAGACTGCATGGATCGAGCCGCCAGGGGCAGTCCAGCCCACAAGACGAAGACTTACTGGTGCACGGTGTTGCTCGGCGTGTACCGCAAGACATCAAGGGCGATGTCCTGAAGATGCTACGAGATCTGTTAGGATATGATCGATCCCATGATTCATGTAACATGTTATTACTTACCAGTTATCTTCTAAATCTAACTGACTTGTAACCCTACCCCCGGCTATATAATGCAGGTAGGGGACCCCCTCAAAACACACGCAATATCATACGATAGCCAGTACAGACCACAGGAGTAGGGTATTATGTCGTGCTGATGGCCCGAACCTGTCTAACTCTTATGTCTCTGTTGCCTTCTTGTTCTTGATCTCGCGCATCCCTTCGATCAATCTACCATCGTGAGGATACCCCTCGGTGGACTGCCGAGCACATTTAGTCGACAATTGGCGTGCCAGATAGGGGTGCGCATGCTGTTTCCATAACGAACAAGATGGTACACTCTTCAAGCTCTTAGTCTTCTCTAGAGCCTGGCCAGATCTTTATGGTCAGATCGATCTCTTAGGTCATCAATGCTGACAGAGACGGAGAGATCTTCAAGCCAGTGCAGATCGATTCTACGATGACCACACCAATGCCTACAACAGCAGATCTGATCTCAGAACTGCCTCCGAGATCGTCTTCACCAACAACTCGCCGCCTGCTGCCCTACTACTCGAGGAAGCAGGTCGACAACGATGATCTGATTGCATCCATCGATCAGGTCGACCAGAAGCTCGCCAACTACCTCTCCCTCACAGAATCGGCTCTGACCACTCCGGTTCAGCGGCGACCACCTTCCGGTTCCGATCTATCGGAAGCCGATCAGAAAACTCTAGGGGATACGGTCACCATCCATCAGGATGCCCTAAGGGACAAATTCATCGACCACTAATATAAGGACAACATCGCCTGGACTATTTACTCCGACCACCTTCCACGTCGCAATGATGATCACCGCGAAGAACGGCACCATGACAACCGCGATCGCTGCCACGATGATAGGCCAGAAAGCTCGAGGGCCGGGCAATTTCGTCAACGCCGACTAGATAACGCCATACACCGCCGACCAGGCGTTCTGTCTAAAGCTAAGTCATGCTTTATTATTTTTATAAATATTTCATATATCTCCCAATGTTTCTCCGAGTTGTTTTCTCCATAATTATTCTCCATACGGCTTTTTCTCTGTGTATACCATCTTGAAGATGACACACGCTTTTGACTCAGCAAATCCCCGAAGAGTCATGTTGATGCTCGGATGTTTCCAGAGACGGTCCTATCTCTGGCTTCTCCCTACGCGTGCACGGGCGTCTGCCCTCTGCGTTAGGGGTGGTCGGTAGCGCCTCCTTAGCAATGCCCTGCTCTTCCTACACGCACACGGGCCTCGTGCTCCGCGTTATGGTTAATAGGCTAGCTAGGGCTGGAGACTCAACTACAGCCTAACTGGTCGGACGGTTTATATTAAATATAAACACATCTTCAGAATAACACTAAGTGTTCACACCAACTAATCGCCTAGCTGCATATGCTATTTCATCACCGTTGCTGATTCTTCTCTGGAGTTTATATATTTTATTTTTTACATCATGTACTACCCATTCTACACATTTGTTTCGTAGGGGCATGGTTCGGTCAATGAGCTTACTGCTCAGGGACTGGGCAAGATGATCATCGTCTGGGTGGTCGGACCACCTATCGTACGGACTTCACCGCCAACCAACTGGTCAGACAGCTCGGCACTCACTCCTGCTCGACGTTCACTTCGCTGCCGACCAGTTGGTTGGACTGCTCGTCGCATGGGCTTCATAATCAGCTACGTTGGAGACTCCTCGGTGTTCGGATTCTTCGTGCAAGCGTCGCCAGCTCAGCTGGGGACTCACTTGGTGGTCGAATCTTGCTACGTCTCATCGGTGTGCTATCAAGTTGCTCCATGCTGTTCGGATTAGGGTGCTAATCTTGGGCAGCACGTCCAGGGTCTTATGAAGTACATGGCAGATGATGTTGGCAAGTTTTTATTAAAAATTCTTTGACCCTGCTACAAGATATCTTCAAAATCTTCCAGTAGGATCGAAGACTACGTCATCATTATGATTTGATTTCTCATCATACTGTGGACTTTTTTTTCCTGGTTACTATTGTTTCTGACCCTAACACCATATGACCACGTCACCTACTATCAGGCTAGGGGACTAAGTGGACACACTTCACCTTACGGTGAATGTGTGCTTTTCATTTTAGGTTTCAGCCCGTGGACTGGTTGCCTGTTCGACTGGTTTTCTGTTTTTCTTCTACTTTTTAGACCCTGGCACCACGTGACTATGTCACCTACTGTCAGGCTCGAGGACTAAGTGGGCACACTTCACCTTCCGGTGAGTGTGTTTTTCTTTAATTTGTTCGTTGGAAGACTCCGTGCCTCCCGAAGTTGAAGAAGATTATCTCCCTTTCTCATGGTCGGACTCTAAGGGGGCACACTTGGTTCACAAGCGAAGAAATTTTTGATTTTGAACTTGAGCTCCTTACATCCTTCTGGCAAGCCTTACTTGGGTAAGCCTAGGCTCAGCCAGATAGTTAAGCTGGTCGGTCACGGTCTACAACTGCTCGACGACTCATTAGAGTGGTCAGACTATGAGTTTGATTGCTCGGCTTTGTTTACACCTGCTCGCATAAGCTCAAGATGGCGTTTCACAGCGGATACAAGGAGCTCGGAGACTAGCTGTGGGGGGTATGACCCCGGATACCCACGACAGACTACATGGGCCGCACCGCCAGGGGTGGTCCAGCCCATAAGACGAAGACTTACGGTGCGCAGTGCTGCTCGGCGTGTACCGCAAGACATCAAGGGCGATATCCTGAAGATGCTATGAGATCTGTTAAGATATGCTCAATCCCGTGATTCCTGTAACATGTTATTACTTACCGATTATCTCCTAGATCTAACTGACTTGTAACCCTACCCTCAGCTATATAAGGCGGGTAGGGGACCCCCTCAAAACACACGCAATATCATACGATAGCCAGTACAAACCAACATACCACAGGAGTAGGGTATTACGTCGTGCTGACGGCCCAAACCTGTCTAACTCTTGTGTCTCTGTTGCCTTCTTGTTCTTGATCTCGCGCATCCCTCGGATCAATCTACCATTGTGGGGATCCCCTCGGTGGACCGCCGAGCACATTTAGTCGACATAAGCTTTAGATATTGATGTTTAATACCTACATTCAAAAAAATTACTTATGTTAGTGTATTTCTTTATTTTTTGTTTACTTTCTAACATGATGGGCATATATATACACTAATGTTATCTCTATCTAGTTGTGATGAATTTATCAATTATTTATTTATGTGCTTTTTCATCCATATGTATAGTTTATATCCTCTGCATGGAGCCTCTATGTATTTCATTATGCATTTAGTTGAAACCTCATCTTAAGTTATGGTAGTTCTTGTTTCATCCATGACATCATGAATCTAAATTTTGATCTCATTAGTTGTTACAAGTTTTCTATCCTCAAGTTGAGTTGAAGTTCTTGTGCTTATTGTATCTTTATTAATTTTCCTTTTGTGTTTTCCTAAAAATAAGAATTTTAAGTCATAAACTGCACTCTGAAGTACACAATGCATAGATGGCCATTTAAATCTACACCATGTCGGTCAAGATTGGTGATAGAGCTTGAGTGAGATATAGGGTGGAGTAGCGGTGCTAAATAATCTAAAAAAGGATCTTGATGTTTTAAACCTTATAATCATTGTTTACTTTAAAGGAATCTCAAAGACAATGAGGGTCATAGCTACCTTTGGTATGCGCTAGCCTCCCCAATTTCTCAAGATATTGGATTTTATTACCAACAATTTATGTGTAATTAAAAACATAGCGTGTTTATAATATAATATTAATATAGATATGTCAAATATTTCAGTTAAAAAGTACAAAATTATATAGAGTAGTAACAATTTACGTAAATTATATATCATGGATATTAATATATTTTTTAAACAATTTGTTAGTATCATGATTTGTTGAAACATAGTATGTATATTTTTATCACTCATTTGACTCATACATATACGATATCGATTGAGATGGTTTGGCTTCCAACAAAACATAATGACTTTCTCTTATCCGTGGACAAGTTTAAAGTATTTATAAAATATAGGTGAGTGGAATAAATACGTGGAGACGAATATACGATATTGATTGGAGCTGTTAAGAGAGAAATATGGTATGTAATATAGATATGGGAGCCCCTGTTGCGTAAGAAAATGAGACCAATCGGATCAGTTTTTATTAATTAATCAACAAAAAGAGAAAAACGGCACCTATATATGTTCAGAGTTGAAGAGGACTTAAACCAAAACGTAGTTTGATGTGCAACATCTCCAACCAAGCAGTTGAATTGGAGGATAAAATATGATGTCTCGATTGGTTTGGAGTTGGGGTGAGGTTGATAGCCCGCTGGATCATGCATGCATATAGCAGAAGCAGTAGCGGAGGAGAGTCTAGCTACGGGCTACGCCGTGGATCTCCCTACTGATCTTTGGACCAGGGTCCAGGAATTGCCGGCAGGCAGGCAAAGTGCGCATATGAGCGCGCGGAACAAGACGACGAAAAAGGCATGCATCGTTATGCATGCCATATATGCACATGCACACGTCTTTTCACCACGGCCGCGCAGAGTATCTTGCGAAGGAGTGCCACCTGAGACGATGGCGACGATGGGCCAGAGGCATCGATCGACATGGATCATATCGAATGTTGCACATCGCTCGCCTGTGGACAGTCACGATTCGCCTGTACTCCGCACATAGCATGCATCGGCGCCGTTCCCGCCGTTTCCGCGCTAGGCGCCCCGTGCGGTTTCCACCTTTGCCCTTTGGCTTGCATTGGTTCCGGGAGGGCAGTTACGTTGGCACGGAACACACCTTCATACGTGTCAGGGACCTGAGCGAGTCGCAAGGCCGGCATGCAGTGCAGGACTGCAGGTAGTGTCGCCGCGCTTTATGTGTGAGTGTGATTCCGCGCCCGCCCGATCGTCTTTCGATGGTCCAGTCCAGGTCTGTATTTTGACCGCCAGGCCATCAAGTGCGTGCATGCATGCAAGTGAGGTCTTCGCCCGTCAGGCTTCAGCTCCCCGTGCTGTCGTACGAGTATAGTTTTCCAAATGGGCCAGGCCCACTGGGCAGGCACGGGCCCGGTGCGAAAAAACACGGCACTGGCCCGGTGCGGCACGGCTTGGCATGTGCCCGTGCCTGGCCCGGCCCGCCACCGTGCCCGTGCCTGGACCTACACACCGGCCCGTAGTGCCGGCACGGGCACGACCCGCTCCAACGTGCAGCACGGGGGTGGCACGGGTGCCTTGCCGTTGATCCCCTTCCCCTGCTCCTAGCCCTTGGATCCTCCTGTGGGGGCAGGAGGGCAATATAATCCTCCCCGCCGCGGCTGCTCCCCCGGCGCTGGAACCCTAGCTCATTCTCTTGTCGCTCTCCTCTCTCCTGCCGGTGGAAACCCTAGCTCATTCTCTCGACGACTCCGACCCCCCAGTCGACGTGGCTGATGCCGACGGTGGCCAGAGAGAGGTTAGCACTGTCGGTTCTAATCGTCCTTCCACGTCTACTGTCTAGGAGGACTTTGAGAAGCACTACAAAACTAAGAAAGGTAGAAAGATCAGGTTTGCTGCCACTTGCCTTCATTGTCATAAGCGCTACTCTGCTTATTCTGCTCATGACACTAGGCATCTTACTCGACATCTTGCTAAGTGTCCTAAGAAACTTGAGAAGACCCGGGGCATGACTCAGACTCATATTGCTTTTAATTCTGATGGTTCTGTTCGTCGTTGGGAGTACAGTGCTGAGGTAGCTCGTGTTGAACTTGTTCGTATGCTTGCTAGATTGGACCTACTTAACAAAGTTTTTTCTATAACTTTGGATAATGCATCTGCAAATAAAAATGCTATGGATAAACTGAAACCTATACTTAAAGAATATTTTGATTCTGATCTGTTTTTGCATCAACGATGTGCTTGTCATATTATTAACCTGATTGTGAAAGAAGCACTGACTGCTGTGAATCCTCTCATTGAGGATTTTAGAACAACAATCTCTTTTATGAACTCCTCTAATCAAAGAATTGCTGCATACAAGAGCTTATTGCATTGCTAGTGGTATTAGACCTAGAAAGTTTAGATTAGACATGGATGTTAGATGGAACTCTACCTACCTAATGCTTAAGCACTTGCTGCCTCACAAGTGTACTTTCAGTACTTTCATTGAGGCCAATTACCCTAGAGGTTCAGGTAGTGGTTTTCTTTTGACTGATGATCACTAGACTATGGCAAATAAAATCTTGGAATTTTTTGAACTGTTCTATGACTCAATTGTTGATTTGTCTGATGTTTACTATCCTACTTCTCCACTTATGATTCATCATCTTGTTAAGATTGCTATACATCTGCATAGGTATCAACATGATGAACATCTAAGATCTGTTATCTAACCTATGATTGACAAATACAATAAGTACTGGAAGAACATACCTGATCTTTATTCTATTGCATTCATATTGGATCCAAGAGCTAAAATTAAGGGATTTACCAAAATGCTTAGGAAGTTACATTCTCTTTTTAATATTGGCTACACTAATAAGTTGCTGGACACCAGAGCTCTTCTGTTTAAAATATATAACAGGTATGATGTAATGTATGGCTCTAATAGGCTGAAAAGAGTTGTTCCTCCATCCCTGTCTGGTAAGAAAAGAACAGCTTGGGCTAAAATTTATGATGATGATGAGTTGGATGTTGGAGTTGGCTGTTCTTCCCTCCCTTCTAGTCTTGATCATTCTAGGAGTGTTTCTGCCATTTCCTTGCTTCAGGCAGCAACTGCTAGTTCTAACTCTAGTGAGCTTGCATCCTACCTGGACTGTGACACAGTAAGCCATTTGAATGATGAGTTTGACATCATGCAGTGGTGGCATGAGCACAAGCTTACTTATTCAGTACTTTCTGTTCTTGCTAAAGATATTTTGACAGTGCCTGTGTCAACCATTTCTTCAGAGTCTACTTTTAGCTTAGCTGACAGGATCATCGAGGAGCGGCGTCGGAGGCTGAACCCTAAAACTGTAGAGGTGCTTATCTGCATCAAGGATTGGAAGAATGCTGAGACAAGACTGCAGCACATGGTGGAGGACAAGGAGCTAGAAGATGTCTTTGCTGGTCTTTATCTTGATGTCGACTAGTTCACTTCCCATTTATGTAATGGTTCTGTAATAACTGAGACTTGAACTTGTGGTGATGGATGTAATGAACAATTAATCTAGGAGCTGGTTGTACTCTTTTCCTGTTTAGGGTTTCTCACAAGGGTGAGTTTTAGCTAAACAGGTTTTTAATGAGGCAGCCATTGCACAGCTCCTACTTAAATTAGTTTTAGTTTCAAAAGTTTGTGTTCTTTACTGTGCTATGTTTTGATCTGTTTTTGATTTTTTTGAACTTAGTCATTTTAGATCTCTTTGAATTGCTGTGCTGAGTTCATTGAGAGGTTTTACCAGTTTAGTGCCTGGACCGGCATGGGCACGCTGAGCCTGGAGTCGGCACGGCACGATACAAGCACGCTCCAGGAATGATAGTGCCGTGCCTGGGCCTGGAGTCGGGCACGGTGGCACGACACAGCACGGCATGGTTCATCAGCCGTGCCTAGCGTGCCATGCCCAGACGTGCCGTGCCGGGATGGGCTAGTGCCGTGCCGTGCCGGCACGTTTGGAAAACTATACGTACGAGGGAGCCACTGAGCTGAGCATCGTCAGAGCTGATCATGAATGCATGCATGACTTTGCGATTGGCCGGCCGGCCGGTGCTCGATCATTCTCTTGTTTGCAATGCAAGGCGATCGAGCGAGGCAATGCAATAGCTAGCTACCCGATGAGAATGAGGCGACAAGGTTCCCAAACCTATGGCATTGGCATCGGTAGCTCCATGGATGGAAATGTAAAATTAATCAACCTTAGTTTTTTGAGAGTAAAAATTAACCTAGCTTAGTTGTGGTTGTGGGAATCACTGCTGCAGAAACTACTAGTGTACTGTATACCACAAGCGCACTCAGGTCCCAGATTAATTCGAAACCGGCCGGTACTGAAGAAGCAAGACACTGCCTATCCCGGTTCTAGCTAGGCCTTTCTCTCATTCTCTGCCACCAACGGCTACCATTTTTGCTGCCGGTTGTAACATGCATCAAAGAAAGATTTTATCAAACTTTGACATGCAAAGTCAAATGTAGGACTGAAGGGAGTACATGTTTGGAACTGAGAAAGAAGGGTATAGTAAAGATTCGAGAGAGAGGATGACAGTTGGCGGACCCAAGATTTCAATCACAGGGTATGGACCTATTTTTTTTGAGGAATCAGCAGGGGAGGCCGCTGCTTAAAATTTTTAACATATATGCCTGTACAAGTTACAAGGCTTTCAAAGCCCAAAAAAAGAAAAGAGGAATACATTAGGAGATATTCTCTAACCAATTTTCTAACTGAAACTTTACACTGGTCTTAGCCTTGATGCAAACCAGACTAAGTTCTTTTCTAAAGTTAAGCAGCCACCTATCCAGTGTAAAGCTTTCACCATCAAAGATTGCTCTATTTCTAGTTGTCCAGATGATCCAGCACGTAGTTATGACAATTTCTCTGAAAATGGAACTACCAAAAGCGTTCCTCGCTTCAATTCGGCCTGGGCATTTTTAACCGCAAACCGCAAACCGAACCAAACCGAACCGAAGTGTCGGTTTTTTCGATTTTCGGTTTGCGGTTCGGTTTCTAGTTTTGCACTGTTTGGTGTTCGGCTTCGGCTTCGGTTTTATACTCAAACCGAACCGATTAACCGAACAAACCGATGTACATCTCCGTGGCCAGAAAGCAGAGTGCACACACACGCTCCGTCGCTCCCCAGACCCCAGCCCACCATGGCCCATCAGGGCATCAAGCCATCCTGGCGAATCCGGAATCCCCAACCCCCCATCCGGCCATCCTGAGCAGAGGCAGTCAGGCAGAGGCGACTAGGACAGTGCCCAGCGCGGTGGCGGCGACTAGGACGGCCCCAGCAGAGCGCGGCGGTGGGCGACTAGAGCAGGTCACGGCGACGAGCAAGTCGCGGCGACGAGCAGGGAGCCCGAAGGCGCTCGCAGTCGCAGGGAGGAGGCGGCCGGCACGAGCACCACCCTCGTGAAGTTCTCCGACCAAGGCAATGGCGGCGCGGACCGAGCAGTCCTCCAATGTAAGTTTAGATCGATCTTTAGTTCTTCACTTCTTCTGGTCTTCTCCTATTCTCCTTGCTATTCTTCAGTTCTGATTTAGAACATTTCATTTCTAGATGGGGGACACAAATGAAACTGTTGCTTGTGAGATTAATCAGACTCAAGAAATTGAAACTAGAGTGTCAGCGACTGGAGTGGTAGATGTAGACAAGGAGCAGCAGCAAACCAAGGATGGAGAGAAAGCGGATGAAGAATCCAAGAAAAGAAAACCCATGGCTCTAAGATCTGATGTATGGGATAGTTTCAGCAAGGTCAAACTCGATAATGGGGAAGAGAGAGCCAAGTGCAAGTGGTGTACCAAGCTCTTTCATTGCGGCTCAAGAACAAATGGTACGTCATCCTTGAAAGCTCATCTAAAGATTTGCAAAAGGAATCCTAACAAACCAGTAGTTGATAATCAACGAACTTTGCAACTGACATCATGTGCTGGCACTAGTAGTATTGGTACTGTAACCACTTGGAAATTTGATCCGGATGAACTTAGAACGAGTTTTGCTGAGATGATAATTGAAGATGAACAACCATTTGTCTTATCTGAATGTTCTAGTCTTAGGAAATTTATGGCAAAAGCATGTCCACGATTTATTCTGCCATCTAGAAGAACAATCACTAGAGCTTGTGTTAAAGTATATGAAGATGAGAAAGAAAAACTTAAGAAATTTTTTGAGGACAATTGTGAAAGAGTTTGCCTCACAACTGACACATGGACAACTAAGAATAGCCAAAACTATATGTGTGTTACAACCCATTTTATTGACAATGACTGGAACCTATAGAAGAAAATTATTGGTTTTATCTTGGTTAAGGGCCATAGAGGGGAGGATATTGGAAAATCATTAGAGAATTGCTTGGCTGAGTGGGGCATTGACAAGGTTTTTACAATAACAGTAGTCAATGCTAGTGCAAACAATAATGCAATTAAGTATATGAGGCAGGTCTTGAATGAGTCAAAAGGTTGTTTTGCTGAAGGAGAGTACCTGCATATGCGATGTGCTGCTCATATTATCAACCTAATAGTAGGTGATGGCTTGAAGGAAATTGATAAATCAATTCAGCGTGTCCATGCTGCTGTTAAGTTTATCAAGTGTGGAACATCTAGGTTGGTAAAATTTAAGAAATGTGCTGAGTTAGCCAAGGTACAGAGCAAAGCATTTTTGACCTTAGATATTTGCACTAGATGGAACTCAACCTACCTTATGTTAAATGCTGCACAGAAGCACCAAAAAGCATTTGAAAGATATAGTGATGAAGACCCATACTACAGATTAGAATTAGAAGGAGAGAATGGTCCAGGGGTACCAACAAAAGCAGATTGGGACAAGGCTAGGAAGATGGCTGATTTTCTTGAACACTTTTATGACCTCACTCTCCGTGTTTCTGTACAAAGTCATTCAACATCTCACACTTATTTTCATGAGATTGCTGATGTATTACTTCTGCTGAGAGAATGGTGTCATAGTGAAGACAACCTGAGCAAGGAAATGGGTACAAGAATGCTAGTGAAGTACTACAAGTACTGGGGAGAAGTATGGTGAGAGGCAGGGGGACAGAGAGAAGAGTGGAGAGAAAGATAAGGGGGATCAGTTGCTCAACTTTACTGTTTTCTTCTGTGTTGCTATTGATCCTAGATACAAACTATCAAATTGCAGCAAAATGGGAATTAAGATAATGTTTGGGGATACAATAGAAGAAAAAGTGTGGGAAACAGTAAACACTTATTTTCGTGCTTTGCTTGAAGAGTACAAGGAAATGTATGCCCCAAAAGATAAGGCATCACAACCTACTAAATCTGAATCTACAACTGAAACCAGCAAAAGAGTGAGTAGGTGGATGTCGGTAATTACTCAGCAGATTAACAGTGAGGGTGGAACTGTCAAATCTGAGGTAGACAAGTATCTATCAGAAGATAATGAGCCGGACACAGGATTTGACATTCTAAAGTGGTGGAAGGCCAATTCAACAAGATTCCCAATATTATCTCGTTTGGCCCGCGATCTGTTGGCAATTCCTATCACCTCAGTTGCCTCTGAATCAGCCTTCAGTGCTGGTGGCAGAACTCTTGATGACTTTAGGACCTCACTAACCCCAAGAATAGTTGAGCGCCTCGTTTGTGCAAATGATTGGATTCGTGGAGGAAACTATGTTAGTGTTGAAGAGGACACCGAACAAATGGCTTTGCTTGAGGAAGGTAACATAGTAAATTATTAATTACTTCTAATGCGCTTCATGATTCATACACTGTACTAACTGAGATCATCTATTATTTTAGAACTTGGTGGCCTGTCCATTTCCAAGGAAGATACTCCAGCTACTGAGTCATGATCACTTGGTGTATGCATGCTGCTGCTGCTGGGTGTTTAATATTTCTCTATTTGAATAATGAAGAACTCTTGAATCTATGTAATTGTGTACTGTTGTCTTGAGGCTTGTTGATTTGTGTACTGTGAGATGCCGACACTACTTTGTGTAATTCTGTGTTGCTGGTTGTTGCTTTGCTTGACAGTTTAAGACTTGATATATCATATGTGCTATAATCTGCTGTTGCTTGTGTTCATTTTCTGTAATTCGGCATTGTTGTCGCCGCTGGCAGAATGTCTCGGTTAATTCAGGTTAAAACCGAAAACCGAATTAAAAAAACCGAAACCGAATTCTACGGTTTTCAGTTTTCTGCAGAACCGAACGGGTGATGTAGGCTAGGAAACCGAAGTTTTTTATAACCGAATAAACCGAACCGAATTAACGGTTAAAACCGAACACCCACGGTAGGCTTCAATGACCATGTCCAAGGGAGGGAGCTGCAGGGTCCAGTCAATAGATTAAGATTGCCAGCAACTCTTGCTAAAGGAGCACTCAAAGAATAGGTGAAAGCAAGTTTCCTCACAGCCACTGGAACAGAGAGCACAAGTATAATCATCAAGATGCATGTTTTTCCTTTTTAAGAATATTTTTGGTACTCAAGCCGATCTCGAAGCAGAAGCCAGAAGAAGAACTTGCGCTTGCCCAGGTTGCTAGAGGACCAGAGCCAGCGAAAAAGGGGTGAGGCATCCACTGAACCTTGGAGGAAAGCATAGGCTTTCTTGCTGGTGAACCTGTTTGAACCCCAGTTATAAACCCAGCAGTCATTTTCATTGCTGTCCCACAGTCCCTCTTGCAAAAAATCTTGAAGTTCAGTTAACTGATTGGAAGCCTGCAGAGAGAGTGGAAGATATAATAGCCTGTTGATATCTTTGTCCAGAAAAAAACCTGATAGAACAATTTTGCTTCTTAGCATAGGAATGAAGCTGGGGGAATTTACTTTGTAGTGCTGCATCAGACCAATTATCACCCCAAAACAGTACTGAGTTGCCTTTGTTAGGTTGACATTGTGCCATTTGTACAAACTTTGTCATCAATTTACTAATATCTTTCCACCAGAAAAAAACCAATAAGTCTTCTGGCATGTACAGCTTGTTCCAAGTGAGTTTGACCCAAGGGATGTTTGCTTGATTGTAAAACTTGTCCAGATATTTAAGAGTTTCGGCTTCTCATGTTGATGATACCCAGACCTCCTTCATTTTTGCCCATGCAGGCCACTTCCCAGGCAACAAGACAACCTCCTTTTCTATTTATATCACCTCACTTCCACAAACAGTATGGACCTAATTAAGCGATGCAATTCGTTAACAGGATGTATATGATGACCGAATCACGATAAAAAATAGTTTGGTGTGCGGATCTAAGGATACAATTCACCAACATTCGTCCTCGAGTATACAAAGGTAGCCATCGCCAAGGTCTTGATAACCATATTAGTTTCTTGCTTCTTTGTTACCCGTATTGAATTGATTCAGAGTGGATGACATCGCAGATAGATGAATATACTCGATCAATGACCTAAATGGGTACGGTATGCATGCATGGTATGCACTAATGTATGTACATATAGGGGAAAAGACGATAAAAGATGGTTCGTAGACACCTTGCATGTATGCACGCGTGACGTGGGCACGTGGTGCATAGCTAGAGTTGAGATACTACTACGGAGTACTAGATCATAGATGCGCCGCATGTGGCTGGGCGGGACCATGCATAGTCATAGAATCGATGGGTCGGTCGACTGAGCAGCACGGTCCCGCCGGGCAGTTGTTAGATTGATCTCTAATTCTAAACTGGACTAACGGCTTAGTTGGGGCCTTTATTTACGTCCTGATCGGGGGCGTCCAGCCCACTATGGCTAGAGGGCTCCTGTCACACTGCGCAATAAATAGAGGTAGGGGCCGACGGCTCAAGTCACGAGGTTC
Organism: Miscanthus floridulus; assembly: GCF_019320115.1. Taxonomy (NCBI): domain Eukaryota; kingdom Viridiplantae; phylum Streptophyta; class Magnoliopsida; order Poales; family Poaceae; genus Miscanthus; species Miscanthus floridulus. The sequence continues at coordinate 75,440,171 of NC_089585.1, forward strand.
GCCTGAGCTGAGCTCCCCACCGACAAACCCTAAACCCGATCTAGTGAGGGGCACAGCCAGTGACGGGAAGCACCTCTACCACTGCACTGCGCCGCCATTGGTCTTCACCGCCGGTCGTCACCGCTCATCACCGACACCGTCTTCACCGACCGTCGCTGCCCTAGCGCAGACGCAGACACCGACGCAATGCCCATGGCAGACGCCTCTGGATCGAAGGCCTACGATGGTTGGTAACCTAGCATTACTCATTCCTCTAATCTCTGTCTAGTTCATTACTAGGACATGCAATTCATTTACAAGAAGTACCCGGCTAGATCTATGACCTTGTGATTAGAATATTTTAACAATGGTACCAGAGCCAGGTTTTTCTAGGGTTTTAGATCTAGAATGGGTGAACGATAAAACACAGAGTAGATCCGTTCGGATCTGAGAAAAGAAAGGGTCTCGGATCTCAAAGCCGAAACCTAACATGTGAATCAATCACGGGGAAGAAGAACAGTGAAACCCTAACCCTAACCAAACCCTAATCTCGATCCTAACCCCATCCCCAACCCTAAACGGATAGATCCGAGAAAAGAAGAAAGGAAAATCAAAGGAAAAGAAAAGGGGAAGGGGAAGAGACCTACCTCGCCGCCGCACCGTGCTGCCGCCTCGTAGGCCTGCGGGCGGGTGCTCGAGCAAAGGGCGTCGCGGCCAGGCCGCTCGATGGTGGCGCGCTTACCCGCTAGAGAGCGCATGCACCGGCGAGAGGGCCGGCGACAGCGCTATCATCATCTTCGTACCGTCGCGGGACCGAGACAGAGGAGGAGGAGAAGAGATCAGGGTCAGATCTAGGGTTCTGGAGGGGATTAGGGCACCGCCGCCCAGACCACTCGACGATGACGTGCTCACCCGCTGGGGAGCGCGCACGTCGGCGAGGGGGCCGGCGACGGTGCCATGGCTGCCGCTCATCGCTTGTGTTTCACTCGGCTGCTCACTGCTGCTGCGCTGAGGAGAAAACAGAGCGCGGCGAAGAGAGAAAGAGAAGAGAACCGAATGGTCTAGGGTTTCAGGGTCAGCCCCGACGGGGGGGGGGGGGTTTGATCCTGCGACATCGACGCTCGGCCGTCGGATCAAAATGGACAGCGCTGGTTGATCGGGCCGACTTGCGGCCTAGGCAGGGCGAGCGTGCCGCGCGGCTTTGCCGGCCTAGGCCCAGGCCCAGGTTGCGGCCTAGGGTGCAGGCAGCGCGCACACAGAGAAGTGGGCCAATCTGGTTTTCCTTGCTGGGCCAACGAACAGTGCTGAAATTGAGTCATTTTTTACTTTTTTATTTTCCAGTAAGTTTTTTTTCTAGAAAATAGATAAATGGCTCAAAGAAAATAGGAAAAAGTTTTTTGCCTGTGGGTAAAATTCATTAAATTGAATTAATTTCCCGATGCATATTTAAAGTTGTTATTTTTATTATTAAATTCGAACCAATGGGAGAATTTAATTTTGAAAAATGAATATGTTTTTAGTTTATTATAATATTGTTATTATTCTGACCAACGTTGATTAATGGCAATATTATGATGTTATGTCATGCATTAATTCTATTTCTGCTCAACGGTGATGTAGAATTAGTGTAGAGAACAATTATATGTTTTAATTTTGACCAACATTGGAACTAAGGCATGTAATTTGTTATTATTATGTTTATGTTCTCACTCAATAAGAATTGTGTTTTCAGACGGATACAACTTGATGGGTTATATCTGAAGGGTTGAGATGACGACTAGAGGGGGGTGAATAGTCGTTTCTAAAACTTAATCGCGTCGGCTAACCAAAACAAGTGTGAAATTAAAACTATCGGTCTAGCCAAGACTACGCCCTTCTATCTATGTTCTCTAGCACCTTGCAAATATCCTAATTAAGCAACAAAGGTGCCGGGCTAACTAGAGCTCACCTAACTAATTCTAGAAGCAAAGTCACACAAACTTATGCCACTAGTATTTCAAGCAATGAGGGAGCTCCTACACAGGTAGTAAGCAAAAGCACAAATTCAACTAAGCTCACTAGCAATGCTCAATAACAAGGCAACCAATGCTAAATTAGAGAGCGTAAATACTTAGCTACACAAACTAAGCAAAGTGACTAACAAGGTTACACAAACCAAATTAGCCACGTAAGGGAGCTACTTCTATGCTACACAAGCAAGAAGGTAAATAGTGAGCTACACAAGCTAACTAATTACAAGAGCAACTACACAAAGCACAATATATATAAAAGTAATCACAAGCTTGTGTAAGGGGATTGCAAACCAACGGAAAGAACAAGGTTGACACGATGATTTTCTCCTGAGGTTCATGTGCTTGCCAACACGCTACGTCCCCGTTGTATCGACCGCTCACTTGGTGGTTCAGCAGCTAATTGGCATCACCCGCCAAGCCCGCATGTCGAGCACCGCAAGAACCTACCCTGAAAATGAGGGTAGCTCAATGACACGCTCAACTAGAGTGGCTCTTTGCGGCTCCCGCGTGGCGAGCACGATGCCCCTCACAAAGCTCTTCTCTAGAGCACCGCACAAGCTTCTTGCGGGTTTCGACGGAGACCACCACCAAGCCATCTAGGAGGTGGCAACCTCCAAGAGTAACAAGCACCATAGGCTTGCAACTCGATCACCTAGTGTCACTCGATGCAATCTCACAATGCAACGCACTAGAATCACACTCACTCGCAATTGATTCGCACTCTTGCAAGCACAAGTGAGTTAGAGGGCATCCAAGCACTTCTACACAAGCCACATAGGTGTGAGGGTGCTAAGCAACCAGCCCAAGGCCGGCCACACACTCCTTTTATAGTCCCAAGGGCTAAAATAGCCGTTACTCCTTCACTAGGCAAAGCGCGTACTGATCGGACGCGCAGGTCATAATGACTGGACGCTGAAACCCAGCGTTCGGTCACTTACAGAGAGGTTCCAGCGATGTTTTTCAGCGATCGGACGCGTCCGGTCATCACTGACCGGACTCTCCTAGCGTCCAGTCACTTCTGGACACTGCTAAAAACACTGACCAGACTCGTAGGTGCTAACCGGATGTTGGACCCCAACGTTCGGTCGTTTTTTGCGCCAGCGTCCGGTCATAGACCTTTCAGCGCTAAAACGGCTATAACTCTTAGCTCCAAACTCTGATTTCAATGATCTTGGACATTTTGGAAAGCTTACTTAGAGGGCTACACATCTCACATGCACACTTGATGCAAATCACAATGGATAAAAATAGTATTATAATCCAAGGACCATCCTATAGTTCGGAGTACCCCGAAAAACCTTTTTCTCTGCTCTAAGTTGATTCACGACAACTCCAACTTCTTCTCCTTTGCAAATGTGCCAACACCACCAAGTGTGCACCACCTTGTGTATGTGTGTTAGCTTTTCACAAACATTTTCTAAAGGATTAGCCACTCAACTTGTCACACCACTCGATCCTAGCGATGATGCAAAGTTAGATCACTCGAGTGGCACTAGATGATCGATATGCAAACAAGTTTGCCCCTCTTGATAGTATGGCCATCTATCCAAAACCCAGTCATCAACTTCTCTACACACCTATGACTAGTGAAATGAAATGCCCTAGGTTATACCTTTGCCTTGTGTATTTTATTCCATCTCCTCCAATGTCGATGCAACACATGCACCAACATGATCAACAATGATATGATCCACTTCATATCATCATGTGATCATATTGGTTCATTGATCTTGACTTCTCTTGCTTTTCACCATTGCCTTCGTCTATCAGCGCCAAGTCTTGCTCAAGCTTCACTACCATGCGGTCCATCGCTCCAAAGCCTCCGACTTGCCCTTCACGCTTGCAACCAGTCCATCAAGCCAAGTCTTGTCTTGATCTTCTCCACCTTGATCACATGACTCAATGTCATGTCTCATGTGCAATAAGCTCCTTCAGCATCACATGTGTGAGCTTTGCAACATCTCCAAACCATATTCACCTTCACGGCATATGTTGCTCACACACATGTACTTGTAGACTAATCACCTGTGTATCTCATATAAACACAATTAGTCCACCTAGGGTTGTCACTCAATTACCAAAACCACACAAGGACCTTTCAATTTCCTCCTTTTTGGTAATTGATGACAACTCTACAAAGATATAGAAATTAAGCTCTTTTGGATTCATGTTGCTTGCCCAAGCAATTTTACCATGTGTAAATGATTTTGGACAAGTACCACAAACCCAAAATGGTAGTATTAGCTCCCCCTACATATATGCTAGAGTGTTTGTTTTGAAGCTCGCACATATGCATAGATTGAAATTGTGGGAGAGTAATTACTACTAAATGATGCTAAGGTGTATAGAGTAAACCTTTGAAGCGTGATACCAATCAGAGTTGCACCTTTAAGTTCATCCTTAAAACCATGGTTAGCTAGATATCACTTGGAAATAAAATCACTAGATACCTCATGAGATCAACATTAAAACCAAGGTACTAGCATTACTTGAAAAGCATACCAAGTGTCTAGCTATCATCCTATGCATGCTAGTTTTTATCTATCATCCTATGCATGCTAGCTTTTATTTCATCAATCAAATTCTACAACTAGCATACTTCACACAAGTATGCATATTGAATTTAAGAACTTATGCAATGCAAGCAAGCACATGAATATGCACATATCAAATGCAATCAATCAAACTTCATGAGCTTGCTCCCCCTATTTGTGTGCTTCTCTTATCCAAGAATTTTGATCCATCTCTTTTCTTCAATGTTGCTCCCTCTTTGTCCATGTCCATGTCCAACCTCTACTTCTTTGTTTCAATTTCTCCCAAAACTTTCATATCTACAATCTCAATCTTAAAGCTTTTCATATCTTTGTACAATCTCTCCCCCTTTGTCATCAATTTCCATAAAAGGTGCGCTTCTCATTGATACAAAGGTATGTATTTGGGGTAGATGGTTGAGGCTTAAATCTTGCATTTTTTATGGACACCACTTGATTGTTGGAATGACACCACTTGAAGATACCACTTTTAACTTATATCATTTGTATCTTGTGTAGGGCTTCTTGAGATACCACACATAGGATCTTTGATCTTGATATCAATTTGTGTGACACCTCCCCCTATGTGATAGCATGGGTCATCCATTTGATACACTTGAGCTCTTATGGGCGAGGGATGCATTCTTCATTTGATGATCACTTAAAGTTGAGGATCACTTGTGGAACCATCGTCTTGCATGATTGATGCCACGTGTAGATGTGATATCACTTGAAAGAATCTTCTAGTATGGAATCACTTGTTGGATTTATCAATTAAAACCATTTCTCGAACATTTGCTATCTTCATGAGTACCACTTATAGGATATCACTTGTGAGTTGATCTAGACATCACTTGTAGATTCTTGATGAAATACTTGAGTCTAGATACCACTTGTAACAAACAAACTAGATATCTATTTGCATTATTGTCTTGTGCTTATACTCTTATCACTATCATGAGCTTCTATGGTTGACTTGAACTAAATTGATTTGCTTAAGCTTCCAAGTCCGGTTTGAACCAGTGACAAGCTTCTTCACATCTCTTGCAAGAGTTATCTTGCCAATGTTGTACTTGTCACTTGTTAGCAATCCAAATTAAGTCAAGTAGTTGGTTTTACTAGCTCATGAATAAATTCATATACTAACCACTAGATCAATTTATCATTCAAGCAATAGTGGTAGGCTATGAATTTAAACATTTCATTTATTATGCATGATCCTATGAAGCATGTACTATATGCACTAACCACATACTAGTAAGGGATGAAATGATCATGCACATTACAATGATACATTTGCTATGTTGGAGTAGAGGATAATCACATAGATTCCAATTCATTACTCCAATAGCAATATGAAGTCCAATTATAAGCTTGGTGAAGACCAATAGACACCATTTTGAATTTCACTCTTCACCCATATGAAATAAATACCACTTATGATCAAGTGCACTTTCTTGTTGTGGTTAGCTTGCTCCTTTTTATCTTTACTTGCATGAGAGCATCAATTTGAGAATACTACTTGAAATATCATAACTAGCTCTCTTTTGGGTGTTGCTTACTTTTCTTGATCAACCCTTTTGATTGCTTCAACTAAGCATCTCAAATGTTCCTCGGATCACCACTTCCATGTTAGCCTTCCAAGTACCACACTTGGTTCACCTACACATAGGAGGCAAGCCCCTACACTAGGGAGAAGTGACCTCTCTCCAAGAACCATTCTTGACACTCACTTGAAATAACTTTGTTTGATTGATCCAAGTGATGGACTTAACTTGATGAGTAACATTGATTCCTTCTTTAAGTCCTTTTCTTTCTACTTGTTTAAGTCCTTTTCTTTCTACCAAATGATCTCCAATCATCACTTGAACTTAAACTTCATCTTCAACTCGAGTTTGATCTTGATTTTTATCTTGAGTACCAAAAGTGTGCAAAGTACACTCCACAATCAAATAGTCTTGTACTCATATCTTGTCATGCTTTTAGATCATCTCAAAACCAACTTAGGTACATCAATTACTCTTAAACCTGTTTTTAATTTGAGGACCTTGCAATCAAAGTGACTCTAGATCAATCCAATATTTGTCACTTTTCTGGTAGATTCTGTACCCTTCAAAGAAATAAGCATATCTCCCAAAGTACAACTCTAAATACCACGAAATTTGGTGGAGATGTGCTTCACTTAGTTATCTAGCAGCTGTAAAAATTTGAGCTTCATTTGACTTTTAGATTGCTACCAGATTTCAATTATTCCACTACTGCTACATGCTGAAACTGCTGCACTATAGCTGACAAGTTTCACTCCAAAACTGAGGCATCTCTTATCCAATTCTCATGAAATTTCTATAGCATCTCATAACATAAGTCTAGAGCATGTACACCAATTTTTATGTCAATCCAATAAGTTTTCATCACTCAAACATGGCTAAGATCACAGCTAGATCAGATTTTCAATATAGGACAAATTTCAATCACTTGAGCTATACTTCATCAAGTATGAATCAAACTTGAAACCAACTTGTTTGAATACTTTCACAAGACATAAATTCATTCAATCCACTTACTAAATGTCATCTCATAAATTTATCCAACACAAATCAATCCAAACTTGATTATTAAGCAATTATCCATTCAATCAACTTATAGCAAGCAACATTGCATATTTATCCAATTCAATCAACTCATATGCATCCAAATGAAATGATCAACAAGAGATATACCTTGGTTAGATCATGATCATCCAATTAGCAAGTTTTAACTCAAATATTTTTGTAAGCCATTAAATATTCCAATAAATCACACCAACTTGAATATGACACTTGTATGTTGATAGCACTTGGACTTCACTCAATTTTCACTTGGTATTGGGTTTGGATGTGCACTAGGCTTCATATCTTGACTCAACATATGATGATCAATATGAAAGCAATTGAATTAAGTCTCCAATGCCAATGGTACCTACAATCAATTATCCACTTTTTGATGGTACCCAAACAATTTTGGGTCCTCTCAAGTTAGGAGCAACATACTTAGGTATAGCCTTAGTATGAGTAGCAGAATATTTTGTAATAGCAACCATAGAGGTACCATTACCATCTTTCCTAAGCATAGAATCATCATCAATTGAAATAATCTTAGGAGTGTTACCTAGGAGACATGAATGTGCCATGTGTCCCCTTTCCCGACATGAGTAGCACTTTCTCTTTGCTTGAGCCTTTTCTTCTTTGCTCATGTTGTTCTTCTCATTGCCTTGCTTGTCCTTATTTGCTTGAGCCTTCTTCTCAAGCTTGTTTGGACAACCTGAAGCTAGGTGGCCCAATGTGTCACAACTATAGCATCTCATGTGAGCAATCTTCTCCATTTTCTCTTCTTTGTTCTTGCCCATTTGCTTTGCATCTTGATTCATCCTTGGACACATTGCTCTTTCTCTTGCTTTTCCACCCCTTCTAGTTTTCTTCTTCTTTATCATCAAATCACCACCATTTTCATAGTTTATCTTGATTTGCTCTTAGGGTGTCTTCTCTTGCTCAACTTGTGGCTTTGGTTGAGGCTCTTCTAGTTGCTTCACCAATTGCTTGGTTGGGCACATTGAGGTAAGATGACTCCAAGTAGTGGCACTTGAAGCACTTCACATGCTTGAGCCTCTCTTCTTCTTTTATCTTCTTGAGCTTCTCAATGTTAGGACAACCATTTACAAGGTGTCCTGCTTCATGACACCGGTAGCACATGGTATGAGAGAGCTTTCTTTGTTGTAGCTTCTTCATCTTTCTTTCTCTCTTTCTTTTGCCCTTTGTCATCTTCTTCTTGAAGCCATGGCCACACTTGTCACCATAGTTTCTTTGAGTCTTCAACATGTGCTCAAATGTGACTTTTGAGTTGTAGCACCTCTCTAACTTGTTGCTCAATTTCTTCACTTCACTTTTGAGCTCAATGTTCTCCTTCAAAATGTTAGTCTCACAAGACATAGAAGTAGAATAAGCATCTATATGTGAAGAGCATGGCATATCTAATAAATCATCACAAGATGTGGATACATGCTTCTTGCCTACATCATAAGGGTTAGCAACATTTTGCAATTTATCATTTGATCCATGTGATGAGCTCTCATTATTTTTTAAGTTTCTTTGTAAACACTTTAATGAGAGAAGCATGTTGTTCTGATAATTCATCATGAGATGCAAGTAGTGTCTCATGATTCAATTTTAGCTCATCATGTGAAGATTTAAAAGCATCAAGTAATTTCTTATATTCTTCATAAGAGTTCTTTAGAAATGAGTTTTCATTTCCCAATTTCATTGTTTTAGCTTTCTCATTTTCTAAAGACATGGTCATGCTAGCAAGTCTACTCACAAGCTCATTATATGAATCAATATGATCAACCACATTATCATTTGATATCTTGGTGTCACCTTGTGACATGAAACAATGTGGTGATGTAGAAGAGCTTGTAGTAGCATCACAATCATGGCCCAAGCATGAACCATCATCATTAAGATCACCACCAAGTGTGCTTGAGGTAGAATCTTTATGTGCAACACTTATGGCATCATCATCAACCTTGTCAAGTGAACTTGTAGTGGATCGATCATCATCATCATCACTTGACCATGAGGTGGAGCAATCTTCCACAATCACCAAATTGTGATTATGCTCAATACACTCATGTGCCTCCACCTTGTGATCATCCTCCTTCTTGAATTTCTCATCATCACTTGTGGAGTCATCATAGAAGGCTTGGAGTGCCATCCACATATCATGAGCACTTTCCAAGTCCCACACACGTCTAAAAACATCATCATATAAAGCACACATTAGATAATAAAGAGCACGATGATCAAGTTATAAGCAATTCTCTTGCGCTTGGGTTAGGTTATCCTTATCCAAAGCATCATGAGAAAAACCAACAACAATGATCCACCATGCCTTGGGACCCAATTCATGGAAATGATCAAGCATATGACGTTTCCACCGTGCATAGTGTGTGCCATCAAAAATATGTGAGTCACAAACAACTTCTAGCCCAAAGTTTGCCATCCTCTTGGGTCGGCAAAGACCACAAAAGAGTGACCTCGCTCTGATACCACTTGAAGGGTCGAGATGGTGACTAGAGGGGGGTGAATAGTCATTTCTAAAACTTAATCACATCGGCTAACCAAAACAAGTGCGGAATTAAAACTATCGGTCTAGCCAAGACTACACCCCTCTATCTATATTCTCTAGCACCTTGCAAAGATCCTAATTAAGCAATAAAGGTGCCGGACTAACTAGAGCTCACCTAACCAATTCTAGGAGCAAGGTCACACAAACCTATGCCACTAGTATTTCAAGCAATGAGGGAGCTCCTACACAGCTAGTAAGCAAAAACACAAATCCAACTAGGCTCACAAGCAATGCTCAATAATAAGGACAACCAATGCCAAATTAGAGAGCGCAAATACTTAGCTACACAAACTAAGCAAAGTGACTAATAAGGTTACACAAACCAAATTAGCCATGCAAGGGAGCTACTTCTATGCTACATAAGCAAGAATGTAACTAGTGAGCTACATAAGCTAACTAATTACAAGAGCAACTACACAAGCACAATGTATATAAAAGTAATCACAAGCTTGTGTAAGCGGATTGCAAACCAACGGGAAGAACAAGGTTGATACGGTGATTTTCTCCCGAGGTTCACTGTGCTTGCCAACATGCTACGTCCCCGTTGTGTCAACCGCTCACTTGGTGGTTCGGCGGCTAATTGGCATCACCCGCCAAACCTACACATCGGGCACCGCAAGAACCTACCCCAAAAGTGAGGGTAGCTCAATGACACTCTCAACTAGAGTTGCTCTTCGTGGCTCCCGCGGGGCAAGCACAATGCCCCTCACAAAGCTCTTCTCTAGAGCACCGCACAAGCTTCTTGAGGGCTTCGATGGAGACCACCACCAAGCCGTCTAAGAGGTGGCAACCTCCTAAGAGTAACAAGCACCATAGGCTTGCAACTCGATCACCTAGTGCCACTCAATGTAATCTCACAATGCAACAGCACTAGAATCACACTCACTCGCAATCGATTCGCACTCTTGCAAGCACAAGTGAGTTAGAGGGCATCTAAGCACTCCTACACAAGCCACATAGGCGTGAGGGTGCTAAGCAACCAACCCAAGGCCGGCCACACACTCCTTTTATAGCCTCAAGGGCTAAAATAGCCATTACCCTCTTCACTGGGCAAAGCGCGTACTGATCGAACGCGCAGGTCATAACGACCGGACGCTGAAATCTAGCGTCCGGTCACTTACAGAGAGGTTCCAGCGATGTTTTTCAGTGACCGGACGCGTCCGATCATCACTGACCGGACTCTCCCAGCATTTGGTTGCTTCTAGACATGCTAAAAACACTGACTGGATGGTGTGACCTGACTCACAAGTGATGACCGGATGTTGGACCCCAGCGTCCGGTCGTTTTTCGCGCCAGCGTCTGGTCACAGACCTTTCAGCGCTAAAATGGCTATAACTCTTAGCTCTGAACTCCGATTTCGATCATCTTGGACATTTTGGAAAGCTTACTCAGAGGGCTACACATCCCACATGCATACTTGATCCAAATCACAATGGATCAAAACAATATTCCAATCTAAGGACCATCCTATAGTTTAGAGTACACTGAAAAACCTTTTTCTCTTCTCTAAGTTGATTCACGACAACTCTAACTTCTTCTCCTTTGCAAATGTGCCAACACCACCAAGTGTGCACCACCATGTATATGTGTGTTAGCTTTTCACAAACATTTTCCTAAAGGATTAGCCACTCAACTTGCCACGCCACTCGATCCTAGCGATGATGCAAAGTTAGATCACTCGAGTGGCACTAGATGATCGATATGCAAACAAGTTTGCCCCTCTTGATAGTATGGCCATCTATCCAAAACCCAGTCATCAACTTCTCTACACACCTATGACTAGTGAAATGAAATGCCCTAGGTTATACCTTTGCCTTGTGTATTTTATTCCATCTCCTCCAATGTCGATGCAACACATGCACCAACATGATCAACAATGATATGATCCACTTCATATCATCATGTGATCATATTGGTTCATTGATCTTGACTTCTCTTGCTTTTCACCATTGCCTTCGTCTATCGGCGCCAAGTCTTGCTCAAGCTTCACTACCATGCGGTCCATCGCTCCAAAGCCTCCGACTTGCCCTTCACGCTTGCAACCAGTCCATCAAGCCAAGTCTTGTCTTGATCTTCTCCACCTTGATCACATGACTCAATGTCATGTCTCATATGCAATAAGCTCCTTCATCATCACATGTGTGAGCTTTGCAACATCTCCAAACCATATTCACCTTCACGGCATATGTTGCTCACACACATGTACTTGTAGACTAATCACCTGTGTATCTCATATAAACACAATTAGTCCACCTAGGGTTGTCACTCAATTACCAAAACCACATAAGGACCTTTCAGTATCAAAGAGATCCCCACTCTTAAAGGTGTCAACTATATGGAGTGGAAGAAAAAGATTGACCTAGCCTTTATCTTGGCTAAGGTGGACTAGGTAGTCACCTCACCATGTCCTACTAAGCTAGTGGCACCGGTGAGGGGGACAAACGAGGCTGATGCCTGCTTGGGACAACTAGAGAGAGGGATTTTGAATCCCAAAAGATGTCCTATCACCTTGAGCATAGGAAGTGGGTCACTACCAACAAGAAATGTATGGTTGTGATAAAGAACATGATTGAGCCTGCAATTGTGGGCTCAATCCTAGAGTGTGACACCATCATCGAGTACCTCAATAGAATAAAGAGTCAGTTCATTGGCTCTTCAAAGACATATGCTACCTAGCTGATAAAATAGCTGGTGACAGAGAGGTACTCTAGAAATAGTGGCATAAGAGAGCACGTACTAAGGATGAGCAATTTGGCATCTAAGCTAAAATCAATGGATCTAGCTCTCAAGGAAGAGTTCCTTATCCATCTGATTTTTACTTCCTTGCCTAAGGAGTTTGACACTTTTGTTGTCAACTACAACATACAATCCAAGAAGTAGGACTTAGAGAGGCTCATGGCTATGTGTGTGCAAGAGGAGGAGAGAATGAAAGCTGCCAATGGTGGCACCCTCAATTATGTGAAAGACAACAAGAAAAAGAATAATAATGCTAACTCCTCCTCAAAGTCAAAGGGAAAGGGTCCTGTAAGGAAAATGGACCCTAGGCCCATTTACTTTGGATTTTGATGTTTGATGACCAACATAACCAAATTGGACTAATAAATTTACAAGTGATTGTTTTGTAGTTCAATAGGATGCAAGACGTGACTTGGACGAAGGTGACGTGATGATCCGATGATCAACACCATAAGCAAGACCTTAGAAGCACAAGAGAAGACTCAAGATATCAAGCAAAGTCCAAGCATGCAGATAGAAACCAAGCCATACGCAAGATCGAGAAGAAACGAGCTCACAGAAGTGACCGGATGCTGGACCGAACGCTGGAGGAAAGTGACCGAATGCTCCAATCAAGAGGCTCAGCAAACAGGCGTCAGCAGCAGCGACCGGACGCTGGACCGGACGCTAGTGGCAAAATCGACTAGATGCAGGACAATAGAGTCTGGTCGAGTACAGAGAGGATTCCAGAGCGGCAAAAATGCGTACCGGACACATCTGGTGGCATGTGACCAGACGCTGGCAGCATCTGATCAGTTGTTCAGTGGCTCCAACGGTCGGGACGACCGGACGCGTCCGGTCAGGACGTGATCAGCGTCCGATCAGTAGCAGAAAAGCGGGATTTCATCCCTAATGGCTACTTTCTCAGTGGGGCTTATAAATAGACCCCCCAACCGGCCATTTAAAAAGAGTGGAGCTGAGGAAACATACCAAGGGTGTTGATACACTATTTTAGTGATCTCTACTTGCATAGTGCTTAGTGATTCATTAGGTGATTAACGTAGGTGCTTTGCGAAGTGCTTAGGTTGATTAGACCACCGCTAGTGCGCTTGCTCTAGGTTTAGGCTTAGTGTTTAGTGAGGTTTGCATATCTCTTACCACTCAGTGCTTGCAAGCACCATTGTTGTACATCGGAGGGCTTGTAGTCTTACAAGATCATACCAACCGCGTTTATGGTGTGGCCGCCATCGTGTACCAGGAGAGAACAAGGCCCGCAGCGTTTTGGCCGAAAGCTTGATATTGAAGACGGTGGAGAGCATCTAGGAGAGGCTTGCTGGAAGGCATGTCGAAGACCCTATTTGCGTGTGGGGAAGGCCCGAGGCTATCCACGGAGTTACCTGACTAAGAGCTTGGCCCTTACAAGGGATTCCTTGTGAGGGGCTCCAACGAGGACAAGGGGGAAGCTTGTGCGCTTCTCGATACCTCGGTAAAAATACCAGAGTCATCGATGGGAGTTTGCATATCTCTACCTTGCTCTTTAGCTTTTGCATTTACATTGATTGTATTACTCCTTTTGCGGTAAAGATAGCAACACACTAGCAAAACCATAGTTGCACATTTAGATAGTTTATCTTTTGCATAAGGTTTTGCTAAAGTTAAAAAAGTGGCCATAGTTTAGAAGTAGAATTTTAAGTTGTCAAATTCACCCCCCCCCTCTTAGGTGTCACGGCCCCTTCAATTGATATCAGAGCCGGTTGGCTCAATTTGGACCTTTGGCTCATCCGCTGTTGAGCCGACGCTATTTAGAGTGGTTGGGATGGATACCTATAGGCCTCCACACTTTGACGGCACTAACTTCCCCTATTGTAAAGCTAGAATGACTTGCTACCTTGAGGCGGTTGATTTGGGGGTGTGGAGAGTCACTCATGATGGGATAAAACCTATTAAGAATCCTGATAAACCCATAAAGAGTGAAGAAAAGGAAATGCATTTCAATGCTAGAGCTAAGAATTGCTTGTTTGAATCTTTTAGCATGGATATGTTTAACCAGGTGTTTACTTTAAATACAGCACATGAAATTTGGTTAAAACTTCAAGAGCTCCATGACGGCACAAGTAATGTCCGTGAGCAAAAACATTGTCTAGCTAAACAAAATTATGATTCCTTTGAAATGAATGATGATGAGCTTGTTCATAATATGTATTCTCGTTTGAATCTAATTATAAATGAGCTTCATTCAATAGGATTAACAAAGCTAGATGATGCGGACATCATGAGGAAGATCATCCCTGTGCTACCACAAAAGAAATATACAAGCATCATCACCATCCTTCACAATATGGAGAACTTGAGCACCATGACCCCCGACCATAGTCATTGGCAAGATAGTGGTATTTGAAATGTCACGTAAGATGGGTCAAGATGAAGCCTCTTCATCGAGCAAAGGCAAAGCTCTCGCATGTTGCGAGAAAAAAAAGATGAAGGGCAAGCAAGTTGAGACAAGCTCAAGCTCAAGCTCCTCAAGTGAAAATGAAGAAGAAGATGAGGATGATGATGATGATGATTCAAGTGAAGATGATCAATCCTCCTTCACCACCTCCTACCTTGATGAAGAATCAATCAAACTAATCAACAAGGTGGAGAAGATGATCCAAAAGCTCAATGTCAAGGGTGTGCCCATCCAAATCCAAGATCTCATTTTCACCAATCAAAGAAATGAGCAAAGAAAGAGAGGATGCTATGGATGCGGCGAGTTGGGGCACTTTGTGGAAGTTTGTCCAAACAAGCCTACACCCAAGATAAAGAAGAAGGCGTACAAGAACCAAGCCCTCACATCAATAAGGTCATGGGATGATTCTTCAAGTGAAGAAGAACACCATCATAAGAGGCGATGGCGTAAGCACTCATCATCAAGCTCTTCTCATATGTGCCTTATGGCATGAAGGCAACAAAAGCTCATCCTCTAATGAGAGTGATAGTGATGATGAAATGCCTTCTTATGATAAACTTGTGCAACAAAATCTTAATTATGCTAAAATTTGCACTAGTCAACAAAAGAAGCTCGAAAAATTAAAAGAAAAGCTAGATAGTTCACAAGAAGCATACAAAACTTTGCTTGAACAATATGAAAACTTTATTAATCTCAATGTTGAACTATCTACTAAAATTGAGCAACTTAAAGCTAGTGCAATAACAAATGCATGCACAATCAATGATGAGCAACTTGTAAAGAAAAATGAAAAATTAAAAGAAAAGTTAGCTAGCTCTCAAGATGATTATAAAAGTTTGCTTGCTAAAATGAAAACCATATGCAAACATTGTGATGAGCTAACTAATAAAGTTGCTAATCTTTAAGCCGTTAGTACAACCCTCACCAAGGCATCTAAAAAGAAAAGTTCTATCTTTAACATGTCTAAAAGGGATGCCTCTACTTCTTGTAATGATTTATGTGTAGACTCACCTTTGTGCAACCAAGTTTGCGTTGAAAAAGTTGTTGTAGATACATGCACATAAGAGGTTGCAAAGGAGAATGAGCAACTCAAGCAAGAAGTAACTCGCCTCACCAAGGACTTGACTCATGTGAAAGGCAAGGCGAAGCAAGCCCAACTTCATCAAGATAACACCATCAAGAGAGTGAAGAAGCTTGATAAAGGACAAACTGTGGTGTGCTATGTATGCCACAAGGAAGGTCACAAGTCCTATGAGTGCAAGGTGAAGAATGGGGGAGGAGCAAAGAAGAAAGAGAAGAAGCAAACAAGCAAGCTCTCCAACACCTACACCAACAAGGTGGACAAGAAGGCCTCCACACCATACTTGTTAAAGAAGAAGAAAAATGACAAGGTGGTGGCCATAAAGGTGAACAAGCAAGCCATCAATGGAGTCAAACACTTTTGGGTGCCAAAGGAAATCATTTCCAACATGAAGAGCACCAAGAAGGTTTGGATCCCAAAAGGAAAGTGAGAAGTCCGATGGACTTTGGGGAATTTGGAGACTTGGCAAAGTATGGGTGTATTTCATGGGGTGCATCATGATGGACAAAATCATTGCCAAGTGGGTTAGTGAATACTATGGACCCAAATTCCCCTTCCCAAGTTAGGTAACTAGATTAAATTTCCTTCAAGTAGTATCAATTTGCATTTTCTACAAGTGGTATTTCTTACAAATTGGTATCTTTAAGCATCTAGTTACTTTTTATGTCTATGTTTGCATTTGCATGCTTATATCTTTTGTCATGTATATACTAGGTATATCTTATGGTAGGCTTGTTCGGTTTCATTCTTAACCGTTGGAGCAAACCTACATGGTTTAAAATTGTTTAGGAGCATGACACATAGCTTGTCTTTTGATTGTTAATCTAATATGTGCCAAAGTCCAAATAGTAGATAATTTCTCCTGAATATCATCTTTGAAAATGTTCTCACGTTCATGAGATGTCATCTTTTAAGTGGTATTATTGATTCTAAAATCAATGTGCATAACTTCTACAAGTATTCCACACTTTTGTGCACAAATTTAGGGAGTGGTTACTCTACAAGTTGGATGCTTTGAGACTAACACCTTTTCAAGCTTATCATGTGTGTAGTAGTCTCATTGCAAGGAAAATAGAGTCCCCAGAGTTAAGCATCATACTTCAAATATCCACCACCTATTGCAAGTGGTAGAAATCAAATTGGTTTTCACATGTTGTGTCTCTAAACCGATATCATCATGTTGAATTCATTTTGATATTTATATGCTTTCTCCATGCATTATATAGATTAAATTCCCTTGAGCAATTTTGCCAATTATGCATATACTTTGCCTTCTACCATTTGTATGCATATATTTAGGGGGAGCTTAATCTATATAATGTGAGAGCCTAATTTTGTGACCTATTCCACTCTACACACAAAGGATCACAAAGTTTGACCCTCCTTTGTGCTACTAATGTCTTCATTTTTGGTGTTTGATTCTAAAGGGGGAGAATTTAGAGGACCAAAAGCAAGCATTAATAATTTACAAGTGGTAATGGTCCGAGAAAGGGAGGATAGTGGATTATGGATTGCCTATGCAATGTGAATAATTTGTAGGAAGTAAGGCTTAAATCTATAATGCCACATGGGGACATTTGCAAGGACAAGAAAAGTTTTTATGTGGTATCCTTTAGTTTTACAAGTAGTATCTTTTAGCATCATATAACCTTGCCCCTTGCATTGCATCTTAGCAAGTAGGTAGTTTTCAAATTTCAAAATTTTTATTATTTGCTTGCTTTGGTCGTGTTGCCATCAATCACCAAAAAGGGAGAGATTGTAAGGAAAATGGACCCTAGGCCCATTTACTTTGGATTTTGGTGTTTGATGACCAACACAACCAAATTGGACTAATAAATTTGCAAGTGATTGTTTTGTAGTTCAATAGGATGCAAGACGTGACTTGGACGAAGGTGACGTGATGATCCGATGATCAACATCATAAGCAAGACCTTAGAAGCACAAGAGAAGACTCAAGATATCAAGCCAAGTCCAAGCATGAAAATAGGAACCAAGCCGTACGCAAGATCGAGAAGAAACGAGCTCACAGAAGTGACCGGACGCTGGAGGAAAAGTGATCGGACGCTTCGATCAAGAGGCTCAGGCAAATAGGCGTCAGCAACAGCGATCGGATGCTGGGCCTAGACGTTGGTGGCAAAATCGACCAAACGTGGGACAATAGAGTCCGGTCGAGTACAGAGAGGTTCCTAGAGCAGCGAAAATGTGACCGGACGCGTCTGGTGGCATGTGACCTGGATGCTAGCAGCGTCCGATCAGTTGTTCGCGGCTCCAACGGTCGGGACGACCGGACACGTCTGGTCAGTAGCAGAAAAGTGGGATTTCGTCCTCAACGGCTACTTTCTCAGTGGGGCTTATAAATAGATCCTCCAACCGGCCATTTAAAAAGAGTGGAGCTAAGGAAACATACCAAGGGTGTTGATACACCATTTTAGTGATCTCTACTTGCATAGTGCTTAGTGATTCATTAGGTGATTAGCGTAGTTGCTTTACGAAGTGCTTAGGTTGATTAGACCACCGCTTGCTCTAGGTTTAGGCCTAGTGTTTAGTGATGTTTGCATACCTCTTACCACTCGGTGCTTGCGAGCACCATTGTTGTACATCGAAGGGGCTTGTTGTCTTGCAAGATCACACCAACCACGTTTGTGGTGTTGCCACCACCGTGTACCGGAGGGAACAAGGTCTGTGGTGTTTTGGCTGGAAGCTTGATAGTGAAGACGGCGGGGAGCATCCGGGAGAGGCTTGCCGGAAGGCACGTCGGAGACCCACTTACGTGTGGGGAAGGCTCGAGGCTATCCACGGAGTTACCCGATCGGGAGCTTGGCCCTTGTGAGGGATTCCTTGTGAGGGGCTCCAACGAGGACTAGGGGGAAGCTTGCGTGCTTCTCGATACCTCGATAAAAATACCGGAGTCGTCAACTGGGAGTTTGCATATCTCTACCTTGCTCTTTAGCTTCCGCATTTACATTGATTGTATTACTCCTTTTGCGGTAAAGATAGTAACACACTAGCAAAACCGTAGTTGCTATATTTCGATAGTTTATCTTTTGCATAGGTTTTGCTAAAGTTAAAAAAAGTGGCCATAGTTCAGAAGTAGAATTTTAAGTTGCCAAATTCACCCCACCCCCTCTTAGGCGTCACGGCCCCTTCAGGTCTCATGCTGCATCAGCCTTAGTAGAACAAGTTCACAGTAGAGAAAGACCAATGTCTCTATTGCCAGAAAGACGGGACATTATAAGAAAGATTGTCCTGATTACTTCAAGATGATCATGGCAAAGAAATGTGAGAACATTATTACGTTCATAAATGAATCCATGTATGTATAGTATTCGAAATCTACTTGGTGGATTGACTTAGGTGAAACTGTTTATGTTGCTAATTCTTTATAGGGATTCCATTCGACGAGGACTACGCAAAGAAGCGAAAGACATGTAAAAGTTGCAAATGGAGTCCGAGCAGATGTTGAAGCCGCTGGCGATATTTCTCTAGAGCATGCTGATGGTTTCACACTTTTACTTAGAGATATACTTTATGTTCCCGCTTTACAGAGAAACTTGATTAGTGTTTCATGCTTGGACAATGATGGATATGATTGCCATTTTGGAAATGGCAAATGCAAGAGAACATTTAATAATGCTTGTGTTGGTCTTGCTATCTTACAAAATGAGCTTTATTTGCTATCACTACATGATGATGTGAATGTTGTATGTGATGATGGGAACGTTGCGTGCGACAATGAGAATGTATCCTCATCTGTGGATGTAAACAGAAAACAAAAGAGAGCTCATGATGCAGTTGTCGAAATTATGGCACTATCGTTTAGTACCATATTTCAAGGGGGAGAATAGAAAGACTAGTTAAGAATGATATTCTTCCTCCATTAGAGCTCTAAGATTTAGAACAATGCAGAGAATGCATAAAAGAAAAGTATGTAAAGAAAATTAAGAAAGATGCCAAACAAAGTGCATGAATTTTATAGATTATTCACATAGACATCCGTGGTCCGTTTCCTATAAAGAGTGTGGATGGTTATGATTCATTCAAAACATTCATAGATGATTACTCCCATTATGACTACATTTATCCAATCAAAGAAAGAACAGAAGCATTGGATAAATTTAAGATATTTAAGGCAGAAGTTAAAAACCAACACAATTTAAAGATTAACATAGTTAGGTCCGACTGTGGGGAAAGTACTACAGTCGGCATACCCCATATGGCCAAGTTCCTGGACCTTTTGCAAGGTTCTTACAGGAGA
Organism: Miscanthus floridulus; assembly: GCF_019320115.1. Classification (NCBI taxonomy): domain Eukaryota; kingdom Viridiplantae; phylum Streptophyta; class Magnoliopsida; order Poales; family Poaceae; genus Miscanthus; species Miscanthus floridulus. The sequence goes on from NC_089585.1 coordinate 75,460,353, forward strand.
ATGACATAGTAGCCCAATATTCTATACCAGACGAACCTCAGCAGAATGGAGTAGCTGAAAGACGTAATCATACCCTAATGGATATAGTGTGCAGTATGATAAGTTACTCCACCTTACCATTGAGCCTGTGGATGGAGGCGTTAAAAACCGCCTCAATAGAGTACCAAGTAAGTTGGTGCCCAAAACACCATATGAGTTGTGGATAGGAAGAGTACCCTCACTAAACCACTTACGTGTGTAGGGGGAGTCCTGCTGAGGCTAAAGTATTTAACCTAAACATTGGGAAGCTAGATCCCAAAACAGTAAGTTGCCATTTCATTGACTACCCAGAAAAGTCAAAAGGTTTTCATTTCTACTGTCCGGACAGACATACAAAGTTTGTGGAAATGAGACACGTTGTCTTCCTAGAGAATGAAATGATGAGGGAGAGCATGGTAGCTCGAGAAATTGACTTTGAAGAGAAGCGGGTGTATGCGTCCCACTTCGATGATTCATGAGCTATTTTTCTCACTACCTGCTATCGCTGCACCAACAGTGCAAAATACTGTGGTGCTAGCACCTGTTGTTATTCCGCCTATGGCAACAATGAATGACGAAGAGGAACCTGTTCTTCAGGATCCTATAGAACCTATTGCCACACATGAGGGGGAGCAACAACACCTCAACCAGAAGATATGCCAAATGTGGAGACTCCTAGAAGGTCTCAAAGAGTTAGAAAATCAATTATTCCTGCTGACTATGAAGCATACAACACTGAGGAATTTTAAATGGAGGATGATCCCACCTTATTTGAAGAAGCCATGAGAAGTGATCATTCATCAAAGTGGCTTGAGGCCATGGAAGATAAAATGAAATCTATGAATGCCAATAAAGTTTGGGACTTGGAAATATATCCTAAAGGAGCCAAAACAGTAGGCTTGTAAATGGGTCTACAAAACAAAACTTGATTCTCAAGGGAATATAGAGAGATATAAAGCACGACTTATGGCAAAAGGCTTTACGCAAAGAGAAGGGATTGATTACAATGAGACATTTTCTCCAGTCTCATGTAAAGATTCCTTCAGAATCATAATGGCATTAGTGGCATATTACGATTTAGAATTACATCAGATGGATGTAAAGACGATATTTCTCAACGGGGACTTGAAGGAAACTGTTTACATGACACAACCGAAGGGTTTTATCATGGAAGGAAAAGAATGAATGAGATGCAGCCTAAAGAAATCCATTTATAGGATTAAAACAAGCTTCAAGACAGTGGTACTTAAAGTTTGATAAGATAATAAGGAATTTTGGATTTAAAGAGAATGTTGGGGACAATTGTGTCTATGCAAAGTTTAAGAATGGAAAGTTTATCTTCCTTGTCCTGTATGTGGACGATATCTTACTTACTAGTAGTGATGTCAGTCTACTACTGAAGACAAAGAAGTTTTTATCCTCAAAATTTAATATGAAAGATCTTAGGTAAAGCCTCGTTCGTTCTAGGGATTAAGATTCACCGAGATAGAAGTAAAGGGGTATTAGGACTGTCACAAAAGGCATACATAGAAAGAATCTTAAAGAAATTCAGTATGCACAAATATAGTCCCTCGCCTTCTCCTATAGTCAAGGGCGACATATATGAGGATTTTCAATGCCCTAGGAACTAATATGAGGTCGATCAAATGAAAGTGGTTCCATATGATTCAGCTTGTCGGAAGCTTGCAATATGCTCAAGTATGTACGCGCCCTGTCTTGGCTTTTGTTACCGAATTACTTGGCAGATTCTAGAGCAATCCTAGAACAGAACACTGAAAATTAATAAAAAAAAGTCTTATGTTATTTGCAAGGAACAAAAAGCCTCATAATGACGTATAGAAGATCTCATTGACTCTATGTAGTGGGATATTCAGATTCTGATTATGCAGGAGATGATAGAAAATTCACTATCTGGATATGTATTCACTCTCGTATGGGGGCTATTTTATAAAAAAGCTCAAAGCAAACCGTCACTACATCATCCACAATGTATGCCGAGTTTGTAGCGTGTTATGAGGCAACGGGGCAGGTGAACTGGCTAAAGAAGTTCATACTCGGTTTGAAGGTGGTTGACGCATCTATAGACTACTTAAGTTATACTGTGATAATAATTCGACAGTACAGTATGCTAATAACAATAAGTCAAGTAGTGCTGCTAAACATATTGACATAAAGTATTATGTTGTGAAAGATAAAGTCCGAGATCATATCATAAGTCTTGAGCATATAACTACCGAAAAGATGCTCGTAGATCCACTTACAAAAGGCTTACCACCCAACGTGTTCAGAGAACATGTAGTCGGCATGGGTTTAAGGGAAAGCCTATAATTCCTGGACAAAAGAAGACCCAAAGTTTAGTATCTATTTCAGAATAGAGTAGTGTGTTATAGATGTTAAATCTATCGGCAATTGATCGTGACTATGAAACATGCTCTATGCGCTAATCTGTAATTGAATGAACAAAAGTAAATGATATAAAATTGAAAGATTGTAGGAGATCAAGGGAGAGATTGTTAGATTGATCTCTAATTCTAAACTGGGTCCAATAGCCCAGTTGGAGCCTTTGATTCGCGCCCTGATCGGGGACGTTCAGCCCACTATAGCTGGAGGGCCCCTGTTACACTGCACAATAAATAGAGGTGGGGCCGAGGGCTCAAGTCACGAGGTTCGTCTGAACCAGGCTTCCCACCGACAAACTCTAAACCCGATCTAATGAGGGGCACAGCCAGGGACAGGAAACACCTTCACCACTGCACTGCGCCGTCATCGGTCTTCACCGCCGGTCGCCACTGCTTATCACCGACACCGTCTTCACCGACCATCGCTGAATCGAAAGCCTACGATGGTCGGTAACCTAACACTACTACTCTCTCTAATCTTTGTCTAATTCATGTACTAGGACATGCAATTCATTTACAAGAAGTACCCGGCTAAATCTATGACTTTGTGATTAGAATAGTTTAACAGGCAGCACTCACCTCACCGGTCACCAGTAGCTATCGCAAATAGAGGAAAGGATTCCACTGCGTGGAGGTGGAGCATGCGGGCAAGAATCTGAGGATCGATCGTAGTGATCGAGCTGGATCATGCATCATCGCATCTGGATTCCCTCTTCCCGAGGCAGGAGCGCAGGGCACGGGATGGGCGGCCGACGGAAAGCGCTGCCTTTGCCGGCCTGCCCGCGTAGTACGTGCTATACAGTAGTCCAGCTGATGCTGATCGGCAGCTCGCGCATCCCTTTTGCGCCGGACGGACCTTTTCAGAAGAGAGAAAAAATGACTTTGCAGTCCATGTCCATAGAGCATCTATGCATCATATCGAGTAGTAACGGGCCCGGCCATCTGTGCTGCCTGCTGCTTTAGTTTAATTTGCACCTTTCAGCATCCATCGCTGCCTTGCCTCCCTCCGGGCAGCTGCTTTATCCCCTGCTAGTTTTTCTTTTGCTTTGCGCTGCTCTGCTCGCGCAAAAGTCAATCCATGTCCATCGGAGTCTTCGAGGATTCAGCGTCATATATAGAGACTCCCAGCTACTGACTGAGATTCAATGTTCAGTCTTTTTGCCGTTCTCTCTGCTCCGTGCTCCTCGTTGTTGTCGTGCAGTGCGTTTGTTCTCGCCGCCCGGCCGGACCAGCCTTCTCGAGTCCTAGTCCTCTCTGCTGCTTCCTGCAATTATCTACGAGTACCACTGTTAGAGCCCTCTACACTAGATAATGAATCATTATTATCGATTGTAAACCATTCACTGTTTTCGACCGTAGTTTACTAGTACCGCTAGGGTAGGCAGGAGTTGATGATCATTCATAGGAGTAGTACTATGCAGTAGGCGACGTTCACAAATTTCAGCGAAGCTGTAACAACATTGTACAAGGATGATGATTGCATAGGAGAGTATATTGATCCCCACTTGCATGCACTGGCAGAGCCTAGGAATATCATACGATCCCACACACCCGATCGGTTGGCACAGCTTAGCAAAGCAACTTTTGCGGCAGAATGCCCTGTAACGGACGGCTCTAATAGCATCTGCACTAGTCCCCCAATTCCCATCTCCAATGAGAAAAAGCTATATTCTGAGGGATTTGAGAGCTACAACTAATCTCCCATTCTAACCCTCAATGAGAAAATCTTTTTCTCGGTCCCTCAATATTTATCCTCCAACCCCTCAAAGATGAGGAAAACCTCCCCCCCCCCCCCCCCCCCCTACCTGAGATTTTTTGCGTGAGCTCCAACTGTCGGCGCCAAGGACGGGGAAGGGGACGACGACGACAAGATGGTGGCTGCGGGCGCCATGGTCGGGGGCGGCGAAGAAGACACCTACCTTGCTACAGCTTCGTGTGCCGCCTGCCACGGCTCCTGGGGCCTCCACTCCCATGGTCTGGAGGAGTGGGATGGGAAGAGGAGCAACGGAGGAGTGTTCGTGAAGGCAGGCGGAGCATATGCGGAGGAGTCATAGATGCGTCGTTCGGAGCGGGGAGGGAGAGAGAAAGAAGCAGGTGGGGAGGAAAAAAGTTATATTGAATGACAAATGGACCCCACACGTTAGAGAAGATATTGGGGATGAGATTTTCTTATCCTGCTAGAGATGAGGCCTTTCAAAGCTCTTAAAAAAGGTTTGTAGCTCTCCAATAACTAGTTTTGGCGCTGAGTTTTTCTCCTACTGTTGGAGATGCTCGAATACCAACACAACTGCAAACTTTCTTTTCTTTCCCCGGTACTTCCACTTCCATAGGGAACACAATGCCTGATTACAGTACTATAAGTAAGTACTTCCTAATTAATACACGATGGACACTCACTGGTCACTGCCACTGCATTTTATTTTATTTATTTATTGGTACGGATGAAGTATTTTTTGGTCACTCTCAAATGCTCCAGGGAGTATGTCAGGAGAGGCCGACGTCTGCAGAAGAAGAATGAGACTCTGAAGAACACTGTTGGGCGTCCGGCAATATGGGCTGAGGACGGGAAGACACTGATGGAGGCGCTGGCAGTGGGGTGATCTTGTTAGTGTGATAGCGTGCGGAGTCGGTTGTTGCGCTGGCCTAGCTGGCGGCTTAGCTGGCATTGGTGGTGTGAGCCTGGAGTATAAAAGGCCTTGTAAGTTGTAACCAACTTGTGAAGACATCGTTAATGAAACTGAATCCTGAACTCATTCTCTTCTTGCTCTGCACTTCTTCTTCCTCTGTTTGCCGACTCTATCTTCCAAATCCTTCTCAGTTATCGTCCGATTCTTGTCGAGGATCGTGACAGAGTGGGGAATACTCCAGGCGTGGTGAGGCCGCAAGGCCGGCGGCAAGCAGGCACGGAGCTCCGATCCGCCCGGGAAGAAGGCGCTCATGCATGGCCGCAGCTCAATAGCAGTTGGCGAGGGGCGGGCGCTGGCGATTGGCGAGGCGCGGGCGTGGCGTGGGGACCGGCGAGACATGGACACGGCGCGACGAGGTCACAGGGCTGTGACGGCTGTCAACAGGCAAGCGCGCATGACTGGAGAATAGGTAGGCCGAACTTGCCGTGGCAGGAAGGAGATGAAGGCCCATACGTGGAGAAAGAAGAGGAAGTGGATAACGCATGGGGCCAATGTGTCATTGAGATTGAGGAAGGGGGAAATAATAGAGAGGCATTTTGGGCCAAACAAAAATATAAATGCCTGCATGTGGACCAAGCGTTGCGGAGAACATATATAGAAAGTAGCATGGTTAGGTAGAGATCAAATTGTAATGATATGGTTTCAAATAGTCAAATAGTAAATGTACAAACAGTGATATTTGTAATGTCATAATTTGAATTAACCATCTGTAACCAGGCAAAATGTAATCGGGCTACGACCCCTCCACCAATGAGAAAACTCGGCATCTGTGGAATGAAATTCAAGTAGGGTTCACTTTGAACCCCCCGTCGTTGACCTCTAAAAAAATAGCTCGAATTAACCCATCTAACTATCTAGATTTGTCCACATCATATTTTTAAATTTTGAACATCAATCTCTAAAAACCTATAAAGATTTATAATATTAGATTAATCATTATAGAAAATACTTTCGTAGTATACAACTCTTTTCATTTGAGATAATGAGGTATACTAACCATTTTGGCTGATACTAGAATGATGGAAATTTGCTTGAGTGAATAAACTTCGTTCACTGCCAAGTTGGTGAGGTTGGTAGTGCCAACCTCACCATATGTACCAAAGTATTTTGAGACATAAAAGTAACAGTTTTCTAAACAATGCATCCAAATAAAAATTACAATTGCACCATAGTATTTTTTACAATAAAATCTTAAAATCAAGATCACTGCTAGGATACATCTAGATGGTATTTTCTTATAAAATATTTTTTTATTAAAACAAAAACATTTTTCTATTGAGCGGAACAATGTCCTTGGTTTATGACCTTGCGGAACGGTTGGTCCATATTCAAGACAAAAATATTTTAGGTTCATGAAAAGCTTGCTCTATGTTCAAAAGAAAAATGTTCTATGCTAGACTAGAAGTGTTCTAAGTTCATAAGAAAACTATTCTAGCTTTACAAAAAATTATTTTAAATTCACGAGGAAAAAATGTTTGAAGGTTCATGACAAAAAAGGTTCTCGCTTAATAAAATAAAAATGTTCTCTTTACTCATTTGCAATGTTTCAATAAATACTATTATAGTTCCCCTAATTTTAAATCAATGTTCTTCCAACCACCGGCAGTTTTCCATGAAAAAGGATAAATGTAAATTGTATAGAAATAATAAATAAAAACTAAAAAACAAGAAAGGAAAATAATAAAATTTGTAGAAGTATTGTTGAAAGAAAAAACGACGGGAACAACGGTGTGGCCCATTTGGTGAAGGTGCCCACTCGAGTGAGCGTGCGGAGCGGAGCGTTAGCAGTGGGTGGCCTATTCTCAACGTAGCTTAACATGTTTTTTTATATTCTGTTTCTTTTTTTTCTTTTTAGTTTTTTTTTATTTTATTTTTTGTCTTTATTTATTCTATATATATTTATTTAAAAGTGTTATCTTGTGTGTTGACGTTATATATATGGATTTATATGATATGTTTTTAGATATCACGTGTATAGGTGGGATGTTCCAAATTATCTTCGAGTATTCACTTAGTACCTATGATATGTTCCATGATATATTTTAGGTTGTCCAAGTGGTATCCATGTGGTGTTCTCATTTATTTTCCTTAATATATATGATGTTCTATGATGTGTTTTCTTCTAGGTGTTCGCGTAGTATAAGTGGGATGTTTCATGATTATCTTCGAGTATTCACGTAGTATCAATGAAATGTTTTTGTATATTTTAGGTTTTTTTGCAGGGTTGGTATATTTTAGGCCGTTCAAGTGGTTTTCATGTGATATTCTCTTTTATTCCCCTTTATTATGTCTTCTTTTATTTTTGTTTCCCCTTTGTTTAAATTTTTATTAACTTATTTTCCATTCATTATTTACCTACTTCTTTCTATATACTTCTAACATTTTCTATTCGTTATTTATTTTCTTTTGGTGTTATTTTACTCTAATTGATTATTTTATGTTTTCATATCTATCTTTTAAATTTTTATGCATCTTTATTACATAAGATACATGCAATGTTTGCGTAGTATATAGATAATGTTCTAGAATATGTTTTATGATGTTCACGTAGTATAAATGAGATGTTCTATGATTAGCTCTGAATATTCACATATTACTCATGAGATTTTATGAGGTATATTTTAGGTTATTCAAGTAATATTTATGTGATGTACTTTCTATTTTCCTGTATTGCTTGTCTTTTGCATTTTTATCAATTATGTTTTCTTTTTGTGTATTGTTGTGATGCTCACGTAGTATATATACATACATATATATATATATATATATATATATATATATATATATATCTATATATATATCTATATATATATATATATATATACATAACTACTATCCTGTAGCTGGCTACAGAATAACTTATTCTGTAGCCACTTTGAGTTACGATAATTACTATGTTATTTTACGAGATTATGTAACTCCTTACTAAGTGGTTTAATATAACGTTATGGTAAATCCCCATGTGTTATAGTAACCCAACTATCGTAAATATGTATTTATATTATGGTAAATTAGTATATAAATTATAGTAAATGGAGGTGGCTACAGAATAACTTATTTTGTAGCCAGCTACTGAATAGCCCTCCTATATATATATATATATCTATATATATATATATATATATATATATAATATATATTATATATATATATGTGTGTGTGTGGTGTGTGTGTGTGTGTGTGTGTGTGTGTGTGTGTGATGTTCTGATATATTTTATAATGTTTATGTAGCATAAATGTTAATCTTTGAGTACTCACGTAGTACTCGTAAGATTTTCTATGATATATTATAGATTGTTCTAGTATTCATGTGATGTTTATATTATGCTCTTTCTTATATGTTGTTTCATATTATATTTTATTTTCCTTTTATTTTTTATTTTTTTTCTTTGTTTCTTTCTTCCACATTCTCATTTCATTTCCGTGTTTTATCATGGTGTTTTTATGAACTTCGTTCGCAAAGTAAGCGTCCATTTAACGGGTCAACACTTTTAGATGCGCCACTTGACCCATTCTGGCCACTCCCGTGGTTCATGAGAAGGAAAAAGGACTATTTTTTTTTACATTTGGCATGATATGAAAAAGAGAGAGCTTTGTCTATCGATGAACAACAGATTGACAAAGCTCTTGGCGTCACTTTGTTTTTCTCTCCTTTCCTACGTGCGAGTTCCAATCCTTTTGTTCAAAATTTCTTCGTTCGTACCTAACTACTTGCAAAATCAAATCCTTTTCCAAAAGATCCTATATCAGCTATACATCCTCCTTGCATTTTATGCCGGAGACGTTGCCAATGCTATGGGCTTTGGGCTATGTAGATAAAAAATGATGAATGGGATTGTGGCACCCCACTGGCCACCAATGCGGAAGGATGCCGCCGAAAAGAATGGAGCGCTGCTGGATGCATCGGATCCTGTATAAGATAAGAAGCTCGTTGTTTACCCGATCATTCAAATGTTTTTGTCGGCAGCGTGCCTGCTCTATTGTTGCGGCCTTCTCTTTTTCCTTGTTTATTTTCTCTATTATGTAGGTTTCTTTAATATTCTATGAGATGTTTTATGGCATATTTTGGTCTACAACATTATTCTTGTGAGTATGGAATGTTTTTTACTTGAACTTAAATGGCCTTATCCATTTAATAATAAAAATATTTCATATCTGACACACAAAGATCAACATGTTATAGTGGTGGGAAATGACATCCTTTATCCTAATAAGCCCATAGGTTTTGGGCCTGCTCGGAAACCGTTGCTGCAGCTGCCTCTCACAGGCTACTGTGTAACACAACAGCAACAGGTACAAACAGTAGCTGCAGCGAACAGACCTGCTCAACTCTTATACCCACTAATTTTGTTCCTATTTTCTATTTCTTTATTATCATTCTCGTTTATTTCCGTACCATTCTCATCGTTTTTGAGAAAGCGGAGCGGGACGCTTGGACTATCTCCAACAAGATGACCCAAAATACGCCACCTTTGGGTCATGCACAGTGAAAGCATCCCCACCCAAAACCTACCTTTCTCCAACCGTGAAGAGAACGCAAATCTCCTCCCCGTAGACCTCGGGCGAACCGGCCATGGGAAGAGCTCGCACCGGGCAAGGGGAAGGAGCTCGCGCCGCCGCTGGGAAGGACCTCGCGCGCCGCCGGGAAGGAGAGAAGTCGCACCCGTGCGCGCCGCCGGGAAGAAGCAGCAGCCGGTGAGGGGGCAGAGGCCCGTACGCCGCCGGGGAGGGGAGGAGCCGGACCTTGTGCAGCCGGATCTGAGACCTCGCGTGGCCGGTGAGGGAGCAGCGGCCGGTGACGGGGCGACGGAGCTCGGCCGCGGCGTGCGAACCCACGCGACCTCCCCTTCCTGGCACGCCGGCTGGAGATGCGGCGGCCAACTGGCACGCCGGCGGCGCGGGCGTCCCCCGCCATCTTCTCCTCGGCCCGACAAGCGGCACGTCGGAGATGGATTTGCGTCGTGGAGAGACAACGACGCTTTTTTGGGTTGCCTCTCTCTTCAAACGCAAAATAGGTACCTGCTTTGCCTATTCTGTTGGAGGAATTTTTTCTACTGTACGAGCGGCATTTTGGATTTAGGTACGCTTATGCATATGCCGTTGGAGACGGTCTTAGAGCGCGTTCGCTCGCAGAAGCACGGAAAAGCGGAGAGCCCAAGTGGGCTCAGAAGCGAAGCTAAGCGCGGTCCAAGTGGGCCCAGAAGCAGAGCTGAGCGCGTTCGCTCGCCGAAGCACGGGAAAGCTCAGAAGCGCGGCCCAAGCGGGCCTAGGACGCGCACGCTCGGCGCTCGCACAACCCAGACCTTAAGCAGTTAAGCGTCCCCTTCCCCTCTATTAGCGGCACGAAGGCCGCCGCCGCCGCCGCCGCCCTACGCCAGATGCCCAGGTCTTCGTCGGCCCCTTCTCCGGCAACGAGCACCTAACAGGTACGCCCCTTCTCTTCATTTTCTGCTGTGCGAAACCGAGCAGAACTTAAGCTATTTGGAATCGGACCTGATCTAATTGCAACGCGAATTATTTACTGGGTTCGTCCCTGGTCTGTGCCCGCTGAACTCTATTCCCATTCCAAAGTCACTCCACCTGCAATTTTTATTTTTAGATCTGTGTGATATTGTCTAATTGCTTTGATGGAATGCATCGGCTGCTGGAGTGATAATTAACAGGACTGTGAAAAGAGTAAAATAATTTTTTATCTCAAAGTTTACGTTCAAAAAAAAAAGATTTAATCTCAAAGGAAAATGCACTGTTGTGATGTTCATATATTGTTTCTTAGACGGAAAAAAAGAGTCATTGATACGCATACACCGTCAGGGGGTGCAGTATATTCTGTGAGAATGGCCTGGGGTCAAGGTGCTAAGAGGTCCATACTAGGGCTTCTCTTTCGTGCTCAGCAGCAAACCGCTCGGGCATACTCTTCTTCAGCATTCCAGACTCATCAATTGAGCACTCATGTTCCCCAAGATGGCGTGTTTCTTAGGAGATTCAGCTCTGAAGTGTCTTCTTCAGAGCAAATGAACCTTATTAAGCAACTCAGGCAAAGAACGAGTGCTCCAATCAAAGATGTCAAGGCCTCCCTAGTTGCCTGCAACTGGGATATTGGTTAGCTCTTCTAGCTCCATGCCATGTCATGATTTAGTTGACTTATTTGTTTAGTTCACTTTTCCTATTTGAGTTTGTTAATTTCTTTCAGAGGCTGCGCAGAAGGACCTAAGGAAGAGAGGTGTTGCTCTTGCTGCCAAAAAGTCTTCACGCACTGCTGCTGAAGGTTTGCTAGCTATCGCACAAGATGACAAAAGGGCTGCTGTAGTTGAGCTTAACTGTGAAACTGATTTCGTAGCAAGAAATGATGTTTTCCAGTACCTGGTTGGTTTCATTTCCCAGTAACAATTTTATCTTAATTATCGGCAGCTGAGCTGTTTTGTTGATCTCTTCTTAAACCTTTCACACATAAAATGCAAGTTACATATGGAACGACATTAACAATTTAGATGCAAGGGTTTTTAGATTCATTTCTTCAAGATGATTACATAGTAATTGGATACTTACATTTGTTAGTAGCATGGTCTTTGTGGTATTGCTGTGTGTGTTTGTAAGGGCTCTTCCTCTTTTTTCTTCTTATAATGTTAATGATACGCATCTCTCTTGTGTGTTTGAGAAAAAAAAAGCACCACTAAATCATTTGTTCATCACTTGAAAAGTAAATGCCGATATCTCTTTTAGTGGTTGTGAAATACAAAGGTAGCTGGTACATTTACGTGCCAAGAACTATATGCATATTTGCAGGTGTAGGCATATCATGTAAACAATGTTAGTCATGCATGCAAAGGAAATTTTCCGCTCATCTGTTGATCAAGTTGCAGATATATCAACTTCAGTTCTGTAGCAATTGCATGCTTCGAGTTATTTATACAGATCTGTGGCTTTATTTTAAATATTTTTCTATTTTGTCACCATGCAGGCTTCATCATTGGCAAAGATGGCTTTATCTGCTCAGGGTCCCGGTGAATTGTTCATGCCTTTTGGTCCTGAACTTTTAGAGGTATGCCATTATCCCTATGTGGCATATTCCCAGATTCATGATTCATGATTTTATACACAAATATAATGCTGCTTTATATCATATATTGTCCCTCTTTTCAGTCATTTCTAAGAAACCATACATTTCTCCAACCTTGCAGAACATGTCTATCAATCTTGATCATCCGATGCTCAGCGCGGAAACAACTGTCCAAAGTGCTGTTACAGAAGTTGCTGCAATAGTTGGGGAGAATGTGAAACTCAGAAGAGGTTTCATGCTGTCCACAACTGCACATGGTGTTGTTTCATCGTATATGCATACCTGTCCCCAGCCAGGTGATGGAATCTCAGTTTATTTTTTTTTCAAGAATGTGTATTCTTTATTCTTCAGATTTTACTTTATCCCCCCTCCCCCCAGACTAAATTAGATTAACCATTAATATTACTAAGCAGTTTCCTACTGACTAGGGGGCATGCTTACCTGCTTCTCACCTTTTCTAATCTCTTCACCATTCTAGATTTTTTAACTAGAAACCACAGTATGTTTGTGTGTATTCACGCTAATTCTAGTAAATAATCTAATTCTTAGGTTTGTCACTGATGAATTTAAATTATTTTCCTGTTTTACACTTTTACTGATATATGGATGCAATTTCTTTGATTTTGATGATAATGTAGCCATGGATGTACACTCATGATAAATTGGAATTTGAGCACAACTATTGTCTTAAATGTTCCACTAACACTAAGGAGGAAAAATGAAATTTCATCTGAGTGGATAATGCTTGTTTGGGTACTCCTGAAGTACAATAATTGAGCATGTTAGTTTGGTCCTAATTGTTGTTTGTTCTGCTGAGCTGACTTGTGTTAGTAATTTGAAAACTCTCCTAGTTTGCAGGCTCTTTTTGGTTGTTTTGATACTTTGCTAAAAATAAAGGCCCCTTTTTCTTCTTTCTTTTTCCAACAGGAATGATGCATTTGCTCATTCTGTAATTCACTTAACTCCTGAGCATTTTTTTTGTTGCTTCAGGTATGGGTCGTATTGCTGGATTGGTCACACTAGAAGCAGAAGATAGCAGTACTCTCCTTGATGCTGTCAAAAGTGTTGGGTCATCTATTGCGATGCAGATTGTTGCAACAAAGCCATTATTCTTATCAAAAGAACTGGTTTCTGCTTCCGCTTTAGAAAATGAGCGTGAAATACTTCGAACACAGGTTGATACCACACTTCCTCCAACATGTTTGGTTCATAACAGGACTTATGCCACACTCAAGATAGGCATATTTGACTTTTCTTAGGCAGTGTTTAGTTTACTTCCACGACTGTGTCATGCCACACTTTATTAGCGTTGCGTCACATACTCATGCATGTGATATGGTCAGACCTTCATGTGGTCACTTTGTTTGTGTCGAGTTGCTTCAGAAATGAGATGATACCATTGTAGGCCGAAAGCTCAGGGAAATCCCAAATGGCTATGGAAAAAATGGTGGAAGGCCGATTGAGGAAGTACTTTGAAGAAGTTGTGCTCATGGAGCAAAAATATGTTTTAAATGACAACACAAACGTTAAGGTAAGTCAATAGGGTTTTGTATTTCTTGATTATGTTACTGCTCTGGATTGTTTGTCTCTGATAGCTTTAGGCCCTGGTGTCATTCTTTTCAGACCGTGCTGAATGACTTGTCGAAAGAGGTTGGTTCTAAAGTAATAATTGGTAACTTCATCAGAATGGAGGTTGGAGAAGGGATTGAGAGGTACAGTATATTTGTCCTATCCCATGTCATCTCTATCGACAAGTGGGTTTTTGTTTGCGATGTGTAAAGTGGCAGACTGGCAGTTGATGACCACATGTTTCTTGCTTGGCAGAACTGAAGCAGCTGATGGTTCAGAGGTTGCTGCTGGCGCTACGTAGATTTCAGGCAGAGATGGATCAAACAGCATCAATAGGATCTATATGAAGGCCCCTCTTCTCTAAAGTTGATGGCCTTAGTTTTTTCGAATAAAAGTTTTGGGCTGTCATCTTTGCTCCATTGGGAAGGGTGGGCCTGGTGCAAGCGGTAGTCTTACCGCCTGTGACCGGAAGGTCCCGGATTCGAGTTGCGGTCTCCTCGCATTGCACAGGCGAGGGTAAAGCTTGCCACTAACACCCTTTTCCAGACCCCGCACAGAGCGGGAGCTCTCAGCACTGGGTACGTCCCTTTTTATCTTTGCTCCATTGGATTGTTACAGGTGTAGGCTAGGACGGAGCTAATGTTTAGGCAAGCAAGGTAGTTAGCGTTCTGGGAGTTGCGAGGCTGCCTAGTTGATTTGCCGATTCCTAGCTTGTTTGTTTACACTTTTTGTTGAACGCTCTCTGACAGTTTGTTTGGACGAGTAAAAGATCGGAATAGAGTGGGAATTACCCCTTGAACTATTTGCTTTGAGTCTGGAGAACACTCCGGATTTTCAGAGTCTAGTTTTGGTCGTTAATTAGAGGATGCGAAGTGTGACCCGAGGTGTTCTTTTCGGTTGATGGGTGTGTCGACATAATATCGTCGGCCCTTCTCCGAAGGGTATCCCACGAAGGTAGATTGATCGGTAGAGAGGCGTGTTATCAAGAATAAGAAGAGAACAGAGACATACGAGTTAGATAGATTCAGGTCGTTTGTACGACATAATATCCTACTCCTGTGGTCTGTTGGATTGTATTGACTATCGTATGATATTACGTGACTTTGGAGGGGGTTCCTACTCGCCTTATGGCTCTGTTCGGCTTACCTTATAATCTGCACTATTTAACTTGTTTTTTTAGCCGGAACAATGTTTTTTCTCTCATAATAATTCAGCTAGAACAGTGTTTTTAGCCAATTCAGCTAAGTTTTAGCAAGCCAAACGGGGCTATATAGTCCGGGGGCAGGGTTACAAGTCGGTTAGATCTGAGAGAGAACTGAAAAGTAATAACAGATTATAGGAATTATGGGATCATAAGTATCCAAGCAAGATCACGTAGTATCTTTAGGATATCTTTCCGGTGTCTTGCGGGAGACGTCAAGCAGCGTCGTGCCTCGCAAGGCTTCGTTTTATGGGCTGGGCCGCCTTTGGGAGCGTAGCCCATGTGGTTTGCCGTGGGTATCCGAGGTCGTACCCCTACAGCTAGTCCCCGAGCGCCTGGTACCCGTTGTGCAACACTATCTTGAGCTTGTTTGAGCAGGTGCGAACAAAGCCGAGTAGTCAAACTCATGGTCCGACCACTGTGATGAGTTGCCAAGCAGTTATGAGCAGTTGCCGAGCAGCGTGAACCGTCGTCGAGCAGTGTGAACCGTCGCCGAGTAGCGTGAACCGTCGCCGAGCAGTGTAATCCAAGTACAGCTTGCCATAAGGGTGTAAGGAGCTCAGTTCAGAATCGAAAATTTCTTCGTAGTGGACCAAGTGTATCCACTTAGAGTCCGACCACGAGAAAGAGAGATAGTCTTCTTCAGCTTCAAGAGGCGCGGAGTCTTTCAGATTAAAGCAAACACACTCATCGTAAGGTGAAGTGTGCCCACTTAGTCCCTGAGCCTGTCAGTAGATGACGTAGTCATGTGGTGCTAGGGTCCAAAGTAGAAGAATAGTGAAAGACCAGCCGAGCAGGCAGCCAGTCCCCGGGCGTAGTCTCGAGGTGAGAAAAACACATTTACCGCAAGGTGAAGTGTGCCCACTTAGTCCCCGAGCTTGACAGTAGGTGACGTGATCACGTGGTGCCAGGGTCAGAAACAACAGTCAACTGAAGAAAAATCCTCAATGTGGTGAGGAACCGAGACATAATGCTGACGTAGTCCCCAAGACACAAGAGGAAATCTTGGAGAAAACAAACCGTGGAAAAAATACCGGAGTAATGGTTGTACAGTAGTAATTACTGAGCCGTAACGGTTGGCCGAGAAGTCGACGAATATTCGGTGAGCCGTAACAAATTGCGGAGATAAATCAGAGATACGGGCCGCGGTTGCGCAAAAGCCCAGGTAACGGTCCACCTTGCTTTTGCGGAGAATTCGGAGAGGCGCAAATCAGCGGGAGCGGTTTCCCAAAAACCCTTGAAAGCGAAAGGGTGGGGGGAGTGCTTTATAACTGCGCCGCCGCACCCTGCGCTCCCACCATTGCCACTTTGTCATTTCATCTTTCTCCTCAGCCCTCGCATTTTCAGATTCACATCTACGCGCGCTTTCGCCGCCAGTCCCCATTCGGATCTGAGAGATGGCGCCAAAGAGGGGAGCTGTGAACCCAAAGAAGGTGAGCCCAAAGAAGGCGAGCGCCGGAGTCAGCCATGACGATGAGTGGGTGTCGTCGCGCACGGGGGAGGCGGAGCTCAACAGATTGGTGGAGGCGAGCGTTCTTCCTGACCACGTCACCAGTCGGATGGCGGCCGGCCCTCGGTGAGCCCTTCCCAATGCCTCATACCGACAAAGCTGTAGTATTTGAGGACTACTTTTGGCGCGGATTAGGTTTTCCTGTTCACCCGTTCTTGAGGGATTTGTTGGAATTCTGGAGAGTCAGTCTGTGCAACCTCCACCCAAACACCATATTGCACATATCTATCTTCATACATTTCTGTGAGGCGTATCTTGGAATCCTTCCTCACTTCAACCTCTTCCGCCACCTGTTCTGGCTGAAGAAGAGAGACGACGGTGGTTCCAAGGTGGTCGGTGGAGTGTATCTTCAGCTGCGCGATGGAATGGTGGGTGAGTACCTTACTGTGCCGCTAAACACGTCGCTGAAGGGGTGGAACGCTAGGTGGTTCAACATGAAGCAAAGCCACCCTGTCGTCCACATCCCGGAGAGCCAGAAGAGCTGGCCGAAGATGCCAAGCAGCGCTGATATGGAGCAAGTAAGGGAGCTCCTTGGCTTAATAAAGGGCGTGAAGACCAACGATGGATTGGTGGCGGCGAGCTTTATAGTGCGTCGTGTCCAGCTCTGCAAGGAGAGGGCTCACACAGCCTTTGATTTCAAGGGGGAGATCGACGGTACCCTGGGAGAGGACGGAGATGCTGTCGAGGGACGTAGTGCAAGAGCGGGCTGCAGAGCTATTCGCTCCATTTGCCTCGTTCAACTTGCCTAGGGCAGACGAGACCCTTTCACTGTAAAAATCTACCTCAGGTAAATATCTCAATTGTGTGTTCCTGATGCTTTTTTTCTTTTGTCGTTGCGGAGCAGTGGACTGATTTACTTATGTGATGATCCATTCGTAGGAAAGAGCGGTGTACTTCTTGAGCGTGCCGAGGGGCGATTGGCCGCAGGCAGTAGATGCCCGGCCACCGACGCAGCCTAAGGAGAGAGCCGTTAGCATCTTGTCAGAGAGTCCATCCCCCGTGTCGGAGAAAGTCTGGGGAAGAGGGTAGCGGTAGATGAGCCGGCTCGGAAGAAAAGAAAAACGGTGGGTGCCGCTCCCCTCAAGCCGGGTGGCATCTCGTTTGGTGATGACCATACCACTCGGACGCGGAGTACCACGATGTCCGAGTGGTCGGATGACGACGAAGTTCTAGTTGCTCCTCCACCGAGCACAAAAGCGCCTCCACGCAGCACACGTGTGGAGGAACAATCGAGGGGAGGGGAGGAAGTCCCCCAACATCAGGTGACAGGAGCCTCCAAGCAGCAAGCGAAGGGAGTCCTCGAGCAGCAGGCAGGAGGAGTTCCGGAGCGGCGGGCGGAGGGAGACCCCAAGCAACAAGCGAGGGGAGTCCCGGAGCGGCAGGCAGAGGAAGTCCCCGAGCAACAGGCGAGGGGAGTCCCAGAGCGGCGAGTAGAGGGAGTCCCCGAGCAGTAGGCGAGGGGAGTCCCAGAGCGACGAGCAGAGGAGAGGCCGACGGCGGAGACTGTGGGACCTCCACCTCAAGACATAGGCATCGACCCCAAGGCCGTGGCTGGGGGCTCGGGTAGGCAGCGCCGGTTCAGAAAAATCTATCAAAAAGCCGCTACGTAAGTACCCTTGTCTTGGAGTTGTTTGGTTGTCATATCCTTGTCCTTTTTGGCGATTGACGAGCTGATCTGATGTAGAGCGAGGCGTATGGAGGAGTCGACCCCACCCATCCAGACTAACGAGCGACCGAAGGCTTGTCCCGGGGTGGAGGAGATGCCGGTAGACCCCATCCCGGAGTCCTCGGGTGCTCAGCGGCCTATAGAGGAGTCAACCGCCGCTGCTGGCGGACTTGGCAGCGGCGAACAGTTGGCGCCGATGGTGGACGGGTCGGTGACGGTGCCTGGGGCGATGGCGGAAACCACCGGGTCTTCAGCGGCGAATGCAGGAGATGCCAGTGCCACGCTTGAGTCTAGGGCGGCGAAGGCAGTGGCGCCCGAGGAGCAAACAACGCCTTCCGAGGCGTCGCAGGGCGTGGTCGGACCCGCTATCCAGCCACGAAGCCCCCCAGTGGTGCCTCCATCCACGACAGAGGACGAGGTGGAAGAGATCGAACGTGAGGAATCTCGACCCCAAGTTGTCTGAATCCTCCGTAGATGCGGCGACGAGGTTGTGGTTGTTGAGGAGGACACCACCCGGGAGCTGAGGAGACTAGAGTTCGCCCTTGCCGGAGTGATGAAACAAATCAAGGTCAGTACTGCATCTGTAATGTTCATCTTTGACGTTGGAGATTGTTCTTCATAATCTTGGCGTTTTTGCAGGGGATAACTTGAACTACCGAGCAGTGGTGCCAGCTGATAAAGAGGATGGAGCCCCTCGTCGAGGAGAATGAAAAACTCAAGGAGGCGATGCACCTTATGGAGAGAAACATCCAGAGGGCCCAGCGCGAGCGAGACCTTGCTGAGTCCAACATGTGGGACTTGGAATACCAGAAGGGCGTCCTGTCCAAGCAGTTACGTGGCAAGTCTGAGCAACTGTCGAGTGCTTTTGAGCAGTTAGAGCGGAAGTCCGAGCAGCTCAGGAACGTATCCGAGCAGAAAGCAGGTATGGCGTATCGACGAATGTGCTTTGTATAGTTGAATAGCCATATTTTTAGGGATGACTGTTGTGCTTGTAGAGCGAGATGTGGAGCTTGGCCAATTGCGCTAGGCCGTCGAGCAACTCCGAGAGGAGAAGGCGAAGGAGTCAGGACGAGCAAACAAACTGGTCGAGGAGCTGAAAGGTGAGTACTTCCTAGTCGGAGTTACTGTTGAAGTAGTTTACTTGCTTGATGGAACCTTGTAATGCTTGCAGACTATCGTCAGAGGGTCAAGGCACAGTTTGATGTGCTGGTGCAGGAGGCCAGGACCCAAAGGGACAAGTTCGACGCCGTAGTCGCCGGAGTTAAATCGATGCTCGACTGCGTCGACCTGGAGGTGGCTCCTCAGCTCGGCGGCAGGCCACCATGTTCGGACACTATCATCTAGAGGTGAAAGGCGGCATGGGAGAACTTCAAGAGGTTCAACCGCGACGCCATTGTTACCGTCGTTACTCATGCCCTTGTGGTGGTCCGGTCCCACTATCCAACCGTTGACCTTCAGGCGATAGTGGCCGGATTCGTCGAAGGGATGGACGAGGTGGAGCACCAGTAGTTGGAGGATGAAGTGGAGTACGCGGCGAAGAAGCTGGCCGGCGACATCGACCTGTTCGGCAAGATGGACGGTGATGGTGAAACTCGATAATCTGCTCGGAGGATATGATCTGTAACATCTGGAGAGGGTAGTTAGAACGCGCGAGAGCGCAGAAAACATTTATGTATAAATGTTATAAAGTGACATGTGCATGTTTATGCAGTTTGCCAGTATTTCGGTGAAGAATCATTGTAGTGATAACCCTAACGCAATTATACGTAGTATAAGTAGGGTCCGAGCAGTTAGTTCGTTACTGAACTCTTTGGCCTTGGCTAGCCCATAGTCCATAACGTCGAGCGCGGAGCCCGTGCACGTGTAGGAGGAACAGGCATGCCCAAGGAACCGCATTTGACCACCCATAACGCAGAGCGTGGAGCCCATAGCACGTGTAGGGAGAGATCAGAGACTGGGTCTTCTCCATAGAGATCAAAGCGGAATGTGTGCTGCTCGGCGGTTTGTGAAATAACTTGGAGATATACGTTCTCTACTGTGCTCTTGGCCTTGGCTAGCCCATAGTCCATAATGTTGAGCGCGGAGCCCGTGCACATATAGGAGGAATAAGCGTGACCAAGGAACCACAGCCGACCACCCATAACGCAGAGCGCGGAGCCCATAGCATGTGTAGGGAGAGATCAGAGACTGGGTCTTCTCCATAGAGCGCAGAACAAGACGTGTGCTGCTTGGCGATTGGCGAAATATCTTGGAGATTTGGAGAAACGTTGTCGGCGATTTGGAGAAACCTGTTCGGCGAAAAACGTTGGAGATTTGGAGAAAACATGGCGGAGTGTTTATGGCGATCACATGTTGGAGTTATGGAGAAACGTGGCGAAGCAGTTATGGCGATCTCGTATTGGAGTTCATTAAGGAGTAACTTAAAGCTCGGCGACCGTAAGTGGAGATTAAGCCGTAATGGAGAAATAACGGAGGCAAATTATGGTGAAAAGAACTTTATTCATCATGGAGTGGAGAATACATATCTGGAGCGTTTCAAGGATAGACACGTATAAAGTGCTCGATGTGCCATGAATTGGGAATATCGATTCCGTCCAAGTCACGCAGCCGGTATGACCCTGGTCGGGTAACCTCTTTGACGACATAGGGAGGAGAGCTTGTGCATCCTTTCGGTTTTTTGCTTTCTGCGGAGAACGAGGGCGCCGGCAGCAAATGAACGACCCTTGATGTTGCCATCATAGTACCTCCGCAAGCCTTCTAGGTATTTGGCTGTGCGGATGCAGGTGATCAGGTGTTCTTTCTCGGCTCTATCGACATCCTCTGTCCGAACAGCTGCGGCTTGCTCTTCATCATAATGTTCCACCCTAGGTGCTCGAAAGGCAATGTTCGCTGGTAGTATGGCTTCTGAGCCATAGACCAAGAAATATGGAGACACACTGGTGCTGCGACTAGCTTAAGTGCGTAGTCCCTAGACCATAGCTGGTAGCTCTTTGAGCCATCTGTCCGGATGCTTTTTTTTCTTTCTGATATAGCCTCCTTTTGAGGGCAACAAGGATCATGCCGTTCGTCCGTTCGACCTGGTCGTTGGCTCTAGGATGGGCAACAAAGACGTATTTGACGGAGATGCATCGGTCTTCGCATAAATCCTAAAAGTGATGACCAGTGAATGTGGTTTCGAGGTCAGTGATAATCCTGTTTGGGAGACCAAATCTGTGGATATCTTCGAAGAGCTCTACTGCTTTCTTTGTAGTAGCTGAGACAAGCGGTTTGTACTCAATCCACTTGGAGAACTTGTTGATGGCGACGTATACTTACCGAAAACCACCTGGCGCTGGCTTGAAAGGCCCGATCATATCTAGTCCTCAGATGCGAAGGGTCAGGAAGCTGGGATGGTCTGTAGTTCTTGTGCCAGCACATGTATTTGCTTAGCGAAAAATTGGCATGCTTCACAACGTCGAATGAGGTCTTCTACATCGGAGATGGCCGTGGGACAGTAAAAACCAGCTCGGAAAGCTTTTTCGACCAGGTTTCTCGAGGCCACGTGGTTGCCGTAGGAACCAGAGTGAATTTCGAGAAGTAGTTTCACTCCCTCTTTTTGGGTGATGCTTTTCTATAGTATCCCTTCCTTGGCCCTTTTCCTCATCAGGTTGTCGTCCACCAGCATGAAATGCTTGCTTCGACTGATTAGGTGTTCGGTTTCAGTCTTGTCGGCGGCTACTTCAGCGCTGGTGAGGTACTTGATGAACTGTTCCCTCCAATTGGCGGCCGGCGAGGGTACTGTAAGTACCAGCTGCTTAGCAGGGGGAATTTCCTGAACTTCCTTATCTTCCTTAATGGATGGCGCCAAAAGATCTTGAACGAAGACCCCCGGCGGAATCACGGTGCGAGAGGAGCCTAACTTGGATAGGTGCTCGGTGAGCTGATTTTGATCTCGTACCACGTGGTGGTAATCGATACCGTAGAATTTATCTTCAATATGCATCCATCTTTTCACTGGAGCAGGACCAGTCTTTGTTGAGCTGGTCGATGACCAGCGCGGAGTCCCCGTATACCATGAGGCGTTTGACGCCGAGCTCAACGACTATATGGAGTTCGTGGAGACATGCTTCATATTCGACGACATTGTTGGAGGCTAGAATGTGTATCCGAAGAACGTATTAGAGCTTATCCTTGGTCAGCGTAATGAACAGAATGCCTGCACCAGCACCGTTGATATTCAGAGCGCCATCGAAGTACATCACCCAGTGCTCGAGGCAAGTAGCGGTGATGAGCTCTTGGATCTCGGTCCACTCAGTGACAAAATCAGCGAGCGCCTGAGACTTGATGGTAGGCCTGCTTTTGAATTCGATGGAGTATGTGCCGAGCTCAATAGCCCATTTGATGACGCGGCCGTTGGCCTCTTTGTTGCGGAGAATGTCCCCTAGAGAGAACTCGGTGACCACGATGATCTTGTAATATTCGAAGTAGTGGCGGAGCTTGCTCGACGTAATCAGAATGACGTATAACAACTTTTGGACCTGAGGATAACGAGTTTTGGGCTCGTTAAGGACCTCGCTGATGAAGTAGACCAGACGTTGCACTTTATAGGCGTGCCCGACTTCCTCACGTTCGACGATATTGGCTGTGCTGACGACACGAGAAGTAGCGGTGCTGTAGATCACTAGAGTTTTATCTGGTCGAGGCACCGTCATGATCGAAGGCTTTGTCAGAAACAACTTGAGCTGCTCGAAAGCGGTATCTACCTCCTCCGACCAGGAAAAGCGCTCGGATGCCTTGAGGAGTTCGAAGAAAGGTAGTCCCTTTTCATCGAGGCGCGATATAAAGCGGCTTAGAGCAGCCATGTAGCCTGTAAGCTTCTATATATCCTTAACGCATGTTGGCCGTTTCATGTTGGTGATGGTGGAGACCTTATTGGGGTTGGGTTCGATGCAATGGGCGCTGATGATGTAGCCCAGCAGTATACCGGACAGAACTCAAAGATGCACTTTGAATGGTTTAGCTTCCATCGATACCTTTTTAGGTTGGCGAACATTTCCTCGAGGTCGGCGATAAGATTGTCAGTGGTCTTAGACTTGACGACCACATCGTCGATGTAAGCTTTGACGTTGCGGCCGATGTGTTGATCAAGGCACATATGGATGGCCCTTTGATATGTAGCCCCGACGTTCTTGAGTCCGAAGGATATGGTGGTGTAGTAGTATGCATCGAAGGGCGTGATGAACGACGTCTTGATCTAGTCTTCTTCCTTGAGGGAGATCTAGTGATAGTTGGAGTAACAGTCAAGGACGGAGAGCAGTTTGCAGCCGACGGTGGAGTCTACAACCTCATCTATCTGAGGTAGATCGAAGGGGTCTTTAGGGCAGTGTTTGTTAAGATCCGTGTAATCGACACACATTCTCTATTCTTTATTCTTTTTTTGAACGAGAACAGGGTTTGCTAACCACTCAGGATGATATACTTCTTTTATGAATCCGGCAGCTAGGAGCCTGAAAGGATCAAGATGCCCAAGAGGGGGGGTGAATTGGGCTAATTCTAAATTCTCTTGCAATAATCAAATCATACGGATAGCCCAATTAACCCCTTGTGCCTAGAAAAGTGTTTATATCAAATTAATGCACGACAACCTCGCAACCTAAGTTCCAAACTTACTCTAGCAAACAATTCTATGGATGTAAAAACAAGTATTGAATTGCTCAACGTAAATGCTCAAAGTAAGTGCTCAAAGTAAATAGAGAGAAAGGAACGCGGCGATGTTTTGCCGAGGTATCAGAGAGTCGCCACTCCCCACTAGTCCTCGTTGGAGCACCCGCGCTAGGGTGTAGCTCCCCCTTGATCCACGCAAGGATCAAGTGCTCTCTACGGGTTGATTCTTCGACACTCCGTCGCGGCGAATCACCCAAAGCCGCTCACAACTTGAGTTGGGTCACCCACAAGCTCCGCCGGGTGAACACCAAACTCCCAATCACCACCAAGCAGTCTAGGTGATGGCGATCATCAAGAGTAACAAGCACGAACTCTCACTTGACCACGCGAAGCCTAATGAGAAGATGGATGCACACTTTGCTACTCTTGATTTGCTAGTGAGGCTACTCTCTTGGATTCTCAAATCACAAACACCTCACTAGGACCTTGCTCTTCTTGGCACTCACAAACGTGTTTCTCAGCTGTTGGAATGAGCAAAAGATGCTCCACTCACGAGTGGAGCTTCTATTTATAAGGCAGCCTGAAAAACGAACCGTTATGAGCTTCTGCGGGATGACCGGACGCTCCGATCGTTTTGACCGGACGCTCCGGTCAGTTCAACCCGCAAACAGTTTTCAAGTGATGACCGGACGCTGTCAGGGTCTGGTCAGTACCGACCGGACGCGTCCGGTCGCTCTTGGATGCTTACTGTAAACGACCGGACGCTGGATACTCAGGGTCCGGTCACACTGACCGGACGCGTCCGGTCACTCTTTCCCAAGTCTGGACCCTTATTGGAGTCGACCGGACGCTGGCCCTCAGCGTCCGGTCACATGACCTCCCAGCGTCCGGTCACACCAGACTTGATCCCCTTGGTCAAATGAACAGAGCGGACCCTGCGGCCAGCGTCCGGTCGCACCGAAACCAGCGTCCGGTCAGTGTTTGACCCTCCATTCACTTCCAACTTCCGAACATATGTGAATGAAGTTTGCTCTAAAAGATCTTAGGCATTCATAGGAGCTACCTAGAGCTAGTTTTAACAAGTGTGCACCACACCTAACTCACTAGACTTAACTAGGTCAAGCTACTCGTTCATACCCCCTTTCATAGTACGGCCAAAGGAAAAACAAAGTCCTAAACTACTCTAAGTGTCTCTCCAACTCCAATTGACACTTAGAACTAGTTATCCTTAACCTTGTCGTCCATCCTTTGAAAACCGAAACGATTTCCATCGTAGGGGCATGACAACCTCGATTGCCCAATCGATCTCCATTACCATGACCTAACTCAATTGTCTCTGTAAAACACACGTTAGTCATAGTGATCTTGTATTGACATTAATCACCGAAATCCAACTAGGGGCCTAGATGCTTTCAATCTCCCCTTTTTTGGTGATTGATGACAATACCATCTCGAGTATGTTATGGAGTGAGGTTTTTGACGGACTTGGTTCATATAAGCTTTTGTCAATGAGAACAAAAGAGTTAGTCAAGCTTATATGACCCAAACCAACACAATGTACTCAAAGGATATGAATTAAGCATGAGTACAAATAACAAAGCTCATTTGCTTCGAAGTATACACGCGGAAGCAAAAGCAACTGAGCATTACACAAGTGATATGACATATAGATAAAGCAAAGAAGAAGTCACACATGTCAAATATCACAACCACGTAGATAGCACTATCACATATATATAATAGTATGCATGAAAGTAAACACACGAATGCATAAGTAATAGTGTATCACACAAATAAAACTCCAAATGTATATAATAAGCTAATACTAGATAACTAGCTCCCCCTAAAACTCGCTCCCCCTAAGTCTACATACTCAAACCCTCTCCCCCTTTGGCGTCAAACACCAAAACCTAGGGGTTGGACGGCGGGGCTGCAGCGGACGAGTCGGGCGCTAAAGTACGTGGAGCAAGATGGAACTGGGCGCTATCATCATCTGACCCTGAGCTCTGAACTGACTGACCCTCTGAAGCAGGAAGTGTCGCTGAAGCGGTCTGGGTCTGAGCTGGAGCTGGTGCTGCCTAGGAAGCTGCAAGTATGTCTGTCGTAGGATCTGATGAGGCGACAGACGAGGGGAGCCTCTGAGTAGTCATGATAGCTGGAGCTGCTGTAGACAGACCGGCAGTATGCATGTGAGGCGGAGTA
The DNA here is from genome assembly GCF_019320115.1 of Miscanthus floridulus. Classification (NCBI taxonomy): domain Eukaryota; kingdom Viridiplantae; phylum Streptophyta; class Magnoliopsida; order Poales; family Poaceae; genus Miscanthus; species Miscanthus floridulus. Next base: position 75,486,305 of record NC_089585.1, read on the forward strand.
GGCATGCCGGTCAACTCGCTGAATGATGCTCCAAGACTCCTGGAGACTGACGACTCAGGCACGAATAGTGAGGAAGTCTGCTCTGGTGAGAAACCCATGTGATAAGGAGTGAACTGCGGGGCTACACCAGGTGAGGCTAACCACTGGAGGTGAAGGAAACTGAGCTGGAGGCTGTCCCTGACTCTGAAGCCCGACGGGTTGTACTGCTAGAGTCGTCGAAGTGGTAGGAGGCTGTGCAAGCTGGGGCGAAGTCTGTGGCAGTGGAATCCCAATGGCTGTCACTATATGCTGCATGAATCCCATGAGCTGCTGCTGCATAAGTAACTGCTAGTGCTGAAGAAGCTGCTGCTGCCGCTGAAACTCGTCCTGACGAGCCTGAAACTGTGCGAAGTTGGCAGCTGTCTCCTGTGCCTGACGTGTCTGATCCTGCTGCATCCGCTCAAGAATAGCAATGAGAGCGGGGTCTGTCTGTGGAGCAGGAGGAGCAGAACTGGAGCTACCTGCCTCTGCATCGTGTCTGCGTGGAGGCATCTGAGGTATAGGCTGGTAGTCGTCGTCAGAGCTGTCACTATACTCACTCACCTCCTGCTGTGCCTCTAGCTCCTCCTCAGTGGCTGCAATCCCTCTGATGATCTCATCCTGCTGAGCTGTAGACTCTGGCACGTCAGGGCGACGGCTAGGCTGACTGGGTGCCTAAGGAGTGGCGTGTCTGATCCTCTGTGACAGGTTGTAAGCTGGGAACTCTGTAGTGGCACCTATATACTCATCCATCATGCCAGGGGGCTTATCAATCACAACTCTGCGGATGAGGAACGTGATCCAGTGAGCATAGGGAAGCTGCCTGTGACCCTTGAATCCCTCAGCTATAGTATCCTCCATCTCTGAAAGAAGGAGGTCCCAGATGTCAAACACTGTCATCTACATGATGGCATTGAGAAGCCAGAGCTGTAAGCGAGTTAGGCCCTCCCTATATCCCAACCTGGGAAGCAGTGTCCTTCTGATGATGGCCTCTAGTATCCTCGCTGTAGGAGTCAAATCACTGGGGTTCCTGCTCGACCCCTCACCAAAAGGCTCCTTGAAGCAATGCCGCACTAAATCTGTAGGGGGCACCTGCCCTCCATGAGGACGCCTGGGAGGCTCCTGATGTCCATAGCAAATCTCATGCATCTTTACAGGCTGCTCCTGTAGTCTCAGTATCTCCCTGGCTCTGCCACTAGTCACTCTGTAGTCTTTGCCGTTGAAAGCAAAGTGAATGAATCTATGATGAGGATCGATGTAGAGCAAGGCATAAAACTGACGGACCCAAGAAGGTACATATATGCCCGTCCGTCCAATCAAATCTGTCAGTCCTGGCAAATATGACAAGTATTGCCGAATGCTCTCTTCGGCTGCTGCCACAATGGACTCTATCTGACAGACCCTCTGTGATCTGAACACTGCCCCACTGTTAAGATATGCATTGTAGAAATCCTCCTGCAGTGGCGTGTAGAACCCCTCAGCTGCTCTCTCATCCCTCCTCGGAGGAAACCAAACCTCAAACTCAACAAACCGCAGCTGCTGAACCTGCCTGGCTGTAGCGGCCCTCAAGTCGAGGTGAACCACTAGAGGCGGACCCTGTGGTCTGGGCGGAGGGCGTGAACCCCTGCGCTGTGTAACTGGCCTCGGTGGAACTGCAGCACTGGTACGACTCGAGCGGCGTAGCTAAGGTGCCGGCTCGGTCTCCTAACTCTCCTGAGTCTCTTGGGCTGGCTGAGGCTCTGCTGGTGGGGGCTGCTGCTGTGCTGACGGACCCTCCTCAATGGCAACCCGTCGTCCTACAAGCGTGGTAGTCCCAGCTGGACTACCGTGACGACGCTCAACATCCTCAATCGCAGTTCTGACTGCGGGTGAAACTGGCTGATCTGCAATGATAACTCCGCTGCGGGTACCACCTCTCTCGGCACGCTCTGCGGCCTCTGCAACAGCTGCTGCTCTCGCTGTCTCTGCGTCGGGGTACTTCCGCTTCTTGGATGTTACCTGCTTGGTTGACTTGCCTTTAGATCTGGCTGGCTGGCGAGGCGGGGGCCTCCGATCATCATCACCTGGGCCACCACCAACATTCTTGGTGCGAGCCATCTGAACTGACAAGATGGTGAACTATCGCTGATGAAGATCAACTGTCAAACTGCCGCTTTCGAGGCTTGGCCTCGATCCTTACTCGCGAGCTTGGCTCCGAGTTAACTGCCAACTGCCAGACGAAACACAACGGAACCGACTCGCTGCACGATAGAATAGATGGATATACAAATAAATACCATATATCTAATAGATGCGAAATCCTAATAGAGAAAGCAATGTAGATGCGAACTTGAATCGAGTGGCTTTCTACCTGACGATCAGCGATCCGAGAAGAGATAAGATATCACGCGGGGGATCCTCGGAACCGGGCTAGGGTTAGGTCAAACGCCCTGAATGCAATGGGGAATCAGAGACTGCAAATCGATCTAGGTCACCATTGTATAGATCAAGATTGTCAAGAAAAAAAAAATTTCCTTACCAAACAAGGAGATAGTAGGGCTCGGGCACACGAATTGATGACCAGCAGATCGGCTCAAGAGGCAACAAGACTGGGCACAGCCGCTGGCGGCGCAGACAAACGGCGAGGTCTTCGGCTCGGCGGCGCGGCGAGGGGGGCCGAGCACGGTGGCGCGCGGGACGGCGGCGTGTGGCTGCTATCGAGCGGAGGCGCAGGAGGTGGTGGCTTGGCTGCGGGCTCGGCTGGCGAGCGAGGCTACGGCGGCGCGGCTAGGCAGAGCAGGTGGCGCGTGGGTAGGCTGCGGCGGTGACTTGGGCGCGGGTCACGGCGGCGCTGGTTAGGTCAAGGCAGGTGACAGAGGACGCGGGTAGGTTAAGTAATCCCCAAATCGTGACAGAAAAGGAAACGGGAAAAAGTCCTTAAGACGCGCGAGATCCACTGACCGGACGCTCCGGTGGTAGCGACCGGACGCTACCACCCAGCGTCTGGTCGATTCCAGAGAGGTCCAAATCCTCTGGAATCGGGACCGGACGCGTCCGGTGGTCCATGACCGGACGCAGGCAGGGTCCGGTCAGTACAACTTGATCTTCCTCCGATCGACCGGACGCTGAACCCTTCCTGACCGGACGCACAGACGCAGCGTCCGGTCACTCCTTCAGTAGCTGTTCACCTCCTGTGAACTGACCGGACGCTGAACAGCAGCGTCCGGTGCAGCGTCCGGTGCACCTTTTCCAGCAAACCTTCATCCTTCCTTCGCGCTGTCTGTTCCCAATCAAGTCCCAACTTGAATAAGACCCAAATAAACACCAGTTGGGACTGATGTGAGTGACCTCTCTCAAACCCTCATATTTTTCAAAATATTTTGCCTTAGGCTATAATTCTTTTTAAGAAAATAGGCAACAAGAGGGCAAATGGAACAAAACGACAAAAACAACATTCATGCATATGTAATACTTGTAAGTAAATCTAGTTGCTTGTCAAGTTTGATCCAAGGTTAAGCTTCTTCACACGCTTTTCGGCGGTTATCTTAACCATGTTAGACAAGCCCTATATGCATTGCCACAAATTAAACATGTTGTATATTACAATGAATGCAAGGGACAACACAAGCTCAATTTTTAGTGAAGTTACTAAAATCAAGTACATTGAGCTTGTTCCGCAATCTACAAAATGTAGCCTCATCTAGCGGTTTAGTGAAGATATCCGCTAATTGATCTTCGGATCTTACACCTTCTAGTGATATATCATTTTTAGCTACATGATCTCTTAGAAAGTGATGGCGGATATCTATATGCTTGGTGCGAGAGTGTTGAACCGGATTATTAGCAAGTTTTACCGCACTTTCATTGTCGCACAAAAGAGGTACTTTCTCTAGAACTACTCCATAGTCTAGTAAAGTTTGTTTCATGTATAATATTTGTGTACAACAAGCACTCGCGGCAATGTATTCCGCTTCGGCGGTGGACAAAGCCACACTATTTTGTTTCTTGGAGGACCAAGACACAAGTGATCTACCAAGCAAATGGCACCCTCCGGATGTGCTCTTTCTATCAACTTTGCATCCGGCGTAATCCGAATCGGAATAGCCAATTAATTCAAATAAAGCTCCTTTGGGATACCAAAGGCCAATGCTTGGCGTGTGCTTAAGATACCTAAGGATTCTTTTTACGGCAATTAAATGTGTTTCCTTAGGACTAGCTTGAAATCTAGCACACATACACACACTAAACATGATGTCGGGCCTAGATGCGGTTAGATATAACAAGCTACCAATCATAGAACGGTAGAGAGTTTGATCAACCGAGTTACCTCCCTCATCTAGGTCGAGATGTCCATTGGTAGGCATTGGGGTCTTGATTGGCTTACATTCATCCATCTTGAATCTCTTGAGAAGATCTTTTGTGTATTTCTCTTGAGAGATGAAGATGTCTTCTTTCATTTGCTTGACTTGAAAACCAAGAAAGAATGTAAGCTCACCAATCAGACATCTCGAACTCCTTAGACATCAATTCACTAAATTCTTTGCATGAGTCTTCATTTGATGATCCAAAGATGATATCATCAACATATACTTGACAAATGAAGATATGCCCATCAAGCTTCTTGGTAAATAGTGTGGTGTCGACCTTCCTAATGGTGAAGCCCTTCTCAATAAGGAAATCCCGAAGGCGCTCATACCAAGCTCTTGGGGCTTGCTTAAGCCCATATAGTGCCTTGGACAACCTATAAACATGATTAGGATATCTAGGGTCTTCAAACCTGGGAGGTTGATCAACATAGACTAGTTCATTAATAAAGCCATTTAAGAATGCACTTTTCATATCCATTTGATATAGTTTCATTTCATGATGTGATGCATATGCAAGAAGGATACGGATAGCTTCTAATCTTGCAACCGGTGCAAAGGTTTCTCCAAAATCTAAACCTTCAACTTGAGAGAACCCCTTTGCCACTAGTCTTGCCTTGTTCCTCACAACAACACCTTGATCATCTTGCTTGTTGCGGAACACCCACTTTGTTCCAATCACTCTTGCACCTTTTGGTCGCTCTTCAAGATTCCAAACTTCATTGCGAGTGAAGTTGTTCAACTCTTCATGCATGGCATTGATCCAATCCGGATCTTTTAGAGCTTCTTCTACCTTGGTAGGCTCATAGCAAGAGACAAAAGAGTGATGAGCAATAAATGAGGTAAGTTTTTGAGATCGAGTCATCACCCCCTTTGTTGGACTCCCTATGATGAGATCTTGTGGATGATCTTGTAGGAGAGGTGTATTTCTTCTATTGACCACTTGAGGAGGAGGTTGTGGAGCATCAACATCTTGTGCTTGTACCACCATTTGCTCATGGGAGATATGAGTATCTTCATTTTCTACTCTCCCAACTTTTTCACCATCTTGTGGTACATTTGATGAAGAGGGTTGGTTAATGACTTGTACATCATCTTCATCATCTTTTGGCTTGATGTCTCCCACCGGAATATTCTTCATAGCCTCCCTCAATGGTTCATCACCTACATCATCAAGATTCTCATGTGCTCCTTGGGAGCCGTTAGATTCATCAAATTCCACATCATATGTTTCTTCAACCAAGCCGGTGGCATGATTAAATACTCTATATGCTTTGGACTTCAATGAGTAACCAACAAGAAAACCTATATCACAACGCCTTTGAAACTTCCCTAGGTGTTGCCGCTTCTTGTAGATGTAGCACTTGCAACCAAACACCCTAAAGAAGGAGACGTCCGGCTTCTTCCCATTGAGCAACTCATATGATGTCTTGACAAGGAACTTTTGAAGAAATAGGCGGTTGGAAGCATAACATGCGGTGTTGATTGCTTCTGCCCATAGAGCTTCGGGGGTGTTGTACTCATCTAGCATTGTCCTTGCAAGAGTGATCAAAGTCCGGTTCTTCCTCTCAACTACACCATTTTGTTGAGGAGTGTAGGTTGCGGAGACTTCATGTTTGATTCCAACTTCATCACAATAAGCTTCTATGTTTGTGTTGTCAAATTCTTTGCCATTGTCACTTCTTATCTTGTTGAGCTTCACTTCAAATTCATTTTGAGCTCTCTTGGCAAACTTCTTGAAACAAGATGTAACTTCGGATTTGTCATGAAGGAAGAACACCCATGTATATCTTGAATAGTCATCCACAATCACAAGACAATAGAGATTTCCTCCCAAACTCTTGTATGTTGTTGGTCCAAATAAATCCATGTGTAGGAGTTCTAGCACTCTTGTGGTTGACATGAAAGCTTTGGTTGGATGAGTGTTTGCAACTTGCTTGCCGGCTTGACATGCACTACAAAGCTTGTCCTTCTCAAACTTCACATCCTTCAATCCTCTCACCAAATCATTCTTCATAAGCTTCTTGAGTGAGCTCATCCCAACATGAGCAAGCCTTCTATGCCATAGCCACCCAAGTGTTGTTTTGGTGAATAGGCAAGTCTTCAAGTTTGCATCTTCGGAGGTAAAGTCAACTAGATATAAATTGTTGTATCTAAATCCATTGAATATCACTTGATTGTCATCTACCTTAGATACAACCACCTCCTTCTCGGTGAACAAGCATTGGAAGCCAAGATCACACAATTGTCCAACGGATAGCAAGTTGAAACTCAATGAAGCAACATAGAGCACATTGGAGATGGAATGATCATTTGATATTGCCACTTTGCCCAATCCTTTGACCTTGCCCTTTGAATTATCTCCAAATGTTATTTTCTCTTGTCCATCTACCTCTTCATCTAGTGAGGTGAACATACGAGGATCACCGGTCATATGTTGAGTGCAACCACTATCAATAACCCAATGACTTCCACCAGTCTTGTAGTTCACCTACACACAAGAGATTCAAGCTTTAGGGATCCAAGCTTGTTGAGGGCCCTTCACCTTCTCAACAAGTGACTTAGCCACCCAAATTTTCTTAGGCCTACTCTTGTTGAGGGGACCTAAGAACATGACTTTCATCTTTCCACTCGAATCTTTTCTAAGCATGTAGTGAGCATTGAAAGCAAAGGGTCTAGCATGCTTGGGCAAGGGTTGTGGTGGTGGAGTTTGACACTCATGAGCAAAGTGGCCTTCTTGTCCACACAAAACATCTCTTTAGCTCTAGCTTTGGCTTTGATTGTTGGTGTTAAGCTTGAGCCTTCTTCTCTACACTTGCCATATATCCAATGCCACTTCTATCCATCTTCATGACGGTATTCATGAGTAGCTCACTTTGGAGATGCTTGCCTCTAGCAAACTTGCTCAATCCCACCTTGAGATGCTCTTTCTCCATCTTGAGCTTCTTATTCTCTTCCTTGAGAATATCATTGTTCTTCTCCTCCTTGAGTTTCTTGATTTCTTCTTTTAACTTCTCATTCTCAAGGATCACCTCTTTGTCATGATCAAGAGTTTCTAGCACAATAGTGTTGTGACTTTTCATCTCTTCAAGATCTTTCATGAGCTTCTCATTTTCACTCTTGAGCTTGACATACTCATCATAGTCATTGCACTCAACTACTTGCTTGCCCTTGCTACTAGATCCATGCTCAATGCTTTCATCAATTAAATCATCACATGAGGTAGCTATATCAATCTTAACAACATGGTTAGTAGCATTATGTGGCTCATTTGGTAAGAATTCTTGTGCAATGATAAGGGTATCATAATTGATCTTTAGAGTTGCATATTCATCTTTTATCTTATTGTGACTAGTGATAAGCTTATTGTGCACCCACTCAAGTTTATCATTTTTATCTTTAAGCTCTTTCTTAGAAGATTTGAGCTTCTTGAGTTTGGATGATATAGAATCATTTGTTTCCTTGAGCTCATCATTAGCCTTTTCTAATGTATCACACTTAGCTAAGAGTGAATCATTTTTAGCATCAAGTTTTTCATTTGTAGCTCTACTCTTTCTAATGATCTTAGTATATTTTCTTAGTATTTTGACAAGATCATCATAAGTAGGTGAGTCATCATCATCGCTATCACTATCATCATCACTAGCATGTTCATCATCACTACTATCATCACTCTTAGTTACCTTACGTTCACCTTTGGCCATAAGGCATAGGTGTGTAGAGGATGATGGCGATGGTGGTGGTGAAGATGCAAGATCAATAGCAATGGCGGCCACTTTTTCATCGTCACTATCATCATCGGATGATCCACTTGATGAATCAATGTCCGTGAGTCAATCACCGACAATATAGGCCTTGCCACTCTTCTTCTTCTTGTAGAAGTCCCTCTTTTTGCCATCTCTCTTCTTCTATGGCTTGTTCTTTTTCTTTTCATCTTCATCGCTTGACTCATCTTTCTTGCCCTTGTTCTTGAACTTGTCTTTCTTGGGCTTAGTGCATTGATGAGCTAGGTGGCCAAGTTCGCCACAATTGTAGCAATCCATCTCGGAGATTGGCTTTCTTCTTGAGCTAGTGAAGAACTTCTTCTTGCCATCAAACTTGATGCCACTCTTGTTTAGCCTTTTTAGCATCTTGGTGGTCTTCTTCACCATGAGGGCAAGGCTTTCTTCATCATCTTCATCACTTGAGCTCTCATACTCAAGTCTTGCTTTGTCCTTGTCTTGGCTAGCTTTGAATGCTAAGTCCTTCTCTTTCTTCTTTGTAGAGGATGAGCCATCTTGTGGTGTGATGTGCATGTACATCTCATGAGCATTGATCTTTCCCAAGATTTGTGTCGGTGTAGCGGCGGAAAGATCACCTTGATGTAGCACGGTCACAATGTGCCCATATTTGTCAATGGGGAGGACACTCAAGATTTTTCTCACAACGTCGGATGGTGACATTTGAGTGAGTCCAAGCCCATTGACTTCCTCTATAAGAACATTTAATCGAGAATACATCTCATTAGCACTTTCTTTGGGAAACATCTCAAAAGAATTTAGCTTTTTAATCACAAGATGATAGCGTTCCTCACGCTCACTCTTGGTTCCCTCATGGAGTGCACAAACATCCGAGACCATAGTGCATGGGCGTCTTTGTGGTTCCTTACACGATTAAACACATCTTTGCAAAGGCCTCTAAAGATGGTGTTGCGAGCCTTTGCATTCCATTTTTCATAATTCACTTCATCGCCTTGAAGTTGTGCGGCATTCCTAGGTGCTGGGAACCCTTGAGAGGCGGCTTTAAGAATTCCAACATCTAGAGCTTCTAAGTAAGCCTCCATGCGGATTTTCCAATATGGAAAATCATCTCCCTCAAAGATAGGAGGAGGTCCATCCCCGTGAGACATCTTGCTCTAAGCGATTAAGCTTAAAAACGTGAGCACGAGGCTCTGATACCAATTGAAAAGATCAAGATGCCCAAGAGGGGGGGTGAATTGGGCTAATTCTAAATTCTCTTGCAATAATCAAATCCTACGGATAGTCCAATTAACCCCTTGTGCTTAGAAAAGTGTTTATATCAAATTAATGCACAACAATCTCGCAACCTAAGTTCCAAACTTACTCTAGCAAACAATTCTATGGATGTAAAAACAAGTATTGAATTGCTCAAAGTAAATGCTCAAAGTAAGTGCTCAAAGTAAATAGAGAGAGAAAGGAACGCGGCGATGTTTTGCTGAGGTATCGGAGAGTCGCCACTCCCCACTAGTCCTCGTTGGAGCACCCACGCAAGGGTATAGCTCCCCCTTGATCCGCGCAAGGATCAAGTGCTCTCTACGGGTTGATTCTTTGACACTCCGTCGCGGCGAATCACCCAAAGCCGCTCACAACTTGAGTTGGGTCACCCACAAGCTCCGCCGGGTGAACACCAAACTCCCAATCACCACCAAGCTGTCTAGGTGATGGCGATCACCAAGAGTAACAAGCACGAACTCTCACTTGACCACGCGAAGCCTAATGAGAAGATGGATGCACACTTTGCTACTCTTGATTTGCTAGTGAGGCTACTCTCTTGGATTCTCAAATCACAAACACCTCACTAGGACCTTGCTCTTCTTGGCACTCACAAACGTGTTTCTCAGCTGTTGGAATGAGCAAAAGATGCTCCACTCACGAGTGGAGCTTCTATTTATAAGGCAGCCTGAAAAACGAACCGTTATGAGCTTCTGCGGGATGACCGGACGCTCCGATCGTTTTGACCAGATGCTCCGGTCAGTTCAACCCGCGAACAGTTTTCAAGTGATGATCGGACGCTGTCAGGGTCCGGTCAGTACCGACCGGACGCGTCCGGTCGCTCTTGGATGCTTACTGTAAACGACCGGACGCTGGATACTCAGGGTCCGGTCACACTGACCGGACGCGTCCGGTCACTCTTTCCCAAGTCTGGACCCTTACTGGAGTCGACCGGACGCTGGCCCTCAGCGTCCGGTCACATGACCTCCCAGCGTCCGGTCACACCAGACTTGATCCCCTTGGTCAAATGAACTGACCGGACCCTGCGGCCAGCGTCCGGTCGCACCGAAGCCAGCGTCTGGTCAGTGTTTGACCCTCCATTCACTTCCAACTTCCGAACATATGTGAATGAAGTTTGCTCCAAAAGATCTTAGGCATTCATAGGAGCTACCTAGAGCTAGTTTTAACAAGTGTGCACCACACCTAACTCACTAGACTTAACTAGGTCAAGCTACCCGTTCATACCCCCCTTCATAGTACGGCCAAAGGAAAAACAAAGTCCTAAACTACTCTAAGTGTCTCTCCAACTCCAATTGACACTTAGAACTAGTTATCCTTAACCTTGTCGTCCATCCTTTGAAAACCGAAACGATTTCCATCGTAGGGGCATGACAACCTCGATTGCCCAATCGATCTCCATTACCATGACCTAACTTAATTGTCTCTGCAAAACACACATTAGTCATAGTGATCTTGTATTGACATTAATCATCGAAATCCAACTAGGGGCCTAGATGCTTTCAGAGCCCTTTTATTTCTACCCTAATAGCCTTCTTCTTGTCTGACGTGAATCGTCAGAGTTTCTGCTTGATCGGTTTGGCGGTCGGCGAGACATTCAAGGAGTGCCAATCTTCTCCCGTGGTATCCCCAGCATGTCTGTAGGTTTCCAAGCAAACACGTCGACGTTGGCATGTAGGAAGAAGACAAGCGTGCTTTCCTATTTGGGGTCGAGGTGAGCCCCAATCTTCATGGTCTTGGAGGGGTCATCGAGGCCGAGGCCGACCTCCTTGGTTTCCTTGGACTTGGCGGAGGCGCGAGGAGGCTCCAGCGATGGGATCCCCAGGTCATCGGCGGGCACCGTCTTGGCGTCGGTGACCACACTGGCCATTTGGATGGAGAGATCGGTGGCTTCGGTGAGGGCGAGGCTCTCTGTCTCGCAGGCGTAGGTGATGGAGAGGTTGGCCCATAGGGCTAGGACTCCTGCAGGCGAAGGCATCTTCAGCACCAGATAAGCGTAGTGCGGTATAGCCATGAACTTGGTCAGAGCTGGCTGACCAAGTATGGCGTGGTAGGCAGGTGTTGAAGTTGGCGACGTAGAAGTTGATGTGCTCGATGCGGTAGTTGCTTGCCGTGCTGAACTGTACTGGTAGGGTGATCTCTCCAAGCGGTTTGGATGCCCTGCCAGGTACCACACCCTAGAAGGAGGAGTCTGAGGGTGTGAGATATGTTATCCTGAGGCCCAACTCCTTTAGGGCTTCGGCGAAGAGGAGATTCGAAGCGCTCCCAGCCGTCGACGAGCACTTTTCTGAAAAAGCACTTTTCGAACGGTTGCGTCGAGGAAGAGGGGGAAACGCCCTATGTAGGGGATGTCCGCCCACTGGTCGGCCCCACTGAAGGTGATGGGGACCTCATGACCATGGGCGATAGCTTGGAGTTGGTAGTGGCTGTCTTCCGTAGTGACGGCGAGCACCCGCCGGGCGGCGAGCTTTCATTCTCTTCTGCTCTCGATGGAGGTGAGGCCCCCGAAGATGGTGGCGATCACCTTGTCGTGATCCTGGAAGGCATTGTTATTGCCCCTAGGTGGTCGGCGGCCTCCGGCTCCACCGTTGGTGTCGTCGTCCGACTTTTTGTCCTGGAACTCCTTAGCCAAGCTGAGGCAGTCCTTCATCTTATGCTTGGCGTTCTTGAGGAGAGGGCACGGGCCATCGAGGATCTTCTTGTACTGCTCATCGTAGTTGCGCTTGGCGCGAGGTTCATTAACCGCGGCGACAATGTGGTCTGGCCGCCGGCGGCGATTTTGACTAGATTTGGATCCTTCTGGCCGATCACGGCCGCTGTCTCGATGGTAACTGCGGTCCGTCGTAGCGGCGTTCATTATGGCATCGATCGTTGGGGCGGTCGTCGCTGCGGCGAGTTGGCCGATGAGTGCCCGCATCCTCGTTGAAGCGCACCTCGGCTTCCTTGGTGTCGGCGTACTGGTTGGCGGTCGTGATCATCTTGCTAATCCCCATGGGCGGCTTGCGGTTGAACTTGGAGCGAAGCTCACGGTGATGGAGTCCTCGGATGAAGGCGGTGATGACCTCAGCTTCTGTGGTGTTGGGAATAAAGTTCTTCATATCGGAAAAAACAGTCTGATGTAGCTACGGAGGAGCTTGGATGGCTTCTGGTAGATGCGGTTCAGATTATGCTTGGTGCCCGCCTGAGTGCATGTAGCCATGTAATTTTCGGTGAAGACCTTCTTTAGCTCTTCCCAGGATCCGACGGAATCTGGCTCGACCCTAGTGATTTTGAAACCACGGGGCCACTGGAGTGTTCGGAGTGCCGTCGTGAATGTCGGGGGCCCTTCGGGATTGTCGGCGCCGTCGTCAGCAGCGTTGTAGGCGTTGAGCGGCTCGAGAGCTGAGTCTGGGTTACCGTACTCTCGCTCGTACTCGTGGTGGTGGCGTACTTCTTCATGGCGACCTGAAGCAGCGTTCGTCGATACGTCGTTGCTGCATCTTGGAGATTGTTGAGGATGCACTCGGACGTCCTGGTCGACCTCCTGGTCGTGTTGGCGCCCAAGTTCAATGCGGTTGCCCCTAGCTCCGTCCTAGAGGGGTTGCCTATCGTCACGGTGCTGGTCGGTGAAGCGACTTGGACGACGATCGGATCTTGGCATGGCTGATCGGCGAATCGAGCTTGTGGAGTACGAAGGCCTCTGATCCTAGCGGATCTCGTTGACCTGGTAGTGCGCCGATTTCAGCATGGCAGCGACCTTGGCGACCTCCGGTGTCTGCGGGAGCCAGGCGAGCTCGTTGGTGGTCACGACCAGGTTGGCGCTTGGGGTCTTGTAGACGTCGTGGCTGTCAACATGGACAAACTCGTTGTCGAGGTTGCGTTGGAGTTTGGCGTGGTCTTCCTTGTGAGTCAAGCTGCTGCTCGGCCATCGCAACGGCAGCCTCGTTTGCTCGGCACTGCGCATGGTTGATGTTCCGGTTCTCGCGAGCGGCAGGGTTCCTCCTCGGTTTCGCCGTTTTGAGGGGGCTGTCGACGCTGACGTTGAAGATTGCGCCGCCACGGAAAGGAAGGAGAGGAAGTAGTTCGGTGGTGGTTCCGACGACGGTCTCCGTAGAGCCCTGGGACTCGGAGATTGGATCTGCAGTCGCAGGTGTTGGGTTGATCGACGCAGAATTGGTCTGCACCGGCTCTATGAGCTCTCCGACTCCGTCAGTGTTGATGATCCACGAGATTGATCCGATCGTGAAGATCTGGTCGGGCTGCGGGAGGGACGGAGAGCCTGCGGGAAGTACCATCTTGTTCGATATAGAAACATCACGCACACCCCTACCTGGCGCGCCAACTTTCGATAAAATATCGTCAGCAGTCCTCCGATGGGTATCCCACGAAGGTAGATTGATCGGCAGAGAGGCGTGTTATCAAGAATAAGAAGCCAACAGAGACACACGAGTTAGACAGGTTTAGGCCGTCAGTATGACGTAATACCCTACTCCTATGGTCTGTTGGATTGAATTGACTATCGTATGATATTGCGTGTTTGTAGGGGTCCCTACCTGCCTTATATAGTCCGGGGGTCAGGGTTATAAGTCGGTTAGATCTAAGAGATAACCGAAAAGTAATAACAGATTATATGAATCATAGGATAATACGTATCCTAACAGATCTCGTAGTATTTTCAGGATATCTTCTCGTTGTCTTGCGGGAGACGTTGAGCAGCAGCGTGTCCCGTAAAGCTTCGTCTTGTGGGCTGAGCCGCCTCTAGGAGTGCAACCCATGTGGTCTGCCGTGGGTATCCGACGTCGTACCCCCACAGGGTGATTATAGGTTTGGCTGTTCGCATAGCTGTAATTTGAGGCGATTTTGTTGGCACTTAGCAGGAGTCAAAGAGACATCAGCTACATACCAAACGCGCGAAGTAGTGCGAACATGGGTTGGTCGATCAAGGCTGCACATCTCGTCACGCCAACAGCAGTGACGAACATCTGCGTACAGCGGTGGCGGCAGTTGTCCAGGTCCCTGCTGCGGTGCTGCCGCCTAGCTTCTCTTTGAGGACCAAAACGCCAACAGCAGCAGTTGGCCAGACAACCAGAACGCCGGCAGCAGCAGTTGGTCGGGTGTCATCGCCGGGTTCTTTTTCAGAACCAAAACAACAGAACCGTAGTCTAGCTTCTCTTTCAGGATCAGTCACGGCACTTAAGCAATTGCTGGATTAGGATTGCAGATGGACACACTAAGCGCAGGCGCGGCACAAGGATGGATCGGCGGATCGCGAGTTCGCAGGATCTGAGACGAAGCGGCGCGGCGGCGGTGCTTCAGATCGCAACTTATGGCCGGCCTAACCTAACATAACAAGTTCCATAGGCGCCAGACTCACATTTTCAACCACATGGGCCCACGATAGTAGAATTAGCAGTTCCTTACCTGTTTCTCGTCCCTCGACTCGGCACAGCCAGCGGCCTCTGAAACTCCGAACTCCCAAACCCTGCCTTGCTTGTGCAGGCGGCGGTGACGCGGGCTCTAAATCCGGATTTCATATTTGTAGGGATCATAGCGCCTAATAGAGAGACTAAATGAGCCTTTCTTAAACTTCTGCTCTAAACTGAGGCATATTATTTACACCTAGTCAAAACATACGCAACAAAATAATATATCTAGAAGTGCAATTAAAATTTTGCTAAATGTGTTGCTATCTTTACAAAAAAAATTATACACGCTAGGTTCCAATCCTACCAACTATCCTATAGCAAGCTAAAGTAGAAATATAAGCACACAACCTAAGTACATAAATTAAATATGAAAACTTAAATAAGATAGAGATGCAAACTCACATCAACAATTCTAATATTTTTATAAGGTATCGAGAAGCTTATTTTTCTCTAGTACTCGTTAGAGCCCCTAAGTTTGCAGCCAGGGTAACTCCACTGGTAGCCTCCCTTCCCCACACGCGAGTGGCCTCTGAGCTCCATCGTCTTCGCTGTCAGATCTTCCGGATTATTATGTTGAAGCTAACGTAACAGTAACGTGAAACTCGCTCCGTGGGCCAGCAGATGTAGCGCAGGGCCAACAGATCATCCATGGCGTTGTACTCCATAGGCCAGCTGCTTGTGCCCAGCGCTTGAATTGGCACATACAACCACGTGCATGCGCCACCACGTGCAGGGTAACTCCATTGAAAAAAAAATGTCATTCTCGCACGTGGCATGCACTGACTTATAAATGCAAAAAAAAAAAAAAAACTATAAAGTAAATCTACATTGTTTTCGAGCCAACACATTGAGTCTTAGAAACTGAGAGAATGAAACTCTCCACTGAGATTGACTTAACTAGTTTGGCTGCTCGCGATTTAGCTGAGCATGAGTCTCATAAGGCTGTAAAGCCTGGTTGAGTATAAAAAAAAATCAAAGTGATGTGGATAATTCTTCTGATCCGATCCTAATCCAAATTTTAAGGATATAGAGAAGAACTTTAATATCTATACGGATACGGATAATTCCGAATCCAAACATATTCGATGCGGGGTAGGATATGGAATAGGAAAAATCCGATAGGTATGGATTATTCACAAATTCTATTCGGATTATCCTATGTTTAAAATAGGATATTCGATTTTCTTTGTTAAGAGTCAACACTAGCGAATGCAACACCGTTACATAGCAACACTAGCGAGTTAATTATTGGACGCAATTTATTTACACCGTTACATACGTCACATCTTCAATTTTTTTTATCTTTATCCCAATCTTATATACGTAAAAGTAATGATAAAAAAGATAAGCTGCACAGAGAAAAAAAATCCGCCAGCTATAACTCATTTGTCAATGAGCTGGGCTTTAATTGAACTGCTATTTGCATCCAGGTTAGGCACTAGTAGTAATAAAAAAAGTGAAGACTTCATCAACCGTTGGATGAGAATTGGATGGCATCGAAGTGAGGCCGTAACTTTACCACGACAAGTAAGAGAATCTGCGCCGCATCACTAGGCAGCACGCAGTCCGGGTTGCACGCGCCGCCTCACGCACGCCTCCGCCACCCGCCTCTGGCTCCCCGTGGCAGTCCAGGCGGCAGGTCCTAAGACTCAAATTTCCAAACGGAGTTGAGGAGCGTCACAGAATGCTACTACATCTACATGTGAGTGTTAGATTGATCTCTAATCTTAAACTGGGCCCAACAGCCTAGTTGGGCCTTTGATTCGTGCCCTGATCGGGGGCGCCCAGCCCACTATGGCTGAAGGACCCCTGTCACACTACGCAATAAATAGAGGTGGGAGTCGGCGGCTCTGAGTACGAGGTTCAGCCTGAGCCAAGCTCCCCACCGAAACCTAAACCCTAATCCCGATCAGAGAGGGGTGCAGCCAGTGATGGGAAGCCACCAGCCGCGCCGCCTCGCTCCACCGGACGTCGATGACTTCATCAGCCCTCTTCACCGACCGTCGCTGCCCTCGCACAGACAACGGCACAACAATCATGGCCAACACCTCTGGATCGAAGGCCTACGATGGTCGGTAACCTAGCACTATTCCTCCCTCTAATATTTGTCTAGTAGATGTACTAGGACATGTTATCCATTTATAAGATGTACCCGGCTAGATCTATGACTATGCGATTAGAATAGATCAACATTGGTATCAGAGCCAGGTTAACAGTGTGTAGATCTAGTATGAGGTAGAGAATTGAAAATAAATCGAAGAGGAACTAGAGGGTTTGATCCGTTTCGGATTGAAACCCTAACCCCAATCGGGAAAGAAATCGAGGTGCAAAGGGTTCAACCGAACCCAAACCCATCGGGGAAGAAGAGCAGTAACCCTAACCCTAACCCCAACCCCAAATCGGTTCAACTCCGAAAAGAAAAGAAAGAAGATCCAAAAGAGAAGAAGGGGAAGAGGGGAAGGGGCTTATTTCGCCGATCTCGAATCAAAACCGAGAGAAAAACTGAATTGGGTTAATCCGAACCCTAACTGAAGCCCTAACCCTAGAAAGAGAAAGGGGACGGTAGAGAAGGGGCTTCCTACCTAGGGCCTGGCTGTCCCGTCTTCCTGCCGGTCATCTTCATGGCCGGCACGCAGGAAGAACCAGAGGCGCCGACCGGGTAGGTCATGCTACCGTGTGGCTCCGCCTCGGGCTCAGGTGTCAAGGGCACCGCAGTGCAGCCCTTCGACAACGGTGCGCTCACCCTTGGGTGGACGCACACATCGGCGAAGGGGCGCGCGGCGGCGCCGCCACTTCCTCTAGCCACCATGGTTGCTGCCTGCGCTCTGCTCTCCGTCGTGGCGGTCAGAGAGGAAAGGGAGGGAGTGAGAATGAGTTAGGGTTTGGGGGGCACGGGCCGACCAGGGTTTTTTGATCTCCCGAAGACGACGCTTGGCCGTCGGATCTGGATGGATGGCTGAGAGCGCGTCGGACCAGAATTGGCCCAGGTGGGGAGGACACTTTCCCGGCCCAGGCTCAGGTTGCGGCCTGGGCGCGAGGGAGGCACCGTGAGCTCATGTGCGCGAGCCACTGCTGTTGTTGGGCCGTGCACTGTTGTTGCTGGGCCGCTTTACTGCTGCTGCAGGCCAGGCCAGAATGAACAACGAATGAAGTTTGAAATTTTTTATTTTTAGAAGCAGATTTGAATGAATTTGATGAATTTTGTTTTAATTCTCTGTTAAATTTTGAACCATCGGGATAAATTTTTAGAGAATAGAGAAATTACAGAGAAATGCTTCTGAAAATCGATAATTTTTTACGTTTTCCGCTGCTAAAGAAATAGTTTATTCTCCAGTTATTTTGAACCAACGTGATATTTAATTAGAGAAAAAGAGATTTTGACATGATTATGATGTTGTTATTTTCTGACCAACGTTGTTAATAACAATATCGTAATTTTAATGATTTTATGTATTATTTTTATTTCTGCCCAACAGTGATGTAGATTTAATGTATAAACAGTTGTATGTTTTAATTTTAACCAACGTTGGAATCAAGGCATGTAATTGTTGTTATTATTTATGTTCTCACTCTATATGAATTATGTTTTTAGGCGGATACAACTTGATGGGTTGTATCAAAGAGATCCCCACTCTCAAAGGTGACAACTACACTGGAGTGGAAAAAAAAGATTAACCTGGCCTTCATCTTGGCTGAGGTGGACTGGGTAGTCACCTCACCGTGTCCCACTGAGCCTGTGGCACTGGTGAGGGAGACAAACGAGGCTGATGCTACTTGGGAAACTAGAAAGAAGGATTTTGCATCCCAAAAGATGTCCTATGACCTTGAGCATAGGAAGTGGGTCTGTCAACAAGAAATGTTTGGCTGTGATAAAGAACACGATTGAGCCTGTAAATATGGGCTCAATCCCAGAGCGTGACACGGTCACCGAGTACCTCAATAGAATAAAGAGTCAGTTCATTGGCTCTTCAAAGACATATGCTACCCAGCTGATAAAGCAGCTGATGACAGAGAGGTACTCTAGAAATGGTGGCATAAGAGAGCACATACTAAGGATGAGTAATTTAGCATCCAAGCTAAAACCAATGGATCTGGCTCTCAAATAAGAGTTCCTTATCCATCTATTTTTTGCTTCCTTGCTAAAGGAATTTGACACTTTTGTTGTCAACTACAACATACAGCCTGAGAAGTGGGACTTAGAGAGACTCATGGCTATGTGTGTGCAAGAGGAGGAGAGAATGAAAGCTGCCAATGGTGGCACTATCAATTATGTGAAAGACAACAAGAAAAAGAATAATAATACTAACTCCTCAAAGTCAAAGGGAAAGGGTCCCATGCTGCATCAGCCTTAGTAGAACAAGTTCACTATAGAGAAAGACCAGTGTCTCTATTGCAAGAAGACGGAACATTATAAGAAAGATTATCCCGATTACTTAAAGATGATCATGGCAAAGAAATGTGAGAACATTATTATGTTCATAAATAAATCCCTGTATTTACAGTATTTGAAATCTACTTGGTGGAATAACTTAGGTGCAACTGTTCATGTTGCTAATTCCTTACAGGGATTCCGTTCGACGAGGACTACGCAAAGAAGAGAAAGATATGTTAAAGTTGCAAATGGAGTCCGAGCAAATGTTGACGCCGTTGGCGATCTTTCTCTAGAGCTTGCTGATGGCTTCACACTTTTACTTAGAGATGTACTTTATATTCCCTCTTTACAGAGAAACTTGATTAGTGTTTCATGCTTGGACAATGATGGATATGATTGCTATTTTGGAAATGGCAAATATAAGATAACATTTAATAATGCACTGTGTTGGTCTTGCTATCTTACAAAATGAGCTTTATTTGTTATCACTACGTGATGATGTGAATGTTGTATGCGATGATGGGAACATTGCGTGCGACAATGAGAATGTATCCTCGTTTGCGGAGGTAAACAGAAAACGAAAGAGAGCTCACGATGCGTCGTCAAAATTATGGCACTATCGTTTAGACCATATTTTGAGGGGGAGAATAGAAGGACTAGTTAAGAATGATATTCTTCTTCCATTAGAGTTATCAGATTTAGAACAATGCAGAGAATGCATAAAAGGAAAGTATATAAAGAAAATTAAGAAAGATGCCAAATGAAGCGCAGAAATTTTATAGATTATTCACACAGACGTCTGTGGTCCGTTTCCTGTAAAGAGTGTGGATGGTTATGATTCATTCATAACATTGACAGATGATTACTCTCGTTATGGCTACATTTATCCAATCAAAGAAAGAACAAAAGCATTAGATAAATTTAAGATAATTAAGGCAGAAGTTGAAAACCAACACAATTTAAAGATTAAGATAGTTTGGTCCGACTATGGGGGGGGGAGTACTACGGTCGGCATACCCTATATGGCCAAGTTCCTGGACCTTTTGTAAGGTTATTACAGGAGAATGACATAGTAACCCAGTATTCTACACCGGGCAAACCTCAGCAGAATAGAGTAGCTGAAAGACGTAGTCGTACCCTAATGGATATGGTGCGCAGTATGATAAGTTACTCCACCTTATCGTTGAGCCTATGGATGGAGGCATTAAAAACCACCATTCATATTCTCAATAGAGTACCAAGTAAGTCAGTGTCCAAAACACCATATGAGTTGTGGACAGGAAGAGTACCCTCACTAAACCACTTACGTGTGTGGGGGAGTCCTACTGAGACTAAAGTATTTAACCCAAACATTGAGAAACTAGATCCCAAAATAGTAAGTTGCCATTTCATTGGCTACCCAGAAGAGTTAAAAGGTTTTCGTTTCTACTGTCCAGACATACATACAAAGCTTGTGGAAACAAGACACGTTGTCTTCCTAGAGGATGAAATGATGAGGGGGGCATGGTAGCTCGAGAAATTGACCTTGAAGAGAAGCGGGTGTATGCGCCACTCCGATGTTTCATGAGTCATTTTTCTCACTACCTGCTATCACTGCACCAACAGTGCAAAGATACTGTGGTGCCAGCACCTGTTGTTATTTCGCCTATGGCAATAATGAATGACGATGAGGAACCTGTTCTTCAGGATCTTGTAGAACCTATTACCACACATGAGGGGGAGCAACAATAGCCTCAAACAGAAGATGTGCCAAATGTGGAGGCCCCTAGAAGGTCTCAAAGAGTTAGAAAATCAGCTATTCCTGCTGACTATGAAATATACAACACTGAGGAATTTTAAATAGAGGATGATCCCACCTGATTTGAAGAAGCCATGAGAAGTGATCATTCATCAAAGTGGCTTGAGGCCATAGAAGATGAAATGAAATCTATGAATGCCAATAAAGTTTGGGACTTGAAAATAATTCCTAAAGGAGCTAAAACAGTAGGTTGTAAATGGGTCTACAAAACAAAACTTGACTCTCAAGGAAATATGGAGAGATAAAAAGTGCGACTTGTGGCAAAAGGCTTTATGCAAAGAGAAGAGATTGATTACAATGAGGCATTTTCTCCAGTCTCATGTAAGGATTTCTTCAGAATCATAATGGCATTAGTGGCACATTATGATTTAGAATTACATCAGATGGATGTAAAGACGATATTTCTCAACGAGGACTTAGAGAAAAATGTTTATATGGCACAGCCGAAAGGTTTTGTCATGGAAGGAAAAGAACGAATGAGATGCCACCTGTAACACCCCGGTGTTATGCCTGCATTTAGGCACTGCATATCATACATCATCAAGCATTCTAATCACACATGCCTAATCATGTAAATAAGAATTGAAACACTGCTTTGAAACATTTGAAACATGTGTGAAACCTGACTATTGCATACACCTGTTTAAGAGTTGTTTTGCCCTGATTTTGCTTGCTAGGTTAGTAAAACATGTTTGGCTACTATTGTAAATCATCTAGCAATGTTTAGTTCAATTTTTGGAGCAAGGTTTGTATTCAAATTAATTCAAAATTTTGCTTCCAAAGTAATTTCTCGAAAATTAGGGTTTTGAGTTAAACGTGGACTTTGATCTTACAATTCAAAATCTAGAAAGAATTTAGCTGTGGTCATAAAAGCAAAGTTGTAGAAAATTAAATTCTGATCAACTTTCATTTTTGGTACATTTTCAAAAGATGTCATTTTCTTGCTCAAAATAATGTTTGAAAGTTGGCATTTAAAAATTCCTTGAAAATATATTTGAAAAAGGGCTTTTTCTCCTTCGCGGGCCGCCGCCTCGCTTCTGGCCCACGGCCGAAGCCGGCCCAGCCAGCCTCCCGCGCGTGCCTCACCTCGCTCGGCCCAGCCTAGCCCAGTGCCGCGCCGCGCCTGGCCTGCCTCCGCATGCCTGCCCGCTGACGTGCCGCGCCGTGCGCCCGACCACGACAGAGCTTGCCCGCCGCGTGGCGGCCATGCGCCATCGACGCCGCTGTGCATCACAACCAGCCTGTGCCCGCAACCCACGCGTCCGCCTACACCTGCTGGAGCTAGTGCGCTCGCTCACTCACTCCCGTGCTGCCTTTCCTCTCCGCTAGAGCCGAGCGCCCGCAGCTCTGCCCCTCGCCGCACCACTGCACCCGCCGGCGAAATCCGCCGTGGCTCCTCCACCTCGGCCAGCAATCATGCGCCCACAGCTCTGCCTTGCTCTCCTTAAAGTTGTGCTCACATTTGCGCCGCCTGCCGAGCTCAAGTAGAGCCGTCTCAAGCCTCGCCACCGCCAGCCATGGTGCCGCCGTGCTCGGCCGCCATGGAAGGCCCCTTCCTCCTCTTCTCCAACCCCGCCTAGCTACCCTACCGCATTCGCCAGCTTCTCGTGCATCGCATGTGCCTGCTATCTTGCCCTATCTCGGCCGGGAATGGCCGCCGGCCTCGTGGCCGAGCCACGCTGCCGCGCCAGCGCAAGCGTCGACGTGGCATCTGCCTCAGCTAGCCAGGCCGAATGGCCGTGGGCCGACGCCCTGCTGGGCCGTCTTCCCCCTCCCTTGCGCTCGGGCCACGCAGGCCAAAAGCAGTCGTGGGCCGCCTAATCCGTTCGGGCTGGCCCAGTAGCGATTGAATGATTTGTTTTCCATTTTTCTTTATTATTTGAAAATAGAAATGGTTTGAAAAATATGTGGATACTCAAAGTTGCTCCAAATCTGTTGAAATAAATTTGTCTAGGTTCCTTATCATCAGATCTACTTGGGAAAATTATTGCATGTCATTTTTGAAATACTTTTCTATAGAATTTTATTTAATCATGTATATTGCTGATAACTTGAAAAATATGTAGAAAAATCTATAGGCTTCAGAAAAATATGATTCCAAGTTTGTTAATCTTCTTATGTCATGTATTTCCTAGGAAAAATATGTTTCATGCATGTGTTGTGGGAAAATTTTGAGGTGTAGTTCAAGTACCTTTAATGGCTGATTTTTGTTATTTTAGCTAAAGAGCAAACTTTGTTTAAAACATGCATGTGATAAATTTTGTACAGTCATTGTATGCTATGAAGAACATAGGAAAAATACTAACTCTATTGTTTGACACTTTTCACAGTACAAAGTATTTTCATGTACAAAATCATGCCATAGCTTGTTATTTTTGTGTAGGCTAATCCACTCATTCAAATATCATGAAAATTTGTTAGTAAACTACTTAGGGTAGTACTATGCTGTAGTAATTTTCTAAGATTTTTCTAAGCAAGAAAAATAGAGGTTGCTATTCAAACCTATTATTAATTAGGTTTTAATTAAGTGTTGCTTTTTGTGGGATTTAAGAAATTAGTAAAGCTTTGGTGTATCTTTGAAGCATTTAATAAAATGTGTTGAATTAACATATTAGTAGTAGAAGAGAATGCAGTAGATGACATGTGCTTGTAGTATATTTTCTTAGATGATGTTGACTACCTTGCATTCAAACATATCCATTGTATTCATCTCATCCGATGCACCGATTGCATAAGCACTTACGCACATTGCATCATACAGGATCGCAAACTGAGAACCCAGTCGTCATACCCGAGGAGCCTGAGGAGCAGTTCAAGGTGCAACCGTAGGAAGTGCCAGAAGTCGACGAGGAGGACGTTGAGGAACTTCCGGAGTGCCCTGATCACCGTCTGAGCTCCTTCGAGAGAGGCAAGCCCCGGAGCATTTTTCTCCTGGTTTGCAATTATTAAATTAAATGCTTTACTTTAATTGATGCATTACGTTTAGGAGTTGTTTGCAACCATTGCTGCATTATACCTTGTCTATCTTTGTTATACTATATCCTTGTTACCCGGCTATCCGCAGTCGAGTCAATGCTTAGCTGGCTTAGACCGGTAGAAGTCGGGTGATTCCCTGTCACCTGCGAGCTATAGGTGGTTACCTAGATCTGCTTGGATGACTATGAAGTCATGGTATAACTAAGTGTTAAATGAAGTTGAGACCAGACGGAGACTTGTAGAGTTTTGGACTATAGTGTTTCCATCTGTGTCGATTAAGGACCGACCGTTGTTGGGCCTCGAGTCATGTTGAACGCATGCCTTACATTTAGCTGGCCAGATAAAGTACCTTCCGACCGTGAAGCTGAGAGATTTTTTGGGCCGAGTAGATTGCCCGCAGCGCACTGTGCCGGAGCAGGTGTGGTAGGACACGGGGGCAAGATGATAAGACCAAAGTGCAGTCGGTTGGCCCCCGGGTACATGTGGTTCCTGGCAAACTCGAGATACCTGGAAAGTTGACTTGGTGATCAATATCTCACTTTAGCGGGTGAGTGAGGTTTGTGTAAGGAATAAATCACCAGTTGGATAGGAATCAATTCGAATCACTATCGCTCCTGGATAGTGATCACTTGACTTGAGTTACTTCATCGTAGTAAATGTTTATGGAACACTGGGACAGTTATAGTAAATATGATAGTATGGAAGTTGTTAATGATCATTGGTTATCATTATCTGCTTAATCACATGTTTGCTCTAGTATAGGTGCAAATCTAGTTGACAGGTTAATAATAATTAACTTGGCAATAATGCTTTTGAAAAGGGTCTTGAAATGCTAAAAATGCTTCTTTTGCAAATGAGTTAGCTACCCTACTATAAAGCCCTTCATAATCCTTGGTGTCATTTATTTTCGGTTATGTCGGGTAAGTCTAGCTGAGTACCTTCTCGTACTCAGGGTTTTATTCCCACTTGTTGCAGATGGGCAGATGTATTACGGCTACTGTATCAACTGCCTTTATCCTACGATGGGTGATGCTTAGGACCATGGGCATGGTCATTCCTTACGTCTCGTCTGATGCTTTTGTTGGAGATGATCATTCGCTGGCACTATATTTGAACTCCGCGTGAGTGTGTGTGTGGTTTGAACAAATGGCTTCCACTACTTTTATTCGAACTTGTTTTGTAATAACTATGTTGAAACTCTGATGTATCTAAGATTGTGAACTTTTATGCAATATGTGATGGTGATCGCTAAACTTATTATGATCTTGGCTGGAATGGAAGTTGGTTTGAAATCCTTCATGATTTCACGGACTACCGGGTTATACGGGCTTAAGTTTGCTAAATTGTCTACTCTGGCGGATGATTTACTTACTTAATTTCGTATAATTGGTCGGTTCTGTTACAGCTAGCATCAGAGCATGGTTTAGCATGTTACTGTTCACAAGTGTATTTAAAACAAAAAGGCATTTGGAAAACATGATTTTCAAAATATAAAGTGTGCCAGTGATCATATCCTTTATGCCTAGTTAAGGACTTTAGGTGGCTCAATTAAGTACTGACTGGGGTTCTTGCATCATATTTCTCTTTCGTCGCTCATACGGCATGCTATTGTATGAGTGCCACTTGTTTGAGTGGTAATGTATGGATCATTTGCCTCTATGCCTCGGTAAGTGTGAGTTGTGAGAGCATGATCGGATACACCGCCGATCTAGGGTGAATGCTTATATGATGCTGGAGTAATTACATGTTCTACGCATGTTTTACAAAGGCATCTCATGTATGGGTTTTCCATCTGTGGAGGCGATGCTGTCAATAGGACGATGGTTTGGGTAGTTACTACCGTTATACACGTATCTAGGGATTCGTGTAGAGCGTGTAGATAAAATTTTACTGCTTTTATGCATTCATTGGGAATTGGGCTGAAATGAATCTTCTGTAGGTACATAACAACGCTATCGTGTAGAACGTATTAGCTATATAATTGAGAGATCGTTTGTATGCCACCGAATTCGTCGTTAGAAATTATTTATTTCCTAAGTTTGTGAGAACGTACGACACGTACATACATCATGTTACTTGTGCATTTCATTCATGTCATGCATTCCTCCCCTTATAAATTGATTATCTCCTTTTGATAAAAGTTGTATCACCTAAAATATGTTTCCCCGAGGTAATAAGAGAACTTTTGCTACAGATGGCCCGCACGAAGTAGACCGCCCGTAAGTCCACCGGAGGAAGAGCACCTCGACGTCCGTTGGCCCTGAGGGAGCACCGCACCACGGACACCTTCTTGAGCGAGTTTGGCATGCTGACCTTGCTTTGGAGAGTGCTCCATGATGTGGGGTACCCAGAGGGTCAAGAGCCAGTGTACTCTTGGAATGAGAGCCAGTTAGCAGAGGATGGACTCGTAGTGGTGGAGATCACAGTTCCTGCTCTCGGTGATGCTCCAGATTGGGATGGTTGGCATTTGGAGTTTGAGGGTCGCACTCCAGCTAAGGGTGCAGAGGGAGCAGCCTTCCATGTCATCAAGGACATTATGAGCAGATTTCCTAGTGAGCTTGCAGTAGCTCTAGCTGGCACTTTTCCTAGGGATGATCCTCGTGATGCCATTTGGGTTCAGCCTCAGGGAAGTGCATTGGTCAGAGGTCCAGCTAAAGGACAGGCTAGCGACAACCAGGCAATGAGTGCTATGTTCGCCACCATCAGAGCGTATGAGGGTCTCGAGAGTACCTACTGGACTTTGACTGGCTTGCGTGGTGAGGATAAGCTCAAGGGGAGAAAGCAGAAGAAGAGACAGGCACGTGCTATAGCTAGCTTGTAGGAGCAGTTGGCTGATATGAACTTACAGCGAGATTAGGCGGTTGAGAGAGGTGATAGAGCTATGCAACGGGTGCATACGTTGACTCAAGCCAACAACAATGTAGACCGCATGATTGGACAGTTGGTTTAGGAAAGGAATGAAGCCTGGGACGAGAGGGACCTTCTGCTGCAGAGGGTCGATGAGCTAGAGGAATATAACGGCAACCTGCATGAGGAGTTTCACGTGCTCTACAATGGGGTTGGCCCATATGCTCCACCAGACGCCGTTGGCATGGATATCGACGACGACAATGAGGACAAGCCTGTAGTTTCACCTAGGGGCAATGGTGATGTCTCCGATCCTAATGATGGTCCCGAGGAGTAGGCTAGTTGCCTTGCGCTAGTATCTAGGTCCTGTCGCGATGACCTTTCTTTTGTTGACATGTAACCTATTGTATGTTGCTTCAAACGTATGAGACTTGGCATGTGGTTGGAACTTGATTTTCGAATGCGATATCTGAACGCATAAAAGTCCAGTGTATGTATGCTGGCAAATTGGTTGTATGGACGCGATGTTTGCCGTTGAAGTAATTTGATTAAGTGCTGTTGTTTTAATTGGGATGCGATTGTTGTGCCTCTGTTTTATTGTTTGAATTTATTCTCTCCAGTAAATTCAGTACGACATAATTTTTCCTTCACTCACAATTATTACAGCTTCACTCAATCATTACTTGTTGCTGAAATATGCAGATGACAAACACTCGCCGAACCACATATGAGGCCGCTGAGACCGGTGCTAACGGTGCGGGGACCGGTGGTGGTGGTGGTGGAAACCACGGCAACAACAATGAACCTCCCCATGAACCGCATTTGCCACCTCCTCCCCCGTTTATCCCCAAGATGTTCCTCGCACAGCTGCTCAGAAGTCAGCGCAATGCAGAATAATCTCAGAAGAACATGGAGGATTTTCTACGTACCATCGCCAACAACGTTCAACGTGGTAACAATCAAGGTGGTGGCATGGGAGTGAACCAATATAGCAGCTTCAAAGATTTCATGGACACCAGGCCACCAGTATTCAAGGAAGCCACAGAGCCACTCGATGCTGAGGAATGGATGAACATGATGGAAGATAAATTCCGTGTGTTGAGGATGACTGAGGTGCTGAAAACGGAGTATGCTGCACTTCAGTTGCAAGGACTAGCAGGAATGTGGTGGAAGCACCATCGCACCACCTTCCCTCCAAATGCTTAGATTTCATGGAGAGAGTATGCGGAGGCCTTCCATGGAGTCTATATTCCACCCGGGCTGACCAAGATGAAATTGGGAGAATTCTTGGCGTTAAGTCAGGGCACCAAGACCGTGATGCAATACCTGCATGCCTTCAACAACTTGTGTCGCTATGCTCCCGACATGGTTGACACAGATGCTAAAAGGATAGCTAGTTTCAAGAGGGGACTCAATCCAAAAATGATGAAGCATGTTGGTACCAACAACCGCGTCAGATTCAATGACTTCATCAGCGACTATCTAAAGCAGGAGAAGAATAACAACGCCAGCACTGTAGCTAATACACGCAAGAGAGCCTTTGAAGGTGGTCCGTCCCAAGCTAGAGCACCTATGGGAGGTCGTCCTCCATATCGCCTATCGACACCTAGCGCTAGATTTCGGCCACCTCAGCAACGAAGTTAGAATTTCCGTGGACCCTAGAAGCCCTACAAGATGGCAGTATAGCCCAACAAAGCAGCCATAACTACGGTACAAGGCAGTTCCAAGGGAGCTGTGGGATCTGCCGGGACAGTGAGAGGACCCTGCTATAACTGTGATCAACCCAGCCATTTTTCAAGGTTTTGTCCGTACCCACCCAAGAAGTAGTAGACTTATAATGCTAGAGTGCATAGTACGACAGTGGATGAAATTCCAGAGGGAGAGCCCATCACTGCTGGTAAGTTTCCTATCAACGAAAACCCTGTAGTTGTTCTATTTGATTCTGGATCATCGCATTCTTTTATGAGTCAAGCATTTGCACAGAAACATGAACAACTATGCACAGAACTAGGTTATGGTTACCGTATAAGTTCAGCAGGGGCTGATGTTTTGACCAACCGGATAGTTCGAGGGGCAACCCTTGAGTTAGGTAGCAGGAAGTTCCAAGTGAACTTAATAGTTATGCCTGGATTAGTTTTGGATGTCATTATAGGGATGAATTGGATGAAGGATTGGGGAGCAGTCATAGATACTAGAAGTCGAGTACTTACCCTTAAGGATCCCCTAGGTGAGGGTACTTTCCAAGTACCATTGCCTCAGAGAACAGACCTTATAAGTGTTACATGTGCTACGACAGTCATTCCTATTCATCAGATTCTGGTAGTGTGTGAATTTCCGGATGTGTTCCCGGATGAGCTACCTGGTCTTCCGCTGGATAGGGAGATTGAGTTTGGAATTGAGTTAGTCCCCGAAACGGCTCCGATTTCAAGGAGACCCTATCGGATGCCTCTAGATGAACTAGCTGAGCTGAAGAAGCAATTAGAAGATTTATCAAAAAAGGGGTTTATTCGACCAAGCAAGTCTGAATGGGGATGTCCCGCCTTGTTTGTGAAGAAGAAGAAAGAGGGCACTTTGAGAATGTGCGTAGATTATAGGCCACTCAACGCTGTAACCATAAAGAATAAATATCCCTTGCCTCATATTGATGTTCTATTTGACCAATTATCCAAGGCTAAGGTGTTCTCAAAAATAGATTTGAGATCCGGTTATCATCAAATCAAGATTAGGCCACAGGATATACCAAAAACTACATTTTCCACCAGATACGGGTTGTATGAGTATCTTGTCATGTCCTTTGGCTTGACAAATGCTCCTACATACTTTATGTTTTTGATGAATACAGTTTTCATGCCAGAATTAGATAAGTTTGTGGTAGTGTTCATCGATGACATTCTGGTGTACTCCGAGAACGAGAAAGATCATGAAGAGCATCTGAGAACTGTCTTGACCAGACTTAGGGATCATCAACTGTATGCTAAGTTTAGCAAATGCGAATTCTGGTTGAAGGAAGTTCCTTTCCTTGGTCACATTCTGTCAGAGAATGGGGTTTTAGTCGATCCAAGTAAGGTGCAAGAAGTTATGAATTGGAAAGCACCGACCACAGTTCCTGAGATTAGAAGTTTCTTAGGACTAGCCGGTTATTACCGTCGCTTTATACCAGACTTTTCGAAGATTGCCAAACCGATGACAAGTCTCCTATAGAAGGATCACAAGTTTGTGTGGACAGAGGAGTGTGAAGCAGCTTTCCACACTTTGCAGAAACTATTGACCACTGCTCCTATTCTCACACAACCAGATATCGAGAAACCATTTGATGTGTTTTGCAACGCATCAAAAACTAGATTAGGCTGTGTTCTTATGCAAGAAAGGAGAGTCATTGCTTATGCATCACGTCAATTGAGAAAGCACGAGGTCAACTATCCAACACATGATCTTGAAGTTGCTGCAGTTGTACATGCCCTAAAAATTTGGAGACATTATCTACTTGGTAATGTGTGCAATAT
Organism: Miscanthus floridulus; assembly: GCF_019320115.1. NCBI lineage: Eukaryota > Viridiplantae > Streptophyta > Magnoliopsida > Poales > Poaceae > Miscanthus > Miscanthus floridulus. The sequence continues at coordinate 75,516,576 of NC_089585.1, forward strand.
TTTCATAGATCACAAGAGTCTTAAGTATATCTTTACCCAACCAGAGTTAAACATGAGATAGCGCAGATGGTTGGAATTGATCAAAGATTACAACTTGAATGTGCAACCATTACTTAAAGATGGGTTCGATCTAATGCATCCTACTGTGTTACATATTATTCAGATTAGTTGCTCTTTGGAGAGTAAGATAATAGAAGGCCAGAAAACCGACAAGGGGATATTCCACATCAAAGAGAAAATAAAAGAAAAGCCGTCTCAACACTTTAAAGTAGATGAACAGGGCGTGTTGTGGTTTGACGACCGTCTTGTGGTTCCCAAGGATCGAGAGCTTAGGAATAAACTCATGGATGAAGCTCACCTTTCTAAGCTATCTATCCATCCCAGAAGTAGTAAGATGTATCAAGAACTAAGATCTCGTTATTGGTGGACCAAAATGAAGAAAGAAATTACAGCATATATTGTCAGATGTGACACATGTTGTCGAGTGAAAGCCATTCACATAAAACCTGCTGGTATGTTGTAACCCTTATCAGTCCCTAGTTGGAAGTGGGACGATATAAGCATGGATTTTATCACGGGTTTGCCCACTACTCAAAAAGGACATGATTCGATTTGGGTAATTATGGACCGTCTTACCAGGACCGCTCATTTCTTGCCTGTCAAAACAGATTATCGACCACCTCAATATGCCGAGAAGTATATCGCAGAAATTGTGAGGTTGCATGGTATACCAAAGACCATAGTATCTGATCGAGGCTCACAGTTCACGGCTCACTTTTGGGAACATTTACACAAAGGCTTAGGAACTAGTTTGATTCATAGTACCGTTTCTCATCCTCAGACAAATGGTCAGACTGAATGAGTGAATGCTGTTTTGGAGGATATGTTAAGAGCCTGTGTATTGTCTGCTAAGGGATCATGGGAGTCATGGTTACCGTTAGCTGAGTTTTCTTATAATAATAGTTATCAAGAAAGCATCAAGATGGCCCCATTCAAAGCTTTATATGGCAGAAAATGTAGAACACCATTGAATTGGGTCAAGCCTAGAGATAGAAGGTATTATGGCATTGACTTTGTAGAAGAAGCCGAGAAGAAAGTTCATATTATTCAGCAGAATATGAAAGCAGCCCAATCACATTAGAAAAGCTATGCAGACAGAAGAAGGAGACCCCTTGTGTTTGAAGTTGGTGACTATGTTTATCTAAAAGTCACGCCAATGAAGAAGAAAAGGTTTGGAGTCCGAAGAAAGCTTGCTGCGAGATTCATAGGACCATACAAGATCTTGGAACAAAGAGGTCCGGTAGCCTACAAGTTAGAGTTACCTAAAACAATGAGTACTATTTTCCCAGTTTTCCATGTATCACATCTCAAGAAATGTTTGCGTGTTCCAGAGGAAAGAATAGAACCTCGAGGTATCCAACTCAAATCAGATTTGGTGTATCATGAGCAACCAGTCCGGGTGTTAGACACTAAGAAATGTGCTACTCAGAATAGTGTGGTGAAAACATACAAGATACAGTGGGATCGTCATGATGAGGGAGATGCAACTTGGGAAACAGGAGAGTATCTACAAAAAGCTTATGAAGACTTTTATAACAAATGGTTTGTAACTCAAGTCTCGGGATGAGATTTTTATAAGGGGGGAGGGCTGTAACACCCCGGTGTTATGCCTACATTTAGGCACTGCATATCATACATCATCAAGCATTCTAATCACACATGCCTAATCATGTAAATAACAATTGAAACACTACTTCGAAACATTTGAAACATGTGTGAAACCTGAATATTGCATACACCTGTTTAAGAGTTGTTTTGCCCTGATTTTGCTTACTAGGTTAGTAAAACATGTTTGGCTACTATTGTAAATCATCTAGCAATGTTTAGTTCAATTTTTGGAGCAAGGTTTGTATTCAAATTAATTCAAAATTTTGCTTCCAAAGTAATTTCCCGAAAATTAGGGTTTTGAGTTAAACGTGGACTTTGATCTTACAATTCAAAATCTAGAAAGAATTTGGCTATGGTCATAAAAGAAAAGTTGTAGAAAATTAAATTCTGATCAACTTTCATTTTTGGTACATTTTCAAAAGATGTCATTTTCTTGCTCAAAATAATGTTTGAAAGTTGGCATTTAAAAATTCCTTGAAAATATATTTGAAAAAGGGCTTTTTCTCCTTCATGGGCCGCCGCCTCGCTTCTGGCCCATGGCCAAAGTTGGCCCAGCCAGCCTCCCGTGCGCGCCTCGCCTCGCTCGGCCCAGCCTAGCCCAGCACCGCGCCGTGCCTGGCCTGCCTCCGCGCGCCTGCCCGCTGACGCGCCGCGCCGCATCGTGCCCGACCGCGGCAGAGCTTGCCCGCCGCGTGGCGGCCATGCGCCGTCGACGCCGCCGCATGTCGCAGCCAGCCTGCGCCCACGCCCACACGCCCGCCTACACCTGCTGGAGCCGGTGCGCTCGCTCACTCACTCCCGCGCTGCCTTTCCTCTCCGCCAGAGCCGAGCGCCCGTAGCTCTACCCCTCGCCGCGCCACCGCACCCGCTGGCGAAATCCACCATGGCTCCTCCACCTCGGCCAGCAATCATGCGCCCGCAGCTCCGCCTTGCTCTCCTTAAAGTCATGCTCGCGTTTGCGCCACCTACCGAGCTCAGGTAGAGCCGTCTCAAGCCTCGCCACCGCCGGCCATGGCGCCACCGTGCTCGGCCGCCATGGAAGGCCCCTTCCTCCTCTTCTCCAACCCCGCCTAGCTACCCTACTGCATTCGCCAGCTTCTTGCGCATCGCGTGCACCCGCTATCTCGCCCTGTCTCGGCCGGGAATGGCCGCCGACCTCGTGGCCGAGCCACGCCGCCGCGCCAGCGCAAGCGCCGGCGTGGCCTCTGCCTCAGCCAGCCAGGCCGAATGGCCGTGGGCCGATGCCCTGCTGGGCCATCTTCCCCCTCCCTTGCGCTCGGGCTGCACAGGCCAAAAGCAGTCGTGGGCCGCCTAATCCGTTCGGGCTGGCCCAGTAGCGATTGAATGATTTGTTTTCCATTTTTCTTTATTATTTGAAAATAGAAATGGTTTGAAAAATGTTTGGATACTCAAAGTTGCTCCAAATCTGTTGAAATAAATTTGTCTAGGTTCCTTATCATCAGATCTACTTGGGAAAATTATTGCATGTCATTTTTGAAATACTTTTCTGTAGAATTTTATTTAATCATGTATATTGCTGATAACTTGAAAAATATGTAGAAAAATCTATAGGCTTCAGAAAAATATGATTCCAAGTTTGTTAATCTTCTTATGTCATGTATTTCCTAGGAAAAATATGTTTCATGCATGTGTTGTGGGAAAATTTTGAGGTGTAGTTCAAGTACCTTTAATGGTTGATTTTTGTTATTTTAGCTAGAGAGCAAACTTTGTATAAAACATGCATGTGATAAATTTTGTACAGTCATTGTATGCTATGAAGAACATAGGAAAAATACTAACTCTGTTGTTTGACACTTTTCACAGTACAAAGTATTTTCATGTACAAAATCATGCCATAGCTTGTTATTTTTGTGTAGGCTAATCCACTCATTCAAATATCATGAAAATCTGTTAGTAAACTACTTAGGGTAGTACTATGCTGTAGTAATTTTCTAAGATTTTTCTAAGCAAGAAAAATAGAGGTTGCTATTCAAACCTATTATTAATTAGGTTTTAATTAAGTGTTGCTTTTTGTGGGATTTAAGAAATTAGTAAAGCTTTGGTGTATCTTTGAAGCATTTAATAAAATGTGTTGAATTAACATATTAGTAGTAGAAGAGAATGCAGTAGATGACATGTGCTTGTAGTATATTTTCTTGGATGATGTTGACTACCTTGCATTCAAACATATCCATTGTATTCATCTCATCCGATGCACCGATTGCATAAGCACTTACGCACATTGCATCATATAAGATCGCAAACCGAGAACCCAGTTGTCATACCCGAGGATCCTGAGGAGCAGTTCGAGGTGCAGTCGCAGGAAGTGCTAGAAGCCGACGAGGAGGACGTTGAGGAACTTCCGGAGTGCCTCGATCACCGTTCGAGCTCCTTCGAGAGAGGCAAGCCCCGGAGCATTTTTCTCCTAGTTTGTAATTATTAAATTAAATGCTTTACTTTAATTGATGCATTATGTTCAAGAGTTGTTTGCAACCGTTGCTGCATTATACCTTGTCTATCTTTGTTATACTATATCCTTGTTACCCGGGTAGATTCCCTGTCACCTGCGAGCTATAGGTGGTTACCTAGATCTGCTTGGATGACTATGAAGTCATGGTATAACTAAGTGTTAAATGAAGTTGAGACCGGATGGAGACTTGTAGAGTTTTGGACTATAGTGTTTCCATCTGTGTCGATTAAGGACCGACCGTTGTTGGGCCTTGAGTCATGTTGAACGCATGCCTTATATTTAGCTGGCCGGATAAAGTACCTTCCGACCGCGAAGGTGGGAGATTTTTTAGGCCGAGTAGATTGCCCGCAGCGCACTGTGCCGGAGCAGGTGTGGTAGGACACGGGGGCGAGATGATAAGACCAAAGTGCAGTCGGTCGGCCCCCGGGTACATGTGGTTCCTGGCAAACTCGAGATACCTAGAAAGTTGACTCGATGATCAATATCTCACTTTAGCGGGTGAGTGAGGTTTGTGTAAGGAATAAATCACCAGCTGGTTAGGAATCGATTCGAATCGCCATCGCTCCTGGATAGTGAGCACTTGACTTGAGTTACTTCATCATAGTAAATGTTTATGGAACACTAGGGACAGTTATAGTAAATATGACAGTATGGAAGTTGTTAATGATCATTGGTTATCATTATCTGCTTAATCACATGTTTGCTCTAGTATAGGTGCAAATCTAGTCGATAGGTTAATAATAATTAACTTGGCAATAATGCTTTTGAAAAGGGTCTTGAAATGCTAAAAATGCTTCTTTTGCAAATGAGTCAGCTACCCTACTATAAAGCCCTTCATAATCCTTGGTGTCATTTATTTTCGGTTATGTCGGGTAAGTCTAGCTGAGTACCTTCTCGTACTCAGGGTTTTATTTCCCACTTGTTGCAGATGGGCAGATGTATTACGGCTACTGTATCAACTGCCTTTATCCTGTGATGGGTGATGCTTAGGACCATGGGCATAGGTCATTCCTTACTGTCTCATCTAATGCTTTTAGTTGGAGATGATCATTCGCTGGCACTATATTTGAACTCCGCGTGAGTGTGTGTGTGGTTTGAACAAATGGCTTCCGCTACTTTTATTCGAACTTGTTTTGTAATAACTATGTTGAAACTCTAATGTATCTGAGATTAGTGAACTTTTATGTAATATGTGATGGTGACCAGCTAAACTTATTACGATCTTGGCTAGAATGGAAGTTGGTTTGAAATCTTCGTGATTTCACGGACTACCGGGTTATACGGGCTTAAGTTTGCTAAATCGTCTGCTCTGGCAGATGATTTAGCTTACTTAATTTCATATAATTGGTCGGTTCTGTTATACCACCTAAAGAATTCCATTTATGGATTAAAACAAGCTTCAAGACAGTGGTACTTAAAGTTTGATTAGACAATAATGAATTTTGGGGTTAAATAGAATATAGAGGACAATTGTGTCTATGTAAAGTTTAAGAATGAGAAGTTTATCTTCCTTGTCCTGTATGTGAATGATATCTTACTTGCTAGTAGTGATGTCAGTCTACTATTGGAGACAAAGAAGTTTTTGTCCTCAAAATTTGATATAAAAGATCTTGGTGAAGCTTTGTTCGTTCTAGGGATCAAGATTCACCGAGATAGAAGTAAAGGGGTATTAGGACTGTCACAAAAGACATACATAGAAAAGATCTTAAAGAAATTTAGTATGCACAAATGTAGTCCCTCATCTGCTCCTATAGTCAAGGGCAATAGATATGAGAATTTTCAATGCCCCAGGAATCAGTATGAGATCGATCAAATAAAAATGGTTCCATATGCTTCAGCTGTCGGAAAGCTTGCAATATGCTCAAGTATATACATGCCTGACTTGGCATTTATTACCGGGTTACTTGGCAGATTCCAGAGCAATCCTAGAACAGAACACTAGAAATTGGTAAAGAAAGTCTTGCATTATTTGCAAGGAACGAAAAGTCTCATGAATGACATATAGAAGATCAGATTCACTCCATATAGTGAGATATTCAGATTCTCATTATACAGGAGATGATAGAAAATCCATGTCTGGGTATGTATTCACTCTCGTAGGGGGAGCTATTTCATGGAAAAGCTCAAGGCAAACCGTCACTACATCGTCCACAATGTATGTCGAGTTTGTAGCATGTTATGAAGCAACGGGGCAGGTGAACTGGCTAAAGAAGTTCATACCCGGTTTGAAGGTGGTTGACGACATCTATAGACCACTTAAGTTATACTGTGATAATAATTCGACAGTACAGTATGCTCACAACAATAAGTTAAGTGGTGCTGCCAAACACATTGACATAAAGTATTATGTTGTGAAAGATAAAGTCCGGGATCATGTCATAAGTCTTGAGCATATAAGTACCAAAAAGATGCTCGTGGATCCGCTTACAAAAGGCTTACCACCCAACGTGTTCAGAGAATATGTAGCCAGCATGGGTTTAAGGGAAAGCCTATAATTCCTAGATAAAAGAAGGCCCAAAGTTAAGTATCTATTTCAGAATAGAGTGGTATATTGTAGTTGTTAAATCTATCGGCAATTGACCATGACGATGAAACATGCTCTATGCACTAATCTGTAATGGAATGAACAAAAGTAAATAATACGAAATTAAAAGATGGTAGGAGATCAAGGGGAAGATTGTTAGACTGATCTCTAATCTCAAACTAGGCCCAATGGCCTAGTTGGGCCTTTGATCCACGCCCTGATCGGGGGGTGCCCAGCCCACTATGGCTGGAGGGCCCATGTCACACTGCGCAATAAATAGAGGTGGGGGTCGACGGCTTTGAGTATGAGGTTCGCCTGAGCCGAGCTCCCCACCAAAACCTAAACCCTAATTCTAATCAGAGAGGGGGCGCAGCCAGTGATGGGAAGCCACCAGCTACGTTGCCCTGCTCCACTAATGTCGACGACTTCATCATCCTCTTCACCGACTGTCGCTGGCCTCGCGCAGACACCGGCACAACAACCATGGCCGACGCCTCTGGATCGAAGGCCTACGATGGTCGGTAACCTAGCACTATTCCTCTCTCTAATCTCTGTCTAGTAAATGTACTAGGACATATTATCCATTTACAAGATGTATCTGGCTAGATCTATGACTATGTGATTAGAATAGATCAACAGTGAGTTCATTATTTCAGTGTGGTATTTGCCGAGACGAGAACTTCTGGTGGTATTTTACAATTCTCGTATCTTTCCAGACTACAGAGCTAATTTTCGCTCACTTATTATTCCACCAGTTTTTTTCTTTACATTGATTATGAGTTGTGACAGATTCATGCACCTGAAGTCTACTAAGCAGCTGACAGCGAAAGAAGATGCCATGCTAATCGATAAAGTGGAACGACATAAACAATTAGGTTGTTCACTTGTAATTATAATTATAACAGTCAAGACTCAAGAGCAACCATGTGGATGTGGCTCACCAAACACAGGATCACACCCCATAGGATCACACGATGGTGATTGTTAAAGTATGAATGTAAATGAACAAGATTTTGGGAGAACTATCTATTTCATTGATCTCTGAAATATATTTATACAAGTGAAGGGGTGTCACGAAGGGACACGACTGTTCCCAAAGGACATGCCCTTTGAAGTAAAACTAACTATCTAATCCTATCCACTAATCTTGTAATTGATGGATAAGATCACTTCGTGAACATGTGTCTGTTCATGGCGTCGTTGATGAGATCACCGAAGGGGTGTCTGTTAAGAGACACCGTTTTGTAACACCCCCCCTTGATCGAATCTTCCTTGAGATCAATGCAGCTGTAAGCTGAATTCCTCGAAAACCCCTATGGGAAAAATCTGAGGAATATATGATATGCCATAAAAATTCCTTTAAACCTTATTGGAAAATAAGGAGAAAATAGCATATTTATTTGTGATTTAAGTAAACCACTATGTCATTGGTATCCCATTAAAAACCCCAATGGAGAAAAAATATTGGAGATACGACATAAAGATAACTCCTCCAAAAACCTTTTCAGAAAAAATATGAGGAGCAATATAAAGTGATATATCGCTAAAACTCCTATAAAACCCCAGTGGGAAAATTAGAAAAAAATATGATGACATATTATTGGTATTGCCTCTTAGGATAACTCACATGAAAAAACTTCTTAGGGAAAAACCATGAATGAGTTGTGAGGGCAATATGTGTCTTTGATATTTCCCACAAAAACCCCGGTGAGGAAAATAGAAAATATGACACATGCTTGTGTTAATATTACCTCATTAAAAACTTTGACAAGAAACCTTGTAAGTAAAACTTGTGAAAGAAAATAGTATAATATGATGCTAGTACAGGTCAATATTTAGGAGATGTCTCCCCCTGATTCTAGCAAATCTCGAAGTCACCGCATACCAATTCCATATACCAATTTTTGAAACATAGAAGTTGGTAAGGACTTAGTAAATAGGTCAGCGAGATTATCACATGACTGGATTTGCAAGATGTTTATTTCCCCACTTTCTTGTAATTCATGGGGATAAAACAGTTTAGGAACAATATACTTAGTGATATTGCTCTTTATGTAACATGTCTGCATCTGTGTAACACAAGCAGAATTATCTCCATAGATAATTGTAGGTGATTCAATTAAACCAATACCACATGACTGTTGTATGTGGTTAATCATTCTGCGAAGCCATACACATTCTTGTGATGCCTCGTATAGAGCAATAATTTCAGAATGATTAGTAGAGGTCGCCGTTAGAGTCTGTTTAGAAGATTTCATGAAATAGCTGTACCACCATGTAAGAATACAAATCCAGTTTGGGATGGGGACCAGATAAGTAACCAACATCCGTGTATCCAATCATATTGGGATCATGATTTCTCTTAAAGAGTAAACCAAGATCCTTTGTGCCACTAAGATATATGAGGATATGCTTCGCTCCTGTCTAATGACGGTGAGTTGGATTGGCACTATGTCTAACTAGTATGTTCACTGCAAATGCGATATTAGGCCTGGTGCAATTTGCAAGATACATAAGTGCTCTAATGACACTAAGATATGGAACCTTGGTCCCAATATCTTTTCTCTAAAATCTCATGGTCTAAATGGATCTTTCTTTATTTCTAAAGAACGAACAACAATCGGGGTTTTATTATGATATGATTTGTCTATATTGAATTTCTTCAATATTTTCTGGATATATGCTGATTGATGCACTAAAATCCCTGAAGGACGATGCTCAAGTTGTAAGCCTAAGGCAACATTTGGTCTTACCCAAATCCTTCATCTCAAATCCACATGATGGAAATTGTATCTCAAATGATTGCATAATTATTTCTATATCATGATGATATCAAAATAACCAATATGCACAATCATGCTTAATTATACACAATGTATGTTGCGATTTGTATTTGGATTCAGAATATGAAGTCCATTGGGACTTATACGTCCGAATCTATCAAATTCATTTGATCCGCCAATTAGTGAATTTGGAAAACTTCATTTTCACACATACCATGGGGTATGCTATGTTAGAGCATCTCCTACAGGTTAGCTAAAAATAAATGCTAAATCTCTTGATTTAGCCATCATGTAAAATAGAAAAGCCTCTCAAATACATGATGGCTACAGTAGCCTAGCTAAAGATGCTCCTTTTGTATAATTAAATGGGCCAAGACGGACCTGAAGGTCCTTGCATTGGCTGCCAGGCCTGCTAGCAAGCAAACGCACGCACCACTGCCGCCAGGCCTAGTCGCCAGCAATGCACCCACCAAGCCTGCTCGCAAGCGCAACACGCGCACCACCGCCGCTGCTTGCAAGCAACGCACGCACCGCCGCCAGGCGCAAAGCACGCCTTGGTACGGCTGTCCCTGTGTGGCCAGCGCCGTTCAGGTGCAACGGTGTAGCCGAGCAGCAGCCGCAGTGAGCACTTCATGCATTCAGATTTTGTCAGGTGAATCCATCAGCCGAGCAGCAACCGTAGGTGTGTAATGGATTCTGAAGCCTGAGTTCAATCTGCTGAATGAAGTGGTCGATTCATCGTCTTCGGATGATGACGATGAATTGTATATTACCGCTGCAGACATAGTAGCAACGGATATTGGCAATGAACCACGTCATCGTGGTTCCGTTGAGGGACATCGTGTAATAAATCGTGATAGACAGTCAGGGCACGTGAGACTTTATCGAGACTATTTTTCAGATGATCCTACATACGGGCCAAATTATTTCAGGAGCAGGTTTGCATGTACCCTATTTTTTTCAATTGTACCTTGTATATATATTCGATTGTCGCCTAATTAATTTGTCTTCTTGCATAGATTTCGAATGAGGCAGTCATGTGTTTGTCCTGTATAATGAATGCTATCGAGGATCATGACGACTATTTTGTGCAAAAGAGAAATGCAGCTGGTACCCTAGGACTTTCTTGTTTGTAGAAGGTTGTGGCGGCATTTCGGATGATAGCTTACGGAGTAGCGGCTGATGCTACGGATGACTATGTTCGTATTGGTGAGAGTACTGCTCTAGAGAGTTTGAGAAGGTTTGTCAGAGCTGTTGTTCATATATTTGGGCATGAGTACATGAGAAAGCCTAATGAACATGATACAGCTAGATTGCTTGCAATTGGTGAGAGAAGAGGTTTTCCAGGTATGCTTGGTTCCATAGATTGCATGCATTGGACCTGGAAAAATTGCCCTGTTGCATGGCAGGGTATGTACGTGGGGCACAAAAAGGATCCTACAATTATACTAGAAGCGGTTGCTTCTAAAGATCTTTGGATTTGGCTTGGTTTTTTTTGGGATGCCGGGCTCGCATAATGATATCAATGTTCTCCAAAGATCTCCTGTTTTTGCAAGGCTTGCTGAAGGTGACGGTCCACAGGTTAACTATAACATCAATGGAAACAATTATACAATGGGTTATTATCTCGCAGATGGCATATATCCATCTTGGGCCACTTTCGTGAAGACCATACCAGAACCTCAAGGTAACAAGAAGAAATATTTTGCTAAGGCACAAGAAGCATGTAGAAAGGATGTTGAAAGAGCGTTTGGGGTTCTACAAGCTCGCTTTGCTATTGTTCGAAGACCAGCTCATTTGTGGGATGAGGACACGCTTGGAGAAATCATGAACGCTTGTATCATTATGCACAACATGATTGTTGAGGATGAGGGGGATGATGAAGATGATTTCAATTACGACGATATGGGAGAAAAGGTGACAGTATCCCATGATAGTACCCCTGAGCTCGATGCTTTCATTCAAAATTACAAGAACATCAAGGACAAGGAAACACACACACAACTTCAGGCTGATCTTATTGAGCACTTGTGGCAAAATTATCCAGATTTATACAATAATACCATTAATGATTGATTTCAATTGTCATTGGACTGTAATGATGCCATGATTATAATTATTGTAGAATGTTATGATTTACAATGTAGAAAACAACCAGCACAATGTTTAAGAAATATGGTACTCAGTACAATATGATAATTTATCTAATTTTTTATACGCCGTGCAAGTATGTCATTCTGGAGCTGTTCATATAGTAGCTGCTGTTTGGTGGACATGGTACTCGTATCGACATTGATAATTCTCTCTTCTTCAAGGTTCCTCTCGAACTCAAATTTGTCTTTCTCAAGTCTGATTCTTTCTTCCTCGATTCTGTTCCTTTCTTCCTCGATTCTGATCCTTTCTGCTTGCAATGCAAAGGCTTTTTTGCACCTCTCCTCTTTTTTCAAATCCTTCTCTATGTCAGCCTCTTTCTTCTTTGCCAACAAATAATCCAATGCTTCGATGCTGGAACGTTGTCGTAATTTGTCTTTCTCCTTCTTCTTCCCTATAGGTCTGTCCACTATAGACATTGCTGCCTGACTCTCTTCACCATTCGCAGTGACAACTAATTGTGCAGCTGCTACAGGACTTGAATTCACCATGGTCTTTTGCTTTTTCCTTGAAGTCGTTCCACAGGGATTGCTTCTATTTTTCCACTTGGCCTTGTCTTTCAATTTTTCCCAGCAATGGAGGTAAGGGAAATTCCGGTGCTGCTTGTCCTCAGACTTGAACATTTTTAATGCATTTTTTTCCTGCAAATTCAAACACATAGAGACTGCATGACATAGAGAAACATCATATACAATTTGAAGGGCAAGGTCTATTATCTTTACCTTATCAGCGAAAGATAAACCACTTTGATTTCTAGCCTCTATCTTTGAAACGCAACCAGCATATAAGTTCACATCATGTAGAATACCAGACCACTGGCTCATTAGGGAGCTTTGCGTTCGATCAGAATCAAATGTCTTGTTTATATGAAAGTAATCATATATTCTTTTCCAATAAGTCAAACGTGATTGATCAACTCCATGCACTGGATCCAAACTCACATTTAGCCATGCTGAGACCAACATTTCATCCTCGTCTTTACTGAAATTCTTGGACCTTTTCTGACTCCCTTTGACACTTGCTAGGGCCTCATCACATGCTGTCGTTTCATTAGGAGTTGGGACATTATCAGACAAAGCAGCAAGATTACAACCCCTTGTAATTATGTTGGTAAAAGATCTTTCCGAATCCATGGCGCCTGTGAAAAGAAACCACAGGGACAATCAAGATCATAGAATGAAATACCACAGTGAAATGCCACAGTGAAAAAATACCATAGGCAATGAGAATCAATACGACAATGTCAGTGGTTTGAATAAAAAGGGCAGTTCAGAACTAACAAGGTTACCTACTACACTAGAGAAATGCAGGCAGTATCATCAGGCAATGGGTAAACCTAAAATAAGTGGACATCCCAAAGAGTTAAACGATTTTAATTTTAACTAGTTTCCCAAGTCAAAGTAATTACAAATAGACAAGCACTTTCCAGCCAGCCCACTCAACATGGAATATTTCTAAAGTACCGCCAAGTGGAAAGACCACGACAGACAAGTAGTGCTAAATAAAAAATCATGATATAAAAGGATCATCTTAAACTGATAAATCAGATAGGGAAACAACTTATGAATGAAATAATGCTTCCAAATAAAAAGAATCTGTTTGTGTCAGGTTAAAGCATATCGCCTAATCCTAGGTACAAACTGTACGCAAGGATTGCAACTTGAACTCTTGAAGCTTGACTGATCACTCCGGTGCGACTCATCAAATGGTAGTGCAGACAATTGACTATGTTAGCCACAAGACGACGTTGAAAGAACAAACCCCAGGCAATGAGAATCAATACGACAATGCCAGTGGTTAGGGAAAGAGAATCATATATTATACAAAACCATCTTAGCTAGTTCTCAGGTTGCCAGTTTTCTCATGAAGGGCTAGCTAATATTGCACAAATCATCTAAACTGGTTTTATCGATTCAGTGTAAATTAAAGTAAATCAACTTAGCCAGTTTTACTTTGGCTAAACTTCAGTAAGTACAGTAGTTTGTATCATGACTTATATATCTATCTCCAGTTCTCCACTAGACCTGCGAGACAACAGTATTGACCTGCATTCTAATCAACTAAACATCTTAGGGTGTTGAAAAAGAGGACTAGCAAGAGTGGGTGACTCCTTTAATACATTTTACAGTGAAATACCATAGTGAAAAAAATACCACAGTGAATAAAATTACTAAACATACTGAAATACACAAGCTCTAGTTCAATAAATAAATTTGTAAATATGCACAATCACTACCTTCACTTTATTGCAACTAGTCGAATTCTACTATCTGAAATTAGCAAGAATGCTTTCATGATTCCTAGCTCACCAATTCTGAGTTCACAAGAATGCTTTCATTCACAAGTAATTGCCAAGAATGCTTTCATTCACAAGTACAGAGATGACTAAATTCAATGTGCTGCATAGGAAGATGACTAAATTCAATATGCTGCACAGCTACAGAGATTCAACTGAAAAACAAACTGAAGATTAAAAAACTACTATTGATAGCAAATTAGACAGTCACTTGAACAAGTTTCACAAAAATCTAACCTCAACTCATTATATGCACAGTTCATGATTCATAGCTCACCAAATCTGAGTTCACAAGAATGCTTTCATTCACAATCAATTGCCAAGAATGCTTTCATGTACATTTCGAGTAGGCTTCATTATTAAAAAACAAAAAAAATTGGATCTAGGTATTTGGAACTCACCGGAATACATGCCAGACAAGGGGGCTGATGCAGCGGGGGCAACATTGGGAGGAAGAACTCCACGCCGCAGCCCAGGTACCCCTGCTCTTTGTAACCAAGGCAACGACGGCAACTGATGTTCCTCCCAACCGCTGGCCACCGAGAAGATGGGGAACGACTGGAGCTCAGAAGAATTGGGGTCCCCGTGGCCGTGGCTCCCAGACATCAGATCCGCTTCTGATTGTGCCTGCGACATGGTGCCTCCGCACGATTCCGAGGTCCTTGAAGGGATCCGCGTCGAGGAGAGAGGAAGACGCAGGTGCCGAGAAGAAGAAGCGTGGGATGGGAAGAAAAACAGGAGAAGGACAGGGGGGCGCACATGGGAGGGGGAGAGGCTGGCGCGCGGAGAAGGAAATCGAGCGTGGGAGTGGCGAAGCCTATGCGCGGGATTCCATTGCCGCCGCGGCGCGGAGAAGAAAAACGAGCACGGGAGAGGCGAGCCTGAGCGCGGGATTCCATTGGCGCCGCGGGATAGCAAGCGAGTCTCGCATGGGAAAATTGGCCAGCAACGACTTCGAGATGGTGAGCGTTGAAAAATAGAACACCGGATAGAAAAGCTATTGGATAACTTTTTTGGGCCACAATAGCTATAATAGCATGCACAAATGTATTTAGCCCATCTGTAGGAGATGCTCTTAGGTCTCTATGTGAAACCATATGCTACAAGCTCTCATTGTTCACCACCTTGCTTCTGAAAAGAAACTCTGTGAGGGAAGATATTACTGTGGTAATACTTCTCATCATTGAACAAGAGCAATCTCCTTAATTGCCACCTTTTAGTTTGACCAAATTTGAGTGTGAAGACACTCTGCCTAGGATTTTTGGTCTAGGATCCAGTAAGGTAAAAAGGCAATCTTTGAGGAGTATATGCCGCAACAATTTGTAGTCTTTAAATGATTGATTCAGTTCTTAAAATCAATATAGCATGTGAAAATGTTAACCCTTTTGGACTCCTAGTCATTTCCCATATGGAGTCAGTGTGTTCCAATGTCCCAGGATTAGAATTTGAGTGCACCGTTGATCCGGGTGGATTTTGATCCAGGTTTTGGATGTTCATCCATTTTGGGTGTCTACCAACTTGAGGTTGACTTGGATTTACTGATTTGAAGGATATTGTCCTCGATATCCTCGGACGCTTACTTGGAGCATTATCCTTAAGAGCGACCGTACTTCTCCCCCTCTTCTTTGGAAGTGGGAGTTAAATGGTTTTAATTGGTACCTCCATTCTTTTGGGCGCATTATAAGTTGGATAAGAGAATTTTGTGACACCCTTATTATCAGTAAATGTTTCTGGCAGATTCTTTGCAATATGATACAAATATAAAATATTCTAAACGATTAGGTTTAGAATTTTTGGTACATGGATGTGAGGATTGCTCTTTTGATTCCTGGCATTCTTAATGTGGTATAAATCTCCCCCTAATGCCTGGAATTATCCTCAAATGTGATCAACATACGGGCAATTTATAAATCACCTGCAGAGTTACCTCTTGGGATCCCTAATGCCCATTGGTATGTTGGGGGTGGTGATATGGATATGTGAAAATATACTCGATGCGCAGATGGGAAATGTTTGGCTGCGGCCAAAGTTTCATGTACATACTGCAACGGAGGGAGTTGTATAAGTGTAGCTTGATAAATTTGAATTAATGATGCGGTGTGTAAATCCACATGAAATCAACTTAGTTCTAGTAAATTACAATTCTATTTTAATATGTCATGCAATTTGATTCTCAATAAGAGACTCAATAAAACCATTATTGGTATGGACATAAGGTACTTGATATATTGTACCCAAAAGCCAAACTGTTCCATATAAAATGGATTTGATCCCGTGTTCAGGATAATTTGCTCTAAATTGAAGATTTCGAGCAATGAGTTTAGTATAGTGATGGTTCTCATGACTAAGAGACACACCTAGGACTATATTATGGATGCATAAATGTGCATTACATAGTATCTTTATGGTCCATAAAATGGTAAATAGAGTCACATGTATGTTCTTAAATTTCTTCAAGAAATGTAGTGGCTCATATTGATGCTATGACCAATAGAATTGATAATAATTCTCAAGTTATCTCTATAGTTGAATAACCAAGGCAAATGTGCCAAGTCTTGTTGACATCAAGAGAGAGAATTATTTGTACGCAACATTGGATACATGTTATATATGTGTAGTCAAATCGAACTAAGGATGTTTTGTTTAAGTATTGTCATATCCGTTGTTAAGAGAAAAATACTCCTCTTAGTTGTCATCTTGGGGTTTCCATATGAAAACCACATTGACGGATATCTTTATAATTTTAATTGGGTACATTATGGAATTAGAATACAAGAATGGATTCATGATTATTATTTGAGTACCAATAGGGAGGATGATAGTAGCACGACCAAAGCCCACTATCATGACATCGCGTCAAGCGATTAACAAAATATTTTCTTATCTCTATGTAAGAGTTTAGGAATATTTTGCTTCCCTATATATAGAGTTTGTGGTGCAACTATCCACTAGGCAAAATTCCTCTTTGCATTTGGATTGACTCCCGTATAGGTCTATATATAGCATGAAGAATATAATGACAATCTTTGCAGATATATAGATTTCATACAAGTTAATTAATGGAATATCAAATGTGATGGCACATTATTGTGATATTCAATTGAAATTGATGACAATATTTTATATTACAACACCAAAATGGGACGTAGAAACTAGGTATGTTTGTAAACGGGAGACAAATTTTGGTCCCCAAAATGGATCTAAGCGAAGTAAATTCGATGATCGTGCTCTCCATGCTCATAAGACCCACTTATTAATTAAGTGTTTGGTTGCTACTTGGTTTCTTCATGAAACTTGTTATGAACAACTGGCCTTCCTGGTGGTGTCAGGTTGAAGATAGAAGCGTGCTTCATATCTTTATTGTTGGGCCGGATATTTATGTCCAATGGATTTGTAATACCGATCAATTAAATGTTTCAAGGCATGACATTTCCATGTTGTGTGGCAGTAACATACACAATTGGTACAAAATATGGTTCTGTCATATTTGGGAAATGCCTTGACCCTAAAGAATGCACGGGGCTACTACTTCTTTTTGCGTTAAATCTTACCATTAAAGTTCTATGGATGGCATTATTACATGGCATCGAACTTGTTATGATTCTGAAAATTCAATGTACTTCAGATGATAGAGCATCACTATAATGCTAATGATGATTCATTGATAAGAGTTTATCATACACTTAGACCTGAAGTAATGTAGGAATTAATCTAGAATACATTTGATGAGTAGTGTGCTTTCGCAAAAACGTAATATTGGGGGATATTTTAGAACAACATAATTATATTCTCAAGTTGACTTAAGATCCTATAGATAAAGTTATGGTCAATCATAGTTGGCATTGGACAGAATAACTGCCTTGTGTTGTTTGTATCACTCATTGAAAGCTAGCCATATAGTGCTTCGATTTGCACCCATTGAGATACACATACCTGTGACCTGGATGTATATGGTGTTTTATTTAAATAAAACTCCATATTTAAATTGATCATAAGTGGTGATGCTCTCTTATGAGGAGCATCAAATATTGTCATGAATCCATAGAACATCAAGTTTAACATTACATCCATTGATCATGTTAGATAACGGTGACCATCAAGAGCAAGAGATCAAACTCTTTGCTGGCTATTATTCTAACAAGGTTTAAACCATAGATTTTCTGAATTTACGCTAAGAGTAAATTTAAAATTGCTATGGTGATGTTGTATTAATTAATGCAAAATAAATAGGAGACAAGATCTATCTCACTAATAGTGTAAACCTTATTTATGCTAACACATTAGAGGTAGTCATCATAAAGATATAGACCTCTAATAATATAGACATAGTCTGTTGAACAGTAGATGCCAAGTGGTGTATATAATTTGTATAAACATATTTTAAGGTAGTCATCAAAAGATTGATGTAGACCTTAGTTAATCCACAAACGAATTAGGGTACGTACGTTGAGGATAGTCACTAAGTTGTGGACTTAGTGTAGATCCCGCAGTAGCAACTATGGTGCTACCTCGTGTATGGCCAATAGGAATGCTGATTAATGGTAGTCATCTTGTGAAAAGATGTAGACCATATGTTCCAATTTGTGATGTTGGGTACGCATATTGAGGATAGTCACTAAGAATTTAGTGTAGATCCCACAGTAACAACTATGGCGCTACCTTGTGTATGACCAACATACAATGTGGAATATTTATGTTATATACAAATAATGAGCTAATACACTTAATGAATTTTGCATTAAAAATGTAAGTGCAATAAGCTTTAAATAAAGCATAAATGGGCTTAACATAAAATAAAAATTACAAATAACAAAGTAGTTGCAATACAAAGGTCGTGATAATAATATTACATGTTTATTGGGTTTGTCAATTTGGACAAACATTTTGAACAATGTAATAATAACACATGTTTATTGGGTTTGTCAATTTGAACAAACGCTTTGAACAGTACTAAAAAAATTCCAGAAAATATAGGATCTGGAAAGCGAGTTTACAGTGGTAAATTCATCTGCAGCAGTACATGTCACGATGCAATTCTTGATAACACATGAGTCTCAAAAATACTTATTTACAGGAGGTAAATATTATGCATCATAATGCATTTTAAACCTAAGGTGTAAAATGAGCATTTGCGTGGGGTAAATATAGTACACCGCAGTATGTTAAAACCTAAGGGCTTAAACATAAATCTGAAATACATCAATAATCTATTAGGATTATCATATAATTCATAGGAGAAATAAGGATTTTTATGCAAAAACACACCTCCTTATCCTTTCTCAGGAAGATTACCTTCGAGCAGACGGTTCCCATCCATCCCGTCCCCCTGCCCGGACGAGATGCCGCCGGGGAAGGGGACTCGGACTGGGCCGGCCGTCGCCGCGTGCCACGGTCATAGCGGAGCCACCGTTGCCGATTTGGGCGAACGGGGCACAACCATCGCCGCCGCATGCCAGGGCCTAGCCAAGAACCGCAGCCGGGGTACACGACGCCGCCGTCGCCAGCCGCGAGC
This sequence comes from Miscanthus floridulus, assembly GCF_019320115.1. Taxonomy (NCBI): domain Eukaryota; kingdom Viridiplantae; phylum Streptophyta; class Magnoliopsida; order Poales; family Poaceae; genus Miscanthus; species Miscanthus floridulus. The sequence continues at coordinate 75,535,980 of NC_089585.1, forward strand.
TCGGAGTCGCGCTAGGGTTGCCGGCCGCGACGCAAGGTCGCTGACGTCGGCCGCAGGACGGTCGCGAGTGCGGGGCTTGCGTGCGTGCACGGCCACGGGGGCCAGTACCGCGAGGACGAGGATGCCTGCAACGGGCACAAGGCCGCGCGGGCGGTTCTGTCCGTGCCGCTGCGGTGGTCGCCGGCCACGACGCGAGGCCACAGGCGCGGGGCCACGGCGCGAAGGGCGCCTAGCCTTGGAGTTGCCAACCGCAGGCGGCGCTGCTGGCCAGACGCGGGCTCGCCATCCTGAAGCGTGGACGCTGCTGGGGCTGATCTGAAGACGCCAACCGCCGCCAGGCTTGCCATGGACGTGCAGTTGCGTGCTTCGAAGAGGGACGCCGTGTGGGACAGCCGTCGCTCCAAGCCACGACAACCTCCGTGCAGCGCGGATCGGTACGCTTGCGAAGGGCGGCGCAGAAAAGCAACCGCAATGACGAGTGCCTAGAGGTAAACGATGATGGTTTTACCGTGATTCTTCTTCCTCCGAAGATGTTCTTCATGCGAAGGAGACGTCTGGATCTTTGTTTTTGTGCAGAACGCTGATGATTGAGAACTGAGAACACAGGCGATCTTGCAGCGAGGACCAGCGTGAACTTCTTCGTGCTTGTTCTCTATCTTCGGCGTTGAGTAGCACTGGAATGAAATTTCTCCAGGGATCTGCTTGTAGGCCCATCTCCGAAAGAACAACATCCTTCTCGAGTAAATGCCAATTTGCGATCGTGATTCACTCGGTGGAGAGCGAAAGTGCGTGATAACGTGTTAAAGTATGAATGTAGATGAACAAGATTTTGGGAGAAATGTCTCTTTCATGGATCTCTGAAATATATTTATATAAGTGAAGGGGTGTCACGAAGGGACACGACTGTTCCCAAAGGACATGCTCTTTGGAGTAAAACTAATTGTCTAATCCTATCCACTAATCTTGTAATTGATGGATGAGATCACTTCGTGAACATATATCTATTCATGACGTCGTTGATGAGATCACCGAAGGAACGTCTGTTAAGAGACACCATTTCGTAACAGTGATAAGTCCCTAGTGTCTAAGGTGAAAGGAAAAATAGCTTTGGAATTTAGTTTCTCAACCAAGCATAATCAAAGCTCGTATTTACCATTCTCAATCCAGGCCATGTTTAGTTCCACCAAAATTCAAACTTTGGCACTATATAAAAAGAAGATTCTCCGTCACATTAAACTTACGGTACATGCATGGAGTACTAAATATTAACGAAATCAAAAACTAATTGCACAGTTTGATTGTACTTTGCGAGATGAATGTTTTGAGCCTAATTAGTCAACGATTGAACAACTATTACCAAATACAAACGAAAAACGAAATACGAAATGCTACAGGTGCGCTACGGTGCTCTGAATTCCGGCGACGCCAACTTCGGCCGACAACTAAACAGGCCCCCACTGTGCGAATCTTGATATGCCCACAAATCGTAAAGCAATGAAAAATAGGAAACTGAGCAACCCTCCATCATATTCTACACTTCAGAACATTCTTCCACACGTTTTTGTTAACTGTTATCCATGCCAATTGGCAATTGCCCACCTTGCAGCTGTTTTTCGATTTGCTGATCGGTGATCAGAGAAGCACATTTATGCCGGTTGTTATAGGCTTACTGAATGTAAGATGTGCCACATGTTCAGATACAAAAACACTGTAGTAGCCTGTTCTGTTGCATCTACTTCTCTAAGGTTGGTATGTAGCTAACAGCACAAAGCAATTGAGAATCAGCAAAATGGTATGATTCTCCAGTCTCACCTAACTTGGCCAAAAGATCCGTGGTGAGCACAGTGGAGATGGAAGTGCTTGACACCAAGAATGCTACGTTACTCGGGCTCGCTTGTGGTGTGAACTCACAGCATCTCTAATCCCTTTGCCTGTCACTGCATACGGTGCTGAGGCTACTGGAAGTGAAGGAGACTTGTCAAGGTGTGCGTATCGTTCGTTCCCATTCCAGTACAGAATCAGCCGGTTCGTGCATGAGTGGGACCAGCTGTCACCTGCATAACAAGGTCATTATCTTATCTTGGAATAATCGGTTCAAGTGTCCAGTGCCCATGAAATATTCAGAAGAAATATGTCACTGAACAGAAGATGTAAGCTACAGTCACCCATCTACTTGAAAACCCTTTTTTTCTTTTTCTTTTTTTTTTGGCAAACATCCATCCAGTCCCACTGGAGAAAAAAATTGTAGTTATTGTCATAACTTGGACTATCAGAACTATAACCAGTTTATCAATTTACCGGAACTTAGCCTGTAATACCAGTTTCTTACTGCAAAGGTAGGGAAATGTGGAGATTGTTGGACACGATCTGATTATATAAGTCATATATCCATGTGTGTGTGTTTGGGGGGGGGGGGGGGGGGGGGGGTCTGCGCATTTTACTTTTGTACAAAAATATTGATGACACAAACATGGATACAAATATGAATATGAATGACTGAAAAGAGATCATGGCACCTCCATTCCCCTATGGGAGCTTATTTGGAAATCATGGGCACCTAAGAAATGTCAAATTTTCCTATGGTTAGCAGCTCATAATAGGTGTTGGACTGCTGATAGACTTGCCTGCAGAGGGCTGCCAACATCCAAATCAGTGTCCTTTATGTGTTCAAGAGCAGGAGACAATTCAACAAATTTTGACAAACTGTGTCTTCTGGACAAGTTTGGTAGGCTTCGGATAAATACTTTAATTCCAGGACATTGGAAAAGTGGAGTAAACTCGTTGATCTCCTTGAGAGCATGGATGATTTAGCGACATAGAAATGAGTGTGTTTTTAATGGTGCTGCACCAAGTGTCCAAGTTGTCCTTAGAAGAATTTTTTTAAGGGAGTCTCTGGTGTATGGCTGGTGCAAAAGGTTTGGCACAGCTTGTGGCACCAATTGTCATGGAGCCACAAGATTGCGGTATAGATTGAAAGTTATGTACATCACATATGCTACAACTATACAAAAAGCACAAGATTTTCAGTTTTTTGTGTATGATTTGCCTAGATAATTTCATCCGGCAACATTATCACGGCACCAAAGTTTTGGCTGCAATTAGTAAAAGCTTGCCCATATGCATTTCAGCCGTTTTGACTTAATCACTGGAAATGCGTGCCCAGAAATAAAACAGAAAGGCAACCTTGATAACATAAGCACATAATTAGGAAATTTTTATTGCCAATTTCCTCCTGCTCTGTGAACAATAAAGACCACAAGCATCCAGTACTAATTTGAAGATGAAGGAATGGAGGATTGTAATTGTATGACACAAAACTGACCTAGAGCAAGAGTCAATTGAAATGACCCTTCTGTAAATTTAGTCGTGACTTGGTTCAACAAGACAACCTGCTCAGCAGAACAAGATAAATATGTTAGCCTCATCAAATAGGTAACATACAGTCAGAATTAATACCCTTCATACACATGATGGGTAACTTACTGCCAAGTTATATGTCTTTGCAATCTTCATTAACTTCAATGATAATCCACTTAGCACTCTGGTCCTCAGTGCCAGATCTTCAAAATCTTGTCGAAAGTGGAAAGTAACATTATCAATAACAACTATACGCACCTGCAAAGTAGATAGCCAAATCTTTACTTTTGAACACAAGGTCAGTTGGAGTACATTGCAAAACTGGGAGAGAAAAAACTAGCGTACATTATAATGTCCTGATTGCAAAGAAAAGGTAAAGTATCAAGATAAAAAAGATTGACAACACAACAGAAATAGTTGTGCTAAAGTTAGACTTGAGAAGTCAACTGTTGAAGGAACTCACATCTTTATGCTCTCCGAGGAACTTTTCCAGGTAGTTTATGACTGCAATTTGTTCGGTGTAACTGCATATTCGGAAGTAATAGATGTCCGCCAGGAAATGCTCAGGCTGTAATTGTTTTTGGCCAGAAGAGGACTTCTCATGGCTGTGTGGAAAGTGCTCCAGTATGTCCCTGATACACCCTTCAGCAATCTGGTAGACACGTTCAACCATGAAACTGCCCTCTGTATCTGTTATGATGAAGACAACTGCTATTAGGCTTTCTCAGTAAAGCACTAGATGTAGATGATATGTATTCCTGTGTGAAGCTATTTACCGATATAAACTGCTTTCCCACCAAGGCCACCATATTCCACTGGGATTTGTACATTGATTGCTAGTTGAATCCTGAAGAAAAGATCGTATTTAGTAGGAAGATCTGCTGCGCTTGTATTCATTAGTAAGCACAACATACCCCAGTTGAGTTTTACCAACCCCTGGGACACCACCTGAATAAAATTAGTACTGTGCATTAGGTCAGTCGCTTCAGATACATCGACTGAGAGAATCAAAATTATTAAATTACTTGATAGAGGGAAATTAAGGGCATTTTCTGATCTCTGAACACTAGGAGCGAAGCATGATAGAACAAGAGACACACTAAGCACTACGAATCTTCAGAATAGCACAAAAGTTTGAGAGATCATCAGTAGTAGACATGAAGCAAAAAAGAAGCACAGGTTACATATACACCTAGCTAATTGATTAAAAAATTGCCCAATAGCTCCCATTTGATCCTTGTTAGGAACAGTATTAGAAAGTAAACTAACCGATCTCAGTAACTTCTTTGCAGTGAATCCCGCCACCAAGTATGTCATTGAGGTCACCAGAACCAGTAGTGATGTGTTTCTGTGACTGCTCGTCAGAGAGCATATCCCAAGCATTCTGGGCCCCTGAAATGTAACAGCATCAGGATACGGACTTCTGTTGTGCTCCATTTCTAAAACCTTCAGAACATCAAATAAACCAGCAAAAGTCAGCAGCACAAGGCCAGGACACAGTTTAGGACACGGGTGTACATCAATAGTTCTTTCGCCAAAATTCGAAATTAGTGAGTATGAAATATGATATAGATAATGTATATCCAAGGTTTTAAATCTCCGGCTAAGCCTCTTAGCTGTTGTCCTCCACAACAGCCAAGTGCAGCTATAGCCGTAGATAGCTGCAGCTAAGCGATTTAGCTATTTTTGCAAAAAATATGGGGGAAAAAACACAGAACCTTGGCACAACCTGATAACCATTACTAACTGATTCATAACCTTTACTACTTGAAAGCGTAGATCATATGACAAGTCTAAAACTAAGCCACAATAAAACTAATTGACTAAAGATGTTTACTAAATATCTTTAAATCTTTACTAAAGATGTCCACAACATACAAGCAAAGATGAGAATGCAATGTGAGCAGAGAAGAAACTTGCCAGATTGCTCTCCCATGGTGATTGCCACTTGGAGTTGGTGGTGCTGATTGGGGAAGAAGAGAACTGGAGTGGGGATTTCAGTATCTCACAGCCGCTGACCCGTCGTAGCCGCCTCCACCGCTCGTATCTGCCTCCGCCACCGCTCGTAGCCGCCGTAGGCGGCGCCTCGCAGCCTCCTTTGCCTTGCAGCCGCCGCCGCCACTGCCGCTTGGGGAGAGTCGCGCCGCGCCGCCGTCTCCGGTCCACCGCCGCCTTCGGGGCTCCGGGGACCAGGCGCAGAGTAGGAGTCTGGGAGAGAGTCAAGTGGGAGAGAAGAGTGTCTGGGCGACACGGTTCGGAGGAGGCTATTTGGGTCGCTCGGTAGACCGTTTTCTGGCCCATCGATTTTTAGCTGCCACCAAATGAAGGTCCATTTTAGCGATAATTTGCATAGTGAAAATGTTTGCCGTAACACATAACATATTATTTTATTTATTTTCAGATTTCAAGAAAAAAAGTTTGAGGAAATATTTTTTTACCCTCTTGGTCGTGCCGCTGCCTCCTGGTCATGCCGCATTTCGAGGGCCGCGTCGTCGCCTAGTGTCTCGTGAGCCGTGGGAGAGGAGTCGTGGTCTCAAGGAAGAGAAGAGAGAAATAAGAGAGACCGCTACGAGGAGAGAAGAGATAGCATGCTCTCCAAACCTAGTAATGGATTTTTTGGGCTTCGGACCTCTTAAGAGGTCCGCCTCTAAAATAGTGCCTCTATTAATCAACTTAGGAGGTGGTCAAATTTTGTCGTCTCCGTAACCGCCTCCAAAAACCTTTAGGTGTTTTAGGATCAGGTTCATTTTGTGACCGCTTCCATTAAGAAAATTGGCTATCTCCTAAAGTTCTTTATATAGTAATACTTTTTCCAGTTGTTCTTGAAGTTATTTGGTTGTAGGTACACTTTAGCATAAAACATAAAAATATGTGTACAAATGGCAAAGAAGTTCAACTCCGATCAACACGATAAATCGTTGAAGCACACATAAAGGGTTCAAAGGCCAAATTCACTCCTACACGACCCAAACCAGAGGGATGTAGGCAGGCCTAGAATAACAATTCCATGGTGGGACACCCGACCAAAGATGGACCTCGAAGGAGGCCACCAAGGATCGCCGGATCCCTGGCCTATGGAGGGTTCACCCGAACCCTCTTGGGGTCCAACCGAACCACCCGCCTCTAGGAGCTAGCAAGTTATGTTCATCTTTACTATGTTGTGTTCATGGTTCATATGATATTATGATTGTGTTTGCTCATACTAGTATGATCATATTATCATGTTGGTTACATAGTTTAAATGTTACTACTTTGCAATATGATAGTAGAACAGGTGATTCATACTTGAATATCGGTCTGGCGTGCCCTTGGTTTGCTCTTGTTCTTGCTCGAAGGATATGAGTAGTGTTTGCTAGTGTAAACATGGTGTTTAGACTAGTAGACATCGTCGGATGCAAGGGTGGAGGAAGGGGGGCTGGGGGCCTGGCCTCCTAACATCCTACTAATTCCCTATCATGTACTTAAATACATCCAGTACTACACTCGCACCTTTCACAGCCACGTCGTAACCCACATCGTAGTCCTATTTTGGACTCGGCGGTAAGCTATCGACAGTGATGGTCATAGCCTTCACCGTCGGCATTTGGGACCGACTACGGTGTACACTAACACCGTCGATTGACTTATGATCCGTCCGTGATTAGGTCCTTACTTTAGTCATATTAGAGCATGACCCGGTTGTGGATGTACACTAACACCGTCGCATTGGCAAATGATCCGATTGTGTCGAGGCTATCAAAACCGTCGTGTGGGCACGTCAACCGCCTATGTAGTAGTCACCAGCACCGTTGCCTTGTACTTCGACCCGACTGTCAACAGTGCGGGTTCATTGTCGGTTCGACGGCCGAGACGCCTATGTAGAGGTTAACACCACCGTCGCTTCAGCGTATGATCCGCCAGTACAAAGGTCATGGTCACCATCACCTTGCATCATGATCCACCTTTGATGATCGTTTAGTCGGTGTCGGGTTACTAAACGATTCGACGGTGATACACTTTTATCCCTACCGCATAATACGTATAGCGATGGTGTTGGACGTTTGCACCACCAACGATGGTGGTGGTAGCAAAACAATAAATGACCCTTAATAGCTTACTGAACACAAAGCATACAAATATAATCATTGCATCCATAAACTATATTCTTACAATAATAATGGACGCTTACTATAATATCTTTCTCAACTGTTGTCCTAACACAAGCGGTACATAAATTACAAACTAAAGGTACTAATCTCTACAGACTTACATAACGAAATGACGTAGCTGTGCTCCTCCTATGTGGCACTACTGCTTGCTTGGCAAAAATAAATATAATTAGTGCATCATTCGAATTGGTAGGCAATGCACCATGGAACCCCTCTTCTTCCTCCTAGACAATGCAGGAAAATTGTTCAAAAGTACTCAGGCTCCCCCTGTACAAAGCAGCACAATTAATAATATTCAACACACACACTCCTTTAGTTATGAAGCCCAAATTGACCTATATATAGAAGCAAAACAACTACCTACCTGAACAAAGGCATGACAACTTGTTTGCGGTAATGTAAAGGGAGTGATCAAGAAGGTTATACCACTGTGTAGATGAAGGAACCAATCAATCACAAGGATGAATAACAATGAAGACCAATCACCTTGGAATCAATGATGAACACAATGATTTTTTACCGAGGTTCACTTGCTTGCCGGCAAGCTAGTCCTCGTTGTGGCGATTCACTCATTTGGAGGTTCACGCGCTAATTGGCTTCACATGCCAAACCCTCAATAGGGTGCCACACAACCAACATAAGATGAGGATCACACAAGCCATGAGTAATCCACTAGAGTACCTTTTGGCTCTCCACCAGGAAAAGGTCAAGAACCCCTCACAATCACCACGATCAGAGCTGGAGACAATCACCAACCTCCACTCGACGATCCTCGCTGCTCCAAGTCGTCTAGGTGGTGGCAACCACCAAGAGTAACAAGCAAATCCCATAGCAAAACATGAACACCAAGTGCCTCTAGATGCAAACACTCAAGCAATGTACTTGGATTCTCTCTCAATCTCACAAAGATGATGAATCAATGATGGAGATGAGTGGGAGGGCTTTGGCTAAGCTCACAAGGTTGCTATGTCAATGCAAATGGCCAAAGGTGTGAGCTTCAACTAGCCATGGGGCTTAAATAGAAGCCCCCATGAAATAGAGCCATTGTACCCCTTCACTGGGCACAACATGGGCTGACCGGATGCTCTGGTCAAGTTGACCAGATGCTGGACCTCAGTGTCCGGTCACCTGATGATAAACATGTGTCCCGATCTCAATGGTCACTTGAGTTGACCAAACGCTGCGCTATAACTGATCGGATGCTGAGCCACCAACGTCCGGTCGTTTCTAGTAAGGTTCTAGAAATGCATTTTACCCACCAGACACGTCTGGTCATGCACGACTGGACCCTACCAGCGTCCGGTCAGAGACCCTAGCCTCTGTGCGCTGCCTGACAATAGGACCGAACCCTACCTCTAGCGTCCGGTCATGAGACTGAAACGCACGCCCTCTGCTACCACTGACCGAACATGCCGGTCCAACCGAGACTAGCATCCGATCACTTATAGTGACCTCCATCTTTTCTGTCTAGGGCGTCGGTGGCACCGTCGGACTATCCGCATTCTACGGGCGAACACTCCACCGGTGAAGTTCCTAACCCTTGCTCAAATGTGCCAACCACCAAGTGTATCACCTTGTGCACATGTGTTAGCATATTTTCACAAACATTTTCAAGGGTGTTAGCACTCCACTAGATCCTAAATGCTATGCAATGAGTTAGAGCATCTAGTGGCACTTTGATAACCGCATTTCGATATGAGTTTCACCCCTCTTAATAGTACGTCTATCAAACCTAAATGTGATCACACTCTCTAAGTGTCTTGATCACCAAAACAAAATAACTCTTACCATTTATACCTTTGCCTTGAGCTTTTTGTTTTTCTCTTTCTTCTTTCCAAGTCCAAGCACTTGATCATTGTCATGGCATCATCATCATCATGCTATGATCTTCATTTGCTTCACCACTTGGAATGTGCTACCTATCTCATGATCACTTGATAAACTAGGTTAGCACTTAGGGTTTCATCAATTCACCAAAACCAAACTAGAGCTTTCACCTGAGGACTCGAACAACTCAATAGCTCTAGAACTCAATAGCTACACAAAGCATATGCTCTAATACTTAGCGCACATTAGAGCATCCGTCACTTTCAGCCACTCGGATCGGAGTCCGACTAGACCTCTAACACCCCTTCTCATTCCTATTCGTTTGTAACCCCACAGCAAACTTTGAGCACCTAGGCTCAGGAATAAAGTCACCGATCGACTAAAACTGGACGTAGGGCACGTTGCCTAAACTAGTATAAATCCTATGTCATTGAGTGCTAGGCCACATCCGATCACAACACATGGCAAAACTATAAATATTTATTTGTTGGTCACTTTTCGCACCGATAGTTGGTGCCGCCTATGGGGAAGACGACGTGCGTTCATGCTTTTGGTCATCGTATGGCCCACCTTTCCACCATCTTTAGCATAACGGACTCGAGAGATACGATTCACTTTGGATCATTGGAGTTTCCCATGCTCCCACCTATTGGGATGTGGGTTCCTCCTGTCTTTGAGCTACTCTAGACTTTCCTCTTTGGAAGCCTAGACTTCGCTACCGACTAGCTTGGTGTACTCTGCCTCCGTAAGGAGGCGCTCGTCCTGGCATCCACTGGAGGAGGAGCACCCTCCACCGGCCCCAGGCCACTCGACGACCACAACGTCGAGACACTTGTGCTTTGCCTTGAGCCCATGCTGGGCTGAAACCCCATGGTGAGTGATCTACATATTATTCTTTACTCACTATTTAACAACTTCCGCCGACTCTCCAGAGGGACCCCGTTGTCCCAACCACGACCGCCATGCGACTGATTCCCCTATGGCTTTGTGTCCCCCATGAACACGTGTGCATGGGGGCTCCAAAGGATGCTAACGCCACCCCCTCTCACGTCCTAGTTTATGGGGATGGCGGGCTATGCTCCCGCCTCCTTTCATGACCTCGTCGATGACGAGGTCGAAAGCGACGGCTCCAGCATCGGCGATGTCATGGCATCTAGCCACCCTCTGTCCTGGGAGTGCACTATAGCGAATGCCCCAGGATAGCCACCAGTGGTAGTGGAGTCTCTATAGACTCACACCCCTCCAGACCCCCATATGAAGGCCCTCGCGCGTGCATAGGAGCACGGCGAGGAGTTACGACAAAGGTGACAGAGCCAGCCATCGCCTACGCTGGCGCACTCGGCGTGGCACCATGCGCCACATGCGCATAACCTGGCAAGCGGTGCTCAGGGTCATGCCCATCAGGTCTAGCGTAACATACTGGACAGAGGGGATGAGCCCCCTTAGTTTGCTCATGCTGGTCAGAATATCGCTGCTACGGCGATGCTTCTGTGTGGCCTCCCAGAGGCTGCTGACCCCCTAGTGAATAGGAAATCCACCGCAACTTCTAGGCACTAGTGGAGACCACCACCATTCAGTAGGCAGAGAGCTCCGTGTCATGACACCAGCTTGTGGCCTCTTGCCCAACCAGGGGACTAGGGCCACACCAGTCGAATTGCTCCATCCACTCACTGTAGTAGTTGCCGGGTGTGGAGCAGGAAGCCACGGCTACACCATAGCCCAACCTAACACCCGCTCCACACCAACCACCTATGCACGAATGGCTCAGGCCGAATCGTGATGCACACAGTGTCATCAACAATCAACGCCATGCTCGACATGATGATAACGCCTATCGAATGGCGGCGAGACCAGGCGGCATGGGCCTAGGCTTGACCATCGAGGAGTATGGGGACATGCACCCTAGGCATGGTGGCTGACCAAATGACCAGAGCCCTAGCCTAGAAGGCCCAAGGCCATGGGCCTTTGGTCATTGCATCCAAAAAGCATCGTTCCCACAGCACTTTTGACCACCCACCAACATCACTAGATACACTGAGGAAACAAACCCTGGTATATGGCTCAAAGACTTTTGGCTCACCTATCGAGCTGGAGGAGTGGATGATGAACACTTGATCATCCAATACCTCCCCATATGCATGGGGGAGCATGTTCGAGCATGGCTCAAATTCCTTCCACTCGACAGCAACTGTGATTGGGAGGATCTCAAGAGGGTCTTCATCAGAAATTTGCAGGGGACATATGTTGGTCCTAGGAATTCCTAGGACCTCAAGAGTTGCCAGCAGGAGCCCAATGAGTCCCTACGGGATTACATCTATAGGTTCTCAAAGCGGTGCAACTCCCTTCCTGATGTCGTTGACGCAGACATCATTAGTGCGTTCCTCTCTAGGACAACCTGCAAGTCCATCGACAAGCTTGACTGTTTGAAGCCCCATACCACCCATGACCTACTTGACATCACCACAAACCATGCCTCCAGTGAGGAGGCAGTCGGGGCAGTCTTTAGCGGTAGTCAGGATAGGGGGAGGCTAAGCTCAAGGACCAAGGCAAGGGCCCCTCCACACAAAAGGGCAAGAAGAACAAGAAGGATCGGTGCTGACCGGCCAACCTAGCTTTGGTGACCATGACCGACCACGTGGGCAAGCATCCCCAGCAGGGCCAGCCCGACCACTTCAACAAGCTTATGGAGAGTCCATGCACCAACCACGCCTACCCCGTCAAGCACCTCTATAAGGAATGTAAGCTCCTCAAGCGCTTTCTATGATAGGCTGGCAAGCCAAAGGAAGGGAAAAGCAAGGAGGAGGAGGCCAAGAAAGGAGGCGCGGTGGGCAAGGATGAAGATGGCTTCTCCAACCTCGAGGAATACCTCATGATCTTTGGGGGATCTGACACCATCCACTCTAAGCGCCAGCATAAGGTACGCTATAGAGAGGCATACACCATTGAGTCAGCCATCCCCTCTTTCCTTAGTTGGTCGGACTCCCCAATCACTTTTGATCAAAGAGACCATCCTTCCCATGTCGCTCGACCGGGTCGCTACTCGCTCGTTATCGACCCCATCGTCCGCAAGAAGCGCCTCACCAAGGTACTGATGGATGGAGGCAGCGGCCTCAACATTCTCTATGTCGACACCCTCGACACCATGCACATCCCCTGATCAGAACTCTGCTCAGTGAGCTCTCCCTTCCATGGCTTGATTCTAGGGACACAGGCGTACCCACTCAGACAGATCGACCTGCCCATCACGTTTGGTGACCGAGCCAACTTCCACTTAGAGGTCCTGACCTTCGAAGTGGTGGACTTTCTAGGGTCCTACCACGCCATCTTGGGGCGGCCATGTTACGCCAAGTTCATGGTGATCCCTAACTACACCTACCTCAAGCTGAAGATGCTGGGACCAAACAACATCATCACCATGGGTAGCACCTTTTTGCACGCCTACACATGCGATCACAAGCATTATGAGCTTGCCACTACCGTCATCAACTCCACTGAGCTCCCAGAACTTGGGAAGTTAGCGACTCTAGTAGTCCTCAATTGCAATGAGCCAACCTCCTAAGCGCCTTCCATCCAACTAAGGAAACCAAGGCAGTGGGGATCAATCCCACCGACCCGACCAAGACGGTGTGGATCAGGACCAAGCTCTCGGCCAAATAGGAAAGCGAGGTCACCGACTTCCTACGTGCCAATCGTGATGTCTTTGCATGGAAACCTTTTGACATGCTAGGCATACCAAGGGAGGTTGCCGAGCATGCACTATGCATCATACCAGGCTCAAAACCCACTAAGCAATGCCTATGTCGCTTTGACGATGAAAGGCATAGGACCATAGGCAAGGAGATCACCAAACTCCTAGTAGCCGGATTCATCAAAGAGGTATACCACTCTAACTAGCTAGCTAATCCTGTTCTTATGAAAAAGAAGAATGGGAAATGGAGAATGTGTGTTGACTATACTGGTCTCAATAAGGCATGCCCAAAGGACCACTTCCCTTTACCACGCATAGATCAGATAGTTGACTCCACCTCAGGGTGCGAAATCCTCTCCTTCCTGGATGTCTACTCAGGCTACCACCATGATGAAAGAGTTCAACCAGGTCGTGGCATCATTCATCACCCCATTTGGTTCATACTGCTACGTAACCATGCCTTTCGGTCTGAAGAACACTGGTGCCACCTATCAACGGTGCATGCAATGATGCTTCGCTGACCAAATCAACCCACCCGAGCAACTTGACCAAGTCGAGCAGCCAAAACCAACAATCGCCGTCTATGTAGATCACGTAGTGGTGAAAACGGCTCAACCAGCGACCTGATCACAAACTTGGCCGCAACATTCATGAACCTACGAAGGTTCAGCATCAAATTGAATCCCGAAAAATATGTTTTTGGGGTTTCAAAGGGGAAGCTACTCGAATACATCGTGTCCAAAGGTGGCATCGAAGCCAACCCCAAAAAAATCATAGCCATCTCCAACATGGGCTCAATACACAACGTCAAGGGCATACAGAGGCTCATCGGCTGTCTGGCCGCCCTGAGCCAGTTCATCTCCTGACTAGGTGAACGAGGGATGCCTCTCTACAAACTTCTTAAAAAGATAGACACATTCGTCTAGACAGAGGAGGCACTGTAGGCTTTAGAAAGCCTCAAAGCATCACTGATGTTGGCCCCAATCCTTGTCGCTCCTGAGCAGAGAGAATCCCTCCTCCTCTACATCGTGGCAAGCAACCATGTTGTGAGCGCCGCCCTCGTTGTCGAGATGGAGGAGCCAAGACACCCCCTAAAGGTCCAACGACCTATGTACATTATTGGTGAGGTACTCGCCAACGCCAAGGTTTGCTACCCCTAGGCCCAAAAGCTTCTATACTCCATTTTGATGGTGACCCAAGAGCTCCTACACTACTTCACTAATCATGAAGTCATCGTCGTCACTTTGTACTCGCTGGGAGACATCATCCGCAACCATGATGCCATGGGACGAATCTCCAAATGGGCTCTCGAGCTCATGGGCAATGACATCAGGTACATCCTTGCACTACTATTAAGTCTTAGGCTCTCGCCAACTTCATCGCCGAATGGATAGAAGTCTAGCTCCTGACCCTGGATGTCACCCATGAGTACTGGACGATGTACTTCGATGGGTTAATCATGGCGCCTGGCTCGAGGGTTGGAGTGGTTCTGATCTCCCTAGATGGGAGCATGCTTCACTACGCAATCTGTCTCCATTTTTTAGCCTCGAACAATGCCACAGAGTACGAAGCCCTCATCAACGGACTGTGCATTGCCGTCGAGCTCAGCACCATGTGGCTATATGTTCGTGGCGATTTGGAGTTGGTCATCAACCAAGTCATGAAGGAGTCTACCTACAAGAGCCCTCTCATGGCAGCATACTGCCAGGAGGTGCACAAGCTTGAGGACAAGTTCTGAGGGATCGAGCTACATCATGTCCCCTAAAAGGACAACGATGCCGCCGACTTCCTCACAAAATTAGTGGCCAAACAGGAACCGCTCACCGGTAGGGTCTTTATAAATGACCTCCATGAGCCATCTACCTGCATCTGAGAGGATCTGACTCAAACATGCTCCAACACCAATCTAGCACTCGGAGGCTCCAACCTCTCAACGTGCCCTGACCCCGACCGAGTGCCTAGCAACATTGCCATGATGGCACTCAGTTCGGTCGACTAGAGAGCACCACTGCTTGCCTACCTCCACAAGGAGGTTCTCCCATTAGAAAGGGCTGAATCACGATGAATCGCTAGACGCGCCAAGATGTTCGTCGCTATCGGCGACAAACTTTACAAATGGAGTCCATCGGGAGTACTCATGAAGTGCATCCTGACCGGCCAGGGGAAACAGCTCCTCCTCGAGGTCCATGCCAGAATCTATGGACATCACATAGCCCCAAGGTCACTGGTTAGGAAAGCCTTTCACCAAGGTTTCTACTAGCCCACTGCACTCCGAGATGCAGAGGAGGTTGCCCATAGGTGTGAAGGATGCTAGTTCTACGCTCGACAAACTCATCTACTGGTGCAGGAGCTTCAGACCATCCCCATCACCTAGCCATTTGTGGTCTAGGGCCTCAACATGGTCAGATCCCTCAGAAAGGCCCTAGGCGGCTTCACTCACCAACTTGTAGCGGTGGACAAGTTCACCAAGTGGATAAAGGCAAAGCCCATCACCAATATCTGCTTGGAAGAGGCGGTCAAGTTCTTCCTTGACATCATCTATTAGTTTGGTGTTCCTAACTATATCATCACTGACCATGGAACAAACTTCATCGGGAAGAAGTTCCTAGACTTCTGTGATGGATATGACATCAGGGTCGATTGGGCTTTAGTCGGACACCCACGTACTAATGGTCAGGTTGAGCGGGCCAATGGCATGGTCCTCTAAGGACTCAAGCCCCACATCTTTGACCAACTCAAAAAGTATGCCGAGCGATGGGTTGTAGAGGTCCCAGCGACCCTCCGAAGCCTAATAACAACCCCAAATTGGTTCACAGGGTTCACCCCTTTCTTCCTCACATATGGAGCCGAAGCAGTGTTGCTCTCCGACCTTGATCATGGTGCCCCAAGAGTAAAGGCCTTCGACCGAGACTGAGTTGCGGAGGCTCCATAGGACTTGGTTGACCTACTCGAGGAGGCTCATGAGACAATTGTCATCCGCTCTGCTCATTACCAGCAAACTCTCTACAGGTACCATGAAAGAAAAATCAGGGGGAGGATCCTCAAGGCTGGTGATCTCGTACCTAGGAGGACCCAGTCAACCAAGGACAAACATAAGCTCTCTCCCCCATGGGAAGGGCCATATGCGGTGGCCGAGGTGATCCAACTAGGCACCTACCGACTGAAGGACGACAATGGCAACGTTCTCACCAACACATGGAACATCAAATAGTTACATTGTTTCTTTCCCTAAAGCTCAGTCTTACCGTTTCTTTCCATTTAGCGTTTGCTCCTACAACACCCCATCATGAGCACTCTTGGCCTAGGTCACTCAGGGGCTCCACGAGGGTGTGATACCACCCTCCCTTTTTACTATCATGTAGTAAAACTTTTCGCCCAAATGAAAGGGCATCGCCTAAACGAAAGAGCATTCTGTTCCTTTGATTACCCTACGTAACTTGCGTTTTAACCTTCCGACCGATCACACCCTGCCACGACCTATGGTTACGAGCAGCTAAGCCTCACGGGCCATGCTCGGGTTCTTAAGGTTGTAGCCTATGGGTCAATGGGCAGGTGCAAAAAGGAAAGGACAAAAAACAAAGCTACACAAGGGTAAAAACAAGGGCAGACGGGACAAGCTTCCCCTCACGAGTGATTTCATCACAAAACAAACTTAAAATATTCATGAATGTAAAACTGTTCACACGGGGGCTCCCCCCATGAACTCATCTTTTACATAAACTAACTACATCTACTCTAATTCTCTTATGACCCCCCGACAGCGTCGGCTGACGGTATGGTTGATGAGGACAAAGGCAGCTCGGCTATGGTCGGGATGATGTTTGGCTCGGTTGGGGCAGGACGACGCTCACCTTTGACCCAGCCTTTGTTCCCTCCATAGGCTATATGACATCTTCTCGGTGCATGTCTTTAGCCACAATCGAACAGCGAGCCTCCATCACCCACTATGCGGTGACCTGCTCCGTGACCTTCTGTGCATGTGGCACCAAATTCTCCCCCAGCACATGGATTTCGTCTGCGCTCCACCCATCGGCATATCCTCTAAAGATGGCCATGAAGTCTAGATTGGGGTGATGGGTCACCATCGAGGTTAGCACCCTGACATCCCGTAGAACATGCTGTCGGAGATGAGCGCCTGAACTTCATTCGGGACCTCCGCTAGCTGGACAACGGGCGTATTGGTGCTTGGTCCTAACCCAAACACCTCATAGACGACCACCTGCATGATGTTGCAAATCTGGTCGAGCTCTCCCTCAAGAGCGTGTCACTCCTCAAGGGACTAGGCTAGCGCCTCTGTGCCTTGAGCGACTGCCACTTTGACCATCTCCAGCTCTTGATCCAGAGAGCTGATCTTTCCACCCAGTTCTAGAATCAAATGACAAATTTAGAAGCAAAGGAAAGGAAAAATCAAGGCATCAATCGAGGCAGAATAGATACGTACCAAGGCAGACGCTCTCGAGATTGGAGAGCCCTTCCTCTTGCTGGGTCACCCTCCTGAGCAGCCGAGCATTCGACTTCTCTACCCCAAGCATCTGCCCCTAGAGTCCGACCACTTCTTGCTCGGCGTCTGACTAGGTCTTTTGCTCCACCACTAGAGCCTCCAAGGACTTCTGGAGTGCTGCCTCTGTCTTCGCCAAGTGGACCTTCACCGCATCAAGTTCCTGCTCGACAGCAGTCACCTGCTCGACCGCACATAGCCCCACCACCCATGCTCTCATCTCCTCGGCCACCTGGTTCTTGAGACTCATGACGGGTAGACTCTAGCTGGTGCTTGAGCTCATTGACCCACCATGATGCTATTGTTTCTTGCTCCATCCGACCATGCTCCTCTCGAAGAAATCGGGACTTATAGATCGATATCATCTCTAGGTCCTATGAGACAAGAAGCGGCGTACTGAGACAACCATTTAAAAGCTTAGGTATCAAAGACAACACCAAGAACGCATAAAACTTACCTCTGCAACACATGGCAAGTTGACTGTCATGGCTTGATGGATGAACTCAACCCTCTCCAAGGCCTCCTTGAGCCTCACCTTAGTAAGGGCGAGATCAATCCTCTCTCCCCTAGCAGGTGTTAGAGCTTCACCTCCTCCTCGTCATGAAGGCCGAGACTTTTCTGGCTCGCTGGGACAAGGCTACACTAGCTCATGGGTCACCCCTGACCTGCTAGAAGATCTAGCCATCGCAGTATCATGCGACGACTGGATCATCACTAACTCCTAGGATAGTGGGATGGCTGGTGGCTCCACCCCAGTGTCTTCCTCACCGGAGAAGGGGATGTCCACCGCTAGGACTCCATGGCTCACCAATGGCTGCTCTACCTCTGGCCTAGCCATAGTTCCTCTGGACCCCTCCAGCTCTAACTAGGTGAGTGAACCATGCGCTCCTCCACCAGGCGAGATAGGGAGCCTAGTTTCCCTCCTCTCCTCCTTTGCAACCATTAGGGGAGGGACCATGATAGTCACCTCTGACCCAACCTTTGTCATCACCATGGGGATCACCGCCATCACCACCGTCGCCACTGCCGCTGTGCTCATGACCAGCCGGGAAGACACAACCCCCAGTAAGGAAGGTCACGCTGCCGCCAACCTACTTCCCCTGCTGCTCATTGTGACCCACTGTAGGTTGGGACTCCACTCTTCTCACATGGGAGGTAGGGAGATCCCCAGTCCTGCCAACCCCTAGCCACTATCAAACAAGCGTAGGTTAGTCACACTCAAAGAATCAACTATGAGAACAAAAGGGACCATGAATGCATACCAAGACAAAAGCGACAGAGCCCTAAAGCCTCGATCAGCTGACGACGAGATGACCGGACGAGGATCGCTCATGGGTCGTGACCCGTGCCCCCTCGCATCAGCCAAGGGAGGAGGCAACCCGACTGATCCCCGATCGGCCTATGAACGGCCATGACCGCCAACTCATGGTGAAACCACCAAAGCAACTAACGGGGCATCTCCCCATTGGGGGTCGCGCACACACATCGACCCCAAAGATGTAGGGGAATGATCACGCCCCCCCACCGACTGCGTGCTATGCCACACTCAGAGCAGGGGGCCATGGAGCCGATGATGCCTTCGAAGGGCGCAGCGACCGCACCCGCTTCGCCTCTTGTTCAAGGGCAGTGTCTTTGCTTGTGGCATGCTTCCTCAACTCAGAAACATCGCCGCGTGTCTCCATACCACGCCCATCGCCAATGGATGTGGTCGTGGGCTCATGATGCTCCACCAAGGTTATAGCTGCACCCCTATCTTCCTCATCCTCCGAGGAACTCATGTCATGACCCATCTTCATGGGTTCCTTTGACTCGAGCTCTGCCTCCATGTCGCTCTGGCTCTCGCCCCTCGGACCCACCGGTTGATCTCCTTCTCCTTATCGAACCTCCTCCAGACCTTCTCGGCTTTTTTCTTCATCTCAGCAAGCACAACCTCCCTCTAGGTAGCTTGCTAAACCACGCCTTTCAGCTCTCTTGGAAGATGTGGTTGTGATTTATAGACCACGAGTCCCTTTGAAATGGGCAACTCAAAATCAGTCAAAACATCAAAACAAGAAGGAAAAGGTCATGAGAACAAAGCATACCAAATTGGACAGTTTAGTGGCATGAAGGGGACCGAGAGTCCCTTCAAGGGAGTCTTCATCCCTCAACTGTAGCACTCGATCAATATGACTCCAGACTTGATCCTTTGGCAACTCCTCTAGAGATGCGCGATTGGGATCCATCGGGCCAGAGTATTCCCACATTGGCCGTGTTCTCTCCGCTAATGGGGCAACCCAACAGCAGAAGAAGGTATGGAAGACTCGCAACCCATCGAGGCCATGCCGCATGAGCCTCCAAAGCTCCATCTCAATAATCTCTAGCTTGTTCTGCCGATGGGTAGGACCCCACGACCAACTTTCCCTCCTCTCTGGCCTCTCCCTAGTGAACGTTAGGAATGGCACCTCCACCGGGTTCCTAATGTAGAACCACTCACCATGCTACCCTTGGTTAGAGTCACAAGGGGAGTTAGTGGGGTAGGGGATCGATGGCTTTGGCCTCTTTTGCAGGGCAAACCCCCCAAACTAGGGTGATTCTAGGCGGCTTTCCCTCGGATAGGGGTCGCCTGCTGAAAAACCACCAGAAGAGGTCCACATGCGGCTCCATCCCAAGGAAGGCCTCATAGATGGTTTCAAAGCCGGTGATGTGCAGTATCCTAGTTAGGTTGAGGTGCTGCAACTCTAGGCCCCACTTGTTGAGGAGCCCGTGTAGGAACCAATGCGTGGGATACCCAAGCTCACGCTCATGGAAGGCAAGGAAGGAGATGACCTCATCGGCCTAGGGTTGTGGAACAACCTCCCCTGGCACAGGAGGCCTCCAATGTGCCACCTCCTTCGATGGGAGTAGCCCCTTCTTGGCAAAGGCGGCTAGCACCTCCTCATCCACATTGGAAGGCCTCCAGTTCGACATTGCACCTTAGATTTATGAATGAATCTATGAGGTTTCCTCTCCCTCACTCTACCCTTCTCTCTCCTAGAAACTGCCATGGCACACGAATAGACTTGGCAAAAAGGAGGAAGGAGGAACGGCAGCAGTTGAGGAAAGGTGAAAGAATAGGAGGAAAATCCTCTCCCTTCCCCTTATTTAATGCGAAAAGGCATGCGGCAGGATGTGGCCCTGGCTGATGGGACGCAGCCTGCCTGATGAAACATCGCCTGGCTACCTAGATGTGGCCTAGGCAGGGCCCACCACTACCGCAACCCGAACACAAGAAATAAGGCGTAACAACACGCAAATGACCCTATGCCTTCCCAGGCAGGGTCAGGAGGGGCCCACCGATGGAATCTCCATCGAGGAGAAGACAATGAGTCACCTGAGTTAATCGGATGGCTCGGGCGGCTATCGAGAGAAGGGTAAGGAGCAGTGGGATGCCCCATGTGGGTTATTCCAACCCTGTCATGAACGACATACATAGATCCCACTCGGACATATCCGATAGGAGCTCCCTAGACCCGTCACTCGAGCCATCGAGGTAACTTTACCAACCCCCATTCTACTTTTTTAGTGCATGATCATTCATTCATCCATTCTCATGTATGCATTCATACATTCATCCCATACATCAAAGCATTGCATACGCAATTATTGCATCACAACGCTTCACATCGCGTCATGAAGTGGTAGTCATCTCATTCAATATGAACGATGACCGACTAGGGTTCAAAGGCTAGGCCACAAAGGGCTTGAGGCCGCCTCACTTCAAACAGAGCTAGGGGAGAAAACATAGATAAGCCCTAGCGGCCCTCACCCGATCCGCTCAAAAGCGGACAGAGTCATCTCAACCTTCTCGTTCGATCCTAACCTCGAGCCAAACCCATAGAATCTCCATCGAGGGGAGGCCAGCGGGCCACCTGAGTCGGTCTTCAAAAGGACTCGAGCATCTACCGAGAGGCAGGTTAAGGAGTAGTAGAATGCCACATGAGGGCTATGCCAACCCCATCACAAACGACGAGCCTAGATTCCACTCGGACATACCCGTTAGTGAGCTTGTCGAGCCGACACTTGAGCCATCGAGGCAAGTGTCGTTAGCTCAACCCCTCCGATTGTAGAAACCATGAATGGGGTGACGCATAAAACTCAGCCAACCCCTACCGAGCCCAATGGGACCTAGGGGGCCGAGCTGCCAGGTCCCTACTTAGGAACCCGACCGACAACGTAGGTTGCGGTCACAACGGACATGGGTGAACACCCCAACAAGAAAGAACACAAGAGTACCAATGTGCTTAGCCTCTAACCAACTATAGACTCAGGGACTATGCTCATCTCTGTCTCGGCTGACCCTTGGGTTCGCGCTCCATCACGCCCGACCCTTGGGTTCATGCACCGTCTCACCCGACCCTTGGGTTCATGCTCTGTCTCGCCCGATCCTTGGGTTTGTGCTCCATCTCGCCTGACCCCTTGGTCGTGCCTGACCCTTGGATTCACACTTCGTCTCATCCAATCCCATGGTCACGCCGTAGGCTCCATCTCCCTCGATGCCTTAGGTTCGCGCTCTATCTCGTTCGACAGTGACCCATAACCTAACACCCATCGGGTGCGCTCATGAAACGAGTGTAAACAACCCCTTCACGACTTCACAGAAGTCCCAAAGGGGCTTGGGGGCACCTGTTGGGTTCATAAACCTAGGGTCCCCAATAGACCCGCTTCCCTATAAAACCTAGCCTAGCAGGCGATGCAACAACAACACGCGCCTAGGCCAGCGTAGGTACATAATAATAGGCCAGGATAATAATTTGGTCCCCGACCAGAAGGCCTAGCCAAGGTGGGACTGCAGTCTAGCTCTAACCTCCTTCTTCGACCAAGGATACGCCAGACCTCTGCTTGTTGCTCTTTTCTAACCGACATGGTTGGGACCGACTAGGAATGACTGACTGAGGACGCCCACTCGGTGATGGCCCAGGGATCAGGCAAAGTAGATAAGGTAAGGCACTCAAGTCAACTACAATACCGAGGACCATACCCTACCTTGCCCTACGCACCTATAGGACGGTGCCACCAGGCCATGCCAGACGGGCACTATACGACCTTCCAAACATGTCAGAGCACAAATAGTATTATAGGCGTCGACGTTTGCCATACTAGGCGAACACAGTAGAGCCTTCCAAATGTGTCCGAACATAAATAGTATTGTGTTTGCCGATCACTGTCTCGTACCCAACAGCGTGGGCAACAAGACTAGGTAGCACACATACACACACACACACTCTCTTTCTAACTTTTAAGGCCATCCCCTTCAAATTATAAAAGGGGATGAGCTCTCTCCTAAAAGCTGGCTGGAGAAAAAGGAAAAAAGGGCTAGACAACTCAAGGACTCAATGACCTAAGGACTCGAACATCTCAATAGCTATTGAGATTGCTCCCAACGGATGTGGCTGTTGAGATTGCTAGCCACATCGTTGCGGCTATAGCGGATCCCATGGAAGATCTTGGCATCCTACGGGCAACTAAAAGGTCCTAATATGGCTGGAGGGGGAGTAAATAGCCTATTTAAAAATCTATAAACTAACTAGAGCAATTTGATTAGTATAACAAATAGTGAAAAGCAAACTTGCTCTAGCTTTACAAGGGTTGTAAGCCACCTATCCAACAATTCTAGATACTATGATTACTAGACACACAATTTACTAAGTCAATACTCACTAAGAGCTCTCACAATTGCTACACTAAAGAGCTCCACTAGATGAACTTAATCTACAAAGCAAGTTCTTAATTCTAGCTACACTAAAGAGCTTGCTACAACTAGTTTACGGGAATGTAAATGAGTAAGTGAGGTGATTATACCACCGTATAGAGGAGTGAACCAATCATAAGATGAATACTAACTCAATCACCGAGAGAATACCAAAGGGCAAGAGACAATCAATTTTCTCCCAAGGTTCACATGCTTGCTAATACGCTATGTCCCCATTGTGTCGACCAACTATTGATGGTTTGGTGGTTAAGAGTTGTTGCACGAACCTCGTCCACATAATAGGACACCGCAAGAACCTACCCACAAGTGAGGTAACTCAATGACACGAGCAATCCACTAAGGTTACCTTTCGGTGCTCCGTAGGGGAAGGCACAAGTCCCCTCACAATCACCGGAGATGGCCACGAACAATCACAAACTCGTGTCAATCCTCCTTCGCTGCTCCAAGCCATCTAGGTGGTGGCAACCACCAAGAGCAACAAGCGAATCCCATAGCAAAACACGAACACCAAGTGCCTCTAGATGCAATCACTCAAGCAATGCACTTGGATTCTCTCCCAATCTCACAAAGATGAATCAATGATGGAGATGAGTGGGAGGGCTTTGGCTAAGCTCACAAGGTTGCTATGTCAATGCAAATGGCCACGAGAGTGAGTTTGAGCCAGCCATGGGGCTTAAATAGAAGCCCCCACAAAATAGAGCCGTTGGATCCTCAGTCTACTAAAAATCGGGGTGACTGGACGCACCGGTCAGATCGACCAGATGCTGGACCCCAGCGTCTGATCGCGCGATGCATGCCACGTGGCACCTGCTTCAAACGTAGATCACCCGATCTCAACGATCATCAGTACATTTAAGTTATGACCGGACGCACTACTTCAAAGTGACCGGATGCAGGACCTCAGCGTCTGGTCATTTCCAGTAAGGTTCCATTTGCGACCGGACATGTCCGGTTACCCTTGACCGAACTCACCCATTGTTCGATCAGTCACCCTTTTCTCTATGCGCTACCACATCAGCAAGACCGGACGCACCCTGTTAGCGTCCGGTCAAAGATTGACGCCAGCGTCTACACTGCTTCCATTGACCAGACGCTTTGGTCCAGTTGAGGCCAGTGTTCGGTGCACTTTGTGAATTCCTGTCTTTTCTATATAGGGCACCGATGGCACCATCGAACACTCCACCGGTGAAGTTTCTTACCCTTGCTCCCAGCTGCTAAACACAATGTGTATCATCTTTGTGCATATGTGTTAGCATATTTTCATAAAACTTTTTCAAGGGTGTTAGCACTCCACTAGATCCTAAATGCATATGCAATGAGTTAGAGCATCTAGTGGCACTTTGATAATCGTATTTTGATACGAGTTTCACCCCTCTTAATAGTATGACTATTGATCCTAAAAGTGATCACACTCTCTAAGTGTCTCGATCACTAAACCAAAAAACTCCCATTAATTCCACCTTTGCCTTGAGCTTTTTCTTTTTCTTTCTTCTTCTCCAAGTCCAAGCATATGATCATCACCATGCCATCACCATCATCATCATGTCAAGATCTTCATTTGCTTCACCACTTGGAATGTGTCACCTATCTCATAATCACTTAGATAAACTAGGTTAGCACTTTGGGTTTTATCAATTTACCAATACCAAACTAGAGCTTTTAGCAACCTATTCACAGATGCGTAGGGTGTGTGGCGACGCCATAGTGGGACGGAGCATACCAC
Organism: Miscanthus floridulus; assembly: GCF_019320115.1. Taxonomy (NCBI): domain Eukaryota; kingdom Viridiplantae; phylum Streptophyta; class Magnoliopsida; order Poales; family Poaceae; genus Miscanthus; species Miscanthus floridulus. Next base: position 75,560,949 of record NC_089585.1, read on the forward strand.
TGCGGTGAGTGTTGCTACGTGTGATACAACTTGGGACCTGGAACCGGTTCTACGACCATGAGTACGACGCCAAGCTCATCAGTCAGGCTTGCTAACGTCAGCAACTTGGAGGCCTGCTTCTATGCTGGGATGCACGTCGTCTTCGTGGAAGACCATAGTGCGCTCATGCCAGTGGCTCAACATGCTTGAGCACTCTACCATGGCAGGCCATGATGTTGCTGCATTTGTTCTCTCCCTTTTGCTCCACAGGTCCAATAGCGATGCCGACAACGACAACATTGCCCGTGGTGGTTGAGGAAGGTCGAAGTTGATGAAGTGGGCCTGGTGGCAAATGTGACATGGAAGAATGAGATATGCACACGATGCCTCCAACAGGTCATGTTCATGTTGCAGGACTTGGCTTTGCGGTCGATGTCGGGTGAGTCTAGTCCTCTGTCTCCTCTGGCCATGTCGATGCGTCTCCAGGATAGACATCAGTGCGGAGGCGAAGGCTACAGCGTCCATGTAGGATGGGAAGGTTGGGAGGAGTGGACTATGTTATGCAGCGAGGAATGTAGGATCCGCAATGAGTGTGATAGGTTCTTCAGATCAATGTGGTAGATTCTATGTAGATCAATATTGATATGTATATATCTGGATGACTGGAGATTTGTATGTGTTGATGGTCATTAAACTCCAAATTTAACCGTCAACTATTGCATAAATTAACATGAAATGAATCACAAACTATAGTTACAGAGTTTGATTCTAACAAGTTCCATGAGTTTTGGTGTTCTCACATGTTTTGCAGGATATTTAAATTTTTACCAAATAAAACTATATCAAATGTTGAATTGGAGTGCACCATTGCAAAGAGCTCAGTCGAGACTGATCGAAATGGATATATTATTTGCTATTTTTGAAGCTCAGAATAAAAAGATATGAATTTCACAAATTAAAAAGGAGTGCTGACATCGGACGTCAGCACCCCAAAGGTGCCATGCAGCAGTAGGCGTTGCCTACGCACGATGGAGACATGGCGAGCCAGGCGGGGCCTAGCTATCCCCGCGATGGGAGGCAGGCGACCAGCCCAACCCATCACACGTCGACACTGTGGCATCAGCGGCCACGCACGGGCGCGTGTCCAGCGCGCGAGGGGGAGCAGGATCGACTGGCCAGGCAGTCAGCGGCGGGTTGGCCACTGGCCTCGACCATGGGCATGGAGCCGCGGTGCTATACCTAGGTGGGACAGGTGGCGGCAGTAGGTTGGCCGCTGGTGTCGCTCACGAGCAGGAGCAGAGCGCACGCTCGGCCGTGGCTTTTTCCCTCCAGGCGGGACACGTGTCAACGCAGGGATGGGGGAACCAAGGCAGTGCATGGTCTGCCCGCTCACAAGCGGTTGGGCCGCTTGGACCAGTCCGGCCTAGTTGCCCAGGAGTCCGGTTTCCTTCCTAGAAACGAAAAATAGCGTGCAGTCACCCGATTTGGCTCCGGTCAGGGCATAAACGTCTGGTTCTCTACCGATTTTCTTTGGAGGTCAGTTGGGAAGCTTCTAGACTGTGATCCCTATGATCTCCACCGTCCATGTAAGGTCAGGTTTGATCTGATGGTGGCCGTAAAACATGGCACGGAATCGATGATGTGGTGATTTTTTGCTCCCTACTATGCCTCGGCCTATATAAGGATGCCCAGACCCCCTCCAGGAGACACATCTACACACCCTATGCTTCAGAGCTTTATTATTTTATACACAAATTCTAGTAGTGTCCCTCTAGATGATTCTCATCTAGTTGAATTATAGAAAATAGGGAGAGAGAAGAGGAGAGAGATCTGAGGAGAAGCCGGATCTATCAGATTCTTCTAGACTTTGTACCTCTACAGATCTGATTCATCATTGAATTACATCTAGGTTCTTCTATTGGTATTTTTAAGTTCTCTATTTAATTAAGTTTAGTTCTTATTATATTTTATTTATGGGAACTCCGCTTGCATTGAGTGCTCTAATTATAAATTGTGATTACAGTAGTAATCATTAGAGTAGACATGGTGTCTAGGCTAGAGTTTACCTGAGTTTACAGTCCTATCCTACGGTTAGTTGTGGTAGCCCTAGAGGTGATCAGCTCTGTCAGGCCATTGTAATCCATCTTTGTTAGGATTTGTGTTTCGTAGAGCTTTTTGGTAGCCTTCTCCTGACTACCTTTTTCTCACCTCCTTCGAGAGTCGAAAAGGTACTGTTGCTCCAAAGTAAGTAAAGTATAGTAATCCAGATCCTTAGTTATCTAGTATAAGCCATAGAAAATCCCTCTACCCAAAAAACACTTTTCAATTCTTTTCCTTAGACTGACTTTGATTCTTTCTAGTACACTTTGTGTTCCTTATGGAAATCGATACCTTGGAATATTTCGGGGTAAAAGCTACATTGGTATCCATGCGCTTGTGAATTTTTCTGTGGGCGTTAAAAAATACCAACAAACTTTCTGACGCCGTTGCCGGGGAACAGTAGCTGTGCTAATTTAGAACCAAGTTCAGTCCGTATACCCCTTTACCTTTTTCAACCACCCCTATCACATGGATTCCACACCTATCATTCAACTTTTAGGTTCCGAAGGGTGAATTGTTAGAGCCTCCACCATCTTCACACCCCATTCTTACTGATGGCTATGAGCTTCATCCTACTTTCATAGCCATGGTTCAGGAGTAATCCTTCTCTGGCATAGAAGACAAAAATCCTTACACCCACCATAGAGAATTTGAGCAATTGTGTTCTTGCCTGACTATTGCTGGCATGACACAAGAGACCATTAAATTGTTTCCGTTCTCCCTTTTGGGTAGAGTGAAACAATGGTATGCTCATACCATAGGAGGAGTAAATGGAAGTTAGGATGAATATTGACGGTAGCTATCGAACATTATAAACCATCAATATAATATGAATATAACCCCCAACATAGGTTTAGGGGTTTAAACTAACAAATTCCATGAGTTTTGGTGAATCTGTATTTTCTACAGGGTTTATCTAGAAAAATCATCAAGGTGGACCTAGATGTCAGAATTAATCATGCTTAATCATCGCATAAACAGCTCTAGAAGGTTCCAAAGGACACCACACTGAAGCAGAGGGTGAGGGGCCGCCAAGTGGGACCGACCGGTATGGGGCCCCACCTATTAGCCTCTGTCTTGTTATGTCGGTTCTCCATCGCCTCCTAGATTGCATCTATGCCATTTATTCAAGTTGATTTGATCTGAAGGCTCAGGATTGACGCTCCGCCCTATATATATCAGCCCCTGCCACCCCCTGATGCATCAAACCCTGATCAAGTCAGTTGAGAAGACTAGAAACCCTAATCATCCTCAAAGCTCCACCATATTCTAGGGCATAGCTAGCTAGGCTAGGTCTAGAGGGAGGCAAGCTTCGCTTGGATTCCTGATCTTGTCAAGAGCGTGGCTTGGTATAACTTTTGTACCCCCTCTCTTTTGTATCTCTCATTACTTTTATATGTTTGCTACAATTGTTATGACATTATTCCTCATATTAATCATGTTCCTAGTTATCATGTTCATCACTTTCTTTGATTATACGCTTAGTATAGCTAGATTATCATTATATTCAAACATAAGTTCATATATTCTACTTAGCCATGCTAATGCCATAGAAAGGAGTACTCTGAGTGATCAATAATTAGTTATTATTTACCATTCATATATATTAATCTCTTGACTTACCCCTGTTGTGAGTAGAAGTTGGTCATGGTTAATCTCTGCATCATACACATGAGTTATCAATATATTCCAACTGCCCATCCTTCCCTATGGTAAAAATATAAATAACGATACCTAGAATACTCACGAGTAAAGTATCTATGTGCTTGTAGGTTCCTTTCATTTATATATATTGTTTCTAGTCACATGCAATATTAAAGTACTTCTTAGTGTCATTCTAGAAGTGGTACTAGGTAGTACCAACAAACATATATATATATTCATTGCTAGGGATGACAACTTAGTAAAAGTGATGCTAAGGAATGTCAACAACATAGGGTGACTACTTAAAACAAGTGACACGTTAATAAATACCAATAAGCATTTTTGGTGTCATTGCCTAGGAAGGTAGCTAGGCAAGAAGGAAATATTGAAAAACTTGTACTTACTGATGTGATCGAGATAAACCATTGACCTTTGCTCAAATAGGCTTACCCTTGTTTTATCCACTTTTATATCTTATGTAGGGTAATGTATGACCGATTTTGACCTTCCAACAAACTACGTTGAAGATCTAGAAGCATTAATTAGGAGAATTAGAGCCAAACTTAAGAAAGTCTCAGTTTTAGAATTGAAAGACAACCAGACAAGGTGGAGCTTAACACCATATTTCGAAGCCATGGCTGACAAGACTCTCCATGAATTCTCTGCTCCAACTATGGCCAACATCCGTACTAGACCGGTGGTCAATGTCAGAGACAATGGCTTTGAACTCAAACCAGCTCTCATCAACATTGTGTAAGCCAGCCAGTTTTGTGGAAAGGCACATGAAGATGCGAGTGCTCATCTCCAACACTTCCTAGAGATCTGTAGCACTTTCACCATTGCTAGGGATGACAGCTTAGTAAAAGTGATGCTAAGGATGTCAACAACATAGCATGACTACTTAAAACAAGTGACACGTTAATAAATACCAACAATGAACTTCAAGACAAATTTTGTCTTACTTTCTTCCCCTTTCTCGAATTGCCGCTCTACAAATAGAAGTTCTTACCTTTCAATAGAAGGAGAAGGAGACATTAGGAGCAGCCTGGGCTAGGTTCATATGCCTTATTCACTCTAGTCCAAACCTTTCCTTGCCTGACCATCTCCTTTTACACCACTTCCATCTTGGCCTTAGCAAGGAAACTGCTCTCCACCTCAACATATCTTCAGGAGGTTCATTCTTGCATAAAACCATTAGTGAAGGGAAAGCCATTCTAGAGAAAATCCTTGAAAACACCACCTACACTAACATTTTTGATGAGTTTCCTGAAGAAGAAGAAGTCGAGCCAAGCCCCGACCAACAAGAGGAGGCACACACAACTAAATCCAAATATGAAATTCCATTAAATCCTTCTTATGATTTGGTTATCGAAGAACCTTCCACTATGGGAACACAACACATTATGGTGGATGATGAACCCCATCCTTCCATGTTCCCCTTTGAAATCGAGGAAGATCTCTTTGAAGATTTTGGGAATGCCTCGAATTTACCAGTTGAAGTGAAGCCTATGGTGCACTCTGCACCATTTGAGGATGATGATGGTCCACACAATGATTCCTGCATAATGGAACTAAGCAAAGGACTCTCGGCCATCATGAGCCATGAGTGGTTGGCGAAAATGGAGTTATCCACTAAGTAGCCTGAATAATTGCCCCCTTAGATGTTCTAACTTACATCCTAAAGAAAACAACCATAGAGGCTCACTATAGTCTTACCATTGGGATGAATATCATTTCAAAGGCATTGGCTAAAAAACTTTGCCCCAATAAGTCCTTGATCCCATCTCATAAGCTTTTGAGAATTCCTTATGGAGAGGCTCCTAGCACCATCTAGATTTTCACATCTATGACATCTCGGACATGTCCTTTTTGATTGGAGTACCTTTAGGGACACTCTTTCGAGAGAGAGAGAGAGAGAGAGAGACCAAAATAGGGTCTCTTGAATTTAAAGCTAGGAAATTCTCCTATTGTCGTTTCAATTGCTCGCTCAAATAACACGATAGTAGAATCCAAGCCCAAACAAGACCCTATTGAGGATGTCTTAATAGCATCCCTAGAAGACATGGCCCAACCATCTCTCGATGATGAACACTTCATTCAAGAAGAGGAAGAGCTAGAAGAACCTGTTGAGCTAGACCCAATGGAGGTGCCATCACAACCTACAATTGAGCTAAAACCCCTTCCTTCTGGCTTGAGATATGTCTTTCTCAATAACAATCGAGAAACTCCTATCATCATAAGTGACAAGCTTTCCCAAGAAGAAACCCATAAAATTGTCACTGTTTTAGAAAGACATAAATCAGCCATAGGCTACTCACTCCAAGACCACAAGGGAATTAGTCCCACTCTTTGCACTCATCGTATCCCTATCGATCCCAATTCTTCGCCATCGAGGGAACCACAACAAAGGCTTAACAACGCTATGCGAGAAGTTGTTAAGAAAGATGTCCTTAAGCTTTTGCATGCTGGGATTATCTATCCCATGCCTCATAGTGAGTGGGTTAGCCTTGTCCAAGTTGTACAAAAGAAAGGAGGGATGACGGTTGTTAGGAATGAGAAGAATGAACTCATTCCTCAACGAACTATCACCGGGTGGCAGATGTGCAATGACTACCAAAAACTTAACAAGGCCACTAAGAAGGATCACTTTCCGTTGTTGTTCATTGACGAAATGTTAGAACGCCTAACGAACGATTCCTTCTTTTATTTCCTTGATGGGTATTCCGCATATCACCAAATCCCTATCCACCCTAATGATCAAAGTAAGACCACTTTCACTTGCCCATATGGAACTTACGCATATCGATGAATGTCGTTCAGATTGTGTAATGCTCTAGCTTCTTTCCAACAATGCATGATGTCCATCTTCTTTGATATGATTGAGAAAATCATGGAGGTGTTCATGCATGACTTTACTATCTATGGCAAAACCTTCAATGATCGTCTTAAGAATTTAGACAAAGTCTTACAATGGTGTGAAGAAAAGCATTTAGTCCTAAACTAGGAGAAATGTCATTTTATGGTCTAGGAAGGAATAGTGCTAGGACACAAGGTGTCTACTCGAGGTATAGAGGTGGATAGAGCAAAAATGGAGTCATCGAATAGCTTCCACCTCCTACGAATGTGAAAGGCATTCGTAGCTTTCTAGGCCACATAGGGTTCTATAGACGTTTCATCAAAAACTTTTCTCAAATCGCTAGACCCCTGACTAGCCTCCTAACTAAAGATGCACCTTTCATTTTTAACAATGAGTGCCATGAAGCTTTTCAAATCCTCAAGAAGGCGCTCATTTTAGCTCCAATCATCCAACCACCAGATTGAAAGCTACCCATTGAGATCATGTGTGATGCTAGAAATTTTGCTATGGGGGCCATTCTTGGCCAAACCAAGGATAAAAAGCACTATGCTATATCCTATGCTAGCAAAACCTTGTCTGGGCCACAACTCAGTTATGCTACCACTGAAAAAGAGTTGTTGGTTGTTGTCTTTGCAATAGACAAGTTTAGATTCTACTTAGTGGGGGTAAAGGTAATTATTTATATAGACCATGCTGCTCTTAAGTACTTCCTCACTAAGAAAGATGCTAAGCGTCGGTTAATCCAATGGATTCTTCTGCTCCAAGAATTTGACATACTAATAAGAGATAAGAGGGGAGTAGAGAACTCAGTAGCCGATCACTTGTCTAGGCTTCAATATAAGGAAACACATGAGTTACCTATTAATGACTATGTAAGGAACAACATACTCCTCAAGGTAATAGACTCTGACCCATGGTATGCAAATATTGTCAACTATATGGTTGCAGGTTATGTTGCACCAGGGGAGGACAAGAGGAAGCTCAAGCAACAAAGCCGTTTGCACTTGTGGGATGAACCATATCTTTATTGGGTCTATGTTGATGGCTTGCTACAGAGATGCATCCCTATGGTTGAAGCCACAAAAATCATAGAAAGATGTCATGCATCACACTATGGAGGACATTATGGAGCATACCATACAAGTGCTAAGATCTGGCAAAGCAGATTCTTCTGGCCAACGATGTATCAAGGTACAAAGGAGTTTGTCAGAAGATGTGCCAGATGTTAGAAACATGGAAACATCAATGCCCAGGATGCAATGCCACTCATGAACAACCTCCAAGTGGAGTTGTTTGATGTCTGTGGAATCGACTACATGGGACCATTCCCAAAGTCTAGAGATGCCGAATACATCTTAGTGGCAGTGGACTATGTGTCCAAATGGGTAGAAGCATTACCATGTCAAGCTGCTGATTCCAAGCACGCTAAGAAGATGTTCCATGAAGTGATATTCCCATGATTTGGAACACCTCGATTGGTAATTAGTGATGGAGGGCTGCATTTCATCAACAAGACCTTCTACCAGTTCCTAGAAGAATATGGAGTCAAGCACAACATTGCAACTCCATACCATCTACAAACAAGTGGTCAAGCTAAAACATCAAATAAGCAAATCAAGAACATTTTATAGAAGACCATGGATGAGATGGGGAAGAAGTGGAAGTACAAGCTCCATGATGCACTTTGGGCATATCGAACGACATAAAATACACCCATAGGTGTGTCACCTTATCAGCTTGTATATGGAAAAACATGCCATTTTCCTGTTGAATTAGAATTCAGGGCCCATTGGGCAATCAAGAAATGGAACATGGATCTCGATCTAGCTGGCAAGAATCGTCAGATGCAAATATCTAAGCTAGAAGAATGGAGAGAAAAGGATTATCATAGCTCCAAGATTTACAAAGAGAGAACAAAAAGATGGCATGATAAGAGAATCAAGCATAAGGAGTTCAAGCCTGGGGATAAGGTTCTACTATTCAATTTAAGAGTAAAGCTCTTTGATCATGGGAAACTTTGAAGCAAATGGGAAGGACCATTCAAGGTGATTGAAGCCTCATCACATGGTGCCGTCACACTCCAAGATGTCACAGGTAACACCTTCAAGGTAAATGGTCAACATTTGAATGTTTTTCTTGAACCTCAAAACTTAGAAGAAATTGACTTGATTGAATTTTTGCAACTTAATGATCCAATATAAAAAATTCAATCTTATTCTTATTTCCTTCTAGATCTTAGGCTAATTCAATAGTTCAATAAAATTTTGGCTCCTTGGTGTCCCTCGCCAGAAGAGTCCCTTGTGTTTTCACCATTTTCTATCTATGAATAAAAGTCAGGTATAGTTTTGAAGAAGTGTGGGGGTCGTTGTAACACCCTAGGTGTTAGGCTTGCATAATTTCACTTGCATTGCATGAGCATAATCATCAAGCATTCATATATAATCTTTTACATATGAAATGTACTATTGAAACATGCCTTGTTATTTTATGTTTCCATATGTGTATGCTTATGATCTTGTGTGAATAAGTGTAAGTGGTTGATGTTGGTCACTACAACAACTTATCTACACTTAGGATGACTAATGGAACAATGTTCATGTAGATCACTTTATCTAATTAAGCTCCTAAGTGATGATATGTTTGTTGACCTAGGAAGTATTATATGTAATCAATGTATGAAATGATTGTGTGACCTTAGGAATACTTTAAACATGTTTAGAATGTCCCTATGAACAACTTTGGTATTCATGACTTGGGCTAGTTTGGTCTCTAAGTCATCACTTTCAAGTGGTGTGTTTGACTAGAGTTGAATATCAATTTAGAAACTTTGCATGGCTATGTACCCTAAAGAAAGTTGTAGAAATCAAGTAGTGTAACAACTTTTATTTTTGGGTCATAGGCTAGTTCAGCCCCTAACATGCTTGAATTTGGCTCACAAGATTCAACATTGTGCTGTTTTTCTCACCGCCACGCCACCGCGCATGCGGTCATGCCTCATCGGCGTGTCCCATCTAGCCTAGGAGGTCTCATTAGATCCATGTAGTCACTGTGGTGCTCGTGCGCTCCTCGCCTAGCTTTGCTATGGCCAGAGATGGTCGGTGTAACTCCACGCAGCGCCGCCGTGCCACCATGGCTGGCGACGAGCATGCTCCGTTGTGTCTGCGCTACCACCACGGGTACCAGTCGATGCGGGCTGGTGTGTAGATCACGATGGTGTGGTTAGTTTCACTAGAGTGCTCGCTGTCGGTGAGATAACGTCAGTCGACCACCATGCCCTGCTTAGGCTCACTGACGGGTGGGGTCCGCTGACCCGTGGGTCCCCTCTGTCAGCGACTGCAATTTAGGGTTTCTGTTAATTCTTTTACAGATGTTTGTACTAACTTTGAAAAATCATAAGTTGAGTTGTAGATGTCCAATTTTGGTGAACCAAATTTTGTTGTGTTCCTTATGAAGTATAGTATTTTATAAAAAATATGAGATGTATAGTTTCTATTATTTTTATTGGTGAATAAAATATAGCTAGATAAGTGCTTTTTGAATGTTTACAATTTTGTAAAATGTGTAACTTGAGCAAGGAATGTGATAAAATTGTGATTCTAATTTTTCTAGTCTTGTGTTGATATGCTCTATCTAGGAAAAATAATAAACTTGCAGTATACTTGAGTGAAATATGATCTTTCTATTTATCTATTAATAAATGGTGTTTTCTGAAGAAAATTATAGGGATAAAAATAAGTAACATTTTGCCCTATAAATTTTTGTATAGTATTATGGCACTAGTATGAAGCTAATAAAAATATAGATCCTATTGTTTGACACTTTCTACAGGGTTAACTATTTTCACTAAAATAGACCTTGCTAGCTTGTGATTTTTCTAGAGGATGTTATACATGTCGAAATGGTATGAAATTTTCACAGTAGTCTATTGTGAGCACTTGGAAGATACTATAATTTTATGAGAAATTATTGTGCATATTTGGTATATATTTGTTATTTCCCCTAATTATCTAATTAAATTAATAAAGGCATTTAAATAAATAAATTGTGCTTGACCATAATGTTTTCTATGGTGCTTGTGATGCATAGTAACTGCTGATGTTAATAGTAAGGCATAGAAGTAATTGGTTGTATGCAACTAATTAATTATTGCTTTATAATGCAAATAAAAGGCTGCATGTATAGTTTTGGTTGAGTGGATAATTTCATGTTGATAATGGTCTTTTCTGTAAAACTTGTTAATAACAAAGTTGTAGATAACTTATTGATCTACCTTGTGTTAAATTTTCATATTCATAGGCCTTAGGGTTTAAGAGTTTTGGCTAGTAGAAGTTTGTTGTCCTAATTGTTTACTTTCTGGATAGATTTGATTGACTAAATTGTTTGACCTAGATAACTATTGAATCACATCAAGGGTATTAGAAGAAAGTTGTATAAATTTTCATAAGCTTTCTAGAATGTCTACAACCATATTATTTTGATGTATATAACTCTGGTTATGGTTAAAACAAATAGCTGTTGTCTTGTAGTCCGGTAAATAGATCACAGAAGTGTTTACTTAAGTAGTAGAGAAGAGATATGCACCTACTCAGTAGAATAGGATGCACTTGTTATTACTTTAATACCATGATATTGAAAGTACTTATGAGGATGCATTCATCATGTTTTATCATATTATATGTGTCATCATACATGCATTCGTGATATATTATTCCATGCTCATGCATATAGGATCGACCGAGGAGATAACGTTGCTAAAATTCAACAAAGAAGAGGAAGGAGATCAGCAAGAGACTCCTCAAGTCGCAGCTCTAGGAGAAGAGAAGTAGACTTCCAAAGAGCTCCCTGAGTGCCTAGATCACTGCCCCACCTCTTTCCTCAAAGGCAAGCCCTAGAGCATTCTAAGTCTCTCAATGTTTTACAAAATACTACTTGAGTCCTTTATGTTTGATGCATTAGGTTACAAGAGTTGATTGGAAACACTTGATGCATAGAACTACCTTGTCTAGATACATATACCTTTAACCCTGTGTAGGTCCAAGATCGAATATATGCTTAGCCATGCTTAGACCAGTAGAAGTTGGGTGATTTCCTATCACCTGTGAGATATAGGTGGATACCAGAGCACAGTTGGCTATATTTGCTATCGTGGAAAAGAACCATGGGGTAATATAAATGGAGGCCAGGTGGAGTCTATGCATAGGTTGGCTCATGTGATTCTATCTGCACTGGTTAAGGACCGTACCGTTGTTGGCACTTCTGACAAGATTGAACGCATGCCTATCACTTAGCTGGCCGGATAACTCATTCTGACCACAAAGCCGAGTAGCTCAACTTAGGCTGGGGCCCATTCTATAAAAGTGTGCACTTTGGATGGTAGTAAGGATGTGTGGGGAGCCAGCCTTGAGTCTAAGGGCAGGGTAGTCCTGATCATCCTGGTAGCTGGTTGTCCCTGATTGTGTGGCGCTAGTCGAACCCACGAAATATGTACCTGAGTTGTACCAAAGGTGACCTAAGTTGACCATTGATCTAGTCTGCCTGGGTTTGTGTTAGGAATAAATTCCTAGCTGGTTGAAATCAATTTGAATCGCCATCTCTCCTAGATAATGAGAAACTTGGCTAGCCCCAACATCGTAGTAATTGTATTATGGAATGTGATGGTTCGGATAAACATGGAACTACTACACCTACTATGGTTACTATTGTATATATTATATGATATACCACATGTTTGGCATAGGATAGTTGCTAATCTAGAAATGAATAGCTATAATTAACTAGATGACCAAAGTATACTTGTATAATTGAATTAATCGCTTTTTATGCAAAATATTGTCAAGCTACCTCCACTTATAAAGTCTTGCATAATCCTTGGAGTCAATTTATTTCTGGTTTATGATGGGTAAGTCTAGCTGAGTACCTTCTTGTACTTAGGGTTTTATTCCCATTGCTGCAGATGGTATCGCCTATCACGGATATTGCAAGAACTACTTCTATCCTACCGTGGATGAGGAGTGAGCCTTGGGCAGGCATCTTTAATAATCCTTCTATATGCTTTTGTGGATTATGATCATGAGTTGGCACTATAGTTGAACTATGTTGGCAAATGCTAGTTTCGAACTTTAATTTGCTTACGCTACTATCTATCAAACTTGGTTTGTAATAACCATATTTCGTACTCTAATGATTGGATTGTAATTGTGAACTTTATGTAATATGTGACATGTATGTTGAATTATGTACGATCTTGGTTGTATGTGGATTGTTTATCAAGACCCATCGTGGTACTCGATGGACTACCAGGTTTATATAGGCTCAAGTACGACAGTGCGACCGCTTGTGGGCTACCATTGTACATATGCTCTTATAAATTGGTCAGTTCTGCGATAGTCGTGCCAACTTCCATTGTGAACAAAAGCATTGAAGCACATCATGAAGTGATGAAGGAGCATGCACGCAACTTCTAGAATTCGGTTTGATTCTCTTTCACTAGTTCATATGCTTACTCCCTGCTTTGCACTTGTTTAAACATGCAAATTAAAAAGAACCAAGTTTCACACTTAAAGATTAAAATTTTGAAAACAAATACGAATATAGCTCTTTAAGATTGGCATGCATAATGTTTATTGCTTACATATACTTGGTGCTTGTGGAAAAATATCATATAGGAAAATCATATTGACTAAGTTGTTGTGGAGTGTGATATAGTTCTGGCTTAGAAATCCTACCGGTTCTAGTCAAGGTGCTTGGAGAATTTGTTTTTGATAAAAATATTATAAAATAATAGTGTCACATACTCCTCAATGGTGATAAATTCCTACTAGAGCCATATAAATACTTCTAGGATACAAACCTTCCACATAATCTGCTTGCTTTGTGTTGAGTTTTGTCAAGTCTTGTTGACCCTTGTTGAGAGATTTATCATGCCCCCAAGATCAAGATCACGTACACGCCACATATATGTGCTGCTTCTACACTAGAAGTATGTAAAAACATGCTTTTGATCCACCTCAAAATGTTTTACTCCTACACTAGGGGTAAACACAAAAATATGTTTGTTAGGATTCCACCAAATAAATGCTCCAAGTTCTTGTGAATATCTCTCTTGAAAAGTTTTGTTGCAGAAAAGAGACATGGGGATATGCAAAAGAAAAGGTGAAAAAAAGAAATAAAGAAAAAAAGTAGAAAAAATGGACACAAAGATGTCCGGAGTATTGAAAACAGTGGGTACATAGATGCCCGCTATGAAAAAAGAGAGATAGCCCCTACTCTTGGAAAATGTTTCAAGTTTCAACAAGAGAGATATGTTTCAAGGAGCATAGTAGAATTAGGTTAGCCACCAAATATTCCACATACATAGACATCTTTATCTAAGAGTATTGAAAGCATCTAGGCCCCTAGTAGGGTTTTGGTGATTAATGACGACACGAGATTAGTATGACTAACATGTGTTTTGCAGAGGACAATTTGAGTTAGGTCATGGTAACGGAAATTGATTGGGCAATCATGGTTGTCATGCCCTTGTCGATGGAAATCATTTCAGTTTTCAAAGGATGGATGACAAGGTTAACGATGGACTAGTTCTAAGTGTCGTTTGGCGTTAGAGAGACACTTAGAGTAGTTTAGGACTTTGTTTTTCCTTTGGCCATACTATTAAGGGGGGTATGGACTAGTAGCTTAACCTAGGTGAGTCTAATGGATTAGGTGTGGTGCACACATGTCAAACTTAGCACTAGGTAGCTCAGGAATAGCCCTAAGATCTATAGAAGTCAACTTCATTCTCGAAGGATTTTAAATTGGAAGTGAATGGAGGGTCAAATGACTGACTGGACGCTGGTTTGATTATGACCGGACACAATGTGAATAGTCTGGTCAGTTCATTTGATCAACAGCTATAGTCATGTACTGATATGATGCTAAATAGTACATGACTAGATGATAGGTTGCCTATGTTCCATCAACATCAGAGAGCATCTGTAGGGGTATTTTGTTGACCGGACACGTCTGGTGGGTGATGACTAGACATAGGTCAGAGTTTGGTTAGAGCTAATGGCTCTATCTGACACAGTGACGTGTACTACTGACTAGAGCATCTAGTCACCCTGACCGACATGTCTGGTCACCCTAAAACTTGCTGAGTTGGCCTCCAACCGTTATGTTTTGAATGAGGGGGTATAAATACTTATCCCACTCGTTCATGGGAGGCCTCTTGCCTAATTGTTCAGCTGTGAAACGCCTTTGGAGTGCAAGGGAGAGCAAGAGCCTAGTGTGGTGATTGAGAGTTGATAATCCAAGATTAAGGACCTCACTAGTGCATAGGGAGTAGCAAGTGTGCATCCATCTTTCTCATTAGGCTTGTCTTGGTCAAGTGAGAGTTTGTGCTTGTTACTCTTGGTGATCGCCATCACCTAGATAGCTTAGTGGTGGTTAGGAGCTTGGTGATCATCTAATGGAGCTTTTGGATGACTCAAGTCATGTTGTGAGCGGTTGTGGGCGATTCACTATGACAGAGTGTCAAAGAATCAGCCCGTAGAGATCACTTGATCCTTGTGTGGATCAAGGGGGTGCTACACCCTTGCGTGGGTGCTCCAACGAGGACTAGTGGGGGTGGTGACTCTGCGATACCTCGGGAAAACATCACCATGTTGTTTTCCCCCTCTTTATTTTGAGCATTTACATTTGAGCAATTCATTTCATATCTTTACATTCTTAGAATTGCCATGCTAGAGTAGGATTGGAACCTAGGATGCAAAACTTTTGTACGGTAGAACAATAGAAACACATTCTAGACACAAGGAGTGAAATGGGTAAGTGTAGGGCTTAACTATTGCAAAAAAATAGAATTTGCCCAATTCACCCCCCTCTTGGGTATTTTGATCCTTTCAATTGGTATCAGAGCCTCGTGCTCCCTAAATTAGGCATAACCACCTAGAGCAAGATGTCCCACGGGGATGGACCCCCTCCTATCTTTGAGAGAGATGATTTTCCTTATTGGAAAATTTGCATGGAGGCATACCTAGAGGCTTTAGATGTTGGAGTTCTTAGAGCCGCCTCACAAGGCTTCCCAAAACCTAAGGATCCCACCAATCTTCAAGGCGATGAGGTTAACTACGAGAAGTGGAATGCAAAGGCTAGAAACACCCTCTTTAGAGGCCTTTGCAAGGATGTCTTTAATTGTGTGTGGAACCACAAAGACGTCCATGCACTATGGTCGGACATTTGTGCGCTCCATGAGGGAACCAAGAGTGAGCATTAGGAATGCTATCACCTTGTGATGAAAAAGCTTAATTCATTTGAGATGCTTCCTAGAGAAAGTGCTAATGAGATGTATTCACACTTGAATGTTCTTATAGAGGAAGTTAATGGGCTTGGACTCACACAAATGCAACCATCTGATGTTGTGAGAAAGATCTTGAGTGTCCTCCCCATTGACAAGTATGGGCATATTGTGATGGTGCTTCGTCAAGGTGATCTTTCCACCGCTACACCAACTCAAATATTAGGGAAGATCAATGCACATGAGATGTACATACACATCACTCCACAAGATGGCTCTTCTTCCACTAAGAAGAAAGATTTGGCATTCAAGGCTAGCCAAGAGAAGAGGGGCAAAGCAAGTGTTGATCATGATAGCTCAAGTGATGAGGAGATTGATGATGCAAGTCTTGCTCTCATGGTGAGAAGAACTACCAAGATACTCAAGAAGCTAAACAAGAATGGTGTCAAGTTTGATGGCAAGAAGAAATTCTTCACTAGTAGTAGAAGGAAGCCCATCTCTAAAATGGATTGCTATAATTGTGGAAAACTTGGTCACCTAGCTTATAAATGCCCCAAACCCAAGAAAGACAAGTACAAGAAGAAGTGCAAGGGCAAGAAAGATGACTCAAGTGATAAAGATGATGATGAAAAGAAGAAGAACAAGCCATACAAGAAGGATGGCAAGAAGAAGGAATTTCACAAGAAGAAGAAGAATGGCAAGGCATACATTGTTGGTGATTGGCTCACGGATATTGAATCATCAAGTGGCTCATCCAATGATAAAAGTGAGAATGAGAAGGAGAAGGTGGCTGCTCTTGTGATTGATTCTTCACTATTTTCACCCACACCACTGCCATCATCCTCTACGCATCTATGCCTTATGGCCAAGGGTGAACAAAAGGTACAAAATAATGATGATAGTAGTGGTGATGATAATGCTAGCAATGATGAAAGTGGTAGTGATAGTGATGAAGAATTTGAATCACCTTCTTATGATGATCTTGTCAAGTTGCTAAACCAATACACTAAAATCATTAGAAAGACGAGCTAAAAATGAAAAGCTAGAACTTGAGAAGGACTCACTCTTAGCAAAATATGACATAGCTGAAAAAGCTAGTGTTGAGCTTAGAGAAGAAAATGAAATTGTGTCATCCAGACTCAAGGAGCTCAAAACCTCTAAAAAGGAGCTTAGAGAAAAACATGATAAACTTGAGAGGATATATAATGAGCTAACCACTAGTTACAATTTGCTAAAAGAAGAGTACACCAATCTCAAGATTAATCATGACAATCTTGTTTTTTCTCAGAAGTTATTATCCAATGAGCCACATGATGCTACTAACAATGTTATTAAGATTGATATAGCTACATCATGTGATGACTTGATTGTTGAGAGCATTGAGCAAGGTTCTAGTAGCAAAGGCAAGAAAGTGGTTGAGTCCAACAACTATGATGATTATGTCAAGCTCAAGAATGAGAATGAAAAGCTCAAGAAAGATCTTGAAAAGCTATCAACCACCAACACAATTGTGATAGAGAATCTTGAAAAAGATTATGATATGGCTCTTGAGAATGAGATGCTTAAAGAAGAGAACAAGAGACTCAAGATGGAGAAAAATCATGATGAACTTAGAGAAGAAAACAAGAAGCTTAAGTTGGAGAAAGAGCATCTTAAGACCAGTTTGAGCAAGTTCACAAGAGGCCAATATCTCCAAACTGAGCTACTCATGAACACCATGATGAAGATGGATAGAAGTGGTATTGGGTACTTGGCAAATCAAGAGAAGAAAGCTCAAGCGCAACATCAACAACAATACAAGTCAAAGCCTAAGCCAAAGAGATGCTTTGAGTGTGGACAAGAAGGTCACTTTGCTCATGAGTGTCAAACTCCACCATCACAACCCTTGCCCAAGCATGCTAGACCCTTTGCCTTCAATGCTCACTACATGCTTAGAAAGGATTTTAGTGGAAAGATGAAAGTCATGTTCTTAGGTCCACCCAACAAGAATAGGCCTAAGTAAATTTGGGTTGCAAAGTCACTAGTTGAGAAAATCAAGGGCCCCCATCAAGTTTGGGTCCCTAAACAACAAGCTTAATCTCTTGTGTGTAGGTGAACTACAAGACCAATGGAAGTCATTGGGTTATTGATAGTGGTTGCACTCAACATATGACTGGTGATCCTTGTATGTTCATCTCACTAGATGAAGAAGTAGATGGTCGAGAAAGGATTATGTTTGGTGATAATTCAAAGAGCAAAGTTCAAGGATTGGGCAAAGTTGCAATATCAAATGATCATTCAATATAAAATGTGTTATATATTACTTCATTGAGTTTCAACTTGCTATTCAGTTGGTCAATTGTGTGATCTTGGCTTTTAATGTTTGTTTACCTGAGAAGATAATGGTTGTGTCAAAGAAAGATTATGATCAAGTTATATTCAAGGGTTTTAGATACAACAACCTATATCTAGTGGATTTTACCTCCAAAGATGCGAACTTGAAGACATGCGTATTCACCAAAACATCACTTGGGTGGCTATGGCATAGAAGACTTGCACATGTTGGGATGAGCTCACTCAAGAAGCTAATGAAGAATGAATTGGTGAGAGGTTTGAAGGTTATGAAATTTGAGAAGGATAAACTTTGTAGTGCATGTCAAGCGGGCAAGCAAGTTGCAAACACTCATCCAACAAAAGCTTACATGTCAACAACAAGAGTGATAGAGCTTCTTCACATGGATCTATTCGGACCAACAACTTACAAGAGTTTAGGAGGCAATCTCTATTGTCTTGTGATAGTTGATCACTACTCTAGATATACTTGGGTGTTCTTCCTTCATGACAAGACTGAAGTGGCCACATGTTTTAAGAAGTTTGCCAAGAGAGCATAAAATGAATTTAAAGTGAAGCTCAAGAAGATAAGAAGTGACAATGAAAAAGAATTTGACAACACAAACATTGAAGCATATTGTGATGAAATAGAGATCAAGCATGAGGTCTCCGTAACATACACTCTCAATAAAATGGTGTAGTAGAGAGAAAGAACCGGACACTTATCACTCTTGTAAGAACAATGCTTGATGAGTACAATACACCCGAAGCTCTATGGGCGGAAGCTATCAACACTACATGTTATGCATCCAATCACCTATTTCTTCAAAACTTTCTTGGCAAGACCCCTTATGAGTTGCTCAATTGGAAGAAGCCAGACGTATCATTTTTCTAGGGTGTTTGGTTGCAAATGCTACATCTACAAGAAGCGGCAACATCTAGGGAAGTTCCAAAGACATTGTGATATTGGTTTTCTTGTTGGTTACTCATCAAAGTCCAAAGCATATCAAGTATTTAATCATGCCACCGGCTTGGTTGAAGAAACATATGATGTGGAATTTAATGAATCTAACTAGCTCCCATGGAGCATATGAGAATCTTAAGGATGTAGGTGATGAACCATTGAGGGAGGCCATGAAGAACATTCCGGTTGGAGACATCAAGCCCAAAGATGATGGAGATGATGTACAAGTGATTGATCCACCCTCTTCATCAAATGTGCCACAAGATGATGATAAAGATGGGAGAGTAGAAAATGAAGATACTTATGTCTCCCATGATCAAATGGTGGCACAAGCTCAAGATGTTGAAGCTCCATAACCTCCCCCTCAAGTGATTGATAGAAGAAATTCACTCCTACTACAAGCACATCCACAAGATCTCATCATAGGAAGTCCTTCAAAGGGTGTAATGACTCACTCTCAAAAACTTACTTCATTTATTGAACATCACTCATTTGTTTCTTGCATTGAGCCTAAAAATGTAGAAGAAGTTCTTCAAGATCCGGATTGGATAAATGCCATGCATGAAGAGTTGAATAACTTCACCCAAAATGAAGTTTAGACACTTGAAGAGCGACCACAAAATGCAAGAGTCATTGGAATAAAGTGGGTGTTCCGCAACAAACAAGATGATCAAGGCATCGTTGTGAGGAACAAGGCAAGGCTAGTTATGAAGGGGTTCTCCCAAGTTGAAGGGTTGGATTTTGGAGAGACCTTTGCACCGATTGCAAGACTTCAAGCCATTCATATCCTTCTTGCATATGCATCCCATCATGAAATGAAATTATATCAAATAGATGTTAAAAGTGCATTTTAAATGGTTTCATAAATGAATTAGTCTATGTTGATCAATCTCCTAGGTTTGAAGACCCTAAATATCCTAATCATATCTATAGGTTGTCCAAGGCGCTATATGGGCTTAAGCAAGCCCCAAGAGCATGGTATGAGCTGCCTTTGGGATTTCCTCATTGAGAAGGACTTCACCATTGGGAAGGTCGATACCACACTATTCACCAAGAAGCTTGATGGAGAGATCTTTATTTGTTAAGTATATGTTGATGATATCATATTTGGCTCATCAAATGAAGACTATTGCAAAGTGTTTGGTGAATTGATGTCAAAGGAGTTCGAGATGTCTATGATTGGAGAGCTTACATTCTTTCTTGGTTTTCAATTCAAGCAAATGAGAGAGGGGATTTTCATCTCTCAAGAAAATATACCAAGGACCTTCTCAAGAGGTTCAAAATGGATGAATGTAAGCCAATCAAGACACCAATGCCATCTAATAGACATCTCGACCTAGATGAGGGAGGTAAATAGGTTGATCAAACTCTCTACCATTCTATAATTGGTAGTTTATTATATTTGTCCACATCTAGGCCCAACATCATGTTTAGTGTGTGTATGTGTGCTAGATTTCAAGCTAATCCTAAGGAGGCACACATGGTTGCCATTAAAAGAATCCTTAGGTACCTTAAGCACACACCAAGCATTGGTCTTTGGTATCCCAAAGGAGCTCAATTCCAACTAGTTGGCTATTCCAATTTGGATTATGCCGGTTGCAAAATTGATAGAAAAAGCACATCCAAAGGGTGCCATTTGCTTGGTAGATCACTAGTGTCTTAGACCTCCAATAAGCAAAATAGTGTGACATTGTCCACTGCCAAGGCAGAGTACATTGCCGTGGGTGCTTGTTGTGCACAAATTCTTTACATGAAGCAAACTCTTCTAGACTCTAGTGTAGTTCTAAAAAATGTACCTCTCTTGTGTGACAATGAGAGCGTGGTTAAGCTTGCTAATAACCCAGTTCAACACTCTCGTACCAAGCACATAGATATCCACCATCATTTTCTTAGAGATCATGTTACTAAAAATGATATATCACTAGAAGGTGTAAGGACCGAGGATCAATTGGCGGATATCTTCACTAAACCGCTGGATGAGGCTATGTTTTGTTGGTTGAGGAGTGAGCTCAATGTGCTTGACCTTAGTAACTTCAATAAAAAATGAGCTTGTGTTGTCCCTTGCATTGCATTGCAATATAAAACATGTTAAATTCTTAGTAATGCACTTAGCGCTTGTCTAACATGGTTAAGATAACCGCCAAAAAGTGTGTGAAAAAGCTTAACCTTGGATCAAACTTGACAAGTAACTAGATTTACTTTCTTGTATTGCATTGCATATGCATGTATGTTGCTTTGTCGGTTCTTTTCAATTATCTTTTGAGCATCCGCTGTGTTCGTACACAAATAGAGAGAGAGCATTTGAAGCTCCCAATGGTTCATTTCTCTATTTGTATGGCCACATGTTGCTCCTCACCCTTTTGTTGCCTATTTTCCTAAAAAGAATTATAGCTGAAGGTAAATTATTTTAAATTTTTTTTGAGGGTTTGAGAGAAATCACTCATATCAGTCCCAATCTATGTTTCTTTTTGGTTTTTATTGAAGTTGGGACTCGGTTGGGAAAAAGTGGCGCGTAGGATCAAAGCAAAACAATAGCTAAAGAGTGACCGGACGTGGCACCAGACTCTGCTACCGAGTGTCTAGTCAGTACTTCTATGGAACTACTATTGAAGGAGGACCAGATGTTGAATAGTGTTTGCCTAGTGTTCGGTGTGATGTGCCTCCGCGCTCGGTCATGTGCGTGTTGATTCTCGAGAACGATTGGACTCTATGGTGCATCCGGTCACGTGTCATCGGACGCGTCCAATCGCCATTTGGGTGTTTTTGGACCTCTCTGTACTCGACCAAACTCTGGTTTGCTATGTCCGGTCATTTTCACTAGCGTGTCTGGTCACTTCAACTCAGTGTGGATTAGATCCATTTCTTCTATAACTATCATGAGGTGGCCCTCATTTATTTCATCGCATCCATGCCGCCCTACATTAGCCGACGCGCCACCCTCACATCTCCACCGCTGCGCCTACGCCTGCTGCCTCCACCACCGAGCCCAGTGCCATACTACCCTAGCCGATGCACTGCCCTCACATCTCTAATGCCATGCCTAGGCTCTCCGCACTGGCACCCTTCTCACACTCCTGGTCCTGCTCTCAGTCGTGCCTCATCATGCCCGCTCGGTGCTCACCACCACCATCAGAGTTTCCTCCTCACCTTGACTCATCGACGTCTCAACTCCCTCTGGTGACCTCACACATCTTTCTCTCTGCGTCCTGTGCTCGCGCATCGGTGATTCTCTTGGCCGACTACCATTCCTCTAGTGACTTACCTTTTCACTGAGATTCTTCTTGTTCTAAGGTAGTAAGCCAAATTCATTCTATTCATACCTTACTGCTTGCTTCTGATTAGGATCTCGCTCATCTCTAGAATGTAATGTGATGCTTATGTGTATTCCATCTATTTCTATCCATGCAGCGAGATGGTTCATTTGAGGTTACTTAGAAGCTTCTAGTGGTAGTTGAACCCTAGGCCAAGCCCATGAGTACAGAATAGAGGCAAAGCCTCTTGAGTATTAGTGGTTCTTGTTAGCTTCAGAGATGGCACGTTGCAAGAATGTTGGGGGTGGTCCCAGTGATGAGGATCCAAGGCCTCCGCCTCGCCTACTGCTCAGCAAAAAGGGAAGGTAAAAAGGACTACAAAGAAGAAGTGTAAGTTCGATGATGTTGAGGTAGAGAGGGCAGCAACAGTGGTAGCCGCCTGCAGAGCATGTCGAGAGAGGTGGATCTGGCAGTGGCATTCGCATAGGCAATCAGTTGTCACCAACTCAGAGGGCCACCGTTGAGAGGATTGAGGCTAGTCTTGATAGTCCACCTAGGGACTATCATGCTTGGAGGACTGGTGTGTCTCTTTAGAGGATGCTCTAGGGGTCTCTCATGTAGAGGAGAGTTAGCCTCAGGGGGTGACTAAGCAGTAGACACAGTCAGCAGAGTATATAGAGAATGCTCAATAGGGAGAGCAGGTTGAGGAGGCAGAGCAGGCAACATAGCCACTAGCTTTGATGCTCTAGTCGCACATGCACTCAGGTGTCACTGAGGCCTCAGACATAGAGGCGGGGCTCTCAGTCCACCTCCTAGACCATAGGGTCCACCTCCCATGGTACACCTTGACCTGAGGGCAGCCATTGCCAGACAGGTGCAGCTAGCTACGGTTTGTAAAGTTTGAGGATTAGTTTCCACCTGAGGCAGGATGAGCATGCCTTAGAACACTTCTACACTATGTTATAGGAGGACTTCTATAGTGCATATCTCAACAGCGGTGTTGCCTTTAGATCTCAGCGGGTCTACTCCATAGAGTCTCTAGTTGTAGCTATAGGTGAGTAGATTCGTCCTCACCATTCTTATCTGCTAGGCTTATCAGATCTCCTTAGATAGACTGGCCAGGTATGTTCCATCTTAGGTCCATGAGTTCTACTCCTCCTTGTGGATTGACTCAAGTCACAGGTTTATTCACTTTGCTTTCTGAGGGCGTGACTATAGGCTTCTGAGCTCAAGGGTCAGAGAGATACTAAGGATTCCAGAGTCACCTATTCATCTTCATGAGGTATGCTATGGATAGATAGAGCCTCCAAGACACCCTCACGGTAAGACTTGTGCCACCTACAGATCTTGTTAGACCATGCTTCATAGAGCCATTTGGTGAGGGGTCGAGTAGGACACCATGTGACCTTACACCTACAGCTCAGCTCCTTGATGCTATTATGAGGAGGACTCTGCTCCCGAGGATGGGCTACTGTGAGGGCCTGACTCGAATTCAGCTATGGCTAGTGCATTACCTGGTGTCTTAGACTATCTTTGATATTTGGGATGTGATGCTTTTAGAGATGGAGGACACACTAGTAGAGGGCTTCAGAGGTCACCGTTAGCAGCCTTATGCTCATTAGATCACTTTCCTACTTTGAAAGCTAGTTTCACACAAGTCCCTAGAGACTAATGGTAGAGTGGACAGGTGCTACCACTGAGTTTCCACAATATGACATGAGCCAGATGCTATGTCATAGTCAAATGAGGACACCACACTAACTGAGTCATCACCTAGAGGTACCAGAGACAACTAGCTTAGCAGGATGAGATCATCAGGGGCATTGCAGAGATAGAGGAGGAGCAGCTAGATGCCCAGCAGGAAGATGTGGTTGAGAATGACCCTACTGATAGCTCAGATGATGACTATCAAGCCGATTCTATAGATGGCTCCTCGACCACACTACAGAGAGGCCAGTGGCTCTAGCTCAGCTCCACCATAGCCGCCTGCAGACTGACCCATCACTTCTAGCTTTACTTGAGCGGATGAGATAGGACCAGGCATGCCAAGCACAAGAGATCATAGCTACACTTGCTTAGGTTCAGGCATGACAAGATGAGTTTTAGCGGCAATAGCAGGCCATGCAGCAGCAGCTTATGATTTAGCAGTAGTTACTCGGCTTCATGTAGCATGTATTTACTACTATTGGGGTTGCTCCTTAGCAGTCTACACTTTAGATAGGCCAGCCTACCAGCACCACTCTAGTTGTATAGCCCAATGGGCTTCTGAGTCAGAGACAGCTAGCTCCTCAGTTTGCCTCACATATAGAGCAGGTGTCTTAGTGGTTTGCTTCACCAGGAACAGTTTAGGATCTATCACTTTACTCCTATTGTTACGGGCTTCACTCTGACTCAAACTTCTTCAGCATTAGTGACAAACACCCCAGTATCTAGGAGTCTTTGTGCTACCTTTAGTGAGCTTACAGGGTAGCCTACACCTCTAGTGTTCTGAGTCTTTGTCCCTACCACTAGCTACTCTAGTTACCTGGGACTACAGAGATGATTCCATTGTGTGTTGCATCATCCGAGCCACCTTAGACAGTCACTCCTACAGTTGAGGCTTCAGCGATAGCGATAGCGATAGCGATAGATGTGGCTCCACTTCCTATAGTGACACCTCTAGAGTCATAGGTCGTGCCAGCTACTGAGTAGACCCAAACTGCTTCACCTTCACTTCCCATGATAGAGGGTCAAACCGCTCAGAGCTTAGGGTTAGAGGGTGATGCAGCTCAGTTCTAGATCTCTCATAGCACATCAGTGCCCGACTTGACTACCCCTGTCTCACCGTCCGACCCATAGGTTTTGGTGCTTGTCGCTAAAGAGGGAGAGAGAGCGAGTATGTTAGATCTAGGGGGAGCATGTGAGATGGTCTCGATTTGTTTTTTTTTTGTCTTTTGTGTGTGAAACTTCGTGCATTCATGTTTACTTTCATGCATTATATTATATACATGTGATTGTGAGACTTATGTGACATGTGTGCTCTCTACATTGATATATATATATATATGTTATGTCACTTGGTTATGCTCATTTGTTGTGCTTCCACGTTTTACTCTGTTTCAAATGAGCTTTACTTCATGTACTCATGCTTAATTCATATTTTTTGAGTACACCATGTTGCCTTGGGTCATACAAGCATGCCTAACTCCTTTGTTCTTATTGTCAAATGCTTATATGAACCAAGCATGTTGAAAACCTCACTCATCTCTATTACATACTCGATGTTGTGTTGTCAACAATCACCAAAAAGGGAGAGATTAAAAGCATCTAGGCCCCTAGTAGGGTTTTGGTGATTAATAACGACACGAGATTACTATGACTAACATATGTTTTGCAGAGGCAATTTGAGTTAGGTCATGGTAACGAAAATTGATTGGGCAATCATGGTTGCCATGCCCCTATCGATGGAAATCATTTCAGTTTTCAAAGGACCGATGACAAGGTTAAGGACGGACTAGTTCTAAGTGTCGTTTGGCGTTAGAGAGACACTTAGAGTAGTTTAGGACTTTGTTTTTTCTTTGGCCATACTATTAAGGGGGGTATGGACTAGTAGCTTAACCCAGGTGAGTCTAATGGATTAGGTGTGGTGCACACATGTCAAACTTAGCACTAGGTAGCTCAGGAATAGCCCTAAGATCTATAGAAGTCAACTTCATTCTCGAAGGATTTTAAATTGGAAGTGAATGGAGGGTCAAATGACTTACCGAACGCTGGTTTGATTGTGACCGGATATAGCATGAACAGTCTGGTCAGTTCATTTGATCAACAGCTACAGTCATGTACTGATATGATGCTAAATAGTACATGACCGGATGCTAGGTTGCCTATGTTCCATCAACATCAGAGAGCATCTATAGGGGTATTTTGCTGACTGGACGCGTCTAATGGGTGATGACCGGACGCGGGTCAGAGTTTAGTTAGAGCTAATGGCTCTATCTGACATAGTGATGTGTACTACTGACTGGAGCATCTGGTCGCCCTAACCAACACGTCCAGTCAACCTAAAACTTGCTGAGTTCGCCTCCAACCATTATGTTTTGAATGAGGGGGTATAAATACTTATCTCACTCGTTCATGGGAGGCCTCTTGCCCAATTGTTCAGCTGTGAAATGCCTTTGGAGTGCAAGGGAGAGCAAGAGCCTAGTGTGGTGATTGAGAGTTGATAATCCAATATTAAGGACCCCACTAGTGCATAGGGAGTAGCAAGTGTGCATCCATCTTTCTCATTAGGCTTGTCTTAGTCAAGTGGGAGTTTGTGCTTGTTACTCTTGGTGATCACCATCACCTAGATGGCTCGGTGGTGGTTAGGAGCTTGGTGATCATCCGGTGGAGCTTTTGGATGACCCAAGTCATGTTGTGAGCAGTTATGGGTGATTCACTATGATGGAGTGTCTAAGAATCAATCCCATAGAGAGCACTTGATCCTTGCGTGGATCAAGGGGGAGCTACACCCTTGCGCGGGTGCTCCAACGAGGACTAGTGGGGAGTGGTGACTCTCCGATACCTTGGGAAAACATCACTACATTGTTTTCCCTCTCTTTATTTTGAGCATTTACATTTGAGCAATTCATTTCATGTCTTTAAATTCTTAGAATTGCCATGCTAGAGTAGGATTAGAACCTAGGATGCAAAACTTTTGTACGACAGAACAATAGAAACACATTCTAGACACAAGGGGTGAAATGGGTAAGTGTAGGGCTTAACTATTGCAAAAAAAATAGAATTAGCCCAATTCACCCCCTCTTGGGTATTTTGATCCTTTCAATTGGTATCAGAGCCTCGTGCTCCCTAAATTAGGCTTAACCACCTAGAGCAAGATGTCCCATGGGGATGGACCCCCTCCTATCTTTGAGAGAGATGATTTTCCTTATTGGAAAATTTGCATGGAGGCATACCTAGAGGCTTTAGATGTTGGAGTTCTTAGAGCCGCCTCACAAGGCTTCCCAAAACCTAAGGATCCCACCAATCTTCAAGGCGATGAGGTTAACTATGAGAAGTGGAATGCAAAGGCTAGAAACACCCTCTTTAGAGGCCTTTGCAAGGATGTCTTTAACCATGTGTGGAACCACAAAGACATCCATGCACTATGGTCGGACATTTGTGTGCTCCATGAGGGAACCAAGAGTGAGCATCAGGAACGCTATCACCTTGTGATGAAAAAGCTTAATTCATTTGAGATGCTTCCTAGAGAAAGTGCTAATGAGATGTATTCACA
Organism: Miscanthus floridulus; assembly: GCF_019320115.1. Lineage (NCBI taxonomy): Eukaryota > Viridiplantae > Streptophyta > Magnoliopsida > Poales > Poaceae > Miscanthus > Miscanthus floridulus. Next base: position 75,588,582 of record NC_089585.1, read on the forward strand.
CTTGAATGTTCTTATAGAGGAAGTTAATGGGCTTGGACTCACACAAATGCAACCATCCAATGTTGTGAGAAAGATCTTGAGTGTCCTCCCCATTGACAAGTATGGGCATATTGTGATGGTGCTTCGTCAAGGTGATCTTTCCACCGCTACACCAACTCAAATATTGGGGAAGATCAATGCACATGAGATGTACATACACATCACTCCACAAGATGGCTCTTCTTCCACTAAGAAGAAAGATTTGGCATTCAAGGCTAGCTAAGAGAAGAGGGGCAAAGCAAATGTTGATCATGATAGCTCAAGTGATGAGGAGATTGATGATGCAAGCCTTGCTCTCATGGTGAGAAGAACTACCAAGATACTCAAGAAGCTAAACAAGAATGGTGTCAAGTTTGATGGCAAGAAGAAATTCTTCACTAGTAGTAGAAGGAAGCCCATCTCTGAAATGGATTGCTATAATTGTGGAAAACTTGGTCACCTAGCTTATAAATGCCCTAAACCCAAGAAAGACAAGTACAAGAAGAAGTGCAAGGGCAAGAAAGATGACTCAAGTGATAAAGATGATGATGAAAAGAAGAAGAACAAGCCATACAAGAAGAAGGATGGCAAGAAGAAGGAATTTCACAAGAAGAAGAAGAATGGCAAGGCATACATTGTTGGTGATTGGCTCACGGATATTGAATCATCAAGTGGCTCATCCAATGATAAAAGTGAGAATGAGAAGGAGAAGGTGGCCGCTCTTGTGATTGATTCTTCACTATTTTCACCGAGACCGCCGCCATCATCCTCTACGCATCTATGCCTTATGTCCAAGGGTGAACAAAAGATACAAAATAATGATGATAGTAGTGGTGATGATAATGCTAGCAATGATGAAAGTGGTAGTGATAGTGATGAAGAATTTGAATCACCTTCTTATGATGATCTTGTCAAGTTGCTAAACCAATACACTAAAATCATTAGAAAGACAAGCTAAAAATGAAAAGCTAGAACTTGAGAAGGACTCACTCTTAGCAAAATATGACATAGCCGAAAAAGCTAGTGTTGAGCTTAGAGAAGAAAATGAAATTATGTCATCCAGACTCAAGGAGCTCAAAACCTCTAAAAAGGAGCTTAGAGAAAAACATGATAAACTTGAGAGGATACATAATGAGCTAACCACTAGTTACAATTTGCTAAAAGAAGAGTACACCAATCTCAAGATTAATCATGACAATCTTGTTTTTTCTCATAAGTTATTATCCAATGAGCCACATGATGCTACTAACAATGTTGTTAAGATTGATATAGCTACAACATGTGATGACTTGATTGTTGAGAGCATTGAGCAAGGTTCTAGTAGCAAAGGCAAGAAAGTGGTTGAGTCCGACAACTATGATGATTATGTCAAGCTCAAGAATGAGAATGAAAAGCTTAAGAAAGATCTTGAAAAGCTATCAACCACCAACACAATTGTGATAGAGAATCTTGAAAAAGATTATGATATGGCTCTTGAGAATGAGATGCTTAAAGAAGAGAACAAGAGACTCAAGATGGAGAAAAATCATGATGAACTTAGAGAAGAAAACAAGAAGCTTAAGTTGGAGAAAGAGCATCTTAAGACCAGTTTGAGCAAGTTCACAAGAGGCCAATATCTCCAAACTGAGCTACTCATGAACACCATGATGAAGATGGATAGAAGTGGTATTGGGTACTTGGCAAATCAAGAGAAGAAAGCTCAAGCTCAACATCAACAACAATACAAGTCAAAGCCTAAGCCAAAGAGATGCTTTGAGTGTGGACAAGAAGGTCACTTTGCTCATGAGTGTCAAACTCCACCATCACAACCCTTGCCCAAGCATGCTAGACCCTTTGCCTTCAATGCTCACTACATGCTTAGAAAGGATTCTAGTGGAAAGATGAAAGTCATGTTCTTAGGTCCACCCAACAAGAATAGGCCTAAGCAAATTTGGGTTGCAAAGTCACTAGTTGAGAAAATCAAGGGCCCCCATCAAGTTTGGGTCCCTAAACAACAAGCTTGATCTCTTATGTGTAGGTGAACTATAAGACCAGTGGAAGTCATTGGGTTATTGATAGTGGTTGCACTCAACATATGACTGGTGATCCTCGTATGTTCACCTCACTAGATGAAGAAGTAGATGGTCAAGAAAGGATTACATTTGGTGATAATTCAAAGAGCACTAGGTAGCTCAGGAATAGCCCAAAGATCTATAGAAGTCAACTTCATTCTAGAAGGATTTTGAATTGGAAGTGAATGGAGGGTCAAATGACTGACTGTATGCTGGTTTGATTGTGACTAGACACAGCATGAATAGTCTGGTCAGTTCATTTGATCAACAACTATAGTCATGTACTGATATGATGCTAAACAGTACATGACCAGATGCTAGGTTGCCTACGTTCGATAAACATCAGAGAGCATCTGTAGGGGTATTTTGTTGACCGAATGTGTCTGGTGGGTGATGACTAGATGTAGGTCAGAGTGTGGTAAGAGCTAACGGCTCTATCTGACACAGTGACGTGTACTACTGACCAGAGCATCTGGTCGCCCTAACCAACGTGTCCGGTCACCCTGAAACTTGCTGAGTTGGGCTCCAACCGTTATGTTTTGAATGAGGGGGTATAAATACTTATCCCACTCATTCATGGGAGGCCTCTTGCCCAATTGTTCAGCTGTGAAATGCCTTTGGAGTGCAAGGGAGAGCAAGAGCCTAGTGTGGTGATTGAGAGTTGATAATCCAAGATTAAGGACCTCACTAGTGCATAGGGAGTAGCAAGTGTGCATCCATCTTTCTCATTAGGCTTGTCTTGGTCAAGTGAGAGTTTGTGCTTGTTACTCTTGGAGATCACCATCACCTAGATGGCTCGGTAGTGGTTGGGAGCTTGGTGATCATCCGATGGAGCTTTTGGATGACCCAAGTCATGTTGTGAGTGGTTGTAGGCGATTCACTATGACGGAGTGTCAAAGAATCAGCACATAGAGAGCACTTGATCCTTGCGTGTATCAAGGGGGAGCTACACCCTTGTGCGGGTGCTCCAACGAGGACTAGTAGGAGAGTGGTGACTCTATGATATCTCAGGAAAACATCGCCGCGTTGTTTTCTCTCTCTTTATTTTGAGCATTTACATTTGAGCAATTCATTTCATATCTTTACATTCCTAGAATTGATATGCTAGAGTAGGACTAGAACCTAGGATGCAAAACTTTTGTATGGTAGAACAATAGAAACACATTCTAGGCACAAGGGGTGAAATGGGCTAAGCGTTGGGCTTAATTATTGCAAAAAAATAGAATTAGCCCAATTTACCTCCTCTTGGGCATCTTGATCCTTTCAAGTATGACATTTCTCTCCTTGGATCAGGGATTTGACTTTACAATATATGCAAGGTAAGTATGGTACATATTCTATCTCTACCTTAAACTCCACATAAGCTTTTTAGAAGTAGGAAGGAATAGAAGGCAATGCTAATTTATGCCTTTGATGAGGAATCATACACTATTGAGCGATTTGAGAGTATCATTTGAGGAGTATAAAGTGAACTATGCTTTTCTTGTGAAAACTTTAAAAACTCCAAGTTACTGAGATGAGAATTTGGGAAGATGACTTCGCTTCGAGAGTTGTTCCACTTTTCAACCGCCCAAGGATATATGTTAGCCACTCCACATATCCTGCAGGTACAAGAAAGGTTTTGGAATAATCCGTATGCTAGTTCCATGTCATGAAAAGTTATGTTTATGTTTACTTTAATCAAAGCTTTACTCGAGACGAGCAAATGACAAGTGTGGGGGAACTTGTTGATGGTCATTAAACAACAAATTTAACCGTCAACTATTGCATAAATTGACATGAAATGAATCACAAACTATAGTTATAGAGTTTGATTCTAACAAGTTGCACAAGTTATGGTGTTCTCACATGTTTTGTAGGATATTTAATTTTTTTACCGAATACAACTATCTCAAATGATGAAATAGGAGTGCACCATTATGAAGAGCTTGTTGAGACGATCGAAACTGGATATATTATTTGCTATTTTTAGAGCTTGGAATAAAAAGATATGAATTTCATAAATTAAAAAGTAGTGCTGACATCATCGCTGGCGTCAGCACCCCAAACAGTGCCATACAGTAGCAGGCAGTTGCTTGTGCATAATAGAGACACTGGTGGCCCAGGCGGGGCCTAGCTGTCGCCACTATGGGAGGCAAGCGACCAGCCCAGCCCTTCACGCGTCGACATGTGGCATTAGCGGCCACGCATGGGCCCGCGTTCATGCGCGAGGGGGAGCGGATCGCCTGGCAACGCATTGGCGGCATATTAGCTACTGGCCTTGACCATGGGCGTGGAGCTGTAGTGCTAAACCTGTCTAGGATAGGTGGCGGATAGCAAGTTGGCCACTGGGGTCGCTCAAGAGCGGGAGCAGAGCGCGCGCTCGGGCATGGCTTTTTCCCTCCAGCCAGGACACGAGTCGACATAGGAATGGGGGAATCGAGGCGGTGTGCGGTCTGCTCGCTCGCGTGTGGTTGGGCCGCTTGGACCAGCCAGCCCAGTTGCCTAGGTGTCCGATTTCCTTCCCAGAAACACAAAATAGCGCAGTAGTCAGTCGGTTTGGCTCCGGTTCAGGGCATAAATGTCCGATTCTCTTTTGGTTTTCTTCGTAGGTTGGTTGGGAAGCTTCTAGACGTCATCCTAAAGGACTCTAGTTTGGTTTTGGTGAATTGACAAAACCCTATGTGCTAACCTAGTTTATCTATATGATCATGAGATATGATAGCACTATTCCAAGTGGTGGAGCAATGGTGAAGATCATGATGATGGTGTGACCATGATGATGAGCAAGTGCTTGGACTTGGAAAAGAAGAAAGAGAAAAATAAAAGGCTCAAGGCAAAGGTATAAGTGGTAGGTGCCATTTTGTTTCAGTGATAAAGACACTTAGCGAGTGTGATCACATTTAGGATCGATAGTTGTACTATTAAGAGGGGTGAAACTCGTATTGAAATGCGGTTATCAAAGTGTCACTAGATGCTCTAACTCATTACATATACATTTAGATCTAGTGGAGTGCTAACACCCTTGAAAATATTTAGTGAAAATATGCTAACACACTGTGCACAAGGTGAAACACTTGGTGGTTGGCATATTTGATCAAGGGTGGCGAAGTTGGAGAAGTGGAGGAGTTGTCTTTCACTTGATTGGACGCTGGTTTCGAAGTGACTAGACTCGCTGGTTGAGCATCCAAGTCAATTATAGTGAAGATGGCTTGCTCAGGCTCGGTCTTCTGGTTGACCGGATGCGTAGGGCCTGCGTTCGATCATAGCTGACGTATAATGATGTGAGTGGTTTGGCAAGCGAGAAGAAGACCTAACGTTGGGCGTGTCCGGTCACTCCTGATCGGACGCGTCTAGTCATCAATTTGATGCTCTAGAACCTCTCTATAAATGATACGACGTTGGGAAGCTACGGGGAGCAGTGTGTCTGGGCACTAGGTGTAGGTGCTAGCATGCGTGTATGCTAACTACGGATCAGCGCGTGCGGTCCTTGTGACCATGCGTCCGATCATAACTTAACGCGAGAGCAGACTATTTTGACCATTGGGATCGGTCGGTAGAGGTTTAAAGTGGGGGACACATGGCGCACATCCAGCAACTGGATGCTGGGGGTCTATGTCTGGTTAGCTCGACCGGTGAGTCTGGTTGCCCTATTTTTCTGTGGACTGAGGGGCCAATGGCTCTATTTCGATGGAGCCTCTATAAAAGGTGTTTGGCCGGCTCAAGCTCACTCTCTTGGCTATTTGCATTGGCATAGCAACCTTGTGTGGCAGAACCATGCAAAGCAACACGCTTTTGGAGAAGCTCGTCTTCCACTAGACACTAAGCAGCTCGAAAGTGAGCTACATTGCACAATTCCATCGAGCACACTCCAAGGGAGAACTCGAAACAATCCATGTTTTACATCTAGAATCCAATAATGAGTATGAGTTTACAATACTTAGTCCATTTCATGCAACAAAGAGTTCTTGAAAATCATTTATTACAATACTAGAGTTTAGAGTGCGATAATTAAATAGTGGAATTAAAATGAACATCTAGCAGAATCGATACAAGGATCCATCTAGTGGCTACCAGAAGAATCCTCCACACAAGAGCTACTCCTCAAGCTACACCTACAACAGGGGTAAATAAACCCTAAGTACATAATGTACTCGCAAGACTTACCTGACTAGTGGGAATAGTTTCCTAACTCTAAGGGTATGATAGGCAGTAAGGTTTGATGTTTTCTTTTTGTTTGCAGAAAGCATTACTAATAGTTCATCTTTACAGTCAAGTTTTATTAGTAGTAATGATTACTTCATTAGCTAACCATTCTAAGTAAGCACATGTTCTACTTTCAAGGAAGGGTTGAGCAATCAGAACCAATTTACCATCTTTCATATTCTAGTTCTTACTACGGTGCTAGACCATAGCCAAGTCGTACCATCTCATGGGAAATGGCAATTCATGACCAATGTATCCTAGCTGGGTACCCCGAAACACATGTCCCATTTGTACCCTAGGCACAAACAAGACCAACCCATTCCACTCCTATCATAGGGTCCAAGTCCCCATCCAAACATGGATTCCAAGCCCCCACACTTGAGACCCGGTCTCAATATGGTGCTTAGACCTCCACCTTTCCCCGCCTCCAATCAGTTAGTCCAAAAAGAGCCGAAACCCACGACAAAAGCGTAATGAGCCTTCCCACTCCCATAAGCAAGTATGTGCTCAGGATAATAAGTCTATGACCTGACACCATCCACATCAATGGATGGTCCTCAATCGACACAAATAGGCAAAACAGTGTAACCATGTTAAGCTCATTTGGCCATGGGACACAACCTATTACCATATCCCTACCTGGTCTCTATTTTTCCTTTCATCATTTTATTATGAGAGTAATAATGATCTCCTATTGTGAGCAACGGCAGGTTACTCACACTACTAATGACCTAAGCATAGCATCTACTCGAACATGCACTAGTAAGACTCTTAGGACAGGTGTATTTATGCATGTGGTTTCCATAAAATTCCTGTAACATAAATGCACAACACATATATATACCATGAATTTCGAAAATAGAGGTTATGCATCGGGGCTTACCTTGGGTAGGCGTGGTGTTAGCTGAGTCAGTCGTCGGTGGCTCCAGGACCTCCTCCTACACAAGAATCTCCTCCTCGTACTCCTCGACAATCTCCTCGAACTCACGATCGTCTGTGGTCACTATCCCCACCAACTCATTCTCTACATGCATGCGATGATGATGCAACACTTAGCATTTAGACAATAATAACTCTTAAAATAAAATATGCATACTAAGCTACTAAGCTAGCTCTAATGACTAAGGTACTAAGCTAATTATCATCTTCATCAAGCAAAGTATGAGTTCAACTAACAAGCACCTAGTTTCAGCAAATCAAAGGTCTGCCTTTATTTCTATTAAAGATTTAATGTAGATTTAAACAAGGAACATTTAACTACCCTAATGTTTAGTCTAGTCTAAGGCTACAAAAAATTACAGTGAGCACATAATAATACAATGAAGCTACTGTAAATAAAATTTTTAAGATCAAAGCAATAACCAATATACCACAAAAATTCCTACAATAATTAACCTAACAATATTAAACACTTTCAAATGATTTAATAGCACTCTGCATCAACACAGATATGTATGAACCAACTACACTAACAAGCAGACAATAATTTGTGAAACCTAACAAAATTAGTTTCATAATTTTTGGACACCTATATGATTTTATATTAATTAAACAAAATTGGCCCACAATTAAAAATAAAAAGCTATTTCTAATTCTTTACAAAAAGAGGAAGCGAACTGGCCTAGTGTGGCCCAATGCGGGTGTGGCCCACGCATAGAAGCGTCCCATGGCGGGTGTAACACCTTGGGTGTTTAAATACTAAAATATGCCATGTCGTCATATGCATAGCACATCATTCATGTGTTAGTGAAAATTTTGATATGCATACACTAAAACAAGTTTACCTTTATATTATATGTGTTGACTTGTATGGCTTAAATTGAGTTAAAAATTCTTTGTATTGAATTGAATTTCCGAAAACCCTGATTTTCAGTAGTTAAATTCTACCCTGAAAACCCATTTCAAAATCTAAGCATATTTTGGGGTTGAGCCTAAAAGCAAAAGTGTAGAGCTTGTCAAGTTATACAAAGTTTGTTTTTGGGGTTTTCAAAGTTGTTATGAAAAATTTGAGGTAATTTGAAAAGGCGAAATTCTTTAAATGTCCCCTATTTGAATTCAAAATTTCATTTCAAAATGTAGACCAAATTAGGGGATAGTTATAAAAGCAAAGTTGTAGAACTTTGGATTTTGAACAACTTTTATTTTTGGAGATTTTTGAGTTGTTACATAAATTTGGGAGTAATTTGGATTTTAAAATGAATGGCATTTTGGTAAATAGTTGAACAGTGCCGTGATGTAGTGATCATGTTAGTACCTTGGTCGTCGCCGGTGACCTCGCCGTCGGTGAGATTTTGCCGGTCAAAGCCGCTGTCGCCGTGGTCAGCGTGGGAGGTAGGGGATGACATGTGGGGTCGGGTTGTCAGTGACTCAGTGTTTCAAAATGGATTTTTTCCTTTTTCAGATTTGAATGAATAGTGATGTCATTTGTTATTTTTGTATAGATTTATTTAGAGCTCCAAAAATTATGAAATTTTTTGTGTGACCTCTCTAGGATGTATGTTATTTAGGAAAAATATGAAATGTTATTTTTCAGTACTTTTTGAATGTGATGAAAATTGCTTAATTAATTAATAAATGGGTTTTCATGATTTTTCTAGGCTTAATTAATTATCCAAAAATTATGAAAATTGTTTTGTCTCTTAGTTATCATGTGATGAACCTTTATAAAAATTTTGAGCTCAAATGCAACAAGTTGATTTATTTCATATTTTTTAATTAAAGAATTAATTCATAAAAGCAAATAGTAACCTTTAATGATTTAGGTTTTGTTTGAAATTTTGGATTGAGTGATGACCTTGGGTCATTAGTTGGTAATGATCCTTGGTAATGGAAGTAAGTGTTACGAAAAAGGTTTAGTTAGTTTGACTTGTAACTGTACCACGAAGGAAAGTTGTATTCAAGTTGTTAATTTTGCATCCATCATCAAGCATCATGTTTTATATCTCGCATCATGTTAAACATGGCATTGTTACTACGTGTAGTAAATGAAGGTGAACATGTGGTAGTTAATCAAGTTGTGGAGGAAGCTAATCCGTCTGTTGAGGTTGGATCTGATAATTGTGGAACGTTGCAGGAACCTGACTTTTTCGTGAATCAAGGCAAGCCCTGGATGCATTTAAACCTACCTTGTGTTTTACAAGTTTTTATCGCTTTTGCTTTTATATACTGCATTAAGTGATTAGGAGTCCGGTGGAAACCTAATTGGTGCATTACCAACCTTGTTTTTCCATATCTACCTTGTTACCAGTTTTACTTCGTAAAGGCCTAGTTATGCTTAGTCATGCTTAGACAGATAAAAGTCAGGTGATTACCTGTCACCTATAAGTTTTAAATGGATCTTTAGTTACGTTTGGTTACTTATGTTATCATGAGATATGAGCATGTGAAGTAATAAATCAAGACCGGGTGGACTCGGTGTGTGAGAGCCACAAGACATGGAGGTCTTGTGAGCGGCTTCTTTCTGCCTGTGTCGATTAAGGTCCGTCCGTTGTTGAATTGCATGAGGTGAGACTTTGTAGTACTAACCACATACTCCGGTAAGCCTTAACTTGGTGATTCTATTATGAGAATGGCTACTCACGCACTAGGAGTGGAGAGATGGCGGGAATAGCGTGTACCCACATGGCAATGGGCTGGTTGGTGGAGTACTGTATTCTCGGGTGGCGCGGACTCATTCTTATTTTAGAGGATCCGAGGGTAGGTTGATATATGTAAGTCGGGGACCTACATATGTCGTGTGGTCTGGAATCCCCGGCTGGGTTTTAATTGGTTCGAATCATCATTGCTCCTCGGTTATGGAGACTCAACTCACTATTCATCATCGTAGTTTAAATAACTAGAACTTGAGTAAGGTATGGGAAAGTGTTGGATATGAAGTTTCATGATCTCATTGCGGATCATGTCAGCTTTGTATATGATTTCTTTTTGAAGATAAAAATGTTGATATAAAGAATCTTGTTAGAATGCTTTTACACAAAAGAACTTTGATTATTGCTAAAGCCATACCTTGAATCCCTGAGCCTGCATTCATGTGTTCTATCAATTTTATTTTGGTTAAGTCTTGTTGAGTACTTTTGTACTCAGGGTTCGTTGACCCTTGTTGCAGGTGAGGTTCATGAGTAGGTCTATTTTGGACCATGCTGCATGACTATTGTTTAGGTCGATGACGATAAGTGAATGTGTGATCCTTGGGTAGGATACTTATATTGGGTGTTTGTATTATGTTATAATACCACTCCACTACTACTATGGTTTGTAATATGTTTCAAACTTAGTTTGTAAGGTTTGAAACAACTGGTTTGTAAACCAAGTCATCGTAAGACTTCCGCTATTTTACTCTGATGTAGATATTTGAATAAATGTTGTAATACTGCAATGACTCTATAATGGGATCCTGCCCAGAAATCATGGTTGATTCGGGGTTCCCCGAGGACACCTAACAGTCTTCTTAAGTTACCAGGAACATATGCATAGTCGTCAGAGGTTGTTGGACAGTGACAGGTGCATGTGGGTCTTATAATTTAGGAGGTTCTACCACAGAATGGTATCAGAGCGATCGTTACAAAGTCTTTGTTGTATTGTTTGACAAAAACTTCAAAATGATTTGGGACAAATAAATATAACTTGTTAATTTGGTCTAAATTGCTTCTGGCTTATCTTATTTCATTCTCACCATTCCTTATTTGATTAAAAAGGCTTTGTGTGGTGGAGTAGTAATCTTATTATGCCCTATATAATAACAACTGTTGTTTATGTACCTTATAAGCATTGAAGTTTTGTTCATAAGAACGATTCATGCATCATGATTAATCCATTCGTTACTTACTTTCCCTCTGAGTCTGGGTTGGGTAGTGAGTCTAGGTTGAGTTGTGTAATCCATCCTGGCTATTCTTTAGATTTTGATCAGGTTGTCTTACTTGGATTAATCTTGCTTCCTACAGTATGGCTCATACCAAGATAACGCCCTGTAAGTCTGTTGGACCCAAAGGAGTTCCTCACCACCAGCTTGCTCCTAGGAATGATGGTGCTAGCAGTAGCAGCTCTAGGCCTAATCCCCAGGCAGAGATACAGAGGCTTACAGCAGAGTTAGCTCAGGCTACTAGAGATAGGGCTGTGGATGCCATCCATGTGGGAGAGTTACAACATAGATTGAGATGTCTTACCACCACTCATAGGAACTGTGAACGTATGTTAGTTCATATGGTGGAGGGAAGGAATGAAGCTTGGCATAGAGAAGATGTAGCTAGAGCTAGAACTCATGAGCTAGAATTTTATGTGGAAGATTTAGAAGAACATAATACTACTTTGCATGAAGAAGTCCATAGGCTGAGCAACCTCCTGGATCCAAATCATGAACCTCAAGTAGATGCAATGGACCCAGGCATCATCATTGTCGATGATAGTGAATCGGAAGAGGAAGAAGAAGAAGATCCAGAAGAATTAGTGATGGTAGATGAAAGTGATAATGAAGGCAGAAATGTTTCCAGAATGGATACCGATCATGAGGTTTGATGTGGTCGAGGAAAAGAGTAGAGTTGTAAAATAGTGAGATCTAGTTAAGTTAAGTAGTCTTGTTTAGGTGTGAGCTTGTGCTTAAATAAATGAACCAATGTAATGTGATGTAGTAAGCTCTTGTATCGTTTAATAAAGGTTTGTGAGTAAAGTTTGGTATGTTATGAACAGATGCATCATACTCGGGGTTCACATATTCCTGGTACTTCACAAGATGAAGATGGTATTCCTGATCCGCCACCAGTTCCTCCAAATCTGGCTGATGCTATCGCTGCCCTTGTTAATGTGAATATTGAAAATTGTCGATTGCTTTGAGAGATAGCTTAGAGTAATCAGATTATGGTGCAAGGAAACTATGGCCACAATCATAATAGGCAGGAGGCTACGTATGTTGATTTCATAGATATAATACCACTAGTGTTCACTAAGGCCAATGAACCCCTAGAGGCTGATGATTGGCTTTGGACTATGGAGCAGAAATTTGATCTTATTCCATGCACGGAGATGCAGAAACCTGTGTTTGCCGCCTAGCAACTTAGAGGTGCAATAGGTGCTTGGTGGGCAAACCTAGTAGCTATGCAACCAGCTGGCATTCCAATAACTTGGGTTGAGTTCCGTACTGCCTTCAGAGCCCATTATATTCCAGAAGGAGTGATGGCCATGAAGTTGGATGAGTTCCTTGCTTTGAAGCAAGGGGACCAAACGGTTATGCAGTATGTGGGTAGATTCAATCACCTGTCACAGTATGCATCTAAACATGTCAACACAGATGCTAAGAAAAAGAAATGGTTTATGCGAGGTCTGAATACCAAGCTATAAACAATGATGACTACCTATACCAATGTTACTTTTCATGAGGCAATAAATATTGCAATTGCTTCTGAGGAAAAGTATCAACAGCATAAGGAGATCAAGAAGAAAAAGAGTATGCCATCTGGATCTTTTGGTGGAAATCAAAAGAGGCAAAAGATAATCTATCACCTAGTCAACCATTATCGTCCTCCTTATCGACCGCCGCAGTTCCAAGCCGGGCAACAATCAAATGTCCGTCCTGCCACAACTTACCAGAATCCACAATAGACAAATGCTCCTGGTGTCAATGTTCCAACATCCTAGGGTCACAATTATCTATGTTACAATTGTGGAAGGTCCGGTCATTTCTCCAGGGAATGTCTGTATCCCAAACAGTATAATTCAAATTCTCAGAAGGCTCCTGCCAATCAACAATAGGGTCAAGCACAGAACAAGAACAACAATCAGAATGCTCAGAAGGGCAAAGATGAAAGGAAGATAGGATGGGTTTTCTATATTCAAGCTAGGGAAATTCTAGAAGGGGAGCCAGTGATGATGGGTATGTTTCCTGTCGCCGATCACCTTGCTGTTATGCTTTTTGATTCTGGTGCATCTCATTCATTCATCAATAGAACCTTTGTTGTAAAGCATGAAATTCCAATTGGGGAAACAAAGGAAAATTTCTTTATACAGTCACCCGGGGGACATCTGTGTACTAAAGAAATGGTATACTAGGTACCCATAAACCTGGGTGGGTATATTTTTCCCACTACCATGATTATTCTCAAGGATCAGGATATAGATGTGATCTTGAGAATGAATTGGATGTATCAGCATAAGGCTATTATAGATGCTTTGAATAGAACAATAAGGGTGAGTTTGCCAGATAGTAATTCTCAACTTCTTATCCAACTTCCAACCTTAAGAAGATCAGTGGGCAAAGTTTGTGCAACTTCTGTCAAGGAGATTAGGGATATCCCGGTAGCTTGTGAATTCCCTGATGTTTTTCCTGAGGATTTACCCGGTCTACCACTAGATAGGGATGTTTAGTTTAACATAGAGTTAAAACCTAGAATAGCTCCGATCTCTCGGAGAGCTTATAGGATGCCTCTCAAGGAATTAGCCGAGTTGAAGACTCAGTTGCAAGAGTTGATTGATAAAGGGTTTATCCAACCTAGTTCATAACCTTGAGGATGTCCTGCAATTTTTGTGAAAAAGAAAGATGAGACCCTAAGGTTATGTGTTGACTATCGTCCCTTGAATGAAGTGGCCATTAAGAATAAGTATCCCTTACCTCAGATAGACTTGCTTTTTGATCAACTAGCTAGAGCCAAAGTTTTCTCTAAGATTGATTTGAGGTCAGGCTACCACCAAATCAAGATTAAGCCTGAAGATATTCCCAAAACAGCATTTAGTACAAGATATGGATTATATGAATACTTGGTAATGTCTTTTGGTTTGACAAATGCTCCAACTCATTTCATGTATCTGATGAATTTAGTATTCATGCCCGAGTTAGACAAGTTTGTAGTGGTGTTTATTGACGACATCCTAGTTTATTCCAAGAACAAGAAGGAACATGCGGAACGTCTCAGAATTGTCCTGACCCGCTTGAGAGAACATCAACTATATGTCAAGTTTAGTAAGTGTGACTTCTGGCTTAAGGAAGTACAGTTTCTTGGACATGTCTTGTCAGCTGAAGGAGTTGCAGTGGATCCAAGCAAAGTTAAGGATGTGCTTGATTGGAAACCACCAACCACTATTCATCAAGTTCGGAGTTTTCTAGGACTGGCGGGGTATTACCGTCGTTTTATTCCAGATTTCTTGAGAGTATCCTAGTCCATCACTGAGTTGTTGAAGAACCAAGTCAAGTTTGTCTGGTCATCTGATTGTGAAGAGGCTTTCCAGACTTTGAAGAGACTGTTAACCACTGCACCAGTATTAGCCCAACCTGATATTGAGAAGTCATTTGACATGTATTGTGACGCTTCGGGTATTGGTATTGGATGTGTATTGATGCAAGAAAGCCGAGTCATTGCCTATGCCTCTAGACAACTTAAGCAACATGAAGAACACTATTCGACTCATGATCTGGAGTTAGCAACAGTTGTCCATGCTCTGAAGATTTGGCGGCATTACCTGCTTGGTAATACATGCCATATTTATACAGATCACAAGAGTTTAAAGTATATCTTTACTCAATTGGATTTGAACATGCAATAGAGAAGATGGTTAGAATTTATTAAAGATTATGACTTGGAGGTACATTACCACCCTGGAAAAGCAAATGTGGTTGCAGATGGCCTCAGTCGAAAGAGTCATTGCAATTGTCTGACAGTAAAAACAATGGGTTTGACTTTATGTCAAGAGATGGAAAAGTTAAGTATAGAGGTAATTCAACAAGGTAGTGTGACCAATATAACTGTTGAAGCCACTATTCATGACTAGATTATTGCTGCTCAGAAAGAAAACAAGGGTATAGCCCATATCAAAGAAAGAATCAGGAATGGAAAAGCAGAATGCTTCAAAGTAGATGATGAAGGGGTGCTATGGTTCAAGAATCGTCTTGTGGTACCAAAGGTTCCTGAGTTGCAACAGTCAATTCTTGAAGAGGCATATGCTACTAGGTTATCTATTCATCCAGGAAGTAATAAGATGTACCATGACTTGAAACAAAGGTTTTGGTGGACCAAAATGAAGATAGAAATTGCCCGGTATATAGCAAAATATGATACTTGTCAAAAGGTGAAAGCTATACATTTGAGGTCTGCTGGAGAGTTACAGCCATTACCTATTCCAGCTTGGAAGTGGGAGGATATTAGTATGGACTTTATTGTTGGTCTACCCAAGACATCAAAGGACTTTGATTCAATATGGGTCATTGTAGATCGACTGACTAAGTTAGCACATTTTCTTCTAGTCAAGAGTATATATCCTACTATCCAGTATGCCAAGATGTATTTAGCAAGAATCATGAGTCTACATGGAGTACCAAAGACCATAGTGTCAGATAGAGGTACACAGTTTGTCTCCAGCTTTTAGAAATAATTGCATGCTTTGTTGGGTACCAAACTCCTGTATAGTATAGCTTATCATCCATAGACTGATGGTCAAACTGAAATAGTAAATCAAGTACTTTAAGATATGTTAAGGTGTTGTGTCCTTAATTATTCCAATAAGTGGGATGAATGTCTGCCTTTGGCTGAGTTCTCATACAACAATAGTTATCAAGAGAGCATTAGGATGGCTCTGTTTGAAGCACTTTATGGTCGTAGATGCAGAACATCACTAAGTTGGTCTAAACCCGGGGAAAGAAGATTCTTTGGAGTTGACCTTGTGAAAGAAACAGAAGACAAGGTTAAGCAAATACAAAGTAATTTGAAGATAGCTCAGTCTAGATAAAAGAGTTATGCAGATAAACGATGTAGATCTTTGGTGTTTAACAAGGGAGATTTTGTATATATGAAGGTATCACCAATGAAGGGAGTTACCTAGTTTGGTGTTAAAGGCAAGTTGGCACCTCGATATATTGGACCATTTCAAATTTTAGAGAGGTATGGAAAAGTGGCATATCGCTTGAAATTACCAGAACATCTCTCAGTCATACATGATGTGTTCCATGTTTCTCAATTAAAGAAGTGTCTTCGAGTGCCTAAGCAGAATGTTGAGGTTGAAGGAGTGGAACTTGAACCTGATTTGACCTATTCTGAATATCCTATCCGAGTTCTGGATCAAAAAGACCGTGTCACTCAAAGGAGGACAATCAAGTTCTACAAGATACAATGGAATCAACATTCTGAAGAAGAAGCTACTTGGGAATCCGAAGATTACTTGTTAGAAAAATTTCTAGAGTTTCTTGCGTCGATATAGAATAATGTTAGTTTTGCTTTGTTGTTACGAATCATGTTTGTAAAGGAACCTCAGCTATTTTATGGATAAGTTTTGGATGTTTTTGGATTGACACATTTTCTTTTCCATTACTTACCCTATGACTTTGAATCTCGGGGCGAGATTTCTTTTAGGGGGAAGGATTGTAACACCTCGGGTGTTTAAATACTAAAATATGCCATGTCATCATATGCATAGCACATCATTCATGTGTTAGTGAAAATTTTGATATGCATACACTAAAACAAGTTTACCTTTATGTTATATGTGTTGACTTGTATGGCTTGAATTGAGTTAAAAATTCTTTGTATTGATTTGAATTTCCGAAAACCCTGATTTTCAGTATTTAAATTCTACCCTAAAACCCCATTTCAAAATCTAAGCATATTTTGGGGTTGAGCCTAAAAGCAAAAGTGTAGAGCTTGTCAAGTTATACAAAGTTTGTTTTTGGAGTTTTCAAAGTTGTTATGAAAAATTTGAAGTAATTTGAAGAGGCAAAATTCTTTAAATGTCTCCTATTTGAATTTAAAATTTCATTTCAAAATGTAGACCGAATTAGGGGGTAGTTATAAAAGCAAAGTTGTAGAAATTTAGATTTTGAACTACTTTTATTTTTCGATATTTTTGAGTTGTTACATAAATTTGGGAGTAATTTAGATTTTAAAACGAATGGCAGTTTGGTAAATAAGTTGAACAGTGCCGTTGGGCGGCTGTCACCGCCGGCGGTCCTTCTTCGGCGTTCCAGGCGCGTTTGTGGCATCTTCGGCTCCGTGCTAGCATGGAGAAGGCCGCATCGTGGCTTCCTTGTGCTTCTGAGCCGCGCTATATGGCCTTCACCATCACCGTTTTTAGCCGTTCTCTGTTTTCTCTTCCTCTGCTTTTCCAGTCACTTCCGCCGCTGCTCCGTCGAGCTCGCATCGCCTCCTCAGTGCAAACCAGCCTTGGCAAAGCATCGGCTAAGCTTCACCTATTCCTTGCGCACCCAGTAGACCAACCCTTGAAGCTTGACTCTGCCAGGAACCCACGGTGCGCGCCTTTCTTCCTCATGGCCGGCAACCTCACCGTGGTGTGCGCGTCGCCGTGGCTGGAGCTCCACGGTGTGTCTTTGTCCTTGCTCAGCATGGCTCCAGCTTCACCTTGATTCCATGTTGCTCTATGACTGGTTGTTTGATCCTTTTGACCATCGTAGTCGCCAGAACGCCGTCACCGACATGGTTCGCGCCGCCATGATCGCTGTGACCGTCGACCCACCTCTATGACCTAAGTGCCTACACTAAATGGCAGTGAGGGGCAGCGGGATGCACTGGAGCAAGTGGCAGTGGTACGCAGCCATCTACGATGGTGGTGTAGTCATTTCGGTGCACTAGGGTAGCTATAGGCCTAACCAACTAGCGAGTGAGCATCAGCAGCTTACCGTGGCCTAGTTGAGGTGATGGTTCGGTTGGAGACTACCTGAGCCGGGTTGGCCACATACACATGGTGAGCTCGACGATGAGCTATGGTGACACAGCTACATCAGTGGCACTAGGACAGTAGTAGAGGTACAACTAACAAGTGTAGGATGAAGAGGGAGTCAAGGTGAGGCTAGTGGTGTAGCTGGTTGAGCACAAACGGCTATTGAGAAGGGTTGCCACCACGCCGGCTGAATGTGGCCTTAACGGCTCGGCGTCGGGGAAACTCCAAAATTGGAGCTCGTCTGGGCATGATTTTAAGGTGGGGTGGGGTCGATTAGCAAGACGACTTAATGGCAGAGCCAAGGATGTGATGAATTAGGCGATGGTGACTCAACCATGCCGAATTTGATGGCGTGGCTCGGTGGCCATGGCAGCAGAGAAGACAGGGGGTAGGTCTGGCTTAGCTTGTCCTTGCCTTGGCGGGATGTGGCTGGCTATTAGTGGAATGGCACACGTGCATGTGCTACAGGCTAATGTGGTTAGAGGGAATGTGCGCGTGTGTCCCTAGCCGAGACCAAGCCAAGTGCGGTATAGCGCCATAATGGCGAGAAGACGACGCAGAACAGCAAGGGCTAGCCCACGTGCGTGATAGCAAGATGTAGTGGTAGCAACCATAGCACGATGGTGCAAAGCAGGGAGGGCAGCATTGTGTAGGGAAGCAGTGGCAGTAGGTAGGGCAACGATGGCCTACGGGGCATCGTGGCCCATGGCTGGCCGGTAGCGGGCGCTGTGCTCGGAGCGACCAAGCCATAGACAGGCCATGGCCAGTCCAGGTCAGCCTTGGCCAGCCAGCATGTGGCAGCATGGGCGTGTAGGGCATGGCTACACAGTGACACAAAGCAGCCACGTGTGGTGACCGCGCGCACGGGCTAGTCAGCCAGTGATTGTGTGCATGCACGAATTTAAAGCGTCCGTAAAAACTAAACTATCAGAGTTGAAGCTAAACCACCTGCACTATGCTAAAGAGGGCATATCAGGCTACCCATAAAGGCTAGAACATGGTACCCAGTCTTAGCTAGATTGCTCAAAATTAATTCGTGAACTTGGTGTTGTCAAACTTGTATTTAGACTTAGTAACTTCTCAAGTTTGGCTGATTTTAAATTCCAAGTTCCATTTCCATGCCATTGGAAATACTATCTAGCAATATTATTTTCTATAGCAAGAGTTACATTGTCATATACAAAGTTTGTGCTTCAAACTTTATTAAGGTGTCACACACATGTTCTATAATGTTTGTGCTCAATAAAAATTGGTTTTCAACCCTACTTGATACAACATGAGCTTTGAATCAATTTTCATTTAACCTTTTTATAGGTCATTTTAGGCTACAAGAAATTTATCTACACACTCTATCATATGCATTATCACATAAACATGATGCTCATGACATGATTTGGTAGTTTGTTTAGGGCATAACACCGAGGGTGTTACACCTTGTGAGCTTAGCCAAAGCCCTCCCACTCATCTCCATCATTGATTCTTCATCTTTGTGAGATTGGGAGATCCAAGTGCATTTCTTGAATGATTGCATCTAGAGGCACTTGGTGTTCGTGTTTTGCTGCGGAATTCACTTGTTACTCTTGGTGGTTGCCACCACCTAGATGGCTTGGAGCAGCGAGGATCATCGAGCAGAGGTTGGTGATTGTCTCCGGCTCCGATCATGGTGATTGTGAGGGGTTCTTGACCTTTCCCGAGTGGAGAGCCAAAAGATACTCTAGTGGATTACTCATGGCTTGTGTGATCCTCATCTTGTGTTGGTTGTGCGGCACCCTATTGAGGGTTTGACGTGTGATGCCAATTAGCGCGTGAACCTCCAAGTGAGTGAATCACCACAACGAGGACTAGCTTACCGGTAAACAAGTGAACCTCGGTAAAAAATCATTGTGTCATCATTTGATTTTGAGGTGATTGATCTTCCTTAGTATTCATTCTTATGATTGATTGGTTCATTCCTTGACTCGATGGTATAACCATCTTGCTCTCTCTCTTTACATTACCGTAAACTAGTTGTCAAGCTCTTTAGTGTAGCTAGTTGTGAGAGCTTGTTAGTTTGGTTAGTGTGGCTCTTTACTTAGCCTTTGAGAGCACACTAACTTAGTGTAGTGACATAGCCATTGTGTGGATAGAGACTATAAAAACTAGAATTGTGGTAGGTGGCTTGCATTTTTAGTAGGCTAGCGCCACTCGCTTTGCCTCATGTTTGTCTAAGTGGTTTGTTTAAGTGTTATTGTAGAAATTTTTAATAGGCTATTCACCCCCCTCTAGCTATTAGGACCTTTTGGATCCCTATGATCTCCACCACCCATGTAAGGTCGGTTTGATCTAATGGTGGCCATAAAACATGGCGCGGATCGATGACGTGGTGATTTCTTGCCCCCTACTCCACCTCATCCTACATAAGGACGCCCAGACCCTCTCTAGGAGACACACATCTACACATCCTATGCTTTAGAGCTTTATTATTTCATACACAAATTGTAGTAGTGTCCGTCAAGATGATTCTCATCTAGTTGAATTATAGAAAATAGGGACAGAGGGGAGAGATCTGAGGAGAAGCCAGATCTGTCGAATTCTTCTCGACTTTGTACCTCTATGGATCTGATTCATCATTGAGTTACATCCAGGTTCCTCTATTGGTATTTTTAAATTCTCTATTTAATTAAGTTTAGTTATTATTATATTTTATTTATGGGAACTCTGCTTGCATTGAGTGCTCTAATTATAAATTGTGATTAGAGTAGTAAACATTAGCATAGATGTGGTGTCTAGGCTAGAGTTTACCTGAGTTTGCGCCCAATCCTACGGTTAGTTGTGGTAGCCCCAGAGGTGACAGCTCTATCAGGCCATTATAATCCATCTTTGTTAGGATTGGTGTTTCGTAGAGCTTTTTGGTAGCCTTCTCCCAACTATCTTTTTCTCACCTCCTTCGAGAGTCGAAAAGGTACTATTGCTCCAAAGTAAGTAAAGTATAGTAAGCCTAATCCTTAGTTATCTAGTATAAGCCATAGAAAATCCCTCTCTACCCACAAAAACACTTTTCAATTTTTTCCTTAGATGACTTTGATTCTTTCTAGTACACTTCATGTTCCTCATGGAAATCGATACCTTGGAATACTCTGGGATGAAAGCTACATCGGTATCCGTGTGCTTGCGGATTTTTCTATGTGCGTTAAAAATACCAATAGTGTGATAAACTCTTCATTCTCTTTAAACAATGATACGGTTGACGCCAAAATTTGGTAATGTTATTGCCAATGAAAGACTACAGAAGAAAGCTAATAATTTGGTGAGTATTGAGTTTAAAGGGCCGATTCAAGGAATGCATGCTGGCTAGATCTCCAATATGAATAGGCAAACTAGTTTAATTATCATTGGCATACTTATAGCTGGGTACAAGCAAGCAAGATGGCCAAATTTGGATATGTGTCCAGACAAGATGGTTAAATTAAGATACGTGTCTGAATTAAGATATGTATACAGGCAAGATGCGTACCATATATACCTTGCAATAATTGCCGTATCTAGGCTCGGCTAGACGAGAGAAAGCGGATGATGCAAGGAGATGGAAAAGAAAGGAGTTTGGCTTAGATATTTGAGAAAGATAGTATTTTTATATTATCCGACCGGGCTGCACAAGGAAATTTAAATGACATACAAGGAAGAGGCAAGCAAATAAAAGAGTCACATACATGCATGTGGGGCTTGACGTGGATGCTGATTAAAGCAAAGGAGATATATATGCATATATGTGATCACCAGGCTTGCTTGTTCGGCTATTAGGAATATATGTATATTCATTAGCAAGGTAATGTACTTGCAGGGCTTTGCCGGTTGAGCTAAAACAAGAAAGGATGCGTCAGTCAAAGAGGTTTTATTGGCAAGGATTCTACACAAGGGAAAGTTAGAGTCCATGTATCTTAATATTTCCTTTTTAGATATTTCTTTTGAGACAAGACTTGTATGTTATGAACAGTTAGGAGTCTTTAGCCCAGAGGTATAAATAAAAGCCCCCGACCATTGTAAAAGTACACACAATCAATCCAATACAAGTTATTTACTTTTTTCGGCTCCGGCCACCCCTTAGGAGAAGGAGTAGAGTAGATCTCGATGAGTTCTTCAGCGAGTACGGCTGCATTGATCCAATCGACCTCCACTGCTTGTCTGTAAGTACAATCATGGCTTATACCTCTATTCGTACGGCTGCATCGATCCGGTCGACCTCCACTATGACTCTAGTATAAGTTAGTTATCGATTCTTGTCTAGTTCAAGTAAGGCTACATCGATCCAGTCGACCTACACTGCTCGAACTAGATTAAGGTCAAGTTATCGGCTCTATCTAAGGGTGGCATTCCTTTGCATAGATTCATTAAGTTTCTGATATTGCTTATTGCTTCCATTATTTATTTAATTACAGCAATATCACTTTGCTCGGTTGGGATTGATCTAGATCGGCCCCATATCTTGTTTAACCCATCGTTTGTTAATCTAAACTTATCTAAGTTGCACTTTAAACGATGAGTTATGTTTTATCGACTGTTTTATATCAATCATGATCGTGCATAGCATGCGGTTAAGGCGTGTCTGATTTTGAGTAGATCTATTGGCTAGTGAAAACTATTCCATAACCTGTTATCATGGCCTGTGTGATTCTGCCTCATACCCCACTGTTAGCACCATGGAGTGGGGATCATTATTTGGTAGATATGTTCCTGAGAGGGCACGGCCTTAACTGTTTGCTATGCCTGAATCGACTGTTTTAGCCAATATTGAGCACTTTCACGAACAGTTCATATCATGAGACCGTTGAATTAGGGATAGGTTGAAAGATGTGTTAGCCCCATGATCTTATTATTGTATTACAGCCTACATGATTCTGCCACATGCCCCACTGATATTAGTGATAAGTTAGGGTCGTCGAGTCTATTGTTGTTTCTACGGCCTGCATGATTCTGCCTCATGCCCCATTGATCATAGCAATAGATGAGATCTAATATGTTCATTAGATTTATCTTTATTAAATGGTTGAATGGTGATGAGCTGTTTCTTTTATATAAAAAGGGGTTTCGGTTACTTGCAGTCATTGGATTAGCATAAATTAATCATTGTTGACATCCTTTTAACATTGACCGATATTTGTCTAAATAATTATATTCGTCCTAAATGATAACTGATCTTTCTTACACAACCCCATGAACTTTAACTGCTTTATTCTTATGAATATGTCGGAAACGACTATTTAGTCGATCTCCTTTCATATCGGCTCTCAGAGCCGCACATTCAGGACTATCTAGCAACACCGGCATGTTCCACCTTGAATTACTGATAAACTTTCCCTCCTTGTCATTTGCAGGGTTAAATTGACTAGCATGTCTCAGGAGGAGTGCGCAGGATCGACCACCCTTGTGCTGAAGCTAGGCGAATCTCTAGCTCCATCGAGCGGACCCTTCTAGCTTGCTCATGTGCACTTGGCACGGGACAAAATTTCATGCCGACACACATTTCTAGCATGCCCGGTGGGACCCCACAATTGTCATGGCGGTTCACAACAACAATGATATCCTTATGGTACATTATAAAGATGTACCTGATGGAGATAAAGATGTCATCGGCAAAGCTATAGAAGACTTTTAGAACAAATGTTTGTTGCCCTACACCAAAACACGTGACAACATAATTGTTCCTGAGAGGGCACAACCTTAACTATGTGCTATGCCTAAATTGGCTGTTTTAGGGATATCCCGGTAGTTTGTGAATTCCCTGATGTTTTTCCTAAGGATTTACCCGGTCTACCACAAGATAGGGATGTTTAGTTTAACATAGAGTTAAAACCTAGAACAGCTTCGATCTCTCGGAGAGCTTATAGGATGCCTCTCAAGGAATTAGCTGAGTTGAAGACTCAGTTGCAAGAGTTGATTGATAAAGGGTTTATCCAACCTAGTTCATCACCTTGAGGATGTCCTACAATTTTTGTGAAAAAGAAAGATGAGACCCTGAGGTTATGTGTTGACTTTCATCCCTTGAATGAAGTAACCATTAAGAATAAGTATCCCTTACCTCGGATAGACTTTCTTTTTGATCAACTAGCTAGAGCCAAAGTTTTCTCCAAGATTGATTTGAGGTCAGGCTACCACTAAATCAAGATTAAGCCTGAAGATATTTCCAAAATGGCATTTACCACAAGATATGGATTATATGAATACTTGGTAATGTCTTTTGGTTTGACAAATGCTCTAGCTCATTTCATGTATCTGATGAATTCAATATTCATGCCTGAGCTAGACAAGTTTGTAGTGGTGTTTATTGACGACATCCTAATTTATTCCAAGAACAAGAAGGAACATGAGAAACATCTCAGAATTATCCTGACCCGCTTGAGAGAACATCAACTATATGCCAAGTTCAGTACGTGTGACTTCTGGCTTAAGGAAGTATAGTTTCTTAGACATGTCTTGTCAGCTAAAGAAGTTGTAGTGGATCCAAGTAAAGTTAAGGATGTGCTTGATTGGAAACCACCAACCATTGTTCATCAAGTTCAGAGTTTTCTGGGACTGGCAGGGTATTACCGTCGTTTTATTCTAGATTTCTTGAGAGTATCCAAGTCCATCACTGAGTTGTTGAAGAACCAGGTCAAGTTTGTCTGGTCATCTGATTATGAAGAGGCTTTCCAGACTTTGAAGAGACTATTAACCACTGCACCAGTATTAGCCCAACCTGATATCGAGAAGTCATTTGATGTTTATTGTGATGCTTCGGGTATTGGTATTGGATGTGTATTAATGCAAGAAGGCCGAGTCATTACCTATGCCTCCAGACAACTTAAGCAACATGAAGAACACTATCTGACTCATGATCTAGAGTTAGCAGCAGTTGTTCATGCTCTGAAGATTTGGCGGCATTACCTGCTTGGTAATACATGCCATATTTACACAGATCACAAGAGTTTAAAGTATATATTTACTCAATCGGATTTGAACATGCGATAGAGAAGATGGTTAGAATTGATTAAAGATTAAGACTTGGAGGTACATTACCACCCTAGAAAAGCAAATGTGGTTGCAGATGGCCTCAGTCGAAAGAGTCATTGCAATTGTCTGACAGTAAAAACAATGGGTTTGACTTATGTCAAGAGATGAAAAAGTTGAGTATAGAGGTAATTCAACAAGGTAGTTTGACCAATATAACTGTTGAAGCCACTATTCAAGACCAGATTATTGCTGCTCAGAAAGAAAACAAGGGTATATCCCATATCAAAGAAAGAATCAGGAATGGGAAAGTAGAATGCTTCAAAGTAGATGATGAAGGGGTGCTATGGTTCAAGAATCGTCTTGTGGTACCAAAGGTTCCTGAGATGTGATAGTCAATTCTTGAAGAGGCACATGCTACTAGGTTTTCTATTCATCCAGGAAATAATAAGATGTACCATGACTTGAAACAAAGGTTTTGGTGGACCAAAATGAAGATAGAAATTGCCCGGTATATAGCAAAATGTGATAATTGTCAAAAGGTGAAAGCTATACATTTGAGGTCTACTGGAGAGTTACAGCCATTACCTATTCCAGCTTGGAAGTGGGAGGATATTAGTATGGACTTTATTGTTGGTCTACCCAAGACATCAAAGGGCTTTGATTCAATATGGGTCATTATAGATCGACTGACTAAGTCAGCACATTTTCTTCCAGTCAAGAGTATATATCCTACTATCCAGTATGCTAAGATATATTTAGCAAGAATCATGAGTCTACATGGAGTACCAAAGACCATAGTGTCAAATAGAGGTACACAGTTTATCTCCAGCTTTTGGAAACAATTGCATGCTTCGTTGGGTACCAAACTTCTCATACAACAATAGTTATTAAGAGAGCATTGGGATGGCTCCATTTGAAGCACTTTATGGTCGTAGATGCAGAACATCACTGAGTTGGTCTGAACCTGGGGAAAGAAGATTCTTTGGAGTTGACCTTGTGAAAGAAATAGAAGACAAGGTTAAGCAAATACAAAGTAATTTGAAGATAGCTCAGTCTAGATAAAAGAGTTATGCAGATAAACGACATAGATCTTTGGTGTTTAACAAGGGAGATTTTGTATATCTGAAGGTATCACCAATGAAGGGAGTTACCTAGTTTGGTGTTAAAGGCAAGTTGGCACCTCGATATATTGGACCATTTCAAATTTTAGAGAGGTATGGAAAAGTGGCATATCGCTTGAAATTACCAGAACATCTCTCAGTCATACATGATGTGTTCCATGTTTCTCAATTAAAGAAGTGTCTTCGAGTGCCTAAGTAGAATGTTGAGGTTGAAGGAGTGGAACTTGAACCTAATTTGACCTATTCTGAATATCCTATCCGAGTTCTAGATCAAAAAGACTGTGTCACTCGAAGGAGGACAATCAAGTTCTACAAGATACAATGGAATCAACATTCTGAAGAAGAAGCTACTTAGGAATCCGAAGATTACTTGTTAGAAAAACTTCTAGAGTTTCTTGCGTCGATATAGAATAATGTTAGTTTTGCTTTGTTGTTATGAATCATGTTTGTAAAGGAACCTCAGCTATTTTATGGACAAGTTTTGGATGTTTTTGGACTGACACATTTTCTTTTCCATTACTTACTCTATGACTTTGAATCTCGAGCAAGATTTCTTTTAGGGGGAAGGATTGTAACACCTCGGGTGTTTAAATACTAAAATATGCCATGTCATCATATGCATAGCACATCATTCATGTGTTAGTGAAAATTTTGATATGCATACACTATAACAAGTTTACCTTTATGTTATATGTGTTGACTTGTATGGCTTGAATTGAGTTAAAAATTCTTTGTATTGATTTGAATTTCTGAAAACCCTAATTTCAGTATTTAAATTCTACCTTGAAAACCCATTTCAAAATCTAAGCATATTTTGGGGTTGAGCCTAAAAGCAAAAGTGTAGAGCTTGTTAAGTTATACAAAGTTTGTTTTTGGAGTTTTCAAAGTTGTTATGAAAAATTTGAAGTAATTTGAAAAGGCGAAATTCTTTAAATGTCCCCTATTTGAATTCAAAATTTCATTTTAAAATGTAGACCGAATTAGGGGGTAGTTATAAAAGCAAAGTTGTAGAACTTTGGATTTTGAACTACTTTTATTTTTGGATATTTTTGAGTTGTTACATAAATTTGGGAGTAATTTGGATTTTAAAACAAATGGCATTTTGGTAAATAAGTTGAACAGTGCCATCGAGCAGCTGTCACCGTTGGCGGTCCTTCTTCGGCGTTCCAGGAGCGTTTGTGGCATCTTCGGCTCCACGCTAGCATGGAGAAGGCCACGTCGTGGCTTCCTTGTGCTTCTGAGCCGTGCCATATGGCCTTCACCGTCACCGTTATTCGCCGTTCTCTGTTTTCTCTTCCTCTGCTCTTCTAGTCGCTACCGCCACTGCTCCGTCGAGCTTGCATCGCCTCCTTAGCGCAAACCAGCCTCGGCAAAGCATCAGCTGAGCTTCGCCTATTCCTTGTGCACCCAGTAGACCAACCCTTGAAGCTTGACTCCACCGAGAACCCGCGGTGCGTGCCTTTCTTCCCCGCGGCCGGCAACCTCACCATGGTGTGCGCGTCGCCGTGGCTGGAGCTCCACGGTGCATCTTTGTCCTTGCTTAGCGTGGCTCTAGCTTCACCTTGATTCTGTGTTGCTCTATGACTGGTTGTTTGATCCTTTTGACCACCGCACTTGCCAGAACACCGTCACCGATGTGGTTCACGCCGCCGTAATCGTTGTGACCGTCGACCCGCCTCTCTGTTGTTTCGGCTCGTCCATCGCCTTCAACGTGTTTGGGGTGAGCTCCTAGTTCTTCCCGAGTTGTTTGTTTCACCGCTACCGGTCTCCTGTCACCGGCGTAGCATAGCCGTGCAGTCGTGGCCGCCATGGCCGGCATAGTGCTCGGTCCAGTCCGTAATTGGTCTCGCTTGTGCCACAAATCGATGCGCCGTGATGTAGTGATCATGTTAGTACCTTGGTCGTCGCCGGTGACCTCGCCATCGGTGAGATTTTGCCGGTCAAAGCCGTTGTCGCCATGGTCAGCGCGGGAGGTAGGGGATGACATGTGGGGTCGGGTTGTCAGTGACTCAGTGTTTCAAAATGGAATTTTTCCTTTTTCAGATTTGAATGAATAGTGATATGATTTGTTATTTTTGTATAGATTAATTTAGAGCTCCAAAAATTATGAAATTTTTTGTGTGACCTCTCTAGGATATATATTATTTAGGAAAAATATGAAATATTATTTTTCAGTACTTTTTGAATGTGATGAAAATTGCTCAATTAATTAATAAATGGGTTTCCATGATTTTTCTAGGCTTAATTAATTATCCAAAAATTATGAAAATTGTTTTGTCTCTTAGTTATCATGTGATGAACCTTTATAAAAATTTTGAGCTCAAATGGAACAAGTTGATTTATTTCATATTTTTAATTAAAGAATTAATTCATAAAAGCAAATAGTAACCTTTAATGATTTATGTTTTGTTTGAAATTTTGGATTGAGTGATGACCTTGGGTCATTAGTTGGTAATGATCCTTGGCAATGGAAATAAGTGTTACAAAAAAGGTTTAGTTAGTTTGACTTGTAACCGTACCGCAAAGGAAAGTTGTATTCAAGTTGTTAATTTTGCATCCATCATCAAGCATCATGTTTTATATCTCGCATCATGTTAAACATGACATTGTTACTATGTGTAGTGAATGAAGGTGAACATGTGGTAGTTAATCAAGTTGTGGAGGAAGTTAATCTATCTGTTGAGGTCAGATCTGATAATTGTGGAACGTCGTAGGAACCTGACTTTTCCGTGAATCAAGGCAAGCCCCGGATGCATTTAAACCTACCTTGTGTTTTACAAGTTTTTATCGCTTTTGCTTTTATATACATCATTAAGTGATTAGGAGTCCGGTGGAAACCTAATTGGTGCATTACCAACCTTGTTTTTTCATATCTACCTTGTTACCAGTTTTACTTCATAAATGCCTAGTTATGCTTAGTCATGCTTAGACAGATAAAAGTCGGGTGATTACCTATCACCTGCGAGTTTTAAATGGATCTTTGGTTATGTTTGGTTACTTATGTTATCATGAGATATGAGCATGTGAAGTAATAAATCTAGACCGGGCAGACTCGGTGTGTGAGAGCCACAAGACATGGAGGTCTTGTGAGTGGCTTCTTTCTGCCTATGTCGATTAAGGTCCGTCCGTTGTTGAATTGCATGAGGTGAGACTTTGTAGTACTAACCACATACTCCGGTAAGCCTTAACTTGGCGATTCTATTAGTGGGACATGGCTGGCTATTAGTGGAATGGCACACGTGCACATGCTATAGGCTAATGTGGTCAGAGGGAACATGCGCGTGTGTCCCTAGCCGAGACTAAGCCAAGTGCGGTATAACGCCATAATGGCGAGAAGACGACGCAGAACAGCAAGGGCTAGCCCACATGCGCGATAGCAAGATGTAGTGGTAGCAGCCATAGCACGATGGTGCAAAGCAGGGAGGGCAGCATTGTGTAGGGAAGCAGTGGCAGCAGGTAGGTCAACGATGGCCTACGGGGCATCGTGGCCCTGGCTGGCCGATAGCGGGTGTTGTGCTCAGAGCGGCCAAGCCGTAGCCAGGCCATGGCCAGTCTAGGTCAGCCTCGGCTAGCCAGCATGTGGCAGCATGGGCGTGTAGGGCATGGCTGCATGGTGACACAAAGCAGCCGCGCGTGGTGACCACATGCACAGGCTAGTCAGCCAGTGACTGTGTGCATGCATGAATTTTAAAGCGTCCGTAAAAACTAAACTATCAGAGTTGAAGCTAAACCACCTGCACTATGCTAAAGAGGGCATATCAGGCTACCCATAAAGGCTAGAACATGGTACCCAGTCTTAGCTAGATTGCTCAGAATTAATTCGTGAACTTGGTGTTGTCAAACTTGTATTTAGACTTAGTAACTTCTCAAGTTTGGCTAATTTTAAATTCCAAGTTCCATTTCCAAGCCATTGGAAATACTATCTAGCAATATTATTTTCTACAGCAAGAGTTACATTGTCATATACAAAGTTTGTGCTTCAAACTTTATTAAGGTGTCACACACATGTTCTATAATGTTTGTGCTCAATAAAAATTGGTTTTCAACCCTACTTGATACAACATGAGCTTTGAATCAATTTTCATTTAACCTTTTTATAGGTCATTTTAGGCTACAAGAAATTTATCTACACACTCTATCATATGCATTATCACATAAACATGATGCTCATGACATGATTTGGTAGTTTGTTTAGGGCATAACACCGAGGGTGTTACACCTTGTGAGCTTAGCCAAAGCCCTCCCACTCATCTCCATCATTGATTCTTCATCTTTGTGAGATTGGGAGATCCAAGTGCATTTCTTGAATGATTGCATCTAGAGGCACTTGGTGTTCGTGTTTTGCTGTGGAATTCACTTGTTACTCTTGGTGGTTGCCACCACCTAGATGGCTTGGAGCAGCGAGGATCATCGAGCAGAAGTTGGTGATTGTCTCCGGCTCCGATCATGGTGATTGTGAGGGGTTCTTGACCTTTCCCGAGTGGAGAGCCAAAAGATACTCTAGTGGATTGCTCATGGCTTGTGTGATCCTCATCTTGTGTTGGTTGTGCGGCACCCTATTAAGGGTTTGACGTGTGATGCCAATTAGCGCGTGAACCTCCAAGTGAGTGAATCACCACAACGAGGACTAGCTTACCGGTAAACAAGTGAACCTCAGTAAAAAATCATTGTGTCATCATTTGATTTTGAGGTGATTGATCTTCATTGGTATTCATTCTTGTGATTGATTGGTTCATTCCTCGACTCGATGGTATAACCATCTTGCTCTCTTTCTTTACATTACCACAAACTAGTTGTCAAGCTCTTTAGTGTAGCTAGTTGTGAGAGCTTGTTAGTTTGGTTAGTGTGGCTCTTTACTTAGCCTTTGAGAGCACACTAACTTAGTGTAGTGACATAGCCATTGTGTGGATAGAGACTATAGAAACTAGAATTGTGGTAGGTGGCTTGCATTTTTAGTAGGCTAGCGCCACTCGCTTTGCCTCATGTTTGTCTAAGTGGTTTGTTAAGTGTTATTGTAGAAATTTTTAATAGGCTAATCATCCCCCTCTAGCTATTAGGACCTTTTGGATCCCTATGATCTCCACCACCCATGTAAGGTCGGTTTGATCTGATGGTGGCCGTAAAACATGGCGCGGATCGATGACGTGGTGATTTCTTGCCCCCTACTCCACCTCATCCTACATAAGGACGCAAGACCTGTAACAACCCAAAAATCCACACACCAAAAATACCAACTACAAATTTTTTCTTAAAATTCCCATGTGTTGATGAGTGTCATGTGTAGAAACCTGACCTAAGAGATGCATTAGGTCTAACCCCAACCCAAGTTAACCCATAAGCATGGCATGGCATTAGTTAACTGTGTTTATTTAAATGATAACAAATAAAGTATTGCATACATTGCTAAATCAAATTATGATCTAGAATTCTATTTGCTTTATGTTATGCTTACCAACTCCTTTGAAGTAATAAACCATGAAGCAACTAATTAATCAAAGCAAGGAATAAAAGATTAAAAAGAGAATTATTTCTATTTTGTATAACAAAACTACACCTATTTTTGTTATACAAAATAGCTAAATAAAATCTCCTAAAACTCCAATAAATTAGGTGCACCAATTTGGAATTCAAGTTCTAGAACCAAATTCGAATTCAAACAATAGAGAAGAAATGTAAAACAAAATAGAAAAATAAGAGAAAGGATGTAGGCCTCGCAAGCCGCCTCGGCCTGCTCGGCCCGTGCCAGCCAGCCAACCCAACCGGCTTGCCAACCTTTCCTATCTTCCTAGCACGCGCGCGGCCCACAAGCCGGCCTAGCACGTCGCCCACGCCCATGCACCCATCTGCCTCGCTCGCAGCCACTGCCCGCTGGACCCCGCATGTCAGCTATGACGCCCCTCCGAGGCCATAGCCCGCACATCGACGCCGCCGACGTGATCGGAAGGCCGCCGCCATGGCCAAAGCCACCGGAGGCCCTGGAGGACCCCTCGACCTGCCCAACATGCCCGCTGGAGTATTGTGACGCCCACGCGCACCACAGAACTGGCCAATGCCGCTACACCCGCGCCATTCCCGCACGCCGGTTGTACTCGAGCCGCCATTCACCGTGACTAGTGACTTAGGAAGCACCATCCGTCGCCCTGACCCCACCGTTGCAGTCGCCATGGCATGGGGAGGCTTTTCCCCACCTCAATTGGATGCCTGAGCCATTGCGGGAGCTCGCTGGTAAGCACGTCGCCAGTGGGAGCATGCCATGGAAGAAAAGAGGAGAAGGGGCGAGTTGAGCAGCGTAGCCCTGCCCCCGGTGCACATAAGCCGAGCCGAGGGGAAATGATGATGAACTCGATCCACCATGGACCCTACCTTAGGTCTATGGACAGTGAAAATGGGTCCACCGTGAGCCGCGCTCATGCCCACAGCCCAGAAGAGCCCAACTACGCCACGTGGTAGCGCCACAGCACGCCACGTGTCTGGGTCAGCCCGGCCCAGACTGGCCCAACCCGAGCCCACAAGAGCCCGTTTGAGAGCTGGCCCATGTTGACCGTTGACCGGTCAATGTTGACCATTGACCTGGCCCCACATGTCAGTGGCACAGACACTCTGGACCCACATGTTAGATGCTGACGTCAGCTGGACCCCACCTGTCAGCTCGGAACTGAGACGATGACGTCATGCTGACGTCAGCTAGACCCCACCTGTCAGCTTAGAACCATGATGCTGATGTCATGCTGACATCAGCAAGCCACATGGACCAACCACAGCATGACACGTGTCAGCCTAGGATTAATTCAGCCTTTTTCCATTTTCAGAAATAGATTTAAACTTTGGAAATTCATAACTAATTCATATGACCTTAGAAAAATATGAAACTAGGACCAAAATTCATCTAAAATCGAGCTCTACGCAATGAACTCATGTTTGAGTGCATTTGGCTCTTTTGAATTTTCATTACTCCTTTGTGCTATTCTATAGACGTCGCTAATATGACTATAATGCGATCGTTTGTAGACTTGGAGGAGCACCAGACCGACAAGGATCGTGAGTACCGTGAGGAGTATGGAGATGACTACACTGAAGGTGCCACATCCCACCCAATCTCGTAGCACCTATTATGCATGGCTAAAATAGAAATGCTAGTGCTTTACTTTGTTGTTATGATCACACTATGATAGGACTTGCATGGTAGTATGCTTTCTTGATGGCCTTTACCTTGACGCAACCTTACCCTTGCTCACCCTATTGTTAGGATAGTCACACGCTTGCTTATTACTTCTACTACGCTTACACTACATTGATGCGTGTTGGAAACTGGTGATAATTGAACTATGGGGAGAGTGCTGCGTGTGTGACTTGGGTGCATGGAGGATGAGGGTTGTGTCGACCAAGTTGGAGTATACGACGAGCCTGGGGCAAGTCTTGCCATGGGGTGCTACCTGGGCACCCCTGGAATGGATACCTGTGGTGGGTAAATGGTATATGAGGTGGCCCTGGATGTGAACCTATGATGAGAGGAGCCCAGGGTGGAGGTGTTGTGGTGGCATGGTAAATGGAAACCCTGATGGAGACCTTCTGGCTTGGTCATCCCTAAGGACTTACTAGTACTCAGACTCACCGGAAAGCCTTACGTACCACTCGCCCTATATGGTGTGGGACGGCTGGACTACTTGGTAGGATATTACCACTACTGCTAGGTTGATAGCGGACAGTGTAAGGGAGGTACGGGGTGCGGAGGATTCCCCCCACACCCTTCCGAGACTTCATGGAGACCTTGTGGACCCAGCTCATGACTCAAAGTTTTAGCCACCCCAGACCGGACTTGGGGTGTACTAGGGCTAAATGATAGAGTGGCATTATCCTAGGCTAGCAAGTGGCCGGAATCAGCCCAGTTGACAATGGTCAGTGAGGAAGGCGGATCTTATGGTTATGTAAAACCTCTACATAGTGTATGGTTGATCGATCGATACATATGCCAACTCGTCGGCAATAGACCTTTCTTGGGTTTCGCTTAAACTAGATAGCGAGATGAGTCCTTCTCTTCTCCCCCTGGGAGCGAGTGTTCGAACATAGCCAGGGGCTATGGGCCTTGAGATAGTGCCGAGAGGGAGTTGGCCTATCAACTGAGTGATGGTATGGGTGTGGTACGGAGATGATGTGGAGATGGTGGTGTATCGATCCCAGGATCGAAACCTGGCTCTGGAATGGAAATGGGGTGGGATGGGTGTGTGAATGGTGTTAAAACTTGACCAACTATTAATAAATACTGATATGCTAATACATAGGAAACCCTAGCCTTATAGGTTCCTTTTGATTATATCCAACTTGCATCCAATTTCCACAAAGCAATGCTCATAGGGTTGGGAGTGGCCAGTACAAATCGTACTGATAAATTTTGGCACACAGGTTCTGCTGAGGAGTATAGCTCCGAGGAGTTTGACGGTTGAGGGGTTTGTTCCTACACTTAAGTTTGGCGATCTTATCTTTAAGCTATTCTGAATGAATGCTACTTTTGATTCCGCCAATGTGGCGATGTAATAATCTATGTAATTCCACACTATTTGTACTCTGATATTATCATTGTATAGATGTGATATTCGACTAGAATTTGGGTAATATGATCTACAATAGTCTTATTACACTTCGACTCTGTGGATTTCCCTTCATGGAAATCGGGGTTGTTTTAGTTGGTATCAGAGCCATACTTGACCATAGGACGAAACCCTTAGAAATGGATGATAGAATAGGACATGGACAGCCCTTCCTTCGGTTATATACCAACCCTGCATTTACTTTTATGCTAGGCTTATCTATTTATTGACCTGCTAACACCTGTTCCTTAAAACATGTAGATGGCAACGAATGTCGAATGGCCGCCTCGAGGACCGCTACCTCTGGACCACGCTAAGCTTACCTTCGACCTACGTGAGCTCAGGGGTTTTGCACAAACCCTCTGCTGAGTTCTCATCATGTTAGGAGTCCCTGACGAGCTTGTCAAGGTCACCTACACCAGGAAGCTAGCTCAGGAAGGAGGAATCGAAGGACCTGATTGTCACCTCAGTCAAGTTCCTAGCTAGCACTACCTTACCTTCTGTCCTAGCTTCCACCAAGTTGACTATAGAGGACACCGTTGAGGAGGGACTGTGAGCTATCTCGCACAAGGCACTTCGAAGAGTGATGAGGGACCACTATGAGCACCTGAAGACGATAGAGTTTCGTCTACTTCCCCATGCCCTCGACCTCAGCCTTACCCCTAGTGAGTAGAGTTTCATAGCCGGTAGAGTTATCCTTGCCGAGGAGGACAGATGCCTTCACGTCTCAGCTATCCACCTGCTGGAGCAGGACAGGTACAGTGACCCTAGCTGGAGCAGAGGAGACATCAGTACTAGGCCCTTCTGTGGGAGTACTAGGAGCGAGACTCACAGAGAGCATAGGAGCAAGCTAGTCTACTTGAGACAGTTGCCAAGCTGTAGGACGAGCTCAACCGCCATGAAGAAATCCACAGAGCCGAGGTTGATGACTTACATGACAAAGCCACCGACCTAGGCAACAGGAACTGCTACCTCGATAGTAAGGTCTTGGAGTTGCAGAGAGAGTTGGATGACAAGAAGGCTGAGTTCAACTGTAGAGGAGATAGAGATAGATCCAAGGGGATTGACATGCTGAAGATCCAGTCTCGAAACAAGACCATGACTCAAGATCTAGAAGAGTTTAGAAAGAAGGCCGTTCGCAACTAGGGTCACCTGATCGAGGCACTCAGGCAGAATGAGTACCTATAGGACAAGTGGGAGAGGACTCGATAGGCCTGGCAGAAGTCTGACAGGAAGCGCCTCAGGGAGATGAAGGGTATGTGGGATCAGCTACCTCAGGAGATTTGCAGCAAGACAAAGCCTAGGATAGAGGAGTTTGAGTTAGCCCCAACTCACCTCAACCTAGATTCCTACCCTACCTTACCTAGAGCCAAGCCTACTAAGGAGCTCGCTGAGGCCTTAAAGTACGTGTCCTGACTTCACATGTCTGACGAGGAGATCGAGATCGAGAATAGTCGTATCCCAACTGCGATGTATGAGTTAGAGTAGATGACCCTGTGAGGTCATGAGTCATGTCAGTAGCTTCCATAAGTTGTACCCCATGATGTACCCCTTATGAGATGTATTATGAGACACTATGCGTAGAACGATTCTCGCATGTCTTCAAGTGTAGCTACTAGAGATGATGCTATGTAATAAAACCCATGTAATGAATGTTTTGGATCTTATTGCATCTTATGGATCTTACTGCCTCTTTGTAATGAGTGTTGGATAGTGTAAATGTTTTTCTTTAAATCATCAAAATCATGTAATCATATTGAATTATAAGCACTTATGGCACAAGCACTAAATTCTCTATGACCCATGTTGCAGATGCTGAACCGCTGATCTAATCGCCTAATGAACCATGGACGTGTGCCCACCCCTGAACTAGTTGAACCAAAAGGGGGACATGGTGGCAACAACCATAACCGTGGCCATGGCTGTGGACGTGGAGGGATACCCTTCTACCTAGAGAATACCCTGCTGCCTGAGGAGAACATTCCACCACCACCACCACCAAACCTGGCAGAAGTGATGGCATAGCAGACCCAGCTTCTTGTAGCTCTTGTTGAAGGAGCAAACCATCGCCGAGGAGGTTAGTAGAATGACTTCCAAAGGAAGCTAGAAGGATTCCTAAAGCTAAGGCCACCTACCTATGATGGCACCGACCCTGACCCACTTGTAGCTGATGACTGGCTCAAGGAAATGGAGAAGAAGCTTGACCTCACTACTTTCACCGATGATGAGTGTGTTGGAGCTGCCACACACCAGCTCATAGGTGCAGCACGCACCTAGTGGGACAGTTTTAGTGATTCCCATGAGGACCCTACCAACATCTCATGGGATGAGTTCGCCGAAGCATTCACTGAGTATCACATTCCCAAGGGTGTCATGGAGGCCAAAGCTAAGGAGTTCCACAACATCAAGATGGGAAAGGACAGGGTGACAGAGTACACTACTCATTTCACCAACCTTCTGCGCTATGCACCTCCCTATGTTGTGAACTCTGAGAAGGAGAAGCTATACTACTACCGCAAGGGACTTAACCCGCACATCAAGCTGAAGTTTGGCGGTATTGAGAGTAACACTGGTGCTTGCTCTGGTGGATCGCTGCATCCAAATTGAGAAGGACCATGCTAAAGCTGGAGAAGAGTATAGGGAGCGGAAGCGTAAGCCTAAGGAGTCCTTCCATGGACTGTGATCACAAGAGGTTCCGCAGAGATGCACCCTCCAGGGAGCGCTCTCGCCACAACAGGGATGACAACCCAGGATCGCGTAGGGGTAGTGGAGGCTACACCACCAAATACCCCCGCCCTGCTCAGGATCGTTACACCCAGGACTGTTATGCTTAGGACCGCAACACTCAGGATCGTATCAACCATTCCTGCTCTATGAATGAGCGCCCAGCACAGAACCATTCCGCACCAGGCACTGGAAACTGGAAGGCACCTGCGCCAACCCCTACAGGCGATGCGCCTTTCACCTGCTTCACTTGTGGCCAACCAGGTCACAAAGCTACTGAGTGCCCTCAGAACTCAGCTGCTCAGAAGTCTCAGTTCAAGGGATCTGCTATTCATGGACATCTTAACCATCTGGACGTCGAGGAAGCACAGGCTGCCCCTGACGTGGTGTACGGTATGTTTTTAGTTAACGGCAATACTGCATCAGTTCTATTTGACTCTAGAGCAACCTGTTCATACATATCATCCAAGTTTGCACGAGAGCATGACCTGCCTATAACCCCACATGAAAAGCCTATCATCACCAGCTCACCTTTAGGAGACCTAAAATGTACCCACATCTATAAGGGAGTGAGTCTTACCATTAAGGGTCTTACCTTTAAAGCTGACCTAACCCTGTTACCTTCCACTAACCTAGATGTCATCTTAGGCATGGATTGGTTAACCATTCACCAAGGCATCATATCATGTTCACCTAGATATGTCCAAGTGACCCACCCATCAGGCCAAGTCATTAGATGTGAACCCCAGTCTAGAAAGTCCACCTCTATCCTATGTGCCCTTAAAGCAAGTTCAGAACCACAAAAAGAGGAAAAGATAGTTCATGATGTGCCTATGGTCAGAGACTATCCCGATGTATTCCCTGAAGAATTACCGAGTATGCCACCAGATCATGATGTAGAGTTCATCATTGATCTTTTGTCGGGAACAGGACCCATTGCCAAGAGACCCCATCACATGTCAGTTGATGAACTGGCCGAGCTCAAGAAATAGCTTGATGAGCTCATCTCGAAGGGATATATCAGACCCAGTGCTTCACCCTAGGGATCCCCTATTCTGTTTGTTAAGAAGAAGGATGGCTCAATGAGAATGTGTATTGATTACTGGAACTTGAACGCAGTCCCCATCAAGAACAAGTACCCCCCTGCCAAGGATTGATGATTTGCTTGATCAGCTCAGAGGTGCCAAGTATTTCTCCAAGATTGATCTCAGATCTGACTATCATCAGATGAAGATTCGAGAGAGTGACATCCCAAAGATAGCTTTCGTGACGAGGTATGGACAGTTTGAGTTCACTGTGGTATCCTTCGGACTCACGAATGCACCTGCATACTTCATGAACATGATGAATAAGGTTTTCATGGATGATCTAGATAAGTTCGTGGTAGTATTCATTGATGACATTCTTGTCTATTTGTCCACCGCGGAAGAGCATGAACATCACCTAAGAACTATACTTGAGAAACTAGCCCAACATCAGCTCTATGCAAAGTTCAGCAAATGTGAGTTTTAGTTATAGGAAGTTGCCTTACTAGGCCATGTACTATCAGCTGAAGGTGTTGCAGTTGACCCAGCTAAGATTGAGGCTGTGAAAGAATGGGAACAACCCTGTAATGTGACAGAAGTCCGAAGTTTCTTGGGATTGGCTGGATATTATCGCCGATTCATTGAGAACTTTTCCAAGATAGCCCATCCAATGATCAACCTTCTGAAGAAGACCAAGGAGTTTGAATGGACACTCGAGTGCAAACAAAGCTTCTAGGAATTGAAATAGAAGCTTACCACAACTCCTGTGTTAGCATTGCCTGATATCAGCAAAGATTTCGTGGTCTATTGTGATGCATCCCGTCAAGGACTTGGTTGTGTATTGATGCAAGATGGAAGAGTGATAGCTTATGCTTCTCAATAGTTGAAAGAACATGAGAACTATTACCCAACCCATGATCTTGAATTAGCAACAGTTGTGCATGCTTTAAAGATCTGGAGGCACTACTTGATAGGCTAACAAGTGTGATATCTACACTGATCAAAAGAGCTTGAAGTACTTTTTCACTCAGCAAGATCTGAATATGAGGCAACTGCCGATGGCTAGAGTTGATCAAGGACTATGACCTAGGAAATTCACTATCATCCAGGGAAAAGCTAATGTAGTCAGCAGATGCTCTCAGTTGCATAAGAGTTACTGTCACACCTTGATCACTGAATCCATACCACCTGAGCTCAAGGAAGAGATTGATGTTTTCCAACTAGAGATACTACCACATGGCTTGTTGAATGAGCTCCGCATATAGTATGATCTCACAGATCAGCATCCGTCAAGCTCAGACAAATTGTGAGGAGATTGAATATCTCTGTGGTCTGATGAAATTAGGCTACAAGACCAACCACCATGAGGACAAACAAGGGACCATCTGGTTCAAGGACAGAATCTATGTACCTTCTGATCTAGCCCTATGAGAGGAAATTCTATCAGAAGCCCATGATTCTACGTACTGTATACACCCTGGGAATTCAAAGATGTATCAAGACTTGAAGAAACACTTTTGGTGGAAAGGCATGAAGACGGACATTGTAGGACATGTGGCATAATGTGACACCTGTAATAGAGTCAAGGCTGAACATCAAAGGCCTGTAGGATTGCTAAAGCCTCTTGACGTTCCTGAGTGGAAATGGGAGAGCATATCCATGGATTTCATAGTTGGATTGCCCCATTCATAGAAAGGCAATGATTCCATCTAGGTGATTGTTGATTGTTTGACCAAGATTACTCATTTTGTACCAGTGAAGACCAAGACCAATGCAGAAAAATTAGCGGATCTATATATTGAGCATATTCTCAGACTGCATGGAGCTCCCTCTAGTATTATATCTTATCATGGTCCTCAGTTTGTGTCCCGATTCTGGGAAGCTCTACACAAGTCTATTAGAACTAAACTTGATTTCAGTACCGCTTACCACCTGTAGACAGATGGATAGATAGAATGGGTAAATCAGATCTTAGAAGACATGCTTCGCGCTAGTGTACTGAATTATGGCTCTAATTGGGAGAAATGTTTACCCTACACAGAGTTCTCTTACAACAACAGCTACCAAGCTAGTATCAAGATGTTGCCATTTGAAGCTCTGTATGGCAGACCTTGTAAGACACCTTTGATGTGGTCCCAACCAAGAGAAAGAACGTTCTTTGACTTAGCTAAGATTTAGGATGCAGAAGAAGGAGTTATGCAGGTAAAGGAGAATTTGAGAATTGCTCAAAGTCGATACAAGAGTTATGCTGACAAAAGGAGAAGAGAACTTGAGTTCAATGTGGGGGACTTTGTCTATCTCAAGGTATCCCCGCTATGTGGGACTAGTCAGATTCCATGTGAAAGGAAAGCTTTCCCCTAGATTTGTTGGCCCATACAAGATTTGCAAGAGGATTGGAAAGCTCGCTTACAAACTTGAGCTACCTGAGGAACTGGCGAGTGTACATCCCGTATTCCATGTCTCACAGCTACGCAAGTGTTTGAGAGTGCCTGATGAAGTAGTTCCAACTGATACACTTGACATTCAAGATACACTTGAGTATAAAGAACACCCTATTAGAATTCTAGGCAGAGATACTAAAGAGACCCAAAGCAAGACTATTCCTATGTGCAAGATCCAATGGAGTAATCACACAGAGAGAAGCAACATGGGAAAAAGAGTCTGACCTCCAGCTATGATATCCCTACCTCTTTGAAGAGTACATTACGCTTTAATCTTGGGGATGAGATTCTATTAAGGGGGTAGGACTATAACAACCCAAAAATCCACACACCAAAAATACCAACTACAAAAATTTTCTTAAAACTCCCATGTGTTGATGAGTGTCATGTGTAGAAACCCAACCTAAGAGATGCA
The DNA here is from genome assembly GCF_019320115.1 of Miscanthus floridulus. Classification (NCBI taxonomy): domain Eukaryota; kingdom Viridiplantae; phylum Streptophyta; class Magnoliopsida; order Poales; family Poaceae; genus Miscanthus; species Miscanthus floridulus. The sequence goes on from NC_089585.1 coordinate 75,629,759, forward strand.
TTAGGTCTAACCCCAACCCAAGTTAACCCATAAGCATGGCATGTCATTAGTTAATTGTGTTTATTTAAATGATAACAAATAAAGTATTACATACATTGCTAAATCAAATTATGATCTAGAATTCTATTTGCTTTATGTTATGCTTACCAACTCCTTTGAAGTAATAAATCATGAAGCAACTAATTAATCAAAGCAAGGAATAAAAGATTAAAAAGAGAATTATTTCTATTTTTGTATAACAAAACTACACCTATTTTTGTTATACAAAATAGCTAAATAAAATCTCCTAAAACTCCAATAAATTAGGTGCACCAATTTGGAATTCAAGTTCTAGAACCAAATTCGAATTCAAACAAAAGAGAAGAAATGTAAAACAAAATAGAAAAAGAAGAGAAAGGATGTAGGCCTCACAAGCTGCCTCGGCCTGCTCGGCCCGCGCCAGCCAGCCAACCCAACCGGCCTACCAACCTTTCCTGTCTTCCCAGCATGCGCGCGGCCCACAAGCCAGGCCCAGCGCATCGCCCATGCCTGTGCACACGTCTGCCTCGCTCGCAGCCACTGCCCGCTAGACCCCGCATGTCAGCCACCCTCATCTATAGTGTCGTCTTCCTCACCCACGCCTCAACTGCCTACGCGACCAACGCCCGACAGCGGTGGTAGGGGCGGGCCAAGGGGTCACACCTGGGATATGACCCAGTCCCCCTTGCACCGTGCCCACACAACCCCGCATCACTGTTCGATGCGGTGCACAAGCCTCCACCGCATGATGCCAGCTGCCATGGGAGGCATGGTGCTCGGCTATAAAGCCAGCCCGCACGCCGCTCACGCCCGGCGCCTTAGCCTCTCCCTCAGCCTTTGCTTCTACTTGGTGGCCCAGCAGCCGCACCACGCCAAGAGTAGAGGGCCGAGAAGGAGATCACGAGAGGAGGATCGAAGCCCCACACGCTGCCGAAGTCGCTAGAGCCTAGGGTGATGCTGTCGCCGTCATCACGGTCGTGGGCCGGCACTGCACGGCCTCCGGAGCTACACGGCCGCAACTTGTCACTGCACCATCATCCCCTCTTCCACAACACCTATGGTGAGCCCTCGGTTCTTCCCCTACTCGCCGCCGGACCTTGCTACCCCAGCCATGGCACTCCATACCATGAGCACATACGCTAAGGCCATCTCTGGTCTCTAGGCACACAAGCACAGCACACTCACACGCACGTCGCGACCACCCCCGAGCCCTTGGATGCTGGAGACCTCTCCAAGTCCCATGGACACTGTAGCCAAGCATGCATGCCATGCTCACGATGCCACCGCCATGGCACAGCCACCACTGGAGCACCAGACCACCTCCGATGCACCAGACCACCAGTCCGAGCACTAGACCACCGGACCGTGCACCCGACCACCGGTCCGAGCACCAGACCACCGGCCAGAGCATCGACCACCATGGCCAGTACTGCTAGGAGCACCTAGCGCCTCCCTGACTTGGCTGCCCTATTTGCTAAAGCCACGGGTAACTCACGCACACGCCGTGACCACCCCGCTGGAGCCCCGTAGTGACCCGCATGCCTCGCCATCATCACCATGTCGCCGTGGCCGCCGAGAAGTCCTTACCGGCCACCTGGAAACTGGAAGTCCTACCTTGAGCTCTAGACGCCCTCGCCGCATCCACATGGATCCGTAGGAGCTTACACACCCCACTATGATGCTCCTCCGAGGCCATAGCCCCCACACCGACGCCACCGACGTGATCGGAAGGCTGCCGCCGTGGCCAAAGCCACCAGAGGCCCTAGAGGACCCCTCGACCTGCCCAACATGCCCGCTAGAGTATTGTGACGCCCATGCGTACCACAGAACTGGCCAATGCCGCTGCACCCGTGCCATTCCCGCACGCCGGTTGTACTCGAGCCACCGTTCGCCGTGACCAGTGACTTAGGAAGCACCATCCGTCGCCCTGACCCACTGTTGCAGTCGCCATGGTGTGGGGAGGCTTTTCCCTACCTCAATTGGATACCTGAGCCATTGCGGGAGCTCGCTGGTAAGCACGTCGTCGGCGGGAGCGCACCGTGGAAGAAATAGAGGAGAAGGGGCAAGTTGAGCAGCGCAGCCCTACACCCTGTGCACATAAGCTAAGCTAAGGGGAAATGATGATGAACTCAATCCACCATGGACCCTGCCTTAGGTCTATGGACCATGAACATGGGTCCACCGTGAGCCGCGCTCATGCCCACAGCCCAAAAGAGCCCAACTGTGCCATGTGGCAGCACCACAGCACGCCACGTGTCCGGGTCAGCCCGTCCCAGACCGGCCTAACCCAAGCCCACCAGAGCTCGTTTGAGACCCGACCCATGTTGACTGTTGACTATCAATGTTGACCGTTGACTTGGCCCCACATGTTAATGGCACGGACACTCTAGACCCACATGTCAGATGCTGACGTTATGCTGACGTCAGCTGGACCCCACCTGTCAGCTCGGAACCGAGACGATGACGTCATACTGATGTCAGCTGGACCCCACCTATCAGCTCAAAACTGTGATGCTGATGTCATGCTAACATTAGCAAGCCACGTGGACCAACCATAGCATGACACGTGTTAGCCTAGGATTAATTCAGCCTTTTTTCATTTTCAGAAATAGATTTAAACTTCAGAAATTCATAACTAATTCATATGACCTCAGAAAAATATGAAACTAGGACCAAAATTCATCTAAAATCGAGCTCTACGCAATGAACTCATGTTTGAGTGCATTTGGCTCTTTTGAATTTTCATTACTCCTTTGTGCTATTCTATAGACGTCGCTAATGTGACTATAATGCGATCGTTTGTAGACTTGGAGGAGCACCAGACCGACAAGGATCGTGAGTACCGTGAGGAGTATGGAGATGACTACACTGAAGGTGCCACATCCCACCCAATCTCGTAGCACCTATTATGCATGGCTAAAATAGAAATGCTAGTGCTTTACTTTGTTGTTATGATCACACTATGATAGGACTTGCATGGTAGTATGCTTTCTTGATGGCCTTTACCTTGACGCAACCTTACCCTTGCTCACCCTATTGTTAGGATAGTCACACGCTTGCTTATTACTTCTACTACGCTTACACTACATTGATGCGTGTTGGAAACTGGTGATAATTGAACTATGGGGAGAGTGCTGCGTGTGTGACTTGGGTGCATGGAGGATGAGGGTTGTGTCGACCAAGTTGGAGTATACGACGAGCCTGGGGCAAGTCTTGCCATGGGGTGCTACCTGGGCACCCCTAGAATGGATACCTGTGGTGGGTAAATGGTATATGAGGTGGCCCTGGATGTGAACCTATGATGAGAGGAGCCCAGGGTGGAGGTGTTGTGGTGGCATGGTAAATGGAAACCCTGATGGAGACCTTCTGGCTTGGTCATCCCTAAGGACTTACTAGTACTCAGACTCATCGGGAAGCCTTACGTACCACTCGCCCTATATGGTGCAGGACGGCTGGACTACTTGGTAGGATATTGCCACTACTGCTAGGTTGATAGCGGACAGTGTGAGGGAGGTACGGGGTGTGGAGGATTCCCCCCACACCCTTCCAAGACTTCATGGAGATCTTGTGGACCCAGCTCATGACTCACAGTTTCAGCCACCCCAGACCGGACTTGGGGTGTACTAGGGCTGAATGGTAGAGTGGCATTATCCTAGGCTAGCAAGCGGCCGGAATCAGCCCAGTTGACGACAGTCAGCGAGGAAGGCGGATCTTGTGGTTATGTAAAACCTCTACATAGTGTATGGTTGATCGATCGATACATATGCTAACTCGTCGGCAATGGACCTTTCCTGGGTTTCGCTTAAACTAGATAGCGAGATGAGTCCTTCTCTTCTCCCACTAGGAGCGAGTGTTCGGACATACCAGGGGCTACGGGCCTTGAGACAGTGCCGAGAGGGAGTTGGCCTATCGATTGAGCGATGGTATGGGTGTGGTATGGAGATGATGTGGAGATGGTGGTGTATCGATCCTAGGATCGAAACCTAGCTCTGGAATGGAAATGGGGTGGGATGGGTGTGTGAATGGTGTTAAAACTTGACCAACTATTAATAAATACTGATATGCTAATACATAGGAAACCCCAGCCTTATAGGTTCCTTTTGATTATATCCAACTTGCATCCAATTTCCACAAAGCAATGCTCATAGGGTTGGGAGTGGCCAGTACAAATCGTACTGATAAATTTTGGCACATAGGTTCTGCTGAGGAGTATAGCTCCGAGGAGTTTGACATTTGAGGGGTTCGTTCCTACGCTCGAGTTTGGCGATCTTATCTTGAAGCTGTTCTGAATGAATGCTACTTTTGATTCCGCCAATGCGGCGATGTAATAATCTATGTAATTTCGCACTATTTGTACTCTGATATTATCGTTGTATGGATGTGATATTTGACTGGAATTTGGATAATATGATCTACAACGGTCTTATTACACTTTGACTCTGTGGATTTCCCTTCGTGGAAATCGGGGTTGTTTCAAGACCCTCTCTAGGAGACACACATCTACACATCCTATGCTTCAGAGCTTTATTATTTCATACACAAATTGTAGTAGTGTCCGTCAAGATGATTCTCATCTAGTTGAATTATAGAAAATAGGGACAGAGGAGAGAGATCTGAGGAGAAGCCAGATCTGTCGAATTCTTCTCGACTTTGTACCTCTATGGATCTGATTCATCATTGAGTTACATCCAGGTTCCTCTATTGGTATTTTTAAATTCTCTATTTAATTAAGTTTAGTTATTATTATATTTTATTTATGGGAACTCCGCTTGCATTGAGTGCTCTAATTATAAATTGTGATTATAGTAAACATTAGCATAGATGTGGTGTCTAGGCTAGAGTTTACCTGAGTTTGCACCCAATCCTACGGTTAGTTGTGGTAGCCCCAGAGGTGACAGCTCTATCAGGCCATTATAATCCATCTTCGTTAGGATTGGTGTTTCGTAGAGCTTTTTGGTAGCCTTCTCCCAACTATCTTTTTCTCACCTCCTTCGAGAGTCGGAAAGGTACTATTGCTCTAAAGTAAGTAAAGTATAGTAAGCCCGATCCTTAGTTATCTAGTATAAGCCATAGAAAATCCCTCTCTACCCACAAAAACACTTTTCAATTTTTTCCTTAGACGACTTTGATTCTTTCTAGTACACTTCATGTTCCTCATAGAAATCAATACCTTGGAATACTCCGAGATGAAAGCTACATCGGTATCCATGTGCTTGCGGATTTTTCTGTGTGCGTTAAAAATACCAACAGTATGATAAACTCTTCATTCTCCTTAATACAATGATACGGTTGACCCCAAAATTTGGTAATGTTATTGCCAATGAAAGACTACAGAAGAAAGCTAATAATTTGGTGAGTATTGAGTTTAAAGGGTCGATTCGAGGAATGCATGCTGGCTAGATCTCCAATATGAATCGGCAAACTAGTTTAATTATCATTGGCATACTTATAGCTGGGTACAAGCAAGCAAGATGGCCGAATTTGGATATGTGTCTAGACAAGGTGGTTAAAATAAGATATGTGTCTAAATCTGAATTAAGATACGTATACAGGCAATATGCATACCATATATACCTTGCAATAATTGTCGTATCTAGGCTCAGCCAGACAAGAGAAAGCGGATGATGCAAGGAGATGGAAAAGAAAGGAGTCTGGCTTAGATATTTGAGAAAGATAGTATTTTTATATTATCCGACCGGGCTGCACAAGGAAATTTAAATAACGTACAAGGAAGAGGCAAGCAAATAAAAGAGTCACATACATGCATGTGGGGCTTGACGTGGATGTTGATTAAAGCAAAGGAGATATATATGCATATATGTGATCACCAGGCTTGCTTGTCCGGCTATTAGGAATATATGTATATTCATTAGCAAGGTAATGTACTTGCAGGGCTTTGCCGGTTGAGCTAAAACAAGAAAGGATGCGTCAGTCAAAGAGGTTTTATTGGCAAGGATTCTACACAAGGGAAAGATAGAGTCCATGTATCTTAATATTTCCTTTTTAGATATTTCTATTGAGACAAGACTTGTACGTTATGAACAGTTAGGAGTCTTTAGCCCAAAGGTATAAATAAAAGCCACCGACCATTGTAAAAGTACACACAATCAATCCAATACGAGTTATTTACTTTTTTCGGCTCCGGCCACCCCTTAGGAGTAGGATTAGAGTAGATCTCGATGAGTTCTTCGGCGAGTACGGCTGCATTGATCCGATCGACCTCCACTGCTTATTTGTGAGTACGATCATGGCTTATACCTATATTCATATGGCTGCATCAATTCGGTCGACCTCCACTATGACTCTAGTATAAGTTAGTTATCGATTCTTGTCTAGTTCAAGTAAGGTTGCATCGATCTAGTCGACCTACACTGCTCGAACTAGATTAAGGTCAAGTTATCGGCTCTATCTAAGGGTGGCATTCCTTTAGATAGATTCATTAAGTTTCTGATATTGCTTATTGCTTCCATTATTTATTTAATTACAGCAATATCACTTTGCCCGGTTGGGATTGATCTAGATCGGCCCCATATCTTGTTTAACCCATCGTTTGTTAATCTAAACTTATCTAAGCTGCACTTTAAACTGATGAGTTATGTTTTATCGACTATTTTATATCAATCTTGATCGTGCATAGCATGCGGTTATGGCATGTTTGATCTTGAGTAGATCTATTGGCTAGTAAAAACTATTCCATAACCTGTTATCATGGCCTGTGTGATTCTGCCTCACACCCCACTGTTAGCACCATGGAGTGAGGATCGTTATTTGGTAGATATGTTCCTGAGAGGGCACGACCTTAACTGTGTGCTATGCCTAAATCGGCTGTTTTAGCCGATATCGAGCGCTTTTATGAACAGTTCATATCATGAGATCAGTTGAATTAGGGATAGGTTGAAAGATGTGTTAGCCCCATGATCTTATTATTGTATTACGGCCTACATGATTCTGCCTCATGCCCCACTGATATTAGTGATAAGTTAGGGTCGTCAAGTCTATTATTGTTTCTATGGCCTGCATGATTCTATCTCATGCCCCATTGATCATAGCAATAGATGAGATCTAATATGTTCATTAGATTTATTTTTATTAAATGGTTGAATAGTGATGAGCTGTTTCTTTTATATAAAAAGGGGTTTTGGTTACTTGCAGTCATTGGCTTAGCATAAATTAATCATTGTTGACATCCTTTTAACATTGACTGATATTTGTCTAAATAATTATATTCATCCTAAATGATAACTGATTTTTCTTACACAACCCCATGAACTTTAACTGCTTTATTCTTATGAATATGTCAGAATCGACTATTTAGTCAATCTTCTTTCATATCGGCTCTTAGAGCCGCACATTTGGGACTATCTGGCAATACCTGGCATGTTCCACCCTAAATTACTGATAAACTTTCCCTCCTTGTCAATTGCAGGGTTAAATTAACTAGCATGTCTCAGGAGGAGTGCAGCAGGATCGACCACCCTTGTGCTGAAGCTAGGCGAATCTCTAGCTCCATCGAGCGGACCCTTCTAGCTTGCTCGTGTGCACTTGGCACGGGACAAAATTTCATGCCAACACACATTTCTGGCATGTCCGGTGGGACCCCACAATTGTCATGGCGGTTCACAACAACAATGATATCCTTATGGTACATTATGAAGATGTACCTGATGGAGATAAAGATGTCATCGGCAAAGCTACAGAAGAATTTCAAAACAAATGTTTGTTGCCCTACACAAAAACATGTTTCAACATAATTGTTCAGAAATTTCCACTACCAAGAGTTCTATTACATGGAAAGATAGATATAGTTGAAGCTGAAGACAGACGTTTCTTTGTGGAAGTTGTAGACAAATCTGTTTGTGATGCCTATATCAAGCTATAATGAAGCTTTCTTGGACACATTCCACAACGCCATGAAAGTGGTGGTTCATGGGTTTCTAGTTGGTCAAGTTGGGCTGGCTTATTACAACATTCCACAGCATGGTAAATGGAAACCCTGATGGAGACCTTCTGGCTTGGTCATCCCTAAGGACTTACTAGTACTCAGACTCATCGGGAAGCCTTACGTACCACTCGCCCTATATGGTGCAGGACGGCTGGACTACTTGGTAGGATATTGCCACTACTGCTAGGTTGATAGCGGACAGTGTGAGGGAGGTACGGGGTGTGGAGGATTCCCCCCACACCCTTCCAAGACTTCATGGAGATCTTGTGGACCCAGCTCATGACTCACAGTTTCAGCCACCCCAGACCGGACTTGGGGTGTACTAGGGCTGAATGGTAGAGTGGCATTATCCTAGGCTAGCAAGCGGCCGGAATCAGCCCAGTTGACGACAGTCAGCGAGGAAGGCGGATCTTGTGGTTATGTAAAACCTCTACATAGTGTATGGTTGATCGATCGATACATATGCTAACTCGTCGGCAATGGACCTTTCCTGGGTTTCGCTTAAACTAGATAGCGAGATGAGTCCTTCTCTTCTCCCACTAGGAGCGAGTGTTCGGACATACCAGGGGCTACGGGCCTTGAGACAGTGCCGAGAGGGAGTTGGCCTATCGATTGAGCGATGGTATGGGTGTGGTATGGAGATGATGTGGAGATGGTGGTGTATCGATCCTAGGATCGAAACCTAGCTCTGGAATGGAAATGGGGTGGGATGGGTGTGTGAATGGTGTTAAAACTTGACCAACTATTAATAAATACTGATATGCTAATACATAGGAAACCCCAGCCTTATAGGTTCCTTTTGATTATATCCAACTTGCATCCAATTTCCACAAAGCAATGCTCATAGGGTTGGGAGTGGCCAGTACAAATCGTACTGATAAATTTTGGCACATAGGTTCTGCTGAGGAGTATAGCTCCGAGGAGTTTGACATTTGAGGGGTTCGTTCCTACGCTCGAGTTTGGCGATCTTATCTTGAAGCTGTTCTGAATGAATGCTACTTTTGATTCCGCCAATGCGGCGATGTAATAATCTATGTAATTTCGCACTATTTGTACTCTGATATTATCGTTGTATGGATGTGATATTTGACTGGAATTTGGATAATATGATCTACAACGGTCTTATTACACTTTGACTCTGTGGATTTCCCTTCGTGGAAATCGGGGTTGTTTCAAGACCCTCTCTAGGAGACACACATCTACACATCCTATGCTTCAGAGCTTTATTATTTCATACACAAATTGTAGTAGTGTCCGTCAAGATGATTCTCATCTAGTTGAATTATAGAAAATAGGGACAGAGGAGAGAGATCTGAGGAGAAGCCAGATCTGTCGAATTCTTCTCGACTTTGTACCTCTATGGATCTGATTCATCATTGAGTTACATCCAGGTTCCTCTATTGGTATTTTTAAATTCTCTATTTAATTAAGTTTAGTTATTATTATATTTTATTTATGGGAACTCCGCTTGCATTGAGTGCTCTAATTATAAATTGTGATTATAGTAAACATTAGCATAGATGTGGTGTCTAGGCTAGAGTTTACCTGAGTTTGCACCCAATCCTACGGTTAGTTGTGGTAGCCCCAGAGGTGACAGCTCTATCAGGCCATTATAATCCATCTTCGTTAGGATTGGTGTTTCGTAGAGCTTTTTGGTAGCCTTCTCCCAACTATCTTTTTCTCACCTCCTTCGAGAGTCGGAAAGGTACTATTGCTCTAAAGTAAGTAAAGTATAGTAAGCCCGATCCTTAGTTATCTAGTATAAGCCATAGAAAATCCCTCTCTACCCACAAAAACACTTTTCAATTTTTTCCTTAGACGACTTTGATTCTTTCTAGTACACTTCATGTTCCTCATAGAAATCAATACCTTGGAATACTCCGAGATGAAAGCTACATCGGTATCCATGTGCTTGCGGATTTTTCTGTGTGCGTTAAAAATACCAACAGTATGATAAACTCTTCATTCTCCTTAATACAATGATACGGTTGACCCCAAAATTTGGTAATGTTATTGCCAATGAAAGACTACAGAAGAAAGCTAATAATTTGGTGAGTATTGAGTTTAAAGGGTCGATTCGAGGAATGCATGCTGGCTAGATCTCCAATATGAATCGGCAAACTAGTTTAATTATCATTGGCATACTTATAGCTGGGTACAAGCAAGCAAGATGGCCGAATTTGGATATGTGTCTAGACAAGGTGGTTAAAATAAGATATGTGTCTAAATCTGAATTAAGATACGTATACAGGCAATATGCATACCATATATACCTTGCAATAATTGTCGTATCTAGGCTCAGCCAGACAAGAGAAAGCGGATGATGCAAGGAGATGGAAAAGAAAGGAGTCTGGCTTAGATATTTGAGAAAGATAGTATTTTTATATTATCCGACCGGGCTGCACAAGGAAATTTAAATAACGTACAAGGAAGAGGCAAGCAAATAAAAGAGTCACATACATGCATGTGGGGCTTGACGTGGATGTTGATTAAAGCAAAGGAGATATATATGCATATATGTGATCACCAGGCTTGCTTGTCCGGCTATTAGGAATATATGTATATTCATTAGCAAGGTAATGTACTTGCAGGGCTTTGCCGGTTGAGCTAAAACAAGAAAGGATGCGTCAGTCAAAGAGGTTTTATTGGCAAGGATTCTACACAAGGGAAAGATAGAGTCCATGTATCTTAATATTTCCTTTTTAGATATTTCTATTGAGACAAGACTTGTACGTTATGAACAGTTAGGAGTCTTTAGCCCAAAGGTATAAATAAAAGCCACCGACCATTGTAAAAGTACACACAATCAATCCAATACGAGTTATTTACTTTTTTCGGCTCCGGCCACCCCTTAGGAGTAGGATTAGAGTAGATCTCGATGAGTTCTTCGGCGAGTACGGCTGCATTGATCCGATCGACCTCCACTGCTTATTTGTGAGTACGATCATGGCTTATACCTATATTCATATGGCTGCATCAATTCGGTCGACCTCCACTATGACTCTAGTATAAGTTAGTTATCGATTCTTGTCTAGTTCAAGTAAGGTTGCATCGATCTAGTCGACCTACACTGCTCGAACTAGATTAAGGTCAAGTTATCGGCTCTATCTAAGGGTGGCATTCCTTTAGATAGATTCATTAAGTTTCTGATATTGCTTATTGCTTCCATTATTTATTTAATTACAGCAATATCACTTTGCCCGGTTGGGATTGATCTAGATCGGCCCCATATCTTGTTTAACCCATCGTTTGTTAATCTAAACTTATCTAAGCTGCACTTTAAACTGATGAGTTATGTTTTATCGACTATTTTATATCAATCTTGATCGTGCATAGCATGCGGTTATGGCATGTTTGATCTTGAGTAGATCTATTGGCTAGTAAAAACTATTCCATAACCTGTTATCATGGCCTGTGTGATTCTGCCTCACACCCCACTGTTAGCACCATGGAGTGAGGATCGTTATTTGGTAGATATGTTCCTGAGAGGGCACGACCTTAACTGTGTGCTATGCCTAAATCGGCTGTTTTAGCCGATATCGAGCGCTTTTATGAACAGTTCATATCATGAGATCAGTTGAATTAGGGATAGGTTGAAAGATGTGTTAGCCCCATGATCTTATTATTGTATTACGGCCTACATGATTCTGCCTCATGCCCCACTGATATTAGTGATAAGTTAGGGTCGTCAAGTCTATTATTGTTTCTATGGCCTGCATGATTCTATCTCATGCCCCATTGATCATAGCAATAGATGAGATCTAATATGTTCATTAGATTTATTTTTATTAAATGGTTGAATAGTGATGAGCTGTTTCTTTTATATAAAAAGGGGTTTTGGTTACTTGCAGTCATTGGCTTAGCATAAATTAATCATTGTTGACATCCTTTTAACATTGACTGATATTTGTCTAAATAATTATATTCATCCTAAATGATAACTGATTTTTCTTACACAACCCCATGAACTTTAACTGCTTTATTCTTATGAATATGTCAGAATCGACTATTTAGTCAATCTTCTTTCATATCGGCTCTTAGAGCCGCACATTTGGGACTATCTGGCAATACCTGGCATGTTCCACCCTAAATTACTGATAAACTTTCCCTCCTTGTCAATTGCAGGGTTAAATTAACTAGCATGTCTCAGGAGGAGTGCAGCAGGATCGACCACCCTTGTGCTGAAGCTAGGCGAATCTCTAGCTCCATCGAGCGGACCCTTCTAGCTTGCTCGTGTGCACTTGGCACGGGACAAAATTTCATGCCAACACACATTTCTGGCATGTCCGGTGGGACCCCACAATTGTCATGGCGGTTCACAACAACAATGATATCCTTATGGTACATTATGAAGATGTACCTGATGGAGATAAAGATGTCATCGGCAAAGCTACAGAAGAATTTCAAAACAAATGTTTGTTGCCCTACACAAAAACATGTTTCAACATAATTGTTCAGAAATTTCCACTACCAAGAGTTCTATTACATGGAAAGATAGATATAGTTGAAGCTGAAGACAGACGTTTCTTTGTGGAAGTTGTAGACAAATCTGTTTGTGATGCCTATATCAAGCTATAATGAAGCTTTCTTGGACACATTCCACAACGCCATGAAAGTGGTGGTTCATGGGTTTCTAGTTGGTCAAGTTGGGCTGGCTTATTACAACATTCCACATCCGATGACCCAAGGGACTAACCAAGTCAGTACTAGCCATCAAGAAGCAGCACTAGCTGGTAATGATGATGTCCAGGCAGTTTAGGGTTTATCTGAACAAGCTCAAGGAACTACTATGAATCAGATATAGTATAATCCTAGACCTATCAGTATAGCATATGCAATAGCCGGTGGGGCAAGGTCAGAACCAGGTGATCAATTTTGGCACATCAGGCCACATACCATCATCGGCTCAAAAAATAGCACTATCAATTCAAAGGATCCGTAGAGATATTGATCCTCATGTCTACAATCAGAGACTTCAAGCAGCAAGCCAGCAAAGGACCTAACAGATAGAGATTCCACAAGGGTATCATTATGGCATAGATTATAACACCCTTCATATGATTCCAAATCTAGGGTATCAAGGCACATGGGATTTCAATCTGTAGATGGGTCAGCGGGTATAGGGAAATCCAAATTCACATGCTAACTGAGTTGTTGCTAAAGGTGACCGAGATGATGAAAAATCAGTTTGGTCTAAAGCCAAAAGGGCTAACCTTTTCATACAAACGCCCATATCTAGAATAGGTATGATTTGGTCACTCTTCCCACAAATTACAGGCTCCCAGAGTTTGCTAAGTTCACTGGCTAAGATAGTACAAGCACGATAGAACATGTCAGTCAGTATCTCACACAATTGGGTGAGGCATCAGTTGAGGAGGCCCATCGAGTTTGTTTCTTCTCCTTATCCCTGTCAGGGCCAGCCTTCACTTAGTTTTCATCACTGCCGATCAACTCCATTGCCAATTGGGCTGATCTAAAAAAAATCATACATATTTTTATGTTGGGACTAGAGAAAAGAAGATTACTGATCTAACAACTATAAGGTAGAAGACTAATGAATCAGGCACTGAGTTTCTTTAGAGGTTCCGAGAGACTAGGAACTTGTGCTTCTCATTAAACTTGGCTGATGATCAGCTAGCTACTTTAGCTGTTCAAGGAATGCTGCCAATGTGGAAAGAAAAGTTGTTGGGACAAGAATTTAACAACTTTGGTCAATTGGCTCAATGAGTGGCAGCGCTCAATAGCCAATTCTAAAGCATGCGCAGGGACACTTGATTCTAGAAGAGTACCACAGTGGTCGAAGCTTATAATCCATACTCAGTCGACGACGGCCATGAAGACGAAGAAGAAGAGGTTGTTGTGGCTGAATGGAATTGGGGCAAGAAGACAGTAATGGTGCTAAATCCTTGGGGAAGAGGAGTCAAGGAGAGCTATGACTTTGATGTCATAAAATCAGATAAACTCTTTGATTTCTTACTTGAGAAGGGTGAAAGCTCTAGTTTGGTTTTGGTGAATTGATAAAACCCTAAGTGCTAACCTAGTTTATCAAGTGATCATGAGATTGGTAGCACATTCCAAGTGGTGAAGCAAATGAAGATCATGCCATGATGATGGTGATGCCATGTTCATGATCAAGTGCTTGTACTTGAAAAGAAGAAAGAGAAAAACAAAAGGCTCAAGGCAAATGTATAAATGGTAGGAGCTATTTTGTTTTGGTGATCAAGACACTTAGAGAGTGTGATCACATTTATGTTTGATAGCCGTACTATTAAAAGGGGTGAAACTCATATCGAAATTTAGTTATCAAAGTGCCACTAGATGCTCTAACTCATTGCATATGCATTTAGGATCTAGTGGAGTGCTAACACCCTTGAAAACATTTTGTGAAAATATGCTAATATATATGCACAAGGTGATACACTTGGTGGTTGGCACATTTGAGCAAGGGTTAGGAACTCTACTGGCGGAGTGTGGATAGTCCGATGGTGCCACCGGCGTCCTAAATAGAAAAGACAGAGGTCACTACAAGTGACCAAACGCTTGTCTCGGTTAGACCAGCGTGTTCGGTCAGTGGCAGTAGAGGGCGCACAGCGTCGGTCTCTGACCAGACACTGGGTCACAAACTAACCGGACACTAGAAGGTTGCATCCGGTCCTACTAATGTGGCAACACACAGTGTTGAGGGTGACTGACTGGACGCTGGCTGTGTCCGGTCAAGCATGACCGAACACATCCGGTCATGAAAAGTTGTCTCTAGATGCTTACTGAAAACGACCGGACGCTAGGGTTCAGCATCCGGTCACTTTGAGCTGCTGCATCTGGTCATCACTTGACTGTTGGGATTGGGCACTCAGTATTTGAAGAAAGGGGACACATGGCGTGCATCGCGCGACCAGATGCTGAGGTCCAGCGTACTATCAATCTGACCTGTGCATCCGGTCACCCCATGTTGTGCCCAGTGAAGGGGTACAACTACTCTATTTCATGGGGGCTTCTATTTAAGCCTCATAGCTGGCTCAAGCTCTCTTACTTGGCCATTTGCATTGACATAGCTAGATTGTGAGCTTAGCCAAAGCCCTCCCACTCATCTCCATCATTAATTCATTATCTTTGTGAGATTGGGAGAGAATCTAAGTGCATTGCTTGAGTGATTGCATCTAGAGGCACTTGGTGTTCGTGTTTCACTACAGGATTCGCTTGTTACTCTTGGTGGTTGCCGCCCCCTAGATGGCTTGGAGCAGCAAGGATCATCGAGTGGAGGTTGGTGATTGTCTCTAGCTCCGATCGTGGTGATTGTGAGGGGTTCTTGACCTTTCTCTGGTGGAGAGCCAAAAGGTACTCTAGTGGATTGCTTGTGGCTTGTGTGATCCTCATCTTGTGTTGGTTGTGCAGCACCCTATTGAGGCTTTGGCGTGTGATACCAATTAGCTCATGAACCTCCAAGTGAGTGAATCGCCACAATGAGGACTAGCTTGTCGGCAAGCAAGTGAACCTCGGTAAAAAGATCATTGTGTCATCATTTGATTTCGAGGTGATTGGTCTTCATTGGTATTCATTCTTGTGATTGATTGGCTCCTTCCTCGACACGATGGTATAAACAAATTGCTCACTCTCTTTACATTACCGCAATCTAGTTGTCAAGCTCTTTAGTGTAGCTAGTTGTGAGAGCTTGTTAGTTTGGTTAGTGTGGCTCCTTAGTTAGCCTTTGAGAGCACACTAACTTAGTGTAGTGACATAGCTATTGTGTGGATAGAAACTATATAAACTAGAATTGTGGTAGGTGGCTTGCTATTTTAGTAGGCTAGCGCAACACTTGCTTCGCCTCATATTTGTCTAACCGGTTTGTTAAGTGTTGTTGTAGAATTTTTAATAGGCTATTCACCCCCCCCCCCTCTAGCCATTAGGACCTTTCAAGTGATATCGGAGCCGAGGTCACCGTGATTTGAGGCTTAACAACCTTCGGTGTAAAAATGGCTAAAATCAACAACACCAAGAAGCCACCCTAATTTGATGGCACAAATTATCCGTATTGGAAATCAAAAATGACCACACATATCAAGTCAATCAATAGAAAAGTGTGGAAGGTGGAAGAAACCAAAATTGAGATTGGTGATCCGGAGAATCCCACCGCGGCCGAAGAAGTGCTTCTCCAAAACAATGACATTGCTCTAAGTGCTATTCATGATGCAATTGATGAGAGAACATTTGAGCAAATCAAAAATATTGAGATGGCGCATGAGACTTGGAAGAAGTTGGAAGAATCATTTGAAGGCACTTAAGCCATGAAGGGTGCAAAGGTATATATTCTCAAAGAGAAGTTTGCAAGCTTCAAGATGAAGGAGGATGAGAGTGTGCCAAAGATGTTCCATAGGCTTCAAGTGCTTATCAATGATCTCAAAGCACTTGGAGAAGAGGTGAAGGACAAGGACTTCTCCCACAAGTTTTTGAGATGTTTGCCTTCAATATTTGGCACATTGGTCACTATTCTAGTGAGGAGTGGTTTGGACACCATGACACCAAACCAAGTGTTGGGAGATATAATGACCGATAATACATATTGAGATGATGATGAGAAGGAAGAAAAGAAGGAAAAGAAAGATGAGCAGAAGGATGAGAAAAAGAAGAGCGTGGCATTCAAGGCCACATCATCCAAGGGCAAGGCAAAGCAAGAAACATCAAGTGAAGAAGATGGTTCATGGGATGATGATGATGATGATGAGAAGATGGCTCTCTTCATCAAGAAATTTGGCAAATTCATGATGAAGAAAGGGTACCATACTAGAAGAAAGAAATCTTCATCCAAGAGCAAGGAAGAATCAAGAAGGTGCTTCAAATGTGGAAGCAAAGATCATCTTGTTGCTCAATGTCCATACAATAGCGACAATGATGATGACAACAAGAAGAACAAGAAGGACAAAAAGGAAAAGAAAGAGAAGAAGGAGAAGATGATCTTCAAGAAGAAGAAGGGTGGTTTATATGTGGTCACTTGGGATAGTGATGCTTCCTCAAGTGATGATGATGATAGTGATGATGACAAGACCACCAAGAAGAAGGCACTTCCAAGCATGGCCATCAATGAGAAGCCTTCTCTCTTCGACACTCCATCATGCTTCATGGCTAAGGCCACCAAGGTACAAACTTGTGATGATGGAAGTGTTGATGAACATGATAGTGATAGTGATGATGATGAACCTACTAAAGATGAATTATATGACATGCTAGAAGATAATAAAGAACACTTTGACATTAAGAGAAGGGAATGCAAGAGCTTGAATAAGGAGGTAAAAGCCCTCAAGCAAGCCCTTGATGAGCTCAAAGCAACTCATGAGAGGCTAGAGGAAGTCCATGAGAAGCTTGGCAAGGCTCACAAAAAGCTTGAAAAGGCTCATTCCTCTTTGCTTGATGAGCAAAATAAAAAGAAGCATGTTGAATCTTGCAATGTAGGCTCAACTTGTGATATAATTGATGAATCATTATCTATGACTATCATTGTTCCTCCCACTAACCCTTCTTGTAGTACTTCTACTTCCACCTCATCTAGTAGTGAAGGTCTCACTTGCGATGCCTCACTAATGGTTGAGAATGAGAACCTCAAGAAGGAGGTTAATAAGCTCACTCACACCTTAGCTAAGGCCTATGGTGGTGAGGATCACTTGCTTATGTGCTTGGGTAGCCAAAGAGCTTCTATCTACAAAGAGGGATTGTAACAACCCAAAAATCCACACACCAAAAATCACAACTACAAATTTTTTGTTGTTACCCTATGTAATGTTGAGTGACATCTGTAGGAGCCAACCCTAGGTGTTGCATTAGTTGTAACCCAACTAGACAATTTCATGGGCATAGCATGTCATTTGTTAATTATGTTCATTTAAATACTGACAAATAAAATGTAGCATACATTGTTAATTTGAATGGTGATTTGGATTTCCATTTGCTTTATGTAATGCTTAACAACTCCTTTAAAGAAATAAACCATAAAGTAATTATTAATCAAAGCAAAGAATAAATGCTTAAAGAGAAAACTATTTCTATTTTTGTATAACAAAACTACACCTATTTTTGTTATACAAAATAGCTAAATAAAGTTCCTAATATATATGAAAGAGTGTTGTGGGTCTCATATCTAAAACTCCAATGAATAAGGTGCACCAGTTTTGAATTCAAATTCCAAATCAAACTTGAATTCAAACAAAGAAGAAGAAAAATAAAATAGAAAAAGAAAAAGAAAAAGAAAAGAAGAAGGCCTCGCAGCCGGCTCGGCCTGCTCGGCCCGCAAGCCAGCCCTACATCGCGCATAGGCCGGCCCAACTCACGCGACTGAGCGACCAACCTAGCAAGCTAGCCTAGCACGCACTCATGCCTACACACCCTTCTGCTTCCCCTTGCTGCTGCTGCCACCTGACCCCATGCGTCAGCCACACCCAGCCATAGTACCTTCTTCCTCCCCACGTCGGCACCTCCTCTGACCGAGTCCCGACCAAAACGATAGGTGCGGGCCCAGGGTCATGCGAATCACCTAGCCCTACTCCCTTGGCGCCGCGCCAAGGCAACCTCCACGCCAACCACCCGCGCCCGCGATACCATCCGATGCAATCGGTGCATCGTCAGCCGTCCGCCCCATCCGCCATGGGTGGAGCTCGGACCTTGGGGCTATAAAGCAACGCCTAGAGTGCCCTAGGGATTCCTCAACCCACGACGCCATCGCTTGGTGGCCCAACTACCCACACCACTCCAAGAGAAGAGGGCTAGGAAGGAAAATTTGGAAGGGGGAGGCGAGCAGAGAGCTTGGAGACGATGATCATCGGAGCCCTGGCGCCGCCTTGAGCGCCTACCCCAACGACGAGCCACGCCACTGCACCACCACCGAACGCTGCCAGCACCACTCGGTGAGTCCTTTGCTCAGACCTCCTCCTAGCCCATGGACGTCATAGCTGTGCATGCATTCGCTGTGCTCACAACGCTGCCGTCATGGCGCGGCCACCCCGTGCGCACCTAGCCGCCTCGCTCGACTAGGGCATAGCCATAGAGCACCTCCGTGATGACCGGAGGATAGCCGCATAGACTGAGACCCCGTTAGCCGGCCATAGCACCTTAGCTACGAGCATCAGACATCGGGTAGAGCTCCGCCATGCACCACCACCGCGAGCGAACTCCGCCACGCCCTATGGTCATCGTCGATGCTATATCATGTCTCCCGCTAACCGTCTGAAAGAGAACGAGGCACCAGGACCCCTGGAACTGCCCCTAGATGCCCCACCGTGGCCGAAGCCCCATGAAGCCCTAGCCACCACCTTGACCCCACCACCATACACGCCGAGGCCTGGTGAAGCTTTTCCCCACTTCAATTGGACGCCAGCGCCACTATAGGAGCTCGCCGGTGAGCACACCACCGGCGGGAACATGCCAGAGAAGGAAGCAGAGGATTCCCCTCACCGGTCGCACATGCCTGCACCCGGTGCACATGGACCAAGCCAGAGGGAAGAAGGATAGACTCGGTCCACCGAAGACCTAGCCTACGGTCCATGGACCATGAACACAAGTCCACCGTGAGCCACGTGGTGTGGGCCGAACTTGGATGAAGCCTAGTGGAGGCCCTTGGCTACGATGTGGCAGCGCCATAGCATGCCATGTGGAGGGCCAAAGCCCAGCCCATATCCAGGCCCAATCGGCCTAGTTTGGACCTGGCCTATGTTGATCGTTGACCGGTCAACATTGACCGATTGACTGGGCCCACATGTTAGTGACATAGAGACTCTGGACCCACTTGTCAGTAGGTGATGTCATGCTGACGTCATGACGACGTCACGCGGGTCCCACCTACTAGTAACAAACACAGTCGGGGTGATGTCATGATGACATCACGGTGACGTCAGCAGCTCTGGCCCCACATGTCAGTGACCCAAGAGCCCCTGGTCCCACCTGTCGGAACTGATGATGTTGATGACGTCATGCTAACGTTAGAGGGACCCCACCTGTCGGCTCGGAATCGAGAGATGATTTAAACTTCGGAAATTCATAACTAATTCATATGACCTCAGAAAAATACGAAACTAGGACCAAAATTCATCTAAAATCAAACTTTACGCAATGAACCCATGTTTGAGTGCATTTGGCTCTTTTGAATTTTCATTGCTTCTTTGTGCTATTCTATAGACGTCACTAATGCGACTATAATTCGATCGTATACAGACTCGGAGGAGAACCAGACGGACGAGGATCGTGAGTACCATGAGGAGTACTGAGATGCCTACACTGAAGGTGCCACATCCCACCCAACCTCGTATCACCTATTATGCATAGCTCAAATAGAACTGCTATTGCTTTACTTTATTGTTATATTCACACTATGATAGGACTTGCATGATAGTATGCTTACTTGATGGCCTTTTTCCTTGACGCAACCTTACCCCTACTCACCCTACTATTAGGCTAGTCACACACTCACTGCTATTTATTTCTACTATGCTTATTTATACTATATTGACGCGTGGTGGAAACTGGAGTTATCTAGACTTTGGGGAGAGTGCTACGTGTATGACTTGGGTGTGTGGAGGGTGAGGGTTGTGTCGACCAAGTTAGAGTATATGACGAGCCTTGGGCAAGTCTCGCCATGGGGTGCTACCTGGGCACCCCTGGAATGGATACCTGTGGTGGGTAAATGGTATATGAGGTGGCCCTAAGTGTGAACCTATGATGGGAGGAGCCCAGGGTGGCGGTGCTGTGGTGGCATGGTAAATGGAAACCCTAATGAAGACATTCGAGCTTGATCATCCCTAAGGACTTACTAGTACTCAGATTCACTGGGAAGCCTTACGTACCACTCGCCCTATATGGTGCGGGATGGCCAAACTACTTGGTAGGATAGTGCCACTACTGCTAGGTTGTTAGCGGACAGTGTAAGGAGGTACGGGGCATGGAGGATTTCCCCCACACCCTTTCAAGACTTCATGGAGACCTTGTGGACCCAGCTCATGACTCACAGTTTCAGCCACCCTAGACTAGACTTAGGGTGTACCAGGGCTAAATGGTAGAGTGGCATTATCCTAGGCTAGCAAGTAGACGGAATCAGCCCAGTTGACGATGGTCAGCGAAGAAGGCAGATCTTGTGGTTGTGTAAAACCTCTGCAGAGTGTATGGTTGATCGATCGATACATGTGCCGACTTGTCGGCTATGGACCTTTCCTAGGTTTCACTTAAACTAGATAGTGAGATGAGTCCTTCTCTTCTTCCCCCGTGAGAGAGTGTCAGTCGTAGCCAGGGGCAACAGGCCTTGACACAATGCTAAGAGGGAGTTGGCCTGTCAACTGAGTGATGGTATGGTGATGGTGTAGAGATGGTGGTATATCGATCCTAGGATCGAAAACTGGCTCTGGACGGAAATGGGGTGGAATGGGTGTGGGAATGGTGTTAAAACTTGACCAACTATTATTATATACTTGATATGCTAAAACATAGGAAACCCCAGCCTTATAGGTTCCTTTTGATTATATCTCACTTGCATCCAATTTCCACAAAGCAATGCTTATAGGGTGGGAGTGGCCAGTACAAATCATACTGATAAATTTTGGCACACAGGTTCTGCTGAGGATTATAGCTCTGAGGAGTTTGATTTTTGAGGGGTTCATTCCTACGCTCGAGTTTGGCGATCTTATCTTTAAGCTGTTCTAAATGAATGCTACTTTTGATTCCGCCAATGCGGTGATGTAATAATTTATGTAATTCCACACTTTATGTACTCTGATATTATCGTTGTGTGGATGTGGTATTCGACTAGAATTTGAGTAATATGATCTACAACGGTCATAATACACTTTGACTCTATGGATTTCCCTTCGCGGAAATCAGGTCGCTTCAGTTGGTATCAGAGCCATACTTGACCATAGGACAAAACCCTCAGAAATGGATGATAGAATAGGACGTGAACAACCCTTCTTTTGGTTATATACCGACCCTGCATTTACTTTTATGCAAGGCTTATCTATTATTGACCTGCTAACACCTGTTCCTTAAAACATGCAGATGGCAACGAACGTCGAATGGCCACCTCTAGGACTGCTACCTCTGGACCATGCCAAGCTTACCTTCGACCTACGTGAGCTCGAGGGTTTTGCATAGACCCTCTGTGGAGTTCTCGTCATGTTAGGAGTCCCTGACGAGCTTGTCAAAGTCACCTGCACCGGGAAGTCAGCTCAGGAAGGAGGAATCAAAGGACCGGTTGTCACCTCAGTCGAATTCCTAGCTAGTACTACCTTACCTTCTATCCCAGCTTTCACCGAGTTGACTATAGAGGACACAGTTGAGGAGGGACTGCGAGCTATCTCACACAAGGCACTTCGCAAAGTGATGAGGGACCACTATGAGCACCTGAAGGCGATAGAGTTCCGTCTACTTCTCCATGCCCTCAACCTCAGCCTTACCCCTAGTGAGCAGAGTTTCACAGCCGGCAGAGTTATCTTTGCTAAGGAGGACAGATGCCTTTGCGTCTCGGCTATCCACCTACTAGAGTAGGACAGGTATGTGACCCAGCTAGAGTAGAGGAGACGTCAGGACCAGGCCCTTCGGTGGGAGTACTAGGAGTGAGACTCGTAGGGAGCATAGGAGTGAGCTAGTCTGCTTGAGACAGTTGCCAAGCTACATGATGAGCTCAACCATCGTGAAGAAGTCCATAGAACCAAGGTCACAGACTTATAGGACAAAGCTGCTGACCTAGGCAACAGGAACTGCTACCTTGACAGCAAGGTCTTAGAGTTGCAGAGAGAGTTGGATGACAAGAAGGCCGAGTTCAACCATAGAGGAGATAGAGAGAGGTCTAAGGGGATAGATATGCTGAAAATCTAATCTAAGAACAAGACCATGACTCAGGAGCTAGAGGACTTCAAGAAGAAGGCCGTTCACAACCAGGGTCACCTAATCAAGGCACTCAGGCAGAACAAGTACCTACAGGACAAGTGTGAGAGGACTTAGTAGGCTTGGTAGAAGTCTGATAGGAAGCGCCTTAGGGAGATGAAGGGTATATGGAATCAGCTACCCAAGGAGATTCGCAGCAAGACGAAGCCTAGGATAGAGGAGTTTGAGTTAGCCCTGACTCGCCTCAACCTAGATGCCTACCCTACCCAACCTAGAGCCAAGCCTACTAAGGAGCTCGTCGAGGCCTTGAAGTACGTGTCCTGACTTCACAAGTCTGATGAGGAGATCGAGATCGAGAATAGTCGTATTCCAGCTGTGGTGTATGAGCTAGAGTAGATGACCCTGCGTGGTCATAAGTCATGTCAGTGGCTTCCATAAGTTGTACCCCATGATGTACCCATTATGAGATGTAATATGAGACACTATGCATAGTACGATTCTCACGAGTCTTAAAGTGTAGCTACTGGAGATGATGCTATGTAATAAAACCCATGTAATGAATGTTTTGGATCTTATTGCATTTTATGGACCTTATTGCTTCTTTGTAATGAGTGTTGGATAGAATAAATGTTTTTCTTTAAATCGTCAAAATCATGTAACCATAAATTATAAGCACTTATGGTACAAACACTAAAATTCCTATAATTCATGTTGTAGATGCTGAACCACCGATCTAATCGCCTAATGAACCGTGGACATGCGCCCACCCCCGAACCAGTCGAACCAAATGGGGGGCGTGGTGGCAACAACCGTGGTCGTGGCCGTGGTCGTGGACATGGAAGGATACCCTTCAACCTAGAGAATACCCCGCCACCTGAGGAGAACATTCTGCCGCCACCACCACCGAACCTAGCAGAGGTGATGGCACAACAGACCCAACTTCTTGCAGCTCTTGTTAACAGAGCAAACTATCACCAGGGAGGTCAGCAGAATGACTTCCAAAGGAAGCTGGAAGGATTTCTAAAGCTAAGGCCACCTACCTATGATGGCACCAATCCTGTCCTGCTTGTGGCCGATGACTGGCTCAAGGAGATGGAGAAGAAGCTTGACCTCACTACTTTCACCGACGATGAGTGTGTTGGAGCTGCCACACACTAGCTCATAGGTGTAGCACGCGCCTAGTGGGACAGTTTCAGTGATTCTCATGAGGACCCTACTAACATCTCGTGGGACGAGTTCACCAAAGCATTCACTGAGTATCACATTCCCAAGGGTATCATGGAGGCCAAAGCTGAGGAGTTCTACAACATCAGGATGGGAAAGGATAGGGTGACTGAGTACACTACTCGTTTCACCAACCTTCTACACTATGCACCTTCCTATGTTGTGAACTCTGAGAAGGAGAAGCTATACTATTACTACAAGGGACTTAACCCGCACATCAAGCTGAAGTTTGGTGATATTGAGAGTAGCACGCTGCGTGCTCTGGTGGATCGCTACATCTAGATCGAGAAGGACCGTGCTGAAGCTGGAGAGGAATATAAGGAGAGGAAGCGTAAGCCTAAGGAGTCCCTCCATGGCCGTGATTGCAAGAGGTTCCACCGAGAGGCACCATCCAGGGAATGCTCTTGCCACAACAGGGATGACAACCCTAGATCGAGTAGGGGTAGTGGAGGCTACACCACCAAATACTCTTGGCCTGCTCAGGATTGTTACATCCAGGACCGTTATGCTCAGGACCATTTCAACCATTCCCGCTCTGTGAATGAACGCCCAGCACAAAACTGCTCTGCACCAAGCACTGGAAACTGGAAGGCACCCACGCCAACCCCTATAGGCGGTGCGCCTTTCACCTGCTTTGCTTGTGGCCAACCGGGTCACAAAGCCACTGAGTGCCCACAGAACTCAACTGCTCAGAAGTCTTAGTTCAAGGGATCTGCTACCCATGGGTGTCTCAACCATCTGGACGCTAAGGAAGCACAGGCTACCCCTGACATTGTGTATGGTATGTTTTTAGTTAATGGCAATACTGCATCAGTTCTATTTGACTCTAGAGCAACTTGTTCTTATATATCATCCAAGTTTGCACAAGAACATGACCTGCCTGTAACCCCACATGGAAAGCCTATCATCACCAGTTCACCTTTAGGAGACCTAAAGTGCACACACATCTATAAGGAAGTGAGTCTTACCATTGAAGGTCTTGTCTTTGAAGCCGACCTAACCCTGTTACCTTCCACAAACCTAGATGTCATCTTAGGCATAGATTGGCTAACCATTCACCAAGGTATCATATCATGTTCACCTAGATACATCCAAGTGACCCACCCATCAGGCCAAGTTATTAGATGTGAACCTCAGACCGGAAAGTCCACTTCTATCCTATGTGCCCTTAAAGCGAATTCAGAATCACAAAAAGAGGAGAAGATAGTTCATGATGTGCCTGTGGTCAGAGACTATCCTGATGTATTTCCTAAAGAATTACCAGGTATGCCACTAGACCGTGATGTAGAGTTTATCATTGATCTTTTGTCGGGAACAGGACCCATTGCCAAGAGACCCTATCGCATGTCAGTGGATGAACTAGCCGAGCTCAAGAAACAGCTTGATGAGCTCATATTAAAGGGGTATATCAGACCCAATGCTTCACCCTAGGGATCCCCCGTTCTGTTTGTTAAGAAGAAGGATGGCTCAATGAGAATGTGCATTGATTACCAGAACTTGAATGCAGTTACCATCAAGAACAAGTACCCTCTGCCAAGGATTGATGATTTGCTTGATCAGCTACGAGGTGCCAAGTATTTCTCCAAAATAGATCTCAGATCTGGCTATCATCAGATGAAGATTCAAGAGAGTGACATCCCAAAGACAGCTTTTGTGACTAGGTATGGGCAGTTTGAGTTCATCGTGGTGTCCTTTGGACTCACGAATGCTCCCGCATACTTCATGAACATGATGAATAAGGTTTTCATGAATGAACTGGATAAGTTCGTGGTAGTATTCATTGATGACATCCTTGTTTATTCACCCACCACCAAAGAACATGAACATCATCTAAGAACTGTGCTTGAGAAACTAGCCCAACATCAGCTCTACGCAAAGTTCAGCAAATGCAAATTCTGGCTATAGAAAGTTGCCTTCCTAGGACATGTACTATCAGCCGAAGGTGTCGTAGTTGACCCAGCCAAGATTGAAGCTATGAAAGAGTGGGATCAACCCCATAATGTGATAGAAATCAGAAGTTTCTTGGGATTGGCCGGATATTATCGTCGATTCATCGAAAACTTCTCCAAAATAGCCCGCCCAATGACCAACCTTCTGAAGAAGACCAAGGAGTTTGAATGGATGTCCGAGTGTGAACAAAGTTTCTAGGAATTGAAACAGAAGCTTACCACAACTCCTGTGCTAGCATTGCCTGATATTAGCAAAGATTTCGTGGTCTATTGTGATGCATCCGTTCAAGGACTTGGTTATGTACTGATGCAAGATGGAAGAGTGATAGCATATGTGTCTCGATGGTTGAAAGAACATGAGAACCATTACCCAACTCATGATCTTGAGTTAGCAGCAGTTGTGCATGCTTTGAAGATCTAGAGGCATTACTTGATAGGCAACAAGTGTGATATCTATACCGATCACAAGAGCTTGAAGTACTTTTTCACTCTAGAAGATTTGAATATGAGGCAACGCTATTGGCTAGAGTTGATTAAAGATTATGACCTAGAAATTCACTATCATCCAGGAAAAGCTAACGTAGTCGCAGATGCTCTTAGTCGCAAGAGTTACTGTCACACTTTGATCACTGAATCCATACCACCTGAGCTCAAGGAAGAGATTGAAGATTTCCAACTTGAGATACTACTGGATGACTTGTTGAATGAGCTCCACATACAGTATGATCTCACAGATCGTATCCGTCAAGCTCAGAAAAGTTGTGAAGAGATCGAATATCTCCATAGTCTGATGAAACTAGGCTAAAAGACCAACCACTAGGAAGATGAACAAGGAACCATCTGGTTCAAGAATAGAATCTATGTTCCATCTGACCCAGTACTATGAGAGGAAATTTTGTCAGAAGCTCATGATTCCAAGTACTATATTCACCCTGGAGGTTCAAAGATGTATCAAGACTTGAAGAAACACTTTTGGTGGAAAGGCATGAAGACAGACATTGCGAGACATGTGGCATGGTGTGACACCTGTAATAGAGTCAAGGCTGAACATCAAAGGCCGACAGGATTGCTGAAGCCTCTTGACATTCCCGAGTGGAAATGGGAGAGCATATCCATGAATTTCATAGTTGGATTGCCCCGTTCATAGAAAGGCAATGATTCCATCTGGGTGATTGTTGATCGTTTGACCAAGATTGCTCACTTTGTACCAGTTAAGACCAAGACCGATGCCGAAAAATTAGTAGATCTATATGTTGAGCATATTCTTAGACTGCATGGAGCTCCCTCTACTATTGTATCTAATTGTGGTCCTCAGTTTGTGTCCCGATTCTAGGAAGCCCTGCACAAGTCCATTGGGACCAAACTTGATTTTAGTACCGTTTATCACCCACAGACAGATGGACAGACGGAATGAGTAAATTAGATCTTAGAAGACATGCTCCACGCTAGTGTACTGAATTATGGCTCTGATTGGGAGAAATGCCTACCCTATGCAGAGTTCTCTTACAACAACAGCTACCAAGCCAGTATCAAGATGTCACCATTTGAAGCTCTATATGATAGACCTTGTAAGACACCTTTGATGTGGTCTCAACTGGGGGAAAGATCGTTCTTTGATTCCGCTAAGATTCAAGATGCCGAAGAAGGAGTTGCCCAAGTAAAGGAGAATTTGAGAATTGCCCAAAGTCGATACAAGAGCTATGCTGACAAAAGAAGAAGAGAACTTGAGTTCAATGTGGAAGACTTCGTCTATCTCAAGGTATCCCCGCTACGTGGAACTGTCAGATTCCATGTGAAAGGAAAGCTAGCCCCTAGATTTGTTGGGCCATACAAGATCCATAAGAGAATTGGAAAACTCGCTTACAAACTTGAGCTACCTGAGGAATTGGTGGGTGTACATCCCATATTCCATGTCTTAGAGCTACGCAAGTGTTTAAGAGTGCCCAATGAAGTAGTTCCAACTGATACACTTGACATTCAAGACACTCTCGAGTATAAAGAACATCCTATCAGAATTCTAGGTAGAGATACCAAAGAGACCCAAAGCAAAACTATTCCTATGTGCAAGATCCAATGGAGCAATCACACTGAGAGAGAAGCAACATGGGAGAAAGAGTCTAATCTCTGGCTATGATACCCTTACCTCTTTGAAGAGTATGTTACGCTTTAATCTTGGGGACGAGATTCTATTAAGGGGGTAGGACTGTAACAACCCAAAAATCCACACACCAAAAATCACACCTACAAAATTTTTGTTGTTACCCTATGCAATGTTGAGTGACATCTGTAGGAGCCAACCCTAGGTGTTGCATTAGTTGTAACCCAACTAGACAATTTCATGAGCATGGCATGTCATTTGTTAATTATGTTCATTTAAATACTGACAAATAAAATGTAGCATACATTGTTAATTCGAATGGTGATTTGGATTTCCATTTGCTTTATGTAATGCTTAACAACTCCTTTAAAGAAATAAACCATAAAGTAATTATTAATCAAAGCAAAGAATAAATGCTTAAAGAGAAAACTATTTATATTTTTGTATAACAAAACTACACCTATTTTTGTTATACAAAATAGCTAAATAAAGTTCCTAATATATATGAAAGAGTGTTGTGGGTCTCATATCTAAAACTCCAATGAATAAGGTGCACCAGTTTTGAATTCAAATTCCAAATCAAACTTGAATTCAAACAAAGACGAAGAAAAATAAAACAGAAAAAGAAAAAGAAAAGAAGAAGGCCTCACAGCCGGCTCGGCCTGCTCGGCCTACAAGCCAACCCTGCATCATGCGTAGGCCAGCCCAACTCGCGTGACCGAGCGACCGGCCTAGCAAGCTAGCCCAGCACATGCTCATGCCCACGCGCCCTTCTGCTTCCCCTTGCTGCCGCTGCCACCTGACCCCATGCGTCAGCCACACCTGGCCACAGTACCTTCTTCCTCCCCATGTCGACACCTCCTCTGACCGAGTCCCGACCAAAACGACAGGCATAGGCCCGAGGTCACATGAATCACCTGGCCCTGCTCCCTTGGCGTTGTGCCCACGCAACCTCTGTGCCAACCACCCGCACCCGCGATATCGTCCGATGCAATCAGTGCATCATCGCTGTCTGCCCTGTCTACCATGGGTGGAGCTCGGACCTTAGGGCTATAAAGCAACGCCCAGAGCGCCCTAGGGATTCCTCAGCCCACAACGCCGCGGCTCGGTGGCCCAATTGCCTGCACCACTCTGAGAGAAGAGGGCTGGGAAGGAAAATTCAGAAGGGGGGAGGCGAGCAGAGAGCTCGGAGATGACAATCACTGAAGCCCTAGCACCGCCCTAAGCGCCTACCCCGACGACGCGCCACGCCACCGCACCACCACCGAATGTCGCCAGCACCACTCGGTGAGTCCTTTGCTGAGACCTCCTCCTAGCCCATGGACGCTGTAGCTGTGCACACGCTTGCCGCGCTCACGATGCCACCATCATGGTGTGGCCACCCCATGCGCACTCGGCCGCCTCACCAGACTAGGGCGCAGTCATAGAGCACCGCCGTAATGACCGAAGGATAGTCGCGTAGATCGAGACCCCATTAACTGGCCATAGCACCTTGGCCATGAGCACCGGACATAGGGCAGAGCTCCGCCATGCACCACCACCATGAGTGGACTTTGCCACGCCCTATGGTCATCATCGACACTATATCCTATCTCTCGCTAACCGTCTGAAAGAGAACAGGGCACCAGGACCCCTGGAACTGCCCCTAGATGCCCCACCAGCGAGCACCGCCATGACCGAGCTGCCGACCACCATGGTCAAAGCCCCATGAAGCCAGGCCATGACCTTGACCCCACCACCATACATGCCGAGGCCTAGAGAAGCTTTTCCCCACTTCAATTGGACGCCAGCGCCGCTGTAGGAGCTCGTCGGTGAGCACACCACCGGCGGGAACATGCTAGAGAAGGAAGCAGAGGATTCCCCTCACCAGCCACACACGCCTACACTCAGTGCACATGGACTAGGCTAGAGGGAAGAAGGATAGACTCGGTCCACCGAAGACCCAACCTATGGTCCATGGACCGTGAACACAAGTCCACCGTGAGCCACGTGGTGTGGGCCGAACTGTGGACGAATCCCAGTGGAGGCCCTTGGCTATGACGTGGTAGCACCACAGCATGCCACATGGAGGGCCAAAGCCCAGCCCATATCCAGGCCCAACCGGCCTAGTTTGCACCTGGCCTATGTTGATCATTGACCGGTCAACGTTGACCGATTGACTGGGCCCACATGTCAGCGACACAGAGACTCTGGACCCACTTGTTAGTAGGTGACGTCATGCTAACATCATGACAATGTCACGCGGATCCCACCTGCTAGTAACAAACACAGCTGGGGTGACGTCAGCAGCTCTGGCCCCACATGTCAGTGACCTAAGAGCCCCTGGTCCCACCTATCGGAACTTATGACGTTGATGACGTCATGCTGACATCAAGCTGACGTCAGTGGGACCCCACCTGTCAGCTCGGAATCGAGATGATGATGTCATGCTGACGTCATACTGATGTCAGCATGCCATGTGGACCAGTCACAGTGTGACACGTGTCAGCCCGGGATTAATTCAGCCTTTCCCATTTTCAAAGATGATTTAAACTTCGGAAATTCATAACTAATTCATACGACCTCAAAAAAATACGAAACTAGGACCAAAATTCATCTAAAATCGAACTTTACGCAATGAACCCATGTTTGAGTGCATTTGGCTCTTTTGAATTTTCATTGCTTCTTTGTGCTATTCTATAGACGTCACTAACGCGACTATAATTCGATCGTATGCAGACTCGGAGGAGAACCAGATGGACGAGGATCGTGAGTACCATGAGGAGTACTGAGATGACTACACTGAAGGTGCCACATCCCACCCAACCTCGTATCACCTATTACGCATGGCTCAAATAGAACTGCTATTGCTTTACTTTATTGTTATATTCACACTATGATAGGACTTGCATGGTAGTATGCTTACTTGATGGCCTTTTTCCTTGACGCAACCTTACCCCTGCTCACCCTACTGTTAGGCTAGTCACACACTCACTGCTATTTATTTCTACTATGCTTATTTATACTATATTGATGTGTGGTGGAAACTGGAGTTATCTAGACTTTGGGGAGAGTGCTACGTGTATGACTTGGGTGTGTGGAGGGTGAGGGTTGTGTCGACCAAGTTAGAGTATACGATGAGCTTTGGGCAAGTCTCGCCATGGGGTGCTACCTAGGCACCCCTGGAATGGATACCTGTGGTGGGTAAATGGTATATGAGGTGGCCCTGGGTGTGAACCTGTGATGGGAGGAGCCCAGGGTGGAGGTGCTATGGTGGCACGGTAAATGGAAACCCTGATGAAGACATTCAGGCTTGGTCATCCCTAAGGACTTACTAGTACTCAGATTCACCGGGAAGCCTTACGTACCACTCGCCCTATATGGTGCGGGACAGCCGGACTACTTGGTAGGATAGTACCACTACTGCTAGGTTGATAGTGGACAGTGTAAGGAGGTATGGGGCATGGAGGATTTCCCCCACACCCTTCTAAGACTTCATGGAGACCTTGTGGACCCAGCTCATGACTCACAGTTTCAGCCACCCCAAACTAGACTTGGGGTGTACTAGGGCTGAATGGTAGAGTGGCATTATCCTAGGCTAGCAAGCGGTCGGAATCAGCCCAGTTGATGATGGTCAGCGAAGAAGGCAGATCTTGTGGTTGTGTAAAACCTCTGCAGAGTGTATGGTTGATCGATCGATACATGTGCCGACTTGTCGGCTATGGACCTTTCCTAGGTTTCGCTTAAATTAGATAGTGAGATGAGTCCTTCTCTTCTTCCCCCGTGAGAGAGTGTCGGTCGTAGCCAGGGGCTACGGGCCTTGACACAGTGCCAAGAGGGAGTTGGCCTATTGACTGAGTGATGGTATGGTGATGGTGTGGAGATGGTGGTATATCGATCCTAGGATCAAAACCTAGCTCTGGATGGAAATGGGGTGGAATGGGTGTGGGAATGGTGTTAAAACTTGACCAACTATTATTATATACTTGATATGCTAAAACATAGGAAACCCGAGCCTTATAGGTTCCTTTTAATTTTATCTCACTTGCATGCAATTTCCACAAAGCAATGCTCATAGGGTGAGAGTGGCCAGTACAAATCATATTGATAAATTTTGGCACACAGGTTCTGCTGAGGATTATAGCTCTGAGGAGTTTGATTTTTGAGGGGTTCGTTCCTATGCTTGAGTTTGGCAATCTTATCTTCAAGCTGTTCTAAATGAATGCTACTTTTGATTCTACCAATGCGGCGATGTAATAATTTATGTAATTTCACACTTTATGTACTCTGATATTATTGTTGTATGGATGTGGTATTCGACTGGAATTTGGGTAATATGATCTACAACGGTCATAATATACTTCGACTCTGTGGATTTCCCTTCGTAGAAATCAGGTCGCTTCAGGGATTGGGCTATATCCCCAATAAAGGTAAGGCAGCCTTTGCTCCTCACAAGACTTGTTTTGTGAAGAACAATGGACGGTTTTGTACTAGTTGCAAGCAAGTTGGTCATAAAGAGCATGAGTGCAAGAACAAAAGTAAAAATGCTAATGTATCGTCCATTAAGATTAATTCTTTCTATGTGCTTACTAAGGGTGCAAATGGTGTAAAGGCTAAGTTCATTGGTAAACCATGGATGGGCTCAAAGAAGAAAGTCATTTGGGTACCAAAGAGCTTAGTAACTAACCTTCAAGGACCCAAGCAAGTTTGGGTACCTAAAAAGAATTTATCTTCTTTTGTAGGTCAATTATAAAGCCGGAGGAAGGAATTGAGTTCTTGATAGTGGGTGCACTCAACACATGACCGATGATGCAAGAATGTTCAACTCAATCAACACCAATGGCAATGATGGTTATGATAGTATTACATTTGGTGATAATGTCAAAGGCAAGGTCAAAGGGCTTGGTAAGATTGCAATATCTAATGACATGAGCATATCCAATGTGTTGCTAGTAGAGAGCTTGAACTTCAATTTGCTATTCGTGGCTCAATTATATGATCTTGGATTCAAATGCATATTTGGGGTTGATGATGTAGAGATCATAAGTGTAGATGGCTCTAACTTGATCTTCAAAGGTTTTAGATATGAGAATCTATACTTGGTTGATTTCTATGCTAGTGAAGCTAGATTATCTACATGCTTGTTCACTAAGTCTAGCATGGGTTGGTTATGGCATAGAAGGCTTGGTCATGTTGGAATGAAACAATTGAATAGATTGGTTAAGCATGACTTGGTTAAAGGCTTGAAAGATGTTGTGTTTGAAAAAGATAAGCTTTGTAGCTCTTGTTAAGCCGGAAAACAAGTTGGAAACACCCATCCTAAGAAAAGCATGATGAGCACTAGTAAAGCATTTGAGTTATTGCACATGGATTTGTTTGGGCCAACACAATACATTAGCATTGGTGGTAACAAATATAGCTTTGTGATAGTAGATGATTACACTAGATACACATGGGTATTTTTTCTAGTGGACAAGAGTGATGTGTTTGCAACATTCAAATCATTTGTCAAGGGCATTCACAATGAGTTTGAAACAACCATTAAAAGAGTTAGAAGTGACAATGATAGTGAGTTCAAGAACACTAAAATTGATGAGTTGTGTGATGAATTTGGAATTAGACATCAATTCTCGGCCAAGTACACTCCACAACAAATCATGAGAGGAATGAACACTCTTGATATGGCAAGAGCTAGTGAGTACAATGTGAAATCTTGGGCCGAGCTAACTGCTGCTACTATGCAACGCCTCTGATGTAACCATTGAAGAGAAGCACATATGGCTCTTGATGGTAAAGCCAATGCATATTCTGGTCTTGTTGCAAATGATATATTAAGAAAGGCACTAGATGGGCTACAAGAATATGATAAAGGATTCCACTTGATCAACCACTAGCAAAGCATATAGAGTTTGGAATTTGGAAAGTGGTACTCGTGAGGAAGTTCATGATGTTGAATTTGATGAAACCAAGAGGTCTCACAAGCAGAAGGAGACCTGGGAAGATCGTAGAGGATGCAACTTTCAAATGCCATGAAGAAATCGAATGTTGGTGAATTGAGGCCTAGGCAAGTGAATGATGATGAAGATGATAAAGTGCAAGTGCTCTCTAAGTCAAATGTGCAAGATGATACAAATCAAGTTAGTATAAGTGGCTCTCATGATAATGAACAAGATCAAGTGGCTAGTACATCATCTCAACCCAATGATCAAGCAAGTGCAAGCAATCAAGTTCCAATCCTCCAACCAACCAATGTTGCAAGGGATCATCCATTAGACACTATAATTAGTGATATTTCTAGAGGTATACAAATAAGATCTAGATTGGCTTCATTTTATGAGCACTTCTCATTTGTCATCCATTGGACCAAAGAAGATAGATGAAGTATTGAAGGATGTTGATTGGGTGAATGCTATGCATGAAGAATTGAATAACTTCACAAGAAATCAAGTATGAAAATTAGTAGAGAGACCAAAGGAACACAATGTGATTGGAACCAAATGGGTCTTTAGAAACAAGCAAGATCAAGATGGGATAGTAGTAAGGAACAAAGCAAGATTAGTAGCATAAGGCTATACACAAGTTGAAGGTCTTGACTTTGGAGAAACATATGCCCCAGTTGCTAGATTGGAAGCAATTAGAATCTTGCCAGCCTATGCTTGTGTCCACAATATCAAGCTCTATCAAATAGATGTTAAGAGCACATTTCTCAATGGTTACATCAATGAAGAAGTGTATGTTGAGCAACCTCCCGGTTTTGAAGATGACAAGAAGCCCGACCATATGTACAAGTTGAAGAAGGCATTGTATGGCTTGAAGCATGCACCTAGAGCATGGTATGAGAGATTGAGGGACTTCCTACTCTCTAAAGGGTTCATAATGGGCAAGGTTGACACACTCTTTTCATCAAGAAGATTGGAAAAGAATTGTTTGTGTTGTAAATCTATATTGATGACATCATATTTGGATCAACCAATCAAGACTTTTGTGATGAGTTTGGAAAGATGATGGCTAATGAGTTTGAGATGTCCATGATTAGAGAGTTAAGTTACTTCCTTGGTCTTCAAATCAAGCAATTGAAGAATGGTACATTTGTGAGTCAAGGCAAGTATATCAAGGACATAATCAAGAAGTTTGGCATGAGTGATAGTAAAGTCATTAGCACACCAATGGGAACAAATGGCAACTTAGATAGTGATGCAAGTGACAACATGGTGTATCAAAAATTGTATTGGTCTATGATTGGAAGCCTACTCTATGTGACTACATCAAGGTCGGATGTCATGTTTAGTGTATGCATGTGTGCAAGATTTCAAGCCTCACCAAGAGAAAGTCATTTGAAGGCTACAAAGAGAATATTGAGGTACTTGAAGCATACATAAAATGTTGGTTTATGGTATTCCAAAGGAGCAAAGTTTGAGCTAGTTGGATACTCCAACTCAGATTATGCGGGATGTAAAGTTAAAAGGAAAAGCACATCGGGCACATGTCAATTGTTGGGAAGATCACTTGTCTCATGGTCATCAAAGAAGTAAAATAGTGTTGTATTATCAACCGCCAAAGCCGAATACATATCTGCCGGTAGTTGTTGTGCACAAATACTTTGGATGAAGACCACTTTGAGTGATTTTGGAATCAAGTTCAAGAAAGTGCCATTGCTATGTGACAATGAGAGTGCAATCAAGTTGACCAACAATC
This sequence comes from Miscanthus floridulus, assembly GCF_019320115.1. Lineage (NCBI taxonomy): Eukaryota > Viridiplantae > Streptophyta > Magnoliopsida > Poales > Poaceae > Miscanthus > Miscanthus floridulus. Next base: position 75,665,514 of record NC_089585.1, read on the forward strand.
TGGTTCAACATGCAAGAACAAAGCATATTGATGTCTGCCACCATTTCATAAGAGATCACCAACAAAAAGGGGACATTTGCATTGAGAGTGTAGGCACCGAAGATCAACTTGCCGATATTCACCAATCCATTAGATGAGAAAAGGTTTTGCAAGCTAAGAAATGAGTTGAACATATTGGATTTCTCAAATATGTGTTGATGCACCCCCCCCACTTATATGACATGCCTCTCCTTCGAGCAATCTAAGGTAAAAGTTGATTGGCATGACATACATCCTTGCTAAGGACATGTTTAGTGCATCTAGATATCTTTCACATTTAATAGGATCATTCATGAAAATCAAATGAATTTGATGATTATATGATACCACTATTGCTTATATGCTTGACTTGATCTAGTGGTAGCATATGACATGTTTATGGGCTTGTAAACCTAGTGTTTGATCTAGAAAATGAGCTCTAAGTGTTAAACTCAACATGGTACAAGATAACCCTTATTTGGAGGTATGAAGAAGCTTGTCCTTGGATCAAACTGAGTTAAATGTCTTTGGCAAGTATTCTAGATTGAACCAAATTTGGGAAATTGATCCTCACCCCATTGATTGACTTTGATAATCTCAACCTATCTATTGTTTAAACCTTTTTGGTCATTGATGATAAAGGGGGAGAAAAACAAAGATATTAATGTACTAAGATGGTGAAAAGACAATAAAGGGGGAAATAAATAAAGATATAAGTGATAGGGGGAGAACTTGACATAGGGGGAGAGATATGGCAAGAGATATGATAAAAGGAAAAGGATCAATTAAAATTTTGAGCACACAAGTAGGGGGAGCAAGCTCATGAACTTGTATGGTGCATTTGAATGCGCATTTCATATGTTTGCTTACATGACACAAGTTTTAAATTTCAAAATCCATGCTTGTGTGGTGTATGCTAGTTGTAGGTTTGAATGATGAAATGAAAATCTAGCATGCATAGGTTATCTAGTGATTTCATTTCCAAGTGTTTCCAAGTGGTATCAAGCTAACCATGGTTCTAAGGATGGTATAATGGTACACTCCAATTGGTATCACGCTTCAAAGGTCCATCTTTTATACCTTAGCATCATTTGGTAGACATTGTCTCCTATATTTCCTATCTAAGCATATGTGCAAGCTACAATCCAAACTCTTAGCACATATGTAAGGGGAGCAATTGCTACCATTTGGTGTTCATGAAACTTGTCCATATCCTTTTACACATAGTAAATATGCTTGGACAAGCAACATAGATTCAATTGAATTTTAATTCATATCTTTGTGAAAGGGTTGTCATCAATTACCAAAAAGGGGGAGATTGAAAGCTCTAGTTTAGTTTTGGTGAATTGATGAAACCCTAAGTACTAACCTAGTTTATCAAGTGATCATGAGATAGGTAGCACATTCCAAGTGGTGAAGCAAATGAAGATCATGCCATGATGATGGTGATGCCATGGTGATGATCAAGTGCTTGGACTTGAAAAGAAGAAAGAGAAAAACAAAAGGCTCAAGGCAAAGGTATAAATGGTAGGAGCTATTTTGTTTTGGTGATCAAGATACTTAGAGAGTGTGATCACATTTAGGTTTGATAGTCATACTATTAAGAGGGGTGAAACTCGTATCGAAATACAGTTATCAAAGTGCCACTAGATGCTCTAACTCATTGCATATGCATTTAGGATCTAGTGGAGTGCTAACACCCTTGAAAACATTTGTGAAAATATGCTAACACATGTGCACAAGGTGATACACTTGGTGGTTGGCATATTTGAGCAAGGGTTAGGAACTCCACCGGTGGAGTGCGGACAGTCCGACGGTGCCACCGGTGCCCTAGACAGAAAAGACGGAGGTCACTATAAGTGACCAGACGCTAGTCTTGGTTGGACCGGTGCATCTGGTCAGGGGTAGCAGAGGGCGCGCAGCATCAGTCTTTGACCGGACGCTGGGTCACAAACTGACCGGACGTTGGAAGGCTGCTTTCGGTCCTACTGACATGGCAACACACAGTGTTGAGGGTGACTGACCGAACGCTGGCTGTGTTCGGTCAAGCGTCCGGTCATGAAAAGTCGTCTCTGGATGCTCAGCGTCTGGTCACTTTAAGCTGCTGCGTCCGATCATCACTTGACCATTGGGATTGGGCGCTCAGTATTTGAAGAAAGGGGACATGTGGCGTGCATCGCGCGACTGAACACTGAGGTCTAGCGTTCGGTCAATCTAACCGGTGCGTCCAGTCACCCCGTGTTGTGCCTAGTGAAGGGGTACAATGGCTCTATTTTATGGGGGCTTCTATTTAAGCCCCATAGCTAGCTCAAGCTCTCTTACTTGGCCATTTGCATTGACATAGCTACCTTGTGAGCTTACCCAAAGCCCTCCCACTTATCTCCATCATTAATTCATCATCTTTGTGAGATTAGGAGAGAATCCAAGTGCATTGCTTTAGTGATTGCATCTAGAGGCACTTGGTGTTCGTGTTTTGCTATGGGATTCACTTGTTACTCTTGGTGGTTGCCACCACCTAGACGGCTTGGAGCAACGAGGATCATCGAGCGAAGGTTGGTTATTGTCTTTAGCTCCGATCATGGTGATTGTGAGGGGTTCTTGACCTTTCCCCGGTGGAGAGCCAAAAGGTACTCTAGTCAATTGCTCATGGCTTGTGTGATCCTCATCTTGTGTTGGTTGTGCAGCACCCTATTGAGGGTTTGGCGTGTGATGCCAATTAGCTCGTGAACCTCCAAGTGAGTGAATCACCACAATGAGGACTAGCTTGCCGGCAAGCAAGTGAACCTCGTTAAAAAATAATTGTGTCATCATTTGATTCCAAGGTGATTGGTCTTCATTGGTATTCATTCTTGTGATTGATTGGCTCCTTCCTCGACATGGTGGTATAAACAAATTGCTCACTCTCTTTACATTACCGCAATCTAGTTGTCAAGCTCTTTATTCTAGCTAGTTGTGAGAGCTTGTTAGTTTGGTTAGTGTGGCTCATTAGTTAGCCTTTGAGAGCACACTAACTTAGTGTAGTGACATAGCTATTGTGTGGATAGAAACTATACAAACTAGAATTGTGGTAGGTGGCTTGCTATTTTAGTAGGCTAGCGCAACACTTGTTTCGCCTTATATTTGTCTAACCAGTTTGTTAAGTGTTGTTGTAGAATTTTTAATAGGCTATTCACCCCCCTCTAGCCATTAGGACCTTTCAAAGGGACAGATCAAGTTGCCCGATAATCATGTTATGTTGCCCCCTGATCAGTTGAAGAATAAGAAGTTCTACAAGTTCTATAATGCTACTTCTCATTCCACTAATGAATGTAGAATTTTCTGGTAGCATATACAGAGGGCTATTCAGCAAGGAAGACTCAAATTTGATACGCCTCAGAAAATAAAAATTAATGATAATCCTTTCTCAGGAGATCAAATCATGGTTGATGCTAGGCTGCTCAAAGGAAAGACTAAGGTTCTAACATCAACCAAATCAAGAGAAGCTGGAACAGTTGATCCCAAGATGCAAATATCGACTGACAAATACAGGGAAATTAAAAGACATCGCGATAAGAAAAAGAGATGATATGAGCAAGGAGAAACGTCAAAAGATGGGGTGACAAAGCCACGAGTTACATCTTAGATCCTACTGAACAAGTGGCAGTGGTAGAAGGAAAAGGATTATCAGCATTGGTTAAAGGATCAAGAATACTAGCGTCAACTGGAAAAAGAGAGGAAGGCCAATGGTGTCCAAGAGGTTTGACAAGAAGCCAGAAGAGAAGGGTGCAACACCTAAGGAATAGAGAGTTGGAACAGGCTCAGGCATCCAGTCAACCTTAAGTATGGTGTGCTAAGCAAACAGTCGATAGAAAAGCAACCATCGGCTAATATTCAAATGGCTTTTCTATTGCCATCAGAGATCTGATAGATCAAGAAGTCTATTGGATTTTGATGAATCGGAGTATGAAGAGATAGTTGCCAAGTTGACGGTCATACATCAAGCAATATTTGATAAACCAACTAAGCATCGGCACTTAAAGGCTTTATATGTAAAAGGTTTGGTTGATGGGAAGCCGATGAATAAGATGTTGGTGGACAGAGGTGCTTCTATCAATCTCATGCCTTACACCACTTTTCATAAGCTTGGCAAGGGACTAGGAGATCTGATTAAGACTGACATGATGCTTAAGGATTTTGGAGGTAATGCATCTAAGACCCGGGGGCAACGAATGTCGAACTAACAATTGGGAGTAAGACTATGCTCACCACATTCTTCGTCATAGATGGAAAAGGGTCGTACAGTTTGCTCCTTGGTCGCGATTGGATTCATGTGAACTATTGTGTACCATCGATCATGCATTAGTGTTTGATTCAATGGCATGGAGATGATGTCGAACTGGTTCGTGCTGATGAGTCTGTAAGTATCGCAATAGCCGATCCAGTCTTTTAGGAGCTAGCAGACTTCAAATGCTTTTCTAGGCAAGTTATGGGAAGGAGGCTTCATTAAAATTAGCAATGAAAGTCAACAGCCGATGCAAGCAATCGACTCTGAGAGTTTTTTTAGTAAATAGTCACGGCTTCAGGTCGGCCATTGGATTAAGCAAGAATAAGCATTGGTCCTAGAGATAGGCTTAGGCCAACGTATGTGAATGCTAAGTCAAATCATAAGTGCTATTCAGAGTTGATAGATCTATTACATGAAGTTTTGTTTCACTTAATGAAATGCTTGGCCTGGATCGATCGATCGTTTAACCTTCGGTCTAAAAAGTTCTGGTGCAACCTATCAATAGCAATCGATGAAACATATTTGAAGGAATATTACCCTAACATTTGATCAACACTTGATAGCCGATTCATTTAGTCATCGGCTCTAATAGCCGGTACCAGAAGGATATCGCCTCTAGTTCAAAAATAAGCCTGAAGATGTGAAAAAACTGATACGATATGTATCGCCTATAGAGCAAAAACAAAAATAATGACAGTCATGACAACAACAAGGGCATCTGCACTACCATGATGTACCTACAGCGCACTCAATGGCCAACACAGGAAGCCTCTTGGCCAACCCTGACCTTTGTTGTTGTTTGTGGCTTCGGCAAGCAAATTTTTTGCAGTGCTCTTTCTATGTTCTCAACTTGATCTGATTGTGGTACTTCTGAAACTGACAACCGCCTTATTAAAAGTCAGAAGCAGTAAAATGAAAGATTACTCACAATTGGCTCAGAATTGGAAGATCAAGACATCAAGCCGATAGAGCCCTCTATGTAGTGCATGCAAGTCAGATTTCCATGCATATATATACATGATGTACGTGGGCATAAAAAGGATGAATCAGATCTTGGAAGTACGTGTGGTCATGCCATATCATATGTTTGATTGGGAACACAGAGATCATAAGGCCAACGAAGTCCAGCTAATATATGCATACTGAGGGAAAGTCCGAGCAAAGGCATTCATCGGTTCAAAGCAGAGGTACGCATATTCTTTATTTCTTGTTTTTCCTATCACTTGTGAACAATCTATCATAAGGAAAGCATGCTATCTAATTAGTTGATGAATGAGATATGGTATGATGAAAGAAACTTTGCTTCTTTTTGCAAAGTACTTGGGAAATTTTCTTACAAAATTTTAAAATCAATAGCTTGTCTCCTCAATGATGTTGAATTTCCTACCAGAGCCATATATTAGTCTCATTAAAAATCTTTCACATAAGCTGCTTGCTCTTTGTTGAGTTTTGTCAAGTCTTGCTGACCCATGTTGAGAGATTTATCATGCTCCTAAGATCAAAATCACATACACGCCACATATATGTGCTGCTTCTATACTGGAAGTACACAAAAACATGTTTTTCATTTACCTCAAAATGTTCTGCTCCTACACTGGGAGAAGAAAAAAAATGTTTGCTAGGTTTCATTAGAATAAATGCTCCAAGTTCTTGATAATATTTCTCTCAAAATTTGTTGTAAAAAGGGACATGAGTTATGCAAAATATAAAAGATGGACACAAAAGAGGTCCAAAGTAAAAAGGAGAAAAAGGAAAGAAATGAGAAAAGATAGCCCATGTTCTCGTAAAAATATTTCATAAGAGAGAAATATATTTCAAAAAGCATAGTAGAATTAGGTTAGCCACCAAATATTCCACGCACATGCACATCTTGATCTAAGAGTATGACATTTCTCTCCTTGGATCTAGGATTTGACCTTACAATATATGCAAGGTAAGTACGCTACATATTTTATCCCTACCTAAAACTCTACATAAGCTTTTTAGAAGTAGGATAAGAAGAGACAAAACAATGCTTTGACAAGGAACTATACACATTGAGCGATCTGAGAGAATTATTTGAGGGGCAAAGCTATGTTTTAATTTAAAAATCTTTCAAAAACACAAGTTTTCTGAGCATGGGAAGCGAGGATGACTGGATTCTAATCCATTCCATTCCTCAACCACCCAAGATGGTATGGTAGACACTTCAAAGTACACATGTGTAGGTGAGGCTTGGAATAAGGTAATATCGCTGCCAGTAAATTCCTTGGCTCCTTGGAAGAAGACTATCGGCTAGAATACCTCAACTTTTATGCAGCATATTCTCGTACTACCGGTTAACTTGTATTGCTATGGTCAAACTCGGGGGGCCAGCTCCTAATTGACTAAAGCAGATGAACGGAGATGTAGAGAAAGATCAATTTTGAAGTTATCAAGATAAAAAAGAAGATGGAGCTGATGCGGCTTTTAGTGATCGTGACCAAATGTCATCGGCTGGGGAAAAGAAGACCATCGGATCGAAATAGTTCGAAGCATGAAAATTCATACTTCGAACTAGGGGGGCTGTGTTGACACCAAAAATTAGTAATGTTATTGTCAATGAAAGACTACAGAAGAAAGCTGATAATTTGATGAATATTGAGTTTAAAGGGCCGATTCGAGGAATGCATGCTGGCTAGATCTCCAATATGAATCGGCAAACTAGTTTAATTATCATTGGCATACTTATAGCTGGGTACAAGCAAGCAAGATGGCTAAATTTGGATGTGTCCAGACAAGATGGTTAAATTAAGATACGTGTCTAAATTAAGATACGTATACATGCAAGATGCATACCATATATACCTTGCAATAATTGCCGTATCTAGGCTCGGCCAGACGAGAGAAAGCGGATGTTGCAAGGAGATGGAAAAGAAAGGAGTCCGGCTTAGATATTTGAGAAAGATAGTATTTTTATATTATCTGGCCTGGCTACACAAGGAAATTTAAATGACGTACAAGGAAGAGGCAAGCAAATAAAAGAGTCACATACATGCATGTGGGGCTTAACGTGGATGCTGATTAAAGCAAAGGAGATATATATGCATATACGTGATCACTAGGCTTGCTTGTTCGGCTATTAGGAATATACATATATTCATTAGCAAGGTAATGTACTTGCAGGGCTTTGCCGGTTGAGCTGAAACAAGAAAGGATGCGTTAGTCAAAGAGGTTTTATTGGTAAGGATTCTACATAAGGGAAAGCTAGAGTCCTTGTATCTTAATATTTTCTTTTTAGATATTTTTTTGAGACAAGACTTGTACGTTATGAACAGTTAGGAGTCTTTAGCCTAGGGGTATAAATATAAGCCCCCGACCATTGTAAAAGTACACATAATCAATCTAATACAAGTTATTTACTTTTTTTTTTGGCTCCGGCCACCCCTTAGGAGTAGGAGTAGAATAGATCTTGGCAAGTTCTTCAGCGAGTACAGCTGCATCGATCCGATCAACCTCCACTGCTTGTCTGTAAGTACGATCATGGCTTATACCTCTGTTCGTACGGCTGCATCGATCCGGTCGACCTCCACTGCGATTCTGGTATAAGTTAGTTATCGATTCTTGTCTAGTTCAAGTAAGGCTGCATCGATCCGATCGACCTCCACTGCTCGAACTAGATTAAGGTCAAGTTATCGACTCTATCTAAGGGTGGCGTTCCTTTGGATAGATTCATTAAGTTACCGATATTGCTTATTGCTTCTATTATTTATTTAATTACAGCAATATTATTTCGCCCGGTTGGGATTGATCTAGATCGGCCTCATATCTTGTTTAACCTATCGTTTGTTAATCTAAACTGATCTAATCTGCACTTTAAACGATGAGTTATATTTTATCGGCTATTTTATATCAATCTTGATCGTGCATAGCGTGCGGTTAAGGTAATGGGACGGGGATCCCGATCTTCCATCAGGTGATGGTAACTAGCATTGTGGCAGAGAATGACACACCGATCCGGCTTTAGATCGAAAGATCAAACCCTACAATCTTAGCACCATAGCTCCTCTGGTTATCAACCAAGTCACGGACTAGGTTGACCTCACCAAGAAGGCTAATCCCTATCTGCACAACAAAGAACACAAGCAAGAACAAGAAAGAAAGCAACCAAATTGCAGATGAATGATTAATCTCATGAGTTGGGGTCTCACAAACCGAAGAACGGTGAAACTGTTTCTTGACAGAATAATCTAAGCAAAACCCCAAACCCTAATGGAGGGGCAGCGGTTGTTTATGAAGACTCTAGGGTCGTGCAAGACCCCTGGACGCGCCCCTAATGGGCCCAAACTCGATACATGGTCCAACGGATCAAAAGACGGTGTCGCAGCACCCTAGCAGATTCTGGACGCTGAGTTGTTTCGATGATTCCTGTTGATTCCGAATAGCTTTTGATGTGAAACTACTTGGATTAGCTTCCTTATCAAATTAGCTTTCCATCCATATGTGGATCATCGAAAACAGAGTCCGGATGCGTCCTGGGCGACCAGTTTAAGACAGACTGGTCCTGGAGGCCGAGGCAGACTCAAATTTGTGTTGGACTGGGCCTCCGGCTTATGTTGGACGTCCTTGCTGGTCATCATCACCTCCTCCACGTCCTCTTAGTCCCTCTTGACCCTCTCCAATGTTCCTAAGCAAGATAACATCATTAGGTAGTAGTCTATTCTCAAAAGTATGAAAATGATCGCTTAAGAACGAGCTCACCTATAAATTGAGTTGATGCATTCGAGTCCGGGTCATTGGACCTTGCATGACGGTTGGAGGATTAGCTGGTACATCCAAAGGAGTGATGTCCTCATCATAAGGTATGTCTGATCTTGAGTAGATCTATTGGCTAGCGAAAACTGTTGTATGACCTATTATCACGGCCTGTGTGATTCTATCTCACACCCCACTGTTAGCACCGTGGAGTGGGGATCGTTATTTGGTAGATCTGTTCCTGAGAGGGCACGACATTAACTATGCGCTATGCTTGAATTGACTGTTTTAGCCAATATTGAGCGCTTTCATGAACAATTCACATCACGAGATCATTGAAGTAGGGATAGGTTAAAAGATGTGTTAGCCCCATGATCTTATTATTGTATTACGACCTACATGATTCTGCCTCATGCTCCACTGATATTAGTAATAAGTTAGGGTCATCGAGTCTATTATTGTTTCTACGGCCTGCATGATTCTGCCTCATGCCCCACTGGTCATAGCGATAGATGAGAACTAATATGTTCATTAGATTTATCTTTATTAAATGGTTGAATGGTGATAAGCTGTTTCTTTTATATAAAAAGGGGTTCGGTTACTTGCAGTCATTGGCTTATCATAAATTAATCATTATTGACATCCTTTTGCCATTGATCGATATTTGTCTAAATAATGATATTCATCCTAAACGATAACTGATTCTTCTTACACAACCCTATGAGCTTTAACTACTTTATTCTTATGAATATGCTGTAATCGACTATTTAGTCGATCTCCTTTCATATCGGCTCTCAGAGCCACACATTCGGGACTGTCTGGCAACATCGGCATGTTCCGCCCTAAATTACTGATAAACTTTCTCTTCTTGTCAATTGTAGGGTCAAATTGACTAGCACATCTTGGGAGGAGTACATAGGATCAACCACCCCTATGCTGAAGCTAGGTGGATGTCTAGCTCCATCGAGCAGACCCTTCTGGCTTGCTCGTGTGCCCTCAGCATGGGACGAAATTTCATGCCGAGAGATACGCAAGTACGATTCCTTTCTAAACTCGTTATAGTTACCTTCCTTCTCGTATGATGCAGTTCAGATTCTCTTGCACATGTTTCCAATTTCTTAATACAAGTTATTCAAGTCATCTCCACTAATAAACACGAGCGGGGAAGGCAACAGTCAAGGTCTGTGACATCCATAGCCACCCACGCGAGTCGTAGGCGATGGAGCAGGGAAGACGACATAGACCATTTGATTTCCTACACTTTGTGGTCTAACACTAAAGCTGAATCACCATATGAAATGACGACGAAAGTTGCAATAATGACAATTTGCAAACACAACAAACCAATTTGCAAATAAACCAAGGCAAATACTTCCACCCCAGCACCATCTCAGTGAGGTGCTTTAGCTCACGTCTGTGTAGCCAAGGCAAATACTATAACACTTCAAAAAATGAAGTAACAAGCATCATAGTCATTTAGTTATTAATTGTTTTAGGGCAAAAACTATATATAAACGACATAGTAACAATCATCATAGCAATTTCATTGATAACTTTAGTTACATTCCATAGATATACAATAACAAAGACATATAGAAGACTACTGGGTGTACAATAACAAAGACCTATCAAGTATAGGTACATCCCATAGTCGAGTCTAGAGATAGGCAGTGCAAGCTAAGGACGAGGCAGCACCCCATAAAAACTTTCACCAGCATCTCACTGAGGTGCTTTCCCTTTGCTGCTGCTGCACCTCTCATGGTCGCAAGAGTGAGAGAGATAGAGGCAAGAAGAGGAGCATCTCAGTGAGGTGCTTTACCTTCCCTGCCGCACCTCTCATGGTCGCGAGCGCGAGGGAGATAGAGGCATTGAAGAAGAGGAGGCGGCCAGGCGGGGAAGAGAAGTGTCGCCGTCATCGCTGTTGCTCTAGAGGAAGGAGGATCGCCAGGGCACTGGATGGTGAATTGGCATGAGAAATGCGCATGGCAAACTAGGGATACCAAAGAGCATTGAGTACCCCTTGGCTTGCCTAAATAAGTGACCCCCTTAATCGCAAAACTTTCACTAGCACCTAGATCGAGCAGCCCCCGCTACGCCTAGATATCGGTAGTACCCAATCTTGAAGGCCTTCTCCCAACGCCACCGCTGCCGCTGGAGGAGTTGGAGGAGTGCCATGGCGATGAAGAAAAAATAGCTGGTTAGCTCAAGAGCTTTGTCTGTATCTATCAGTATCTACTCCATAAGGAGGAAGGAGTGTGTGGATTACCAAGAAACACATCCAACCCTCGGCTTAAATAGGCCAACCTTTAAGATGGAGAAGTAGAGAGGAGCAGTTAATATAAGCATCAGGGAAGACGAGGCATACTCCATAGGAAAGTAATGGTGATGCAACTGTGTTGTGAGAAGTTGTGAAATAGAGAAATAACTCATGCTGAATTTACTACCGCCGATACACCAAACGGTCGTGTAGGGCCGGCGGCCATAATGCCTATCCTAGTCGGCTCGGTGTTCCAAACGATAGTGGAATTTAACCCCACTACCACCGCCGCATTGATGGTTTTCAACTACCGGTTTCATTCCTTACGAGGCTTCTCTATCGGTCCAACCGATGGTGGAAGTATCACACCGACGCTTTTATTGCTACGACAGTGAAAGTGGTGACAGTGAAAAGTAAATCTGTAGTAGTGATTGTCACTATTAGCATAATTATAGGCCCTACCCCTTAGTTCTAAGCCCAAGTTCCAAGTAACATTTGGAGCCCATGATAAAGGCAAGCCAATAGCCCAATTAGGAGGAAGCTGATGAGGACATAACACCTTCAGATACAATCATTGATTATAAGGTGAGCTCGTTTCTATATTTGCATAATGATAAAACTAAAAATTTGTTGCTACCTAACATTGGTATTTCAAATGTGCTTAGTAATAATGGTGATGATGATAGAGAATGTTTATGCCACGAACAAGACCAATCTCAAAGTGCAAGTTCATCAAAGTTGAACTTTTTTAGTTCGTTCGATGGACCGACAATACTCTAATTGGAAGGCCACACCTCTTCATAGTTTGAGGTCCATGAGCACTTGATGCAAAGATTATTTGATAAGCTTTTAAATGGATCTAGTTTTATGTCAACATCACATTGACAAGGCCTCCAAACCATCATGATAAGTTGTCGTTATTTCTGCCGAGAGCTGTGTCATCGTTATGGGCATGATATTCACCCTTGGGACCCTGGCCCAAGTTGGAGTATGCCCAAAGGAGATGGAGAACACAAAGGAATCCCTTGGATGTCCTCCTCCTAGGCCACCACCTTAGGAGCCTAGCAAGAGCGTCAAGTCAAGTTGGAGATCCGATCCATGTCAAGTTCGAGTCCATCACGAAATTCAGGAGCAACCTAAGGTAATCCGGATGCTCAGAATGTATACAGACTCTGTTTTCGATGATCCACCTATGGATGGAAAGATAATTTCATAAGCTAACCATTGGCTTTGGTTGGACGTTCTAATCTCATCGGAGTCAACAGGAATCATCGAAACAAGTCAACGTCCATAATTTGTCAGGATGCTTCGTCATCCTCTTTTGGTCCATTGGGCCGTGCATCATCTTAGAGCCAGTTAGGGGGTGCGTCCTATGGGTGTGACAACCCTTAGACTTTATAATTTGTAGCCACCGCCCGCGTTAGTCTTTGGGTTTTGCTTTAGATTAATTTGTTTTTGAATAGTTGTTGTTATTGATTTGTGAAACCCCATGTTGAGATCTTAATCATACATCTGCAAATTGTCTCTTTACTTAAGTTACATTTTATCTTATTCTTGCTTGTGTTCTTCGATTCGTAGCATGGATTAGACTTCTCGGTGAGGTCAACCGGAATGTGACACGATTGATAACTAGAGGAGACGTGGTGCTCAGATTGCAGGGCTCGAGTCTTTTGATCTGAAGCCGGATTGGTGTGTTTCTCTCACAAAATTGATAGTTATCTTGAACCTAACGGATGATCGGGAACCCTCGTCCCTATGAACTTGCACTTTGAGATTGATCTTATTTATGGTATATCCATTCTCTATCATCGTCACCATTGTTCGTAAGCACATTTGAAATACCAATATTAGATAGCTACTAACTATTAGTTTTATCATTATGCAAATATAGGAATGAGCTCACCTTATCAATGGGAAGGTGTTATGTCCTCGTCAGTGCATACTCTAGTATAGGATGCAGTAGCTAGTAGGGCACCACACAATGCTGCATCTGGTATGCACCCATTGGCAAAGATTTGTGTTTGTATCAGTGCATTGTAGTTCCTTCTATTGGATCTTTCTTTTATTTGGGAAAAGATAATGTTGAAACCATGAGATAGTTCAGATTCAGGTTATGAGTTCATAGTTTTAGATTTTTATTAAGCAATTGTGATCATAGAAAAGAGTCCTAAGCAATGTGCTGGATTAGGCCAATGAACTCTAATGTTAAGAGTCCATAGGCTTAGGTTTGCATTTGTCTGGACATAGGTACTCGGATGATGCTAGCATATGATTACTTATGGACTCCTGTGTTAATGTGCATGTGAGAATATATGATACGATAAAATTTTCTTAAGAACATAGCACCTGATTCCTTAATATTTGTAGATGAGAGTAGTTATTTTGGTATTTCGGGATTTTTCTTCCATGCAGCTTGACCATATATGTTATGCTAAATACATAGGAGTATGTTAAAAGAATGCTAGATAGGTCATTATGTTCCTTCTAATTATATAATTATAAGATTATTATAAGATACAAGGGGTCTACCGTTACTATTTCCGCTCTCAGTTTTTTTTGGCGATGCTTGGCTTGTTGCTTAGTCACTAATTAAATGGAACATTAGTGACTTTATTTGGTACTTTTGTGTTTTTGTGAGATCCCCACCAAGGAGAAGTTGAGAAGTCCAGGGATTCCAAATATTAGCTTGGTGTTTACTTGTATCACCGGAGTTTGACGGTGGTTATTAGTTTTTGTTTCCTTATTTCAGGACATTGGCAGTTGTATCACACTTTGATCCGACTGGGTTGATGCCTTGATGGATGCATGGAATTGCACTTAGCAGCTTACCATTATGTTTGGCATGTCAATTGGAGACTATTGTAACCGATGGTCCTTTGAATTTTTGACAAGTGATGTGTTAAATTTTAATGTCAGTGTGTACCTTGCTTCATATATTCACCATGTTCGCTTGTTGGTTTCAGCCAGCCCAAACCAATCAGCCAACAGTGTTTTTCTCTCACAACAAACCAGCACCGGCCAACCCAAACCAGCCCAGAAACCAACCAGCGAACAGGCCGATTATCATCGCTCTCACGAGTAACTGTTCATGTTTCATGAAGACTCCATGTAATACCAATGGTTGACTACAAGCATAATGTTTGAATATCATACTTAAAGTATCGTTTTTTAAAGTACAATACATGTTCAAGCTCCAATTATCGTGATATTATTATTTTTTCGTTGCAACGTACATGCATGATCCTAGTATAGATTAAAATATCTCTGTTTATCGGCTTTAATAAAAGTGGGTGGTCTGTTATTTTTTTTAACCCATCACGTTGGTATAACAGTCAGTTCGAGCGAAGGAAAACAAATTACAAGTACCAATATTTTGTTAAAAAAACATGTACCTAAATCCCCTGTCACGTAGACGTAGCCCACACCAGTCGTGCAACCCGAACCCCAACAAGGCCACAGACCCACGCCCACCGGGTCAGATCGCACCACTTCACAGTTCACACGCACCCGACCGAACCAGGCCGGCCCGTCTCGCGTCCCGTCGCGTCGCGCGCACCACCTTCTCCTCCCTCCCCTTCTTCCCCAGGGAAAACACCTCGCCTGCATACGGACGACGCACCACCACCCCTGCCCCCGCAACCCCGCTCCACCGCGCCCGATCTCCGGCGTCGACACCGCCGCCTCCGGCGAGGTCCTTTCCGCGCTCTTGAGGCCTCCCCAGGTGCCTTCAGGCCTTCGCATCCCGCCTCGTGGGCTTCCCCGGGCTCCCCTGCCCCAAACCCTAACCCTAGCTCCTGTCTTGGGGCCGTGCATGTTCATCCCCCATCGGCTCCATTCGGCTCCCTCTGGCTCCCACGGCCCCGTAGGGTCGCAATTGAGGTATGTAGAATGCCGTGCGGTGTTGTGGGTGGGAGGTCCGAGTGGTCAGTGCTGGGGGACTGCACCGGCGGCTGCTGAATTGTGCTGCATTTGGGCTTGGGCGGGCGTGGGGTGGTACATGCGCTGGTCCGCTCCACGTAGTAGTCGCTGAGCCAGAGTTAACTAGTAACGTGCATGGGCTAAAAGTACGTCATGTCACTTTTCAGTTTGGGAAATGGTGTGGGCGGGCTCAAAAATGTGATTTTTTCTGTACTTGTTCTGACGGTCCTGGACTTTTCTTCTGATATGGAAACTAATGACATCGTTTAAGCAGCCTGTCAGGTTGTGTTTTTTTTTTGTTACTTGATAAGGCAAATGCTGCTATTTCTCTCTGTGCGCCATTGTTAATTGGGCAAGGGATGTCATGTCATTTGCAGCGCTTGCTCATTGTTTGTTGGTCACATGCCGTTATGTCAAAGTCTGTCATTGAATTATTGTGGTTAGAATTATTTTATTTAATCTTTTTACATGTTTTCCTTTTGCTTGAGCCTTATATGACAGGAGTGCGTTTCTTGTTAGAAACTCTGATTGGTCCGTTGTTTCTGATAGCATTAGTTGGGTGTATGTTGACCAGCCTTTTGGTTGCAGGAAACAGAGTATCTATTTTCTGGACTTGGGAATCTGAGAGGATACTGTGCAGTTTAATGGCATGCACTTCTGACTAGATGTGCATACAATGATGCATGGGCAAAGCCTGCTTCTGTGGTCCAGTGGCTATTGAGCTGTGCTCTATGGGAGGTATTGCTGAATGTGGTGTGAGCGTTGACACTAAAGCTTCACCATGTCGTGCAGCCATAGAGAAAGCTCAAGAGGAGCTCAGGTACATAAACTAATAGACCTTGCTCTGAACTTACATATGCCTTCTCTACATACCTGATGCTCAGCAATGCAAAACTCCAGGCAGGAATACGATGTCCGTGAAGAACGAAGGAGGGAGCTTGAATTTCTGGAGAAGGTTTGCATTGGCATCCTTATGCTTTGCACATTGAATTTGCATCAGAACTTTTTTCCTTGTTTATTCACTTATTGTTGCAGGGAGGCAATCCCTTGGATTTCAAACTTGGCCATGTAGCTTCGCTTAGTGTACAATCCACTTCTGTGACAGAACAGATAGCTGAACAAAATGTGATAAGGTGATAACTAATTACTGATCTATCATTTGATAACATTGTTTATTCATCTAAGCCTTTTGTGTCTGTTATACCACAGTGAGGCCAAAGGTAGTTTTGCATTTGCTACATCACCTCATGGAGATTCTGTTGAAAGCAGTGGCAAGCCAGGAAATTCATTGTGCCGTGAAGGCAATACAGCCGATAATCTTATGCTTTTGGATGGAGATGCCAGCAACATAGGTGGGGAGAAAATTTCGAAACGTGGAACTAAGAGAACTAATTCAGCTCAAGCCGAGCAGTTCCTGCACTGTGATGGTCAGAACAATGCAAAAGAAGGAGAAGATTCTGGGTTGTTCCGTCTTGGTCCAAAGAGCCAAGCATACGCACGACGTAGGTCAAAGTCTATCAGAGAGAATGCAAATAGTGCATCTGTTAGGTATCCACCAATTCCTCCATTGAGTTCTCAGCAAAAAGATGTAACCGGGTTAATCCCAGAAACCAAGACTGAGGATAATGGTGTTTCATCCATTGGTGATTCAAAACCGACTAGTCCTAACTCTAAAAATATGCTGAAAAATGCATCAGTACTGGATGATAAGGTGGCAATGGAGACGGAAAATGTTCAAGCAATTCCTGAAGGCAACCAAACATCCAAAAATGAGTTATCAAACAGCAACAATGGCAGTCCTGCTATGGAGATTTCACCAAACAGTGTGCCTGATAATTCTCATCTTACTGTAGGTGATCAGATGGCTACTGCATTTGCTTCTGTGGAATCCCCAGATGCTATTTCAAAAGTAGCTGCTTCAAAGATAGTTTGTTCTCTCCCATCTATATCCAATGAAATATCGAAAGAAGCACAAACTCTTGAGAAGGCAGGTAATAGCCCATCAATGGTAAGTGTGGTTGACATTCATGCAGATGGCATGGATAATGGTGCAACACCTTACTCTGCTGTCAAAAGTGCTAGTTTGAATGAAAATGAAGTCGATCCAATTCATGCATATCCTGCCAAAGCTTTTACTGAACATCCTTGTCAAAATGAGAATCTTGTACCAGTGAATGCAGATGAAATGGCTGATGAAGGCTTAAATAAGATCCTACCTGACAACAAGGATGACAAGAAAGATGGTCAACTGGAAGTTAGTAGTCAGCCTGTCGTTTTGGATGACAGTTGTACTCCTGCACATCCTGAATTTAGCAATTCCTTCTGCGCGAAAGATGAAACAGAAGTTTGTAACAATGCAGTAGATTCAAAAAATAATGCAGAACAGCTTGCTACTTCTAATCAGGGAAAAGGGAACATGGAGGAATGCAAACATTCTGATGGAAATAATGCAAGTGAATCGAGTGTTGCCCAAAAGCTAGCTTCTGTTACTGTGCCCCCTGCCACAGACACAGGTGATGTGAGTAACTTTGTAGAAAATGATGTTGAGAAATCTAGCAGAGATCAGGAGAAGATAGCAAAGAAGAATGTGAAGATTCTGTCGTTGCAAAGAAGGATCACGAAGATGCTATCCTCAGAAGGGCACGGTATATAGAGGTATACCTAGTATATAAACCCTTCCTTTCTGATAGTGCTCTTTTGCTTCTAAAAAGGGAAAACTCATTACTTGGCACAGGCAAACATTAAGAGGGCTGGTGAACGGTCTCTCTGCAATATTTCTTTGGAGAAGAAGCGGAAGAGCCACTGGGATTTTGTTCTGGAGGAGATGGTCTGGATGGCAAATGACTTCATGCAGGTTCTTCCTCAAGTGTTCCTTCTATGAACTGAAATATTTTTGCTGTGCAGCTCCCCGTTGTTGACTTGAAAAACTTATTTGAATATCTCGCTTCCATAATAGGAGCGCCTGTGGAAAAATGCAGCTGCAGCACAGATGTCCCACTGGATTTCTTCTAGAGGACGAGCGGTATTTGAAGAAGCAAGCATTCAGAGAAAGCAGAAATCTGTTGCCAGAGTTCTGGCCAATGGTATTATGAGCTTTTGGCGTTCAGTCCATTCTTTACGAGCTAGTGGTGGTATTCCTAAACCAATGCAAATAGAGCAACCGAATGAGCTAGAAGAAAATAAGCTGGGTGGGGTCAAAGCAGGAAAACCGGTAAGCAAAATGAATATACCGATTATTTTTTTAGTGTGCTAGAATGCTTAAGGACTTCATGTTTATTTGTAAGCGTCCCAGTTTAATGGAATTGTTAATGGCTCTTGATGTTTGAGCTTCATAGTTTATATAGCTTGGTGTATTTGGCATTTGATATTGGGGTGATATTGAATTTGTACAGGGATGAGGAGTGTTTGGAGCAAGAAAAGTCTCGTCAGTCTCCTATTGAGAGCTATGCACTTAGGCTTCTTGAGTACGACATTAATGCATCTGAATGTCTGCCATTAGCTGAAGCACCACCAACTCCTGACAGGCTAAATGATTTTGGCATTTTGAAAGTACCTGATCTACTTTCTGAAGTAATATATCTGAACACTGTTCTTTTGATAACCTGTTTGTTTACACCGTTTTGCTTTTTTTTTTCTTCATTTCATCAAAGTGCTAGTAAACATGAACTAGCTCAGTTGGTGGGATATGTGGGTTACGTCTCTCAGACTTGTGTCCTCTTTGGCTCGAATTTGGGTGCCTATTCCTTGTGTACAATGCCATCGAGTTCCTCCTAGGTTGATCAATTTTTTTTAATAAACAATAAAACCTGAAATGACCTCACAGGATCTACAAAAAAAAAAGTGCTAATGATCCCCCCTAATTTCAGGCAAATCTCTTTTACGGTGTAGCACCTGGTGCAATGCAGGCATACAGGGAGTCTATGGAGCGTCTCTTTGTTTATAATAAGGTAAGGAGATAGTCTTGGCACTCTAAGAGCCTTACACCTTTTTTGATCATCAGGTTATTTTGTTAAGGGCGTGCTTGCTTCATGGTCTCCCAGGCGAGCTGCCTGCCAGGCGTCCGAAATCGGATGCCTAAGGGCGACGCTCGCGCCAGGCAAAGCAGTCTGGGAGCAAAGCAAACATGCTCTAAATGTTGAAAACTTGAGCACACACTGAAACATATATCTTTTTGGTAGAACACATGGCCAAGTGTTTCGCCTGTGTATCATTTTGTAATGGTTAACAGTAATACTATGTTACTAAATTGTTTGTCTTTCTCGTTTTCTTTCTTTCTCTCTGGTCCTTATGGCTCTTGTTGAGCATCATTCACTAGTGTACCTCAACATGCTTGGGAGTAAAGGCTTTGTTGCTGCTGTTGTTTCACTTGTGATTGCTCTTCAATTGCTGGTTTCTAGGAAAGCTTCATGTGTTAACTGTTATAAGCAGTGGGGTTACAAAATGCACTAGTCTCTTTCCAAGTATCTGCTTTATAGATTTTGTTTGGTATTATGGGCTATAGAATCTTGGGTGTTAATAGCTACCTTGTCAACACTAAATTGCTAACAGGAAACGCCTATAAGATACATGTTAACACTAAATCGCTAACAGGAAACGCCTGTAAGATACATGTTGACACAATACTGTCATGTCCATTTGCATTTCTGCCCTTTTCTGGGTGGTCGTAAAAATGGACTTATATTGAAATTAATATCTATTTGTTCCAGAAAATTGGTAACACTGCACTCAAGGATGATTATGAGCCATCAACATATGCATCTGTCACAGGTATTATTATGTGTTTCATATTCTTACCAACATAAACTATATACCACTATTCTCTAATTTCTTGTGTTATATGTGTTTCATGTTCTTGCCAACACTAAATTTTGTGTAGATGTCCCCATGGACAATGCATATGGAGATGACGAAAGGGAGGCACGCACCTATTTATTGCCTGGAGCTTATGATGGTGGTTTGGCATCAAAAAATAGTCAAAAAAAGAAGCACCCTTTGCCGCAGAGGATAAATGGCGCAAGGTTATATGAAATTGGTGCTGACAGTCATTATGAACCACCGTATTTGGAAAGCAAATCAGGAAACCAGCAACTCTTATCGAACTGGCAAACGAACAGACTTCCTCTCCATTCCGATAAAACGAATCCGCACAGCAGCTAGGCAGCGGGTTGTGAGTCCATTTCCTGCTGGTGCTTCTGGGACCCCTCAATTCACAAATAAAACGGACGCATCTAGTGGAGACACAAACTCCTGTCAAGATGATCAAAGTTCATTACATGGAGGGTCATTTTCCAGGAAGAATGCAGATATAGAGTCCACTGTTGATTTTGACAGACAATTGTTGTATGATGGTAGTGAGGTGTCTACAAAATCTAAAAAGAAGAAAAAGACTAAGCACCCAGGGTACAAGGCACTACCAAATGTGGCTGAATCTTGTTCATTGATGGCTCCTGGAAAGGTTAATGCTTTGTGCAAAATTTTCATTATTTTTGTTGGTGTCTTTGTTTGATAGAGGAAGTTTCTGGTGATTTTTTCAGGCCACTTATGATCCTAGATCTCAGATCGATATGATAGCTCAATATGAGCAGGTATACTTTTTCTTCTATATTTGAATATATTGCTTGAAATAGATCATTGCAACTTATCAGCCTAGCTTATCACTCAGCCATGGTACAGTGTTTTTCTCTCACAACAAATCAGCTTCAGCCGACTTATCAGCCGCAGAAACCATCAGCCGAACAGCTCCTAAATTTTATGTCAAGATTTAAATTTTGTGGTGGCTATCCATACTTCTATTTAGTAACAAATTGCTGAACAAGCAGTCTGTGATTTAAGGTTCTGAAAACAAATCTTCGTGCTAAATGAATTTAGACGTGCGTCATGTAGTATAGCGCTCTTTTGTGTGTTCTAATGCTGACACCTGGGAATGCCACAAGATAACCTAACACCACCATACTTAGTATCTGATGCATGTTTTCTCCATTCTGTACCAGAAGGATTATATTAAAAAGAGACCGGAGACTCATCAATCCGAGTCAAATGGGAATTTTGGTACCCCCTTTATCCATTCTTCGGATAGCATACTTTATCGTCATATTTTCACTACTGCCACATGAGCACAACTTGTTCTTATCAGTCGAATGTGAATAGCTCCTCACATGTTAGGTGTTATTGATTTATCAACAGTGGTTAATGGCCTACATGCTGCTAAGAAGCTTAAATTGTTGAATCAAGCACCAGATATTTCACTGGAAGCTCTTACACCAGTTGGTCCAATGGCCTCTCCTGCTGCATCACAAATGAGCAACATGGCAAACCCTACGAAGGTCATAAAGATTAGCACCCGTGGAAGAAAAAGTAAAGGACTCAAGGTATTAATATCTTTTTGTAATTATCATTCTGGTTATACAGTTTTTGTATCCCACTTGAATCTTTTTCTTGAACGTTTGCATTACTTTGGCTTACTAAAAGTTATCAGCAATTAGTTTTTGATCCATGTTTTGGTAACATAAAAATGGATGGCCTACACATTCGTTTAGGTCAGGTTATGGTTTAGTCACTGTGAGAAGCACTACAAATATATTTCTTGCTATTTCTTCTTGCTTCTGTTGTCCACAACAACTGAATTCACTAGGAGTAAAGCTGTTTACCTTGTTATTGGTCACTTGGACATTATGTGTCTCCATTATTGGTAATGCTAGGAATGGGCGGAGTTTTTATTTCTTGAATAAGCAGGAGAGCTGCGTATCATTATATTGAGAAGAAAAAAGGGGGTTTTAGAAACCTGTACAGCACCGTGCCACCCTCACTTAATCAAACACTAAGATCGCGCCTTCAAACACAACTCAACCTGACCTCGACCAACAGCCGGCAGCCTCTAGGACTGGCCACTTGTTAGTGCAAGGGCAGCAAGGTAAGAGATGCCTTGTGTCCTGGCCACACTCCAAAGACGAAGCTCTTCCCGAGCGGAAGTTAACACCATAGTTAGACTAGGGATGATTCCATGAAAAACATAATGGTTACGGTGGATCCAGATTGACCAAGCACCTAGGACGACAATCGAATTTAGCCCTTGTCCTGTCCAGAGACTCTCTCCACAGAATTTGCCCACCACTCTGCAGCCACACTCCAAAGACGAAGCTCTTCTCAAGCAGAAGTTAACACCATAGTTAGACTAGGGATGATTCCATCAAAAACACAATGGTTACGGTGGATCCAGATTGACCAAGCACCTAGGATGACAATCGAATTTAGCCCTTGTCTTGTCCAGAGACTGCTATGAACCTTAGTTCATATCGGGGATAGGGAAGATAACCATTGCCAAGAGGAAGGCCGGGCAAAGTCGGCGTGGAGGGAGACTAGAATATTTGAGGGTAACTGGATTGTTTGTTGTTCATTGCTTGCCTCATCATAAACTGGTTACAAGGTATAAATAGAGGCGCCCAGCCTCTAGCTCCTCTCTCCCCATCATTAACTCTAATCTCTTCCCGAGAACTCTAATTGCCATTGATTACAGCCGGCACCCCCTGAGATACCGTCCTGGCTGCCCTGGCTGCATCTCGAGCCCTGGAGCGCCTTTGATACTGGCGCCGATATTGTCGGCCCCACATCACATGCCCCCTCTTCTGCGTTCCTGGTGGCATGCAGCCGGTCCCCGGCTGCCCCACATTACAGAGACTCTTTCCACAGAATTTGCCCACCACTCCGCGAAAGATGTTTCATCAGGTTGTGGACAGAGATTGCAAACCGACCAGATGTAGCAAACTATACCAAACTTGCTGTGCAAAAACACAAGCCACCAGCAAGTGATCGATGGTTTCCTCTTCCTGGTCACACAGGATGCAATGCTCATGATGAGGAAGGCCTCTTCGAGGCTTCAAGCAAGACAATCAGCAGTCCAACATCTATTGTGGGCAACTAACCACATGAAAAACTTACATTTGCCCGGTGCCCATGTCTTGCCAGATTCTTTCCCAAGGTCTGAACTGCACCGCACCAAGAAACATGCCGTCATAAGCTGATTTTGCAGAGTATTGCCCTAAGGAGGATTTTGCAGGAATGAGCAGAGTTCACGAAAATACAGCCATGCTTAGCATGAATTTGGCCAATTTTCACATTCTTGATTGATTGAAGTGCTTTAGCTGTCGAGCGTGGCTAGAGGGAGGCTTGGTCAAGTTTATTGGCCAAAGAACTTGTGTAGGCCCCTGTTTTTAAAAATCTGAAATATCACCTCATGAACTCAGTCACTCGCTCAGGGTGTGCGAGATGCTGATTCCAGGTTTGATCAAATATAAATTGATCTCAAATATGAGCCGATTGCTACCTTCAAGATTTCAAATTCTTTTGAATAGTCCAACATTTTCTGTTTTGTGTTAAGATAATTAGCATTCTATGTTGCTTTTTGTAGTTTATTTTTTCTCAGAACACGCAGCAGAGCTGTGTATCATTATATTAAGAAGAAAATGGGGCAAGAACCCATACAAGAAGCCTTACACACGCACAACACAACCCACTAGGATCCTAACAACAGTCGCGCCCTTAACAAGAGTTGGAGACGACCACTACCACAATCAATACACAATCAGCCCCTGTGCAAGGAGGTGATTGATGCCTCTCGCCCCAGCAAAACCCCCAAAAAGAAGCTCCTCACTAGCAAGCAATAGTGCTCTAACTAGGTTAGGAGGTTCACCATCAAACACACAGCGATTACGAAAACTCCACAATGTCCAGGCCCCTAAGATGGTGATGGAATCCAGACCCTTTCTTAAGTGATCAGTCACCCTCCTTGAACTTCTGTCCCACCAATCATCAAAGGAGATCTCATCAGATAGGGGAGTGAGACTGTGTAACTGACTGGGCGCAGAAGGAAAAACCTGAATTCTTGTGCGAAGACGAATGTCGACATCAAGTGGTTAATATTTTCCTCCTCTTGGTCACAAAGGGGGCAACAGGAAGGGTGAGGAAGCCCCCTCCGTGCCAATCGATCAGCCATCCAACACCTTTCACGGACCACTAGCCACATGAAAAAAACGACATTTCCCAGGCACCCAAGTTTTCCAAATCCTCTCATAAGGACTGAAAATTACCGTACCAAGAAACAGGCTTTCATAGGAAGATTTTGCTGAATAATGCCCATCACCAGAGAACCTCCAAATGTGTGTGTCTTCCGCCTCTGGTTTTAGTACTTCTGAGATGAGATCCCAAAGGGCGAAATACCCTGTGAAAAATTGAGCAGATAAGGCACCCTGAATATCCCTAACCCAGGTAAGGTCAGTTAAAGCTTCCAGAACTGTTCTTTTGTTCCTTTTCCTTTTGGGAACTAACTCCAAGACTTGAGGGGCAAGATCAGCTATGCTCTGGCTGTAAATTTATCTGAGTCCAAAACAAAGTTGCAGCACCATTACCAATCTCTGAAAGCACAGCAATAGAGAAGAATGCTTGGACACACTTACGGACTGGCACATGAAATTTGGTCGAAGGATGAGTAGGATCTATTTTTCTTCAACCACAACCATCTCAACCGAAGAGCCCAGCCAAGGTTTTGGAGATTAGAAATTCCAAAAAAACCACCAAGCTCTTTGGGGAGGCACACTTTGGTCTACGCCACTAGACAGTGGCCACTCTTGGCTTCTTGCAGTTTATGTGTTTCTTATTAAAAAAGCTTTCTAAAATTCTGATCTTTTTGTTAGATGCCAGCTGGTCATTCAGGTCCTGGAAGTCCATGGTCAAGTTTTGAGGATCAGGTTATTGTCTTTGCAATATTGTGGGTCTTACTTTTTATTGGTTGGCAATACTCTAATTTCCTTTTATACCAGGCTCTTGTTGTCCTTGTCCATGATATGGGTGAAAACTGGGAATTGGTGAGCGACGCCCTTAACAGCATTATCCAATTGAAGGTAACATTTTATTTAGGATAACTGTTTTAATTTGGTATCAGTCATTCATTTTTCTCCTGAATCATCAAAATGTACCATGCAACTATTTTGTTGCAACCTGTATGTTTGTGTTTTTCTTCTAGCACCTTTTGTATTTCTTAGGAGTAAGTTTATGTTTTTTGGGGTTCCTCTTTGTAACTGATTTATATTTATAATATTTCATGGCTTTGGATCTTAATTGTTGCAAACTTTCAATACTCTGGTGCTAATTAAAAAAATATTTTCTATTTTATTACTTGATTGAAGATTTTAGCATCTCCTTCGCAGTGCATATACAGAAGGCCTAATGAGTGTAAGGAACGCCATAAACTTCTGACGGATAAAAGTTGTGGTGATGGTGCTGACAGTGCTGATGACTCAGGCTCATCTCAACACTATCCTTCTGCATTGCCTGGGATTCCAAAGGTTAATTCCCATTTATTATTTCTTCTATTTTACTTCTCAGCCTGTATATGGAAATGATTTTTGGAAGATTATGATTCTTGTGCAAGCGGTAGAGTCTTACCGCCTGTGACTGGAAGGTCCCGGGTTCGAGTCGCGGTCTCCTCGCATTGCACAGGCGAGGGTAAGGACTTGCCACTGACACCCTTCCCCAGACCCCGCACAGAGCGCTCTCTGCACTGGGTACGCCCCTTTTTTTTAATGATTCTTGACCTTTGGTCAAGCGGCTTCTAATCTGCTGCATCTTTCCAAAAATCATTGTGTCGGTTATGGAAAGAAAATTAGAATTTTTTCTTCAACAATGGGCAGCACATATTAACCAAAGATACACACTCTTTCGTCTTTAACACTATGACCCTCTGCATTTGAATATCAGGGTAGTGCAAGGCAACTGTTTCAGCGCCTTCAAGGACCGTTCGAGGAAGAGACTCTCAAGACACACTTTGAGAAAATAATATTCCTTGGACAAAAATTGCATCAAACTCGTAGAAAGGTTAGTATTATGTTTTGGAAAACATCATAAATGATTGTTGGTTGGGATGTAATATGTTTGTAATCTTTTGCTAACATGTATTCCCTTCAAATCTTTTGAGCTTTGACTGTCAATATATGAAGAATTACATGCATTAACGAAATGAAATTAATGTTACTAGAATAATTGCTAAGAATTCTTTCATAAAATAATTTTTGTTTTTTACTAAATTAGTAATTTTAATAGAAATTGTCCAAGTGTCAATGTCCTAACAACTTTTGTTTTCGATCAGAGTGGTAATAGCGAATAGGTAATTTACTACCCCCTCCGTCCCGAAATGATAAGTAAATTTTGTATCAGGAAAGTCAAATTTCACAAACTGACTAAAGATTAGTCAAATGCAAGTTTAGATTTGTATTCAAAATTCTTTGAGATGATAATGATATTTTAGCAGTTGACAACATATTGTAAGGGTCCATCTATTTTGTATGACTTTTCCCTGTTCAAAATGCGCTTATCATTCTGGGATGTAGGGAGTACTCCCTCCGTCCCAAAAATAAGTGTCGTTCTCACTTACCAATAAGTCAGACGCTTTTAACTTTGACCAAATATATATAAGAAAATATTAATATTTATAGTACATAATTAGTATCATTAGATAGATCCTTGAATCTATTTTCATAATAAACTTATTTGGAAATACAAGTATTGCTAATATTTTCTATAAACCTAGTCAAACTTAAGAAAGTTTGACCGGCACGAATGCCATAGCAACACTTATTTTGGGTCGGAGGGAATATTTGCTAATTCTTTTGTACTTACTTTTTTGCTATTGCTTGATACTTGATAGACCATTTCCTTACAGTTAGTTAGGACTACTCAACTGTTTTAGGCATGTGCATGGAAAGTAATGGAGATGCTAATTGCATGTTCTGGTGCATTGATGGATTAGTCTACCCTCTGTGCGATATGTACCTTTATTATTCTATGGAGCTACTAAATCATTATCCATATCCCTACTTACATTGAAAACAAAATGTTTGCATGGATATCGATATGAATATAGGCTCTTATATTATATTATATTATTGACAGTTTCTTATCGTGATTTATGTTTTTTTTCTAGAATGTATAATTCATTTTGCAGTCCAATTCAAATTACAGTCAATCATGCACTATATGATTTAACCATACTTATTTTGGTTAATTTGAAAGTTTTGAATATTTCAGTTTGCAATCCAAGTCAGGTCATAACCCATCATGTGATGTATGGTGAAACCAAACCATGCTTTTTTTTTTCTGAATATTCACATTTACTCCCTCCGTCCTGTAATATAGTGTATTCTAGTGATTTTCAGAGAAATTAAGAGATTAAACAGTGTGATTTTTGTGAATATAGTGTATTCTAGTGATTTTTCTGAATATTCACATTGACTCCCCTCCGCATGATCAACATTAATACACTATATTAGGAAAACCTGTAATATGGAGAACCAAGCCTTGGGTGACATGTTTACTTATATATAAAAAAAATAATGTGACGATACAATAGTACAAAATTTTTATACAAGCTTATCCTTTTGTACTACAAATCCCTGATGTTTTGATGCAATTTTTAAATGCTTGAATACACTGGATTACTGGACAGAGGGAGTATTTAAGTTATTTTGAGAACTTACCTCTAATGTTTCTTCCAATCTGGAACTCATTTTTTGTATCATTGGTATTTGCTCACAGTGATATTCATGTGTCTACATCTTTTTCTTGTTAGGGTGAGATCCAGGAACTGAGGCAAATAAATCCGCTTCATACTTCTCATGTTTTTGCACTTTCTCAAGCATGTCCAGGCAACTTATCTGGTGTCATTTTGACGTATGAACTATTCACTTTGAAGTTTGAACTACCTCTCTTATCTAATTCTGATTATGAACTTACAACTTGCTATATTGTCCATATCAAACTGCCATGTTTTTTCTAATTTTAATCTTGTTATAGGCCACTTGACCTTTGTGATGGACCTTTGAACTCGGATGCACTTTCTATTGGTTATCCAGGATCTCACACAAGTGGGTTAGCTCTTCCAAACAATAATTGTTCTGTTGGTCCTACTCTTCCCACTTCAAATATGAACGTGAGATTACCAGGTTCCCCTGGTATGGTTTTAGGAAGCAATTCGCCATTGCCTTTGAATGCTCCCTCTAGGTAAATGGTTGATTATCCTCTATAGCTGATATGTAAAACATTCTGTGTTCATATTTGTTTCTGCAAAATCTCTATTGCAGGGATGCTCAGAGGTATGGTGTGCCTAGACCAACCTCAATACAGGGTGATGAGCAATCAAGAATTCATTATAACCAGATGGTCAATGGCAGAAACCTTCAGCAACCTGGAGTTCCTGTTCCTGGTGTGTTGCCATCTGGCGTTGATCGGGGTGCCCGAATGATGCCACCCACACATGGTGTTGGAATCATGAATGGACTAAATCGAGGTACACCTGTTACTAGGCTGGGTTTTCCAAGGCTTGGTTCTCCTGGAAACATGTCACCCAACAATGGTCAAGGCTTAAAAAATACAGTAAACGTTCATCCTGGTGCCATACCGGGACCTGGAAGTACTATGTTGAGGCCACGTGACCCAATGCAGATGCTTAGGGTAAGCACTCAATTTGATATACATTAAGATTTAATTTCGTCATATATTCTGTTGTGTTTATAATTTGGTAAGTATTCAATTTGATTTACACATGCACGCATCCATGCCCGTCAACTCTGCTATGGCAAAGTTACATTTGCGCCTTTTAGTCCAAAAAACCTGCCAGCTTTAACCCATATACATCTCCAAAAGCCAAACACCAAAGGTGGCTCTCTTCATAAAGCTGTCTAAGAACTCTCTGCATGATAGGGCTGGCCATTGAACGCAGCCTCATTGCGGTGCTTGCACAACATCCATGCAACCAAGGTGATCAGAGAATTCAGGCCTAGCTTGAAATCACCAGGGATCAACTTGCTTATCCTTAACCACCATCCAAAGAAGTCCCTGTCCAGAGGAGATTGCGAGAGGTCTTGGAGATCATAGTGACAGAAGGTGGGAGACCGCACTTGTCTAGAGAAAACACATGCACATAAGATATGCTGGATGATTTCAGCTTCCTGATCACAGAACAAGCATTTAGCCAGGTGAAGCATACCTCTACGGGCCAGCCTGTCCTGTCATCCAACATATATTTTATGCCACCGATTAAAGGAAAAATCAATGAAAGGAGGTAAGGCGATGGGACCAGATGGTATCCCAATCAGGTGTGGAGATGTCTCGGGGACATAGCTATAGTATGGCTAACCAAGCTGTTCAACCATATTTTTTGATCGAACAAGATGCCTGACGAGTGGAGGAGAAGTATATTGGCACCGATCTACAAGAATAAAGGGGATATTCAAAGTTGTACTAATTACTGGGAAATTCAGTTGATGAGCCATACTATGAAGCTATGAGAGAGAGTTATCGAGCATCGCTTGAGAGCAATAACGCGGGTCTCTATGAACCAATTTGGTTTCATGCCCGGAAGGTCAACCATGGAAGCCATTTTCTTAATAAGACAAGTTATGGAGCGGTATAGGGAGAAGAAGGATCTACACATGGTTTTTATTGACTTGGAGAAGGCTTATGATAAAATACCAAGGAATGTTACGTGGTGGGCTTTGGACAAACATAAAGTCCCAATGAAGTACGTTGGGCTCATTAAGGACATGTACAACAATGTTGTGACTAGTGTTCGAATAAGTGATGGAGATACAAATGACTTCCCGATTAGGATAGGACTACATCAAGGGTCAACTTTGAGCCCTTATCTATTTTCCTTAGTGATGGATGAGGTCACAAGTGACATACAAGGGGACATCCCTTGGTGTATGCTTTTCATGGACGATGTAGTGCTAGTTGATGAAAGCCGGACATGAGTGAATCAGAAACTGGAGTTATGGCGGGAGACTTTGGAGTCCAAAGGTTTTAGACTCAGTAGAACTAAAACTGAGTATATGAGATGTGACTTCGACACTACTGCTCGGGAGGAGGAAGATATTAGTTTGGAAGGTCAAGTAGCCTAGGAAGGATACCTTTCGATATTTAGGATTAATGCTACAGAGAGACAGGGATATTGATGAAGATGTTAGCCATAGAATCAAAGTAGGGTGGATGAAGTGGCGCTAAGCATCTGGAGTCCTATGTGACAAAAGGGTACTATAGAAGCTAAAAGGCAAGTTTTATAGGACGACGATTAGACCTGCTATGTTGTATGATGTAGAATGTTGGCCTACGAAAAGACATGTTCAACAGATAAGTGTCGGAAATGCGTATGTTGCGTTGGATTTACGGTCATATAAGAAGGGATCAAGTTCGGAACGATGATATACGTGATAGATTAGGGGTAGCACCAATTGAAGAAAAGTTTGTCCAACACCAGTTGAGATGGTTTGGACATGTCCAACGGAGACCTCCAGAGGCACCGGTGCGTAGTGGAATCCTAAACCAGGATAGTAACGTGAAGAGAGGCAAAGGAAGATCGAAGTTGACTTAGGTAGAGGCAATAAAAGGAGACTTGAAAGGATGGAATATACCCAAAGACTTAGCCTGAGATAGGAGTGCTTGGAAAACAACTATTCACGTGCCTGAACCTTGATTGCTTCTGCTGGGTTTCAACTCTAGCCTACCCCAATTTGTTTAGGACTTAAAGGCTTTGTTGTTGTTGTTGATTAAAGGAAAAATCAACACTTCTTAGGTAGGTGCCCATGATTTCCAAATTAGCTGCCGTGGTTCAGAACCGACCGACCCAATAGAGAGAGCTATATACGCGGACTTGATTGAGTGCTGGCCAGAGTTTGTGAATCGCAAGTGATGCGTTGAAAATGTAGCAACTGTAGTTTTGAAAACTTGAATAATTGGAGCAAGGCAGACAATTCGCCTGATTAGCGAATTATTGAATATTCACGGGAAATTAGCTCCCTTTTTTCTTTTTGAATATTATGACCAACTTCATGCCATTGCCATGGCTTCAACATTATCCTAAACGCTAAACGGTAAACAATTAGTCACCCTTTGTTTAGTGTTTAGGCTGTTTAGACGGTGTTTAAATAGAGTTAAACGGACTAAACGGTTTTGTATAGTAGCACTAAAATATACATATTTATGTATATATAAGAAGCCCAATAGTCTAGAAAATATACATAATTACGCATGTAAAATATAAGTGTTCTACCAATTGATTTTTTTGGAATAAAAGTAAATCCAACCACCTCATATACCTACGATGTTAATTAGTTGGATGCCAGATGTGATAGTTGTAATCCTCCTAGAGTAAATAGTGAATTAAATGGTCGTTTAGCTCATTTAATCATGTTTAACTCGATTCTATTTAGTCTTGTTAGAATAGGCGCCCTAATGGGCTGGCCTTGGGCCTGGCGCCTAGCCTGTTAGGCTGGCTGCCTTAGGGGTTAAGATAGATAGATTACATTAATAAGGCAAGGATCACCGTTGATTGGGTGTTTCTATAAACCCTACTGATCCTTGCCTATATATTGTACCTTGTACTACTGCTAATCTATCAATCAATCCCCGAGACCTATTCGCTCTCATGGTATCAGCCGCCTAGGTTTAGGTCTCCTCTTCCGCTGCCCACTCCACGGGCGCCGGCCCCTCGCCGTGCTGCGCCCCTCCACGCGCCGGTCCACACCGTGCTGCGAATAATTGTTCTGTTGAGTTTGACCCCGCTGGTTGTTCTGTGAAGGTTCTTCCATCTCGGACCGAGATCGTCAGGTGCAATAGCTCTGGGCCGCTATACCCTCTGCGCCTACCACCAACACACTCCCTTGTCGCCCAGGCTTCCTCCCCGCTGTGGCATCGGCGTCTTGGCCACCCCGGTCATGAGGCGTTGTCGAAGCTCGCGTCTAGTGTCTCCTGTCATATTCAGGATTGCTCCGAGTTATGTCATGCTTGTCAGTTAGGGCGTCATGTTCGATTGCCCTTTCATGAGTCCACCTCTCGTGCGTCTATCAAGTTTGATTTTATACATTCTGATTTATGGACCTCTCCAATTGTCAGCATTTCTGGTTATAAATACTACTTGGTCATCCTTGATGATTGCACTCATTATTTGTGGACGTTTCCTTTGCGACTTAAATCTGACACTTTCAGCACGCTTGCTCACTTCATCGCTCACGTCTCCACCTAGTTTGGCGCCCGGGTCAAGGCTGTTTAGTGCGACAACGGGAAAGAGTTTGACAACTCTAGCTCCCGTCAGTTTTTCCTCGCTCAGGGCATCCACCTTCGCATGTCCTGTCCCTACACATCGTCTCAAAATGGTAAAGCTGAACGCATTATTCGCTCCATCAATAATGTTGTTCGCTCACTGCTCTTTCAGGCGTCCATGCCTCCGTCCTACTGGGTAGAGGCCCTCTCTACAGCCACTGTTCTGCTTAACATACTGCCCACCAAGACTCTCCAGTTTTCCACGCCGCACCTTGCCCTGTTCGGCAAGCCACCAGCATATGATCATCTACGAGTCTTCGGTTGCAAATGTTACCCAAACACGTCGGCTACTGCATCCCACAAACTTGCTCCTAGGTCTGTCCTGTGTGTCTTCCTAGGCTTTTCCGCTCATCACAAAGGGTACCGCTGCCTTGACCTCTCCTCCAATAAAGTCATCGTCTCCCGGCACGTCATCTTCGATGAAACGGCCTTTCCCTTTGCTGAGCGCCATGGTCCTAGTGCTCCAGCGGACCTACAGTTCCTTGATGACGATACCTCTGACCATGTGCTCCCTCCTATTGGATCGATGCACAAGTTTTTGTCTGCAGGAACACCACCCAGCACCGCTGATGTCTCCAGCGCCCCTGCCGGTCCCACTGCGACTGTGCCTGGGGCACCCCTGCCTGCTGATGCTGCTGATGCTGCTGATGATCCACCGGGGCCGCGAGCTGTGCTCGAGTGGTTTGGCAGGGCCGACCACGACCAGTGGTCTGACAGGGCCGACCACGACCAGTGGTCTGGCAGGTCCGACCACGACCAGTGGTCTGGTAGGTCCGACCACAACCAGTGGTCTGGCAGGGCCGACCACGACCATTGCCCACGTGACCACGACATTGCAGCTGGACGAGCTGCTCCAGGGCTTCTCCGACCTCCAGGACCCCCACCCGGGTTCCCACCTCTCCGATCGGATCGGGCCTTCACGAACCACTACACGCGTCGACCCCAACCGCTGACTTCTCCTGCACCAGCCGCACCGACACCGCCTGCTCCGGCTGCTCCTGCACCAGCCGCCCCGCTACCTAAGGGCGCCGTTGCTGTCACTCCGGTGACGAACCAGCACGCTATGGCCACGCAGTCGAAGAGCGGCTATCGGATGCCTGCCGCCTACCACGCCGCCCCCCTCTCTGCAATGCCAAAGACCTTTCGTAGCGCTCTCGCTGACCCCAATTGGCGAGCGGCTATGGAAGACGAACACCGTGCTCTCTTGCAGAATCACACTTGGGACCTCGTGCCTCGACCTCCTCGGGCCAACGTCGTCACTGGCAAGTGGATTTTCAAGCACAAGTTTCAGTCCGATGGCTCCCTTGAGCGGTACAAGGCCCGCTGGGTTCTTCGCGGCTTTACCCAGCGGCCTGGTGTTGACTTCGATGAGACGTTCCGTCCTGTGGTGAAGCCCGCTACTGTCCGCACGGTGCTCTCCTTGGCGCTCTCTCGCACCTGGCCTATCCACCAGCTAGATGTGAATTACGCCTTCCTTCATGGCCACCTGTCTGAGATTGTGTATTGTCAGCAGCCGTCCGGGTTTGAAGATCCAGCTCACCCGGATTTTGTCTGCCTTCTGAGGAAATCCTTATACGGCCTGAAGCAGGCTCCTCGCGCATGGTACAGCCGGATGGCCTCTTTCCTACTGTCTATTGGGTTTGTTGAAGCCAAGTCAGACACTTCACTTTTCATTTACCACCGTGTATCCGATACAGCATACCTGTTGCTCTATGTGGATGACATTGTCCTCACAGCTTCCTCACCTGGTCTCCTTCGGCGGATTATCTCAGCACTTCAGCAGGAGTTCGCCATGAAAGACCTCGGTGCCTTGCATCACTTCCTTGGTATGCAGGTTCAGCGAAGTGGTGATGGCCTCCTCTCACAGCGACAGTATATGTTGGACATTCTGGACCGTGCAGGGATGACAGAGTGCAAGCCGTGCTCCACTCCAGTTGACACCAATCCGAAGGTTGCTGCAGCTGATGGGGTCCCTGTGTCTGATGCTACAGACTTCCGCAGCCTTGCCGGAGCTCTCCAGTACTTGACGTTCACCCGCCCAGACATTACATATGCAGTTCAGCAGGTCTGCCTCCACATGCATGATCCTCGAGAGCCTCACCTTGCGGCCCTGAAAAGGATTCTTCGCTACGTTCGAGGCACTCTTCACCTTGGTCTCTTGCTGCGACCGTCTACTTCGACTGATCTTGTCGTCTACACCAACGCTGACTGGGCTGGTTGTCCGGACACTCGCAGGTCCACCTCAGGCTATGCGGTGTTCCTTGGCGACAACCTTGTTTCCTAGTCCTCGAAGCGCCAAAACGCAGTGTCAAGATCCAGTGCTGAAGCCGAGTATCGCGCGGTGGCCAACGGAGTTGCAGAGGCTACTTGGCTCCGCCAGCTACTTCTGGAGCTGCATGCCCCTCTACGACGCGCCACACTGGTGTATTGTGACAACATCAGTGCCGTCTACATGACCTCCAACCCGGTTCAGCATCAGCGCACCAAGCACATTGAGATCAATCTTCACTTCGTTCGGGAGCGAGTCGCCGTTGGTGATCTTCGTGTTCTGCATGTTCCCACCTCTTCACAATATGCAGATATCTTCACCAAAGGGCTGCCTACTTCAGTTTTCACGGAGTTTAGGTCCAGTCTAAACATGCAGAGTGGCTGACGATTCGACTGCGGGGGCGTGTTAGAATAGGCGCCCTAATGGGCTGGCCTTGGGCCTGGCGCCTAGCCTGTTAGGCTGGCTGCCTTAGGGGTTAAGATAGATAGATTACATTAATAAGGCAAGGATCACCGTTGATTGGGTGTTTCTATAAACCCTACTGATCCTTGCCTATATATTGTACCTTGTACTACTGCTAATCTATCAATCAATCCCCGAGACCTATTCGCTCTCAAGTCTGTTTAGACGATTTTTAATGGTTTGAATGGGTTTAAATGGTCCAACCGTTTAATTCACTGTTTAGGGCCTAAATGACATTGTTGGCCTTTGTTTAGGCGAACAGGTGGGCTTAATGAAAAATAGTTAAAGTAGGATAGCGAAGTCTAACAAAGTAACAATAGAAGTAGAAAATACCGAAAGCACTTGCAGTGATGTAGCCAGAGAACAAACTAATAGGGAGCAACACTTAATCTTCTTTCTTGAAGGGCTTGAAATATTGCCATATGTTAGTGGGACATCAAAGGAAAATGGTCAAATGCTGGTATGTTGAGCAGCAAAATTTTGTGATCCCCTTATTTATCATTCTGTTCTAATAATCTCTTTGAACTGATAATATTCCTCTCCATCATGAAATGAATTTTTTGTCATTGTGTGTGCTCATGAAGGTGGCGGCCTATGTTTGGTAGGAAGTAACGTGATAACAGGAACCACAAAAGCTAAAAATTTCTACAGGATGAAGACCAGCCTTGTGGCGTTGTATCCAATGGAATGACCTAAAGATGACATATTCGATAATTAAGTTTAGTTGAGATATGTATGTTGTGTAGTGAGGAGGGTAAGGCGTGGCAATGAGTGAAGGAAAGCTTATTCAACACTGGATCTGTGGTTATAGAATAAAGGATCAAATCCAAAATGATGTATGTGGACATGGTGCGGTGGGGGTTGGGCGGTTGGCGTTTGAGTGGATTGAAGAAAAGATTCTCCAATGTTATTTTGAGATGGGTTCTGAATTTCGTACATATCAGCCTCCAGACATGGGAGGAAGCATTTAATAGATATTTGAGCTGATGGAATATATCCAAAGAACTGTATTTATATAGGAGCGTGATGAAATTAGCAGTTCCTATGCTAGATCCATGACCTAGGATGTTAATATTTGTTACTACTATTACTATGCTTGAGACAAAAAGGTTTACTGGTTACTATTGTGTCAAATAAAAGGCTTAGTTGCTGTTGCGACATTAATTTCGTTTGAGCAAGGAAAGTTATGGATAAATGAGCAGTTTTCATTTGTGCTTTTTTGCAGTTACTAATACTATCGTCTGTTTCTTGTAGCCTGGCCATAATCCAGAAGAGCATAGACAGATGATGATGCCAGAGTTTCAGTTACAAGTCTCACAGGGAAATAATCATGCTGTGCATTTCAGCGGTCCACCATATTCCAACACTGGGGCATCTTCACCTGTTCAATTTTTCCCTGTCCAGCAGTCCCAACCACATCAGATGCCACAACAATCACACATGTATGGAAACACACACGTTCCTCATACCCAAGGAACAAACCAGCCAAATCCACAGCAGCAGCAGGCTTATGCTATGCGCTTGGCTAAAGAGAGACATATTCAACAAATGATGCCCCAACAACAACGCCCACTATCTGGAGCCAGTGCAGTGTCAGCTGTACAGAATGGCTCACAGATGCAACAGCAGAGCCAAGGATCTGCAACCGGTGTAATCCCAGCTACACAGCCACAGCATAAGCAGCAACATCCTGCACAAAATGCACAAGGTAACCCAATGCTTCCCCATCAGCCTTCAGCCACAACTTCACATAAACAGAAGAAGCAACAGGGCCAGCAGCAGCCTAGACAAAATCAACAGCAACGAAATCAAGGCAGTCAGCAAGCTAAGCTTATGAAGAGCTTAGGCCGAGGGAACATGGTGCACCAGAGTCCTGTGGATGTTACTCAAGCCAGTGGCATTTCAACAAGCTGTAAAAATCAAGTTCCTGATAAGAATGTGATGCAACAGGGTCAAGGGCATTTTGTTGGTAGTAAAGGATCAATCCCATCGATACCTCAACCTGGGAATCAACCAAAGGTATACACTTCTCAGATGCCTCTGTCTCCAATGCACACACCAGATATTAGTAATCAGGGCGCAGTCAAGGGTTCTTCCAACCATACCTTATTAACTTCCCAACAAGGTTCACTTCATTCACCTTCACAGTTGGCACAGCAACAGCAGCAGCAGCAACTACGGTACATGAATCCATCACAGAATAATATTCAAAGGTTGATAATGCAACAAAATCGTCATGTGAACACAGATGGCAGGATTGAATTACCTGTTGACCAAGTACAACATAACCAGGTAATGTCATCTGCCTCACTTGTAAGAAGTACAGATTCGGGTAGCCCAGGCATCTCATCTATGAGCCAGCGGAAACAAGAGTCAGCCCATGACCCAAGTGCAATTACCTCAAGCTCGCAGCTAGCTAGCTCACCTCAAGACACCTTTGTTGGAAGTGATAAGCTGTTGCCATCATCCAGCCAAAGCATGCTGCAGAGGCAAATGTCCGGTGGTGTGCCTATACATGGACATGGCATTGGTGGCCAGGTGCAGCTACAACAGTCTCGGCAGCAACTGCAGTCTCAGCAGCAGCAGCAGCAGCAGAGACCTGTTGTTCAAGGCGGTGTGTATGCTCACCCCTCAAATTCCGGACCAGGATGATGATGAACCACACTGGGCCCATATTTCTGAAGAGCATCCCTTCCCCTTGTAAAGTTACTTGTACAGGTATCTACTATTCAGACATGCTCCTTGATGTTTGCCACAATTTTGTTTGCATTTAAGTTATACAAGAATTGAGTTAAAACCCTGAGCACATTTTGACTGTCTATTCTGTAAGTTCTCATGGGTATATCAATCTACTCTTGCTCCCTCCCACCCCCAACTTTATGCATAATTTTTTGTTTCTCAAGCTTTATGACTCCAAATGATTTTTTTTGGCCTTATTTGCTGCTGGAGCATCTATAAATGGCAGGGCCTCTGTTTTCAGTTTTCTGATAACCTTCCTATCTTTTTGTAGGCGTCCGTGCTGTGGAAGTTGTGCGGATGATAGTGCTCTTTATTCTCAACTTTGAGCTAATTGTAGCCTCCTCAGTGTCAGGTAGATAATTATTTCTCGTACCATTTTGGCGCCATGCTGCTACCTTCCATGTAGTTTGACCCTAGATTGCTGGAGGTGGTTCTTGTGGGCAAATTCCTTCCCGGCTTCATGGTCTGCCCACTTCAATCATGTCTGACCGGGACCATGTATTCACAAGTCAGCTGTGGCAGGAACTCTTTCGTTTGGCCGGTGTTACCCTCAAGATGTCATCTGCTTATCATCCCCAAACGGACGGCCAAACCGAACGTGTCAACCAATGCATGGAGACATTCTTGCGTTGCTTCGTCAGCTCTTGTCCATTAAAATGGATAGTCTGGATCTACTTGGCAAAGTACTGGTACAATACCACCCGGCATTCCTCACTGGGTTACTCTCCATTCTATGTACTGTATGGCCATCATCCCCGGCATTTCGGCATGGTTGATAGTGATGCTGTTCTCCCTGTTCTATTGGATGACTGGATAAAGGAGAAGTCCATGATGAATGCATTGATCCAGCAGCACCTGGTGTGTGCCCAGAAGCGAATGAAGACCCAGGCTGACAAATCTCGTTCTGAGCGGCAGTTCTCAGTGGGAGATTGGGTGTACCTGAAGCTGCAGCCCTACGTTCAGACATCGCTGGCACCTCGCTCTAACCAAAAGCTTGCTTTTAAGTTCTTTGGCCCCTTTCAGGTGGTGGAACGAATCGGCAGCGTCGCTTACAAACTCCAGCTTCCGGAGTCTACTTCCGTTCATCCCGTCTTCCATGTCTCACAACTCAAGACGGCCGTTCCTGCATCGCACAAAGTGTCTGCGCTTCCTCAAGCTCTTGATGGCCTCCAAATTCCATTGAAGATCCTGCAGCGCCGCGTCAGCTCTTCCGACCACGCCAGCGTTCCGCAAGCCCTCGTGCAGTGGTCCAATCTACCTCGATTGCTGGCTATGTGGGAGGATTTGGAAGCTCTGAAGCAAAGGTTCCCGCGCGCCCCGGCCTGGGGACAAGCAGGTCTTCAACGGGGAGGGGATGTCAGCAACTCCGACAAGGGAGGCTGAACCAGAACGTGAACCGGGCGCACCCGAACCAAGACGCGAGGCGCGAGCCAGGCGGGCAAGTGTGCGCATCAGCGGACCGGAGTGGGCGTGAACCATAGGCTAGACACAGCTGCGCCTGTGGGTTCACGCCGAGGCCGATGCCTTGTATAAAGAGAGATGGAGAGCTCGAGGGAGGACAACAAGAATCATTACTACTGGAACTAATCCAATCCTTCCTCTCTTGCCAACTTGCGTCTTCTACCTTCTTCCTCCTTACTTCCCCAATTCATCCCCTCCTGATCTCATCTGTTAACAGTAGGATGTGACTTCACATCAGTTGAGAGAGAGAGTCGAGAGAGCCAAAACCAGTCACCAATGGCACTGAAGTGCCGTGTGATTGGCGGCGCCTTGTGTGTTCTTCGGGGCGGGAGGGGGGAAGTCGGGACGGATTGATATCGCATCACAGCGACCGCAACTCAAAGCCAACACGGAAAGCAACCAAAGGCACCCTGAACTCAGCTCGTCTTTTTGCCTGCAGTAGTACATAAAAACGACGCCGCCATCACCACACCACAGATGGTGCGCGCACGAGCACCACCGCGCAGCGAGTGGCGACGGATCCAGGCTCGCACAGGCAGAGGCACCCACCCAAAAGCTCCTCGAGGCTGATCCTGCGACCCCGTTCCCTGCCGCCATCGAGATCGGTTTGATGTTGTTGTTCAACAGCCCAATGCGCCCTTAAACCGGCGCACGAATGCCACGAGCCACCGAGGCGGCACCAGCGCCGCAGGCTTTCCAGTTCACCCCAGGGCGCCACCCGTGAGCCATGGACTCCCGCTTCGGCTTCCGTTTCTCCTCCGGCGACGTGGTAGGTGCCAGGTGGCTGCAATGTCCACCCTTCTCGCGGCGAGTATCCCCGACGCAGCGGGTTCTTGATAGATCTTTTCTCAGGATTCAACTCATGTCTCATGGTTCCTCGCCTGTTTTCCTCGCGGGCAGCGGTCCGGGAGCTCGCTGTCGCTGGGGGAGCGCCTCTGCGCGGTCTTCTTCCCCTTCATCGCCATCGCCGAGGCCGTTTTCTTCGCCTTCACCGACTGCCTCGCGGACCTCTGCCCCGACTCCAGCTCCTCGGCCTCCGGCGCGGGCGCGTCCTCCTCCGCCGCCAAGAACAGTCGGAGCAACCATCACCACCACCACCACTACAGACCTTTCCTACGCCGCGCCGCTGCGGGTGGATGGACCTCCCTCAACCTCCGCCAGCTCGCACGCCTCGCCGACGAGTCCCGATGCTGTAAAAAGATCGATCCAAGCCTACCCCACCTTTTCTTTCCTGCTTCCTTGGTTTCTCCGCCTCCATCTCGCAATGCCGTCTCATCTGACTCTGTTTCGATTGAAATTGAATTGAACCGAAGTCTCCGTTAACGAGGTGGAGGCGCTCTTCGAGCTCTACAAGAAGATCAGCTGCTCCATCATCGACGACGGCCTCATCCACAAGGTGCATCCAACAAAGTCCCTCTTCAATTCCTGTATCTACCGTGCATATTCTTGCCATTCATGACGTGTTTTGGGGTTGATTTGAACATCGATTTCTTTGAATGAAACATTCCTTGCTGCACTTGGAAGATGGGATTTTTTTTTTTTGTTCCTTTAGGCTGCGGACAATTGGCTTGGCTCTAAATATGATAGAAATGGTTACTTAAGACCTGGGCTGGGATATTGACACTTTGTCGTCTCTGCATGATTGAAGAGTATATTAGGTCATTGAGGGCCTGCACAATTTAGTAGGGAGATTAATCTTGAATTGTTGGATGACATGCAATGGATTGGATTATTTCGTGAGGGCTGGATTTGTCAAGAGATTGTCATATTCTTCTTTTGAGTTGATTGGAGACTGTCGTCTGACAGGCACACATGACAGCATTATAAAAATTTGTTTGACAGCCCATGAGGATTGCTTGCCTGAATTTTCCCATGTTGCGTGTGCCATTAGGTCTTAGGATAGCACCTGCATCTCGGTATGCTTGGTTGTCATGTTCCTTCCTCTGCCATACCAAGGCTGTAAGTTTGATTCGTGAAGCATGGAGTCACTTTGTCATCCCTGCATGCATGATTGAAGAGTAGTAGGTCATTGAGGGCGACGTTTAATTTAATACATAGATCCATGTTCAATTGTTGCACTGCACGCAATGGACTGGATTATTTCCTGAGGGTTGGATTAGTTAAGACAATATCATATTCTTCTTTTTGATGAGTCAATTGGAGACTGTCATGTGACAGGCACACATGAGTGCATTATAAAATTTTGTTTAACAGCCCATAGGATCACATGTCTGAATTTTCCCATGTTGCGTGTGCCATTAGGTCCTAGGATAACACCATGCTCCTTCCTCCGCCATACCAAGGGTTGAAGGTTTTGATTGGTGAAGCATGGAATGACGTTTTTTAATTAAGCTAACACAGCAGCAACCTTTTTCGTGACTGATTCAGTTCAAAGTCAGAGAAATATTTTCCACTCTTATATTTTCAGCAGCATCTTCTATGCGTGCATATTAACATGTTGGGATGCGTAATAGTCAAATTAGAAACAAAAAAAAAATTGAATGCCCTTTTTTTGCATACAACTAGAGGAATGGTCATAATGTCATATTATTTTTTTCTTAACCATTTCACTGTTGAATGGTTCCTCAGGAAGAACTCCAGCTGGCATTGTTCAAAACTCCAAGTGGCGAGAATCTTTTTCTTGATAGGGTGAGTCTTTGCTATGCTTTTCTCTTTGTATTTATTTATAAAACATGTCCTAACTACACCATACACATACCTTTCCGTTTCTCCCCTGATTATCCTCAAAATATTTACATTGCATGCTGCCAGCATAGATAATGACATGAAACTAAGATTGTCTCCATAATTCAGGTTTTTGATTTGTTTGATGAGAAGAAAAATGGTGTGATCGAGTTTGATGAGTTTATTCATGCTCTGAGTGTCTTCCATCCCTTGGCACCAATGGAAAGCAAGATTGATTGTATGTATGCTAATTGCAGAAACTATGGTCAATATATATAATAATATATGTAGGCATATTGATATTTATATTTGTAGCTACCCTTTTTGTTTGTTTCAGTTGCATTCAGGTTGTATGACTTGAGGCAAACTGGGTTTATTGAACGTGAAGAGGTAAGCTTGCAAAGATGTTCTGTATCTATCCATACCTTTTATGTGGATTGTTTTCTAGTATAATAATCTCAGTAAAGCAGTTCATTGACATCACTTGTCTTATAGGTTAAGCAAATGGTAATTGCTATTTTGATGGAATCTGATGTGAAATTATCAGATGACCTACTTGAGGCCATTATAGATAAGGTAGTGAATAATCAACTGGAATGTCGGCAGGGGTGGGGGTGTGGGGAAGTCTTTGTGTT
Organism: Miscanthus floridulus; assembly: GCF_019320115.1. Lineage (NCBI taxonomy): Eukaryota > Viridiplantae > Streptophyta > Magnoliopsida > Poales > Poaceae > Miscanthus > Miscanthus floridulus. Next base: position 75,708,077 of record NC_089585.1, read on the forward strand.
TGTGTGTACTATGCTGATTTTTTTTTTTTACTCAATTTCCCAGACATTTGAAGATGCTGATGCCGATAAGGATGGAAAAATAAATCAAGAAGAGTGGAAGGATTTTGTGTTACGCCACCCTAACCTGTTGAAGAACATGACACTACCTTATCTGAGGTTTGCATCTCATCTCCTGATCTTTATGAAAAATTAGGTTGGCATGATGTTCTGTCAAACATATTAATGTATGCAGAATCCTTGCAAAAGAATAACTGCACAGAAAAAGTGATTCATAATTACAAGACAGAACTTCAGCATACCTTACTTTGCTGATTTCTTGCCCTAAAAATTTCAGGGACATCACAACCGTCTTCCCTAGTTTCGTCTTCAACACAGCAGTGGAAGATTAATCAGTATTGGGTTTGCTTGAGCTGCACAAGATTCCTGAACCCTGATGACTGTTGGCTGCCAATTATGTCAACGTGCCGCATTCAACCACTGAGAAACAGATGTGTAATCCATCATGAGCACTTGTTGGTGATAAAAATATCACCTCTGATGGCTGAACATCAAGGCAGCCACCTGAGCATCACTCCTGCAATAAACTAAGGCTCGTCCACTCCGGGATGGTGGATCGGCAACGTAACTTGTTATAATCCATTGTTGCCGTTTTTGTCCAGCAATACATTGAGTTGGTAATTAACTGTAAATACAGCTAGCATTCACTCGGTAGGCAGAAATTCAGGAACGTGTACATACATACGTTAGATTTTATGAGGAAATCGAAAAGTTCCTGGTATGCCAGCCAGATCTGAAATCAGCGGTTGTTTCTTGCAGTAGTTTTCTTGCTCAATGCTATCTTCTGAACACAAACACTTGTCAAGACTGCACTGGCCACTGGGTACCATGATCGGGAATCTGTCGGTCAGTTGTCCGAACTTTCTTTTTCGCTGGCCCACAGGTAGATGGATGAGATTGATGAAATTGTTAATGACCGTTGTTAAAGAAATGGATAAGGGACCTTTCGCTTCTGTTTTGATTATACACTTGTTTTTTTTCCTAGTGGTGCCAAGGAAGCTGATGCGTATGAGTTTTCTGAATTCTGAATTGGTAATGATAGCTGCAACTGGATGCCAAGCGAGCTGCCAGATGGTTCCTTGACATATCCTCTGCCACCTCATCAGGACATATCCTCTCCCACCTGTGATCAACGACAGAATAAATTCACAAAAAAAAAAAAGATCAACGACAGAATAGCCTTATTTTATCAGAGAAACAAGTACTAGTATGTAGGAGTATGCGATGCTCCTTGAGTGATGCAATGGCCATTTTTGTCCGTAGTTTGCAAGGGACAGCAAGAGTGACCTCATGTCAGCTCGCATTTCTTTGCTTGCCTGATACCAATCATGTCGGCTAAGGATAAGATTGCGTGCGGAGGTTGATGGTTCAGCCGTCCACAGCCACAACCTAGGTGGACCCCTTCACAAGGTTGCTAGTCACGTTAGATCTAACAAAAAAAAAAAAGCTAGTTCAATGATACAAACACCAAAGACAAATTATTGGTCTAGCTGGATTTTTTATTTATTTTTAATACTTTTTGTAAATTAATTTTAAATCTAACATAGTTTTATTTTTTTTCCTAAAACTAACACTTTTGACCACGCCTATTTTTTTGGCATGACGAAATGCCTATGCCACGCTATGCATGATGACGCTGCGAGAGGGATGACGTGGTGACGACCGAGGTGTTGACCGATGACGTGGCAGGCTCTGTCGCGCCACCGATCTTGATGCAGCAGTTTCGCGCCATAAAGAATGACACGGCAGTGCTCTCGCCAGCCACATAAGACATAACCATTATTGCTAGTCCTGCCACACCGCGCTGTGGACGTGACTGGTGTGGCAGCCTAGCCTAGCCTACGGCCACGTGCAGTCAAATACCACGCATTTAAATCCTCTGCTATGAGCCTACTATAAACCTGGGGGGCACAAGCAGTCAGGACTAGCATTTATGAAAATACAGCTAGCATTTATGAAAACGGATCGGATACGGACGGATATCACCGATATTATATTTATTTTCATATTTCTGTCCGGATTCGGATTCGAATACAGATAGTGTCAACTATGTCGGATAGGATACGATTGTATATCGACATCATAAATATGCGATTTGAGTATTTGGATACGGATACGGTATCGGATGTTGGATATCCAGACTCGAATATGGACATATCTCAACCCCTCTAAACAGATTCGGTTTCGAATACGGTTGAAAAATATCTGTACCGTTTTCATCCCTAATCATATGCACGCAGCTAGCGCTAAGCCATCACATTCACATGCACCACAGCGTCTTTATTTGGTCTTTTCCTGTTACTTAAGCAAAAAAATAAGGACATATTCATCCCTGATTTCGACAGCTCACAGATTGCAACTAAGGATCGGTTTTATTTCTTCAGTGACCTTTATTTGTTCTTTATTTTGTGTGTGTATATGTAAGAGTGTCTTGCCAAATACTCTCCCTGCGTTCCATAAGAACCTAATTCTAGTGCAGGTTCAAATCAAACTATCTTAACCTTGTCTAATATTTTTTTTAAAAAAATACCAACATTGTTTATGACTTCAAATAGATATACCATGAAAATACATTCTATGATAGGTACTAATGGTGCATACTAGCTAGAGTATGTTAAATATTGGTACCTTTTTTATGCAAATTAATTTGCTGTTATAAAATTGTGTTTTTTTTCTGGGATGGAGGAGGTAGTACTAGCCATGGAATATATATAATGCAGTTTATTGCTGAGGCAACTCAAGGTATATATAAAGATTAGTAATTAATAATACCGAGATCCAATCGCCTGTCTTGTCGTTGTTCCAATAAGGTGAGGCAAGGAGGATATATATTCAGATAACCAAAAGGTGCCTGCTTGCCCTTTTCTACATACACGACCCACCAAATTAATGTTAGTAGTATATTGGCAGCACATTTATAAAAAGAGTATATTAGAAACAAGATGCTAAGATAAAATTGCTGCTCCCTCCATTTCTAAATAAATTAATTTCTAAAATCTGTGCGAGTCAAACTATTTTAAATTTGATTAACTTTTTATAGGAAAGAATAACAACATCTATGACATAAAATGAGCATATTATGAAAATATATTCTATGGTATATCTAATGATATTAATTTAATGACATAAATCTTGACAAAATTTTCTAGAAACTTGTCAAAGTTTAATAAGTAACTAAATACAGATGTTCTTCCTGGCTTGCCTTGCCGATGAAGCTTATGAAAAAGAGATGCGCATTTACATTAATTGTTGACTTTTCAAGAAAAAGATATGCGTTTACATTAATTGCGAATAAAGCGACCTTCTACGTCAGTATATGTTTCATTGATTATCAAAATTGCTGTCATCTTCAAAGCTAAAAAAAGAAAGATGGAATGGATATTGTAGAGTACTCCCTCTGTTTGTATTTGGATATGTCTAGATGATATTCAGTTATTTTGGTCTCTCCTGTCAATTAAAATTTTTCCATACACTTACACCGTCTTCTAGCTATATTTACACAGTCTTATTATTATATTTACAATAATTTCTTCAGTGTAATTTATTGGACAGAGTGATGTAAGTTAGGAATAACACAAATATATGTCATTTTTTTTAAAAAATTATAAATTATTTCTATGGATTCCAGACATCAAAAAAAATATATGTCAAATTATTCACAAATTTAAAAAAAAACAAAATCTTCACAAAATTTCGAAATGCCATGCCACGCTGCCGCCACCGACGCCGCCACCGGGGAAGGCGTAGCGTCCGGCCTCGACTGGTACTGCGAGATATGGTACTGCCACATCTATTATTGCTGCTGCTGCGGCTATGTCGGCATGAGTTGTTGCAGCTGCTTTATCATCATCGTCGACGAGGTCGCGGCATGACTTGTTCATACATGACATTCAAGGCAACAAGTAAAGTTAACTAATCTAGTAATAATAAAATGGGTTACACATGCATGACTTCACAATGACTTGGGTCACTTCCTAAATAAAACTTAAAAATAAAATAAAATTTTGCTGGGATCGATGGATGGATAGATGACCCAGTGGCTTCTTCAACAAGTACTGAAAATGATTATTCGGTGGAAACTGTCCCGTACACGCATGCTGTCACCCTCGTCATTACAGCCTGCAGGGGATTTAAATGCGCCGGATTTGGCCCTTGTTTAGTTCCCTTGGATTCCAGAATTTGGCGCTATACAAAAAGAAGATTCTCCGTCACATCAAATTTGCAGTATATGCATGGAGTACTAAATGTTGACAAAATCAAAAACTAATTACACAGTTTAGTTGTACTTTGCGAGACGAACGTTTTGAGCCTAATTAGTCAACGATTGGACAATTATTACCGAATAAAAACAAAACGCTACAGTAGCTACAGTGTATGCCAAATTTTTGGCGGCGCCGATTCAGCGGGTGAACTAAACAGGCCCTTGACCACACGGAGCTGCAGGCTAGGCTAGGCTGCCACACCAGTCACATCCGTACCGCGGTGCCGTGTTCCGTAGAACTAGAAATAATGGTCCTGTAGCCGACGGGAGCACTGCCACGCCATTCTCTATGGCGCGTCATTATCGCGTCAAGATCGGTGGCACGGCAGAGCCTGCCACGTCACCGGTCAGCGCCCCGGTCATCACCACGTCATCTCTCTCGCCGCGCCAACATACATGGCGCGGCACAGGCATTTGCCGCGCCAAGGAAATATGCGTGGCCAAAACTGTTAGTTTTGGAAAAAAAAACAATGTTAGATTTAAAATTAGTTTACGAAAAGTGTTAAAAATAAAAAAAAATCTCTCACTGCACGTATATAGACATGTTTTGCTACTATTATCTAGATATATACATAATATTAGTATAAAGAATACTCTCCTCATTTTAGATTATAATATGTTTTAGCTTTTCTAGATTATTTTTACTATGTATCTAGACATAGTGCTTATTTAAGTGCACAGGTTTAAGCTATGTATCTAGAAAACTCAAAATGTCTAATAATTTGAAATAGAGGGAGTATTATTTTCTTTTAATTCGCCAAGATCACGCCTAATCCAATCTGTATCTCGTATGTGTCGATATAAAAGTTATATTGGATGTGTGACGAGATCCTAACATACGTGTATGCTAAGTCTCGGGATCAAAGGTTCCCGACCAAGAGACCCCCCACTGACCCTTCCAGGATCGCTCGGGGGCTATACCCATCGGGTACGCTCGCACGCACTCTCAGGTCAGAGGATTGGGCCAAGCCTGAGTAAGCTTGCCGCCTCTACTCAGCGCTCGGGGGCTCGCCCGAGCCTGAGGCTCCCGACCGATGGGAGTCTAGACCCGATCCTTGGCCTTCGGCGCCAAACAAGGCCCGGGCACAAGAAGACACGTCTTGAGCCATCAGGGCTCAGGGGCTCCCAGATGCCGCCTCACGAGCACGACACTATCAACTACTCCTCCAACAATGTCACGCACGGGGCGTGACACAAGAAGACAAGCTTCTCCGTGACCTCCAGGGGCTCGGAGGCTCCTAGGCCCCACGTCAGCCCCTCGAGCCAGCCTCCTTCGCCACTAAGAAGTCTCCAGAAGGTGCACCTGGGGAGGCCGATCCAAGCTGACACAGCTTGACACTTAATGTGTCAGGCAGTCGGATGATGCCCAAAGCTTCTTTGGCTCCACGACATCGCCACGGTCCACAGAGCGCCGCTGCAAGACCCTCCTGAACTCAGACGCATGCAGACCATAGGCTCATTCCCCAAACCGCCATATACCCGACCTATCTCGGTATATAAGGGATAGGTAGGAACCATAGGGGGGAGGACGATCCTAGACAGATCATCCCATTCCTCACCAATCCGCTCCGGCTCGGCACTGAGAGCAGAGCAACCTAGAGAGGGGTATCGAGAGTTCCTCCATCGCACCCGTCGTCTTCCTCCTCTCCGACGAGGGGAAGACCCCACCGACAGTGAGATAACCTTAGGATTAGCACCGAGCTAACCCCTACCAAATCTCCCTCTTTCTCCTGTATACTCTGTTGTAACCCCTGATTTTGGGTGCTCTTGAGTATAGGGATCATCTCCTGCTGGACGTAGGGCACTGATTGTCCTAAACTAGGATAAACCATTGTGTTCTCTCTATAATTCTTATGTTCTTGAGTCCATCCGAGTCATCAGAGTAGCGGTGAAGCTATGTTCAGCCGCTGGGGTCATCCGACACCGATGGTTTGCAGCGAAGCTCTTATACATAACAAAATTTCACCTTGTAAGACCCCATCAAAAAAACATACGACCCCCACAGTCTGGTAGTCCAGCTCCGTAGCTCTAGCCCATTGTCCAACATCCCGCACATTCAAGCTGAAGCTTGCACATTCAGGCTAATAAGCCCACCCTGAAGGCCCATTTTCCACTACCCATGCCCATCAGCCAAGTCTACAATAGCAAACTAGAAGTTGAAACATCGTGCCTCAACACCTTCGACTCACTCTCCTCTCCCATCGATGCTTTGATAGGTAGGGCAGGTCGAGACTCGACGGCATCGGCATCGGTGGCAGCTGGTGATAGTGATAACGCAACGCTCACTGGCCGTCGGGCACCGCGACATGCTCTCAGCTCTCTCTAAACTCTGAATTTTGGAGACAAGACATTCTCTATGTTAGGTATTTATTTTAATCATATGTATGGCTACTTGCACATGAGCACATCGATATCTATCTACTTTAGTGTTTAATTATGTGACTAATTTGTAATTTGATAGGCAATCAAAGCACACTAGAACAATTCTTCAAAAGGAAATCACCTCCGCCCAATGATAATGAGAATAATGATGTGGATATTTCAAGAACAAGAAGAGATGGCACTGCATCAATTACAAATCATACTAGTCATCGCTCTTCGCGGATATCATGACAAGTGGTAAATTTTGATGAGCTTCCATATGAACAAGAATTTCTAGGCGCAATTCCACTTGATGATGTTATCATTTGCTTTCACAAGATGGAGGACCGTAACTGTAGAGGGAACCTTTGGGAGGTAACTACTACTGTGAAAACTTCTTTTGCTATAATTTGTCGGTTGGTATAATGCTATTTTATATTATTCAATATTATGTGTGGTACTGTATTATTGTAACCTTAAAGTTAATATTATAGGTTCGTCTCGACCCTAGTGACAAAAAATCCTGGCTTCGCCCCTGCACCGGAGACACCTACTCTGACACCACCTCGAACAACAATGTTTGCCGCGGTTTTGACCCTGTGATAGCTAACACACTAGGTAGGGGGCAATGTCAAGTGTGATTTAGGCTCTATAGTGGCCAGAGCCACTCGCCTCATCGCCGAAGCAGGCGGTGCCACCCCAGACAGCAGTGTCTACTTCCCTGATGAGTTCTCCGTCATGGCCAGCACCTTAGCTCTGGGCCAGGTCCTCAACTTTGGGAGCCTAGCCTATGTTGTCGACTGCTACGACAAGCTCCACCTGCTCAATGAGATCCCACCGGTGAGCAATGAGACCCTAGCGCTGCTTGCTCTGCCGGGCCTCCTAGGAGCAGAACTCGAGGTCCTAGCCCAGCAGATTCGGTGTGGTCTGGGTCTGCACTGCACTGTGTTGAACCACCGCCAGATGTTTTACATGCTGGCCAAAGTCCATAACTAGATCGCCACTGGCGAGGTGCTCCTGCCGCTTGACCGCTTCTAGTACTACCTCCCGGACCTGCCTTTCAGGATCTAGAATGCGGTGACGTCCTTCTAGCTAGAGCTAGAGCACCTCAGCCACAAGGTGCCATGGAGATCCTATCCGGCATGGCAGGGACTGATGTCCCCTCACTACGCGCCTTCCTTAGGATCCTCTTAGGGAACGGCCTGGAGTACGACTCTGACGACATCGACTGCTATGCCCCACCTCGCATGTGCTACCACATCGATGGTGAGGACCCCATCGAGGAGGCTCCTATGCTCATGCCATCGAACCAGAGTCCCTATAGCTAGGCGAACTACCTTCGAGAGAAGGCGGCTCGCCTGTAAGCTCACACTACTAGAAATATCCACTTCTATGGTGAAAATCTTAATGATGAATCTAAAGCTATCATAGAAGATCGCTATCTATGATGAATATTTATGTTTTGTCATAGATCAATGGTGACGATCCTCTAGCCCTCCCTATCTATGATGAAATTAGGCACCGTCACACAAAACCATCACAGAAAAGCACATGGGTTGTCACAAAAAACCCTCGCGCGACTGTTCCTGCTCATCTGTGATGATCCTCTTTAGAACTGTGATGACCAGGGCTTTGTTATTGAACTAATTACACATTTGTGACAAAGTTTTTGATCTGTAATGAATGACACTTCATCATAAATCTCCACATGGTCCTTTCTGCATCTAACGTGTACCTATGGGACCTATAGTTACTCATCCATGACGCTTGTAATTTGTCATAAAAGTCTCTGCTCGGTACTTTCTCCATCTGACGTGTACCTATGGGACCCTTCTACATTCGACCTATGGGACCTATAGTTACTCATCCGTGATGCTTGGAATTTGCCATAAAAGTCTCTGCTTGGTCCTTTATCCATCCGACGTGTACCTACGGGCCCCTTCTGCATCCGACCTCTAGGACCCGATGACTTATGTGTCACGTCTAACTATGGGACCTTTCTCCATATGCATCCAACCTATGGGGCCCGATGGCTTGCGTGTCACTTGTACCATGTGTGCTGTCGAGGTTTAATTTCTCAAAAAAGGTCTGATACCTAGGAGTCAAACCCATGATCTAGACCAAGGAATGGAACATCTTTACCATTATGCTAGATGCCTGGCTGTGCTGATATCTCTTTGGAGACGCTATAGTATCCTATTGGCTCTATGGATGCCCTACAAGTTTGACCTGAATTAGATATCCCCTATAAGTGGAAACAAATCTATGTCCACTAGACTTGCGGTGGTGGCAAAGGTGGAGGATCCTTGGTTTGCTGTGGTGGCTCAGGCATCCTTTTGGTGGTGTGGCAGCATTGGCGTCCATGTGATTAGGTGTGTGCCATAGCAGAGGTGCCTTGCAGCCGAGCCATGCTAGTTCATAGAACAAAGGTATGAGTACCTTCTTCTGTGATTATAGGACTGAGTACACATAAAGAAAGACTATTCTGTATGAATTTCAATTGAAATCAATGCTTTTGTCACACAAAAATAGAAAACCAGACTATCCCATAGTATGATATGAACAAATGCACTGATTAGTGCTCTTGAAGACTATATGCTTTGTTCTAATGCTAGTTTTGCCATTGTCCACCTAATGGTCTAAACTCTAACAGACTTTGCATACTTTTGCTGCAACAGATGGACAGATCCTAGATTCCTTATGGGGTACCATTCTCGCCTACATTCAACACAAGAGTTGAAGAGTTCATCGAGTGAGTTAAAAAAACATACCCGGGGCAAAAGATCCCTTGCCCGTGTCAATCATGTCTTAACCAGGTGGATCATACTTGGTAGGGGTTGAAGGACCACTTATTTATATGCAAAATGTTGGCCACATACACTAGATGGATTCATCATGGGGAAGAATCTTTAGGTACTGAGATTATAGAGCCATCAGATATGCATGGATCTCATCATGATGGTTGGATTGTAGAGAAGGAGCAGGAGGACGGTGACAATAACATATTACTAGATTATGATGATTTAGTTAGAAACCTGTTCACATCTGAAGAGCAGGCTAGAAGAGAGCCAAAGTTTACAAGAGTGTTGGATGATTTGAAGCAATCAGTTTCTTCTTGATCTACCTACTCAATATTCTCCTTCCTTGTTAGGTTGCTCTATATCAAGTCCCACTATCGAGTTAGCAACAACTATTTTGATGCACTATTAGGGTTGCTGTTAGATGCATTCCCTAGGAGCAACGTACCAAAATCATGTGAGGAGGTATGCAAATATATTTGAGAATTGGGACTTGGTTATGAAAGTATCCATGTGTGCAAGAACAACTGTGTGTTATTTTGGGGTGATCGTGAGAAACGGGAAGTGTGCCCAAAATGCAAAGTGTCTAGATGGGAGGATGCAGATGGTAGCAGGCGGGTTCCTCATAAGGTTTTGAGGCATTTTCCACTAATACCGAGGTTGCAAAGGATCTTTGCTTCTCGAGGAACAACAACAGATGTCAAATGGCATGAGACTAAGCGAGAGAAGAATACCGATGAAATGAGCCATCCAGAAGACAGGGAGGCATGGCAGCACTTTGATAGTAAGCATAAAACTTTTGCAGATGATCCAAGGAACTTGAGGCTTGCCGTCACCATAGACTGTTTCAATCCATTTGGCAACTTTAGCTCGACATATAGTATGTGGCCTGTTCTTGTAACACCTCTGAGCCTTCCACCATGGGAATGTGTCAACCCATCGAATTGCTTTGTCACTACTGATCCCTAGCCCAACCTCTCTAGAAAAGGATTTTGATGTATTCTTGGAGCCTCTTATAGACGAACTACAAAAACTATGGAAGGGTGTCAACACTTTTCATGTACTACATCCTGATGATAAGGAAGGCTTCACTCTGGGCGCTATCGTGCTTTGGTGCAGACACAATTTTCCAGCATTGAGCACCTTGTCAGGCCAAACTACAAAAGGTTATTATGCATGTATTTATTGAGACACAATCCATTGTCAAGGAAGCTAAGAAAGAAGATAGGCTACCTTAGACACCATTGTTTCCTTCCTAGGAATCACCCTTGGAGGAAGAGCATGGATTTTGATGGAGAAACTAAGGACTAAGATGCGCTAGAAAAGTTCACCTTAGAGGAGGTCCTTGAGGAACTCAAGAAGGTGAAAGATGACTGCCTAGGTAAGCACGGTGGAAGCAAGAAACAAAAGCGTGGAGAGCCAGTAATTTATAATAAAAAATCTGCTTGGTGGGGGATGTCATATTGGAAGGACTGTTGCTGCCACATAATCTTGATGTCATGCACATTGAGAAGAACATATGTGACAACATTCTTTGGACATTGCTGAAAGTGGAGGGCAAGACAAAGGACACAACGAATGCTAGGCTAGATTTTCATGATATGAACATAAGGCCTGAATATCATGGCGTGCAACAAGGCACCGCGCTTAAATTCCTAGAAGCTTGCTATGTCATGAAGGAAAAACACAGAGCAAAATTTTGCAAGTTCCTTAAGGGTGTCAAGTTTCTAGATGGTTATGCAGCCAACCTAGCAAAATCCATAAGTGCAGATGGTATCAAGGTAGTTGGCAAGCTAAAACGCATACTTGCCATGTCCTTCTCCAGAGGATCATATCTGTAGGCTTAAGGGGTTTTGTTCCCAAATATGTATATGAAGCTATTTCAGAACTTGGAAACTTCTTTAGGCAACTGTGCAGTAGAACTCTGAGGAAAGAAGTCATGAAAAAGCTGAAATGGGACATCCCACTCATCTTATGCAAGTTTGAGAAGATTTTTCCACCGGCCTTTTTTGATGTTATGGTGCACTTGGCTGTCCATCTACCTATCAAGGCACTTCTTAAAGGGCCCATACAGTATGGATGGATGTACCCAATAGAACGACGACTAGGCACGTTGAAGAATTTCGTAAGGAACAGGTCCAGGTCTGAAGGATCAATTATGGAGGCTTACTTAGAAAGTGAGACATTGGCATTTTGGGAGAGGTTCATGGACGATGTTCAAACAAGATATAACTAGGACAACAATATGTCACATGATGGGCCAGCAGATGGTGACACCTCTATTTTCATGCATGGTGTCAAGCCCATTGGTAGGATTGGGGTAAAGGAAATCGCTGATAAAGCCCACATCAATGCGCTATCTTAGTATGTGCTTAATAACTACAATGAGGTTAGACCATATGTGGAGTAAGTATGATTTTTTATATGCTGATTTGCTGTTTCCTATATTACGTATGAAATATTACCAATAATAATGCTTATATGTGCTACAGAATATACAGACAAAGTTTACAGAAAGAAGGGGCAAGTGATGATGTTGATAGTAGGCTAGCAGCAGAGTTTCCAGCATGGTTTAAGTCTCATGTATGTGATTAGCATATTTTAGTTCTGTTAGGCCAATCATTGGCAGAATTATACGACAATTTAGTGGTGACTATGGTTTCATGTTTGTGTGCAGATCGAGGAGCTGTGTAGAGAGAAACCAACTAAGGTCAGTGAAGGTTTGTATGCACTGTCATGTGGTCCTGATACCCGAGTTAGGGTCTATGCAACTTGCAGTATTAATGGAGTCAGGTATAGCACTATTGACCATGAAAAATTCCTGCATACACAGAACAGTGGTGTCATGGCCGCCATCACACATGAAGGCAAAATAATGGAATTTTATGGTGTCCTTAGAGATGTTATTCAGTTGATGTATAACTCCAGCGTACAAAGCCATAGGATAGTGGTTCTTCTGCACTGTGGCTGGTACAATCTAGCTATCAATATGAAGTCTGCAAGCATTAACAATGACGAACATTTCAAATCCATCGACATTACATCATTGTGGTATGAGCGTGACCCTTTCATTCTCACGACACAAGCAAGGACGATTTTTTTATCTATAGGACACCTCCTTGGGCAAAGATTAGTGGGTCATGCAGAAGTTCAAACATAGGGATATGTATGACATGAATGAAATAGAGCATCAAGTGCACCAAGATGATCACTGTTTTGACAATGAGCATAAAGTGTTAGAGGGTGATGGTGATCAGGTTATGCACGAAGCTAGTCATGATGGAGAAGCCACTGTCATTGAAGCCAATTTAGAAGACCTTCTAAGAGATAAGATGGAACCAGTTGGCATACTTGAAGGCAGTGAGGATGAATATGAGGATAAAGATGATACTAGAATCCAATATTGTAGTGATGATAGTAACTATGACGGCAGAGATCACCTGTCTGGAGACGATGAAGACTTGTAGGTGATTTCATGTATAATCTTTGGGAAAATATGTATTCTAAAACTACACTTTGCTTTGGATTTCTGGCTTTGTATTTTGAACATGTTTGGTATGGTTAGTTCCTATAAACTTGTGTTTGAGCGGACACATAGGCTCTGTTCATTTCGCTAAAATTTGGCTTATGCTGATGCTTATAATGATTTGTTGCGAGAGGGAAACACTGTTCGTTCACTAAAAAGTATTGCTAAAGTAGTGCTAAAGAATAGGGCCACAGGCTTTGTCCACCGGGGTCAGTACTGCACTATGCGGACTGTGTGTTGTGTACATGACTACTCCATTCAACTGCAACTAGTACTTGTTATAGGTTCATATACACTACATAAGCCATTGACATAAAGCATTCCTTTTCACACAACATGCTTCAACCACTATGGTGAGATCATTAATCAATTCTACTATAACACCCCATGTGTTTGTCACCAATTAAGCAATGGGTTTAAGCTCAACCATGGCATGTTAAGTGGTGATGGAGATGTTAGGTCAAACATATGAAAATGAGCCACCACTTAAACTTGGACCATGCACTATTGCTTACATGCTGCCTTTCTAAAAAGTATGCTTGAGTAATGCTGGATGTACTTGTTTCATGTGTCTCACATCAATATCCATCTATATTGATCCATGGAAAAGTTTCGTGAAGTTTGGAATCAAGAAGTCACATCAAATGACAAGTTATCTTCTTGCTTGAATTGTTTTATAAAGTGAATGGAATTCTAGATCATCAACCAAACCTTGTAACCTTGCCTAAATGACTCTAATTGAACTCTACAATAAAAGTCATGAAGGGTTCGTGTTGAGCGGAGGACAAGAAAATACCTCAATCGGTCTAAAACTCGGATTTAAGCTTTACCGTGATGCTACTTTGACCGGTGTTGACCAATCACTTATAGTTCTTGCATGGAGTTGCACCTTAAATCAAAGTTGAAGTTTGAGTGGATTAGAACAAACTTTGTTTTTGTACCAAGAGTCAGATCAACTTGGAACTAAGTCAAATCGAGGCTCAAACTTTGAATCGATAGCTGTTTTTGGTACTTAGAATTTTTCTAAGTCTGGAATTCATCGTCGTCGACATTGACATCTCACGTTCTCATGATTTTGTTAAGCAATGTGATGGGGTCTCAAAATAAAAGTTGGAGCTAAGTTTATGGAGAAGAGCATGTATAAATATGGCACTCAGTTGACTTCATTGTGACCATCAATTTTTGGAGTTTGTTAATTGTCGTTAATGCATTGACAATGCCATCTTGGAGTGTCATTAACCGCTAATATACTGCCCCAATGGCTGTGACCCCTTAATGAAGTTTGTAGAGCATTAGAAGTGGAACGATTTTGCTTCAAGGTCCATAGCCTAGTTCGAGGCAGAGCTGGCCCAAAAATGGACTCCAAGGAGGGCACAAAGACGCACACCACATGTTCAATGAAAGGGCGTCGTGGCAGCCATGCACCGCAGTGCGCCCACCTCCATTGCCACATGCCGCCTTGCTTCCTGTGCCTGCAAAAGCGAATGCCCAAGCTGCCCTGGCATCACTCACTCACTCTCCGCTCCCTCTTGCGCTCGCCTAAGCTCTCGCTCGCGCTCTGGCTGCACCAGAGCGGAGCCACCATGGCCGCCGCCGCTGAGCTCCTAAGCCGAGCTCGCTGCCGCTACTGCAGGTCTTCTCCATCCCAACCAAGCGCGTCATCACCATCTCCAGCTCGAGCCACCACTCCTACGCCCCTTTCCTGGCCACCGTGGTCGCCGAAGTGCCCAGCCGCCGGTGGTGCTACAGGCATGGCCGCCGGCGCACTTGGCCGGGCCACCACGAGCCGCCTCGTGCCAAGACGAGCTGTCCCATGGATGCGTGCAAGGCTCCTGGTGCTCCGCCTCCACTCCCCTGCCGCCGACAAGCCTCCTTCGGCTAGCAACAGCAAGCCCGACATGCTTCTCTGCTCTAAATTCCGACCAGGGGCCTCGGGCTCAAATTTGAGAAAATGGAAGGACCTAACTGCATAGTCTGTGACTCGAATGAATAGTGCTATTAAGGACCTTTTTGCAGGAAATTTGCTAAATTTTTGGAAATTCATAGTAATTCATAGGAAATTCGTAAAATAGCAAATGGGGACTTTTTGGAATCCTTGTGAAATTGTCTATGCAGTAGATCTATAATATGGCATGTTTTAGTTTAAAGTTTCTGCTGTAAAAATAGATTTATGCAGGTTAGGGTTTGAATGCTAGTCTTACTTGTCTTTTTCATAACTGCAGTAGTAGTGCTCAATTAAATGTGAAATTTTTATGGCATGTTACTTATGTGATGATAAATGTCTTGTAAAAATTTCAGGATTTGGAGTTTAGGAGCTATAAAAATAACAAATGCTCTGTGTTGCCTTGCTCCTATTCTGAACAGACTTGAAAGATTGCATTATTCAGCTCAGTAAAATTTTGAATCATACTCTGATGACAATAAATGAATTGTAGTACTTTTCTTAATCTTTTCAAAAAGCTAAATATCATGATTTTTGGTTAAGTAGATCTTGAGTTATACTCGCTTGAATCTCTCTGGCTGTTTCTGCCCAAACCCAGAGAGGGTTTTCTTGTTCTTATTGTGGGGCCTTCTTAATAGTAGAATTAGTTGTAGGTGTTTACAACAAAGTTGTTTAGCATTTACTAAGCTTTCTAAAAAGTCTAGAACCACATTTATTGGACAGGTATAACTCCATTTGTAGCTGTTTGAAGTGGTATGTCAGTTTCTGTCTATGTTTTGGATAGAGATGCAATTATTGGATTGATTGACCTTGATAACTATAGAATCATCTTAATATGAGAATAATAAAGTTGTAGGTAACTTTATAAGATTTTCAAAAAGTTATGCTTCATGTTTGTTGGAGGTCTAGAACTCCAGTTATGCCATTTTGAAACTACTACTACTTTTCTGTTCTAGTTCGGTGCAGATCTAAAACATTGGCATGTTTCACCTAGTTAGCTTTGGAATAAGCTTTTGGTGATAATAACAAAGTTGTGGATAATTCATGTATCTAGCTGTTGTTAAAATTTGGTGGTATTTGACCTTGTGGTTTGTGAGTTATGCCTATTTAAAGTTGGGTTTCAGAAATGGCTGCTCTCTGTCAATTGTGGACCAGTTTCTATAAATGGGTATATTTGACTTAGCTAACTTGAGAATAATGCTAAGATGATTAAAGATGAATTGTAGAAAATTTCATAAGATTTCTAGAATGTCTTGCTGCATGGCTATTGGATTTGTATAACTCTAGTTATGATCCTAACATGAAGCTGTTGTTTCCAGTCCAGAAATGGACATATGCTAGTTGTGGTTATTTACTCCATGTATTGCTAAGTGTGGCTTATGCCCTTGTTGATGGTCAAGTTATGATACTTGTGTCCTTGTTAAACTTGTGTCATGCTTGATGTGCTTGCTCTGTATAGTTAGTTGTGTGATGTTAGTTAAAAAGCTATTGGTGTCTATGTCTTGCATAATCTTGTGTTTGTCTTGAATGCCTAGGTGATGCATCTTGTGTTACCATTCATCACATTCATACACATGCATCTTGCATCTCATTTAGGTATGCTAGATGAACCACGTGAAGGATGTGATGTGGAACCAAACTTGAAGATTTGGTTGGGTGGATCTATCCCGAAGATGGAAGGACTAAGCAAGTGCTAGGACCGGAGATGTCACCAAGACGGTGCAAGCTAACTGAACTGACTTGTGTCGGACTCCAGGCAAGCCCCTGAGCATTCTAAGTCTCCCAGTATTTTACAAAATATTACTCAAGTCCTTATGATTGATGCATTAGGTTATAAGAGTTGATTGGAACCACTTGATGCATATAAATTCCTTGTCCAGAAATGCTACCTTTAACTCTATGTAGGTCTAGGATTGAATATATGCTTAGCCATGCTTAGACCGATAGAAGTTGGGTGATTTCCTGTCACCTGCGAGATATAGGTGGATACCAAAGCACGGTTGGCTATATTTACTATCGTGAAAAAGATCCATGGGGTAAAAGAAAATCAAGGCCAGGCGGAGTCTATGTGTAGGTTGACTCATGTGATTCCGTCTGTGCCGATTAAGGACCATACCGTTGTTGGCACTTTTGACAAGATTGAACGCATGCCTATCACTTAGCTAGCCGGATAACTCGTTCTGACCATGAAGCCGAGTAGCTCAACTCAGGCCAGGCCCCATTCTGTTGTGTGCTCCTTGCAGGGAGCCAGACTGAGCCCAAGGGTAGGCTAGGCCTGAACGTCCTGGCATTTGGTGTCCCCGATTGTGCGGCGCGGTACGAACACACGAAATGTGGACCTGAGTTGTACCAAAGGTGACCTAAGGTGACCGTTGATCTGGTCTGCCCGGGTTTGTGTTAGGAATAAATTCCCAGCTGGTTGAAATCGATTCAAACCGCCGTCTCTCCCGAATAGTGAGAAACTTGGCTAGCCCCAATATCGTAGTAATTGTATTATGGAAGTTGATGGTTCAGATAAATATGGAATTACTACACCTGCTATGGTTACTATTGTATGCTCTAAAAAGATATACCACATGTTTGGCATAGGATAGTTGCTTATCTAGAGATGGATAGTTATAATTAACTTGAGGATAGAATTATAATTGTATAATTGAGTTAATCGCTTTTTATGCAAAATGTTGTCAAGATACCTCCACTTTATAAAGCCTTGCATACTCTTTGGAGTCAATTTTATTTCTGGTTTATGATGGGTAAGTCTAGCTGAGTAAATTTGAGTACCCAGGGTTTATCCCACCATGTTGCAGGTGAGGTTTTAGCCTGCTGAAGATGGTGGCTAACCACCGGTGGGCTCAGTGACTATGTTTTATCTCATCTATATGCTTTTATCTGAGGATGTCACTTATACTAGCAATGTATTTGAAACTTATATTAATGTAATCATTTGAAAGCTATGTTGTTTTCACTAATCGATTTTGAAATCCAAACTTGTCCTATTATTTATGAACCTATTTGTAATATTATTTTGGTTGCAACTCTACGTATGTGATTTGTATCTGCTTAATCACTCGATCTTGGTTGTGATGTTGATTTACCGAGGTCCTGCGTGACACTCGGCGGACTACCAGGTTTATATAAGTGAAAGTATGCGCGTGTCAACGTGTTAGCGGGGATAGCCGTACTTGATCTTGTATAAATTGGGCGGTTCTGTCACAGCTAGTATCAGAGCGAGATTAAGCATAATACTGTCATGTACATAGTTTTAAAAGCCAAGTTTTGGTTTTAAAAAGCCTATTTTAACTAAAACTTTAGCTACAGATAAATTTATCAAAACTTATTTACAAAAACTATGCTAGCGACATCCTCCTTTATGCCCAGTTAAGGACTATTAGGTGGCCATCTAAGTACTAACTTTGGGGGATGTACTTTATTGCAATTTTTACTTTCATCATCCATACGGCGTGCTATTGTATGGATGCCGTTCACTTGAATGGTAATGTATGGATCAATTGCCTCTACGCCCAGGTAAGTGTGAGTTGTGAGAGCATGACCATCCAACTATCGGTCTAGGGGAGAATTAGCTGTGGTTACTGGAATATTTACATGTTACATACATGTATATATGAAGGTACTTAATTGTGGGTATATCTGTCGGGTAGCTTTGGATACCGAAGTATATATATCTGGGGATGTATATATGGAGAGTATCTTAGTTTACTGCTTTCATTGTGTGCTTATTTATCTCTTGTGGGGATGGGCTGCAATGAATTTGCCTGTAGGTATGCTAACCACGAATGCATAGATTGAATGTGGCTGACGACTAGCTATATATCGAGAGAGTACGTGTTATGCCACCGACATAGAACGTGATTGCCGCCTTAGGCTAGCAATTTTGTGAGGATGAATAGGATGAGCATGCATCATGATTGTGCTTGTGCATGAATATGCTTCCCTCACCTTGTTCTAATACTAAGTAACTTGTGATCAATGTGATGCTACTATCTTCCTTGTGTGAAGCTAGACAAAGTGCCTTGTTCCATGCCGCTTGAATAGCTGTGCTTGAAGATAGTGTGTGATTAGCCTTGCCTTGTATGTTTGCTTCCAAAGGAAATAGATGACAAGTTAATGGTTAGCAAAAGGTTCACCCCTTTGAAAACTAAATTGCTAAATGTAAGTAAAACTTATTTTGTAGAGATATCCACCTACTTAGTAAAAAAAGGAATTAAAAGATAACAATACTTTACCACCATGTTTTGCATGATGTGTAGTAGTGTTGTTGTAGGTGACTACTTGTTAGGTGGAGCTTTGTGCTTAGTAACAGTCGCTTAAGCTAATTAGATTGAGTATTTCGAAATGCTTGCTTAAGACCAGGGTGTAGGTGCGGATGTTCGTTATCTAGGTAATGCCATAGCTATCACCCCTTTTGTCCTCGGTAAGCATATGAGTGTTGAAGAGAGCTATCCTAGAACTACGTCCAAGTTTTGGTAATCTCATGGTTATCATTTTCAATTAAGTTCTCTCTTAGGAGCCTAAGCCTGTACATGTGGTTGCTAGCCATTGAACGTTGTGCTACGAAGACCTTTATCCATGCCTTTGCTTGACCTTAGGCCCAAGTTTAGTTCCCTTGAACGCTTGCATGTGTCGTGGTTGTCCTGCTCCTGTGTGGGAGGACCTTGCTCAAAAATCCTTATCAGATCTCATTGCTCCTTCTTCTACGGATGATCTGGTGCAACGCTAATCGCTATCTACCCTGGCTTTGGAACCTTTTCCTTGCAGATCATGTCATTGTTTTATCAATTGAATCCCTAGTCAGTGTCTTGGCTCTATCCCTGGAATCTCGTTTATTTTGCCTCCAATCCTTTCATGTCTCTGGATGTTTATCGGTCTTAATCTCATGTTAATCTTTATCTGGTAATCACTTTAGTTGACACAAGGCGTATATGAAAATTCAGCATGAGTCCCTTGCTTAGTTGCCTTCAACAATTAGGCTATGTTCTTTTGCGCTGTGTTTTGATCGCCTCCTTGTTGGCTCCTAACCTTGTGACTACCTTTGTTTGCTATCCTTCCTTTGCATAGTGCTTGCTCCTATGCAACCCAATTTATGCCATGTGAGATTTCTTGTGGGTTGTATGTTCAGTAATGGTGCCACGATTAGCGATCTACGATGCCGCAACAAAACCGAGAGCCTCCTATGGGTGCACACACAAGGCTATGCTGCTCGGCACACGCTGGTATCAAGGTTTCTAGTCATGATCCATTATAGAACTACACCAATGTGTTATTTTCACATGAGCTCTTCCTTGGTTATCTCTCCTTATCATGTCAAGAGATCTATATGTCGAACTAGATGCAATATGACTCCCTTTTGAAGTCGTTCAATGGTTAGCCTTTGAAGAACAGGTCACTAACAGGAACATAAATAGACTGCAAGAGGTGGTAGACAAGTGACTCTACTTGACGGTCTTGTTAATGGCGTCTGTCATCTAGTGAGCAACTTATGTCATTTCTGTTGGATCAGAAAGGTGCACCACACTTAAGGTTGAGCAAGTTATCAGTCGGATGATAAATGGACCAGGATATTATGTGTTGTAATAGGTCACCTGGTACTTATGAGTTTCCTATCCAAGTTTTCAATCTTTAGGTGCATAAGGGTCATGTAGACAAACCGACCTTCTTTGGTGTGACCCCTTTCTGCTGACTTCAATGGACCATCTGTATGCTTCGACCACAATTTTTATTATCAAGAGTGAAGATTTGGAACCTTTTTAGTGTTGAGAGACAACTGATTAGTTACCAGTAGGAAAGTTAGTCTTCAGTTAGGTAATGACTATTTGGTAACTATGAAGACCAGATCTCACAGAATAATGTTGATCAAGGAAACAGCAAACCTGGCCCTGCAATGCAAGTGCTACTTCTTCTCCAAATGTGCTATCAAGTCAATTCCATCCTGGACAATCATGTATATAGTGCAAGATGTTGTATCAGCTAAGTGAAGAACTAGAGAAAGCATATCCCTAGTTTTGATTAGCGTCATTGTGCCCCTAGGTACCACAAATAGATTTGTTCAATGCTCTATTGGACGAAGTGCCAGAGAATATTCAGAAATGGTTCCTTATCTATATAGGGATGCCCTCCATGTGGAGTAATGCTTTGCGCCCTATGAAAATAGCCCACAAGTCCAATGTTTGTGCATCGTCAAGTTGGTG
The DNA here is from genome assembly GCF_019320115.1 of Miscanthus floridulus. Lineage (NCBI taxonomy): Eukaryota > Viridiplantae > Streptophyta > Magnoliopsida > Poales > Poaceae > Miscanthus > Miscanthus floridulus. The sequence goes on from NC_089585.1 coordinate 75,729,228, forward strand.
TCTAAATCAACAGTTGAGGTTGTTTCCTAAGAGGCATGTAAGGAAAATCCTAGCCTCCATCCTCAGTGAGAAAGCTACCACGGTTATAAAGAGAAGAACGAGAAATCTGTCTAGATTTTAGGGTACAAAACCAAACATCTTCAAGTCAACGATTAGTGGCTTAGACATGGTTGGAATGGCCTCAAACTTTGGTGACCTCATTCCTCACTTAGGACACGTCGATGCCTTAAGTTTGTTTGAGGATTGGTTGAGTGGAACATCGGATTTGAGAGATGTTTTGGTCAATTCGGTATGCTATAATTACAGAATAGAGCAGTTTTGGTAGCCACATTGTTTGGATAGCCAAACAGTGTCCGTTTGAGCTAAATTTTGGTGAGTAGTTAGGGGACTCATGGATCTATATTCCTACCAAAATTCATGCACAATGGAGCAGTAGTTTGTGAAATATGAATAGAAAATAGAAGTGTAAAGAATCTGTAATTTCTTTGTGACTGCGATCATTCTTCGCATTCGAAAGTTGTGTTTGCAATTGATGCCAAGGTATGCAATGCGGTCAATAATTGTTGCTAGATAATCCTTTAGATGCCCTAAAGAAGACTCCTTGTACCCCTTCGTACCTTGTTTTTTTTGGCCTCTTCTATCAACAATATTCGAGCAATCAAGGTGTTCTACTAGTCAATTGTACCCTTGCAAATCGGAAGCAATTTGAAAGGTGTCAAACAATAGATTTCAAATTGTGATTTGGAGATATTGACTGACATTAGAAATGAAGCCACAATGTCAAAAGTAGTTCCACAAAGATAGTTTTGATATAGTGCAAGTCAACTCAACTTACTGAGCAACTGCACCATGAAGGCAAATTGTGCTCAACCTCCTTAGTAGTGTACTATTTTTCCAGTTGGTGTATACTTGCAACTTTTGTTGACCTCCAGGCCTTGCTACCATCCTTCCTCAGCAAGGATTTTTAAGGCGGACTTGTCCTTGAGTACCTTCCATGTGTTTTACCCAAGAGGTTGCCTCAGATTCAACCCAGATAACTATTGCCGCTTGGATACAAGGATTACCTTAGATAATGATCGTCAAAAATGCTGAGTCAACTGAGTCAGCTATCACATTCACCGCTCACTCAACGAACTTAGATAATATAGTGTTATCATTAGAGAAAGAGAACTGCACACATGGAACATTATGTAGTTTCCATCGCTGGGAATCTGAGCGATTGAATAGTCACGACCAACACCAACATTGTCTGTTGGTTACTCGGTTTCTCACAACCTTAGAGGATGCTTACCCCATCTATAATCTCATTCCTTATGAAAGGTTGTACTCAAGCTACTTTGGTAGAGAACTGCTTTTTGAACTTTGTGAATGAACATGGAACCATTGTAATGTGTAGCTTTTAGAAGCTTGTAGTCTAGTGCAAAGTTCACATGGTCCATGCTATATTCATTATGGAAATAGAGATTGTGGGTAATTGGTTTATGCTCCGTAGTACTCTCCGTATCCCGAGAATGAAGTATTGTGCTGTCTTTGATTCCTCCCAAAGTAACAATACTTCATGAAGGCCAATGAAGGAAATTCTTCAGACAAAACTTACTATAAAGGACAAGTATCAAAAAGTGTCTTGACCAAATTAGCCTCTCTGATACTCTGAAGTTAAGTAGCATAATGCTATCACTGATATTGGAAAATGGATGACACGCTTCTCTTCCCTTAAATGGCTTTCGCACCGAATCTCGGGGCGAGATTCCTGTAAGGGGGGAGGGCTGTAACACCCCAGGTGTTTATCACCAATTAAGCAATGGGTTTAAGCTCAACCATGGCATGTTAAGTGGTGATGGAGATGTTAGGTCAAACATATGAAAATGAGCCACCACTTAAACTTGGACCATGCACTATTGCTTACATGCTGCCTTTCTAAAAAGTATGCTTGAGTAATGTTAGATGTACTTGTTTTACGTGTCTCACATCAATATCCATCTATATTGATCCATGGAAAAGTTTCATGAAGTTTGGAATCAAGAAGTCACATGAAATAACAAGTTGTGTCCTTGCTTGAATTGTTTTATAAAGTGAATGGAATTCTAGATCATCAACCAAACCTTGTAACCTTGCCCAAATGACTCTAATTGAACTCTACAACAGAAGTCATGAAGGGTTTGTGTTGAGCGAAGGACAAGAAAATACCTCAATCGGTCTAAAACTTGGATTTAAGCTTTACCATGATGCTACTTTGACCGGTGTTGACCAATCACTTATATTGCTTGCATGGAGTTGCACCTTAAATCAAAGTTGAAGTTTGAGTGGAGTAGAACAAACTTTGTTTTTGTACCAAGAGTCAGATCAACTTGGAACTAAGTCAAATCGAGGCTCAAACTTTGAATCGGCAGCTGTTTTTGGTACTTAGAATTTTTCTAAGTCTCGAATTCATCGTCGTCGACATTGGCATCTCGCGTTCTTGTGATTTTGTTAAGCAATGTGATGGGGTCTCAAAATAAAAGTTGGAGCTAAGTTTATGGAGAAGAGCATGTATAAATATGGCACTCAGTTGACTTCATTGTGACCATCAATTTTTGGAGTTTGTTAATTGTCGTTAATGCATTGACAATGCCATCTTGGAGTGTCATTAATCGCTAATATACTGCCCCAATGGCTGTGAACCCTTAATGAAGTTTGTAGAGCATCAGAAGTGGAATGATTTTGCTTCAAGGTCCATAGCCCAGTTCGGGGCAGAGCTAGCCCAAAAACGGACTCCAAGGAGGGCACAGTGACGCACACCACATGTTCGACGAAAGGGCGTTGTGGTAGCCATGCACCGCAGTGCGCCCACCTCCATTGCCACGCGCCGCCCTGCTTCCTGCGCCTCCAAAAGCGAACGCCCAAGCTACCCCAGCATCACTCACTCACTCTCCGCTCCCTCTTGCGCTCACCTAGGCTCTCGCTCGCGCTATGGCCGCACCAGAGCGGAGCCACCATGGCCGCCACCGCTGAGCTCCCGAGCTGAGCTCGCTGCCGCTGCTGCGAGCCTTCTTCGTCCCATCCAAGTGCATCATCACCATCTCCAGCTCGAGCCGCCACTCCTGCGCCCCTTTCCTGGCCACCGTGGTCACCGGAGTGCCCAGCCACCGGTGGTGCCGTGGGCATGGCCGTCGGCGCATGTGGCCGGGCCACCACGAGCTGCCTCGTGCCAAGACGAGCTGTCCCATGGATGCCCGTGAGGCTCCTGGTGCTCTGCCTCCACTCCCCCGCCACCGATGAGCCTCCTTCGGCCGGCAACAGCAAGCCCGACATGCTTCTCTGCTCTAAATTCCGACCAGGGGCCTCGGGCTCCAATTTGAGAAAATGGAAGGACCTAACTGCATAGTCTGTGACTCAAATGAATAGTGCTATTAAGGACCTTTTTGCAGGAAATTTGCTAATTTTTGGAAATTCATAGTAACTCATAGGGAATTCGTAAAATAGCAATTGAGGACTTTTTGGAATCCTTGTGAAATTGTCTATGCAGTAGATCTATAATATGGCATGTTTTAGTTTAAAGTTTCTGCTATAAAAATAGATTTATGCAGGTTAGGGTTTGAATGCTAGTCTTACTTGTCTTTTTCATAACTGCAGTAGTAGTGCTCAATTAAATGTGAAATGTTTATGGCATGTTACTTATGTGATGATAAATGTCTTGCAAAAATTTCAGGATTTTAGGATTTGGAGTTTAGGAGCTATAAAAATAACAAATGCTCTGTGTTGCCTTGCTCCTATTCTGAACAGACTTGAAAGATTGCATTATTCAGCTCAGTTAAATTTTGAATCATACTATGATGACAATAAATGAATTGTAGTACTTTTCTTAATCTTTTCAAAAAGCTAAATATCATGATTTTTGGTTAAGTAGATCTTGAGTTATACTCGCTTGAATCTCTCTGGTTGTTTCTGCCCAAACCCAGAGAGTGTTTCCTTGTTCTTATTGTGGGGCCTTCTTAATAGTAGAATTAGCTATATGTGTTTACAACAAAGTTGTTTAGAATTTACTAAGCTTTCTAAAAAGTCTAGAACCACATTTATTGGATAGGTATAACTCCATTTGTAGCTGTTTGAAGTGGTATGTCAGTTTTTGTCTATGTTTTGGACAGAGATACAATTATTGGATTGATTGACCTTGCTAACTGTAGAATCATCTTAATATGAGAATAATAAAGTTGTAGGTAACTTTATAAGCTTTTCAAAAAGTTATGCTTCATGTTTGTTGGAGGTCTAGAACTCCAGTTATGCCATTTTGAAACTACTACTACTTTTCTATCCTAGTTCGGCACAGATCTGAAACATTGGCATGTTTGACCTAGTTAGCTTTGGAATAAGCTTTTGGTGATAATAAAAAAGTTGTGGATAATTCATGTATCTAGCTTCTGTTAAAATTTGGTGGTATTTGGCCTTGTGGTTTGTGAGTTATGCCTGTTTAAAGTTGGGTTTCAGAAATGGCTGCTCTCTGTCAATTGTGGACCAGTTTCTGTAAATGGGTATATTTGACTTAGCTAACCTGAGAATCATGCTAAGATGATTAAAGATGAATTGGAGAAAATTTCATAAGATTTCCATAATGTCTTGTTGCATGGCTATTGGATTTGTATAACTCTAGTTATGATCCTAACATGAAGCTGTTGTTTCCAGTCCAGAAATAGACATATGCTAGTTGTGGTTATTTACTCCATGTGTTGCTAAGTGTGGCTTATGCCCTTGTTGATGGTCAAGTTATGATACTTGTGTCCTTGTTAAACTTGTGTCATGCTTGATGTGCTTGCTCTGTATAGTTAGTTGTGTGATGTTAGTTAAATAGCTATTGGTGTCTATGTCTTGCATAATCTTGTGTTTGTCTTGAATGCCTAGGTGATGCGTCTTGTGTTACCATTCTTCACATTCATACACATGCATCTTGCATCTCATTTAGGTAGACTAGATAAACCATGTGAAGGATGTGATGTGGAACCGAACTCGAAGATTTGGTTGGGTGGATCTATCCCGAAGATGGAAGGACTAAGCAAGTGCTAGGACCGGAGATGTCACCAAGACGATGCAAGCAAACTGAACTGACTTGTGTCGGACTCCAAGGCAAGCCCTAGAGCATTCTAAGTCTCCCAGTATTTTACAAAATATTACTTAAGTCCTTATGATTAATGCATTAGGTTATAAGAGTTGATTGGAACCACTTGATGCATATAAATTTCTTGTCCAGAAATGCTACCTTTAACCCTATGTAGGTCCAGGATCGAATATATGCTTAGCCATGCTTAGACCGGTAGAAGTCGGGTGATTTTCTATCACCTGCGAGATATAGGTGGATACCGAAGCATGGTTGGCTATATTTGCTATCGTGGAATAGAACCATGGGGTAAAAGAAAATCAAGGCCGGGCGGAGTCTATGTGTACGTTGACTCATGTGATTCCGTCTGTGCCGATTAAGGACCGTACTATTGTTGGCACTTCTGACAAGATTGAATGAATGCCTATCACTTAGCTGGCCGGATAACTCATTCTGACCGCGAAGTCGAGTAGCTCAACTCAGGCCAGGCCCTGTTCTGTTGTGCGCTCCTTGCAGGGAGCCAGACTGAGCCCAAGGGCAGGCTAGGCCTGAACATCCTGGCATTTGGTGTCCCCGATTGTGCGGCACGGTATGAACCCGCAAAATGTGGACCTGAGTTGTACCAAAGGTGACCTAAGGTGACCGTTGATCTGGTCTGCCTGGGTTTGTGTTAGGAATAAATTTCCAGCTGGTTGAAATCGATTCGAATCGTCGTCTCTCCCGGATAGTGAGGAAACTTGGCTAGCCCCAACATCGTAGTAATTGTATTATAGAAGTTGATGGTTTGGATAAATATGGAATTACTACACCTGCTATGGTTACTATTGTATGCTCTAAAAAGATATACCACATGTTTGGCACATGATAGTTGCTAATCTAGAGATGGATAGTTATAATTAACTTGAGGACAGAATTATAATTGTATAATTGAGGTAATCACTTTTTATGTAAAATGTTGTCAAGATACCTCCACTTTATAAAGCCTTGCATACTCCTTGGAGTCAATTTTATTTCTGGTTTATGACTGGGTAAGTCTAGCTGAGTACATTCGAGTACTCAGGGTTTATCCCACCATGTTGCAGGTGAGGTTTCGGCCTACTGAAGATGATGGCTAACCGCCGGTGGGCTCGGTGACTCTATGTTTTATCTCATCTATATGCTTTTATCTGAGGATGTCACTTATACTAGCAATGTATTTGAAACTTATATTAATGTAATCATTTGAAAGCTATGTTGTTTTCACTAATCGATTTTGAAACCCAAACTTGTCCTATTATTTATGAACCTATTTGTAATATTATTTTCCAGCTGCAACTCTGCATATGTGATTTGTATCTGCTTAATCACATGATCTTGGTTGTGATGTTGATTTACCGAGGTCCTACGTGACACTCGGCGGACTATCGAGTTTATATAAGTGAAAGTATGCGCAGTGTCAACGTGTTAGCAGGGGATAGCCATACTTGATCTTGTATAAATTGGGTGGTTCTATCACATCTACCAGCATGCCCAGTACGTATACTAATACGTGTCTGGATTACCAAACCGAGGCACAAAGCAACCCTTACGCGGTTGCCAATAGTGAATTGAATGCAGGAAGAAAGCCTCTGTAGTTATTTCACTCCGAAAATGCTAGTCACAACAGTCGATGAGCAGACTGAAAGAGTGAAGATGAGTTGCTTTCGTAAGCAATTTCTCTTGGTTGGTTTTACAGATGCATGCAACATCTAGCTAGAGATGGCTACAATTTTTATTATCTGACGAGATCAAATGGATAGCGGCGGACTTTCTAGCATGTGCATTAAAAATGCAATAGTTATGCCTCCTCTGTTGGGCATTAGATCGAGGTGGCACTTGTTTAGATGAACTCCTCACTGCATGGTTCTTGCAAGTTCAACAAATTTTATTGAAGACATGAGTTGGGTTCACCACAAATGAAAGCCACTCATGACTACTACCACTACTGATACGTGTTTGGTTCACCAAACTAAGGCACAAAGCTACCCTTGTGCGGTTGGCAAGACTATGATGTGTCTGGCCCTGGTCAGATGGATGATGTTTGGACCATCAAGTGTGCACAAAGATAATGGTAAACGTTACTTTGTGAACCAAAATATTTGCACAAATGCACACATTACATGCATAATAAGAGGATATCAGTACTACTAGATAGAAAGACAACATAATGGCAAAATAAACTTCATATATATGTGGAGTACAACTACGATCTACCATCTACCAAAAAGAGGAGAGTAGTGCCATCCCACTACTCAAAGGCATCCAACTATTACCTATACAATATGAGTTCTAACTACTGATGATTAACATGACTTCATTCTAATTCTAATGGCACAAGGCAACATACTAGACCTCTTCAGCCATGGCAAACTGGTGTGGCCAAACGATCCCTTCAGTCCATCCAGCACTGGTTCCTCGCCTAGGGCGTGATGGTGGGCAATGTTCTTGTCCTTGGTGTAGTATCTATCTCAGAGGCCGCATGCCTTTGCCAGGACATGCGACCTGGCACCAGCCTCGTTCTAACCACAGGGCATACGGTTGAGGTAGACAGGGCACACTAGACCACCAAATAGGATGGATGGATGAATAGATTCAGACCCACGAGGATAGGCATTGGGTAGCCGTGTGGATGATCATCATTGGAGTCCATTGTGATGTAGCCTAGAGAGCCATCGGACTCAGGCTTAGCCTCGATAGATGGTGTGGGGCAATGATGGTGGAGGAGACCAGCTCTCGATGGGAGTAGATCTGACAGCGGTGAGCGTACCCCGTGATGGCGAGTGGGACCACACTGGGGCTGGCGATGGTGAGCAAACCACCAGTGCCAATGGCGTTAGCGTCATCATTGAGAGTGACAAGGAGAGTAATGGTAGCCTAGGAGATGCTGTGTAAGAGCACGACGAGAACACCAATCTCCCATGACTGGACATCGGTGCCGCCTCCACTAACAACAACCCAGGGTACGCCATCAGCCCTGACTCTGCTGAACCACTGGAGAAAGCAAGGACTATAGCTAGTCCACCCTTCCTCGATGCAGACCTGTAGCGATTCATGGGGATGGCCTTCATGGCAACCGATGGGGAGGCAGAGGTGGGGACTTTGCAAGGCAAGGCGAGGGCTTTTGTGCAATGCAAGGTGGAATGAAACAATTAGAGCGATGCCAGGCTTTATGTATACACAGGGACAGTAGGGCTTCTAAGGCAAGATAAAGATTTACTTTTTCCAAACTGCTGCGTGTCACCTCAGGTGCTCGTTGCACTACCTTAGGAATTGCAACTGTATTACTGCTGGGGAAGGTGTGTGCGACTAGAGATGCAGGAGTAATGGCGTTCCCAACCATCCTCTGCAAAAAATAGAGCACATCTCGTCCATTTATGCCGATGAGACGGCACGACGATATCAAATGTATGGCCGACAAACTTTCTATCTAGGCGAGACTTATTCAGATGAACTCCTCTCGACATGGTTGTTGCAAGTTCAACAAATTTTATCTTTTTTTTGAAATGAAGTTCAATAAATTTTATCAGATACATGCAAACAAGACGAGTTGGGATCACCATAGGTCCATAGATCAAAAGCTACTCATACTACTGATACTACAAACAAATGCATACAAATTGCTACGACACTCAAAACTATGGACGAACATGTTTTCTATCCGACACGTTCAAATATATGGTGGAAGGACTTTCTTAGTGCACGCAGTAGAATTTCAACTCCTATGGCTACTCTATTCTGCATTGAGTCTAGGCTTGCTCCTCTCAAACAAACCTTGCACGGTTGCCAAGATTGAGATATGTTCGGTCCATTTAGATTTACTATGCTTAGAACATCATGTGCGCATGACAATAATTGTATACGATACTTTGTGAAGCAAAATGTTTGCACAAATGCACACATTACATGCATAATAAGAGGATATCAGTGCTACTAGATAGAAAGATAACGGCAAACCAGACTTCATATATATATGTGGATTACTGAAATGATATGAGTACAAACAACATAACCATGCCTTCATCTGCCATAATAATAAGAGGAGAGCAGTGCCATCCCACTACTCAAAGTCATCCAATTACTACCTAGACATACTATTCTAACTATAGATGATTAACATGAATTCATACTAATTCTAACGACACCTGGTAGCAAACTAGTCCTAACTACATATATTGACATGACTTGATACTACTAACGAGGAGTGCCATCCCACACCTCTACGCAAGTCATGCAACAAGGGCACCAACATGTGTGAATAAAATCCAACACCTACAAGGTAAACCAGCCTTGGTTGAAGCCAACAAACCTCTCTACCTCGATGAACAGGTGTGGCTGGACGATCCCTTCAGGGCACCTAGCCCTGGTTCCTCGCCAGGGTGCGATGGCAGGCAACATTCTTATTGTTGGTGCAGGTGTCGTCTAGGGGGGCATGTGCCCTTGCCAGCACATGCGCCCTAATGTTAGCCTTGATCCAACCACGGGCCATACAGTTGGGGTAGATGGGGCACACCATACCACCATATAGGCTAACGCACAAGAACAAATTTGGGCCTGGGGGGAAAAGGCGCTGCGTAGTGGTGCAGACGATCATTCTCTGAGTCCATTGTGACATAGCCTAGAGAGCCATCGGACTCAGCCTTGGCCTTGACCAAGATGTCAGCAACGGCCTTGGCCTTGGCCTCATCATTGGCCTTGGTGGATGGTTAGGGGGACCACAACAATGCAAGTGATCCACCCACATGGGGAAAGGATCCAACGATGGCTAGCGGGACCGTATCGGGGCCGGCGGTGGCGAGCGAATCACCGGTGCTGATGGTGTCAGTGTCATCACTGAGGTCGATGGGAAGAGCAGTAGCCTAGGACATGGCGTGAGTCTTGGTGATGGGAATGCTGATCTAAGGGGACTGGATGTCGCCGCCGCCTCCACCAACACCAACCCGGGGTGTGCCATTGGCCCCGCCTCTACCGAACCATTGGAGGAGGTAGGGACTACAGCCAGGCCATAGATGGCCTTCATGGCAACCAATGGGGTGGTGGAGGTGGGTGACAAGGAGAGAGCTTTTGCATAATGGAAGGTGGAATGGGAAATGATTGGAATTGGAGCGAGGCTAGACTTTATGTATACACAAGGACGTTGGCTTCTAAGGCAGGATACTCCACAAAGATTTATTTATACATAGGGATGCTAGGGCTTCTAAGGCAAGATACTCTATGAAGATTTATCTTTCCTAGAGGTGAGTGCCATCGTGCTTCCCTTCGGAATCGACAACCTGTATTACACCGGCAGCTGTAAAAACATAGAGCACGTCTCCTCCATTTACGCCGATGAGACAGCGTGAGTCTCGGCATGAGTCTGGCTTTTAATTTAGGAGTAATTCCTAAAAAGAATGTAACATTTTTCATAATGTATGACATGGGGCCAGGGAGTACATTTGCACAAATGCGAACAACACATTAGACTATTCGAAGCAGTTCAAATATACGGCGAGAGGACTTTCTTGCGTGTGCAGTAGAATTTCAACACCTATGGCTACTCTGTTCTACATTTAGGCTAGGCTTGCTCCTCTTAAAGAAACCTTGCATGGTTGCCGAGTGTGAAGTGAATGTAGGAGGAAAGCTAGACAGGAGTGAATCAGAGAAAATTTAAGAGATTTTGACCACCATGATACGGTTGAGACTTGAAAGCCTGATGTGGTTGTGATAGGTCTTTTCACTCCTATCCAAGAAGTCACAATAGTCAAGGGGCAAACTGAAGAGTGAGACTTGTTTAGATGAACTCTACACATTTAAATAAGACGAGTTGGGTTCACAATAGATCAAAGCTACTCATTTATTTTGAGCATGATCAATGTTGGTATTTCTTAACGTCTATAGAAGTTAATCCAAAGCGTACAGAATTACCGTTGTAGCTTTCACCCAGAAGTATTGAGGGTATCGTATTTCCACAGGGAACAGAGGTATTTCTTCTAACTAATTCGTCCAAGGACAACACAAGGGGTAAAGTTGGAAAAGGTAGAGACGGATTCCTATGGCTTTTGGGTCTATGAGAAGACTAAACTCTTCTTCTACTTGCTTACTTTCGGGCACCAGCTTACAACTAGTCTGCCAAGCGATACCGGCCTATGGCTCTACATCATACCCAAACATGGGGTATTACAAGGGACGGACATGGTTGTCACCACCTATCGCCTACCCCTCAACCAGAGGGCATGATCCAAACAAAGGTAGCCTCTAGCCTAGACACCACGTCTACACTATCAACTATGACTCTAGCATTAGCTAGGAACATCCGTCTTTATCAGGAGTCCTCTACTAGAGCATCCACCATGGGACGGATGACTAACCCACAAACAAGTAAAAGTATAGCTTAACTACTCAAAGACTTTGAATCATAAGAATCACGAACACTTACTAAATACCCATGGAGGTACAAAGCCGACATTCATCAGAGGTACAAGCGGGGGAAGGTTACCGACAAGCCTAGCACTTCCTCCCCAAACTCTTCCCTCACATCTCTCCTAATTTCTCTTCTAGACTAGCTAGGGCATAAGCCCTATTGAGTAGTGTTGCTCTTGCTTTGGTGCTCTTCCTCTCTTGTGTGTTGTTGGAATGATGGAGGAGAGGTCCTCCTTTTATAGGTGGAGAGGGAGGGTGTATTCCTTAGAATATTCCTTGGATCCCTTCAAATGGAAGGTGCAAACTGCCCTTAGCATTGAATTTGTCACCTTCCCCACCTAGACCTGACCTTAGAGAGGTGGTATGAATCAACCCATGAAGTTTGGGCCCAAATAGGACCACTAGGGGTGCGACCGCACTCCCACTAGGGCCTTTGGGCCCCATCTTTGGTGGGTCGACTCCTTTGGGCCTCTTGAGTGGGTCCATGTGGGTGACCGACAAAGATGAAGCGATTTGCTTTGGGTTTAGCCTTATTCTCCTCTCGTTTGGGCCCTGTTTTGCCTAGTTATGGGCCTCTCTCCTTTGGGCTTGTGTAGAATGGTATTTGTGCTTTGTTCTCTTGCACATTTTAGCCCTTTTATGTGTATTCCCACAAATGCCCTCCTACAAATGAAAACACCAAAACTCATGGAATTCATTAGTTATAAACCCTATTTCTAAGTTTGGTGTTCTTTTGAGCAGGTTTTATATAAATGTTGGTGGTAAAAGTATGAGTTATGGACTGCCAACTCATGACAGGGGGTGGTTGCTCCATGGAGCGAACTTGGAACTATCCACCGACCCATGCAAGGATGTAAGGGGCCCGCTCGATCCTTTTGCTGGAATAGACTAGATTAGGAGCTCCATTGGATCGTGTGGTTCGACCCACGCATCACAACACACTGCTCACATGCTGAAGGAACTCTAGAAGACTGAAATGGGTGGTTCTAAGGTTGGAGTAGAGAAGAGGAATGTGGAGACTGCCATCCATGAAGACGACCGTTTCTTAAGCTCAATGAGATGGCGATGGGTCCCAGTCCTGCACGCTCGCTTTGACTACTGCCTACTGCTACTTCTAGCTGGTGGCATAGATTGATGGGTCAAACTACCTAGATAGAGATGGTTGCTGGTGGTGGCGGCGGTTGTAGTCGAGCCAGACTAGGGATGAACAGTGAGTTGCCAGCGGTGGCGGCCTAGATCGAGTCAGGGCAGCGACTTGTGCCGCTCATCCACCACACGGATGAGAGGCAGGGCGGATCGAACCAATTCGACCCTAAGGTTCTAGCTGTTCTGATCCACTAACCTATGCGCCTCGATGGATCAAAAGAGGGGCCTATTAGGGTCGTTTTTGGGCTAGTTCTCCAAATCGGTGGGCCAAACCGCACCACCCCCATTTTTACCACCAACAAACTCCCCCACACTTAGCCCTTTGCTCATCCTCGAGTAAAGTTAAGGACTAAGATGGGTCATCTCCTTGATATGACATCTGCATACAAGTTATTCCAAGCTTCACCTACACTTGTGAACTTTCGAGTGTCTACCACATTGTCTTGGGTAATTGAATAATGGAACAGCATGGATTCAAATCCCCTTGCATCAATCAGTTTAGAAACTTGAGTTTTTATGTGAATTTGAAAAATGTAAACATAGCTTAGCTCCTCAAATGATTCTCTTGGATCGCTCATATATGTGTTTGGTTCCTCACCAAGGCATATCATAGCGTTGCCTTCTTTCTTTCCTACTTCTAAAAAGCTTATATGGATCTTTGGGTAGGGAAAGATATGAAGGCATACTTACTCTATATTTTTGTTAAGTCAAATCTCGGATCCAAGGAGAAAAGATGCCATACCCTTAGATCAAGAAGTGCAAGTGTGTGGATAAAATAATTCTAAATCTATACTATACTCCTTTTGTAGATATGATCTCTCTAGCTTTTTATTTTGAGACATGGCTAGCATTTTCATTTTTTTCTTTTTATGAGCCTTTATGTGCTCATGTTTTTTTTCAAAACCTTGGGACCTTCATGTATCCCCTCTTTTCTTTTTTGGACCTTTATGTGTCCAATATTTGTTTCTTTTTCATACTTTTGCATAGCCCATGCCTCTTAAACCATATATTGAGAGAGATCACTATTTTGTAGAAAATGAAGTATTTTCCTAACAAATATTTTTTTCTACTCCAGTGTAGGAGTAGAGTTTTGGGTGGATGGAGGCATGTTTTAGCAATTCCCAGTGTAGGAATAGCTTTAATATATGTGGCATGTACGTGATCTTGATCTTGGGGGCATGATAACTTTCTCAACAAGGGTCAACAAGACTTGACAAAACTCAATACAGGAATAAGTAGCATAATTTTTGAGGTTTTAAGTTCTATTCACTAGATATGGCTTTGGTAGGAATTTGAACATCTTTGAGGAGCATGCTATTTAAATTTTGCTTTTGTAAAATAAATCCCAAGTTCTTCACATGAGAGAGCAAGGTCCATTTTCATCCTACTATATCACATATTCCAATTACTTTAGATAATATGGGGTCCCTATGATGAGTTGTCCACAAGTTTAGGAATATTAGCGAGGAATAAAGAGTATACAAATTTAATCAAATGATAGCATGGAGATGAAGCGGTATTGTTTTAAATTTGTCTATTTTTAAATTTTAAAAGTCATGAGAGTTGAGGGTAGAGTTGCACAAACCACCATTGAAGAGAAGGAGTTGAGTCAGAGGTGGTTTGGCTAAACAAAAAGTTCAGCCAATCCTCTCTTGAGCTATTTGTCTTGTCTTTCTGCATGTTGGCTCAATCGATGTTGGTGCAATGTGTTGGCAAGAGATCTCGAATGTGTGTTCATCATGCTTGAGAGATTTCCCCCACACTTATTATTATACCTGCTTTTATTTAACAAAGAAAAACAAAAGAAATAGACAAGCAAGGGCTCTACCGGCTTGAACACCGAGGAGCCTAAAACTTATTTATTATTATTGCTCTTTTTTTGTTATTTATTCTATTATTATTATTATTATAAATTTTTATTTTATTTTATTTGTTCACCCAACTTCTATCATTTAGCATAATCAAGGCTAAGGTAAAGTTTGCAAAAATAAACATAGCCTTGATTTATTTCCATAGTAAATTACTTCTATTGTTTATGATAGTAATACTCACAGTTCATTAATCAAATTTAAACACCATGTCTAAGTTTGATTAAAGAAGACAATTTTAACCTAAGCTTTGTGCTTAATTTAAAATGCCTATGGATGTACCTCTTGTGAATACATCTAAACTAGAGCATTATGACATAAACAAAAGAAGCATGGACTTTATGAGCAAGTTATTTTCTCATGGAGATGAAAATGGGTTGGTGAACATTTTATTTACCTTTGCATACCTGAGTTTTACTTACCGATAGCATGTGGATGGAGCTTCGAAGTTGTTGAAGCGGTTGCTTGGTTGCACATGGTCCAACTTAGGCGATCAACATGGCTTAAGCCATACACACAGATGGTGTGTATAGATCATAAGCCTTGATGATATCAAAGGTCTAGAAGAGGAGAATTCTCCTTCTCTCTTCTTTTATTTCTCTCTCTTTTGTTTTCTATATATTAATATTTTTTTATCAAATATATATATATATATTCTTTCTCTTTTTTTCTAACTCTCTTCTTTTTTATTTATCTCCTCTTTTTTTAGCAAGATAGAGCTATCATCATTTTTTTCTTTTTAACCAAGATGGCCTTTGTGTATGGAACTTGTGGTGAGATTTTCACCATCCTCCCCCACACTTAGACTTTTGTGTAAAAGTCAAGTGTCTCCTCTTGAGTGTGTTCCATTACCAAAGAGCATTGAGATGTATGGTTGATGCAGCTTCCATGTTCTCTAGCATTGTATATACCCTTGTTCTTCTTAATCTTAACCTGAAATTGTTAATGACCAAGAATACCCTGAAGGTGCATACTAACATGATAACATGTTTCTTGCTTTTACTAAAAGGAAAGGTTTTTTTATGATAATCCAGGGTATCTCCCGGTAGTGCTTGATTTATGGTCTTAAGCTTGACCATGGGAACTTCATCTTGCAGCTATCAATGGTGGTGTAGTTCCCAACTTCACCACCGAGCATAAAGCATTATCGCTCAAGCTGCAAGGTTAGTACCATAATGCATTTGCAGGATCTGCAAAATTTGTGATAAACGAAGACATCTACCACCATCCTCCTAAAAAGTTTGGAAATGAGGAGTGATGGGTGGTTGTTTTCCTCGTAGAAGCAAGTGGTACAAAGCAACATGTCCATGGCACATAAGTTTTCTTTCTTGAAGGATACAACATTGTATGATCACCGTTGAATCTCGACCATTGAGAACAACATTTGGATGTCTAGAGGGACATGGCTTGGGTTCGATTGAGGGTGATGATGATCATTCAGTTTCATAAGCAAGCTTAGGTGAAACGAATGAGGATACAAACTTCACCTCCTCAAACTGGTCATGATTGGAATACTGCTTTGCCATTGGATTTTCTAGGCAAGAGATAGGTGTGGCGAAAGCAGTTTCTTCCAACTTTTTGTTAAGGTTCCCATGGGAAGGTTTTTCTTGGATAAGATTTTCCAAAGGGTAGCCTATGAGAACATCAAACTCAAGGATGGCATAGATATGGAAGTCTATGAAAACCTCAATTTTGTCAATTATGATTGGCACGGCACTAGCGATCCCACAACACTTGAAAAATAGTCCCAAAAGACTTTTGAAGTGTTTATTGGTCGGGACTAGCGGCATGTTACCCAAAAGGTTTTTTGCTAGGAATTCTGACATGATACTAGTCCCGACTGTAGGGTTGTGTAGGGCTTCTATGTTTGTTTCCCTTAACAAGCAAGGTATGGTCGTGGAAGGTGAAAGAATCTAAATTGCTTCAGAAGAACGTTTCACTTCCATTAACCATTCCTTTGATGGTTCCACTTTAGGGGAAACTTCCTTTGAGTGCTTTTCATGCCATGATATCTTCAAGGTATTGCCATAATCCTCAAATTTGATAGGAAACTCTAAAGGATGAAGTACTCTTTCCTTCGACGTTCGTGGTTTAGGTGAGGGCTCATGAGTCGAACCTATAGATGGTATGTGTTTGGCTTCGACTGATGAGGACTCCTCAACACTCAACATGACTTTCGCCTAGAGGGATTTAGTTCTTATGATAGAAGAAGTGTGTCTGTCTATGAAGTTTTCAAGGAATTCTACTTGTTCCATCATAGGTTTGTGTGTGAAATGACCTCTGCAGTCACGTCTAGGCATAGGCCAGCATCTATGTTGAGACCTGAACAAAAGAGATGCAAAATCACGCCATCGGGTAAAGACAAATCTAGGCCGATTTGTATTAACATTGAAAACCAAGCCTAGGCTACACCTATAGACTCCTTCTCACGTTGCTCAAAGTCGAGGATTGCCCTTGGTATAGAGCCAATACAGGGCATGGGGAAAATGCAAGACAAAACTTGTCTTTAAGTTCATCCTAGTCCCCATTCGTACTTTCTACAACAAACATGTACTATTGCTTCACCTTTCCCATGAGGGAGAAGGGAAACAATTTCCACCTTAGTGTTTCTTGTGTCATGCTTGAGATGCTCAGGCATGAACATGTAACACCCTAGGTGTTTTAGCTTCCACATTTGCACTTGCATTTCATGAACATGAGCATCACTCATTCATTCATAAGCTTATATCACATGAAACATGATTTCGAAACATTACAACATGTTGCATATTTCATGTGTGTTGTTTCTTTTATGAAATGATTAGTGTGCAACACTTAAGTGCAACATGTGCAACTCACTTTAGTGAAACATGGTTAGTTAGTACCATGCAACAAGATCATGAAACATGTGAAACATGACTATGAAACAATTGTAACATTTCATGTGTTTTTCATTGTTTCAGTACATAGGATGCTTGATTCTTGTGTGACCAAGGTGTGGTGTGGCTAATAATCCTCTTGAACAACTTAGTGACACCTAGAATGTCATTTGGAACATTGTTCATATTGATCATGTTGCCTAAATATGATTTCAAATAGGGGTTTGACTTGTTTTGACCCCTAAACCCTTGTGTTTGACTATTTAAAAAGTGTAGCTTACAATGTTTGCATGTCTGAGCAACCTAAAACAAAGTTGTAGCAAATTTTATAAGGAACAAACTTTGTTTAGAAGCCAAGTCATGAAAATGTGCACAACATGCTAAAAAATGGCCCACAAGTCAAAATTGAAAGCTGATTCAACACTTGGAAATATTCCTAAGTGTTAGTTGCAGTTTCAGTTTCATGAACTCGATTTTGGCTTGATATAACTTGTGATCCATCGTGAATTAGCTGATGATGTCTAAAGCATTGTTGTAGCCCTATTATAGCTCTACAACTTTCATGTACATTGCTTCCACTAATTCTTCACGGTTTAGGAAATGTGTAGCGTTGAAAAGTGCCTGTTAGTCGGTTGATTGATCACTGAATCGGAGTTTCAGGCGAGCTACAGTGCTGACCGTTTTTAGAAAACGACCGACGCATGGTGCCACCCGTCGCCGGTCGTTTGACCGTGTTGCCATGCGCTGGTAGATGTCTTGGCACGACCGGCCACGACATGAACCCTCCTGTGCGCCTGCCCGACTAGTTTGTCAGCTCAATTTCCATTTCCATCGCCTCCACCGTGAAGCAGCAACAGAGCTTAGCCGCCCCGCCATTGCCAACCAAGCCTCACCATCACCTAGATTGCTCGCCACCGCAAAAATGCAAACTACATCTTCACCACAGCTCTGCTGTTTCCTCCTCTACCTCCTCCACCTCTTAGCCAAGCTGATTGGGTCTTGGTAAGGGCGCATTGGCCGTTTCCACCACCGCCCGCCATGACGGGGTCTCGCCGGAGTTGGAGCTCTACACGGCCAGCTACCACTGAGGCTTTCCCATCCTCTTTTCTTTGCTTGGGTAGCACAGTAGTGACCTCCTAAAGCTTGTACTGAGCTCGGTTGAGGCAGCCATGGCTTGCCGTTGCTGGCGCCTCACGCTAGAGCTTTGCCGTGCTGCCATCACCGGCGATGAGCCACCTTCGCTAGGTCTTAGGTCTTGTCACTTGCACCAATCAGTTCCTCTCATCACGTAGAGCACATAGGTGGCCTTGGTGTCACCGGAGTCCTCACCGTCGGCGAGCAAGACCACCACCGTTCCATCGAACGCCGCCTCCCCTGTTCCGTATTGCTAACAAGTGGGTCCGGCTGATAGGCAGGTCCCACGCGTCAGTGACTGTTTGTTTAAAACTAGTTCAAATTTCCAATTTTGAATGCTGTTTTGTGAATTTTGTATCTCCAATTGTGTAGATCCAAATGGTGTGATTCAAATTTTGTTAGACTCATAGTGAAGGTCTAGTATTTAAGAAAAATATGACATGAGCACATGATGTAGAAATTTTGGATGAATTAAATAGGAACTTGAAATGTGTTTTTGAATGCATGCAAACTTATTTAAATCATATCTTGAGTTTCTGTGATCCAAAAATTATGAACTGCTAATGCTCAAATCACTTGGGATCATGTTCAAGTCTGCTTTCAGGGGAAATTACATTCCTCCTGGTCTCATGGCAATCAAACATACAAAGTTCATGAAGCTAACCCAGGGGAACAAGAGCTTGAATGAATACCTATAGGCTTTCAACAACCTTGCAAGGTATGCTACCGAGTTTGTGGACACCGATGCCAAGAAGATTGCTAGCTTCAAGCGGGGGCTTAGCCCCAAATTGATGAAGACCATGGGAAATTGCAAGCTGTGCTCTTTTTAATGAGTTTGTGAGTGATGCTTTATCGCAAGAGAACAACAATGCTGTGTATGGTACTTCAAAAAGTCATAAGCGGGCCTATGAGGCGGGCGCCTCACAATCCAAGGCTCCAGTCACACCGAGGGCTCCATTCCATCCTCCAACATCAGCTGCTAAGTTCTATCCACTATTGAAGAAGAATCCCACCTAAGACTGGGTTTCGCAAGGCGTTTACGGTTGCTCTTCCCAAGGGCACTACCAGTCAGGCAGTTCCAATGTGCTGCCAAGCAACATGCTGTGTTGGAATTGCAACAAGACCGGTCACTGGGCAAGGAAGTGTCCTTACCCTAAGAAGAACAACTACCAAGGTGGCTGTTAGGGGTAGGTGAACCACACTAATATTACTGAGATTCCTTCAGGAGAGGTAGTGACTGCTGGTAAGTTTTTGATTGATCAACACCCCGCAGTTGTACTATTTGATTCGGGTGCTTCGCATTCCTTTATTAGTCCAGCATTTGCATCCAAGTTTATGCAGAAAACATATACTATTGAGGGTGAGGGTTATTGTATTAGGGCTACTAGTGGTACTATCCCAACCAAGCTGGTAGTTGGGGACATGCAATTTGAGATAGAGGGGCAAAGTTATCGGGTTGATCTGGTAGTTTTACCGGGGCTAGGTATCGATGTGATATTGGGAATGAACTAGATGAGCCATCATGGAGTGCTTATTGATACATCGACTAGGGTAGTCATGCTTAGAGATCCTGGTAATCAAGGAGGGTTTCCTAGTACAGCTACCCAGGGACATTAATCTTTCTTGCATGACTAATGCGGTGCAAGCCAAGTCTCTAGCAGATATCCCTGTCATGTGTGACTTTTCAGATGTTTTTCCTGATGATTTGCCTGGATTGCCCCTGGATCGAGAAGTGGAGTTCAAGATAGAGTTGCTTCCTAGTACAGCGCCCATCTCTAGAAGGCCATATAGAATGCCTCCCAATGAACTAGCTGAACTTAAGACCTAGTTGAATGAACTTCTAAAGAAAGGCCTTATCCGTCCTAGTTCATC
This sequence comes from Miscanthus floridulus, assembly GCF_019320115.1. Lineage (NCBI taxonomy): Eukaryota > Viridiplantae > Streptophyta > Magnoliopsida > Poales > Poaceae > Miscanthus > Miscanthus floridulus. The sequence continues at coordinate 75,749,588 of NC_089585.1, forward strand.
TCCGTGGGGGTGCCCAGCTATCTTTGTAAAGAAGAACAATCAATCCCTATGCATGTGTGTAGATTATAGACCCTTGAATGTAGTTACAATCAAGAATAAGTACCCTCTGCCATGCATAGATATCTTATTTGATCAATTGTCTAAAGCAAAAGTCTTTTCCAAGATTGATTTGAGATATGGTTATCATCAAATCAAGATTCAGTCCTGAGGATGTCCCAAAAATGGCATTCTCTACAAGATATGGTCTGTATGAGTACCTTGTTATGTCTTTTGGATTGACCAATGCCCCTGCACATTTTATGTATCTGATGAATTCGGTGTTTATGCCAGAGTTGGACAAATTTGTGGTGTATTTATAGATGATATCTTGGTCTATTCTGAGAATGAAGAAGATCACAGTTGAACATTTGTGAGTTGTTCTCACTAGATTGCTGGGAACACCAGCTATATGCAAAGTTCAGGCAAATGTGAATTCTAGCTTCGTGAGGTACCTTTTCTTGGACACGTATTGTCTGATAGGTGGAATTATGGTTGATCCCACCAAGGTGCAAGAAGTGTTGAACTAGAAGGCTCCAATCTCGGTGCATGAGGTTTAGAGTTTTCTGGGGTTGGCTGGCTATTATCGTCACTTCATCCTAGATTTCTCTAAAATAGCCAAGCCTATGACTCGGTTGCTACAAAAAGACATGAAGTTTGTCTAGACTTCTAAGTGTGATGCGGCTTTCCACACCCTACGAACTCTTCTAACTTCGGCTCCGGTTTTGGCACAACCAGATATCGAGAAACCTTTTGATGTGTTCTATGATGCATCAGGTATTGGGTTAGGAGGTGTTCTTATGCAAGAGGGTAGAGTCATTGCTTATACCTCTCGCCAACTTCGGAAGCATGAAGTGAATTATCCAACGCATGACTTGGAACTCAATGCAATTGTTCATGCTTTGAAGGCCTGGAGACATTATTTACTTGGTAATGTGTGCAACATCTACACTGATCATAAAAGTCTCAAGTACATCTTCACTCAACCAGGGTTGAATATGCGTCAGAGAAGATGGCTCGAGTTGATCAAGGATTATAATCTCCAAGTGCACTATCACCCTAGCAAGGCAAACGTCGTAGTCGATGCCTTAAGTAGGAAATCTCATTGCCACTCTTTGATTGAAAGTGACATCCATTTGTCAAAGCTCCTTCATCCTATAGTCCTTCACAACATCACTGTCAGTTGTACTCTACAGAGTCAAATTATCGAGCTACAAAAGACAGATGCAGGTGTGTTCCACATCAAGCGCAAGATGAAAGAGCAAGAAACCAAGCATTTTCGAGTAGATGAGGATGGCGTGTTATGGTTCAAGGATAGGTTGGTAGTTCCGAAGGATAGAGAGCTTAGAAATCAAATCATATCTGAAGCCCATTCTTCTAAATTATCTATTCATCCTGGTAGTAGCAAAATGTATCATGATTTGAAGCCTCGCTTTTGGTGGACCAAAATGAAGAAAGAGATAGCCGCTTATGTGGCTAGGTGTGACACTTGTTGTCGAGTCAAGGCTGTGCACATGAAAGCTGGATTACTTCAGCCACTCTCTATTCTAGGTTGGAAATGGGAGGACATAAGTATGGATTTTATTGTTGGACTCCCTACTACTCAGAGGAATTTTAACTCCATTTGGGTGATTGTGGACCGACTGACCAAGTCTACACACTTCATTCTTGTCCGCATAGATTTCCATCCAACCTGACTATGCGGAGTTGTACTTTAATTAGATAGTCCTGACTTCATGGGATCCCTCATACTATTGTCTCAGGATAGAGGACCATAGTTTCACTGCTCACTTTTGGGAGCACTTACATGGATTATTAGGAACTAAGCTAGTAAGAAGTTTTGCCTATCATCCGCAAACCAATGGGCAAACTGAATGAGTGAATCAAATCTTAGAAGATATGTTGAGAGCATGTGTCATCTTGGCTAAGGGCTCATGGGAAAAATGGTTGCCCCTAGCTAAATTCTCATACAATAATAGTTATCAAGAGAGTATCAAGATGGCACCGTTTGAAGCTTTGTATGGCCTGGAAGTGTAGAACCCCAGTTGAACTGGGTAGAAGCTGGTGAAAGGAGATATTATGGAATTGATTTTGTTCAAGAAGCCGAAGAACAAGTCCATACTATCCAAACCCACATGGCCGCAAGCTCAAGCTAGGTAGAAAAGTTATGCTGATCGACGTAGAAAACCGATTGAGTTTGAAGTTGGAGACTTCGTTTATATGAAAGTCTCACCCATGAAGAGTGTCCAACGCTTTAGTGTGAAGCGAAAGCTTGCGCCGAGATATGTTGGTCCATTTGAAATCATTGGACAAAGTGGTAAGGTGGCTGTACAAGATTCAATTACCTCCTGAGATGAGTGCTATCTTCAATGTCTTTCATGTATCCCAATTGAAGAAATGTCTTCGCGTCCCTGAAGAGAGAGTTCCATTAGGGGGATATCGAGTTAAAGTCAGATTTGACCTTTGAAGAAAAGCTAGTCCTGAGTGATTGACACTCGTGAGCGAGTGACTCAGAGTCGGGTGGTCAAGTTTTACAAAGTCATGTGGAGTAATCAGGGTAGTGAACACGATGCAACGTGGGAAAGAGAAGATTATTTGAGGGATGGTTATAAGGAATTCTATCAACAATGGTACACTTTTCAAATCTCGGGATGAGATTTTATAAGGGGGGAGGGCTGTAACACCCTAGGTGTTTTAGCTTCCACATTTGCACTTGCATTTCATGAACATGAGCATCACTCATTCATTCATAAGCTTATATCACATGAAACATGATTTTGAAACATTACAACATGTTGCATATTTCATGTGTGTTGCTTCTTTTATGAAATGATTAGTGTGCAACACTTAAGTGCAACATGTGCAACTCACTTTAGTGAAACATGGTTAGTTAGTACCATGCAACAAGATCATGAAACATGTGAAACATGACTATGAAACAGTTGTAACATTTCATGTGTTTTTCAATTGTTTCAGTACATACAATGCTTGATTCTTGTGTGACCAAGGTGTGGTGTGGCTAATAATCCTCTTGAACAACTTAGTGACACCTACAATGTCATTTGGAACATTGTTCATATTGATAATGTTGCCTAAATATGATTTCAAATAGGGGGTTGACTTGTTTTAACCCCTAAACCCTTGTGTTTGACTGTTTAAAAAGTGTAGCTTAGAATATTTGCATGTCTGAGCAACCTAAAGAAAAGTTGTAGCAAATTTTATAAGGAACAAACTTTGTTTAGAAGCCAAGTCATGAAAATATGCACAACATGCTAAAAAATGGCCCACAAGTCAGAATTGAAAGCTGATTCAACACTTGGAAATATTCCTAAGTGTTAGTTGCAGTTTCAGTTTCATGAACTCAATTTTGGCTTGATATAACTTGTGATCCGTCATGAATTAGCTGATGATGTCTAAAGCATTGTTGTAGCCCTATTATAGCTCTACAACTTTCATGTACATTGCTTCCACTAATTCTTCACGGTTTAGGAAATGTGTAGCGTTGAAAAGTGTCTGTCAGTCAGTTGATTGATCACTAAATCGAAGTTTCAGGCGAGCTACAGTGCTGACCGTTTTCAGAAAATGACCGACGCGTGGCGCCACTCGTCTGACCACATTGCCACGCGTTGCGGACGTCCTGGCACGGCCGGCCATGACATGAACCCTCCCGCGTGCCTGCCCGACCAGTTCGTCAGCTCAATTTCCATTTCCATCGCCTCCACCGTGAGCAGCAATAGAGCTCAGCCGCCCCGCCATTGCCGACCAAGCCTTGCCGTCACCTAGCTTGCTCGCTGCCACAAAAACGTGAACTACGTCTTCACCACAGCTCTGCTGTGTCCTCCTCTACCTCCTCCACCTCTTAGCCGAGCCGATTGGGTCTTGGTAAGGGCGCATTGGCCGTTTCCACCACCGCCCGCCATGATGGGGTCTCACCGGAGTTGGAGCTCTACGCGGTAGCTACCACCGAGGCTTTCCTGTCCCTTTTTCTTTGCTTGGGTAGCAAAGTAGTGACCTCCTGAAGCTCGTACCGAGCTCGGTTGAGGCAACCATGGCTCGCTGTCGCCGATGCCTCGCACCGAAGCTTTGCCATGCCGCCATCACCAGCGATGAGCCACCTCCGCTAGGTCTTAGGTCTTGTCACTTGCACCAATCAGTTCCTCTCATCACGTAGAGCACGTAGGTGGCCTTGGTGTCACCGGAGTCCTCGCCGTCGATGAGCAAGACCACTGCCACGCCATCGAACGCCGCCTCCCCTATTCTGTATCACTGACAAGTGGGTCCGGCTGACAGGCAGGTCCCACGTGTCAGTGACTGTTTGTTTAAAAGCTAGTTCAAATTTCCAGTTTTGAATGCTGTTTTGTGAATTTTGTATCTCAAACTGTGTAAATCCAAACGGTGTGATTCAAATTTTGTTAGACTCACAGTGAGGTCTAGTATTTAAGAAAAATATGACATGAGCACATGATGTAGAAATTTTGGATGAATTAAAGAGGAACTTGAAATGTGTTTTTGAATGCAAGCAAACTTTTTTAAATCATATCTTGAGTTTCTGTGATCCAAAAATTATGAACTTTTGTGGGTAAGCTAGTCTTACTTAGTAGAAGCTCTAGGTTAAAATTTGGGAGTCATTGCATGTATGGCTTTTGAGCTATAGATTTTCCTTTTATCATTGATTGATACTTGGGTGAATTTTTGTAAATTATCTAGGAATCCTATGACCATGAAACTTTTTGGGTAGTATCCTAGTATGTTAAGGATGCTAGGAAAAATATGAAATATGTTGCTTGACATTTTTCACTAAGGTTTCCTAATTATGCCATTTTAAGCCATTATGCCTTATCATTTGTGTGGAGGCTGTTATACTTACTCAAATGGTGTGAAATTTTTATGGTAGTCTACTTAGAGCATTGTAGTATCTACTATAATTTTTGTAGATTTAATGGTATAGTTTTTATATATGTTTACCATTTCCTCTAATTAATTAAATAAATTAAGAAAGGTATTTAAAGAAATGTTTTGGTGATGAACACCCTACTTTCTGGTGTTCTTGTGATATGTGTAATAAGTGAGTAGAGTTAGTTTTGTCCAATTATGTGTTTACATCATAAGTTAATAATTATTCGTTTGCATTATGTCTCTCTGGACAGATCTGGGGACATTATAAAGTTCCCCATGATATTTTGGATTTGCTGTGAATGTGATGAATACAAAAGTTGTAGATAATTTATGTATCTAGCTCCTATAAAAATTTGATGGCATTTGGCCCAGTAGTTTAGGAACTACAGCTGTTTAAAGTTAGGTTCCAGTTTTACTTACTCTCTGTCTTGTGAGGACAGAGTTCTATTGACTAAAGAATTCAACCTAGTAAAGTTTGGAATCATACCTTGAGGTATGAAAATGAATTGTAGACAATTTCAGAAGCTTTCCAAATTGTCTTGTTGCATGTCATTTGAATTTATATATCTCCAGTTATGGCTAGTTTACTGTACAACTACATAGTCTTTATTTTGCTGAAATACAAATGCTGGAGTGTATGCTTGTTGCAATGTTCTCGTTGATTGTTTAGGGGTTAGCCTAACTTGAGAATATGCTTAGGTGCAGGTGCTAGGTCATTAACTGAAGATTTGCAATTATACATTAGGTTGTATAAGCTTGGTAAGTAAAGTGATTTGAATAGGGCTTAAGTTGGAATATGCAGACTACAGCGAACATGTGCATTCACCGAGCATCCCTGACATTCGTTCATGTGCATCCATGATATTTATCTTGTGCATTCATGCAATAGGTGTGCCAGGAGGGAGTGACAGTTGCTGGAGTTCGAGGGAGCCAACCAGGAGGAGGAGCCCGAGGTGCAGGAAGCCGACGAAGCAGCCGCCGCGGAGGAGTTGCCCGAGTGCCCTGACCACCAGCCTTCCTCTTTCCTAAAAGGCAAGCCCCAGGAGCATATTAAGCCTCCCATGTTTTTACAAATACATTGAGTATCTTTTATTCGTTGATGATGCATTAAGTATAGGAATTGGTTGGAACCAATTGCTGCATTATATATCCCTCCTTGTCTAGATATCGCACTTGGAATCCTATTAAGTTCAGGAACGGGTTAAATGCTTAGCCATGCTTAGTGCGGTAGAAGTCAGGTGATTTCCTATCACCTGCGAGCTTTAGGATGAGGTGGATCACGGTTGGCTATATTTGCTATCGTGGAAAAGAACCATGTGAATAATGAATTAAGACCGGGCGGAGTCTTGTGTAGGTTTGAACATAGTGACTCCGTCTACGTCATTTAAGGATCGATACGCTGTGCGTCCTCATGTCATGTTGAACGTAGCCTAACACTTAGCTGGCCGGATAAGTCGTTCCGACCGTGAAGCCGAGTAGCTCAACTCAGGTCGAGATCCATGGGGGTTGGATGCATTTTGGAGGTAGTAAGGATGTGCGGAGAACCATTAGCATAAGTCCAAGGGGAGTTAGGTGCTTAAAATCCTACACTTCCTGGCAGAGTGGTTCTCTAAGAATGCAGGGCGGCCCAGACCCACGTCTTTTCTTTTATTTTCTCCTGAGTTGTACCAAAGGTGACTTGTTTGCGACCCTGACGGGGGGAGCAGGGTTTGTGTTAGGAATAACCCTCCAGCTGGATAGGAATCGATTCGAATCGCCGTCTCTCCCGGATAGTGAGAACTTGACTGAGCAGCGGCAACGTAGATTCAATTAATTTAACAATATGGTTAAATGGATGATGATGATGAGGTTGCCATAATGAATACCTGATATGGTTATTAATGTTTGCACCTAAATAAAATGATTGCTTAGTACAGGTGCTAATATAGTTGACAGGTTAATGGCTAAAAGTTACTGCTAGTTCAGGTTAAGAGTTGATCATTATTACTTATGCTTTTCCACAAAAAGAAAGTGTTAGCCAGATCCACTACATTAAGCTATGCATAATCCTTGGTGTCATTTGTTTTGGTTTTCGATGGGTAAGTCTAGCTGAGTACATTCTCATACTCAGGGTTTATTCCCTCTTGTTGCAGATGACGTCCTATATCAGGGATTCTGTAAGTATTATCTCCACCCGGCGGGTGACGAAGACTAGATCATGGGCATGATCTCTGTTCTCTTATCTTAATGCTTTTGCGGGTTGTGGTCAGCGAACCAGTATTTGTATTTGAACTCGGGTGTGTAAGTTAAACTATTTGCTTCCGCATGTTTTACAAGACTTGTTTTGTAATAACGATGAGTTGTGATGATGTAATCTATTTACAAACGTCTGCGAAATATTGTAACGTAGATATGTTATGTTGAATTACTATGATCTTGGTTGTATGCAAGTTGGTTTGAAATCCTTCAAGATTTCAGTTGACTACCGGGTTTATATGGGCTCAAGTTCAAGAATTTAATCATTTTGACGATTGATTTTGTACTTGTGCTCTTATAAATTGGTCGGTTCTGTGACAGCTGGCATCAGAGCTAGATTCAACATTAAACATGTCTTACGGCTATTTAAAACAAAAGCTTTTGTTGTGAAAATGGTTTTCGAACTTATAGTTATATATAAGTGTTCAAAAATCAAAATTTTATGGTATACTGGTGATCACATCCCTTATAGCCCACTTAAGGACTTCTAGGTGGCTTATATATAATTACTAACTTGGGGGAATTGATTGTTTCTATTTCGTCGTCCATGCAGCATGATATTGCATGGATGCCATTCATTTGAATGGTAATGTATGGATCAATTGCCTCTACACCAAGGTAAGCGTGAGTTGCGAGAGCATGACCGTCCAACCATCGGTCTAGGGGAGAGCTAGTTGTGGTTACTGGAGTATTTACATGTTGCATACATGTATATATGAAGGTACTTAATTGTGGGTATATTTGTCGGGTAGTTTGGATACCGAAGTATATATATCTAGGGATGTATATATGGAGAGTATCTTAGTACTACTAGTGTAATTAGCATTATATCTTGTTGGGTTGGGCTGCAATGAAGTTTTCTACAGGTACGCTAACAACGCACCATGTAGATCGACTAGTTACCACTAATTGAGAGAACGTATGTATGCCACCGTATATTCCACTAAAGCTTAAATTTTCCTAGGTTTGTGAGGACGTACGGAATGAGCATGCATCATATTCACTCATGTCATTCATATTGCATTACTCCCTCCCTTATAATTGCTTATCCCAAGTGTGAAGTGCAATCTCTCAGCAAAATAATCCTTTCACGTGAATTGCATCCCTTTTTGATACAGATGTCCGCATCCATGTTTCCTACTGGTAGCAGCACCTTTTTGGACCAGTTCGGTACTCCCACCTTGCTCTAGAGGGTGCTCAGTTAAGTTGGGTACCCGAAGGCACCCAGCTACACGTGGAGGCAGGCGGTACCATTGGGAGATGTACCATGGTATGTCGTGACCTTTGTAGTGCCGCAAAACCCATAAGACCATTATGGCATGGGTGGAGCATTAAGACTGATGGACGAAGCCCATGGGAAGCTGCTTAGGTTGCTGCCCTTGATGTGCTGATGGATATAGCACAGAGCTTCGGGGATGAGTTAGTGGGTGGACCTGCTTCATCCATTCCCTGAGTGTCTCCTACTAAGGCTGAGTGGACTCAGGACGTTGGTCAGGCCTTGGTTCGAGGCCGTGGCGAACATGTGTAGAGCGACAATGCTGGAATGAGTGCTATGATAGCAGTCTTGAAGCTTTGTCGAGTCAGGCAAAACACCCTTTCAAGTGCGCTAGATGAAGCTGGCAAGGCAATGGAAGCCCTAGCACAAGTTTAGGTTGCGTGCTTGCAAGTATCGCCATAGGGCAGATGCATGTGGGAGAGCTCAGCATGAAGTTGAGGAGATTCGCGGTATTGCAAATTATCATCTGCAATAGTGGGGTCAAACCGCACGCAAGAGAGACAAGCTTCATAACCAGCTGATGAACCTCACTATTGAGAGAGATGAGGCTACACAAGAATTGGATCGTATGACCCGTCACAGAGATGCAGCTTTAGAGTTAGCAGAAGAAAGACATCAAGGTTGGATTTTGGCTAACCACAACGCCTTTCAAAGGGAGCAAGCACTCCAAGAATAGCTTGAAGAGCTTTAGGTTGAGCACCATCAACTGCACAACCGTCTATTTCCTATTCCTCACCCCATACCAAGGTATCCAAATGTGGGTGGACCTCAAGTGATTGAGGCCGATGACGAAGAAGAGGACGTGCAGATGGATGACAATGCAGCTGAGCCTACAAAAGAAGAAGAAGAAGAGGAAGACCCAGAAGAAGTCCAAGGTGTCTTCAATGTGGACAACGATCACTTCGACGAGTAGTTCATTAGCAAGTCTCACTAGTTAAGCTTTTGCAGTCATTGATGTAATGAACTTAAGTATGAAGACTGATGTTGGATGTACCTTTTTAAATTCAAACTTGGCATGTAATGTACTTTAATTCGCTCCCTTCGGGATGCGTATCGTAATGGTTAAGTTTAAAATTTGTCATGTTGGAATGCACTGCGTATGGCGCTAGTAATCTACTTGATGATGTGGTGATTGGAGAATGAATTATTGCCTCTGTTTATTGTATGAAGTTTTCATTCTTGTTAGTAAATTCAGTTTGGCACAATTACATTGTTCCTCTCCAATGTGCTAACATCATCAATAATTACTGGTTGCGCATTGTGCAGATGCCTCGTACTCGTTCCACCGGTGTGGGTGATGATGATGATCTTCCACCGCCACCACCACCCACACCAACAGAATTAATAGCAATGCTTGCAGAAGGACAGCGCACTATGGCCGAGGCCCTCCATACGATTGCAAATCGGGATGGCCATGATCCACACCAAGGACCGGAACCAAATCAATACAGTGATTTCAAGGATTTCCTTGACACGAAACCCCCGATCTTCAAGGAGGCTGAGGAGCCCCTACAAGCTAATGAGTGGTTGAATACTCTCGAGCAGAAGTTCCGTCTGCTTCGCTTGACTGAGGTGCTGAAGACTGAGTATGCATCTCACCAACTACATGGGCCAGCTAGCATTTGGTGGAGTCATTATCGGTCCACTATGCCTGCTAATGCTCAAACCACTTGGGATCAGTTCAAGTCTACTTTCAGGGGAAATTACATTCCTCCTGGTCTCATGGCGATCAAACATACAGAGTTCATGAAGCTGACCCAGGGGAACAAGAGCTTGAATGAATACCTGTAGGCTTTCAACAACCTTGCAAGGTATGTTACCGAGTTTGTACCGCTACATAGTCTTCATTTTGCTAAAATACAAATGCTAGAGTGTATGCTTGTTGCAATGTTCTTGTTGATTGTTTAGGGGTTAGCCTAACTTGAGAGTATGCTTAGGTGCAGGTGCTAGGTCATTAATTAAAGATGAGCAATTATACATTAGGTTGTATAAGCTTGGAAAGTAAAGTGATTTGAATAGGGCTTAAGTTGGAATATGCAGACTACAACAAACATATGCATTCCCTGAGCATCCCTGACATTTGTTCATGTGCATCCATGATATTTATCTTGCACATTCATGCAATAGGTGTGCCAGAGGGAGTGATGTTGCTGGAGTTCGAGGGAGCCAACCAGGAGGAGGAGCCCAAGGTGTAGGAAGCCGACGAAGCAGTCGCCGCGGAGGAGTTGCCCAAGTGCCCTGACCACCAGCCTTCCTCTTTCCTGAAAGGCAAGCCCCAGAGCATATTAAGCCTCCCATGTTTTTACAAATACATTGAGTATCTTTTATTCGTTGATGATGCATTAAGTATAGGAATTGGTTGGAACCAATTGCTGCATTATATATCCCTCATTGTCCAGATATCGCATAGGAATCCTATTAAGTTCAGGAACAGGTTAAATGCTTAGCCATGCTTAGTGCGGTAGAAGTCAGGTGATTTCCTGTCACCTGTGAGCTTTAGGATGAGGTGGATCACGGTTGGCTATATTTGCTATCGTGGAAAAGAACCATGTGAATAATGAATTAAGACCGGGCGGAGTCTTGTGTAGGTTTGAACATAGTGACTCTATCTGTGTCATTTAAGGACCGATACGCTGTATGTCCTCATGTCATGTTGAACATAGCCTAACACTTAGCTGGCTAGATAAGTCATTCCGACCGTGAAGCCGAGTAGCTCAACTCAAGCTAGGATCCATGGGGGTTGGATGCATTTTGGAGGTAGTAAGGATGTGCGGAGAACCATTGGCATAAGTCCAAGGGGAGTCAGGTGCTTAAAATCCTACACTTCCTGGCAGAGTGGTTCTCTAAGAATGCAGGGTGGCCCTGGACCCACGTCTTTTCTTTTATTTTCTCCTGAGTTGTACCAAAGGTGACTTGTTTGTGACCCTGATGGGGGGAGCAGGGTTTGTGTTAGGAATAACCCTCCAGCTGGATAGGAATCGATTCGAATCACCGTCTCTCCCAGATAGTGAGAACTTGACTGAGCAGCGGCAACGTAGATTCAATTAATTTAACGATATGGTTAAATGGATGATGATGATGTGGTTGCCATAATGAATACCTGATATGGTTATTAATGTTTGCACCTAAATAAAATGATTGCTTAGTACATGTGCTAATATAGTTGACAGGTTAATGGCTAAAAGTCACTGCTAGTTCAGGTTAAGAGTTGATCATTATTACTTATGTTTTTTCGCAAAAAGAAAGTGTCAGCCAGATCCACACATTAAGCTATGCATAATCCTTGGTGTCATTTGTTTTGGTTTTCAATGGGTAAGTCTAGCTGAGTACATTCTCGTACTCAGGGTTTATTCCCTCTTGTTGCAGATGACGTCCTATATCAGGGATTCTGTAAGTATTGTCTCCACCCGGCGGGTGACAAAGACCAGATCATGGGCATGATCTCTGTTCTCTTATCTTAATGCTTTTGCGGGTTGTGATCAGTGAACCAGTATTTGTATTTGAACTCGGGTGTGTAAGTTAAACTGTTTGCTTCCACATGTTTTACAAGACTTGTTTTGTAATAACGATGACTCTATGATGATGTAATCTATTTGCGAACATCTGCAAAATGTTGTAACGTACGATATGTTATGTTGAATTACTGTGATCTTGGTTGTATGCAAGTTGGTTTGAAATCCTTCGAGATTTCAGTTGACTACCGGGTTTATATGGGCTCAAGTTTAAGAATTTGATCATTTTGGCGATTGATTTTATACTTGTGCTCTTATAAATTGGTCGGTTCTATGATAGAACACATCTCCTTGAACTCATGCAAGTGTTGGTAGGGGTTTTCATCATCGTGCCCTAAGAAGGGTATTGCCTGAACCATGGCTATTAAGCTAGGGTGAAGTTCATAGCTAGATGACAACTTTGGTTTTGAAAGTGGCTTAGGGAACTCCCCCTTTGAAGCAGAAGGGTACAGATTTGGTGTAGGCTTCATGGTAATAGAAAGAAAAAGAAAATATTTTTGTTTTTATAAAATAAAAGATACAGATACAAGGACAAACTAGGTTCAAAGAAAATAGCAACCGTTCCCCGACAACGGCGCTAGAAAGCTTGTTGGTATTTCTTAATGTCCACAGAAGTTAATCCACAAGCCTACGAAATTACCATTATAGCTTTTACCTAGAAGTATTTAGGGTATCATATTTCCATAGGGAATGGAGGTATTTCTTCTAACTAATTTGTCCAAGGACAACACAAGGGGTAAAGTTGGAAAAGGTAGAGACAGATTCCTATGGCTTTTGGATCTATGAGAAGATAAACTCTACTTCTACTTGCTTACTTTGGCCACCGACTTACACCTAGTCTGCCAAGTGATATTGGCCTATGGCTCTATGTCATACCTGAATGTGGGGGATTACAAGGGATGGATAGGGCTTTCACCACCTGTCGCCTACCCTCAACCGGAGGGCATGAGGCAAATGAAGGTAGCCTCTAGCCTAGACACCATGTCTACGCTATCAACTACTACTCTAGAATTAGCTAGGAATATCCATCTTTATTAGGAGTCCTCTACTAAAGCATCCATCACGGGGATGGACAACGATCCCACAAACAAGTAAAAGTATAGCTTAACTACTCAAAGACTTTGAATCATTACAATCACAAACACTTACTAAATATCCGTGGAGGTACAAAGCCGGTGTTCGCTGAGGTACAAGCAGGGGAAGGTTACCGACAAGCCCGACACTTCTTCCCCAAACTCTTCCCTCACATCTCTCCCTATTTCTCTTCTAGAGCTAGCTAGGGCATAAGCCCATTGAGTAGTGTTGCTCTTGCTCTTGCTTTAGTGCTCTTCCTCTCTTGTGTGTTGTTGGAATGAGGGAGGAGAGGTCCTTCTTTTATAGGTGTAGAGGAAGGGTGTATTTCTTAGAATATTCCTTGGATCCCTTCAAATGGAAGGTGCAAACCGCTCTTAGCATTGAATTTGCCACCTTCCCCACCTATACCACCCTTGGAGAGGCGGTATGAACCGACCTGTGAAGTTTGGGCCCAAACAGGGCCACTAGGGGTGCGGCCGCACCCCCACTAGGGCCTTTGGGTCCAATCTTCGGTTGGTTGACTCCTTTAGGCCTCTTGAGTGGGTCCATGTGGGTGCCCGACAAAGATGAAGCGATTTGCTTTGGTTTAGCCTTATTCTCCTCTCGTTTGGGCCCTATTTTGCCTGGTTGTGGGCCTCTCTCCTTTGGGCTTGTGTAGAATGGTTTTTGTGCTTTGTTCTCTTGCACATTGTTAGCCCTTTTATGTATATTCCCACAAATGCCCTACTGCATATGAATAAAGACCAAAACTCATGGAATTCGTTAGTTATAAACCTTATTTCTAAGTTTGGTGTTCTTTTTAGAAGGTTTTATATAAATGTTGGTGGTAAAAAGTGTGAGTTAAGGACTACCAACAATCAGAGCCACTCATGACTACTACCACTACTGATACGTGTTTGGTTCACCAACCGAGGCACAAAGCAACCATTGCACGGCTGCCAAGAGTGAGATGTGTTTGGCCCGGTCAGATTTTCAATGCTCGGACTATCACGTGTGCAACGAGATAATGGTAAGTGTTCCTTTGTGAATGAAGATGTTTGCACAAATGTGAACGACACGTATACTATCCCATGTGTTCAAGTATACAGTGATAAGACTTTCTAGTTGCCAAGACTTGCTCCTCTCAACGAAACCTTGCGTGGTTGCCGAGAGCGAAGTGAATGCAGGAAAGCTAGACTAGAGTGAATGTCGCACCCGGTTTTCTAAAGAATACCACTATATGTGTGCCTAGGATGTCCACATGACACATATAGTGACAAATATGGAGAATATCAAGAACAATGCTTTATTATATATCGAACATAATTACAACAGGACTTACAACTATTACAGAAGCATAGCGGAAACTATTCTTAATCTTCTCTTTGGGACTCCATACTCCACAGGGACAGTTGACTAGGGGAAACACTTGCCTAGTACTCATGGACTCCATAAGAAACTCTTCACTTGATCCACCATCTGGTACCCATCCGAGATTTTTGTTGATTGTAAAGCAAGTGTGAGCACACCATACTCAACAAGTATAACATGAGGGGATGCAAGGCTCAAAAGGCTAGACACGGCAAAACTATGGTAAGCACTTTTAGTTGGTCATATTTTATTTGTTAAACCTGTGTTGCTAGGTTATGCTTAAGCTCCCAAGGTGAAAGTATATTTACCATCAAGGTTGATCATATCCCAAACCATCCATAGAACCATCTATCTCGAAAAGGATCCAGGCCACTCGTGTCCGTGGACATGGCTGATATATCAATTTTATTCTCTGTAGAGTTTGTACACTTTCACCATGAGCTATGATTACCCTTTGCCCGAGGTGATCAGCCTCTTGACTCACTTCCAAGATAAGTCAGCAAGGATCACTACGAAGCTTTTCATCAGTCGTTCTAATAAGTAGCAATCACTAAAGTTTTAGCCATCTAGCCATATGCAGCCCTCCTCCAGGAGTGCCACTCATGGTCATGGCATAGTACACACTCTGGCAGGAAAAGAAACATACCAACTAGTGCCCCCTCTTGCCCTTTTGGTAAGCTGCTAACGAACTAGAACAGATCAAGATACTAGGCTAAGACCAGAGCCATGTAGTTCTCGTGGCCATACGGTAAGTCCTAGTTTGCCACTTTAAGATTTAGTCCTTATGGAGGACAAACTAGAGCACCCAAAAAGGCCCAATGCTCTAGCCCCCTTATGTCCATGTTGCTAAAAAGTATCATTTTAACATTGATTCCATAATCCATTAGTCAAGATTATAGTTTGGTGATTGCAGACTAAGCAACTACCCATATGCATAAACCCAAAGGTAATCAAGGAATACAGGGTACAATAGTTCTAGGTAAAGTCCTTAAGAGTTCATCAAATTAGACACATGCACATGAAAATGTGAATATAAGATTATTAGGTAACAAGGGTACTCATGTTACACTTGCCTTAACTTGCTTTTCCTCCAAAGCAATACCCTCAAAAGCCTTTAGTATTCAACTTTTAATCTTTTGCTTCCAATTCTCAGCTTCTAGTCTTCAGAGAACAACTTCTTAATCACCACATAAACCTCACCAATTGACTGAACCATATATCACCACACATATATCCATACATGACATACAAATAAGAATATATGAGAATAGTACACCAACCAATAAAATAAGCAAAACGGCATATCGCTACAAACATACAAACGCAAAACACACGCTATTTGCGATTCAACGAAAAAAGCGACCATCGAAGGATTTTTAGTGCAACGAAAAATAAAACCTATCCATATAACTTATTTTAACTATAGAAACACATGTAAATATTCTCATTAATCAACTTGATTAATTGCTTAAGAAAGAGCATAGTATAAAACCTATATTGACTTTATATTCCAAAAATGATGCAAGTGATAGTATTAATATAATTAACTTTTTAACTGCCAAAACACATTTGAGTAACATGAGAACCACTAACGCCACTATGTAGAACATGCCAAAACAAAAGTAACGCGACGAGAACGGCTCGATATAAAAAAACCTAATTTGCTTTTAGTATGAAAAACGATGTGAGCAATAATATTAACCAATTAAGATTTATGTTGAAAACCATAAACATGGACATGATGCATAGCATCGTTAACGCATAGCATACAACATTACGAAACAAACGCAGATGGAGAGCGGAATTAAAATCTAGATTGATTTTAGTTAAAAAGACTATTAAATAAATGTTAATCAAATTAATATTTAATTACTAAAGCGTTATAAGGTGACATGGAACACATCATCATGAACACGTATCACACATTGCGATGCAATCGAATCGAAATAAAAAACCTAAATCAATTTTAACTGAACAACGATTAATTAATTATAAATACAATTAATATTTTAATAAAATAAATTCATAAACATGTGACATATAAACTAATAACTCTACCGTGTAGATCTCGGCAACATGAATATAATGCAATTTGAACCACTTAAAACGGATAAACTACGAAGATTACAAACTAGTGGCAAAACATAATTAATCTAATCTTGTACCTTGTGCCTGTATGGATCGTAGCATGCAGGGAAGCCAGCAGCGGAGGAATTTCGCAAAATATGGAGGCCCCCTAGTCGGCCGGCTGGTGGTGCAGTGGCACTCGGCAGGGGAAGGAGCAGCGCTGGGGAGGGAGGGGCTTGGCAGTGAGTCCTGCTGGGAGGCAGAACCGAACAGCAGCCATCGGCAGCACCCAGCAGCAGTGGCGGCCTGCTACAGAGCAACGCAGAGGGCATGAGGGTGGGCCCAAGAGGGCGACGCCGTTAGCCATGTGGTGGCGTGCGCTGGTGGACCTGGAGAGGGGGGGGCGGGGACTAGCACGGCATGCCAAACACGAAGCAAGAAGACCCGTCCATGGTGAAGTTCGCCGGATACCTTGTCGGAGAAAGAAAAACGAATGGGAAACAGTCAAATAGTGATGGATTCGATAGAAGGGATACACTACGGTGTAGAGAACGACAAGATCTACCTTGTGGTGGTGGTGGTTGACGCCAATTTGATAGAAGGGATACACCAGTATATATACATGTCTAGGGTTGGGAGATTTTAAAAATTTGAGATATTTATTATTTTTAGGAATTATTGATTTTCATAATTAAAATAATTCTAGAAAATCTCGAATTAATATTTAGGCTCCGAAAAATATATCTGAGCTCCAAAAAATTCCATAAAAATTCCTAGGGATAGATGGAAGGATAAGGAACACAACCAAAGTGGTTTTAGCTCCCAAAAAAGACTTTTGAATTGATCGAGGAAAAAGACAAAGCTCCCAGAAATAGGAATTTAATCCCAAAAAAGGTCAAAAAGATTCCTAAAAAGAGAGGCATCGTTCTAACGCGTCTTAAAACCTTGTCCAAGCCTTTAGATTTTGAAAACAAAGCATCTTATCTAACTTTTGTTTTTGCAAGTTTTCAAATTCTTTTTAAACCACTACTTGAAAATAATATTTTAAAGATTGTGATTTGAATTTATTTTCCAAACCACTCATCACGAAAGTATCAATGCAATGGTATGTATGCGCAAACATGTTGCTACCCTTATGTTGGATTTTAATTTAAAGATTTTTTTTACCTATGTTTTTATGAGCACAAACAATTAACAGAAATAATTTTACTCTTTTTAGAAAGTAGCTAATTTTAGGGTGTTACAATTCTACCTCCCTTAAGATGAATCTCTTCCCCGAGATTCGAAGAAGAAGAGCAAAGAATAGAGGGATACTTCAACTTGAGATCTTCTTCACTTCCTTGAGCAACACCATCTTATACTCACCTTGTGTTGTATGAGAATTCATCACGTGGCTACTCTTATAGATTTTTGTTCCATCTTATTCCAAGTCTGATCTTGTTGCTTCTCTTAATTCGCTCTAGTGAATCTTATTATCCATATGTTAAGCTTCCAAAAGATCTTGCTTAGCTTGAATCGATCTTTGAATTCTATGGTTCATTTTTTATGCATTTTGAAATGTTTCACTTTTCAAAAGGAAGACTTTAAATCAAAACTGAACAAATTTTCCTTTTCAACTCCTTTTGAAATAGCTTTCAAAATATGTTTTATGTTTAAAACTCAAGAAAATATTTCAACCATGTTTTGAAAGTCTTTTGAATAAATGTTTTTAAGGTTTTGAAATAAACCCAACCATTTTCAAATCATTGGAAACTTAGGAAAACATACTAAGCTTTATTTTTCAAGCTCTTTTGAAAACTCAACTTTATAATCAAATCTCAGATAAAGAGCAGACAAATCAACTCAGGTTCTTTTGAAATCTGTTTCAAACAAGCAATTTTCAAGATTTTAGAAAACAAATGAAACATTCGAATTTCATATTCAAATCATTTTGAATGAACTCTTTTGGGATTTCTGAAATCAAACCAAGTCAATTTCAAAACTACTTTAGAAATGAAGGGAGTAAGTTTTCAATTTCCATTTTCTTTTGAAGTCAAACAAAAGATTTAATCCACATTTTCAAATTCTTTTTGAAATAAGCCTTTTGGGAGATCAAATCAAATGAAATAATTTTCAACCCTTTTGAACCATTTTGGAAGACTTCTTTTAGATATCCACTTTTGAAATCAAATCAAACCTTTTCTTTTCAAATTTTGTTCAGAAATCAACTTAATTCTAATTCAAAGCCAAAAGTGCTCCATTTACAAATGCAAATTGTTGCAAACTTTTGAACCAAAATTTTCAAACTTTTGTAAAATATCTTGAAAGCATTTTGAACACCTTTCAAATAAAATTTGAAATAAGACAACTCAAATTGTTTTTTTTCAATCAGTCTTTTCCAAACAACACATTTTAAAAACACTTTTGAACCATTTTCAAAGTGTTTTAGAATAACACTTTGAAGAGTAAACAAATACATTTTACTCTTTTTGAAATTTAGTTCAAAGCAAAGTGGGTTTTGAAATCCAAATTTACTTCCAACTTTTTGAAGTTTTAGAAATAAGATACTTTCAAACTTTTTATGAACATCTATTTTTAAACTAAAACCTTGAGTGAAGCAGTTCAAATCAAATTGTTTTCTTTTGAATGAGCAAAAGAGTCTTTCAAAATTTAAATAAAAACTTTTGAAATGTCTCAAATATAGTCTTTAGCAACTCTTTTTGAATCTTTTAAATTTTAATACTCTTTTCAAATCAACTCTTATTCTTTGATGAAATACTTTTGAAATTAAGTTTTGAATGCCATCTCTTGAAAATGAAAACAACAAACTTAAACCCTTTTTGGACTTAGTTCAAAACAACTTTTGAAGAAGTTTTTCAAAGTTTTGAATAAAAAGGTTGTTAATTTATTTTCCATCATCTTTTGAAAATTTTATTTCAAGGAATGGGGTTTAAATAGAAATCAAAACCAAACTAATTTTTATGAATTAATATAGGCTAAGACTAGAGCCCTTTCGGTAAGCTATTGATGAACTAGAACAGATAAAGATAATAGGCTAAGACCAGAGCCATGTAGTTCTCGTGGCCATATGATTATAGCAAATTATATATGGAACAAACTTTGTTTAGAGGCCAAGTCATGAGAATGTGTGGAACAATCCCAAACTTGGCCCACAAGTCAGATTTGGTTGCTGATTCAGCACTTAAAAAATTTTCTAAGTCCTAGGTGCCACATAGTTTCCATGTACCTATGTTTAGGGCTCTGTAATTTGAATTCTAGGCCAAACCAAAGAGAGTGCATGCTGACAAAGTTGGAGAACTTGCATAGCTCTATCACGTAGTGCATTTGGTGGGACAAATGGCTGAACAAATTAGGAGAATATGAGCAGTAAAGATCGAGTTTCAGTCAGCATTGGGAGGATGATTCAGAAACTTTAGAGCCGACCAACATTAGGCCAGGTGCGCCAAGTGGCGGCCGTACGCTGGTGCAGGGCCCACTCATTAGGCAGCGATAGCCAGTAAGGCTCCAATGATGCATCTAGCCACCACAGCACTGGCCATTCCCATCTTGCCGTGCTCATAGTCATGCCCTTGGTAAGCCGCATTTCTTATTGCGCCACTGCAGGTGCGTCCCCGCTGGAGTTCCGCCATGGCCGCCACCATGGCCATGTGTCCTCACTGCACCCCTTGCTTCTCTCTTCCCTGTCCTAGAACTACCTCTAAGCCATAATACTCAAGTAAAGCGTTGATCCCATGCTACCGTTCGGTTCCGTTGGAACATGCCACCGATGCCGTCGTGGTCGCCTTGCCTGCCGTGGCAAGTGAGTTTGCTGTAGCGCCGCTTCTCCACCATCTCGTCCTCCTTTCGAGTGCACCAATCTAAGCAACCCTAGGTCTGGTTGTTGGCAAGATAGAGACCCTTGAGTCGCCGCCATTTAGCTAGAATGATGACCTCACTGTTGAGCTCTGTGCATTGCCGTGCAGCGGTGCATGAGGCCGAGCTCACCCGTAGCTTCCACCGAGTCCTAGATACCTCTAGAAGCTCTGTTGGACCTCCACGAAGCCTTGGAAGCCATCACATTGCCAAGCCCTGGTTAGAGTTGGCTGGTGTACTGTTGTGCCATGGTCATCATCTGCCATGGTCATTGGTGAGGAGTTCTCGTGCTTCTCTCGGCCAAGCAAGACCATCACCGGGTGCGGGCAAAAGAGTAGATCATGTTAGTGTAGACACTACCGCCAGTGAACTCGTCGTTGGTGAGAAACCATCGGTCGGACCTCTCCCCTATCTCTATCTCTCTGGCCTATGGGGTCGGCTGACCCACGGGCCCCGCCTGTCAGCCTCTCCATTAGAGTTTTTGTTGTTTGTTTTCACAGATTTCTCACTTGTTTTGGGAAATTCATATTTGAGGCTCTAGGACTCCAATTAAGGTCACCCAAATTTTGTTGGGTTGCTTATGAAGTGTAGAATGTGGTAAAATTATAAAGTGGACATGTTATATGAATTTAATTTGAGAATTAAATAAATGTACAAAGGTGCTCTTTATATGTGTAGGAACTTATGAATTTCATAGCTAGAGTTCTAGTGCTCCATTAATTGTGAAATTTTTATAGTGGACTGTTCTTGATATGCTTAAGCTATGATAAACATTCCAAGTCCAGTGCATGCTTAATAATTTAGTTACAGATTTCTTTAGAACCAACCCTATATCCTTGTGCTATTTTTCATGGAAAAAATATGTATCCTTTGAGCATGAAACTTTTTGTGCAGTGTTCTTGTGTTATGATGTGTCGGGTACCATAAAAAGGGGTTCCCTAAGCAAGAACCAAAAAAATCGCTTAGACCTTGTAAAAAATCAAAACTAAGAGACAACCATCGGCAAACCCTCACCTTATCCAAGGCCCGGCTGGATCACCCGGCTCACCTCGGACAGTATCCCGCCTCGCCCGAGGCCCCGCATGTAAGGCCTCGGACGAGGTACCGATTCTCCGACTCACCCGAGGCACCGCACGTAAGGCCTCGAACAAGGTACTGATTCTCCACCTCGCCCGAGGCACCGCACGTAAGGCCTCAGATGAGGTATCAATTCTCTGCCTTGCCCGAGGCACCACATGTAAGGCCTCGGACGAGGTATCAATTCTCCACCTCACTCGAGGCACCGCATGTAAGGCCTCAAACGAGGTATCGATTCTCCGCCTCGCCTGAGGCCCCGCCCGTAAGGCCTCGAACGAGGTACCAATTCTCCGCCTTGCTCGAGGCCCCGAACCACAAGGCCTCGGATGATGAATCGATTCTCCGCCTCGCCCAAGGCCCCCAACCGCAAGGCCTCGGACGAGGTACCAATTCTCCGCCTTGCCCGTAAGGCCTCAGATGAGGTATCGATTCTCCGACTCGCCCGAGGCCCACCCATAAGGCCTTGGACAAGGTACCAATTCTCCGCCTCGCCTGAGGCCCCACGCCACAAGGCCTCGGATGAGGACGTCACATCCAACCAACGCATCCAACCACTCCCATGACGTCAGCTGAACGATGGCTCGATACAGCGGAGTGGCCGACAAGATGGGAGTCACATTGACGCCATGCCGCCCAAGACAGGACAGGGCAGGGGTTACCGGCCACTGTGCTTGGCACTGTGCCCACGATTGACACCTAGCCGCACTGTGCTGCCTAACCCCATCTGCACCAAGGACAACGCGGCATGGAGAGTTAGTCTAGGTCCCTATAGCCTCGAAATCAGCGTACAAAAACCAATTGCCCCCTCTAAGCCTCGGCTACCCGCTTCCGCGCCCCTGTAGCCTTAGGACTCGCGCCCACCGAGCCCCCCCACAATAGTTCAGCCTCTGCACCAACTTGGCCTCGGCTCTCTACGTTGTCAACATACAGCGACCGACACGTCGTCCACAGTATGCGCCATGCCCTGCGTCAAGCCATCATAGGAGCTCCCATGTCGCACAGGATCGGGCGTGACCGGCGCGTCGCTCCAGTGCATCGAGGACAAGACCGCTCCGTCGACCATGCCACCACAGTGACAAGCTATAGGGCTCAGACATGCCGCCTCCGCTCACAAAATGCCACATAGCAAATCCATGTACCACCCCCACACCTCCCTTCAACTATAAAAGGGAGTGATCAAGGTCGCTTCTAGGGGGACGAACACTCACGGGGAGACTCAAAAAATAGACTCCACACACGTGCAAGCAATGCACAACGCTCTGTAACACACACACGCTCCCACACTGCAAGTGTCACACCCAATTTTAAGGATAAAATCGAGTGCACATCATATGTATGCTAGGATCAATTATTCATACATATAACAATGTCATGATAGTATCACTGCATTGTTCAAAACTTAAACGTTAAACTTCATTACAAAATGACCAGTGGGTCTGAAAGAAAATTACATAAACTTTATTCAAACTCTAGTGGAAAGGACTCCATCTTCATAGGAATGTCGACCGGGGGCAGCACCAGCCTAGTACACGTCATTAGGGTCGAAGGCACCATCTTCAATGTACTCCTCTTCGCCATCTCTAGGGCCTGGGTGGGGTAGCAGGGGGACAAAGAGGAAGGGTGAGTATATCGAAATGTACTCCGCAAGTGTGGGAAAATATGGTATGAGGCTTATAACAAGGATAGGCTTATAGAGGTTAAGATCGGCACTTAAGCAACACACCTATTACCTTAAACCTTAAGCACCTATTTAACTAGGTGAGATCTTCCTTCTCCTCAGAGAACCACTGAAACCAACACTCGGATCCCATCTGAGCACCCCACCTGGATTTCATCCAAGCAAACCAACACTTGGATTCCATCCAAGCCTTCCAACTGAACCAGAGCCATCTAATCAAGAAGAAGTCCAGGTCGCTCTTGACCGTGAGCACGGCTGATATATCAGTTTTACACTCTGCAGAGGTTGCACACTTTCACCACGAGTCATGTTTCTCCATCACGCTTCACACTACCTAGGTGCTCAGCGAGGTCACACTACAAGGCCTTTACAAAGTCCCTCCAAGTCTGTTTTACACCTTCACTAAGGTTTCTAACCGCTAACAGTGGGTACCAACACCACTGCAGAAGCTCCCTCTTGTGCCACACAAACCGACCCGATGTAGCATAACTTAGAGGAAACTAATTACTTGGCCAAGGCCAGAGCCATATAGCCCTCGAGGTTGCGCTGTTAAGCCGGGTTACTTGTCCATGAACCAGTCCTTAGAATCCAAGCAGGAACGAGCACAATCCATTCCACCAATTCCAACAACCCACCAGAAATTATTTACCCAAAATTTGGCACACACCACCACCAAAACCAACCATCCTGCCGGATTCCTATTCACCAGGTTGCTATAAACATTACCAACCCAAGTTGCATAAATCATTAATCAATATTAAATGATAACCTTTCCAACCCAAGACTGCAAGCTAAGCAAGACAGCTACCCAACCAACCCAGGTTACAAGGATAATAACATCAAGTTCTAGTAAACCCTAACATAGAATTCAAATTATGACTCAGCATGCAACTAATGGTCTAACTAAACTAACTCAAAGTAAAACAAAAGTAGGAGCAAGTATGGTCAAGGACACTTGCCTTCGAACTAGTTCGGATCAGAGGTGTCGAATTCCTGGTCCTAGAAGTTCACGGTGTCGGCACCTTCCGCGCACAAACAACAAGCATGGGCCCACAAAACAATTAAATAACAGTACACCATAGCATATTAAAAGTTTATAATACCTATACTAAACAGTAGTACTCGTCGCTACGATCGCGTGGATAAAAAGAACATGAAAAACGGAGTTGAAACGAAGAAGTTACGGCCTCCCGAAGACCAGGGACTAATCTGCGAAACCAGAAAATATTTATTTGCAATCGGGTGCTTCTTCTTCCTTGGGTCGGGTACTGTAGCTATGCGCGTGCTACAGTGCCGACAGAGGCCTGGGCGGCTGGGAGACCAGCAGAAGAGCACAGGGAGGAGAGGGGGTGGCCGCAAGGGCAAGGCTGGGCCGTCCAGGGAGCTGGCTTGGCTGACCATGGGGTTGGCTTGGCCGGCCAGAGGGAAGGCAAGGCCGGCTGCCAGCAAACACAGAGAAGAAGGTAGCAATGGAGATAGTTCACTGGACAACAAAAAAGAGATGGAAACAGGTCAATCGGTGATGGATTCATGTAATAGGATATACCACGACGTAGAGAACGAAGAGATCTACCTCTGGGTGGTGGTGGTTGTCGCCAGAACGTGACGGTTTTCCTAGAAAAGCTCGCCGGCAATTCGCCGAAAACCTAGCCTCTTCCGAACTTCGGCGTCTGATCTAGGAGGCTACGGGTGGCGGCTGTAGAAACGGGCTGTACTTCTAGAACCCTTGCGTCGAGAGGAACATCGGCATATATATAGTCCTAGGGTTTGGAAAAGTTTCGGAATTTCTTAATTTCAGGATTTATTTCCTGTTTAAAAATAATTCCAGAAAATTCCTGAAATTATATTTAAGCCACGAAAAATCACAGAAATTAGGGAAAATTCTGAGAATTTCCGGAGGTAGATATGAACATGATAGATCAAAATATGGAGTTTGGAGCTCATGAAAAGGTTATTGGAAGGTTTCAATAAAAAGATTAAGCTATGGGAAAAAGGAATTTAATTCCCGGAAAAGCGAGAAAAATTCCCGGGAGACTCGAAACGACTCCTAAACGTGTTTTGAAACTTATCACATCATAAAACCAAGATGCAAACAGGATGAATGCAACAAAACAATTAAAGCCTATGTTGAATTAAGTTTTAATTGTAAATAGTTTTTCCTCCAACTACAAATTTGGTCATATCTCTACCTTAGTTCTATAAAAATTTAGAAACTTGTGAAAGTTAAAAAGTTTGGGTGTTACAGCAAGAGATCAATATCTCAAGCAACCCCTGCTGCTCCACGCAGAGACCTAGGACTAGCTCCCTCTCTCGCCCAGCTTGTAAACCCCAACTACAAGCACCTCGGTGCAAGGAATATAAGATCGCTCTCTCAGACCGGACGTAGGGTACCTATTGCCTGAACTAGTATAAACCTTGTGTCTCTTTGCATCATCATCCAGGATTAGGGGCACGTAGTACACTTTCACTAGCCGGTTGAGGGTCCGCCGGTCCAAAACACCGACATGACGAAGCTAAAAAAAAAGGAATTATGTTGTTTGACACTTTTCAATAGGGTTTCCTATTTATGCTATTTTAGGCCCTACTGACTTGTCGTTTTTGTGTAGGATATTATACTTGTTCAAATGATGTGAAATTTATACAGTAGTGTATTGATGACATTTATAAGCTACTATAATTTTTGTGGAATTTTCTATACACTTTGGCTATGTGTTTATTATTTAACCTAATTATCTAAATAAATTAATAAAGGCATGAAAAGAATTTATTTAGGAATTGCCACTATGTTTTCTAGTGTTCATTTGATGTATGTTAACTATTGGTAACATTGGTAGTGCTCAAAGTACTATTCTTGTATGTAGTAAAATATTATTTTCATTATAATTCACTTATAGCGAATTTTTGGACAGATTTTAGAGTTAAGCAAATTAACTGGTGAAGATGATGTTTGCTTTGAATCTTATCTATAACAAAGTTGTAGATAACTCACATAACTATCTTGTGTTAAATTTTCATGGCATTTGGCCAAATAGTTTATGAGTTATGCCTATTCAAAGTTGGTCTTAAGAAATTATAGCTCTTTGGAATTTCTGGACTAGATTTGATAAATGTGCTAGTTTGACCTTGTTAACATGAGAATCATGCTGAGATGTTTAAATATGAATTGTAGACAATTTCATAAGATTTCCATATTATCTTATTTCATGTCTTTTGTATTAGTACAACTCCAGTTATGAGTTAAACTAGCAGCTGTTGTCTGCAGCCTTGAATATGTCAATGCAGTGAATGACTTGTTTGCTTTATATGAGTTGATGTGATGGTTTAGATGCTTAGGCTAATTAAGATAAATTGATAGTTACAGGTGTTAGATTTCTTACTGAAGATGAACAACTTTATCTTAGGTTGTTAGAGCTTGGTGAGTGTGTAGTTCTTGTTTTCTAAAAGAGATATGCACCTACTCAGTAAAATAGATGTTAATCTTGTATCATCGTGTCATTCATGTGTCCATCTATAAATGGTTGTACATTTCATCATCATCTTCCATCTCTTGTGCATGCATGACTCTTATTCTATGCATATGCATGAAATAGATGTTCTGGAGGGAGTCACGCTTCTAGAATTCAAGCAAGGACTTCTGAAGGAGCAGCAGCAAGCTCAGGAGATGGAGGTGTAGGCCCCAGAAGAAGGAGCCAACGAAAAAGAAGTTCTTGAGTATCCTGATCACCAACCATCCTCTTTTCTAAAAGGCAAGCCCCAAAGCATTCTAAGTCTCCTATGTTTTGAAAATGATTACTTTGAGTATCTTTATATGTTTGATGCATTAAGTGATAGGAACTGGATGCAAACACTTGTTGCATATATATCTATTCCTTGTCCAGCAAATGTACCCTAAATCCTATTTAGGTCCATGAGTGAATCAAAGCTTAGCCTTGCTTAGACTGGTAAAGTCAGGTGATTTCCTGTCACCTGCAAGTTAGGGTGATGCCTAGTCACGTTTGGCTATATTTGCTATCATGGAAAATAACCATGTGTTAATAATAAATTGAGACCAGGCAGGATGTCGATAGAGAAGCAACAAGGCAAGGAGGTCTTGGGTGTGGATCTATCCTCGTCTATGTCGGTTAAGGACCGATTCGCTATATGTCCTCATGTCATGTTGAATGCATGCCTATCATTTAGTTGGCCGGATAACTCATTCCGACCGCAAAGCCAAGTAGCTCAACTCAGGCCAAAGGGCCAGGAAGTAAAAGTGTGCACTCTAGCTGTAGTAAGGATGTGCAAGGAGCCATTGGCGTAAGTCCAAAGGTGAGATTGACCACCTGGCAGAGTGGATTCCCTAAGAGTGTGGCGCTACATGAAACCGTGAATTTATTCCTGTATTGTACCAGAGGTGACCCGAGGCAACCATTGATCAAGTTGATTGGGTTTGTGTTAGGAATAATTTCCCAGCTGGGTAGGAATCGATTCGAATCGCTGTCTCTCTCGGATAGTGAGAACTTGACTGAGTAGCGACAACATAGATACACTTAATTGAACTTGATGGTTATAATGATAATGATGATGTTACAACATTATACCGGATATGGTTACTAATGTTTGGAGTTAATCAATTGCTTGCTCTAGTATAGGTGCTAATCTAGTTGACAGGCTTAATATTGAGAACTTGCTGCTTAACTAATAATTCAAGTTATATACCCTTGTATCATTAAAGCTTTTATGCAAAATGGTTGTCAAGCAAGATCCACTGATAAAGCCTTGCATACTCCTTGGTGTCATTTATTTTGGTTTATGATGGGTAAGTCTAGTTGAGTACATTCTCATACTCAGGGTTTATTCCCTCTTGTTGCAGATGACGTGCTTTATAACGGCTACTGCAAGTATTGTCTCCACCCTACGGGGGATGAAGACTAGATCATGGGCATGATCTTCTATGCTATCTTATCATATTGCTTTTGCTAGATATGACTATGGAACTGGCTGTATTGAACTAAGTGTGTGTGATGGTCTCAAACTAATTTGCTTCCGCTATTTGTGAAATCATGTTGTAATAACTATGTTAACTCTGATGTATGAGGTACTTGTGAACTACTTGTGAAATGGATGTAACATGTGGCTGTTATGTTGAATCACTATGATCTTGGTTGTATGCATGTTGGTTTGTAATCCTTCAGGGTTTCAGTTGACTACCAGGTTTATATGGGTTCAAGTGTGATAGTTTGACCACTCCGGTGATTGCTTTCGTACATGTGCTCTTATAAATTGGTCGGTTCTGTCACAACTGGCATCAGAGCTAGATTCAACATTAAACATGTCATATGTGTATTTAAAACAAAGGTTTTTGTTTGCAAAAATTAGTTTTGACAACTTATAGCTACTTATATATAGGTGTGTTCAAATCTGAAATTTTATCTAAGTGTGCCAGTGGTCATATCCTCTATGCCCAAATAAGGACTTTTAGGTGACTTATTTAAGTAATGACCTTGGGGGGGTAATTGCTTGCATTTTATTTTGTCGTCCATATGGTGTGCTATTGTATGGATGCCATCTGTTTGGGTGGTAATGTATGGATCAATTGCCTCTATGCCCAGGTAAGTGTGAGTTGTGAGAGCATGACCGTCCAACTGTTGGTCTAGGGGAGAGTTAGTTGTGGTTGCTGGAATATTTACATGTTGCACACATGTACATATGAAGGTACTTAATTGTGGGTATATCTGTTGGGTAGCTTTGGATATCGAAGTATATATATCTAGGGATGTATATATGGAGAGTATCTTAGTTTACTGCTTTCATTGTGTGCTTATTTCTCCTTTGTTGGGATGGGCTGCAATGACTTTGTCTGCAGGTACACTAACAACATAATGTGTTGCTCGACTAGATATGTATATGAGAAAACGTATGTATGCCACCGTCTATGTCGCTAGAATTTTAAAATTTTCCTAAGATTCGTGAGGAATTATGGAACGTGCATGCATGATGTTCACTCATGCCATTATATTTTTGCATCACTCCCTCCCTTATCTTTAATTATTCTGTTATATATTTCTCATCCTATAAGATAATCCTCTCACACCCAAATTGCAATGTTGCTATAGATGGCCGCACCAGCACTAACGCCTAGGAGCAGCACATTCTTGCACGTGTTTGGCACTCCAACCCTATTGTGGAGGGTGCTGCATTCAGTGGGATATGCTAAGCCACCTCGTTATACTTGGAAGCAAGTGGAGGCTGAAGGAAGGTTGCTATGGTATGACATTGAGCTGGTTGTCCCGCCTCACACAAATAGACCACAGTGGCTTGGTTGGAGCATCGAAGCTGATGGACAAACCCCTTGGGAAGGTGCACAAGTGGTAGCTTTGGAAGTGCTAGTTGATATTTGTCAAGAGTTTCGTGATGAGTTGATCAATGGACCAGCTGAGTCCATTCCTCGAGTAGCCTCATCTGAGGTAGTCTGGCTAAACTTTGAGGATAATCCCTTGGTTATGACTGAGGCAGAACAGGCACAGAGCTCTGGACCAACCATGAGTGCCATGATGGCTGTTCTGAAGATGTTCTATGATCGTCAGAGCACTTATGTTAGTGTTTTGATAGCCCTTCAGCAGGCACAGAATGAACGACACAAGTGGAAGAAATGTGCGCGCAAGTATGGTAATGAGCTTAGGGCAGCCCAAAACAAGATAGGTGGTTTTATGAATGCTTTGGAAACTCGCAGGCAGCAATTTGTACGTGCTGTTAGGGAAAGAGATGCTAACTATGGTCAGATCATGTAGTTGACTCATGAGTGAGATGACACAATCCGTCTAGCACAAACTAGGAACAACGCTAGGGTCATGGTAGAAATTCGAGCTGAAGTTAGAGAGAATGAACTCCTCCGCCAAATTGAAGAACTATAGATTGACGTTCACCATCTCAATAATCAGATCAATCTAATTCCTCACCCTATTCCAATATACCCCGTGGTGGGAGGACCTTAGGTGATCTTCACTGATGATGATGGCATGGAAATGGATGCCAATGTCATCATGTCACACCCAATTTTAAGGATAAAATTGAATGCATTATCTCATTTGTGCCCAGGGATCAATCACACACACAAGCTAACAAATTATAAGAGAGTATCATCACAGTGTATCTTACATCATGATAATAACAATACTTAGTCTTATACATCATAGCAGAAAATAAAAGATAATCTCCCTCACGTGGAACACCATCATAGGGAAGGTCAACTGGTTGACCACAAGCCTAATAATCCTCAAGAAATTCCTCATACCCGTTGTCATCTATTACCCATCTAGGATTTTTATCCAAATAAAGAAAATAAACAAACGTAAGTACTTTCCGTACTTAACAAGATAACATGGGGTTATGTAGCTCAAAAAGGATGACACTGGTTTACTGTAGTTAGCACTTTTAGTAAGTCCAGATTTTATTATCAAGTTTAATCAAGTTATGCTTAAGCTCCCATTTGAACCCACTTAATCAGATATCAGCATCATTTGGATCATATCATCATAAACCATCATAACTGAACAACAATGAGTAATCAATTATTCTATGAGTTTTCCAGGCCGCTCGTGACTGTGAGCATGGCTATTATAACAGTTTGTAACCCTCTGCAGAGGTGGTACACATTCACCGCGAGTCATGATTCCCATATGCCCGGGTTAATTACTCCCATATCACTGCCAAGGTGAGTGGGCGGGGTACACTATGAAGCCATTTCATAGGTTTCTCTAACAAGTTAGGGCCGCTATGTTTTCTCGGTAGGCAGATGTAGGAACCCCCTTTCCTATGGCACATATCCATCGCAGCTATACACATAGGAACAGAGGCAGCCCTATACCCAACGTGGCAAGCCCCTTTTACGCCATAAAGGTAACCTCTAACAAGCTAGAAAAGGTCCTATTACTGAGCTAAAGTCAGAGCCATATGACTCTCACGGTTGCACTGTCAGTCCTAGCTTTTGCCGATAGATAAGTCCTTATGGAGGGCCGGGAGCAACATGATCAAAAGTCATTTGCACCTTCGCCCTATGGATCAGTTGTTATAAATCATGTTGTACTTTTAGTTCCATAGAACCATTCACCATCATGTAGATCATGTTTAGTTAGAGCACTAGCAATCTACCCATATGCAATTAACCCATAGGAGTCAAGGGAACAAGTCATCAAATGACTAGAATGTCCTTATGGTTACTAAAATTAGACACATGCACATGAGTAAATGATTAAAGTGAATAGGACATCAAGGTAGGCCCATGCTATACTTGCCTTGGTTCACAAACTCTTGCTGGTCCTGCTAGTCGTTGAAGAACTCTTGATCTCCAACGTTCTCCTCACCGTCTGAACGCGACCAACATGGCAACATACAATATTCCGAAGGCATTCATACAAAGCAAACAATCCTACAGTTAGAACAGTACACCAATAGTATAGAAAACAAGATAAAATGTTTATGAAAAGAACCTATGTCTCGCTACGATCATGTCAACGCGAAGTTCACGAAAATCAGAGCTAAAACGCGAAAGTTATGAATTAAACGGAGTTTTCTATAGCACTTTATTTAATTAAAACTAATCATGAAATTTAAAAGTTGCAAACTTGATTTATAGTGGTACTAACACGTAGATTATGAAATTATGAAGCTAACGCAATTTGAACGGATCAATTTGGAGCTAAAGCAAAACAAATCTAGTGGCATTTCTGTAAATACTAAAACGTATTTTAGACTAAAACAGTGAACTTTATGCTTTCAAAATGAGAAAGCATACTCTGGAAACTATGCTAGGGATGACGGGTTCAATTTATCTGAAAGTGAGGGACTCTTTAGCAAATTTCGCGCGAAAGGGTAACTTCTAATCCTGGCCGTAGATTAGGAGATGGATGGCTAGGATTGGAGAGGGGAAGAGAGAGAGAGGAAGGTCCGGCCAGGCACAGTGCAGCCGGTGGCAAGGCTCCATGGCCGGCGGCGTGGAGGTTGCCGAAGCGCACAGTATAGGGGCTAGGGGCCACGGTTTGAAGAACCGAGGGCACCGGGAGTTGCGGAGGTACTCGCGAACTCAACCAGGCCGAGAACGGGGTCGGTGGATGCAGTTGGCGCTGTGGCCGCCATGGCCGGCGAGCAAGAGCTCACAGGCGCCCGCAGATAGGGCTCTAGAAGCCACAAAATGGGAAATAAACCGCATGGGGAGAGAGAGGGGATCACGGTGAATCTCACAGCGGGGAGAACGGGGTCGACGGCGGTTCGTGCGGAGGCGGGCAGTGAATCTCGGTGATTCCTCGGCATGGTGGTTACCTCATGCATGGGCGATGCGAGGGGGAGAAAGGAGCAGCAGGGAGCACAGGGAAGGGCTCGACACCATTTTAAAGAGGCCAGGCGCGGAGAGGATGCGCCCACATTGTGAGAAGAGCGAGCACGGGGTGGTGGTTGCTCTAGGCGCGCATGGGGCGTGCTGGAGGAGGTGGGGGGAGGAGTTGACAAGCGGGGCCAGGATGGCAGCAGTTGCGGTGTGGGCAGTTGAGGCATGAGCTGGGCTAGTGCGGTGGCAGTGGTTGCCTGGCCCAAGCTAGGATGGCCCTGGAAGGTAAGAGGGGGAGGGCGAGCGGGCCGCGGGAAGGAGAAAGGCCAGCAGCCGGCGGGAGGGAGAAAAAGGCCATGGACCGAAATTGAGGAAGGGAGGGAAGGGAAAAGTAATTTTCCTTTTTCTTTTTCCAAATCAAATTTCCAAATGTATTTTCAAATGAGTTTTGAATCCTTTTGAGTTTAAATCAAAAACCACTCAACATATTAAATACAATGCTCCAACATGAGTGCATCAACATGTTACGAACCTTATATTTGATTTTATTTTCACAAAAATTATTTCTTTCTTATATTTCAATGTTCACATAATAAAATAATTAAAGCAAATTTTTCTTTTTTCAAAAGACTAAAATTTTGGGTGTTACAATTCTACCCCCCTTAAGATGAATCTCATCCTTGAGATTCGGGTGATTGCTTACTCAAACAGTTGGGGATAAGACTTTCTCAGATCCTCTTCTCTTTCCCAAGTAGCCTCATCCTCTGAATATCGATTCCACTGCACCTTGCACATCTTTATAGTTCGGCTTCTTGTAACTCTTTCGGTAGTTTCCAAGATCTTTATCGGATACTCTTCATATGTAAGATCTTCCTTAACAGCAAGTTCTTCCAAAGGAATTTGCTCTTCTGGTACCCTCAAACACTTTTTCAATTGAGAAACATGGAACACACCATGCACACCTAACAAACTCTTAGGTAGTTCCAACTGATAAGCTACTTCTCCACATCTCTCTAGAATCTTAAAAGGTCCAATATACCTTGGTGCTAACTTTCCCTTCATATTGAATCTTTTCACGCTTCTTATTGGTGACACCTTCAAGTACACATAATCACCAACTTCAAAAGTCAGCTCTCTTCTACGAGTATCAGCGTAACTCTTCTGTCAGGACTGAGCCACTCTTAAGTTGTCTCTAATCATTCTCACTTGTTCTTCCATGTCTCTAAGGACATCAGGTCCAAACACTTGAGTTTCACCAGTCTGATTCCAGAACAAAGGCGTTCTACATTTACGTCCATACAGTGCCTCGAAAGGTGCCATCTTGAGACTCTTCTGATAACTGTTGTTGTACAAGAACTCTGCGTATGGTAGACTCTTATCCCAACTATTACCATACTGTAGTGCACAAGCTCTCAACATATCTTCCAAAATCTGGTTGATCCTTTCAGTCTATCCATCAGTTTGCTGGTGGTAAGCAGAACTAAAATTCAACTTTGTCCCCAAAGATCTATGTACTTTATGCCAAAATTGCGATGTAAACTGAGTGCCTCTATCTGACACAATCTTCTTGGGAACACCATGTAAACACACTATTCTTTCCATATACAACTCTGCTAGCCTTGCACCCATATAGGTAGTCTTGACTGGTAAAAAGTGAGCAACCTTGGTGAGACGATCCACAATTACCCATATTGAATCATAACCTCTTTGAGTGTGGGGCAAACCTACGATAAAATCTATACCAACTTCTTCCCATTTCCATTTAGGAATCTTCATTGGTTGTAATAACCCTACAGGTCTTTGATGCTCAGCTTTCACTGTTTGACAAGTGTCACACAAAACCACATACTCTGCCACCTCTCTTCAAACCATACCACCAATACTTCTCCTTGAGATCCAAATACATCTTGGTACTTCTGGGATGTATAGAATAAGCAGACTCATGGGCCTCTTGCAGAATTGCATCACGGATAGCCTTCACTTTAGGTACACATATCCTTTTTCTGAACCAAAGAGTACCATTCTCATCCATCTTGAATCCTAGTGCCTTTCCAAGCACTACATTCTCTGCTATCTCTTTTAGTTTTTCATCCTCCAATTGACCTTTGCGTATCTCTTGCTCCAATGTAAGCTCTATCACCAATTTCATTGCATTAGTGATAAAACTCAAGTTGAGATACTCCATTTCAGCACACAACTCTACTGACATAAATGTCATCCCAAGTCCATTAGCATAATTCTTCCTGCTAAGTGCATCAGCTATGACATTTGCTTTCCCTGGATGATAATGCACTTCAAATCATAGTCCTTGATCAATTCTAACCAATGATGTTGTCTCAGATTCAGATCTGACTGGGTAAAGATATACTTCAAACTCTTGTGATCTATATAGATATCACTCTTATGCCCAATTAGATAATGTCTCCAGATTTTCAAAGCGTGAACCACAGCTGCCAATTCCAAGTCATGAGTAGGGTAATTCAACTCATGCTTCCTCAATTGTCTAGATGCATATGCCCCCACTCTTCCTTCTTGCATAAGCACACATCCAAGTCCCAAACGAGATGCATCACAATATATAGAGAAGTTCTTGCTTAAGTTAGGCAAAATCAATACTGGAGCTATAGTTAATCTCTTCTTTAGCTCATCAAAGTTTGCCTGGCATTTATCCGACCATACATATTTAGCATTCTTTTCCAATAGAGCTATCATAGGCTTAGCTATCGCAGAACCGACCAATTTATAAGAATACAAGTACAATGGCAATCCGCAAGCGGTCGCACTGTCATACTTGAATCCATATAAACCCGGTAGTCCGTCGAGTACCACGACGGGTCTCGATAAACGATTTACAATAACCAAGATCGTACAGGATTCAACATACATGCCACATATTACATAAAGTTCGCAGATACTTTTCATCATCAGAGTACGAATAAAAAGTTATTACAAACTGAGTTTGATAAACAAAGCGGAAGCAAATAAGTTCGAAGATAAAGTTTCCAACATAGTTTGATACAGTGCCAAGCCAGATCACGGTCCACAAAAGCAAAGATAGGAATTACTAAAGAAGCCTACCCAAGGCTTACTCCTCATCCACGGTGGGATAGAAGCAACTCTTGCAATAACCATGATACACAGTGCCATCTGCAACAATGGGAAAATAAACCCTGAGTACGAGAAGGTACTCAGCTAGACTTACCCATCATGAACCAGAAATAAAATGACTCCAAGGATTATGCAAGGCTATATAAGTGGGCGTAACTTGACCACATTTTGCGAAAAAGGCAATTAACCGTTGTACAATTGTGATTCCTTTATCAAGTTAATTATAACTATCCATTTCTAGATTAGCAACTATCCTGTGCCAAACATGTGGTATATTATTTAGAATCATACAATAGTAACCATAGCAGGTATCATAATTCCATATTCATATGAACCATCATGTTTCATAATATAGTTACTATGATGTTGGGACTAGCCAAGTTTCTCACTATCCGAGAGAGACGGCGATTCGAATCGATTTCAACCAGCTGGGAATTTATTCCTAACACAAACCCAGATCTATCAGCCACGATAGTCTTAGGTCACCTTTGGTACAACTCAGGTACACATTTCGCGGGTCCGTACCACGCCGCACAATCTGGAACACCAGATGCCAGGATGCTCAGGCCAAGCCTGCCCTTGGGCTCAGTCTGATCGTTCCCCGGAAGGAGCGCACAACAGAACGGTTCCCGGCCTGAGTTGAATTACTCAGCTTCACGGTCGGAACGAGTTATCCGGCCAGCTAAGTGAGAGGCATGCGTTCAATCTTGTCAGAAGCGCCAACAACGGTATGGTCCTTAATCGACATAGACGGGGATAAATCCACACCCAAGACCTCCATGTCTTGTTGCTTCTCTATCGACTTCCCGTCCGGTCTCAATTTATTTTTACCACATGGTTCTGTTCCACGATAGCAGATATAGCCAACCATGCTCCAGTATCCACCTATATCTCGCAGGTGACAGGACATCACCTGACTTCTACCGGTCTAAGCATGGCTAAGCATATATTCGATCCTGGACCTATACCGGTTAAAGGGTTAATATCTGGACAAGGAATGTACATGCATCAAGTGGTTTCATTCAACTCTTATAACCTAATGCATCAATCATAAATACGTAAGTAAACATTTGTAAATTACTGGGAGACTTATAATGCTCCGGGGCTTGCCTCGCAGAAAGGAAGTAGGGTGATGGTCAGGACACTCCGGAAGCTCCTCAGGGTTCTGCTCCACGCCTTCGGGAGCTGCGGCTTGCGGATCCTCCTGCGGGTTCCTTTCCTCTGCTTCTTCGAATTCCAGCAACGTGATCTCTTCCTCCGATCCTAGATGCATGAGTATGGTATAAGTATTACGAATGCATATATGTTAACAAGTGCATCACGTTGTTTGAGTAGGTGCATATCTCTTCTCGATTATTACTTAACTACTTCTACAATGCATCGACTATGCCATAAACAGTAGCTACTTGTTTCACTCATAACTAGAGTTCTACAAATCCAAATCCAGTGATCCTGGACTTTCTGGAAAGCTTATCAAATTCTCCACAACTTTGTTATTAACCATTTTTACAGTGTACATCAGTTTCAACATGCAACTCATCACATTCTAGAATCAGTCCGGAAACTATTTAACATGCAATGTAAAGTAAAAATACTTCTACTTCATGTAATTATTCAAAATTTGACAACATATAATCTACCAACAGTTTAAGCATACTAATTACATTTAATATAATATAATGGTGAAGCCCAAACTATTTATTTAATTGCCTTTATTATTTTATTTAGATATCTAGGTTAAATAATAAACATATATCAGATGTACTTCATAAATTCTCAAAAATTTACAGTGCCTTACTGATGCTATAAAAGGACTACCATAAAAATTTCATGTCATTTTACTAAGTAGAACATTCTATACAAAAATGATAAGGAAGCAAGGCTTGAAATAGCATAAATGGAAAATCCTATTGAAAAGTGTCAAGCAACAGATTTCTTATTTTTCTTAACATCCATATGGTACTAGTATCACCTCCAATAAATTTCATGAATTTTGGACTCATAATTAATTTATAAAAATTTATGCAAGGATTAACTATTTATAAAAGAAAAATCTATAACTATAGATCTACACATGCACTGGTCCTCAAATTTTTACCAGAGTTCACATACGCTAAGGCTAGCTTACCACAAAAATTTCATAATTTTTGGAGCACAGGAACTCTAGATATAAAATAAACAAATTTGAATGCATTCAAAAGCACATTTCAAATCCTTATTTAAATCTCCAGAAATTTCTACTGTTGAAGCCAAGAACATATTTTTACTAAATACTACACTTCCTAAGCAACACAATCATATTTATTTCACAATTTTTGGAGCTACCAAACTGAAGATACAAATTTCACAAAACAAATCAAAAACTGGATTCAAAATGAGTTAGCCTTCACTACTGCTGTCGCTGACAGGTGGGACCCGCTGGTCAGGGGACCCCACGCGTCAGTGACACGGAGCAGAGCAGCGGCGCTGCACAGCGCTGGCGCGGCCAGAGCTCGCCGACGACGAACTCGCCGGCGGTGACATCATCACACGATGATCTACTCGACTTCGCGCATCGATTGAGCTACGTGGGTGGCCTTCTCGTCGGAGCTAGCGGCTACGGCGGCGGCCATGGCGGGGTGGAGGTGCGGGTCGACGGTGAAACGCCGGTGGAAGCTATGGTGACACAAACACAAGCTCGAACGAGCATCTATGAGCTATGGTTGGCCTATTGCGCGTTCAAACGTGGCATGCGGTGGTCGGAGTCAGCCGGACCACGGTGACGGAGTGTGGCGGAAGAGCTCCGGCGAGGCGTTGCATGGCACTGGGGCTTACCAAGCTCGGTCAGTGAGCATGGGAGGGAGCAGTGGGTCGCTGAGAAGATGGTGGAGCTTTGGTGGTGGTGCTGGAGTGGCTAGGCGCGAGCTCACGCATGGTTATGGCGACGGCGGAGCAGCGGGAGCTCGGCTGCTGCTGCGGCGATGAAGAAAGGCTGAGGTGAAGCAAATGGAGGCACGGGATGGCTCGGGCGGGCGCTAGCGACGTTAAGGCCACGCTCGGGCGCGGCGTGGCCTGCGCAATCAGAGCGCTGGCGACGCGTGGCCGTCGCCGGGGACACGCGGCGCGCGGTTTCTAAAACCAGTCGGCCATTGAACGTTGCGATTCAGTCGATTCAGTCACGCGATGTAGTGCCTAACGACGTACTTTCGTGGAGCTTGATCTTCTAATCCGTGAAGTAATAGTGCACACAATCTACACCAAAGTTGTAGCTCTAAGTACCATCTGTAATTCATCTTAAACGATCAAGACCTAATTTGCAACGGTTAAGGAGAAAAATCGTGCTCAAAGTTGGCTTGTCAGGCTGTCGGTCAATCCATCACTTAGAAAATTTGTTAAGTGTTGGAAGCTGGATTTTGCTGGTTTTTGTGGGACCCATTCAAGCATGTTAGAAGCTAAATCAGTCCATGACCCAAAAATAAAAGTTGTTCCTTATGTCAAACACTACAACTTTGCTTTAGTGAACTCCTCCATGCAAGGTCTCTAACACCTAGTTCAACTTTAGTCAAACATGTCACTTTGAAAACATGATACACATTCAAACCATGGCTAAATGACCAAACTAGCCCTAGCACTAAATACCAAAGTTGTTCCTAATGATATCCTAAACATGTTTGAGCAATTTGCAAGGTCATCCTATCATTTCATGCAGTGGTCACTCATAGAGCTATCCAGGTCAACACATGAAATATCACTTAAATGCTTGATCATGAGATGTGGCCTTCATGAACAAGGTTCCTTTTGTTAACCTAAGTGTAGCTAAGGTGTTTTAGTGACTAGCATTACCCACTTGCATTCATTTGTACAAGATCATGTGCATATGTTCCAAGAAACACGAGATAACAAGCAATGTTTCAGATGTTTCGATCAAATGTTTCAATTGTAAATGATGATTTATGAATGCTTGATGCTCATGCTCATGTTATGCAAGTCAAGTTATGTAAGGCTAACACCCGAGGTGTTACATTAGCTAGCTTGGAAAACCTTCTATGAACCTCCTGTAGTATCCAGCCAATCCTAAAAAGCTATGAATCTCAGTTACATTGGTTGGTGGTTTCCAATTCAACACAACTTGTACTTTGCCTGGATCCACTGCTATTCCACCATTGGAGACAACATGACCCAGAAAAGAGACTTCCTTTAACCAAAACTCACACTTGCTCCGCTTAGCGTACAACTTATGTTCTCTAAGCTTTTGCAAGACCAACCTTATATGTTCAACATGTTCTTCTTCAGTCTTGGAGAATATTAGTATGTCATCTATGAATACCACCACAAATTTATCTAGAAACTCCATGAACACCTTATTCATCAGATACATAAAGTATGCAGGTGCATTGGTCAATCCAAAAGACATAACGGTATACTCATACAAGCCATACCGTGTAGTGAATGCTGTCTTGGGTATGTCTAAGTTTTGAATCTTAAGCTAATGGTATCCTGAGTGAAGATCAATCTTGGAGAACACAAAGGCTCCTCTTAACTGATCAAACAAATCATCAATCCTAGGCAAAGGGTATTTATTCTTGATTGTAACCTCATTAAGTGAACGATAATCCACACACATCCGTTAACTACCATCCTTCTTATCCACAAAGATCACAGGTGCCCCCTATGGGGAAGAACTGGGGCATATGAAACCTTTTTCTTGCAACTCTTTTAGTTGTTTCTTAAGCTCTTCTAATTCATTAACCCCCATTCTATATGGACGTTTAGCTATTGGTGCAGTTCCAGGTAATAATTCAATAATGAATTCAATGTCTTGGTCAGGTG
Organism: Miscanthus floridulus; assembly: GCF_019320115.1. Lineage (NCBI taxonomy): Eukaryota > Viridiplantae > Streptophyta > Magnoliopsida > Poales > Poaceae > Miscanthus > Miscanthus floridulus. Next base: position 75,789,856 of record NC_089585.1, read on the forward strand.
GCATACCTGGCAAGTCATCAGGGAAGACATCCAGGAACTCCTCCACAACATGATCTTGTTTATTGGCTTCACCATATAGCTGGTTCACTATGGCTGTAGGCAGAGCTTGCACTACCACTTCTACATAGATTCTATCTCTATTAAGTGATGTCACAACCACAGATTTCTCCTGACACTGAATCACTGTCCGATGTTGTTTCATCCAATCCATTCCTAGAATAAGATCAATTCCCACTGTTCTCAACACAATTGGTTTCACTTTGAAGTCTACCCCCTTAAGGAAATGCTAGTTGAGGGACTCCAATATGAAGCGGGCATACTACCTCCCGATGAATTTACTAGTATGGGGTTTTTCATGGCACACAAAGGTATGCTATGCATTCTAACAAAAGCTTGGGAAATAAAAGAATGCGAAGCACCAGAATCAAAAAGTACTATAGCAGAGATAGAGTTGACGCTGAACATACCCAACATGACCTCAGGCGTCTCCTGAGCTACATCAGATGACACATAGTTCACCTTCGTAGTGTGTGGTGGTCGGGCGTTGAACTTCTGATTGCCAGTCTGGTTCTGAGGAGCTTGCTGGTTCTACTTCTTTGGACACTGATGAGCATAGTGACCTACTTCTCCGCAGTGAAAGCATGCATTGGGGTTATTGGGTGCACCACTCTTCACAAGAGCATTGTTGGATGGTCCCTGGCATGTTGCCGGATTGCTAGTCTATTGCGGGGGATGCTGATTACCATACTGTTGCTGGTACTGAGGGCGTTGCTAGAACTGATTACGTTGAGGATACTGACCACGGTTTCCCTAGTTAGATGGTCCTTGATTCTTTTGTTGAAAACCCTACTATGGATATGCACGCGGGCGGGTGTTACTTCTAGAAGCTTGACCTTGAAGCCTCCTCTTCTTGGCTTCCATCTCTTTGTGCTTATCGTCGATCAAAATAGTGCAGTTCGCCAAAGACTGAAAGTTAGGGTAGGTGTTGGACATCAGCTGAAGCTGCAATCCATCATAGAGTCCCTTGAGGAAATGGCGTTGCTTATCCTTGTCCTCAGCTACATCATTTGGAGCATAACGTGATAGTTGAGCAAACTTATCATGATACTCCGCCACAGTCATGGATCCTTGCTTGAGGGACCTGAATTCCTCCTGCTTCAATTCCACGAGTCCATCAGGGATATGATAAGACCGGAAATTGTCCTTGAATTCCTACCAGGTGATAGTAGGAGCATTGTTGGGACGTCTATACTGGAAAGAATCCCACCAATCCTGAGCTGCTCCCTGGAGCTGACCAGAAGCATACAACACCTTCTCAAGATCGTTGCATCTGAGGCATGAGTGAACACCGGTGGATGACCCTTCATAAACTCTCCATGCTTATCCCTGACCTAAACAGGCGGTGGTCCTCTTGCAGGTTCATTGTCTAAGCGCTGCATCATAGCTTGCATCAACTGCGCTTGCATTCCCATTAATTATTTCATGGTCACAGGTGGCGGTGGTGGTGGATTTATAAGAGCATCATGCCCACGACCACGGCCTCTGCCTCTTCCTCCTCTTGCGGCCATCTGTTTTCCAACAAATGCGCAAATTTTAGAGATTTCCAAATTATAGAGAGCTTACAAAAGATAAGAAACAATGCTGAGAATTTTCTGGACAAGATTCCAAAAACAGCAGTTCAGTAAATCTATCATAACTTGAGTTTCAGAGATCCAACAGAGGTGTACCAAGAACGGTTGGAAAGCTTAGGAGATCAGCTACAACTTTTATTTAGATCACTTTTACAGATTCTGACATACACATGGTAAAAAATAGAGCTAAACCGAATCTGTTCTGAGTTCTAGTCTGCGCAGGAACATCAACTTGTGACAGCTAGATCTCACAAACCTGAACAGCTATTGACGTCATTCCAGAGATATTTGAAAGATACAGAAGTCTAGTTATCTCCACAAAAATTTCAGAATTTTTGACAGCCTAGATTTCGAGATACAAGATAAAGAACACAGGCTGCTCTAGAAAACAACACAGTAGAGATAAGATAAAGCAAACCATCTGCATTAAGATTTCCTCTAAACTTAAGGTTCCAATCTAAGGAAGTTGTGGACATGCCCACAAACTTCTAGTAAACAACCAAACTCCAAATCAACCAAGTTCACAAATTAAAACATCTAATCATCCAAGTTCATAAGACCAAACAAGACTAAATATGAAACACGAACTAACAACGTTGTAATCTTAATCAAGGCACATAACACCTATGGGGCGGTGTCAATCATGGTGAATGACTGGCGCTTCTTCTTGTAGATCGGTGGCTGCCCAAGTTGAGCACATAGTTCATCAACTTGCTTCTAGAGGTGTCTCTTGGCCCTCTGTGATGCATGCAGCTCTCCTTTGACTTCTTCATCCACCCCCTGCATGGTATGGACATGCTGCACTGTTGCTTCAAGGGTTGGGTCACTCTCTGGTGGAGCCAAGACCTGCCAAACACCCTCATGATCATTGCGAGGAAGGAACCTAAAACTGATCCTCCCTCATGGCCTCAAAGCAACGACCATGGTAGTAGATGTAGGCGTCCTACGCTGCATCTTCCATGCAATCCAATGCATGGGCCCTCCTAGCAGTGGCACAATGGACAGTCTCCACCTCATGTCCATTCTTAACATCATTCCAAGTAGTGACAACCAGCTCTACCTTCCAAAAGATTGCCTCCAAAGGATGCTGGTACTCTGCACAATGATAGCTAATGGAGGCATGCAGATCAGGGTAGTAGTCATGCTAGCACATGGGTGAGGAGGGTGTGGTAGTAGGCCAGTCTCAGGGGCTGGCTTGAAGTAGTACTTGCATTTCTAGCCTATCTCCTCATCCACCATAGGGATAGCTAGGGGATGGCGCAGGTGTAGGTGAAGTAGCCGATGACTCCTCAAGGTGTAGCTACAACAGTATAGACCGGTGCGATAGCTGGAGTAGGAGTAGGTGTAGGTGTCGGGGTAGCCATCTCCTCATCGTCGGAGATGATCACAATCTCCTTCTCCGCCTATGGAGCATGTGGGGTGAACAAGGCATGGTAGCCAGCAGTGCTGAGGTGGGCAGTCTTCGAGTTATGAGACATCTATAGATTTAAAGTGAGATAGAATTAAAATCAACAATTTTATATAATAGATTAAGGTATGAAAAGCATAAATGTTTTAATAAAATAACAAGAATAAGACAGTAAGCAAGAAACCAGAGGAGCAAAGATGCTAAAACGACCGTTTCTAACTAGGCTTGTGTCCTATAGTCAACATGGCTCTGATACCAATTTGTCACACCCAATTTTAAGGATAAAATTGAATGCACTAACTCATGTGTGCCCAGAGATCAATCACACACACAAGCTAACAAATTATAAGAGTATCATCATAGTGTATCTTACATCACGATAATAACAATACTTAGTCTTATACATCACAGTGGAAAATAAAAGATAATCTCTCTCACGTGAAACACCATCACAGGGAAGGTCAACTGGTTGACCACAAGCCTAATAATCCTTAGGAAATTCCTCATACCCATTGTCATCTGTTACCCATCTGGGATTTTTATCCAAATAAAGAAAATAAACAAGCATAAGTACTTCCCATACTTAACAAGATAACATGGGGTTATGTAGCTCAAAAAGGACAACACTGGTTTACTGCAGTTAGCACTTTTAGTAAGTCTAGATTTTATTATGAAGTTTAATCAAGTTATGCTTAAGCTTCCATTTGAACCCACTTAATCAGATATCAACATCATTTGGATCATATCATCATAAACCATCATAACTGAACAACAATGAGTAACCAATTATTCTGTGAGTTTTCTAGGCCGCTCATGACCGTGAGCACGGCTGTTATAATAGTTTGTAACCCTCTGCAGAGGTGGTGCACATTCACCATGAGTCATGATTTCCATATGCCTGGGTTAATTACTCCCATATCACTGCCAAGGTGAGCGGGCAGGGTACACTATGAAGCCATTTCATTGGTTTCTCTAACAAGTTAGGGCTGCTAGGTTTCCTCGGCAGGCAGATGTAGGAACCCCCTTTCCTATGGCACATATCCATCACGGCTATACACATAGGAACAGAGGCAGCCCTATACCTAATGTGGCAAGCCCCTTTTGCGCCATAAAGGTAACCTCTAACAAGCTAGAAAAGGTCCTATTATTGAGCTAAAGTCAGAGCCATATGACTCTCACGGTTGCACTGTCAGTCCCAGCTTTTGCCGACAGATAAGTTCTTATGGAGGGCTGAGAGCAACATGATCAAAAGTCATTTGCACCTTCACCCTATGGATTAGTTGTTATAAATCATGTTATACTTTTAGTTCCATAGAACCATTCACCGTCATGTAGATCATGTTCAGTTAGAGCACTAGCAATCTACCCATATGCAATTAACCCATAGGAGTTAAGGGAACAAGTCATCAAATGACTAGAATGTCCTTATGGTTATCAAAATTAGACACATGCACATGAGTAAATGATTAAAGTGAATAGGACATCAAGGTAGGCCCATGCTATACTTGCCTTGGTTCACAAACTCTTGGTCCTACTGGTCGTCGAAGAACTCTTGATCTCCAACGTTCTCCTCACTGTCTGAACGCGACCAACACTGGCAACATACAACATTCCAAAGGCATTCATACAAAGCAAACAATCCTATAGTTAGAATAGTACACCAACAGTATAGAAAACAAGATAAAATGTTTATGAAAAGAACCTACATCTCGCTACGATCACGTCAACGCAAAGTTCACGAAAATCGGAGCTAAAACACGAAAGTTATGAATTAAATGGGGTTTTCTATAGCACTTTATTTAATTAAAACTAATCATGAAATTTAAAAGTTGCAAACTTGATTTACAGTGGTACTAACACAGATTATGAAATTACAAAGCTAACGCAATTTGAACGGATCAATTCAGAGCTAAAACATGAGTTTTTATGAGCAAAACAAATCTAGTGGCATTTCTGTAAATACTAAAAACGTATTTTAGACTAAAACAAGTGAACTTTACGCTTTCAAAACGAGAAAGCGTACTCTGGAAACTATGCTAGGGACGGCGGGTTGAATTTATCCGAAAGTGTGGGACTCTTAGCAAAATTTCACGCGAAAGGGTAACTTCTAATCCTGGTCGCAGATCAGGAGATGGACGGCTAGGATTGGAGAGGGGAAGAGAGAGAGAGAGGGAGGTTCGGCTGGGCATAGTGCAGCCAGTGGCAAGGCTCCATGGACGATGGCGTGGAGGTTGCCGGAGGCACGCGGTACAGGGGCTAGGGGCCATGGTTCGAAGAACCGAGGGCACCGAGGAGTTGCGGAGGTACTCGTGAACTCAACCAGGCCAAGAACAGGGCCAGTGGACACGGTTGGCATGGTGGCCGCCATGGCCGGTGAGCAAGAGCTCACGAGCGCCTACGGATAGGGCTCTAGAAGCCACAAAATAGGAAATAAACTGCATGGGGAGAGAGAGGGGATCACGTTGAAGCTCACAAGCGGGGAGAATGGGGTCGACGGCGGCTCGGAGACGGCGATTCCTCGATGCGGCGGTTACCTCATGCACGGGCGACGCGAGGGGGGAGAAAGGAGCAGCAGGGAGCGCGGGGAAGGGCTCGGTGCCCTTTTAAAGAGGCTGGGCATGGAGAGGACGCGCCCACATCACGAGAAGAGCGGGCGTGTGGTGGCGGTTGCTCTAGGCGCACGCGGGGCATGCGGGAGGTGGTGGGGGGAGGAGCTGACAAGCGGGGCTAGGATGGCAGCGGCTGCAGCGCGGGCAGTTGAGGCATGAGCTGGGCTGGTGCGGTGGCGTGGTTGCCTGGCCCAAGCTGGGCTGGCCCAGGAAGGTAAGAGGGGGAGGACGAGCGGGCCATGGGAAGGAGAAAAGCTAGCGGCCAGCGGGAGGGAGAAAAAGGCCATGGGCCGAAATTGAGGAAGGGAGGGAAGGGAAAAGTAATTTTCCTTTTTCTTTTTCCAAATCAAATTTCCAAATGTATTTTCAAATGAGTTTTGAATCCTTTTGAGTTTAAATCAAAAACCACTCAACATATTAAATACAATGCTCCAGCATGAGTGCATCAACATGTTACTAACCTTATATTTGATTTTATTTTCACAAAAATTATTTCTTTCTTAGATTTCAATGTTCACATAATAACATAATTAAATCAAAATTTTCTTTTTTCAAAAGACTGAAATTTTGGGTGTTACACATCGCAATGCCTGAAGCTGAAGAAGATGAAGAAGAAGAGGAACTCAATCCTATCGAGGAAGAAGATGGTGAAGGAGTGATCGATGCTGACACTGATGAAGATGTGTAGTTTAGCTGTAGCACTAAGCTAGATGCACTAGTTCGTATCTTTTACTTTCTTCTAGAAGAACATGTAACTTAACTTCAGTTAGTGACTTTGAGGTAATCTTAGAGACTTGCATGTGGCTCCATGTGGATGTGAGCATTAATAAAAGTCTAGCTTGGATGCTGGCAAAAATTTGGAATGTAAGCGTATGCATCGCGAGAATGTGCGGAGTAAAATATTGGTGATGTTATGAGGATGAATTATTGTGCCTCTATTTATTGCATGAAATTATTCTCTCCAATAAGTTTAGTTTGGCATGATTCTACAATTCATCTGTAATGTTTCTGACATCATCCATAATTACTCACTATTGCACTTCTACAAATGTCACACAATCTGCATTTGGGCAGAGTTGGGGGTAGTGGTGATGATAATCTTCCACCGCCAGCACCACCCACGCCATCTGATCTATTGGCCATGCTTGTGGAAGGTCAGCGTGCTTTGGGAGACGCCATGCATACCCTAGCAGAGCATCAAGCACAGGGTCGCAATCAACGTCAGGGACCAGAGCCAAATCAGTATGGTGATTTTAAAAAGTTCCAAGACACCAAGCTACCAATTTTCAAAGAAGCTGAAGAGTTGCTCTAGGTAGAAGAGTGGCTGAACACGCTTGAGCACAAGTTTTGTTTGCTCAGGTTAACGGAATAGATGAAGACAGAGTATGCTTCGCATCAGCTGCAAGGACCAGCAGGTATATGGTGGCATCATTATAGGTCCACCTTACCTGAGAATGCCTAGATCACTTGGAATCAGTTCTAGGAGGCTTTCAAGAGTCATTATATTCCTCCCTGGTTTGATGGCCATAAAGCATAATGAGTTCATGAAGTTGGTACAAGGCACCAAGACTCTTACTGAATATCTTCATGCATTCAATCATCAAGTAAGGTATGCCTTAGAGTTTGTTGATTAGAAGCAAAGAGAATCGCTAGCTTCAAGAGAGAGCTTAGTCCCAAACTGATGAAGTCCATGGGGAACAACAAGAGTGCTACTTTCAATGAGTTCGTAAGTGACACTCTTACTCAAGAGAAGAACAATAATGTTTATGCAGCTTCTAAGAATCGCAAGAGGGCCTTTGAGGCAAGTGCATCTCAAGCTAAAGCTCTAGTGGCTAAGACTCAGTTTTGCCCACCGACTGCAGCCATTAGGTATCAGTCCACCTCAAAAGAAGAATCAGGCAAAGACTAGCTTCAAGAAGGCCTTTACTGTTCCTCTTCCAAAGGGCACCATAGGACCAAAGAATTCTTTTGTTCGCTAGCTAACAGGCCCTACTAGGAATTGTGGCAGGACAAGTCATTGGTCCAAGAATTGTCCTTATCCTCAGAAGAATAATCAAAAGCAGGGGAATTCTAGTGCTCATCAAGGTAATGTTAACTACACCAACATGACAGAGATACCCTCGAGAGAGGTGGTCAGTGTGGGTAAGTTTCTTGTGAATCAACATCCTGCAGTTGTACTATTTGATTCTGGTGCTTCGCATTCATTCATGAGTCTAGCTTTTGCATCAAAGTATAACCAGAAGGTAATTACACTATCCATAGGAAGTTATTGCATTAGTGCAGCTGGAAGTAATATCTCTACCAATCAAATAGTGCCGACTAGTGAGTATCGAAATAGAGGGATGAGTGTATATGGCCTGATCTGGTAGTTTTGCCTAGGATAAGGTATAGACGTAATCTTGGGGATGAAGTGGATGAGTTGTCGTGGAGTGCTCATCGATACTTCCAATAGGGTTGTTATGTTGAGGGATCCTATCAGCAATGAGGCTTTCCTAGTGCCACTTCCCAGAGACCTAGACCTCCATCACACCACAAATGCTATCTAGACCCCGAAGAATTTTGGATGTTCCAGTAGTTTGTGAATTTCTAGATGTATTTCCTAATGATCTACCTAGGTTTACCGCTGGATCAAGATATCAAATTTAAGATCAAGTTAGTGCCGGGTACTGCACCTATTTTTAGAAGGCCTTATAGGATACCACCTAATGAGTTAGCAGAGCTTAAAGTTCAGTTACAAGATCTATTAGAAAAGGGTCTTATCCGACCTAGTGCTTCTCCCTAGAGTTGTCCTGCTATATTTGTGAAGAAGAAGGACAAGTCATTGCGCATGTGTGTGGATTATTGTCCACTCAATGTGGTGATAGTCAAGAACAAGTACGCATTGCCCCACATTGATATTTATTTGATTAGTTGTCTCAGGCAAAGGTATTCTCCAAAATTGATTTGAGATTTGGTTATCATCAGATAAAAATGAGACCAGAGGATGTGCCTAAGACCGCTTTTTCCACCAGATATGGGTTGTATGAGTATCTTGTTATGTCCTTTGGTTTGACCAATGCCCCTACATACTTTGTATATCTGATGAATTCTGTATTCATGGAGGAACTGGAAAAGTTTGTAGTTGTCTTCATTGATGACATTTTGATCTTTTCTGTGAATGCCGAAGACCATGCAGAGCATCTGAGAATTGTTTTATCTAGACTATGAGAACATAAGCTTTATGCCAAGTTTAGTAAATGTGAGTTTTGGCTAAAGAAAGTACCTTTCTTGGGTCATGTGTCATCTGATGAAGGAATTTTGGTTGATCCTGACTACGGTGCAAGAAGTCTTGAATTGGAAAGCACCAACTTTAGTGCATGAGGTCAGGAGTTTCCTTGGTTTGGCTGGCTATTATCATCGCTTCATCCTAGATTTCTCTAAGATAGCCAAGCCCATGACCAGGTTGCTTCAAAAAGATGTGAAGTTTGTTTGGACTCTGGAGTGTGAGACTACTTTTTGCACTTTGCGGACTTTGTTGACCTCAGCTCCTATTTTGGCACAACCTGATATCAAGAAATCTTTTGTTGTGTTTTGTGATGCATCAGGTACCGGTTTAGGATGTGTTCTTATGTAGGAAGGCTGGGTTATTGCTTATGCCTTGCGTCAGCTAAGGAAGCATGAAGCCAATTATCCAACTCATGATCTAGAGATTGCTACTGTTGTTCATGCCCTGAAGATTTGGAGGCATTACCTGCTCGGTAACATGTGTCACATCTATACCGATCATAAAAGTCTCAAGTATACTTCACTCAACCTGGAATTGAACATGAGGCAGAGAAGATGGACTAGAGTTGATAAAAGATTATAACTTAGAAGTACATTATCATCCGGGTAAAGCAAATGTTATTGCCGATGCTTTGAGTAGAAAATCTCATTGCAATTCTCTCTTGGAAGAAGATTATCATTTGGCACATCTAGTTACATCCTGCTGTGTTGCACAGTATTACTCTTAGTTGCTCTCTAGAAACTAAAATTATCAAGCTTTAGAAATCCAATGTGGGTGTGTTCCACATAAAAAGGAAGATGAAAGAGCAAGAAACAAAACACTTCCGAGTAGATGAGAAGGGTGTCCTATGGTTCAAGGATAGACTTGTAGTACCGAAGGACAAAGAGCTTAGAAACCAAATCTTAGAAGAAGCTCACTCATCCAAGTTATCTATTCACCTAGGAAGTAGAAAAATATATCAAGATTTGAAACCTCGCTTTTGTTGGACCAATATGAAGAAAGAAATTCATAGCTTATGTTGCAAGGTGTGACAACTGTTGTAGAGTCAAAGCAATTCACTTGAAGCCTGCCAGACTTCTTCAACCATTGTCTATTCTAGGGTGGAAATGGGAAGAGATTAGTATGGATTTCATTATTGGACTTCCTCCTACCCAAAAGAATTTTAATTCTATATGGATAATAGTGGATCATTTAACCAAGTCTGCTCATTTCATACTAGTTAGAATTGACTATCAACCAAGTGACTATGCTGAGTTATATTTTAATCAGATAGTACATCTCCATGGTGTTCCTAGAACCATTGTATCTAACAGAGGACCTCAGTTCACCAGCTCATTTTTAGGGAACATTTGCACAAGATGTTAGGCACCAACTTAGTTAGAAGTTTTGCTTATCATCCATAGACCTTTGGACAGACAGAGCGGGTGAATCAAATATTGGAAGACATGTTAAGAGTTTGTGTCATATCTTCCAAAGGTTCATGGGATAAGTGGTTACCCTTGGCTGAATTTTCCTATAATAATAGTTATCAAGAAAGTATCAAGATGGTTCTGTTCGAAGTGTTGTATGGCTGTAAGTGTAGAACTCCTTTGAACTAGGGTTGAATATGGAGAAAGGAGATACTACGACATTGATTTCATCGAAAGAGGCTGAACAACAAGTTTCATACTATCCTAAAGCATATGGAAGCCGCTCAGGCTAGGCTAGAAAATCTATGCGGATAAAAGAAGGAAGCCCATTTAGTTTGAAGTGGGTGATCATAGTTATCTGAAGGTATCACCGATGAAAGGTGTGTAACAGTTCAAAGTAAAGTGGAAGCTTGCACCTAGATATGTAGGTCCATATCCGATCATAGAGAAGAGTAGGTAGAGTAGCCTACAAGATAGAGTTACCTTATGAGATGAGAGCTATCTTCAATGTTTTTCATGTATCTCAATTGAAGAAATGTCTCTGCGTTCCCAAAGAAAGAGTTTCACTTAGAAATATCAAATTGACATCAGATATATCCTATGAAGAAAGGCTGGTGTGGGTTATTGATACCAAAGAGAGAGAACCCTGGAACCATGTGGTTAAGTTTTACAAGGTTATGTGGAGTAATCAGGGTAGTGAGAGCGATGCAACTTGGGAACAGGGAAGATTATTTAAAGGATATATACCCTACCTTTTATTCAAAATGGTACGCTTTTCAAATCTCAGGACTGAGAGGAGGATGGCTGTAACACTCTAGGTGTTAGGTTTGCATAACTACACTTGCATTGCATGAGCATAAGCATCATTCATTCATGCATAAGCATTTTCATTTGAAACGTGCAATTGAAACATGTGAAACATGACTTGTTATTTTATGTTTGTCCTATATGTATGCTTATGATCATGTGTGATTGAGTGAAAGTGGGTGATGTTGGTAACTAAAATACCTTAGCTACACTTAGGATGCCTAATGGAACAATGTTTGTGTAGAACATTTCACCTAATCAAGCCCCTAAGTCATGATGTGTTTAGTTTGACCTAGGGAACCAATTTGTTTGACCTTTTATGAACTACAAGTTAGAGGCTTTATATGGCTGAGAAACCTAAAGCAAAGTTGTAGAAAATTATATATGGAACAAACTTTGTTTAGAGGCCAAGTCATGATAATGTGTGGAACAGTCCCAAACTTGGCCCACAAGTCAGATTTGGGTGCTGATTCAGCACTTAGAAAATTTTCTAAGTCCTAGGTGCCACACAGTTTCCATGTACCTATGTTTGGGGCTCTGTAATTTGAATTCTAGGCCAAACCAAAGAGAGTGCATGTTGACAAAGTTGGAGAACTTGCATAGATCTATCACGTAGTGCATTTGGTTGGACAAATGGCTGAACAGATTAGGTGAATATGAGCAGCAAAGATCGAGTTTTAGTCAGCATTAGGATGATGATTCAGAAACTTCAGAGCCGAGTAGAGCCGACCGGCGTCAGGCTAGGCATACCAAGTGGCAGTCATATGCCAACGCAAGGCCCACTCATCAGGCAGTGACAGCTAACAAGGCTCCAGCGATGCGTCCAAGCCACCACAGCGCTGGTCATTCCCTCTCGCTCGCCTCCTCGCTCTTAACTGCTCTCCGCACTCACCATCGCCGTCATTGTAGTTCCACCGAGCTCACGCGCGCTCACCACCACACCATTCTCAAATCCACTACACTCACAACTTTGCCTTGCTCAGTGTTACCATTCCCATCTAGCCAGCGCTCATAGTCGTGCCCTTGGTAAGCAGCATTTCTTGTTGCGCCACCATGGGTGTGTCCCCTGCCGAAGTTCTACCATGGCCGCCGCCGTGGCCAAGTGTCCTCGCTACACCTCTTGCTTCTCTCTTCCCTATCCTAGAACTGCCTCTAAGCCATAATACTCAAGTAAAGCTGCTGATCCCATGCTACCGTTTGGTTCTGCTGGAACATGCCACCGACTGCCGCCTGTGGTCGCCATGCCTGCTTGTGGCATGCAAGTTTGTCGTAGCACAACTTCTCCACCCTCTCATCCTCCTTTTGAGCGCACTGATCTAAGCAACCCTAGGTCTGGTTGTTGGCAAGACGAAGATCCTTGAGTCACCGCCATTTAGTTGGAACTGGCGACCTCACCATTAAGCTCTGTGCGCCACCGTGTAGCGGTGCATGCGGTCGAGCTCACCCGTAGCTTCCACCAAGTCCTAGATACCTCCAGAAGCTCTGTTGGACCTCCACGATGCCTTGGAAGCCATCACATTGCCAAGCCCTAGCCAGCATACCGCTGCGCCATCGTTGCCGTCCACCATGGTCGCCAGTAAGGAGTTCTCGTGCTTCTCTTGGCCAAGCAAGACCATCACCGGGTGCGGGCAGAAGAGTAGATCACGTTAGTGTAGACACTACCGCCAGTGAGCTCGCCATTGATGAGAAACCATCGGTCAGACCTCTCCCATATCTCTGTCTCTCTGGCGTGTGGGGTCGGCTAACCCACGGGTCCCTTCTATCATCCTCTCCATTAGGGATTTGTTGTTTGTTTTCATAGATTTCTCACTTGTTTTGGGAAATTCATATTTGAGGCTTTAAGACTCCAATTGAGGTCACCCAAATTTTATTGGGTTGCTTATGAAGTGTAGAATGTAGTAAAATTATAAAGTGGACATGCTATGTGAATTTAATTTGATAATTAAATAAATCTACAAAGGTGCTCTTTATATGTGTAGGAACTTGTGAATTTCATAGCTAGAGTTCTAGTGCTCCATTAATTGTGAAATTTTTATAGTGGACTGTTCTTGATATGCTTAAGCTATGATAAACATTCCAAGTCCAGTGCATGCTTAATAATTTAGTTACATATTTCTTTAGAACCAACCCTATATCCTTGTGCTATTTTCATGGTAAAAATATGTATCCTTTGAGCATGAAACTTTTTGTGCATTGTTCTTGTGTTATGATGAAGCTAAAAAAATAGGAATTATGTTGTTTGACACTTTTCAATAGGGTTTCCTATTTATGCTATTTTAGGCCCTGTTGACTTGTCATTTTTGTGTAGGATGTTATACGTATTCAAATGATGTGAAATTTATACAATACTCTATTGGGGACATGTATAAGCTACTGTAATTTTTGTAGAATTTTTTGTACACTTTGGCTATGTGTTTATTATTTAACCTAATTGTCTAAATAAATTAATAAAGGCATAAAAAGAATTTATTTAGGAATGGTCCACTATGTTTTCTAGTGTTCATTTGATGTATGTTAACTGTTGGTAACATTAGTAGTGCTCAAAGTACTATTCTTGTACTGTAGTAAAATATTATTTTCACTATAATTCACTTATAGCGAATTTCTGGATAGATTTTAGAGTTAAGCAAATTAACTGGTGAAGATGATGTTTGCTTTGAATCTTGTCTATAACAAAGTTGTAGATAACTCACTTAACTAGCTTGTGTTAAATTTTCATGGCATTTGGCCAAATAGTTATGCCTGTTCAAAGTTATGCCTCTCTAGAATTATGCCTGTTCAAGAGTTATGCATGTTCAAATTTTCATGGCATTTCGCCAAATAGTTATGCCTATTCAAAGTTATGCCTGTTCAAGAGTTATGCATGTTTAAAGTTGGTCTTCAGAAATTATAGCTCTCTAGAATTTTTGGACTAGATTTGATAACTGTGCTCGTTTGACCTTATTAACTTGGGAATCATGCTGAGATGTTTAATTATGAATTGTAGACAATTTCATAAGCTTTCTAGATTTTTATTGCATGTCTTTTGGATTAGTACAACTCTAGTTATGAGTTAAACTAGCAGCTATTGTCTGCAGCCTTGAATCTATCAATGCAGTGAATGACTTGTTTGCTTTATATGAGTTGATGTGATGATTTAGATGCTTAGGACTAATTAAGATAAATTGTTAGTTACAGGTGCTAGACCTCTTACTGAAGATGAACAACTTTATCTTAGGTTGTTAGAGCTTGGCGAGTGTATAGTTCTTGTTTTCTAAAAGAGATATGCACCTACTTAGTAAAATAGATGTTAATCTTGTATCACCGTGTCATTCATGTGTCCATCTATACATGGCTATACATTTCATCATCACCTTCCATCTCTTATGCATGCATGACTCTTATGCTATGCATATGCATAAAAGAGGTGTTCCTGGAGGGAGTCATGCTTCTAAAATTCGAGCAAGGACTTCTGGAGGAGAAGCAATAAGCCTAGGAGATGGAGGTGCAGTCCCCAGAAGAAGGAGCCAACGAAGAAGAAGTTCTTGAGTGTCCCAATCACCAACCATCCTCTTTTCTGAAAGGCAAGCCCCAAAGCATTCTAAGTCTCCTATATTTTGAAAATGATTACTTTGAGTATCTTTATATGTTTGATGCATTAAGTGATAGAAACTGGATGCAAACACTTGTTGCATATATATATATATATATATATATATATATATATATATATATATATATATATATATATATATATATATATCTTCCTTGTCCTAGTAAACATACCCTGAATCCTATTTAGGTCTAGGAACGAATCAAAGCTTAGCCTTGCTTAGATCGGTAAAGTCAGGTGATTTCCTATCACCTGCAAGTTAGGGTGATGTCTGGTCATGGTTGGCTATATTTGCTATCGTAGGAAAATAACCATGTGTTAATAATGAATTGAGACCAGGTGGAATGTCGATAAGAGAAGCAACACGGCAAGGAGGTCTTGGGTGTGGATCTATCCCCGTCTGTGTCGGTTAAGGACCGATTCACTGTACATCCTTATGTCATGTTGAACGTATGCCTTTCACTTAGTTGGCCTGGATAACTTGTTTCGACCACGAAGCCGAGTAGCTCAACTCAGGCCAAAGGGCCAGGAAGTGAAAGTGCCACACTCTAGCAGTAGTAAGGATGTGTAGGGAGCCATTAGCATAAGTCCAAAGGTGAGATTGACCACCTGGCAGAGTGGATTCCCTGAGAGTGCGGCGCTGCTCAGAACCGTGAATTTATTCCTGAGTTATACCAATGGTGACCCAAGGCAACCACTGATAAGGTTGATTGGGTTTGTGTTAGGCATAATTCCCCAGCTAGGTAGGAATAGATTCAAATCGTTGTCTCTCTAGATAGTGAGAACTTGACTGTGCAGCGATAACGTAGATACACTTAATTGAAACTTGATGGTTATAATGATGATGATGATGTTACAACATTATACCGGATATGGTTACTAATGTTTGGAGTTAATTAATTGCTTGCTCTAGTACAGGTGCTAATCTAGTTGACAGGCTTAATATTGATAACTTGCTGCTTAACTAATAATTCAAGTTATATACACTTGTATCATTAAAGCTTTTATGCAAAATGTTTGTCAAGCAAGATCCACTAATAAAGCCTTGCATACTCCTTGGTGTCATTTATTTTGGTTTACGATGGGTAAGTCTAGCTGAGTATATTCTCAGTACTTAGGGTTTATTCCCTTTTGTTGCAGATGATGTGCTTTATAACGGCTACTGCAAGTATTGTCTCCACCCTATGGGGGATGAAGACTAGATCATGGGCATGATCTTCTATGCTATCTTATCATGTTGCTTTTGCTGGATATGACTATGGAACTGGCTGTATTGAACTAAGTGTGTGTGATGATCTCAAACTACTTTGCTTCCGCTATTTGTGAACTCGTGTTGTAATAACTATGTTAACTCCGATGTATGAGGTACTTGTGAACTACTTATGAAATGGATGTAACATATGACTTGTTATGTTGAATCACTATGATCTTGGTTGTATGCAAGTTGGTTTGAAATCCTTCATGGTTTCAGCCAGGTTTATAAGGGTTCAAGTGTGATAGTTTGATCACTCCTGTGATTGGTTTTGTACTTGTGCTCTTATAAATTGATCGGTTCTAGTCACACATAGAATCGTTAACGCATAGCAAACAACATTACAAAACAAACGTGGATGGAGAGCGGAATTAAAATCTAGATTGATTTTAGTTAAAAAGACTATTAAATAAATATTAATCAAATTAATATTTAATTACAAAAGCATAATAAGGTGACATGGAACACATCGTCATGAACACGTATCACACATTGCGATGCAATCGAATCGAAATAAAAAACCTAAATTGATTTTAACTGAATAATGATTAATTAATTATAAATACAATTAATATTTTAATAAAATAAATTCATAAACAAGTGACATAAAAACTAATAACTCTACCGTGTAGATCTGGCGACACGAATCTAACGCAATTTGAACCACTTAAAACAGAATTAAAACTGAATAATAGTGGCAAAAACAGTAATTAATCTCATCTTGTACCTTGTGCCTGTACGGATCGTAGCATGCAGGCAAGCCAACAGCGGAGGAATTTCGCAAAATATGGAGGGCCTCTGGCCGGTCGGCTGGTGGTGTAGCGGCACTCGGCAGGGGAAGGAGCAGCGCCGGGGAGGGAGGGGCTTGGCAGTGAGTCCTACTGGCCGGATGGCTAGAGCACGTGGCCTGTAGGGCAGAACCGAACAGCAGCCACTGGTAGTGCCTAGCAGCAGCGATGGTGGCTACTACAGAGCAGTGCAGAGGGCGTGAGGGTGGGCCTAGGAGGGCAGCGCTGTGGGCTAGGTGGTGGCATGCGCTGGTGGAGGTCGGAGAGGAGGGCACGGGGATGGGCACGACATGCCTTGAGTTGGCCAAACACAAAGCAAGAAGACCCGTCCATGGTGAAGTTCGCCACATACCTCGCCGGAGAAAAAAAACGAACGGGAAAGGTCGAACGGTGATGGATTCGATAGAAGGGATACACTACGGTGTAGAGAACAACGAGATCTACCTTGTAATGGTGGTCATTGATGCTGGAACATGACGGTTTGGATGAAAAAGCTCGCCAAAGAGTTCATCGGAAACCTAGCTGTGCTGAAATTTGGCGATAGATGTAGGGAGTTAGGAGCAGATATAGGGAGTTAGGAGCGGCGGCTGCGAAAACGTGTTGTACTTCTGGAATCCTTGCATCAAGACAAACACCAGCATATATATAGGTCTAGGGTTGGGAGATTTTGGAAATTCGAGATATTTATTATTTTTTGGAATTATTGATTTTCATAATTAAAATAATTCTAGAAAATCTAGAATTACTATTTAGGCTCCGAAAAATATCTCTGAGCTCCAAAAAATTCCATAAAAATTCATAGAGATAGATGGAAGGATAAGGAACACAACCAAAGTGGTTTTAGCTCCCGGAAAAGACTTTTGGATTGATCGAGTAAAAAGACAAAGCTCCAAGAAATATGAATTTAATCCCGAAAAAGGTTAGAAAGATTCCCAGAAAGAGAGGCATCGTTCTAGCACGTCTTAAAACCTTTTCCAAGCCTTTGGATTTTAAAAACAAAGCATCTTATCTAACTTTTATTTTTGCAAATTTTCAAATTCTTTTTAAACCACTACTTGAAAATAATATTTTGAAGATTGAGATTTGAATTTATTTTCCAAACCACTCATCACAAAAGTACCAATGCAATGACATGTATGCACAAACATGTTGATACCCTTATGTTGGATTTTAATTTAAAGAAAGTTTTCTTTTACCTTTGTTTTTTATGAGCACAAACAATTAATAGAAATCATTTTACTCTTTTTAGAAATGAGGTAATTTTAAGGTGTTACAGTGAATCAAAAAAATTTTATAAGAGATTTTGACTACCATGACACGGTTGAAACTTGAAAAGCCTAGAGTGGTGGTGATAGGTCTTTTCACTCCTATCCTAGCAGTCACAACAGTCGAGGGCAGACTAAAGAGTGAAGAGGAGTTACTTTCGTAAGCAATTTCTCTAGGTTGGTTTTGTAGAGACATGCTGCAGCTAGCTAGAGATGGGTACACTTTTTACCATCTGATGAAAGATCAAATGGATAGAGGTAGACTTTCTAGCGTGTGCAATAAAAAATGTAACATCTATGCCTCCTCTATTGTGCATTAGATCGAGCCGAGACTTGTTCAAATGAACTCCTCGCTGCATGACCGTTGCAAGTTCAACAATTTTTATTAGACACATGCAAATAAGATGAGTTGGGTTCACCACAGAGCGGAGCCACTCATGACTACTACCACTACTGATACGTGTTTGGTTCACCAAACCGAGGCACAAAGCAGCCATTGCGCGGTTGCCAGGAGTGAGATGTGTTCGGTCTGGTCAGATTTGTAATGCTCGGACTATCACATGTGCATCAAGATAATGGTAAATGTTCCTTTATGAACGAAAATATTTGCGCAAATGCGTAAGACACATATACTATCCGACACATTCAAATATATGGCGGCAGGACTTTCTGGTTGTCAAGACTTGCTCCTCTAAAAGAAACCTTGCATGGTTGTCGAGAGCAAAGTGAATGCAGGAGGAAAGCTGGACATGAGTGAATTGACCACCATGACATAGTTGAGACTTGAAAGCCTAGTGCGGTGGTGATAGGTCTTTTCACTCCTCGGGTGCTATCGCACTCCCTTGGGAACCACAACCAGTTGTACCATAGAAGGCATGTTTGACTAGAGATGCAGGAGTACACTGATGAAAACAGAGCATGTCTCCTCTATTTAGGATGATGAGACGGCATTAGTCTCGATGTTGTTTTTTACATGTTAGCTCCTCCACTGATGCCCCAATAGTGTGTGCACTCCTTGCATTTGTGACAACACCAAAAACATAGAAAAGAAAACCCCCCGTGAGAGGAGAATGAGAACAGAGAAATACTAGCAAGGATTCATCAAAACTATCAAGTTCCCTAGTTGGCACGATGGGGCTATGTTGATGGTAGTTAACAACCAATATAAACTGTCAATATAACATGCATAAGGGCATAAATATAATCACCAACAAAGGTCTAGGGATTTAAACTAACAAATTCCATGAGTTTTGGTAAATATGTATTTTCTATAGGGTTTACTAGAAAACCGTCAAGGTGGACCTAGATGTAAGAATTAATCGCGCTTATCCACAGCGAAAATAACCCTAGAAGGTTCCAGAAGACTTGAGAGGACTCCACACCGAAGCAGAGGGTGAGACACCGCCAGGTCAGGCTGGCTAGTCCCACATGCAGGCCGACCAGCCCCTAGGGCCCTCATGTTAGTCCCACCTCGCTATATCGGTTTCCCACCGCCTTAAGGATTACATCTACGCTGTTTATTCAAGTCAGTTTGATCTGTGGGCTCAGGATTGATGCTCTAGCCTATATATACCAGCCCCTACCACCCCAAGGAGAACCCCTAGTCATGAAGTCATTTGAGAAGATAGAAACCATAATCATCCTTCGAGCTCCATAAATTCTAGGGCATAGCTAGCTATGCTAGGTCTAGAGGGAGGCAACCAAGTTTGCTTGGATTCATGATCGTGTCAAGAGCATGGTTTGGTATAATCTTTGTACCCCCTCTCTTTTGTATCTCTTATTACTTTTATATGTTTGCTACAATTGTTATGACGTTGTTATTCATATTGTTCATGTTCTTAGTTATAAGGTTCATCGTCTACTTTGATTATATACTTAGTATAGTTGGATTATCATCATGTTCATGCATAAGTCCATATAGCGCTCACTCTAAGGATCCATGGGTGGGTGGTCAACATTGTGTAAGCTTGGTGCTTATACGTCGTTTACCTGTGGATACACCTTATATTTTGGGTCATGTGGTAGATCACGGATGTGACTCCCATTGAGTCCTTTGTAGTCTACTCCCCAAATATAGGTATGCATATAGGATGCAGTTATGAAGGAAGACAAGCTCTATTCTTAATCTTCCTTAGTAATATCCCTTGTGTAGATATGACGATGGTCTTAGCAATGACTACTAGGTATAATTGCACTAATCACTGTATGCTTTGATTTGTAATTAAGAATGACTTAGGAATTATTCCTCAAATATTCTACCTGACCATGCTAATGCTATAGAAAGGAGTACTCTGAGTTATTTATCATTATTATTAATCAATACTTATCATATTTCTTATCCTATGAGTTACCCCTGTTATGAGTAGAACATTGGTTATGGTTTACTTTTCCATCAATAGTATAAGTTATCAATACATGTCCATGCTAGACCTTCCCTGTGGAAAAAATAGAAATAATGATACTTGGAATACTCTCAAGTGAAGTGCTACAATGGTATATTATCTATGTGCTTGCTAATTCCTTTTCATTCATATCTATATATTCTTTCTAGTCACATGAAATAATAAAGAACTATTTAGTTTCATTCTAGTAGTAATACTAGGTAAAACCAACAAGCATCTTTGGCACCATCATTAGGGATGACAACCTAGTACAAGTAATGCTAGGAGATGTAGGCATATCATAGGTGGCTACTTAAAATAAGTGACAAATTAATAAATACCAACAGGCTGCAAGAAGACATGGCAGGACCGAGCCATAGTGACCAGGTGTGCATGAAGATTCTTCTTCCTAGAATGTATGCAGAAAAATTGGTAAGTGCCCATTTTCTGTGTGCTGAAACTAATCTGCTGGGGTTTGCCTTTGGGAATGAACTTGTCCCTCTATATAGCTATGTTGATCATTGTGCACATAGAAGCTGCTAGTTGCAATGGCCCAGGCCATCGAAGGTCTCTGAAAACTTGAGCTTTGTCTGGACGACGAGCAGAGCCTGGCCCGGTGGAAGGTGGAGGTGTTCCCTGACGACACCAACGGTGACCACTTGTACCTCTGTCGGGGATGGAAGTAGTTCGTCCATGCCCTCGACCTCCATGATGGGTTCTCTCTTGTATTATGGTATGATGGCCGGTCATAGATTAACGTCAAGGTCTTCGACCTTACCACCTGCTGCAAGCAGTACCCACATGACATCAAGGCTGGTGATAGTCAGCTCTCCCTACCTATCATGGAGCTAAGGAGTTTTGAAGTGATCCTGAAGAAGTACAACCTCAAAGCAAAGTATTTGGTGAGCACTCGCATGAGATGCAGAACATAATGATGTCGCAAGTTACCAGTGTCATCTTTCTCATCAATCTTTATTTGTGCGAGTTGAAGAACGTGCCAGTGGACTTCGAGGTAGCGCATGGCTACTAGCATTGGCAAGTCATCGAGCTACAGATGGCTAGGTAGTCTTGGTGTGTGGGCTTGGATAGGACCATCATGAACAATAAAGTGTGCACGTGTTTCAAGTATGGGTGGGATGAGTTCTATGCAAGCAACCACCTCAACATTGGTGACACCAACTTCTTTAGCGTGATCCATGAGGCCACCTACAGCAATGATGATGATGAGGAATGGGAGGAGGAGCAGGAGGACGATGAAGCTAAGCTCAAGGTGGAGGTGCTCAAGACAACTGTAGGTGGATGCGGTGAACTTGGCGCAAGAGTTGACACGATCTGTATTTTGTTGTTTCATCAAAACTATTATTTGGCCTTCCAAAACTTCCTAGTATTA
The DNA here is from genome assembly GCF_019320115.1 of Miscanthus floridulus. Taxonomy (NCBI): domain Eukaryota; kingdom Viridiplantae; phylum Streptophyta; class Magnoliopsida; order Poales; family Poaceae; genus Miscanthus; species Miscanthus floridulus. The sequence continues at coordinate 75,811,653 of NC_089585.1, forward strand.
GACTGTCTTAGGCCCTATTTTGATGGACTGTGACTAGTTAGCCATGGCTAAAAAATAGCGAACTAAAAATTAGCCAATTAGTCATGTTATTCGTCCATACCTGTTTGTATCCTAAACTAATTGTTAGGTTCTATAGACTAGAACTATTTGTTAGCCCCTGATAGTTGGGTTCTATAGGCTAGTTGGATAGCCTATGATAGTTGCTAGCTCTATATTTTGTGGTTCATCAATTCGCAGTGATCTAGAGCATCTATATTTTGTAGGCTTGGACTGTCTTAGGGTCCCAAAAATCCACATCAATTTAATCTGTATTAAATTTTCACGAAACCCGGAGAGCCTAGTGTGACTGGTTTAGCTATAAATCTACGAGAGAGAGGTAAGAGCGAGGCAACCGCTCCTCTACCTTTCTGCTTTACTCCTTCGCCTTCTCTCCAGACTCGAGCAAGTCGCGTCTTCGACTAGAGTGATGGACCATGGAAAGCACCCGACGGAGAACCCTCCAAAGGGGAGCAGGCATCTACCGCGTCTCTAATCTTATCTGTGGTGCCTTGGGTAAGGCGGTCTTGTTCTTAGTTGCTGGAGTCATTCTGTTCTGATCTCCTTAATCTTTTTAGGGCTATTTCTCATGCCACGACGCTAGAGGTCGGGCGATTCTCTGGTGCTGCCCACTCTCTAGACATGCGCCCTTCGGAACTAGAGGGGTCTTCTCCCCCTGGCCACAAAGATGTCCATGAGCCCCTCCATGATCGGTATGCGGCTTGCGACCCATGCTCCGACGCTAGGCGTGAGGTTAGTTGGCTCGAGCTCTACCTCGACGTGGTCCAGACTGCCCTTGCCACCTTGGAGCAAGAGACTGCTGTTGCCTAGGCATCAGCTGCCAATGCTTAGGCTAGGATGATCGGTAAGGTTTCCTTCGTCGAAAAGCTCTATCCAAATTTCCATGGCCTTGTTTTGACAGTTTTTCGTGTTTTCAGCCCTAGAGGAGGAGTTGGCCGCTCTTCGAGAGGCGGCCCTCGTCGCCGTCAATGACTTGAACCCTAGGGGTCTCCTACTTGAGGACCATCTATGGCCCATGCCAGCTCATGTTAGGATGGTGGTCCTTCGTGGGGTGCTCCATGGGGCTGGCGCTGCCCTGGCCATGGCGCAGCTTCATTTCGGCCATGATCTCCGCCTGCTTGAACCTAGTTTCCTAGTTGGTGCCAATAAGGAGGAGCAAGAGGAGCTCATCAGTGACTTTACCGCCACTGTGAAGGCCATCGTGGTGACCATGTATGTGGGAGACATCGTCCTCGCTACCTTCTTTGACCCATAGATTGTATCTAGGGTCATTTCAATCTTAATGAAAGGCTTGTTTGTTACTTCAATTCAAAGAGCAACTTATGTGCGTCGCTTTGTCTTTCATGGTGTTTGCTTCTTGTGCTTGGATGTGATTGGCTTGTGCCACCAACATGCTTGGATGAGGTGATTAGGAGGTGGTTGGTCAGATCCTGCCTCCCCTCTCAAAAGGGAGTTAGGTTTTAGGGAAGGTTCCTTCCCTCTTATGAAATACCGTAGGTAACTTAGTAACTTAGCATATTTCTATTTTGAATGCTTCCACCTACATTAGACATTGTAAATGTTAATTGTCGACACAATGAGTATTATGCTTTCTAAATGCACACACGAGAAAGTTCAAAGCTATGTTATTGTAACCTGCCGGATAATATCTATTACTCTTTTCTGAATGCACACGCAAGATTTGATTGCACCCGAAAGAAAGTCCGCTACTCTAAGATTGTAATGTGTATTGGCATTTCTTAGCCCAATCACCAAGTATGGAGGTTTCAAGTCCATTCCTGGTAATGGCGCCAAAAATGTCTATTGGTATTTCTTAACACTATCACTAAGATTGAGTAAACCTTAGCGACGCCACCAAGAAACACCAACTACGATAGTTCTTAACGATTATAGAAAATATCCGCAAGCGCATGGATCTATCGTTGTAGCATTTCACCCGAAAGTATTTACGGTATCATGATTTATATTTTCCCAAAGGAGGTCTAGGTATAAGAGTCTAGCATGACATATGATCAAGATTACATATTTGCACTAGTAAACCAATAGTTCATGATAGGGGTAAAAATGATATTTCAAGGATAGTGGACACACATCTAGCCCAACCTCAAGGATAAAAGGAAAACAAAGAATAAAATAATGTTCCTAAGTGGAGTTGGCATGGTCTAATATAGCCATGCAAAGAGCAATTAATGATCATACAAATTACATGATTAGAGCTAGAACTAAGTGTAAGATAGGTCAGGGGGCCACCAAGTACTGGTCTGCCAGCAACCTCATGTGATAATTTAGATTCCTACACCATACCCAAACGTAGGGGATTATGAGGGACGGATAGGGCTATCACCACCTACCACCTATCCCTCAACCAGAGAGTAGGAAATGTATTCACCTATCCCTATGTACCCGAGTACCATGCCTGATTGCACAGAAACTACCCACATCCCCTCGGGGCTCTGACCCTACTAATCGACAAGCATAGGACATGGGCACACCCGAAGGCAGGATAAACTACCACCTCAACTTAGCTCTAATTCTACTCATATAAGTTATATGAATGATTAGGCATAAAGTTCTACATGTTAAACTCATAGCATAAAAACTATATGCTAGTTCATATGTCATGATTATAACATGAAAACTATACTCTAGTTCATAAGCACTACTATATTGAAAATATGAGAGCAAGACTTTGGAAGAACTCTTCATAGTATTCATACCAAGATGTCTCTCTTCTTCCAAGGAGCCAAGCCCTCCTTGATAGCTTTGCTAGCTCATAGAAGACTACTAAAAGTGAAAATACAAGATGTGGTAGTGAGGTGTGTAGCTCCAAATGGTGTGTGTTGAGTATGAACTCCACCCTTCTATTTATACTAATCCATGGTTGGTTTGGCGTAGGTATTTTTGGAAAACACTAGGAGCCACCTCAGCATGTCGCCATGCAACCGCTAGAGCAAGGTGGACTCGAGAGGCGGTGCTAGGGGTGGGGGCGCACCCCTAGTGCGGCCACACTAGGGCTAGCCCCGCTCACCACCGCCTTGCTCTGGTGGGCTGCTGGTTGGGCCTGGGTTGCTTTCTCGGTGGTTCCTGGCCCAGTCTTGGCATGTAGGTGGGCTTCTCCATTTATTTCCTTTGCACTTTTCTGCTTTACGCTTTTCGAGTTGTGCCTTTTGCTTGGTTTTCCACTTGTATTCAAATGTAGTCCTACAAAACATGTTTCTTCCAATACAAGTGGAACTATGAAGAAGTAAATGCATATGTGTCAAAATTTTGTTTATTTCTCCTATTTTGGATAGTAATTGGCGGTCGGATTTGATCGTTAGTGACCGCCAACAAATCCCCCAAGCTTTAACCTTTGCTCGTCCTGAGCAAATAGCTAGGTACTTGGTTGTTGATCAGGAGTTGCTACTATGCCAAATTTAATTCATAAGTGCCATGCCTATAACAAAGTATTCTTCCACAATTTAAATAAGTTGGCATTTTTATCCACCCTTTACCTTGATTCCTATGGGGCGTATAGCTTTTCCAAGTTCTTGGGTGGTTGCAAGATAGAACGGTTATAACAGAATCACCAATCATTCATTCCTCGATTAAACATCTATCCGGAGGTTTTATGGATTTTACAAAATAAATGTAAGTTCCTCAAATGATTCTCTTGATCGCTCAATGTGTATGAAACCTCACCAAGGCATTTTTTATTTTTGCCTTATTTTTTCACATCCTACCACTAATGGCTTTGAGTGGAGTTTTGGGTAGGTATGAAAGTGGGGCATACTTGCATCACATATTTTGCTAAGTCAAAGACCGGACCTCAAGGAGATGCAAGTCATACACTTTGATCAAGACGTGCAAGTGTGTGGAATTTTTATAACTTCCTAATTCTAAATATTTTTGCTGCTCCTTTGATCATGAATCTCTCTCTTTTGAGTGAATGCCTTTTATTTGAAAGTATGGGTTGTCTTATTTCTTTCTTTTTGTTTTTCTTTTCTTCATGCTCTTTGGCATGCATTTTCTTTTTTTCTCCCATGCCTTTTGGCATGGATATTTTCTTTTTTTAGCATAGCCCATACTATTCTTTTTGGCATATGAAATTTTTGAGAGAGAGATGCATGACAAAATGAATGGAGTATTATTTTGGTGGATGGAAAAAGCATGTTTTTGCGTAACTCTCAGTGTAAGAGTTAGCAGTTTATTTGTGGGTGTATGTGTGTCTTGATCATGGGTGCATGACAAGAATCTCAACTAGGGTCACAACAATTTGACAAAGCTCAATACAATAACAAGTAGCATATTACTAAGGTTCTGAATTTGAATCATGTCATATGGCCTTGGTAGGTATTCATAATCACTGATGAACTTTGAATTTTGAGCGTTTTTGAAAATGAAATCTCTAGATGTCAAGTGTTTCTTAGAACAAAGTCATAGTAAATTCTATTTGTACCATATCATAACTCGCAACAACTTAGAAAAGGAGAATGCATTTGCATCCCACAAGTTTTCAAGTTTTTAGAATGAGACATTTTTAACCAACAAACTTCAATCTTGGGGAATACTAAGTTACAGCCTAGCCACAGATGAATTATAGATAGAGCAACTATTCATCATTTCAACTTAGGAGATACTAAACATTCTTAAAACACATATGAGAGTGGAATTCATATTTTTAGTATTTTTATCATATTTCATTTTTTTGGTATTTTTAATTTTTTGTTTTTTAAATGCTAATAAATAAATAAATGTTGAAAATAAATGAAAAAAATTAAAAATACGAAAAAATAAAAAGATACAAGTTACCTCTGCGGGGGCCCTCCCCCAAGCTAGCTCATGGCCTATGGTCTGAGTTTGCTTGGTGATGGCTTGGAGGTAAGTTATTTTTGTTTTATTACATATATTTTATATGGTTTTAGCAAGTTTATTCTACCCATGTCTATACTCAGTTGTTTTGGTTCAATGATCAAACTAGACATTATGTTTAATTTGATTGAGGTAGGCTAATCAACCTAAGCACCATGCTTAATTTGAAAAGCCTATGAAAGTATGATCGTACACTAACCATACTCCAAACCAAAACTTGTACAGAACATAGAGGTAAAACAAGATTTATTTAAGTGGAGAAATATGAAAAGATGAACAAATATAGATTTTTAAGCATGATTTTATGCATTGCAATTATCTAAGTTTAGCACTTTTATTTAGTAGGTTATAAATAGAAAGGATAACTACTGATTTACCTTCGACAAGGGCTCATTGTTTAAAGTCCAATGAGCAAGACTCTTCTCCTTTCACTTTTTGCTTGATGAAGGTACATTCATGCCTAGAGAAGTAGGCTATACCTTTTTCACCTACCATACCTGCTTAACACTTTTTCATGGTTATTTCTTGGGCTGTTTGTTTTTAGTATATGTATGCATGTCAAATCCATTGAATGGACATCTCATTGCTTGTCCTTGAATGTGAAAGCTAACATGCCCTGACCCTATGTGTAAAACTATGTTTGTAGTGTTGAGAAATGGTCTCCCTAGGAGGAGGGAAACTTTCTTGTTGTGGCCCATGTCTAGAACAACAAAGTCCATAGTGATGTATGTGTCTCGAATTTTCACCAAGATATTCTTGGCTAATCCCTCTGGTTTTCATGAAGATTGATCTGCCATCTACAGTCAAAAGTGTGCAGTGGACAAAGGTCCACCCAATATGTCATTATATATTACCTTGGACATGATGTTGATACTTGCTCCAAGGTCACAGAAGGCATTGTGGAAGACATGCGAGTAGATTGAGCATGTAATTGTCGGGCGGCCAGGATCTTCTTTCTTAGCGATGAATGGTGGATCTATGAGATAATCGTGGTTTTCCCGACATAGAGGCTTATCAAACCTTGTTGAGACCATTTAATAGATTTGAGAGAAGTTTCGGGTTGCCTCAAAATCTTTCCCGAATCAGAATAGGTAGCGCGACAGCAATTTGAGCTATTTGAGTCTCAATCATTTTATTAAAGCTGAATTGATTTTTGACAGATGAAGATAAATTTTCAAGTTTTGTAATTATATTTTCAATCATTTTATCATTATACATTAACTTTTTGGTTATATTTTCATTAATTTTAGCCTAGCCTAGGACCAGGTCTTTCAAGGATGGTTGATTTAAATTGAAATTTGAATTGTAATTCGAATTACCTCCTTGCGGGCGAGATTGATTGTTCCACCCATTATGTTACCTTGTCGGAACCTATTGTTGATGTACGATGCTTCTTCATAGGTTTTGGGGCAATCATTCCCCTAGTGTCTGACCTCTTCATAGACTTCGCAAGTCATTTGAGAGTCCATGATTTTGACAGTGCCCTTCATTGCCTCCTTATCAACGGCATGCTCATCAAGTCTTTTCATCAACAAATCCATTTTTGTGGCAAGCATATCTGCCTCCTTCATGGTATGCATGCCTTTTTCTTGTTTTCGTTCCTCCCCCTAGCTCTGATTAGACACCATCTTTTTGATGAGAGCCATGGCTCCATTAATGGTGAGGGAAAGAAACGCTCCTCCAGCAGCGGCATCTACGTGCCCCTTCGACATGGGCATAGGCCCCTTATAGAAGTTCTAGAGCATGAGCTAGTTTTCCATCCCATGGTGTGAGCATGCCTAGATGTAATCCTACAGGCTCTCCCATGCCTCAAGGATGGATTCCATTAAAGTCTGCTAAAAATTTGAAATTTCCCCCTCAGGGCATTGGTCTTGCCCATGGGGAAAAAATTCATGAGGAACGCCGTGGAACATTTGTCCCACATACTGGCAACTTCCTTCTCCTTATAGAACCATTATTTTGCCTTCCCTGCAAGGGAGAAAGGAAACAGATGGAGCCTTATGCTAGCTGGTGCGACGTCTTTGATGATGATGGTGTCGCACAACTCCAGGAAGTGTTGCAAGTGTGCACTTGTGTCCTCGCTAGGCAAACCACATAATAGGTTTGCCTGCACCATCATGATTAGGCTAGTGCGAAGCTCAAAGTTTCTAGCTCCCGTGTTGACAGTGGGCCCAATAGACATGTTGGCAACCGTGGGGTGGAGTAGTTGCGGAGTGTCTTGGCCATAGCGGTAGTAGCAAGTGGTGCGGGGGTGACTAGCTCAACTGCCAGTGGAGTAGCGGTGGAAGAAGTGGTACGAGACATGTTCTTCCTTAGGAGCGCCTCCAGATTATCGATGTAGTTTTCTGGCATGTTGTAACCAGTCATACACTATCCTATTTTCATCCACAACAGGAAGAAAACAAGTAGAATTAGCCTGCATAAACTATGGCTACCATTACATGCATGTGATCATGATCACGTCCTACTAGATTGTTTTAACCTATGCCCTCCCTGGCAACTGCACTAGAAACGCTTGTTGGCATTTCTTAGCGCAATCACCAAGTATGAAGGTTTCAAGTCCATTCCTGGTAACAACGCCATAAATTAAATGCCTATTGGTATTTCTTAACACCATCACTAAGATTGAGTAAACCTTAGCGACGTCGCCAAGAAACACCAACTATGATAGTTCTTAACGATTACAGAAAATATCCACAAGCGCATGGATCTATCATTGTAGCATTTCATATATCTGGAAGTATTCAGGGTATTATTATTTATATTTTCCTAGAGGAGGGCTAGGTATAAGAGTCTAGCATGGCATATGATCAAGTTTACATACTTGCACTAGTAAACCAATAGTTCATGATAGGGGTAAAATGATATTTCAAGGATAGTGGACACACATCTAGGCCAACCTCAAGGATAAAAGGAAAACAAAGAATAAAAGAATGTTCCTAAGTGGAGTTGGCATGTTCCTAAGTTTGTCCACATCACTAATCCATGCCACTAGCAAGAAATACACTTTGGAGGCATCCTAAATGTTGATTCAATGACGGTTCATCATCAAGGGTAAAGATGGTGTCCATGTGGCCTCTCCCATGGATCCATGGGCCCACTAACCGAAGAAAATGAACTCCAAAAGTGACCAAACTTTGTACCCAAGCAAAAGAGGACCGTGGATCACCAAACCGACTCAAGATCAACGACAAACATGCCAGTGGAGCGTTGGGCGACTACCACCCACATCGGCCGATGTGGGGGACCATCCAAACCACCTTAGGGTGCCTCCAACTGACTCTAGGGAGCCCCCTTAGCCATGGATGCACCAAGTCGGTTCATCCAAGCATCGAGCGATGCAAAGGAAGATCGGTTGATGCCACCGACCTCCTCAGCTCTCTACAAGTACCCCCTCCAAGAACTGACCTTGGGAGGCTATAAATAGTGGTGTAGAGCTCCATTTGTAATTATTCCATTCATCTCCTTTTCATTCCATCACTCCAAGTGAGAGTAGTAGCTAGGCGAAGCTCTGTAGCTCTACTACTTAGAAGTAGAAGATAGGGAGAGAGTGAGGAGAAGTTTGGGGAGGAGCTAGGGTTGTTAGCATCCTCTCCACTTTTGCCTCGGTGGATGAAGCTCTTCCTTGATTGAAGTCCAGCATCTTCTATGTGGTAACTCTATTCTTTTGCATTACTTATGTGTTTTTTATATTACTGTTGTTTACAAGTTTCATTGCTTGGTTAGAGTGCTCCAATCTTATTTCATCGAGGCCTAGATTAGAGTAGTGAGTCTATAGATTAAGCGTGATGCTTAGGGTATCACTTGCCTATGTTTATGGCTAGATCCCTAGATAGATTGTGGTTGGTGGTAGGTGGTGATAGCCCTGTCCATTCTCTGTATTCCACCATGTTGGGTCTAGTTATTAAATCGTAGGGCTCATTGTGCTTGGTGCCTAATCAACCCTTTGGATGAGGTCAGGGCAGGTACTGATGAGGACATCACTCCTTCAGATGTACCCGCTGATCCTCCAACCGTCATGCAAGGTCCAATGACCTAGGCTCGAATGCGTCAACTCAATTTAGAGGTGAGCTCGTTCTTAAGCGATTCTTTTTATACTTTTGAGAATAGACTACTACCTAATGATGTTATCTTGCTTAGGAACATTGGAGAGGGTCATGAAGGACTTAGAGGACATGGTGGAGGTGAAGATGACCAGCAAGGATGTCCAACAGGAACCAGAGGCCCGGTCCAACATGATTTCGAGTCTGTCTCGGCCTCTAGGACCAGTCTGCCTTAAACTGGTCACCCAGGATGCATTTGGACTCTATTTTTGATGATCCACATATGGATGGAAATTTAATTTGATAAGGATGCCAATCCAAGTGGTTTCACATCAAAAGCTATTCAGAATCAACAGGAATCATGGTCACAAGTTAGCATCCAGAATCTGCCAGGGTGCTGCGACACCGTCTTTTGGTCCGTTGGACCATGTATCGAGTTTGGGCCCATTAGGGGCGTATCCAGGAGGAGCGCATCCAGGGGTCTTGCATGACCCTAGAGTCTTCATAAATAGTCGCCGCCCCTCCATTAGGGTTTGGGTTTTGCTTAGATTATTCTATCAAGAACAGTTTTGCCATTCATCGGTTTGTGAGACCCCAACTTCGTGAGATTAATCATTCATCTGCAATTTGGTTGTGTTCTTTCTTGTTCTTGCTTGTGTTCTTCATTTCTTAGGCAGGGATTAGCCTTCTTAGCAAGGTCAACCTAGTCCATGACTTGGTTGATAACTAGAGGAGCTATGGTGCTAAGATTGCAGGGTTCGATCTTTCGATCTAAAGCTGGATTGGTGTGTCATTCTCCGCCACAACAATAGTTACCTCCACCTGATAGAAGATCAGGATCCCTGTTTCCATTAAGTGGTAATCAAAGCTAAGGAATACCGTTAGGTTCACATTTATCCCCTTGTTTTGAGTGTTTCGCTTTCGTCCCATAGTCTAGTGCCATTTTTTCCCTGTCCTAGAACCTTCCACGCCATAGCCTTTGCATATTTCGGTTTTAGAGTCTGTCGTGTTGAGTTTGTGTCCTAGTCAAGGTCTTGTTGCTAGTTAGGTCATGTTAGAGTCCAGTTCATGTGTTTTCCCCCATTGTTTCCATCAAATCTTTGCTGCTGTGACCAATTTTACGCACATTATTCCCGTTTTGTCCTCTAATTCAGAGCCAATTCTTAAAACTGGTCTAGTTTTCGCATACGAACTCCGATTTAGACGTTCCATATATCAAAATCGATCAGAAAAAAATTTAGATCCATCCATCCCTTGCCATAATAGGGTTGGAAAATTTTAAATTGGTCAAAAAGTGGTCACAAGATCTTCTTTTCGTGGTCACAAGGTTTTTGTTAATTTTGAGCAAGTTTTCTGAAAATTCCACAGGCCACGTCTTTCACTTGTTTAAGCTCATATTTTTTGTGGTTACTTATTTTGTGCTCCTAAGTGAAGAAAAAATATCAAAAAATAAAATAAAAAAGTTGAAATTTCCCAAAAAAACAACGATAGCCCAAAAAATAGAAAAAAGAGGGGCAAAAGAGGAACAATATCTAGAGGAGCACATAGAGAAGACTAAAGTGAGCTGTGTTAGCGTGTGCTGTCTGGTTCCTTGTGTTGTGTTGCTATTTCCATCTACCATACTTGTTTTTCACACACCTATCTCCTTGCTATCCACCATACTTGCTTGTTTGTTACACACCTGGTACTAGGAGCATTTTAGACCAGCAACAAGAACAAATACTTTGGACTATAATTCAACATTACTTTCTATTACTAACTTGTGTGCCAGATATACATATTACTCTTTGTTTGCCTTCCAAGCTCCATAAATTCTTTAGAGCAGTATAGAAAAAGGGCTTTGCAATCTCGGTACCACTACCTCTCAAGTATCACAAACCAGCCACCAGTTGTACCGCCCACTGCTTGCGTTGGTAAGAACTTTGTAAGAGCTTGGTAAGACGCTTCCACTTGCTATGAAAAGTGACACCACTGCAACCATGTAGTCATTTGGTAGGGATAACTTTCACTGTTTGTTCCTGTTTTTATGTTTACAATGGTAGGAGGTGATCAGACTAGAGATAACAATCCTAAGGGTTTCAGCAAGTGTGTCAGCCAAGAGCAACTACAAGCTCTTGTAGAGGATGCCCAAGAAAGGATGAATAAGGCCGTCAGGAAGGCCATCACTGACGCACTCATTGAACTCAACATTGGCAACAGCATGGAGAGATTGGACAAACAAATTTCCATGCTAACTAACAAGGTTACTGAGTTGGAAACATTAGTGGCGGTCAACAACAATGACGTCTCTGGCAGCAACACCGATGGTCTCTTGCCAGAAGACATGGTGCATGATGCCATTGGGAACATAGATCGAGCAGCCTTCTGATAAGCAAGATTACAACGACGACTTCGTCACAACACGACAGGTATGGGTGGTGTCCACCACCATCAAGGTAATAATCACCGTGTACCCGATGATCCTTATGCTAAGATTAAGTTCACAATACCATCTTTTTTGGGTCATTATGATGCTGAGGGATATCTTGATTGGGAGATGACAGCAGAACAAAAGTTTAGTGCCCACCTTGTGCCTGAGCATCATAGAGTTCGACAAGCTACTAGTGAGTTTAAGGATTTTGCCATTATTTGGTGGAATAGGCTAGCTACATATGATGCTTTACCTGGTACATGGGAAGAACTTAAGGTAGCTATGTGTGATCGCTTTGTTCCTCCTTATCATAGAGATTTGCATAAGAAATTGATGCGATTAGAACAAGGAGATAAATCTATACAGGATTACTATGGTGAGCTCCAAAAGGGATTGATGCACTGTAGTGTTGTGGAGGGGAACAAAGATGCCATCTGTCATTTTTATTCAGGATTGAGGCGTGAGATTCTAGACATTGTTGATTATAAAGAATTTAACACTGTCAACCAGTTGTTTCAGTTTGCTATGCTTGCAGAAAAGGAATTGTAGGGGCGTGAAAAATAGAGCAAGACCAAGGTCAGCACCACATACACGCACTTTGGGCATTCAGTGCCACCGCTGCCATGGCATTGGCCATGTGCAAAAGGACTGCCCAAGTCAGCGGGCATATATTGCTATAGAGGATGGTTACATCAGCACCTCTGACATTGAGGATGAAGAAGACCAAGATGCAAATGAGGAGGATGGCGAAGTCCTTGGTGATGAGGCCACGGCGTCCTATAGGAGCATCATTGTACAACGGGTGCTCAGCTCACAAGTCCAGCAACCTGAGAAGCTACAACGCCATAACTTGTTCTAGATTTTCTTTGTCATCAGCAACCGTTGAGCACGTGTCATTATTGATGGAGGTAGCTGCAATAATTTGGTGAGTTTTGATTTGGTCAAGAAGCTTGGCTTGACCACATGCCCACACCCACATCCATACCATATTCAGTGGCTAAATGATTCTGGTAAAGCAAAGGTAACATAAACTTGCAGAGTTTCATTTTCCATTGGTTCTTATGCTAATTCTGTTGATTGTGATGTGGTACCTATACAAGCTTGTTCACTTTTATTAGGTCATCCTTGGGAACATGATAATGATGCTACACACCATGGTAGAAGTAATAAATACACTTTTGTGCATAAAGGAAAGAAAATTACTTTGGTACCTTTGACACCTGCTCAAATTGTATAAGCTGATAGAGAACGCATTGCTAGTTTAAATGATGTTCAATCTGAAAATCAGCAAGTTGCTAATTCTATTTTCCCACCTAAAAAGGATAAGTCTACATCTATTTCTAAGGCTGAGAGAATTAAATTGAAGGGTCGTGTTATGCTTGCAACAAAATGTGGCTTTGCTGAAATTTTTGATAATGATATTTGCTATGCAAACGAGCTATGTTTTCACTTGATGATATTGTTAGCTCGGTGCTTCCTACTGTCACTAACCTTTTGTAGGACTATGAGGACATTTTTATAGCTAAGATACCCCCGAGGCTGCCACCTATGAGAGGAATAGAGCATCAAATTGATTTGATTCTGGGAGCAACCTTGCCCAACCGTGCTGCCTATCGAACCAATCCTGAGGAGACTAAGGAAATTCAGCGGCAAGTCCAAGACCTTTTGGACCACAGGTATGTACATGAAAGCCTTAGTCCTTATGCCGTTCCTGTACTTTTGGTTCCTAAGAAAGATGGAACTTGGTGTATGTGTCTTGATTGTAGAGCCATCAATAATATTACTATTCGGTATCATCATCCTATTCCTAGGCTAGACGACATGCTTGATGAGTTGTGTGGTTCTATAATTTTCACTAAGATTGACTTGCAAAGTGGCTACCACCAGATTAGAATGAAACTTGGAGATGAATGGAAAACTGCGTTTAAAACCAAATTCAGGTTGTATGAGTGGTTAGTTATGCCTTTTGGTTTGACAAATGCACCTAGCACTTTCATGCGCTTAATGAATGAGGTTTTAAGAGCTTTTATTGGTCATTTTGTGGTAGTTTACTTTGATGATATATTGATTTATAGCAAGTCTTTTGATGAACATATGGATCACTTACATGCTGTTTTTAATGCTTTATGAGGTGCATGTTTATTTAGTAACCTTGAGAAGTGCATCTTTTGCACAGATCGAGTTTCTTTTCTTGGCTATGTTGTAACTCCATTGGGAATTGAGGTGGACGAGATGAAAATTGAAGCCATATGGAGCTGGCCGGTTCCCCAAACCGTCACACAGGTGAGGAGTTTTCTTAGTCTTGCAGGATTCTACCGCCGCTTCGTCAAAGATTTTAGCACCATTGCTGCCCCATTGCATGAGTTGACGAAGAAAGGGGTGGTGTTTCATTGGGGAAAGGCACATGAGGAGTCCTTTGACAATTTGAAGGACAAGCTTACACACGCACCATTGCTGCAACTTCCAAACTTTGGTAAGACTTTTGAGCTAGAATGTGATGCTAGTGGAGCTGGCATTGGAGGTGTTTTGATGTAAGATGGTAAACCCATTGCTTACTTTAGTGAAAAATTGTATGGCCCTATTCTTAATTATTCCACGTATGATAAGGAATTGTATGCACTTGTTCATTCTTTAGAGATGTGGCATCATTATTTGTGGCCTAAAGAATTTGTTATTCATTCTGATCATGAATCGCTTAAGTATCTTCGTTCTCAAAATAATCTGAATCGTAGGCATGCTAAATGGGTTGAATTTATTGAATCTTTTCCTTATATTATCAAACACAAGAAAGGGAAGGATAATGTGATTGCTGATGCTTTGTCTAGAAGATATACATTGCTGTCCCAACTTGATTGTCGGATTTTTGGTCTTCAATCAATAAAAGAACAATATGTGCTTGATCATGATTTTAAGGACGTGTTGCTTAATTGTAGAGAGGGACGTGCATAGAATAAGTTTATGATCAATGATGGGTTTTTGTTTAGAGCTAACTACCTATGCATTCCTAGTTGGTTCTATTCATCGTTTGTTGTTGCAGGAGGCACATGGAGGCGGATTGATGGGACATTTTGGTGCCAAGAAGATAGAGGAGGTGCTGTCCACACACTTCTTTTGGCCAAGGATGAGGCGAGATATAGAGTGGTACGTGGCTCGGTGTGTCACATGTCAAAAAGCTAAGTCACGGTTGAACCCACATGGTTTGTATATGACTCTTCCTATTTCTTCTACTCCTTGGGCTGATATATCTATGGATTTTGTGTTGGGCTTGCCAAGAACTAAGAGGGGGAGGGATAGTATTTTTGTGGTGGTTGATCATTTTTCTAAGATGGCACATTTTATTCCTTGTCATAAGAGCGATGATGCTATTCATATTGCTGACCTTTTCTTTCAAGAAATCATTCGCTTGCATGGTATGCCTTCCACTATTGTTTCATATCGCGACGCAAAATTCTTGAGTCATTTTTGGCGCATGTTGTGGAATAAATTGGGGACCAAGCTGTTGTTTTCTATAATATGTCATCCCTAAACTGATGGGCAAACTGAGGTTGTGAATCGAACATTGTCCACCATGTTGAGAGCAATTTTGAAGCGCAATTTGAAGATGTGGTAAGAGTGTTTGCCGCATGTGGAGTTTGCATATAACAGGGCAGAACATTCCACCACCAAGGTAAGTCCTTTTCAGGTAGTGTATGGTTTTAACCCCCATGCTCCTATTGATCTTTTGCCTTTATCTACCACTGAGAGAATACATAGTGATGCTAGAGAGTGTGCTAATTTTATTCATAAGTTGCATGAAACAACTAAAGCAAATATTGAAAGAATGAATGAAAAGTATAGAATTGTTGGTAGTAAAGGTAGAAAAGAGATTAAACTTAAACCGGGTGATTTGGTTTGGTTACATTTGAGAAAAGATAGATTTCCTGAGCTGTGTAAGTCTAAACTAATGCCAAGAGCAGCTGGTCCTTATAAGATAATTGAGAAAATAAATGATAATGCCTATAAACTTAAGTTGCCACCCGAGTTCGGGGTTACCACCTTTAACATTGTAGATTTGAAACCTTATTTGGGAGAAGAAGATGAGCTTGAGTCGAGGACAATTCCATTTCAAGAGGGGGAGGATGATGAGGACATCACTCCTTTAGATGTACCCGCTGATCCTCCAACCGTCATGCAAGGTCCAATGACCTGGGCTCGAATGCGTCAACTCAATTTAGAGGTGAGCACGTTCTTAAGCAATTCTTTTTATACTTTTGAGAATAGACTACTACCAAATGATGTTATCTTTCTTAGGAACATTGGAGAGGATCATGAAGGACTTAGAGGACGTGGTGGCGGTGAAGATGACCAGCAAGGACATCCAACAGGAACAGGAGGCCCGGTCCAACATGATTTCGAGTCAGCCTCAGCCTCCAGGACCAGTCTGCCTTAAACTGGTCACCCAGGATGCATCCGGACTCCATTTTCGATGATCCACATATGGATGGAAAGCTAATTTGGTAAGGAATCCAATCCAAGTAGTTTTATGTCAAAACCTGTTAGGAATCAACGGGAATCGTGGTCACAAGTTAGCGTCTAGAATCTGCCAGGGTGCTGCGACACCGTCTTTTGGTCCGTTGGACCATGTATCGAGTTTGGGCCCATTAGGGACACATCCAGGGGTCTTGCACGACCCTAGATTCTTCATAAACAGCCACCGCCCCTCCATTAGGGTTTGGGTTTTGCTTAGATTATTCTGTCAAGAACAGTTTCGCCGTTCATCGGTTTGTGAGACCCCAACTTCGTGAGATTAATCATTCATCTGCAATTTGGTTGTGTTAATCTTCCATAGTCTTGCCTTAGTATCTTAGAAACCATAGATATCCTCTCTACCTATTATCACCTACCCTTGTTCTATTCTTGGATACTCTTAGTTCTTCATGAGTCCACTTCACGTTCCCTGTGGAAATTCAATACCTTGGAATACTCCTAGGTGAAAGCTACTTTGACATCCATGCGCTTGCGGATTTATCTATGCCATATCTAGTGTCAACACCTGGCCCAGTGTTGATGTGTAGGTGGGCTTCTCCATTTATTTCCTTCATGCTTTTCTGCTTTACGCCTTTCGAGTTGCGCCTTTTGCTTGGTTTTTCACTTGTATTCAAATGTAGTCCTACAAAACATGTTTCTACCAATACAAGTGGAACTATATCAAAGTAAATGCATATGTGTCAAAAGTTTATTTATTTCTCCTATTTTGGATAGTAATTGGTGGTCGGATTTGATCATTAGTGACCGCCAATAACATGTCGGACAATAGATTTTGTGTCCAGGCGACTCCTCGACTTGCAATGGGGTTGTTTGACCCTTTAGTTCTCTTTTAAGAGGAACGGCTCGAGTTGCAATGAGGTAGTCAGACTAGATAGATGTTGCTCATATTGCACATAGATGTTCAGTTTAATTTACAGTGGCAACATAGTGATAAAAAGGCTTCAACATGTACAACTTATTTATTATAGAACCATAAAATAGACATTAGTGTCGTAAGCAAGACTTCAATTATTACATCAAGAATCATTTTAAATCTAAATTTCGATGCCTACATGGTAACATAGTGATAAAAAGGGTTCAACATGTACAACTTATTACATAACTGTAAAATAGACATTGTGTCGTAAGCAAGACTTCAATTATTACATCAAGAATCGCTTTAAATCCGAATTTCAATGCCTCCGTTCCCTCACCATCTACCACATCCCTCCCTTTGACTATTGAACTATCACCAATCTCTTGTACATCCCTCCCTCAGGTAGGGAATCAGGGTGACTACACATCCAAAGGATGTGGTTGTTGGTGCTTCTTAGCGTAAGCAGAAAAGTCCACAAGCTGAATGGAAGTACCAGTTGTAGCACTTCACCCGGTGGTATTCAGGGTATCGTATTTCCATAAGGAACGGAGGTGTGAGTAGTCTCTTAGCTAGTTTTCCCAAGAAGATAGGAAGAAGGATAACTCGAGTGGCAAGGTTTTCCTATGGATAGAGGATCTATGTGATTTGAGGTTTACCACTAGATTCTTGCTTCAGGCATCGGATCACACCTGGTCTGCTAGGCGAGGACTAGCCTATAGCTCTACACCGAACCCAAATGTGGGGGATTAGAAGGGACAGACAGGGTTGTCACCACCTGCCATCTACCCCTCAACTATAGGGAACAAGGCAAATGAAGGTAACGTATAGCTTAGACACCACATCTACGCTAACCGCTACTACTCTAGTGTTGGCCAGGAACTTCTGTCTTTATCAAGAGTCCTCTACTAGAGTATCTATCACAAGGATGAATGACAAACCTGCAAGGATAAAGTGAACAAAACTAACTCAAGTAGAAACTCACCACCATAGGTAAACACGAACCTTATACTCCAAGTAGTACTTGGTTCATAGAGGTACAAAGTGTAGTGGGAGTCGATAGCCCAGGCTCTCCTTCTGCTACGTGTACAAGTTGCCTAGTACAAGAAATAGAGGTAGCTGATTCTTTCGCTATTCCTCCAACTTTCCCTCTCTCACTCCCTATGCTAATCTAGCTACAAGCTAATGTAGAAGTGGTGCTTGCTCTTCTTCTTCTCTTCAAGTGTATGATGATCATGAATGTGAATAGGGGGGCCTCCTTTTATAGCTTGAGGAGGTCAGTTTGGTGAGGTATTTTAGGAAAGCACCCATGCAACCAACCACCCCATGCATTGAATGTACCGCCTAAGCAAGTGTTGGCAGTCTTTACCAACCAAATCCTGATCAGCGAATTAAGACGCAAAAAGAGGAGAAATAAGCAATCTTAATCACATATGCATTTACTATTAACCAAGTTCCACATGTATTTGGAGAACATTATTTTGTAGGTCACAAACACAAATA
The DNA here is from genome assembly GCF_019320115.1 of Miscanthus floridulus. Classification (NCBI taxonomy): domain Eukaryota; kingdom Viridiplantae; phylum Streptophyta; class Magnoliopsida; order Poales; family Poaceae; genus Miscanthus; species Miscanthus floridulus. The sequence continues at coordinate 75,829,897 of NC_089585.1, forward strand.
TAAGGAATAATTCACCGAAAGGCGCTTTACGACTGCTGATTTGTGCAAAGGAACAAGGGAGACGCCTATCAAATCAATGCAACTAGAGCAAAGCACCATGGGGAAGCCATCCTAGTCTAGCCCATTGATGTAGACTAGGCCCGATCTTCTAAAATATATGATAGCGTTGATTGGTGGAGACTTGATGTTCATGATCTAGGCTTCAAACCAAGATTGATTCCGGACCCCCACAATGGTTACACCACTGCTCCGTTGGTTATCAGCCACGCGAACGCGATTGACCTCACCGAGAAGGCTTTCCTACAAGCGAATCGAGAACACAAGCAAGAATGGGATGAACGCAATCTGAAATTGCAAATAAATATGAGGCTTATGATAACGAGAAGGAGTTCAAGTCTTTATTCGAAAGGACTAATCGCCATAGGCGAACAAGATCAAGAACTAGGGCCCTAGTTCACAGCAAGCAGCCTTGGCAGCATAGTTGTAGTAAAATGATGTCTGTTTTACGAGGAAATCAAGAACTAAACAAAACCTAAACCCTAAGGAGAGCGACGGCAGCTATTTATAGAGTGTTGGGCGTCACCCCCTAGACATGCCCCCTAATGGACCCAAACACGATACACGGTCCAACGGTCCAAAAGATGGTGTGGCAGCACCCTAGGCAGATTCTGGATGCTAACTTGTTTCAACGATTCCTATTGATTATGAAGGTCTTTTGATGTGAAGACCACTTGGATTGGCTTCCTTATCAAATTAGCTTTCCAACCATATGTGGATTGTCGAAACATGGAGTCCAGATACGTCCTGGGTGACCTAGTTTAAGGCAGACTGGTCCTAGAGGCCGAGGCAGACTCGAACTTGAGTTGCTTTGGGCCTCCACCTCAGGGATTTGAACCGAATTAGCCTTGGACCTCCTTCTTGACTTGGAAACCCTTGCTGTCCTCCTACCCCTCCATTACCATGCACCAAATATGGTCATATGCATGGGTGTCATGTCCTCATCATCCTCCCCTTTTTGACTGAAAAGCCGTCCTCAGCGTCGATTGTGCTTGAAACTGATCATGCACAACATAAGGGAACTAAAATAATTGTGAGAAGGAACGTGACCATGTTTCCAAGTTTCTAGCATGTCATCTTGCATAATAATTTTAGCAAGCATGTAGACTCCATGATCCGAATGCACACGATGTATGTCAACACTATCCTGTAAAAGAATAGAACCAACCAAAGACAATGCAGGAATAGATGGTCTAGCAGACATAGGTAGCAACCAACAGTGCTCCCCTTCTTGGAAGTGAACTAGTTTCTTTGAGGAACATGAGAAAATGTTTGTACTATTATGGCTATCCCTCTAAACGATCATAATCTTGTACAACAAAATGAGAATTCATATTACTACGAATGTATACTCGATGTATTATATATTGTCCCTTGTTGTTATATTTGCCAATAACATGATATGTGTGTTTAGAAAACCTAAGGCAAATCAGAATATTTAAAAAGGCTCTCCTCCAAACAATCTAGGTTACACAAAACATCAAATTCAATGTAACCCAAAGCATGTAAAGAAGACAACAGTTTGAACTCATCGGTTTTAGTAGCAATATGAATAATATGTTTATTTTCAGCACAAGTGACTAGTTCCAAAACATGTAAAACTAAAGCATCATCAACCAATTCATCTTTATCACAAGGAACTTCAAGCAAATTATCATGGGATAGAGATAAATCAAGAGAGGGTTCCACTAATAATTGCTCTATGATAGCATGGTTTGTGGAAAAATTTAGTACATTAAAACAATTCTCACCTTCCGTGAGTGTAGCACCATGGGCATTACCTGTGTTCTCAGTAGTAGTAATAGGTGCATTGTGAAGTGATGGTTTTGAATTTGCATATGAGGTTGTGAGCTCCTCATTTTCTTCCATGTCATCCTCTCACTTATGTACATTATCCTACAGAAGGTTAGTCATAGCAAGAGGAATAACAACAGACTCTTCCTCTAAATGGTGTACCTCATCATATGAAGTCAAAATAGGAGGTGGATTAACAAAGGTTTCTCGCATAAGAAGTTTCATATCATTCCAAGTTTGAGGTTTATCAGAAGGATCTAAAGACTCCCACCAAGATAAAGCAGAATGTTGCAAAACACTAGCTGCATTTTTTACCTTCCTCCTTAGACACATAAAGCGAGTACCAAATATGTTATCTATGGCAATTTCCCACTCCATGTACTCATCAGCACCTATACCATCATAAGTCGGTGGATACGAACAACGTGTCATTGTTAGAAGACAACAAACAACAACACAAAAGTATTATCCCTACCAACTACTTAGGTTGTGGACAAGGAAAAACAAGGCACTCAACTCGCAAGCGTCTTACCACGGTCTTACAAGTGTTCTTACCAAAGCAACAGGCGGTGCAATCGGTCGGTGACAATGATACCATTGTAGCTCGAGTGTAACAGTTGCAAGGTGAACCTATACTTGATTAGAAGAAAGTGGAGCTTGGACAGGTATAGTAGCAAGGAATAACAATAATCTAATTCAGAAATTGCAAGATTGAAAAGTAGTCCCAAGCTAGTCTATGTCGCTAGCCTAAACTCGTCCTGGACCTAGTTCAAGCAAGCAATACAATACAACTCAGCACAAGGACTCAAAAGGATGCAAGCACTTCTGAACTTTTTTTTCACTTTCTTTTTCTTTCCTTCTTTATTTTTTTCTCTCTTTTTTTAGGTGTGACATTTTTTCCTTCTTTTGGTTTTTGCACCTCTTTGCCTTTAACTCTTTCTTTATTTACTTAGAAAAGTGCTACAAAAAAATTGTAAATGAAAATATCAAGAAGCTGCACTGTAGCGTGATCTAAACTCTTGGCCAGCAAAGCAATATCAGTAGTAGGACTGCCTAGGCGTGGACACCCTGACAAGGAACTTTCCTTTTGGACTAGCGCAAGGAAAAACCAAAGAGATGCCCAACAAGGATCACAACTAACCAACAATAGAAAATCTTGTGTGCATATTATTTCCAAAGGAGACTATAACTGCCAATTAATGCTTTCCTTTCTTTCTAACTGTGCACAAGAATAATCCACCAGCTACAACCGTGAGATCAGATGAGATATCCTTTTAAAATGTGGAAATAAGGATCAGGATAAAGATTTGTACTATATCTCTCTCTCAACTTGACTTATTCTTTTCCCTCAATTTGCTCACGTAACAACCAATAGGGATGCAAGATTTGGCGAAAAGGAACAAACTATCACAACACTGGAAGACAAGACTTGACATGAGACCAAGAACAAGATCAGAACACAACGAACACTAAGACACGGTGAGGGACGATAGTTCAATAAAGCAAACTAAAATTAAAAAAATTTTGCAAAGGCACAGTGAGGCTATAGGATGGGGAATATGTGGTAGTGTATATTTTTTTGGCTTTTTGTGGACGATAGGTAATGCAAAAACTATAATAATCTAAAGGGGAAAACAAAGTTATACCTAATGGGCAACAAGGTCTCTGATACCATTTGATGTAGACTAGGCCCGATCTTCTGGAAGGTATGATAGCGTCGATTGGTGGAGACTTAATGTTCACAATCTAGGCTTTGAACCAAGATTGACTCAGACCCTCGCAACCGTTACACCACTGCTCCGTTGGTTAACAACCACGCGAACGCGATTGACCTTGCCGAGAAGGCTTTCCTACAAGCGAATCGAAAACACAAGCAAGAATGGGATGAACGCAATATGAAATTGCAAATAAATATGAGGCATATGATAACAAGAAGGAGTTCAAGTCTTTATTCAAAAGGACTAATTGCCATAGGCGAACAAGATCAAGAACTGGGGCCCTGGTTCATAGCAAGCAGCCTTGGCAGCACAGTTGCAGCAAAACAATGTCTATTTCATGAGGAAACCAAGAACTAAACAAAAACCAAACCCTAAGGAGAGCGATAGCTCCGAGTCTTGGGCATCACCCCCTGGATGCACCCCCTAATGGGCCTAAACACGATACACGGTCCAACGGACCAAAAGATGGTGTCGCAGCACCCTGGCAGATTCTGGATGCTGACTTGTTTCGATGATTCCTGTTGATTCTGAAGGTCTTTTGATGTGATACCACTTGTATTGGCTTCCTTATCAAATTAGCTTTCCAACAATATGTGGATCGTCGAAAACAGAGTCTAGATGCGTCCTGGGTGACCAGTTTATGGCAGACTAGTCCTGGAGGCCGAGGCAGACTCGAACTTGAGTTGCTTTGGGCCTCCACCTCGGGGATTCAAACCGAATTAGCCTCGGACCTCTTTCTTGACTTAGACACCCTTGCTGGCCTCCTACCCCTCCATACCATGTGCCAAACATGGTCATATGCATGGGTGTCATGTCCTCATCACCCATGGCCTGCCACACGAAGGCAGTGGCGAGTCGCCATGGTCAAGGGGCGGCCGACCCCCTACTGGCGCTACTCAGCCACGCCTAGCTGTGGCGGTGGCATGGAAGCATGCTAAGGAGGTGGGAGCCAGGGAGGCACCAAGAATAGCCTCCAGCACCACCTTGAGCACTGTATAAATAGAGTGGTAGCCCCCCTCTTTAAACACACACCACATTGAGCAACACCACACTCTCTACTCTCTTTAGTTTTACCTTTTAGTTGTATTAGAGCAAGGCAAAGCCACCTTGGAGGGCTTGGCTTTTTGGAAGAAGAGATTCTTGGCATGAATATCAATATGGGTTCTTCCAAAGTCATGTCTTCACTTTAATATAGTCATACTTATGAACTAGAGTATAATTATTGTGTTATGATCTTGATATATTAACTAGTGTTGACACAGAATTTTTGTCCCATGCTAAGGACACATGCAGCAAGACAGAAGGGTCTGCTCGATGGAGCTATAGATCCGCCTAGCTTCAGCATAGGGATGGTCGATCCTACGCACTCCTCCTGAGACATGCCAGTCAATTTGACCCTATAATTGACAAGGAGACAAAGCTTATCAGTAATTAAGGGCAGAACTTATCGACGTTGCCAGACAGTCCCGAATGTGCGGCTCTGAGAGCTAATATAAAAGGAGATCGACTAAATAGTCAATTCTAGCATATTCATGAGAATAAATCGGTTAAAGCTCATTGGGTTGTATAAGAAGAATCGGTTATCATTCAAGATAAATGTCGTTATTTGAGCATATATTAATCAATGGCAGTAAGATGTCAACAATGATTGGTTTATGCTGAGGCCAATGATTACAAGCAACCGAACCCCTTTTATATAAAGAAACAATTCAACACTATTTAACCATTTAATAAAGATAAATCTAATGAACATGTTAGATCTCATCTATCGCTATGACTAGTGGGCCATGAGGCAAAATAATGCAGGCCATAGAAATAACAATAGACTCGACGACCCTAACTCATTACTAATATCAGTGGGGCATGAGGTAGAATCATGCATGCCGTAATACAATAATAAGATCATGGGGCTAACACATCTTTGAACCTATCTCTACTTCAATGGTCTCGTGATGCTGAACTGTTCAGTGAAAGCACTCGATATCGGCTAAAACAACCGATTCAGGCATAGCGCACAGTTAAAGTCATGCCTTATCAGGAATAGATCTACCGAATAACGATCTCCTACTCCATGGTGCTAACAGTGGGGTGTGAGGCAGAATCACACAGGCCAGTGATAACGAGCCATGGAATGGTTTTCGCTAGCCAATAAATCTACTCAAGACGCAACATACTCTAACCGCACGCTATGCATGATCAAGATTGATGTAAAACAACCGATAAAACATAACTCATCATTTAATGTATAGGTTAGATTAGTTTTAGATTAACAAACAATGGGCTAAATAGGATATAAAGCTGATCTAGATCAATCCCAATCGGGTAGAGTGATATTGCTATAATTTAGATAAATAATGAAAGCAATAAGCAATATCGGTAACTTAATGAATCTACCAAAGACTACCATTCTAAGGTAGAGCCGATAACTTGACCTTGATCTAGTTCATGCAGTGGGGGTCGATCAGATCGATGCAGCCGTACTTGAACTAGGCAACGAATCGATAACTAACTTATACCTAGAGTCGCAGTGGAGGTCGACCAGATTCGATGTAGCCGTACAAATAGAGGTATAAGCCATGATGGTACTTACAACAAGCAGTAGAGGTCAACCGGAATCGATGCAGCCATACTTGCTGAATAACTCACCAAGATCTACTCTACTCCTACTCCTAATGGGTGTCCAGAGCCAAAAAAGTAAATGACTTGTATATTGGATTGATTGTTCTCTTTGATACAATAGCCGGGGGTTTATATTTATACCCTAGGCTGATAAGAGTCCTAAACGAACATGACTAGATAAAAAGAAATACCAAGATACATGGACTCTAATTTCCCTTATGTAGAATCCTTGCTGATGAAGCTTCCTTATTTGATACGTGTCCTTGTTTCTTTCAACCTAATATGCACCTGGACATCATGTCTCTCTCAAATTAATTAAATAATATTTCTTGGCCAGTTCATAAATATCCCTTAATTAGGAAACTTTCTCACTTTTGACATCATCGGACCGATCTCTTTCTTTTCAGGATAAGCTTACCAAATTTTGGTGTAAACACAGGCCCCCCTAGTTCGAAAGTATGAGTTTTCATGCTTTGAACTATTTTGATCCGATGGTCTTCTTTTCCCCAGCCGATGACATTTGATCGCAATCACTAAAAGCTGCATCGGTTCCATCTTCTTTTTGATCTTGATAACTTCAAAATTGATATTTCTCTGCATCTCCGTTCATCTGCTTTAGCCGATTAGGAGCTGGCCCCCGAGTTCGATCATAGCAATACAAGTTAACTAGCAGTATGGAAATATGCTTATTTCAAGCCTCACCTACACATGTGAACTTTGAAGTGTCTACCATACCATCTTGGGTGGTTGAGGAATGGAACGGATTAGAATCCAGTCATCCTCACTTCCCCTGCTCAGAAAACTTGGGTTTTTGAAAGATTTTCAAATTAAAACATAGCTTTGCTCCTCAAATGATTCTCTCAGATCGCTTAATGTGTATAGTTCCTCATCAAAGCATTGTTTTGTCTCTTCTTATCCTACTTCTAAAAAGCTTATGTGGAGTTTTAGGTAGGGATAAAATATGTAGTGTACTTACCTTGCATATATTGTAAGGTCAAATCCTAGATTCAAGGAGAGAAATGTCATACTCTTAGATCAAGATGTGCATGTGCAAGGAATATTTGGTGGCTAACCTAATTCTACTATGCTCTTTGAAATACATTTCTCTCTTATGGAATATTTTTACGAGAACATGGGCTATCTTTTCTCATCTTTTTCTTTTTCCCTTTTTATTTATTTATTTTGGACTTCTTTTATATCCATCTTTTATATATTTTGCATAACCCATGTCTCTCTTTATAACAAATTTTTTGAGAGAAATATTATCAAGAACTTAGAGCATTTATTTTAATAAAACCTAACATTTTTTTGTCTTCTCCCTAGTGTAGGAGCAGAACATTTTGAGGTGGATGAAGAACATGTTTTTGCGTACTTCCAGTATAGAAGCAGCACATATATGTGGCGTGTACGTGATCTTGATCTTGGGAACATGATAAATCTCTCAACAAGGGTCAACAAAACTTGACAAAACTCAACACAGAGCAAGCAACTTATGTGGAAGGTTTTTAATGAGACTAATATATGGCTCTGGTAGGAAATTCAACATCATTGAGGCGACAAGCTATTGATTTTGAATTTTTGTAAGAAAATTTCCCAAGTACTTTGCAAAAAGAAGCAAGGTTTCTTTCATCATACCATATCTCATTCATCAACTACTTAGATAGCATGTTTTCCCTATGATAGATGTTCACAAGTGACATGAAAAGCATGAAATAAAGAATATGCGTACCTCTGCTTTGAACCAATGAATGCCTTTGCTTGAACTTTCTCCCAGTATGTACATATCAGCTAGAATTTGTCGGCCTTATGATCTCTACGTTCTCAATCAAACATATGATATGGCATGACCGCACGTACTTCCAAGATCTGACTCATCCTTTTTGTGCCCACATACATCATGTATATATATGCATGGAAATCTAACTTGCATGCACTACATAAAGGGCTCTATTGGCTTGATGTCTTGATCTTCCAATCCTAAGCCAATTGTGAGCACTCTTTCATTTATTGCTTTTGACTTTTAATAAGGTGACTATCAGTTTTAGAAGTCTCGCAATCAGATCAAGTTGAGAACACAGAAAGAGCACTATGAAAAATTCGCTTGCTAAAGCCACAAACTACAACAAAAGTCAGGGATGGCCAAGAGGCTTCCTGCGTTGGCCGCTGAGCGCGCTGTAGGTACATCATGGTAGTGCATAAGCCCTTGTTGTCATGACTTGTCTTCATTTTTGTTTTTGTTCTATAGGCGATATGTATTGTATCGGCTTTTTCACATCTTTATGCTTATTTTTTTGAACTAGAGGCGATACCCTTCTGGTACCGGCTATTAGAGCCGATGACTAAATGAATTTGCTATCAAGTGTTGATCAAATGTTATGGTAATATTCCTTCAAATTTGTTTTGTCAATTGCTATTGATAGGTTGCACCTAGAACTCTTCAAACCAAAGGTTAAACGATCGATCGATTCAGAGCAAGCACCTCATCAAGTGCAACAAAACTTCGTTTAAGAAATCTATCAATTCTTACTCGCACTTAGGATTCCATTTAGTATTCACATACATCGGCCTAAGCCCATCTCTAGGACCAGTGTTTATTCTTCCTTAATCCAATGGCCAACATGGAGCCATGACTATTTACTAAAACAAACTCTCAAAGCCGATCGCTTGCATCGACTATTGGCTTTCATTGCTGATTTTAATGAAGCCTCCTTCCCATAACTTGCTAGAAAAGCATTCAAAGTCTCCTAGCTCCCAAAAGACTGGATCGGCTGTTGCGATACTTACAGACTCATGAGTATGAACCAGTTTGACATCATTTCCATGCCACAGCATCAAACACTGATGCATGGTCGATGGTACACAATAGTTCACATGAATCCAATCATGACCAAGGAGTAAATTGCATGACCCTTTTCCATTGATGACGAAGAACGTGGTGAGCAGAGTCTTACTCCCGATTATCAGTTCGATGTTTATTGCCCCTCGGGTCTTAGACGCATTACCTCTAAAGTCCTTAAGCATCATGTCAGTCTCCATTAAACCTCCTAGTCCTTTGCCAAGTTTATGAAAAGTGGTGTAAGGCATTAGATTGATAGAAGCACCTCCGTCCACCAACATCTTGTTCATCGGCTTCCCATCAAGAAAACCTTTCATATATAAAGCCTTTAAGTGCCGATGCTTGACTGGTTTATCAAATATTGCTTGTTGTACAACCGTCAACTTGGCAACTATCTCCTCATACTCTGATTCATCAAAATCTGAATAAACTTCTTGATCTACCGGAGCTCTAAATTCTGATGGCAATAGAAAAGCCATTTGGATATTTGCCGATGGTTGCTTTCTATCAGCTGTTTGCTTAGTACGCCATACTTGATGTTTACCGGATGTCTAAGCCTGTTCCAACTCTTTGTTCCTTAAGTGTTGCACCCTTCTCTTCTGGCCCCTTGTCAAACCTTCTGTACACCATTGGGCTTCCTACCAAACATATTTTCTCTCTGTCGACTTCTTCTCCATGATCAGCCCAGTTTTGATCAACAAATTGCTTTCCAAGCCGATCATGAACACTTCCATTTTTTAAGCGTCGATCCATTTATTATGATGATATGCATCTTGAGTATGGATAGACCGGCGGTTGGTTTGAGATTGCCTAAACTCCTAATACTGATTGCTGCATTCTAGACAGTCATGTCTAGTAGGCAACTTCAAACCTTCATTCCAGCAATGTCTAAAGAAAGGATAATTCTAATGTGATTCGGCTTGTTTCCTTTCATACCTTTCTCTTTCCAGTTGACGCTGGTATTCTTGATCCTTTAACCAACGCTAATAATCATTTTCCTTCTATCGATGCCACTTATTCAATAGAATCTAAGATGTAACTTATGGCTTTGTCATCCCTGCTTTCGACGTTCCTCCCTACTCATGTCGGCTCTTTTGCTCATGGCGACGTCTCTTAATTTCCCTATATTCGTTGGCTGATATTTGCATCTTGGGATTGACTGTTCTAACTTCTTTTGATTTGGTTGATGTTAGGACCTTAGTCTTTCCTTTGAGTAGTCCAGCATCAACCATGTTTTGATTTCCTAGGAAAGGATTATCATCAACTTTCATTTTCCAAGGCGTATCAAATTTGAGCCTCCCTTGCCGAATAGCCCTCTGTATATGCTATTGAAAGATTCTACATTCATTAGTGGAATGAGAAGTAGCGTTATGGAACTTGCAGAACTTCTTATTCTTCAACTGATCAGGGGGTAACATAACATGACCATCGGGCAGTTTGATTTGCCCTTTCTCAAGCAAGAAATCGAAGAGCTTGTATGATTTGGTGACATCAAAGTCATAGCTCTCCTCAACTCCTCTTACCCAAGGATTTGGCACCATTACTGTTTTCTTGCCTCAATTCCATTCAGCCACAACAACCTCTTCTTCTTCATATTCATAGCTGTCATCGACTGAGTATGGATTGTAAGCCTCGACCACTGTGGTACTTTTCTGAAATCGAGTATCTCTATGCATACTCTGGAATTGGCTATTGAGCACTACCACTCATTGAGCCAATTGACCCAAGTTGTCAAATTCTTGTCCAAGTAGCTTTTGTTTCCACATTGGCAGCATTCCTTGAATAGCTAAAACAGCTAGTTGATCATCAGCCAAGTTTAAGGAGAAGCACAAGTTCCTAGTCTCTTGGAACCTCTGAAGAAACTCATTGCCCAATTCATTAGTCTTCTGTCTTATAGTTGTCAGATCAGTAATCTTCTTTTCTCTAGCCCCAGTGTAAAAATATGTATGAAACTTCTTCTCTAGGTCAGCCCAATTGGTAATGGAATTGACTGGTAGTGATGAAAACCAAGTGAAGGCTAGCACTGATAGGGATAAGGAGAAGAAATGAAGTTGATGGGCATCCTCAACTGATGCTTCGCCCAATTGTGTAAGAAACCGACTGACATATTTTATCGTGCTTGTACTGTCTTGGCCAGTGAACTTAGCAAATTCTAGGAGCCTATAATTTGTGGGAAGAGATACCGAATCATACCATTTTGGATATGGGCATTTAAACAAAAAGGTCAGCCCTTTTGGCTTTAGACCGAACTGATTTTTCATCATCTCGGTCACCTTCAGCATCAACTCATCAGCATTTGAATTTGGATTTCTCTATACTTGCTGACCCATCTGTGGATTGAAATCCTATGTGCCTTGATACCCTGGATTTGGAATCATGTGAAAGGTATTATAGTCTGATCCATAGTGATATCCTTATGGAATCTCCATCTGCTAGGTTCTTTGCTGGCTTACTGCTTGAAGTCTCTGATTATAGACATAAGGATCTATATCTCTACAGATCCTTTGCATTGATGGTGCTATTTTTGGAGCCAACAATAGTATGTGGCCTGATGTGCCAAAATTGATCACCTGGTTCTGACCTTGCCCCGCCAGCTATTGCACATGCTGTATTGATGGTCCAGGATTGTACTATATCTGATTTGCAGTAGTTCCTTGAGTCTATTCAGACAAACCCTAAACTGTCTAGACATCACCATTACCAGCTGGTGCTGCTTCTTAATGGCCGGTACTGACTTGATTAGTCCCTTAGGTCGACAGATCTAGAATGTTGTAATAAGCCAGCCCAACTTGACCAACTGGACACCCATGAATCACTTCTTTCATGGCATTATGGAATGTGTCCAAGAAAACTTCATTTTGGCTTGATATGGCATCATGAATAGATTTGTCTACAACCTCCATAAAGAAATGCCTGTCTTTAGCTTTAGTTGTATCTGTCTCCCCGTGTAATATCTAAACAATTATGTTGTCATGTGTTTTGGTGTAGGACAACAAACACTGTTCTAAAACTCTTCTGTAGCTTTGCTGATGACACCTTTATCTCCATCAGGTAGATCTTCATAATGTATCATAAGGATGTCATTATTGTTGTGAGCCACCATGATGATTGTGGGGTCCCACCGAGCATGCCAGAAACATGTGTTGACATAGAATTTTCAGCCTATGCCGAGGACACATGTAGCAAGCCGAAAGGATCTGCTCGATGGAGCTATAGATCCGCCTAGCTTTAGCATAGGGATGGTCAATCCTACGCACTCCTCCTGAGACATACTAGTCAATTTGACCCTATAATTGACAAGGAGAGAAAGCTTATCAATAATTAAGGGATGAAACTTGCCGGTGTTGCCAGACAGTCCTGAATGTGTGGCTCTGAGAGCTGATATGAAAGGAGATCGACTAAATAGTCGATTCCAACATATTCATGAGAATAAATCGGTTAAAGCTCATTAGGTTGTATAAGAAGAATCGGTTATCATTCAAGATAAATGTCGTTATTTGAGCAAATATTGATCAATGGTAATAAGATGTCAACAATGATTGGTTTATGCTGAGGCCAATGATTACAAGCAACCGAACCCCTTTTATATAAAGAAACAATTCAACACCATTTATCTGTTTAATAAAGATAAATCTAATGAACATGTTAGATCTCATATATCGCTATGACCAATGGGGCATGAGGCAGAATCATGAAGGCCTGTAGAAATAACAATAGACTCGATGACCCTAACTCATTACTAATATCAGTGGGGCATGAGGCAGAATCATGCATGCTATAATACAATAATAAGATCATGGGGCTAACACATCTTTCAACCTATCTGTACTTCAATGGTCTCATGTTGCAAACTGTTCGTGAAAGCACTCGATATTAGCTAAAACAGTTGATTTAGGCATAGCGCACAGTTAAAGTCATGCCTTATCAGGAATAGATCTACCGAATAACAATCCTCACTCCACGGTGCTAATAGTGGGCTGTGAGGCAAAAATCACTTAGGCCATGATAACGGGCCATGGAATCGTTTTCGCTAGCTAATAAATCTACTCGAGACGCAACATGCTCTAACCGCACGCTATGCACAATCAAGATTGATGTAAAACAGCTGATAAAACGTAACTCATCGTTTAATGTATAGATTAGATCAGTTTTAGATTAACAAACAATGGGCTAAACAGGATATAAGGCTGATCTAGATCAATCCCAATCAGGGCAGAGTGATATTGCTGTAATTTAGATAAATAATGAAAGCAATAAGCAATATCGGTAACTTAATGAATCTACCAAAGACTGCCATTCTAAGGTAGAGCCGAATAACTTGACCTTGATCTAGTTCATGCAGTGGGGGTCGATCGGATCGATGCAACCATACTTCAACTATATAAGAATCGATAACTAACTTATACCAGAGTCACAGTGGAGGTCGACCAGATCGATGCAGCCATATGAATAGAGGTATAAGCCATGACGGTACTTATAACAAGCAATGGAGGTCGACCGGATCGATGCAGCCATACTTGCTGAAGAACTCACCGAGATCTACTCTACTCCTACTCCTAAGGGGTGGTCGGAGCCGAAAAAAGTAAATGACTTGTATATTGGATTGATTGTTCTCTTTGATACAATAGCCGGGGGTTTATATTTATACCCTGGGATGATAAGAGTCCTAAACGACCATGACTAGATAAAAAGAAATACCAAGATACATGGACTCTAATTTCCAGTTATGTAGAATCCTTGCTGATGAAGCTTCCTTATTTGATACGTGTCCTTCTTTCTTTCATCCTAATATGCACCTGGATGTCATGTCTCTATCAAATTAATTAAATAATATTTCTTGGCCGGCTCATAAATATCCCTTAATTAGGAAACTTTCTTCGCTTTTGACATCATCGGCCGATCTCTTTCTTTCCAGGATAAGCTTACCAAATTTTGGTGTAAACAACTAGTGCAGAGTTTATGTGTCATGAGAATAGCACACTTGACTTTATGCTTAAACAATCATATAACTTATATAATCAGAATTAGAGCTAAGTTGAGGTGGTGGTTCATCATGCCGTTAGGTGTGCCCAAATTCATTACCTGTCAATCCGTAGGGTTGGGGACTCGAGGGGATTTGGGTAGTTTCTATATACGCAAGCAGTGGTACTTGGGTACAGAGAGACAGGTGAATGCATTCTCCTTCTCACTGGTTGAGGGGTAGGTAGTAGGTGGTGATAGCCCTATCCATCGTTCATAATCCCCCATGTTCAGTTTAGGGTATATGAGTCTAAATTGTCACATGAGGTTGCTAGGCAGACCAGTACTTGGTGGCCTCCCGACCTACTTCAGACTTAGCCCTAAAACTAATTATGTAATTTGTATGATTATCAACTAATCTTTTTATGACTACACTAGACCAATGCCAGCTCGACTTAGGATTATTCTTGTATCCTTTATTTTCTATTTTATCCTTTTAGGAATGCCAAGTGTGTGTCCACTATCTTGGAATTACTATTCTTACCCCTGTTATAAGCATTGGTGTACTTGCAAGCATTATTATTCAAGTTCATATCCATACTAGACTCTTAATCAAATGCGTTCATTTGGAAAAATATAAATAATGATACCCTAAATACTTCTGGGTGAAATGCTACAATGATAGCTTAGTGCGCTTGTGGATAAATATCTAAAATTATTAAGGAACTATCAAGGCTATTTCTTAATAGCATGGCTGCACATTAGTTATGATGCTAAGAAGTACCAATAAGGTATCTCTAGTGCCATTGCTGAGCATGGATTCAAACCCCGTACTTAGTAGTGACATTAAGAAATACCAACAAGCATTTCTGGTGCCGTTGCCGGGGATGGATTCTAACTCCATACTTTGTGATTGCATTTAGAAATGCCAACAACAAGGTGGGGCTAGGCTGAGCTAGGGGCAGTGCGGGCGCACCCTAGGCCTAGCCCACTCACCACCATGTTTCTCTGGTGGATTGCTGGCTAGGCCTGGATAGCTCCCATGTCGGTGCTTGGCCCAAATTCGCCTGGTTGTTTTGGGATTTGCTTGTGTTTTGCTTGAATGCGCCTTCTCGATTGCGCATTTTAGTGTGTTTTCATGTGTTGCCCTATAAAACATATATGTACCAAAACTCATGGATAATGTTAGTTAAAAATCCCTATTTCTAAGTTTTGGTTTTCATATTTGTTAATTTCGTTTAAATGTTGGCGGTATAAAAATGAGTTAAACATCGCCAACAAGCTCCCCCACACTTAGTCATTTGCTCATCCTTGAGTAAAGCTTTTAAGGACTAAATGGGTTCATCTCCTTGATCTAAAAATCTACATACAAGTTATTCCAAGCTTCACCTTAACCTATGAATTTTGAAGTGTCTACCAAAATATCTTGGGTAATTGAAAAATGGAACAGCTTGGATTCAAATCTTCTCACTTTATTCCTGCTCAGAAACTTGGGTTTTTGTATGGTTTTTTAAAACAAAAAGATAGCTTTTGTTCCTTGAATGATTCTCTCAAGTCACTCAGATTTGTAAGTGGTTTCTCACCAAGGCATATTTTGAATTTTGCCTTCTCCTTGATCATCCTACTTCTAAAGCTTATGTGGAGTTTTGGGTAGGAATGAAAAAGTTGTGGCACACTTACCTTGCATATGTTGTAAAGTCAAATCCCAGACCTCACCAGAGAGAAGCATCATACTCTTAGATCAAAACTTGTGCAAGTGTGTGGAGTTTTTGGTGGAACTATACTCCTTTATTTGATATGGTCTCTAGCGTTTTATTTTGAGACATGGCTAGCTTATTTTTCTTATGAGCCTTCCTATGCTCATCATTTTTTTGAATGCTTCTAGGACCTTCATGTGTCCCATTCTTTATTTTCAATGCTTTTCTGCATAGCCCTTTTGTCTCTTAATATGCTAGGGAGATAATAATTTAGAGCATGGAGTATTTATTTTTCTAGCGATGGAAAACATGTTTTAGCTTATTCCTAGTGTAGGAATAGCTGATTATTTGTGGCGTGTACATGAGTTTGGTTCTTGGGAGCATGAAACATCTCTCAACAGAGGGTCATAAAACTTGACCAAACTCAACACAAAGTAAGAGGCATATGTGGAAGGTTTTGTCATGTATGATCATATATGGCCTTGGTAGGTATTTGAATGTCATTCAAGGAACATGCTATTTTGAATTTTGTTTTGTAAAATAAATCCCAAGTACTTTGCAAGAATGAGCAAGCGCCATGTCATCCTACTATATCTCATTCGTCAATTACTTAGATAAAGTGGGTTCCCTATGTTAAGTGTTCACAAGTTTTTAGGAATATGAGCAAGGAATAAAAGGTATGCAAACTTTTAGTCATAGGTAGATATAGAGATGGAGCATTTCTTTTTAATCTTTTTAGTTTAAATCTTTTTACTAATTATGGAGAGTGAAATTTTGGAGTTGCACAAACCAAAATTTTGAATTTCACCACCTTTTGCGCAACTGAGGTGGAGGTGAGTGTTGTACCTCCCCCACACTTATTTTCTTTCATGTTCTTTATTTTGACAACAAAAGAAACACAGAAACAAGTGCAACAAATATTTCTAATGATAATATCTTTATTCAAATATCAAAATGATAGGTGCATTACGTGATTGGGATTCAAAATGATAAGAATGAAAAACCTAAAAGGTAAAAATACGCCTAATTATTTAGCGGGAGTGGCTTAGAAGGGTTCATCCAAAGCATCTACCACTACTGCTGCCTTAGCCACCTTAGCTAACTTCTGGTCTAACTTGAAGCACAAACTATTGATGTCATCGACTAGGTCTCTAATCTTGGTTAGGTTTTTGGCAAAGCTGTCATTTAAGCCTCAAAGGAGATCTCTCAGGCTAGCATTTTCGGAGCTAAGAGAGGACCATTAGGTGGTGCATCCTCCTTGTCACTACTCTCATACTATCCTATAGGATGCTTGATTGCCCAAGTTCTTTACCTATTGATCCAGTAGGGTCGGGGACTCGAGGGGATTTGGGTAGTTTCTATATACGCAAGCATGGTGCTTGGGTATGGAGAGACATGCGAATGCATTGTCCTTCTCTCCAGTTAAGGGGTAGCCGGCTGGTGGTGACATGCCATGTCCATCCTTCATAATCCCCCATGTTCGTTTAGGGTGTAGGAGTCTAAATTGTCACATGTGGTTGCTGGCAGACCTAGTAGTACTCGGTGGCCACCCGACCTGCTTCACTCTTAGCCCTAAAACTAATTATGTAATTTGTATGATTATCAACTAATCTTTGTATGACTACACTAGACCAATGCCTGCTCAACTTAGGATTATTCTTGTATCCTTTATTTTCTATTTTATCCTTTAAGGAATGCCAAGTGTCTATCCACTATCTTGGAATTACTATTCTTACCCTAGTTATAAGCATTGGTGTACTTGCAAGCATCATTATTCAAGTTCATATCCATACTAGACTCTTAATCAAATGGCTTCCTTTGGGAAAATATAAATAATGATACCCTGAATACTTCTAGGTGAAATGCTACAATGATAGCTCCGTGCGCTTGCGGATAAATATCTAAAATTGTTAAGTAACTATCAAGGCTATTTCTTAGTGGCATGGCTACACATTAGTTATGATGCTAAGAAGTACCAACAAGGTATCTCTAGCACCATTGCTGAGGATGGATTCAAACCCTGTACTTAGTAGTGACATTAAGAAATACCAACAAGCATTTTTGGCGCTGTTGCCAGAGATGGATTCTAACTCCATACTTGGTGATTGCATTTAGAAATGCCAACAAGCATTTCTGGCGCCGTTGCCAGGGGAAGGCATATTGATTAAAGAATCTAGTAGCACATGTTCATGATAATATGCATGTAAGGTAGCCATTGTTTATACAGGGTAACTTTGCTTTTTTTCTCCTATTATGGATGAA
The DNA here is from genome assembly GCF_019320115.1 of Miscanthus floridulus. Classification (NCBI taxonomy): domain Eukaryota; kingdom Viridiplantae; phylum Streptophyta; class Magnoliopsida; order Poales; family Poaceae; genus Miscanthus; species Miscanthus floridulus. The sequence continues at coordinate 75,847,839 of NC_089585.1, forward strand.
AATAGGATAGTGTATGTCTGGGTTTTGATCTGCTGAACAACTACACCGCAAATCTAGAGGCACTCCTAAGGAAGAACAAGTCTCATGCCGCTTCTTCTTCTGCCACTCCACCGATAGATGAACTAGTCACCCCCGCACCATCCACTACTCTATTTACACCAAAATTTGGAAGAAGAGTCACAAGGAACTCAAAAGCCCCCAAGATCATGTCAGCAGGGAATCAATTGCAGTGTAGATCAAAATTAGTTGATTCGAATACAACACTGGAATCAACTTTCTTCAGGCAGCGCTGGCAGATAATGACAAAGGCTATGATCGGCGCTAGGATGAGACATGATAGATTCTACAAAAGGGGAAAGATTAGAGTCCAAGTTATCTAAAATTAGGAATGTTTTCTCTTAGGGCCAAAGATTGTGATGAGTCGTGCTTAGATAGGAGTCATGCGTAGGTCTTGGATATAAATATCAAACCCCGACTATTGTAAAGGACACACAATCAATCAAATACCAGTATTTACTTTTTTCGGCTCCAGTGAGTAGGAGTAGAGTAGATCTCGGTGAGTTCTTCAGCAAGTACGGTCGTATCAATCCGGTCAACCTCCACTGCTTGTCTGTGAGTACCATCACGGCTTATACCTCTGTTCATATGACTACATCGATCTAGTCAACCTCCACTGCGACTCTGGTATGAGTTAGTTATCAACTCTTGTCTAGTTCTAGTACGGCTACATCGATCCAGTTGACCTCCACTACTCGAACTAGATTAAGGTCAAGTTATCGGCTCTATCTAAGGGTGGCGTTCCTTCGGATAGATTCATTAAGTTACCTATATTGCTTATTGGTTCCATTATTTACTTAATTACAACAATATCACTTCGCCAGATTGGGATTGATCTAAATTGGCCTTATATCTTTGTTAACCCATCATTTGTTAATCTAGACTGATCTAATCTGCACTTTAAATGATGAGTTATGTTTTATTGGTTGTTTTATATCAATATTGATCGTGCATAGCGTGCGGTTAAGGCGTGTCTGATTTTGAGTAGATCTATTGGCTAGCAAAAACCATTTCATGGCCCGTTATCATGGCCTGTGTCATTCTACCTCACACCCCACTGTTAGCACCATGGAGTGGGGATCGTTATTTGGTAGATATGTTCCTAAGAGGGCATGACCTTAACTATGCACTGTGCCTAAATCGGCTGTTTTATACGATATCGAGCGCTTTCACAAACTAGTTCGCATCACAAGATCATTGAAGTAGCGATAGGTTGAAAGATATGTTAGCCCCATGATCTAATTATTGTATTACAGTCTGCATGGTTCTGCCAAATGCCCCACTGATATTAGTAATAAGTTAGGGTCATCGAGTCTATTGTTGTTTCTATGGCCTACATGATTCTGCCTCATGCCCCACTGGTCATAGCGATATATGAGATCTAATATGTTCATTAGATTTACCTCTATTAAATGGTTGAATGATGATGAACTGTTTCTTTTACATAAAAAGGGGTTCGGTTACTCATAGTCATTGGCTTAGCATGAACTAATTACTGTGGACATCCTTTTGCCAGCGACCAATATTTGTTCAAAGAATGATATTCATCCTGAACGATAACCGATTCCTCTTACACAACCCCATGAGCTTTAACCGATTTATTCTTACGAATATGCTGGAATCGACTATTTAGTTGATTTCCTTTCATATCGGCTCTTAGAGCCGCACATTCGGTACTGTTTGGCAACACCAGCATGTTCCGACCTTAATTACTGATAGACTTTCTCTCCTTGTCAATTGCAGGGTCAAATTGACTGGCACGTCTCTAGAGGAGTGCATAGGATCGACCACCCCTACGCTGAAGCTAGGTGGATCTCCAGCTCCATCGAGCGGACCCTTCTGGCTTGCTCATGTGTCCTTGGCATGGGATGAAATTCTGTGTCGACATACTCCAATCGTGGCCATGACCCTCCATGACTATCCACCCCCACTATTGCCAACATGCCTGTTGGGCCCACTTTTGACATTGGGGATGGGAACTTTGTGCTCCGTACCGGCCTCATCATGATGGTGTAGGCAAACCAATTCCATGGTTTGCCAAGAGAAGATGCGAACGCGCATCTCCAACACTTCCTCAAGTTGTGCGACACAATCGTCATCAAGGACATCACACCTAAGAGCATCAGGTTGTGCTTGTTTCCCTTCTCCCTCTTGGGGAAGGTGAAGCAGTGGTTCTACAAGGAAAAGGAAGCCATCAACATGTGGAACAAATGTTCCACGGCATTCCTCGCCAAGTTCTTCCCCATGGGCAAAACCAATGCCCTAAGGGGGTGAATCTCCAACTTCTAGCATAACACCATGGAATCCATTCTCGAGGCATGGGAAAGGTTGTAGGACTATATTCAAGCATGTCTGTAGCATAGAATTTAAAATTGGTTAGTGCTTCAATATTTTCATGATGGATTAACAATCATGTCTAGGGGCCACATTGACACAACTGCTGGAGGTGCTTTCCTTTCCCTCACCATTGGTGGAACTATGGCTCTCACCAATAAAATGGTGGCAAATCAAAGCTGGGGGTTGGAAAAGAAAACACAAAAAGGAATGCATACCGTGAAGGAAATGGGCATTCTTTCCACAAAAATAGATTTATTAATGAAAAGACTGGAGGAACGGGCCCAAGAGAAAGATGCCATGATGGCACCGTCTAGGCCATGGACTCACACATGACATGTGAAGTTTGTGGGAACATTGGCCATTTGGGGAATGATTGCCCTGAAACCCACAAAGAAGTTGCCATCACAAACAACGAGTTTTGCCAACCAGGTAATAATGGGTGGAACAACCAATCCCACCTGCAAGGTAATTTGAACTGTAATTCCAATTACAATTTGAATCAACCATTTTTCAAAGACTTGGTATTAAGCCAAGCTAAAATTAATGAAAATATCAATAAAAAGTTAATGTATAATGACAAATTGCTTGAAAACATAAATACTAAAATAGAAGGTTTGGCTTCTTCTATCAATAACCAAATGAGCTCTAATAAAATGATTGAAACTCAAATAGCTCAACTTGCTACCACTATACCTATTTCTAATTCAAGAAAGATTCCAAGACAACCTGAAACTTCTATCAAATCTGTTAAAATGGTCTCAACAAGGTTCGATAAGCCTCTATGTCGGGAAAACCATATTTATTTTGTAGATCCATCATTCATTGCCAAGAAAGAAGATCTTGGCCGCCTGATAATTACATGTTCAATTGGCCTGCATGTCTTCCACAACACCTTCTGCGACCTTGGAGCAAGCATCAACATCATGTCCAAAGTAACATATGATAAAACACTAGGTGGACCTTTGTCCATAGTAGATTTCTAACTAGAGATGGTAGATCAAACTTTACAAAATCCAGGAGGGATTAGCCATGGACGAAATTCCTGTGTCGACACATGTTTCTGGCACACCCGATGGGACCATAATCGCCATGGCGGCTCACAACAACAACGACATCCTTATGCTACATTATGAAGATTTACCTGATGGAGATAAATGTGTCATCAGCAAAGCTACAGAAGAGTTTATGAACAAGTGTTTGTTGTCCTACACCAAAACACGTGACAACATAATTGTTCAGAAATTTCCACTACCAAGAGTTCTATTACATGGGTAGACAGATACAACTAAAGCTGAAGATAGGCGTTTCTTTAAGGAAGTTGTACACAAATCTATTTGTGATGCCATATCAAGCCATAATGAAGCTTTCTTGGACATATTCCACAATGCCACTGAAAGAAGTGATTCACGGGTTTCCAGTTGGTCAAGTTGGGCCGACTTATTACAACATTCCTAGATTTGTTGACCCAAGAGACTAATCAAGTTGGTACCAGCCATCAAGAAGCAGGCACCAGCTAGTAATGGTAATGTCTAGGTAGTTCAGGGTCCATATGAACAAGCTCAAGGTACTACTATGAATTAGATACAATACAATCCTAGACTATTAGTACAGCATGTGCAACAGCCGACGGGGCAAAGTCAGAACTAGGTGATCAATTTTGGCACATCAGGCCACATACCATCGTCGGCTCAAAAATAGCACCTTATGTCTATAATCAGAGACTTCAAGCAGCAAGGCAGCAAAGAACCCAGCAGATAGAGGTTCCATAAGGATATATGGATCAGACTATAATACCCTTCACATGATTCCAAATCCAGGGTATCAAGGCACATGGGATTTCAATCCACAGATGGGTTAGCAAGTATAGAGAAATCCAAATTAAAATGCGGATGAGTTGCTGCTCAAGGTGATCAAGATGATGAAAAATCAGTTCAGTCTAAAGCTAAAAGGGCTGACCTTTTCATACAAACGCCAATATCTAGAGTGGTATAATTTGGTCGCTCTTCCCACAAATTATAGGCTCACTAGAATTCACTAAGTTCACTAGCCAAGACTAGTACAAGCACGATAGAACATGTCAAGTCGGTATCTTACACAATTGGGCGAAAGCATCAGTCGAAGGACGCCCATCGAGTTCATTTCTTCTCCTTGTCCCTATTAGGGCCAGCCTTCACTTGGTTTTCATCACTACTAGTCAATTCCATTGCCAATTGGGCTGACCTAGAGAAGAAGTTTTATACATATTTTTACACTAGGACTAGAGAAAAGAAGATTACCAATCTGACAACTATAAGACAGAAGACTAATGAATCAGGCACTAAATTTTTCAAAGGTTCCAGAGAAACCAAGAACTTGTGCTTCTCCTTAAACTTGGCTGATGATCAACTAGCTGCTTTAGCCATTCAAGGAATGCTACCAATGTGGAAAGAAAGGCTCTTGGGACAAGAATTTGACAACTTGGGTCAATTGGCTCAATGAGTGGTAGCGCTCAATAGCCAATTCCAGAGTATGCATAGAGATACCTGATTCTAGAAGAGTACCATAGTGGCCAAAGCTTGTAATCCATACTCAGTTGATGACGGCTATGAAGATGAAGAAGAAGAGGTTGTTGCTAGCTGAATGGAATTGGGGCAAGAAAATAGTAATGGTGCCAAATCCTTGGGGAAGAGGAGTCGAGGAGAGCTATGACTTTGATGTCACAAAATCAGACAAGCTCTTTGATTTCTTACTTGAGAAGGGGCAGATCAAGTTGACCAATGGACATGTTATGTTGCCCCCTAATCAGTTGAAGAATAAGAAGTTCTGCAAGTTCCATAATGCTACTTCTCATTCCACTAATGAATGCAGAATCTTCAGGTAGCATATACAGAGGGCTATTCAGCAAGGAAGGCTCAAATTTGATATGCCTCGCAAAATGAAAGTTGATGATAATCCTTTTCTAGGAGATCAAAACATGGTTGATGCTAGGCTACTCAAAGGAAAGACTAAGGTCCTAACATCAGCCAAATCAAGAGAAGCTGGAAGAGTCGATCCCAAGATGCAAATATCGGCCGACGAATACAGGGAAATTAAAAGATGTCGCGATGAGCAAAAGAGCCGATATGAGTAGGGAGGAACATCAAAAGCAGAGATGACAAAGCCATGAGTTACATCTCAGATTCTGTTGAATAAGTGGGAGCAGCAAAAGGAAAAGGATTATCAGCGTTGGTTAAAGGATCAAGAATACTAGCATCAACTGGAAAGAGAAAGGCATGAAAGGAAATAAGCTGAATCACATTGGAATAGTCCTTTCTTCAGACATTGCTGGAATGAAGGTTTGAAGTTGCCTACTAGACATGACTGTCCTAGAATGCAGCAATCAGTATTGGGAGTTTAGGCAACCTCAAACCAACCGCCGGTCTATCCATGCTCAAGATGCATATCATTCATAATAACATGGATCGATGCTTAAAAAATAAAAGTGTTCATGATCGGCTTGGAAAATGAGTTGTTGGCCAAGACTGGGCTGATTATGAAGAAGAAGGCAACAAAAGAGAATATGCTTGGTAGGAAGGCCAATGGTGTCCAGGAGGTTTGACAAGAAGCCAGAAGAGAAAGGTGCAATGCCTAAGGAATAAAGAGATGGAACAGGCTCAGGCATCCAGTAAACGTCAAGTATGGCGTGCTAAGCAGACAGCTGATAGAAAGCAACCATCGGCTAATATCTAAATGGATTTTCTGCTGCCATCAGAATTCAGAGTCAATGATGAAAGCCAATAGCTGATCCAAGTAGTCGGCTTTGAAAATTTGTATTAATGGATAATCCAATAGATGGTATAGATGGCAAACTAGGACATGGCTTCATGTCGGCCGATGAATTGGAAGAAGTAGATATTGGTTCTAGAAATAGACCTAGGCCGACTTACATAAGTGCTAAGTTGGATCCGGAGTATAAGCAAGAATTAATTGATTTATTAAAGGAATTTAAAGACTGCTTTGCTTGGAAATACTATGAGATGCTTGGTTTAGACCAGTCAATTATGGAACATCAGTTGCCAATCAAACCTGGATATCGACCGTTTAAACAAGCTCCAAGGAGATTCAACCTGAACGTCCTCGATGATATCAAAAAGGAGACTGAAAGGTTACTAGAAGCAAAATTTATCCGAACCCTACCGATATGCAGAGTAGATATCCAATGTTGTCCCTGTATATAAGAAAAATGGAAAATTGAGAGTTTGCATCGATTTCAGGGATCTGAACAAAGCCGCACCCATAGATGGTTATCTGATGCCAATAGCTGATATGTTAGTGGATGCAGTAGCTAGGCACAAGGTTATTAGCTTCATGGATGGTAATGCAGGATACAACCAAATTTTTATGGCTAAGGAAGATATAGCAAAGACCGCTTTCAGGTGCCCTGGATGCAATCGGTCTAGTTCGAGTGGGTTGTGATGACCTTTGGTCTGAAGAATGCCTAGTGCAACTTATCAAAGGGCGATGAATTACATTTTCCATAAGTTGATCGACAGGATTGTTGAAATCTACATCGATGATGTGATGATAAAATCCAAATGGTACAAAGAGCACCTAGCTGACTTGCGAGAGACTCTGGAATGCACAAGAAAACATGGTTTCAAGATGAATCCTAATAAATGTGCTTTTGGAGAATCAGCTAGGACAATTCTTGGGATTCATGGTCCACGAGAGAGGAATCAAAGTTGGTCAGAAAAGCGTAAAAGCAATTGATGAGGCAGTTCCCCAACTACCAAAATAGAGTTGCAATCTCTGCTTGGTAAGATAAATTTCATCAGAAGATTCATTTCAAATTTGTCAAAAAGGATCCTATCATTTTCTCCCTTGTTGAAGTTGAAGAATGATCAAGAATTCAAGTGGGGTGACATACAATAAAAGGCAGTTTGAAGAGATTAAAGAATACATGAAGCGTCCACCTGTGTAGGTCCCTCCTCAGCAAGGTAAGCCTTTTAAGTTATACATATTAGCTGATGACAAGACAATTGGATCGGCCTTGATGCAAGAATTGGAAGGAAAAGAGAGGGTTGTTTTCTATCTAAGTAGAAGACTACTGGATCCAGAGACAAGATATTCTCCCACTGAGAAGTTATGCTTGTGCTTATATTTCTCTTGTACTAAGTTGCGACACTACTTATTATTGGCCGAGTGTACAGTTGTTTCTAAGGCTGATGTGGTTAAGCACATGTTATCAATGCCAATACTAAATGGAAGAGTGGAAAGTGGATTCTTGCATTATCAGAATTTGACTTGAAATATGAATCGGCTAAAGCAGTCAAGGGACAAATAATGGCCGATTTTGTCACCCAACATCATAAGCCAAGCATTGGTTATGTAGAGCCGATGCCTTGGACATTATTCTTTGATGGATCATCATGCAAGCAAGGTGGTGGCATTGGTATTGTTATCATTTCACCTTGGGGGGGCAAGCTTTGAGTTTGCTCTTCCAACTGAACCAATGATTACTAACAATCAAGTGGAGTATGAAGCTTGTTCTTAAGGGACTTCAACTTCTTCACTGATGTAAAGGCTAAAGCAATTGAAGTATTTGGAGATTCATAGTTAGTTATTAATTAGTTGATCGACCTATATGAGTGCAAAGAAGAGACTTTGAAAGAATACTATGATAAGTGCCAAAAGTTGCTCAAGGAGTTTCTTCATATCTCTTTCCAACATATTCCGAGAGCATAAATCAAGAGGCTAATCATCTAGCTCAAAGTGCATTAGGATATTGAGTGTTTCAAGAAGTCTTGAGTAGTGAAGCCTCAAGTGATGATTAGAGAGTCGAAATAGCCAATTACCTTAGAGATCCATATCAGAAAGTTACTAGAAAGCTAAGGTATAAATCAGCTAAGTATGTTTTGTTAGATGATTAATTATATTATAAAATAGTCGATGGGGTGTTGCTCAAATGCTTAAACCAAGAAGAAGCTAAGGTGTTGATGGCTGAGGTGCATGAAGGGATATGTGGAGCTCATCAATTAGCTTATAAGATGAAATGGATTATTCGTAGAACTGGATATTTCTGGCCAATGATATTGGAAGATTATTTTGAATATTACAAGGGTGCCATGACTATCAATGTTTTGGTAATGTCCAGAGATCACCTGCGTCAGCCATGAATCCAATAATCAAGCCATGACCATTTTGAGGTTGGGGAATTGATTTAATTGGCCAGATTTTTTTGCCTTCAAGCAAAGGACATAAGTTCATATTGGTGGCAATAGATTACTTCACTAAATGGGTTGAGGCAATTCCTTTGAAGACGGTAACCTCAAAGAACATGATTGATTTTGTCAGGGAGCACATTGTGTATCATTTTGGGATTCCTTAAACTATAACTACCGATCAAGGGACAATGTTCACATCAGAAGAGTTTGGGGATTTTCCTGCCAGTATGGGAATCAAGCTACTAAATTCCTCTCCTTACTATGCTCAGGATAATGGCCAGGCAGAGGCATCCAACCAGATTATGATTAGGCTGATAAAGAAAAAGATCAAGGAACAACCAAGGAAGTGGCATTCAACGCTAAATGAGGCACTATGGGCATATAGGATGGCCTATCATGGATCAATTAAAATGTCGCCTTATGAACTTGTGTATGGCCATAATGTAGTTCTTCCTTGGGAAGTTCGGACTAGATTGAGATGGGTTACACTGCAGAATGATTTGTCAGCCGAAGTCTACAAGAATCTTATGATAGACAATTTGAAGGACTTGAGTTGCCTTTGGCTATGTGCTCTTGAAAATATCGAAGCCAACAAACTAAGGGTTGCAAAATATTATAATAAAAAGGTCAAGATTAAGCAATTCTCTGAAGAAGACTTGGTCTAGAAAGTGAAATTGCCAATCGGGTCAAAGGATAGTAAATTTGGCAAATAGTCACCTAACTGGGAAGGACCTTATCGGATCAAACATTGTGTGCCTGGTAATGCTTATATTTTGGAAACACTAAGAGGAGAGGAAGAATTTGGTCGAGCAATCAATGGGAAATATCTAAAGAAATATTACCCTAGCATTTGAATTAATACTTAATAACTAGCTTGTTTGGTCGTCAGCTCTGATAGCCGATATCAGAAAGGTATCGCCTCTGGTGCAAAAATAAGTCCAGAGTGGTAAAAGCTGGTATGATGCGTATTGCCTATAGAAGCAAAGCAAACACAGACAAAGTGATGTATATGAAGTATGAAACAAAAGAAAATCACTCAAGACGAAGAAATTGTTTGCTAAATATCACCTATTACAAGCTACTGACTGAAAAACACTTTGCTTACTATATCATCGGCCAGGGTGTTGAAGGCTATAGAGTTGGCGGTGCTAGAAAAATCCTCAACCAAACGCTCATGATCCCTAGGGTGCATCGCGTCTAGAAAACCATGGGGAAGAAGATGAAGATTATGGCCAGAACAGGCTTGTGCAGCAGCCAACGCCATGGCAGCACCATGACGAATGCCATGAAGAGTGACCTCCCTGACATGGTTCGAGATGTCATGCAAGCGAACCACTAGAACGGTGCCCCTGGCATTGACAAATCCCACTGTATGATCCGCGGTTGATCAAAGGCTTTCCAACTGAGCAGTTAGATCTAAAATATTTAAGGAAAGAATGATCAGAAATCTTGAAAGCAAATTAAGAAGAAGACGAAAAATTGTGGTAGGTGTCTCATCCATGATTCTGGCTTCAGCTCTGGCCAACCTTTCCCCCACCAGGCTAGCCTCAAGAGATGATCAGCCTTGAATCATGGCCAAAGCTGATTCTACGAGGGAGACGTAGTTGGCTAGGTTCTGATCAGTCTGATCAATGGAGGCAAGTAGCTAGTCATTGCTAATCTACCTCCTTGGGTAGCGGGGGAGCTAGTGGTGAATTGGTGCTGAAGGTGACCCCAAAGGCTGAATAGAGTCAGCCCTTTGCTCTAGAACAATAGGAGCAGCCTGAGTTGCACCCTCTTGGCGATGAAGGCATTGGCGCGATGATGTAGATCCATTGAGGGCCTCCTCAGCAGACCTCTTGTTGTTCTCCATGATCTCAAACCTATGGAAAAAGTAAGAACTGTACTAAGGATGCAGAAGGTTTGAGACAAAGCGGGTTGTTGTTCGATCCATGGCCGTGGCCCATATATATAGCCTAGGAAGGCAAGAAGATAGACTTCACCAGGGGTGTGAAATTGGAATCAGAAACGGAAGCGGATCGACACTCTAGGAATTCAGGGGATGGATAACAAAGAGATAACAGACTCAAACTTATTGCTTCCCCAAATTACAAAATATCATGGGACGGATACGGAGAATTTACATTGACCAGAGATCAACCTATCAAGGCTTCTTTGGATTGAAGGGAGTTTCGGTCCCCACAAGGCCAAAGGTCATCGTGAACTGAATCAACATCGGCCCGTTGATAAAATTGTGACATATGTTCAGCTGATTTCTCGGTAAATTGAGGAACTATGGGAAAAAGAGCCTGTGGCTTTCCTGGTAGGCGTTTGGAGGAGCAAACAAGGGGAAGGTGTCCACACATTTTAGCCCTCGCAAACACTAGAACAGCTTTGCGAGCATGGAAAGAAGACTCAGGTGATATCACAAGAATTCTTCTAACCATAATAGCTAGTCTTCTTGCTCAATGAGGTGCTAGAATGAGCGACACAATCACCCTATACACAAGAATTCTTCTAACCGCTCAAGATCTTCATAGCAAAATGATAGACCATGGAGGGTCCAGCGAAGTTGGGAGCACTCAAGGAGGTAGATAGAAGAGAAACATGACTGAATTATTGAGTTGCTCTCGCCAGGGTTGGATAGACATTTTATAGCCGGCCTAGAAGGATGAATCCAAGTGCCCGTGAAGCAGTGATGCTCTCATAAAAGTTTTGAAGAATGGGCTCATGAGTTGACATAGACGGCGACAAACAGTGGACCCTAGATCAAGATTCTTTACCCGTGACTGCGGACCTATCGAGGGCATAGACGAGATAATTTTGGAATAAAACTACTTTATCCCAAAATTGGGCAGCATGTGTTTACACCAAAATTTGGAAGAAGAGTCATAAGGAACTCGAAAGCCCCCAAGATCATGTCAGCAGGGAACCAATTGCGTGTAGATCGGAATTAGCTAATTCAAATACAGCACTAGAGTTGGCTTTCTTCAGGCAGCGCTGGCAGATAATGACAAAGGCTATGATCGGTGCTAGGACAAGACATGATGGACTCTACAAAAGGGGAAAGATTAGAGTCCAAGTTATCTTAAATTAGGAATGTTTTCTCTTAGGGCCAAAGATTGTGATGAGTCATGCTTAGATAGGAGTCATGCATAGGTCCTAGGTATAAATATCAAACCCCGGCTATTGTAAAGAACACATAATCAATCAAATACCAGTTATTTACTTTTTTGGCTCTAGCCACCCCTTAGGAGTAGGAGTAGAGTAGATCTTGATGAGTTCTTCAGCAAGTACGGCTGCATCAATCCAGTCAACATCCATTGCTTGTCTATGAGTACCGTCATGGCTTATACCTCTGTTTGTATGGCTGCATCGATCTGGTTGACCTCCACTGTGACTCTAGTATGAGTTAGTTATTGACTCTTGTCTAGTTCAAGTATGGCTGCATCGATCCGGTCGACCTTCACTGCTCGAACTAGATTAAGGTCAAGTTATCGGCTCTATCTAAGGGTGGCGTTCCTTCAAATAAATTCATTAAGTTACCAATATTGCTTATTGCTTCCATTATTTACTTAATTACAACAATATCACTTCGCCCAATTAGGATTGATCTAGATCAGCCTTATATCTTTGTTAACCCATCATTTGTTAATCTAGACTGATCTAATCTGCACTTTAAATGATGAGTTATGTTTAATGGGCTGTTTTATATCAATCTTGATCGTGCATAGCGTGCGGTTAAGGCGTGTCTAATTTTGAGTAGATCTATTGGCTAGCGAAAACCATTTCATGGCCCGTTATCACGGCCTCTGCGATTCTGCCTCACACCCCACTATTAGCGCCATAGAGTGGGGATCATTATTTGGTAGATCTATTCCTAAGAGGGCATGACCTTAACTGTGCGCTATGCCTAAATTGGTTGTTTTAGCTGATATCGAGCGCTTTTACAAACAGTTCGCATCACGAGATCATTGAAGTAGCGATAGGTTAAAACATGTGTTAGCCCCCATGATCTTATTATTGTATTATAGTCTGCATGATTCTACCAAATGCCCCACTGATATTAGTAATAAGTTAGGGTCATCGAGTCTATTATTGTTTCTATGGCCTGTATGATTCTGCCTCATGCCCCACTGGTCATAGCGATAGATGAGATCTAATATGTTCATTAGATTTACCTCTATTAAATGGTTGAATGATGATGAACTGTTGCTTTTACATAAAAAGGGGTTTAGTTACTCGCAGTCATTGGCTTAGCATGAACTAATTACTATTGATATCCTTTTGCCAGTGACCAATATTTGTTCAAAGAATGATATTCATCCTAAATGATAACCGATTCCTCTTACACAACCCCATGAGCTTTAACCGATTTATTCTTACGAATATGCTAGAATCGACTATTTAGTCGATTTCCTTTCATATCGGCTCTTAGAGCCGCACATTTGGTACTGTCTGGCAACACTGGCATGTTTCGCCCTTAATTATTGATAAACTTTCTCTCCTTGTCAATTGTAGAGTCAAATTGACTAGCACGTCTCAGGAGGAGTGCGTAGGATCGACCACCCCTACGCTAAAGCTAGGCGGATCTCTAGCTCCATCGAGCGGACCCTTCTGGCTTGCTCGTGTGTCCTCAGCACGGGACAAAATTCCGTGTCGACATACTCCAATCATGGCCAAGACCCTCTGTGACTACTCCATCCCCGCTGTTGCCAACATGCCTGTTGGGCACGCTGTTAACATTGGGGATGGGAACTTTGAGCTCCATACCGGCCTCATCACGATGGTGCTGGCAAACCAATTCCATGGTTTGCCAAGAGAGGATGCGAACATGCATCTCCAACACTTCCTCAAGTTGTGTGACACAATTGTCATCAAGAATGTTGCACCAAAGAGCATCAGGCTATGCTTGTTTCTTGGGGAAGGTGAAGCAGTGGTTCTACAAGGAAAAGGAAGCCATCAACACATGGAACAAATGTTCCATGGCATTCCTCGCCAAGTTCTTCCCCATGCGCAAAACCAATGCCCTAAGGGGGTGAATCTCCAACTTCCAGCAGAACACCACGGAATCCATTCCTGAGGCATGGGAAAGGCTGTAGGACTATATTCAAGCATGTCCACAGCACAGGATTTAAAATTGGTTAGTGCTTCAATATTTTTATGATGGATTAACAATCATGTCTAGGGGCCACATCGACATAACTGCTGGAGGCGCTTTCCTTTCCCTCACCATTGGTGGTGCTATGGCTCTCACCAATAAAATGGTGGCAAATCAAAGCTAGGGGTTGGAAAAGAAAACACAAAAAGGAATGCATATCGTGAAGGAAACAGACATGCTTTCCACAAAAATAGATTTATTAATGAAAAGACTAGAGGAATGGGCCCAAGAGAAAGATGTCATGATGGCATCATCTAGGCCATGGACTCACACTCGACGTGTGAAGTTTGTGGTGAAAGGATCAAGATGCCCAAGAGGGGGGGGGGTGAATTGGGCTAATTATAAATTTCTTTGCAATAATTAAATCCTATGGTTAGCCCAATTAACCCCTTGTGCCTAGAAGGTGTTTCTAATTGTTCTACCGCACAAAAGACTTTCAACCTAAGTTCCAATCCTACTCTAGCATGACAATTCTATTAATGTAAAGACAAGAATTGAATTGCTCAAAGTAAGTGCTCAAAGTAAATAGAGATGGAGGAACGCGGCGATGTTTTGCTGAGGTATCGGAGAGTCGCCACTCCCCACTAGTCCTTGTTGGAGCACCCACGCAAGGGTGTAGCTCCCCCTTGATCCGCGTAAGGATCAAGTGCTCTTTACGGGTTGATTCTTCGACACTCCATCGTGGTGAATCACCCACAACTGCTCACAACTTGAGTTGGGTCATCCACAAGCTCTCCGGATGATCACAAAGCTCCCAATCACCACCAAGCCATCTAGGTGATGGCGATCACCAAGAGTAACAAGCACGAACTCTCACTTGACCACAACAAGCCTAATGAGAAGGGTGGATGCACACTTTGCTACTCTTGATCTCACTAATGAGGGCTCTCTTTGGGATCTCAAATCTCAATCACCTCACTAGGACCTTGCTCTTCTTGGCACTCTCAAACGTGTTTCTCAGTTGTTGGAATGAGTAAAAGTATCCCCACACACGAGTGGAGGTTGTATTTATAACACCGGCTGAAAAACGAACCGTTATGTGCCTCTACGGGGGTGACCGGACGCTCTGGTCATGTTGACCGGATGCTCCGGTCAGTACACCCCGAACTCTAGTGGTTAAGTGGTGACCGAACGCTAGACAGCATCCGGTCAACACTAACTGGATGCGTCCGGTCACGTTTTCCCATCACTAGAACCTTACTGATGTCGACCGGACGTGGGACTCCCAGCGTTCGGTCACTTACTGAGCAGCGTCTGGTCAGTAGCCGAAGCCTAATCAGCATCCGGTCAACATTGACCGGACGCGTCCGATCAAGATTCTCCCACTCTAGGACCTTACTGGAGTCGATCGGACACTGGCCCTCAGTGTCCGGTCACTTGACCTCACAGTGTCCGATCACTTCCAGATGCTTTTACCTTGGTCAAATGAACTGACCGGACCCTGAGCCAGTGTCCGATCAGTATTTGACCCTCCATTCACTTCCAACTCTCGATCATATGTGAATGAAGTTTGCTCCATTGGATCAAAGGGCTGTTAAGGAGCTACCTAGTGCTAGATTTAGCAAGTGTGCACCACACCTAACTCACTAGACTCACCTAGGTCAAGCTACCCATTCATACCCCCTTAATAGTATGGCCAAAGGGAAAACAAAGTCCTAAACTACTCTAAGTGTCTCTCGAACTCCAATCGACAATTAGAACTAGTCCATCCTTAACCTTGTCATCCATCCTTTGAAAACCGAAATGATTTCCATCATAGGGGCATGACAGCCATAATTTCCCAATCGATCTCCATTACCATGACCTAACTTAATTGCCTCTACAAAACACACATTAGTCATAGTAATCATGTATTATCATTAATCACCGAAACCCAACTAGGGGCCTAGATGCTTTCAATCTCCCCCTTTTTGGTGATTGATGACAATACTACCTCGAGTATGTGAAAGAGATGAGGTTTTTAACATGCTTGGTTCATATAAGCTTTTGGCAATAAGAACAAGAGTGTTAGGCAAGCTTATATGACCCAAGCCAACATGATGTACTCAAAAGATATGAAATAAGCATGAGTATAAGTAATGAAGCTCATTTGCATTGGAGTAAAATGCGGAAGCAAAGGCAAATGAGCATAGCACAAGTGATATGACATATAAGTAATTCAAAGTAGAGAGCACACATGTTATATATCACGATCATGTAGATATCACTATCACATAAATATAGTAGTAAACATGAATGGATAATGTATCTCACACATAAAAACTCCAAATGTAATAGATAAGCTAATAAGATAGACTCCCCCTAAATAGTCGCTCCCCCTAAGACTATCATACTCGAATCCTCTCCCCCTTTGGCGTGAAACACCAAAACCTAGGGGTCGGTTGGTGGGGCTATAGTGGACGAGCCAGGCGCTGAGGTACGAGGAGCGAGGTGGAACTGGGTGCCATCATCATCTGATCTAGAGCTTTGAGCTATCTGACCCTCTATAGCTAGAAGTGAGGCTAAAGTAGTCTAGGTCGGATCAGGAACTGGTGCTGCTGTAGGCTATGCTGGTATGACTAAAGTAGCCGACTCTGATGATGCCACTGAGGAAGGGAGTGTCTCTATAGTTGCTATGATAGGTGCAGCTATAGAAGGACCTGGAACATGTAGGTATAGTGGAGTAGGCTGCCCTGTCAACTCGCTAAAGGTCGCTCCAAGACTCCTGGAGACTGAAGTGTCTGGCACTAGCAGCGATGATGTCTATGCTAGTGTGAAGCCCGTTTGAAGAGGTGTGAACTGTGGGGCTATCACTGGCAAAGAAAAATACTAGGACACCTGCTCTGTAGGTGAAGCAAACTGTGCTGGTGGCTATCCCTGACTCTGAAGCCCACTAGGCTATAATGCTAGAGTCATTGAAGTGGTGGCAGGCTGACCAATCTAGGGTGAAGGCTATGGTGGTGGGGCCCCAATTGCTGTCACTACATGCTGCATGAATCTGAGAAGATGCTGCTGCATAAGGATCTGTTGCTGATGCATGGCCTACTACTGCTACTGTAGAGCCTGCATCTACTGTTGAATAGCTAACTACTGTTGCTGAAACTTGTCCTACCGAGTCTAGAACTGAGCAAATGTAGCAGTTGTCTCCTAAGCCTATCGTTCCTAGTCCTGCCTCATCCGCTCAAGTATAGCAAGAAGAGCTAGATCTGTCTGCGGTGCAGGTGGTGCTGAACTAGAGCTACCGGCCTTAGCATCATGTCATCGTGGAGGCATCTGAGGAATGTGCTGGTAGTCATCATCAGAACTATCACTAGGCTCACTCATGACCATCCCCTCCTACTGAGCAAGCTGCTCCTCCTCTGTAGCTGCAATACCCCTGATAATATCATCCTACTAGGTTGCAGTCTCTGGCACCTCTAGGCGACGACGCGGCCAGCTAGGTGCCTATGGTGTACTATGGCGGATCATCTGAGTCAGGTTATAAGTAGGAAACTCTGTAGTGGCACCACTATACTCAGCTAGCATCTTAGGCAGCCTAACTATGACTACTCTATGGATAAGGAATGAGATCTAGTGAGCATAGGGTAGCTGCCTATGACCTCTGAAGCCCTCAGCTATAGTGTCCTCCATCTCTGACAGAAGAAGATCCCAAATATCAAAAACTGTCTGCTGCATTAGAGAGTTGAGAAGCCATAGTTGTATACGAGTCAATCCCTCTCTATATCCCATCCTCAGAAGTAATGTCCTCCTCATGATAGCCTCAATCATGCGACCAGTGGGAGTGAGATCACTGGGGTTCCTCCTCAACCCTTCACCAAAGGGCTACGTGAAAAAGTGATGGACCAAGTCCGTAGGGGGCACCATACCGCCATGAGGGCATCTAGGAGGCGCTGTCTATCCATAGCAAACCTCATGTAACCTGACAGGCTGCTCTTGAAGCCTAAGTATCTCCCTAACCCTAGTGCTCATCAGCCGGTAGTCTCTGCCTTCAAATGCAAAGTGTATAAACCTGTGCTGTAGGTCAATCCAGAGTGTAGCATAGAACTATCGAACCCAAGATGGAACATAAAGCCCTATCCATCCAATAAGATCTGTTAGCCCTAGTAAATAGGATAGATATGGGTGAATGTGCTCTCCAGCTGCTGCTACTATAGACTCTATGTTGCACACCCTTTGTGATCTGAATACTACTCCACTATTGAGATAGGCATTATAAAAATCTTCCTGCAAGGGTGTATAGAATCCCTTTGATGCTCTCTCATCCCTCCTAGGTGGAAACCACACCTCAAAGTCCACAAACCTCAGCTATTACACTTGCTTGGCCGTGGCGGCCCTTAGGTCAAGATGGGTCACTAGAGGCGGACCCTATGGTCTAGGTGGTGGATGAGAACCCCTCCGCTGAGTATTTGCCCTCGGTGTGACTGGAGCACGAGTACGACCAGAGCGGTGTAACTATGGCTAAGGTGTTGGCTCTGTCTCCTTAGTTTGCTCAGCCTGCTTACCCTCCTGAGTCTGCTGTGCTGGCTGTGCCTCCTAAGTCTGCTCTACTGCCTATGGCTACTGTTGTGACTCCCTCTAGGGCTAACCCTCATCAATGGCAACACACCATCCTCCAATCATGAGAGTCCTAGCTAGACCACCATGAAGTCACTCAACTCCCTCAAGTGTAGCCCTTGCTTCTGGTGAAAGCTGATCAGCAATTCGAACTCCACTGTGAGCACCTCCTCTCTTGGCATGCTTTGTAGCCTCTACAACTACGGCGGCTCTCATTGTCTCTATATCTGGATACTTGCGCTTCCTTACTGCCAACTTCTTTGTCGCCTTGCCTTTTGGATCTATAGGCTAGCGAGGCGGGGGCCTTGGATCCTCGTCACCAGGACCACCTCCGACATTCTTCATATGAGCCATCTGATGGATCTGAGAAGAATCAACTGCTACTGACAAAGATCAACTATCACTTCCGAGGCTTGGCCTTGTTCCATACTCATGAGCTTGGCCTCGAGTTGATTGATAACTGCCACTGACACCTCAATGGAACTGACTCACTGCATGATGGAATAGATAGGATATACAAATAATTTTAATTATGCATCTAGAGATATGAAATCCTATGAAAGCAAGCAATTAGGTACGAAATTGAAATGTGGGCTTGCTACCTGACGAACCAGCGATCCGAGGAGAAGAGAGACAGATGCATGGGGAACCACTGAATCACGAAGCTAGGGTTAGGGTTTTGGCTCGACTAAAGATCGGTGATCGAGCAAAGCAAAGAGAGCACTCGAACTTGGCTGCAACGAGGGTGGAGCTAGGGCATGAGCTTGTTGGTGCTGGAATAGGGGCTTAGTGGCGGCTTTAGGCAGGGTGTGGTGGTGGTCGGTGGCGCTAGGGCAGCATAGCTTGGTGGCGCAGGGGCACTGACGATAGCGGCGTAGGGAGCGGCGGCGCTAGCGCACTGGGAGCATGAGGAGGTGCTGTGGTGGTGTGCGGGAATGACACAGAGGAGCACAACGTGGGGCATGCGGTGGCGCAGGAAGCTACAGGGCAGCGTGCGGTGGTGCGGGAAGGTAGCTCGGGAGCATGGGGAGGCGCTGCGGCGGCGTGGAGGCAGCGTCTAGGGCACTGAGCACATGGTGATGATGGCGTGGGTAGGTCAAGGTGCATGGTGGCTCACGATTATAAGGGTCCCTGATGGAGTTGGATAAGGAAAGAAGAAAAGAGATCAAGATCCGCATGACTCCTATTAACCAGACGCTCCAGTGGCAGTGACCGGACGCTGCCACCCAACGTCTGGTCAATTCTAGAGAGGTCCAATTCCTCTGGAATCACAACTGGACGTGTCCAGTGGACACTGACTGGACGCATCTAGAGTTTGGTCAATACAGCCTTCATCTTCTCCACACGACCAGATGTTGAGACGCCTTCTGACCAGACGCTGAAACGTAGAGTCCGGTCACTCCTTCGTAGTAGGTTCACCTCGTGTGAACTGACCGGACGCTGGACTCCAGAGTCCAGTGTAGTGTCTGATCACTCTTTCTTCAGCAAATCTTCAAAGTCCTTCATGCTGCCTGTTCCCAATCAAGTCCCAACTCGAATAAGATCCAAATAAATACCAATTGGGACTGATGTGAGTGACCTCTCTCAAACCCTCATGTTTTTCAAAAATATTTTGCCTTATGCTATAATTCTTTTTAAGAAAATAGGCAATAAGAGGGCAATTTGAAGACAAACGACAAAACAACATTCATGCATATGCAATGCAATACTTGTAAGTAAGTCTAGTTGCTTGTCAAGTTTGATCCAAGGTTAAGCTTCTTCACACTGCTTTTCGGCGGTTATCTTAACCATGTTAGACAAGCCCTATATGCATTACAAAACATTAAACATGTTGTATATTACAATGCAATCCAAGGGACAACACAAGCTCATTTTTTAGTGAAGTTACTAAAATCAAGCACATTGAGCTCATTCCACAATCCACAAAATGTTGCCTCATCTAGCGGTTTAGTGAAGATATCTGCCAATTGATCCTTGGTCCTTACACCTTCTAGTGATATATCATTTTTAGCAACATGATCTCTAAGAAAGTGATGACGGATATCTATGTGCTTTGTGCGAGAGTGTTGAATCGGATTATTTGCAAGTTTTACCGCACTTTCATTATCGCACAAAAGAGGTACTTTTTCTAGAACTACACCATAGTCTAGCAAAGTTTGTTTCATGTAAAGTATTTGTGCACAACAAGCACCCATGGCAATGTATTCCGCTTCAGCAGTGGACAAAGCCACACTATTTTGCTTCTTGGAGGACCAAGACACAAGTGATCTACCAAGCAAATGGCACCCTCCGAATGTGCTTTTTCTATCAACTTTGCAACCTGGCATAATCCAAATCGGAATAGCCAACTAATTCAAATATAGCTTCTTTGGGATACCAAAGGCCAATGCTTAGTGTGTGCTTGAGATACCTAAGGATTCTTTTTATGGCAATTAAATGAGTTTCCTTAGGATTAGCTTGAAATCTAGCACACATACACACACTAAACATGATGTTGGGCCTAGATGCGGTCAAATATAACAAGCTACCAATCATAGAGCGGTAGAGAGTTTGATCAACAGGGTTACCTCCCTCATCTAGGTCGAGATGTCCATTAGTTGGCATTGGTGTCTTGATTGGCTTACATTCATCCATCTTGAATCTCTTGAGAAGATCATTAGTATATTTCTCTTGAGAGATGAAAATCCCTTCTCTCATTTGCTTGACTTGAAAACCAAGAAAGAATGTAAGCTCTCCAATCATTGACATCTCGAACTCCTTCGACATCAATTCACCAAACTCTTTGCAAGAATCTTCATTTGATGATCCAAAGATGATATCATCAACATACACTTGACAAATGAAGATATGCCCATCAAGCTTCTTGGTGAATAGTGTGGTGTCGACCTTCCCAATGGTGAAGCTCTTCTCAATGAGGAAGTCCCGAAGGCGCTCATACCAAGCTCTTGGGGCTTGCTTAAGCCCATATAATGCCTTGGACAACCTATAAACATGATTAGGATATCTAGGGACTTCAAACCCGAGAGGTTGATCAATATAGACTAGCTCATTAATAAAGCCATTTAAAAATGCACTTTTCACATCCATTTGATAAAGTTTTATTTCATGATGTGATGCATATGAAAGGAGGATACGGATGGCTTCTAATCTTGCAACCGGTGCAAAGGTCTCTCCAAAATCCAAACCTTCAACTTGAGAGAATCCCTATGCCACTAGTCTTGCCTTGTTCCTCACAACAATGCCTTGATCATCTTGCTTGTTTAGAACACCCACTTTGTTCCAATGACTCTTGCACCTTTTAGGCCGCTCTTCAAGAGTCCAAACTTCATTGCGGGTGAAGTTGTTCAACTCTTCATGCATTGCATTTATCCAATCCAGGATGTTGAAGAGCTTCTTCTACCTTAGTAGGCTCAAAGCAAGAGACAAAAGAGTGATGAGCAATAAATGAAGCAAGTTTTTGGGATCGAGTCATTACACCCTTTGATGGACTCCCTATGATGAGATCTTGTGGATGATCTTGAAGTAGAGGTGTATTTCTTCTATTGACCACTTGTAGGGGGAGGTTGTGGAGCATCAACATCTTGTGCTTGTACCACCATTTGTTCATGGAAGACATGAGTATCTTCATTTTCTACTCTCCCATCTTTTTCACCATCTTGTGGCACACTTGATAAAGAAGGTGGATCAATCACTTGTACATCATCTTCATCATCTTTAGGCTTGATGTATCCAACCTAGAATGTTCTTCATAGCCTCCCTTAATGGTTCATCACCTACATCATCAAGATTCTCATGTGCTCCTTGGGAGCCGTTAGATTCATCAAATTCCACATCATATGTTTCTTCAACCAAGCCAGTGGCATGATTAAATACTCTATATATCTTTAGACTTTGATGAGTAACCAACAAGAAAGCCAATATCACAATGTCTTTGAAACTTCCCTAGGTGTTGCCTGCTTCTTGTAGATGTAGCATTTGCAACCAAACACCATAAGAAGGAGACGTCCGGCTTCTTCCCGTTGAGCAACTCATAAGGTGTCTTGCCAAGGAACTTTTGAAGGAATAGGCAGTTTGATGCATAGCAGTGCGGTGTTGATAGCTTCCGCCCATAGAGCTTCGGGGGTGTTGTACTCATCAAGCATTGTTCTTGCAAGAGTGATCAATGCCCTGGTTCTTCCTCTCAACTACACCATTTTGTTGAGGAGTATATGTTGTAGAGACCTCATGCTTGATCCCAACTTCATCACAATAGGCTTCTATGTTTGTGTTGTCAAATTCCTTCCCATTGTCACTCCTTATCTTCTTAAGCTTCACTTCAAATTCATTTTGTGCTCTCTTGGCAAACTTCTTGAAACAAGATGCAACTTTGGATTTGTCATGAAGGAAGAATACCCATGTATACCTTGAATAGTCATCAACAATCACAAGGCAATAAAGATTTCCTCCCAAACTCTTGTATGTTGTTGGTCCAAATAAATCCATATGAAGGAGTTCTAGCACTCTTGCGGTTGACATGAAAGCTTTTGTTGGATGGGTATTTGCAACTTGCTTGCCGGCTTGACATGCACTACAAAGCTTGTCCTTCTCAAACTTCACATCCTTCAACCCTCTCACCAAACAATTCTTCATTAGCTTCTTGAGTGAGCTCATCCCAACATGAGCAAGTCTTCTATACCATAGCCACCCAAGTGTTGTTTTGGTGAATAGGCATGTCTTCAAGTTTGCATCTTCAGGAGGTGAAGTCCAGCTAGATATAGGTTATTGTATCTAAATCCTTTGAATATCCCATGATCATCATCCTTCTTGGATACAACAACCTCCTTCTCGGTAAACAAGCATTGGAAGCCAAGATCACACAATTGCCCAACAGGATAGCAAGTTGAAACTCAATGAAGCAACATATAGCACATTGGAGATGGAATGATCATTTGATATAGCCACTTTGCCCAATCCTTTGACCTTGCCCTTTGAGTTATCTCCAAATGTGATTCTTTCCTGTCCATCTACTTCTTCATCTAGTGAGGTGAACATATGAGGATCACCGGTCATATGTTGTGTGCAACCACTATCAATAACCCAATGACTTCCACTGATCTTGTAGTTCACCTACACATAAGAGATCAAGCTTTAGGAACCCAAACTTGTTGAGGTCCCTTCACCTTCTCAACAAGTGACTTTGCAACCCAAATTTTCTTAGGCCTATTCTTGTTGGGAGGACCTAAGAACATGACTTTCATCTTTCCACTAGAATCCTTTATAAGCATGTAGTGAGCATTGAAGGCAAAAGGTCTAGCATGCTTGGGCAAGGGTTGTGGTGGTGGAGTTTGGCACTCATGAGCAAAGTGGCCTTCTTGTCCACACTCAAAACATCTCTTTGCACTTTGGCTTGGACTTATGTTGTAGTTGAGCTTGAGCCTTCTTCTCTTGGTTTGCCAAGTACCCAATGCCACTTCTATCCATCTTCATGACGGTGTTCATTAGTAGCTCACTTTGAAGATGCTTGCCTCTAGTGAACTTGCTCAATCCAATCTTAAGATGCTCTTTCTCCAACTTGAGCTTCTTGTTTTCTTCCTTGAGAGCATCATTGTTTTTCTCTTCTTTGAGCTTCTTGTTCTCATCTTTGAGCTTCTCATTCTCAAGGATCAAACCATCATCATGAACAATAGTTTCTAGGATAATAGACTTGGTGGTTTTGAGTTCTTCAAGATCTTTCTTGAGCTTTTCATTGTCATTCTTGAGCTTGACAACCTCATCATAATCATCGGCTTCAACCACTTGCTTGCCCTTGCTACTAGAACTTTGCTCAATGCTCTCAATAATCAAGTCATCACATGATGTAGCTATATCAATCTTAACAACATTGTTAGTAGCATCATGTGGCTCATTGGATAAGAATTCTTGAGCAATAACAAGATTATCATGATTAACCTTAAGAGTAGTATATTCTTCTCTTAGCTTGTTGTGGCTAGTGATGAGCTCATTATGTGTCCTCTCAAGTTTATCATGTTTTTCTTTAAGCTCTTTCTTAGAAGATTTGAGCTCCTTGAGTTTGGATGATATAGCATCATTTGCTTCTTTAAGCTCAACACTAGCCTTTTCCGCTATATCACATTTGGCTAAAAGAGAGTAATTTTTAGCTTCTAGCTTTTCATTTTTAGCTCTAGTTTTTATAATGATCTTAGTGTATTGTTTTAGCAATCTAGCAAGATCACCATAAGAAGGTGATTCATATTCATCATCATCACTATCGCTATCATCATCACTAGCATGCTCATCATCACTACTATCATCATTGTTAGATACCTTGTGGTCACCCTTGGCCATAAGGCATAGGTGTGTAGAGGATGATGGCTGGTGGTGGCGATAAGATGATGAAGAGTTGATAACAATTGCGGCCACCTTCTCGTTGTCACTATCATCATCGAATGAGGCAATAGATGAATCAATGTCCATGAGCCAATCACCGACAATGTATGCCTTTGCACTCTTCTTCTTGTGGAAGTCCCCTCTTCTTGCTATCTCTCTTCTTGTATGGCTTGTTCTTCTTCTTCTCTTCTTCTTCTTCATTACTTGAGTCATCTTTCTTGCCCTTGTATTTGTTCTTGAACTTGTCTTTCTTGGGCTTAGTGCATTGGTGTGCTAGATGACCAAGTTCTCCACAATTGAAGCAATCCATCTCAGAGATTGGCTTCCTTCTAGTGCTAGTGAAGAACTTCTTCTTGCCATCAAACTTGATGCTACTCTTGTTGAGCTTCTTTAGCATCTTGGCGGTCTTCTTCACCATGAGAGCAAGACTTTCATCATCAACTTCATCATCACTTGAGCTTGCATACTCAAGTTTTGCTTTACCCTTCTCTTAGCTAGCTTTGAATGCTAAGTCCTTATCTTTCTTCTTGGTAGAGGATGAGCCATCTTGTGGCGTGATGTGCATGTACATCTCATGAGCATTGATCTTTCCCAAGATTTGTGTCGGTGTAGTGGTGGAAAGATCACCTTGATGAAGCATGGTCACAATATGCCCATATTTTCAATGGGGAGGACACTCAAAATCTTTCTTACAACATCAGATGGTTGCATTTGAGTGAGTCCAAGCCCATTAACTTCCTCTACAAGAACATTCAAACTATGAATACATCTCATTAGCACATTCTTTAGGAAGCATTTCAAAATAGTTGAGCTTTTTCATGACAAGATGATAGCGTTCCTCATGCTCACTCTTAGTTCCCTCATGGAGCGCACAAACGTCCGACCATAGTGCATGGGCATCTTTGTGGTTCCTCATCCGATTGAACACATCTTTGTAAATGCCTCTAAAGATGGTGTTTTGAGCCTTTGCATTCCACTTCTCATAGTTCACCTCATCGCCTTATAGGTGAGTAGCATCCCAAGGTTTTGGGAAGCCTTGTGAGGCGGCTCTAAGAATACCAACATCTAGAGCTTCTAGATATGCCTCCATGCGAATTTTCCAATAAGGAAAATCATCTCCCTCAAAGATAGGAGGGTCTATCCCCGTGAGACATCTTGCTCTAGGCGGTTAAGACTAAATACATGAGCATGTGGCTCTGATACCAATTGAAAGGATCAAGATGCCCAAGAGGGGGGGTGAATTGGGCTAATTATAAATTTCTTTGCAATAATTAAATCCTATGGTTAGCCCAATTAACCCCTTGTGCCTAGAAGGTGTTTCTAATTGTTCTACCACACAAAAGACTTGCAACCTAAGTTCCAATCCTACTCTAGCATGGCAATTCTATGAATGTAAAGACAAGAATCAAATTGCTCAAAGTAAATAGAGAAGGAGGAACGTGGCGATGTTTTGCCGAGGTATCGGAGAGTCACCACTCCCCACTAGTCCTCGTTGGAGCACCTATGCAAGGGTGTCACTCCCCCTTGATCCACACAAGGATCAAGTGCTCTTTATAGGTTGATTCTTTGACACTCCGTCATGGTGAATCACCCACAACCGCTCACAACTTGAGTTGGGTCATCCACAAGCTCTCTGGATGATCACCAAACTCCCAATCACCACCAAGCCATCTAGGTGATGGCGATCACCAAGAGTAATAAGCATGAACTATCACTTGACCACGACAAAGCCTAATGAGAAGGGTGGATGCACACTTTGCTACTCTTGATCTCACTAATGAGGGCTCTCTTTGGGATTCTCAAATCTCAATCACCTCACTAGGACCTTGCTCTTCTTGGCACTCTCAAATATGTTTCTCAGCTGTTGGAATGAGCAAAAGTACCCCCCACATGAGTGGAGGTTGTATTTATAACATCGGCTAAAAACCGAACCGTTATGTGCCTCTGCGGGGTGATCGGATGCTCCGGTCATGTTGACTGGACACTCCGGTCAGTACACCCTGAACTCTAGTGGTTAAGTGTTGACCGAACGCTAGACAGCGTCCGGTCAGCACTGACCAGACACGTCCGGTCATGTTTTCCCTTCACTGGAACCTTACTAATGTCGACCGGACATGGGACTCCCAGCGTCCGGTCACTTGCTGAGCAGCGTCCGGTCAATGGCTGGAACCTGATCAACGTCCGGTCAGCATTGACCGAACACGTCCAATCAGGATTCTCCCTCTCTAGGACCTTACTGGAGTCAACCGGACGCTGGCCCTCAACGTCCGGTCACTTCTAGATGCTTTCACCTTGGTCAAATGAACTGACCGGACCCTGAGCCAGTGTCCAGTCAGTATTTGACCCTCCATTCACTTCCAACTCTCAATCATATGTGAATGAAGTTTGCTCCATTGGATCAAAGGGCTGTTAAGGAGCTACCTAGTGCTAGATTTAGCAAGTGTGCACCACACCTAACTCACTAGACTCACCTAGGTCAGGCTACCCATTCATACCCCCCTTAATAGTATGGCCAAAGGAAAAAAACAAAGTCCTAAACTACTATAAGTGTCTCTCGAACTCCAATCGAGACTTAGAACTAGTCCATCCTTAACCTTGTCGTCCATCCTTTGAAAACCAAAACGATTTCCATCGTAGGGGCATGACAACCATAATTGCCCAATCGATCTCCATTACCAGTGACCTAACTTAATTGCCTCTGCAAAACACACATTAGTCACAGTAATCATGTATTGTCATTAATCACCGAAGCCCAACTAGGGGCCTAGATGCTTTCATGTGGGAATGTTGCCCATTCAAGGAATGATTGCCCTGAAACCCACAAAGAAGCTGCCATCACAAACAATGGGTTTTGCCAACTAGGTAATAATGGGTGGAACAACCAATCCCGCCTACAAGGTAATTCGAACTACAATTCCAATTACAATTTGAATCAACCTTCTTTCAAAGACTTGGTATTAAGCCAAGCTAAAATTAATGAAAATATCAATAAAAAGTTAGCTAAAATTAATGAAAATATTAATAAGAAGTTAATGTATAATGACAAATTGCTTGAAAACATAAATACTAAAATTGAAGGTTTGGCTTCTTCTATCAATAACCAAATGAGCTCTAATAAAATGATTGAAACTCAAATAGCTCAACTTGCTGCCACTATACCTATTTCTGATTCAAGGAAGATTCTGGGACAAGCTGAAACTTCTCTCAAATCTATTAAAATGGTCTCAACAAGGTTTGATAAGCCTCTATGTCAGGAAAACCACATTTATTTTGTAGATCCTCCATTCATTGCCAAGAAAGAAGACCCTAGCCACCCGATAATTACATGCTCAATTGGCCCGCATGTCTTCCACAACGCCTTCTGTGACCTTAGAGCAAGCATCAACATCATGTCCAAGGTAACATCTGATAAAACACTAGGTGGACCTTTGTCCACAGCAGATTTCTGACTAGAGATGGCAGATCAAACTTTACAAAATCCAAAGGGATTAGCCATGGACATCTTGGTGAAAATTCGAGACATGTACATCCCCACAAACTTCATCGTTCTAGACATGGGCCACAATGAGGAAGTACCCCTTCTCTTAGGGAGACCATTTCTTAACACTACAAATGCAATCTTACATGTGGGATCAGGGCATGTTAGCTTTCATATTCAAGGGCAAACAATGAGATGCCCATTCAATGGGTTTAAAATGCATACACATGTTAAAACAAACTGGCCCAAGAAACAACCACGTAAAGGGATCAAACAGGTATGGTAGGTAGAAGCATCAACATTTGCATCTACTTCTCCAAACATAGATGTACCTCCATCAAGCAAAAAGTGAAAGGAGAAGAGTCCTGCTCATTGAACTTTAAAATGGTGAGTCCTTGCCAAAGGTAAATCGGTAGTTATCTTTCGTATTTATGATTTACAGTTGCCTAAAATTATTAGATAATAAAACTATAATAATAATTAAAAAATATATTTTGTTCAATGTCTTCACCTCCGTTGGATGAATCTTGTTTTTCTTGTCATGCTTCCTTTCTCTACACCGGTATGTTTCGGTTTGGGGGTTGGTCATACATCTTTTGAATTAAGCATGGTGCTTAGGTTAATTAGCCTACCTTGGTCAAACAAAACTTGAAGTCTAGTTTGATCATTGAATCAAAACTGCTGAGTGTAGATTTTGGTTGGGTATTTTGACTAACCCCTATAGGGAAACAATCAAATCCATAAGGGTAAGTTTTAAATAGAGACAAGGTCAAACCTATCGGTGAACCTTAATAAAATAAAAATCACAAATCATAAAATGAGCCATGGCATCCGACATCCCTTGCAGACCACACCATAGGCCACATGCAAGTTTGGGGGAGGACCCCCTATCCAAGGTAAGTTATGTTTTACATTCTTACAATTTTCTTATATATCTCATAAAAATTTAAATATGATAAAAACAACAAAAATATTTATTCCACTCCCATATGTGACTTAAGAATGTTTAGTTTCTCCTTTATTGAAATGATAAATAGTTCCTCTATCTATAATTCATCTATGCCTAAGCTGTAACTTATTATTCTCCAAGATTTAAGTTTGTTGGATAAAAATGTCTCATCCCAAAAAACTTGGAACTTGTGGGTTGCAAAAGCATGATCCTTTTCTAAGTTGTTGCAAGTTATGATATGGTAAATACGATATGCTATGACTTTGTTCTAAGAGAAACTTAACATCTAGAGTTTTCTTTTAAAAATGCTAAAATCAAAAGCTCCTCAATGATTATGAATTCCTACCACGGCCATATGACATGATTCAAATTCAAAACCTTAGTCATATGCTACTTATATTCACATTGAGTTTTGTCAAATTGTTGTGACCCTTGTAGAGATCCTAGTCATGCACCCATGATCAAGATTCACATACACCCACAAATAAATGCTGACTCTTACACTGACAGTTATGCAAAAACATGTTTTCCATCTACCTAAAATAAAAACTCCATTCATTTGTCATGAGTCTTTCTCTCTAAAGTTTTCATATGCCAAAAAGAGTATGGGGCTATACTGAAAAAAGAGAGAGACATATGAAGCTCTCAAAATAGCAAAAGAAAAGAAGAAAAAGAATGGAACACATGAAGGTTCCAAAGTATTGAAAAAGAGAGATAGCCCATACTTCTAAGGCAATTATTCAAAAGAGAGAAGGTCATGATCAAAGGAGTATCAAAAATATTAGGAATCACTTTTATATTCCACACACTTGCACATCTTGATCAAAGTGTATGACTTGCATCTCCTTGATCCGGTTTTTCACTTAGCAATATATGTGATGTAAGTATGCCTCTCATTCATACCTACCTAAAACTCCACTCAAAGCCTTTTAGAGATAGGATGAAAAGAAGACAAAACAATCAAATGCCTTGGTAAGGATCATACACATTGAGCCATATCGCCGAATTATCTCTGCAATTTGTTATGGCTCGCTGAATATTCACTGACTTCTCTGCCATCTATTATGGCTCAGCAATTACTACTGTGAAGCCGTTACATCGGTACTTTTCTCCATGATTCAATTTCTCCAAGATTTCCTCTTGTGGCTCGGGGACTACGTCAGTACTATGCCTTGGTTCCTCATCGCATTGGGGACTAGCTGCCTACTTGGCTGGTCTTCTACTATTCTTCTACTTTGGACCCTGGCACCACATGACCATGTCACCTACTGTCAGGCTCGGGGACTAAGTGGGCACACTTCACCTTGTGGTGAATGTGCTTTTTCTCATTTCAAGGCTATGCCTAGGGACTGGCTGCCTGCTCGGCTAGTCTTCTACTATTCTTCTACTTTGGACCCTGACACCACATGACTATGTCATCTACTGTCAGGCTCTAGGACTAAGTGGGCACACTTCACCTCACGGTGAATGTGTTTGCTTTCTTCTAGAATACTCCACGCCTCTTAAAGTTGAAGAAGACTATCTCCTTTTCTTGTGGTCAGACTCTAAGTGGGCACACTTGGTCCACCGTTAAATTTTTTTTGATTCTGGCCTTGAGGTCCTTACACCCTTATGGCAAGTTGTACTTGGGTTACACTGCTTGGTGATAATTCACGCTACTCGGCAATTGCTCACAACTGCTCGGCAACTCATCATAGTGGTCGAACCATGAGTTTGACTGCTTGGCTTTGTTCGTACCTGCTCGGACAAGTTCAAGACGGTGTTGCATAATGAGTACAAGGCGTTCGGGGATTAGCTGTGGGGGGTACAACCCTAGATACCCACGACAGACCACATAGGCTGCGCCCCTAGGGGTGGCCCAACCCACAAGATGAACCCTTATGGGGCACGACTCTACTCGGCGCCTTCCTCAAGACACCAGGAAGATATCCTAAAGATACTACAAGATCTGTTAGGATACGTATGATCCCATGATTCCTATAATATGTTATTACTTTATGATTATCTCTTAGATTTAACCAACTTATAACCCTACCCCCTAGACTATATAAGGTGGGTAGGGACCCCCTCCAAACTCATGCAATATCATACGATAGCTAATACAAACCAACAGACCATAGGAGTAGGGTGTTACGTCACACTGATGGCCTGAACCTGTTTAACTCGTGTGTCTCTGTTGCCTTCTTGTTCTTGATTACATGCCTCTCTACCGATCAATCTACCTTAGTGGGATACCCCTCAGAGGACTGACGATGATATTCTATCGACAAGAGAAGAGAAGGGAGTGGGTCAGTGGCTTCCAGGGAAGGGAGAGGCAGACTGGGCCACCACTGCTGGGCCACACAAGATGAGGAGGCAGGCCTTCAGGCCGAGAAAGGGGAAGAGAGGGAGCATTTCCCTTTGTATTTTGTTTTCTTTTTCTTAAACCATTTTCAAATATAAACCAAACCAAATTCAAATATTATTTCAAATATACTTTTCAATTCAAACAAAAATGAGAAATTTTGGTAGGCTTCCCAAAAATAAATTTTACAACTTTTTTTAATTCTTTTATTTTCAAGTTTTCTTTTCTTTTATTTCAAAGCCATTTTTAATTTCATTTGCAAAAGAAATTTAAACCATTTTGAATTTTCAATCAAAGACACTCAACCAAATAAATCAAATGCAATGGCATATATGCTCAAACATGTTGCTACCTTATGATGAATTTTAATTTAATGTAAAAAATTTATTTTCCTATATTTCATGTGCACAAAAATTCCAAATCAAATCTTTTTAGGTCCATTTCTAGAATTTCCAATTTCAGGGTGTTACAGGTCAGTAGGGTTCACTATAAAGCCTTTCAAAGGTTCATCTAACAAGTTAGGGCCATTAGATTCACTCGGCAAACAGAAGTAGAGCCCCCCTTCCTGATGGCACAATGACATGTAGCCTATACACAAGGGGATAGAGGCCGCACTATACCTGATTCATCAAGTCATTCTTATGCCAATAAAGGTAACCACTAACAAGCTAGAAAAAGTCCTCATACTGAGCTAAAGCTAGAGCCATGTAGCACTCACAGCTATACTATAAGTCCCGAATGATCAATTATAGATAAGTCCTTAGGGAGAGAAATCTAGAGCACCTTAAAAATAGCCCAATGCTCTAGCCCCCTGATTCTATGTTGCTAAAAACATGTTTTAGTGTTTATTGCATATATCATTAGTCAAGTTACATGATCATGGCTTTAGTTGAGCACTAGAATCATACTACCCAATGCAATAACCCATAGGAATCAAGGTATGAGGTAACAAGATACTAGGAAATCCTTAGTGGTACTCAAGGTAGACACATGCAGTATGAATTAAATGATATTAAGGTGAATAGGACAACAAGGAAGATCACATGCTATACTTGCCTTAAAACAATGATCCTTCGATAAGCTTTAATCTTCAATGTCCTTCTTCTTCTTCTTGATCACCACGTATATCTCACCGATTGGACATGATCATAAAGTACCACACAAGCATCCAAGAAAACATACATGAAGAAATCAATAGATCTAAATTAGAACAGTACACCAAACATAAAATCAAGATGAAAAGTTTGTAAAACGAATCTACGTCTCGCTACAAACACACAGACACAAAAAGTACTCTAATCGGAGCTACGGTTTGAAAGAAACGACTAATGAAAGATCTACTTATAAGGGAAAATATAAAATTATAAGCTTCATGTATTTTAACTATATAAAAGCTTATATAAATTGAATTAAGCCAAATTTAGATTTGAATTATAAAACTAAAGTAAAACAAATCATATTTTATTCATAAAATCTAGTGCATAATTATTATTCCAATTAGAGTTTAAACCATGAAATTCTAGAAATAGTGACATGATAAACATTGTTACTAACACGTAGATCTCATTGTAATGAATCTAGTGCAACTCTAACGGGTCAAATCAGAGCTAAAACATAGAAGATATGAATTAAACAATATTTCCTTTAATAAAATAATAGATTAAATCTAACCTCAAATTTTAAAAGTTGGAAACATATCTAACAGTAGTATGAACATATAGATTATGAAATTACAAACCTAACACAAGTTGAACGGGTCAAATAGGAGTTAAAACGGAGAAAATGTGACCTAATGAAGATAGTGGCAATTTCGTAAATATTTTGAAATCCATTTCATGTTAAAAATAATTAAAAACCGAATTAAAACAATCTTGTGGACTAGGAGTCATTTTTGGAAAAACATAGGGGCTAAAACAGAAAGTCTAAGGACATATGTTGAAGGATTTTCAATAGAGGGTGGACTACAGGTTGATTAGAGAAAACTAAAGGGCCTCTTAAGCAAAATTGTAGGCAAAAGTGTATTTTGAATCTAGATGAGGACTACAGGCAGAATTTAAAGAAAAGGTAGGGACTCTTTTGAAAGAAACCAGGGACAATGGGTTAGAACTTAAAATCTTGAGAGGGCTCATTTGCAAATTTGCTAGCGAAAGGGTATCTTCTAATCTGGATCGTTGATCGCGGATTGGATGGTTGCAGTGGCTTTGCATGGTTGGCCGACCGGAATAGAGGGCCACGCGGCTGTGCTCCATTGATGGTGGTGAGCACCTCACCGGAACTCGTTGAATCGGTGACTCAGGCATTCATTGGTCATAGAAAAAGCATGGGGAGCAAGAGGAGATGATGGCGAACTCACCAAGGTAGGTCACAGCGGCGTGGAGCGGATTGAGGCAGCACACGACTTGGTGAGGTGAACAACGATGAACTAGGGTTGCGGCTCGGTGACGCTGCGAGCTCAAGGCGAAGTGGCTTTGGCAACTTGAGGGGTGGCAGCACGGTGGGGCTATTATTTATGGCCAAGAAGCATCGTGAGGTGTAAGGCAAGGAAGGAGACACCACAAGCATGGACTCATCGACAGTGGTGGCGGAGTCCGGGTGGGTCATGAGCTGGAGGAGGGGTATGGCCCTGACAAGGTAGGCCTAGGTGGCAGCGACATAGGGCACGAGGCCAGTCAGTCAGTGGGAGAGAGGGAAGGAGGCGCGGCGTGGTGCTAGGCTGAGCATGAAGAAGTGGGCCGCGCAGTGGTGAAAGGGGAAGATGGGCTGCAGCATGGGAGGGAGAGCAGGCCTACATAGCTAGGCTAGAGCGTGAGCTAGGCCACCCTGATGCAGAGAGGGAAACGGGCCACGAGAGGAGCAAGAGAAGTAGGCCTTCGGGCCTAAGGGGAGAAGAGAGTTTTTTCCATTTCTTTTTCAAATCCTTTTCTATTTCCTATTTCAAAACCAATTTCAATTATGAATCAAATCAGGTTCAAATATTATTTCCAATATACTTTTTCATTCAAATAAAAATGAGAAATTTTAGTAAGTTTTCTAGAAATATTTTTTACAATTTTTAAATTCTTTGATTTTCAAATTTTCTTTTCTTTAACTTCAAAGCCATTCTCAAATTCATTTTCAAAAGCATCTTAAATTCATTTTGAATTTTGGATTCAACCACTCATTGTAATAAATCCAATGCACTGGTATGCATGCATATCCATGTTGTTACTCCTTACGATGAA
Organism: Miscanthus floridulus; assembly: GCF_019320115.1. Taxonomy (NCBI): domain Eukaryota; kingdom Viridiplantae; phylum Streptophyta; class Magnoliopsida; order Poales; family Poaceae; genus Miscanthus; species Miscanthus floridulus. The sequence continues at coordinate 75,882,446 of NC_089585.1, forward strand.
TTTTAATATAATGAAAAATATTATTTTCCTATATTTCATGTGCACAAAAATTCATAAATTAATCATTTTAAACCTATTTTCAAAATTGAAATTTTAGGGTGTTACATGTTGTCACGTAGGAAGTCATTAATGGGTAATTCCTGCATGTTAGTGACCTGCATACGAGACAAACAATCTACAATGGTGTTCTCTGCTCCCTTTTTATCTTTTATTTCAAGGTCAAATTTTTGGAGTAAGAGAATCCATCTTATTAATCTGGGTTTTGCATCTTTCTTAGTGAGCAAATATTTTAATGTAATGTGATTAGTGTAAATGATAACTTTTGTGCCAATTAAGTAAGATTTGAATTTATCAACAGCAAAAATGACTGCAAGAAGCTCTTTTTTAGTAGTAGCGTAGTTAAGATGGGCTCCCATCAGCGTTTTGCTAGCATATGCGATTGTGTGATGTTATAAGTGCATCTGGCCCTTTAGTGGATTTTGGTGAATTGAATGACAACACCATTAAAGGTCTAACAAGTTTGCTAAGTGTTGAATAGGAAATTGAGTTTATTGCATATACTTGTGGACTGTGGAATGAGAAGTGTATATAGGTTCAACAAGAAGGCAAACTTGATGATATTCCATATAATGTTCAAATCAAGGCCAAATTGTGTATTGTTGTGTTGGAAGATCATGAAAATAATATAGTTTAAGAGAAAGACAACAATGTAAATGGAGTTGATGGAATGGCTTCTATGTTGAGGAATATCATAGTATCATGAGAAAGCAAGCATATTTGGCAAATGTTAAAAGAGACATGAGTTGATGATTTTGGATTGGTCTTAATAATGGCTTGCTTTGCATGAATAAGAAGAGTTTGAGAGTGGATTAGCTTTGATCAAGGATTGAAGAATGATTCAAGAATGCATAAGTGAAGAAATACCAAGCAAAGGTTTAAATGACAAAGGACACAACTCATATTGGATATAAGTCGGTCTCTATGTTAGTTTGCTTGTATGGATAAAGAGTTGGAAAATCACTTTGCATTGCTTTGATCAAGCGAGAAGTATGAAGATAGATATTGAAGTGAGTATTAGAAGTGTCAAGCCAAAATGAAGAGGACATAAGGAATCATGAATTGGCTTAACCATATTGATGTTGATTCATATATGTCTTTATGTGAATCAAACTAAAAGTTGATTGATCTCAACATTCATATCTAGAAGATATTCAAGTAAGGATCACAATTTTGAAGAAATGGTTTTTCAATGGATACTTAATATGATGTGACTTGAGTATGGCTTGATAAGGTGAAGATAGCAAGGAAAGGGCTTTGAGGGACTAAGCAAAGGTGAAGGGCAAGCGATGGCTTGAGGACCAAGGTACTATGGCTAAGGTGAAGAAGAGAGTACTTGCATTGATTCGAGGAACTAATCGAGCTATGAGGAGTCATATTGTGTTGAGGATAAAATCATTATTGGAAGTGACTTGAAGCCATGGATTGAACTCACATGTGTTGAAATGATTCAAATCACATGGTCAAGGTATAATGGGAATGAGGACAATACATTCGATGGTGGAGCCCTCAATTATAAAAAGGATGTGGTGACCACCTTAAAGGTGTTTAAATTCTTTGATGTTTTGAATTTGAGTTTAGAAAAAGCCATACTATAAAGGGGGATACAATGCACAAGCTTTAATGTGCAACCAAGTGCTCATTTACCCACCAAATATCCTTAAAGCCTTAGCCAAGATAGCAAGCTTTGCAATCCTCTTTTGTGCTACCTGGCAGGTGAGGCACTACCGCACTAAAGTGAGGCACTACCGCACTGAGGCACTGTCATAGTTCAGGCGAGGCACTACCGTAGTTCAGCCATGACACTACCATGACTGAATCGACCATTGGGAGTAGGGGGTATTTATACCCCTTCTCTTCCTCCCCAATTGCTCTCAGAAACCTCCTACTCATTCTAGCTCGTCAAAAACATAAAAGAGCTGCTCTCTCTCTCCCTCACTCACAATTGGAGCCCCTCAAGCTTCTCCCTTTGATTCCCTTCCAAATCCAAAAGAGTTTGAGCCTCCAAACTACATTAGAGAGTAGCCCCAATTGTCCTTCTTCTCCTAGAGCACTTGGTTCACATTCAAGCCAGTGAATTGTGTTTGTTACTCTTAGAGCTTGCTCCTAGCTAGCAAGAGCATCACTTGTGGAGCTTGCCAACTTGTGTGGTAGCCCTAGGAGGTTTGTAATCACTCTAATCATCTAGTGAAATCACCCCTCATCTTAAAAGTTCATTCTGTTGACTTGAGAACGAGGATAAGGTTAAAAGAGACCAATGCCTTTGTGGCTACCTCAACAACATGGATATAGGGAAGCCTTAGTGGCGGCTGAACCACGAGATAAATCAGTGGATCACTTGTGTTCTTGTGATTTGCATTGCTATACTTGTATTTGTGGTGATTCTAGGGTTTGATCCCGATCTACTTGCTCGTGCACTTCCGCCAACATCTTGGTGGTGGAATAGGCTCTACACTACCCTAGGAACATCAGTAATTTATTCGATCTACTTTACCTTAGGTAGTTTTTGAATTGTAGTTTGAGCTTGTCTATAGGAGCAGCAGTGCTGCACTTTAGTGAGGTAGTGCCATAGTGCGGCAGTGCTGCACCTTGGGAGCATCAGTGCCACACCTAGAATTTAATTTCCGCTGCGAGTTTGTTTTAAATAGGCCTATTCACCCCCCCTCTAGGCAACATAAAGGTCCTTTCAATTGGTATCAGAGCTAGGCTCTCAATTTAGGGCTTAACTGCCTTGAGAGACGATGTCAACAAGTGAGGAGATATCTCTAGAACTTCTACTTTTAGATGGCTCAAATTATGCGTCTTGGTCCGCTAGTGTGCTTGATGTTTTTAGGGCCATGGGTCCTCATATTGAGCTAATTGTAGATGTAAGCATTTCAACTCCTAGTGATGATTTGACCATCTTATCTAAAGAGGAAGTGAAATGCTTACAACATAATGCTCAAGCTACTAATGTCTTATTTAGTGCTTTGAGTGAAGATGTTTTTGATGCTATCATATTTGGAGATGATGAACCACTTGACGATGCTCATATCATTTGGACCACACTCAAAGAAAAATATGGCAAGTCCAAATGTAATGAAAAGTTGCTCTCATTTGAGGAACCACTTGAGGAGTGCTTAACTTCACCGACAAATGAAGAGCCTCAAGTGATTCTCTCAAAAGGCCTAAGTGATCATGCCACATCCACTTCCTCACCAACATATAACCTAACAAAAGGCAATGTAGGTGAGAACAATGTTTTTATATGTGGTACTTCTACTTCCTCTTGTTCTTGTGAGACTAACATTTTGAAGGAAGAAGATTGTGATCGGTGGAGGCCAAATGATGAATCCACCTCACCAAGAAGCTCAACTCTCTATGCCACTCCTCATTTGGGTCTCATGGCAAAGAAAGAGAAGAATGTGGCAAGTGAGAGTGAGAGTGAAGGTGAAAGTGAGAGTGAGAGTGAAGATGAAAGTGATGATGATGAGTTCAATCAACACTTGGCACGTCTAAGCAAGAAAGACAAGTTTATGGTGCTCAAGCTCGTAGAGAAAATTCAAGAGCAAGAAGAAACACTTCACGAGCAAGAAGAGTTTCTCATCAATAAGATCAAATGCTTGGAGAAATTGACCAAAAAGCATGAAAAGCTTAAGTGCTCTCATGCTAGTTTGGTTGAAAGGTATGAGAACTTGTCAATTGAGCAAACTCATATTATTAGCTCTCTATCTTGTGTTGCCAAATTAGAAGATGAGAATTATGTGCTCAAGGACAAGGTGGAAAGGAACTCCACCTATGTTGTCTCAACATAGCAGGTCCCAAGCCCTGGTAAAGGAGGAGGGTTGTGATAGGCGTGGCGAGCCAATGTTAAATCTAGCCATTCTAATGGAGATGAAACCCGAAAGAAAACCATTAGGGGCATAACCCTCTTAGCGATGCCCCATATCGGAACCTGGGTATGGTGTTAAATGGGCATGAGCTGGGTCGGCACCCCCTTGGTGATGCGCCATGTCATGATCTAGGCATGGTGTCAAGTGAGCAAGGATCGGGTCATCGCTTCCTTACTGGCGCGCTACATCAGCGCTTGGGTGTAGTGAAAAATGAACAAGGGTCTTCACATCTGAGTCAACAGGTGCGAAGGGTAAGGACACTAGTCGAACCAACTAGGATCTATTTAGGTAGTTAGAATGTAGGGTCACTTACAGGTAAGTTAAGAGAATTAGTTGATACTATGACTAGGAGGCGTGTAAATATATTATGCATTCAAGAGACTAAATGGAAGGGTTAGAAGGCGAAGGAGGTGGACAATACAGGTTTTAAGCTTTGGTAGACAAGGACAATCACGAATAGAAATGGAGTAGGAGTTTTGATTGATAAGAGCCTCAAGAATGGTGTGGTGGGAGTGAGAAGGTAAGGAGATAGGATTATCTTAGTCAAGCTTGTCATTGGTGATATAGTCTTGAACGTAATTAGTGTGTATGACCCCCAAGTAGGCCTCGATGAGAGTGCTAAGAGATAGTTTTGGGAAGACTTAGATGGCCTGATTAGAGCTATACATAGTAGTGAGAAGCTTTTTATAGGAGGAGATCTTAATGGGCATGTAGGTACTACAAGCGTAGGTTTCGAGGCTAGTTCATGGAGGTTATGGGTATGGTAGTTGGAATCAAGAGGGGGAGGAAGTTCTGGACTTCTTGGTAGCTTTTGACCTGATGATAGCCAACACTTTCTTTAGAAAGAGAGAATCTCATCTAGTGATCTTCAGTAGCGTACAACACTCTAGCCAGAATGACTTTGTCCTCGCAAGAAGAAAGGATAAATGAGCATGCTTGGGTTGCAAGGTGATACTAGGGGAGTGTGTTGTTTCTCAACATAAGCTTTTGGTGGCAGACTTTATTTTCTGGTGCGTGCCCATAGGGATAAATAAGCTAAGATTGAAAGAACAAGTGGTGGAAATTGAAAGGGGAGAATTAGAGAGGGCTCTTGGAAGAACAAGGTATTCAGGGAAAGGGTTATCAAAGAGGGCTCTTGGAAGGAAGAAGAGGACATAAACAACATGTGGGAGAAGATGGCAACCAACATTTAGAAGGTGGCCTCAGAGGTGTGTGGTGTAACCAAAGGAAGTGGAGGCGAGGCTAAAGATACTTGGTGGTGGAACGAGGAAGTCCAAAGGGCTATTAAGGAGATGAAAGAATGCTATAGATGCTTGTACCTTGACAGGAGTGTGGACAACATAGAGAAGTACAAGGTGGCAAAGAAGACTGCAAAGTGAGCTATAAGTGTGGCAAAAGGTAGAGCGTATGAGGATCTTTACCAACATTTGAGTATGAAGGAAGGAGAGAAGGACATTTATAGGATGGCTAGGGTTCATGAGAGAAAGATAAGGGACTTCAACCAAGTTAAGTGCATTAAGGATGAAAGGGAGCATCTCTTGGTGAAGGAGGATGAGATCCGACATCGATGGCAAGAGTATTTTGACAAATTGTTCAATGGTGAGAATACGGACACAACCTTTCAGTTGGATGACTCTTTTGATGACACCAATAGGCGCTTTGTGCGGAGAATTCAAGAATCTGAGGTCAGAGAGGCAGTTAAAAAGGATGAAAGGAGGTAAGGCTATGGGACCAGATGGTATCCCAATCGAAGGTGTGGAGATGCCTTGGGGACATAGCTATAGTATGGCTAACCAAGCTATTCCACCATATTTTTCGATCGAACAAGATGCCTCATTAGTGGAGGAGAAGTATATTGGTACTGATCTACAAGAATAAAGGGGATATTCAAAGTTGTACTAATTACTAGGGAATTAAGATGATGAGCCATACTATGAAGCTATGGGAGAGTTATCAAGCATCGCTTAAGAGCAATAACGCGGGTCTCTATGAACCAATTTGGTTTCATGCCTGGAAGGTCAACCATGGAAGCCATTTTCTTAATAAGACAAGTTATGGAGCGGTATAGGGAGAAGAAGAAGGACCTACACATGGTTTTTATTGACTTGGAGAAGGCTTATGATAAAATACCAAGGAATGTTATGTGGTGGGCTTTGGACAAACATAAAGTCCCAACAAAGTACGCCAGGCTCATTAAGGACATGTACAACAATGTTGTGACTAGAGTTTGAACAAGTGATGGAGACACTGGATGACTTCCTGATTAGGATAGGACTACATCAAGGGTCAGCTTTGAGCCCTTATTTGTTTGCCTTAGTGATGGATGAGGTCACAAGGGACATACAAGGGGACATCCCTTGGTGTATGCTTTTGTGGATGATGTAGTGCTAGTTGATGAAAGCTAGGATAGGAGTGAATCAGAAACTGGAGTTATGGCAGGAGACTTTGGAGCCCAAAGGTTTTAGACTGAGTAGAACTAAAACTGAGTATATGAGACAGTGACTTCAGCACTACTACTCGGGAGGAGGAAGATATTAGTTTGGGAGGTCAAGTAGTGCCTAGGAAGGATACGTTTCGATATTTAGGATCAATGCTACAGAGAGACGGGGATATTGATGAAGATGTTAGCCATAGAATCAAAGCAGGGTGGATGAAGTGGCGGCAAGCATCTGGTGTCCTATGTGACAAAAGGGTACCACAGAAGCTAAAAGGCAAGTTTTATAGGATGGCGATTAGACTTGCTATGTTGTATGGTGCAGAATGTTGGCCTACAAAAAGATGACATGTTCAACAGATAAGTGTCGTGGAAATGCGTATGTTGCGTTGGATTTGCGGTCATACAAGAAGGGATTGAGTTCGGAATGATGATATACAGTGATAGATTAGGGGTAGCACCAATTGAAGAAAAGCTTGTCCAACACTGATTGAGATGGTTTGGACATGTCCAACAGAGACCTCCAGAGGAACCGGTGCATAGTGGAATCCTAAGTCAGGATAGTAACATGAAGAGAGGTGGAGGAAGACCGAAGTTGACTTGGGTAGAGGCAATAAAAGGAGACTTGAAAGGATGGAATATACCCAAAGACTTAGCCTTAGATAGGAGTGCTTAGAAAACTAGCTATTCATGTGCCTAAACCTTGATTGGTTCTGCTAGGGTTTCAACTCTAGCCTACCCCAACTTGTTTGGGACTTAAAGGCTTTGTTGTTGTTGTTGTAGTAAGGACAAGGTGGAAAGGCTCACTAGCAAGAATGAGATCTTACAAGAAGATCATGATGAGCTTTTGTGCTCTCATGAGAAGCTTATGGATTCTCATCTCATGCTAGAAATTGCTCAAGAGGTTGTGGTAACAACTGGTAAAATCATACCAACCTCACACTCACAAGTGCACATGTACACAAGTTCCATATATTTTATCATGTACTAACAATTGTTGCTCTCAAGCAAGCCAACCTTTCGTTGAGCATGTAATTGTAGAAATTTGTGATGATTCCATTACAAAAGCAAATGAAGAGCTCAAGGAAGAAGTTGAGAGGTTAAAAAGGGACTTGATTCAATTAAAGGGAAAGTGCAATGCTCAACCTTCTCAAGCTAACTAGTGAAGACATGATGAAGAAGCTTGAGAAGGGATCAACCGAAGCATGCATCAAGCCCCATCAAGAAGGACACAAGTCCAACAGTGCCAAAGTCAAGGGGAAATTCGAAGAAGTGCAATCTATCCAAAATGTAGTAGTTCAGCTCAAGGCCTATAGAGGTTCCAGGGTGTGGTAGTGCCGCATCCTAGTGCGGCAGTGCCATACTTGGGTAGAACAACAAAGCCCCCAAGGCCACCAAGGTGCAACTTCAACCAAAGAATACTCTCATCACTTGCTTTAGGTGCAAGAAGGAGGGTCACCATGTAAGAGATTGCTCCTTGAAGAAAGAAAACAAAGGCATGAGTAAGATTCAAGAGAAGAAGAAGATAGCTCATGTCAAGTGCTTCAAGTGTTCCAACATGGGACACTATGCCTATATGTGTTTCAACAAGGTTGATGACCAAGCAACACTTCCCAACAAGAAGATAAGAAGAAAGAGGAAGTGTTATGGATGCAATGAGAAGGGTCATGAAATTGCATCATGTCCCTCCATGAAGGATGAAGGCTTGGCATCATCAAGAAAGAGGCTCATCGACAAGGTAGCAAACTAAGAAGCAAGATAAGAAGATGTCTTACAAGATCAAATGACGCATTTGCTACACTTACCGAGGAAAGGGACATCTAAGTATGGATTGTCCCATGGGTAACACTCCTAAGCTCAACTCATCATTTGATTCAAATTTGATTAGATGGCCCAAAAATGACACTTGTGCTAGAAAGATGATTTGTTCACCATATGCTAGCACAAAGGTCATTTGGGTGCCTAAGTCTCTTGTGACTAACCTTAATGGACCCAACATAGTTTGGGTACCAAGTTGTGCTTGATGAGTGTTGTAGGTACTTGATGGTGATATGAAACTTTGGGGTGCTTGAGCAAGTTAATTGAAAATATCATCTCAAGCTATCAATCTTATTCATATTGTCTATTTTCTCAAGATTGACCCAAGGACAACTTGATGGATATATTTCTAACTTTATACTCACCTCGGTAACTAGTACCTAACCCTTCCTAGCTAGCCACTTGACTTGTGTAGTCTCTAGTAGTTCACAAATATGTGTGTGTTTGTGAATTGTTAAGAGTGGCTAGAGTATTTCAAGTTTAATGAATCTTTTGCCATATGATGCTTTTAATAGCTCTCTAGTAGAGCAAGATCTTATTCATGTTGTAGGTATGAGGAACCTCCTTGCAAGGCAATCAAGCTAATGGCTATTGGTGATATTAGACCACAAGAAATCCAGGCCACTACAAAGAAGGATCCTCAAGTTGCAGCTGCTCCAAAACTAGCTGATGCAGCATCTGCAGACAGTGCTGCACCTCTAGCGATAGTGCCATGCTAGCAACAAGAAGCAGTAGTTCACAACAATCTAGTTCGAGGACAAAACCTACAACCCATCCTTGAGCAAGAAGAAGATGAAACTCAAATGGAAGGTCAACTCAAGACCAATCTCTAGTGCCACAACCAAGAGCTCACCAAAACATTGAAAAGGAGTGGTAATCTCTAAAATCACAAGTGCATAATATTTTCAAATTTTACTTCTTTGTGTCTTGTGTAGCCACTTAGGAAAATAAAGCACTTAGGATATAAATTGGTTGTTGGTCATTCTGGAAGAAAAGTATGATTGGAATTGAATTGATCATCCACACCAAGCAACATACATGACTTGGGTTTTCTTTGTGGACTTCAAACCAAGAATTTCAATAAAGCCAAGAATAAAGAATCAAGCTCAAGTAGAGGCACTTATCACTCATAGTTCAAGAACTCTCTACTTGATGGAATCTTGTCTTATAGTAGATTGCCAAATTCTCATTCTTATCTTATGGCCATCTACATGTTCTAATGATTGTATGTATTTCTTGGCATAGTTCAATTTGATTACTCTATTGTTGCCATGACCTAGACATAGAGTGAAATCCCAAGTTCTTAAATGAATAAAGTGCTATGTGAGGAATTCAAATACTTAGAGCACTTACCAAAAGGGAACTTACTCTATGACTAGTGTTGTGAGACTAATATTTCTCTCTAAGTGATTTGTGTAGTCCAACTAAATGAGAATGTGTTTCTCAAATGGAGTGTGCTATCATAGGAAGATCATCAATCCAAAACTATGTGATGTGCTCTCTCTCTAGTTAATTTGGAATTGATTCATCTATTTTAGCCACTCACCATAATATGGCTTAAATCTACCCTTTTGGATGTAATTGACCAACCATGCACATTTACATTTCCATTTGACTCAAAAGAATGTGCATGAGGGTTTAAGGGAGATTTAGTCCATGTTATGAGGTTTCTCTATTTTAGTAACCCATTTGTCTTCCACACATAAAAGGTTACTAAATGAGAAACTAGTGCTTGTGTTACTAATGTCCTCTTGTGTTGAGCTTATTTATAGAAAATCAAGAGAAAGAGGTTGTGCTTGTTTAACTAAATAAATCACAAGCCCATGGTTACTCTTCACCTGAAGAAAGATGAGGTTGCTACAGGCCAAATAGACCATATTTTCAGTTTGGACAAAATCAAGTTTGAGGTTGAGTTGGATAAGATGTATTGGAAGAATTCACAAGACTACAAGTATAAATAAGAGAACTAAATATAAATAACATCTTGTGAGTACTCTCAACCAAATTCACCTTAAGATTGGACAAGAAGAAGAGAAGAATAGGGAATTATCAAATCTGTCCAGAAAATTGAAATTCTAAATTGGCTGCCTTCAAGCATGGATTTGGAAGTTCAAATACTGATAAATTGGCTTGAAACTTTGTGAGCATTCTATACACACCTAGTACTTGTTGCTATATAGTTGCCATGATGATTTGTTTAGAAGAAAGTCAGTCTTGAGTCGAATTCTGTCAGCTTCAGTAATGCTGTTTTCAGACTTTAGCAGTTTTGGTAGAAAATTGATTTGACTGACCAAATGGAGTCCAAACTGAGCTTAAATTTTCACAGCAGTTAGAGGATTCATGGGTGCACATCTCAGTAAAATTTCATGCATATTGGACTAGTGGTCTGAGAGATATGAATTTTTCTCCAAGGAAGATAGAATCTGAAAACTCACTGTATTGGATTGGATTGCATTGTAACAACAAGATTAAGTTGGCTCTCAAGTTGGTCATGAAGAATCATTATAAATGACAAGCATTAGTTTGGTCTAAAGGAGTTGCAATGAAATAGAAAGACTCACACAAGGGTCCAAAGAGTTGCAATCAAAATACAAGAAGCAACAAGTAATTGCAACCGATTGGAACTTAAAGAAATCAATTGCAGGCTTTCAGAAACAGCAGCTGAGATAAATTGAAACTAGTTTACTTTAGTAGTTACAAGTAGCAGCAATGAGTTACAATCAGTTGGAATTATTTGAAATCAATTGGAAGCGACTAGAATCAGTTAAAACTAATTGGACTACAAGCAATTTAAAGGAGTTTGAATTAGTTGGAGTATAGTGTAAACTTCTCCCTTAACCTCATAATTATTGATGTGCATGAGTGTACTTTGTGTACTCTTGTATGCACAAATTGAGGGGGAGTTAAGCCTATATCTTGTGGAACTAATGGTTTCTTTCAAAGTTAATATTGAGTAGTCTCACACACATGGGAAAAAGAAGAACATCAAAGGAGGATGGATGGTTCCAATGGAATCCTTGGGTGCTCAAAAGGTTATTCTAGGAGGTCTTGGTCTTTATAAACCAAGTGCTCCCAGGTTTATTGTCGAATGCCCCAATCCTTTAGTGGAACTAGATTTGACTGAGTTGGAGAAAAGAATTAAAGAGTGGGCTTTCATTGCTATTTCTCCTCTCTAGAGCTCATCATATGCACATGATCCATCCTATTGATCACCCAGGATCTTTATCAACAAAGAGTGGTAACTCATAGTTCACTATTTGCAAAATTCATGAATTTTACCTTTGCTCTCTGTGTGATTTGATTTAGGTAAAGAAAGAACTAGGAACCAAATATGGATCTTGGATGATCATAAGAGCTCTAATTCACCATGAGTCATCAAGTGAAGAACTATGGCTATCTAAATCATCAAGTCTCACTTATGATGGTCATATCAATGTGGTGATCTATCTACCTTGGTGGTGGTATGTTTCCTTGGCATAATTTCAATTGTTGCAAATTTATCATGCCTTGACCAAGATATAGGATGAACTCCTCTTGACTCTTAAACCTATTCAAGTGCACTTCACAAAGTAATTCGAGTACTTGATGCACATATTAAGGGGGAGCCCATTCTATGTCTTGTGTCTTTTAAGACTAATCTTTTCTTCTAGTGAATTTATGTAGTCTCTTGGTGAGAATGAGTTTCTCATGGGTATGCTACATTGACTCAATACAAATTGGTAAAGTTATCTCTCATATTCATTTCGATTGCAATTTTATCTCTTGTGTAGCTACTCTCCATAATATAGCTTAAATTCCCTTGTTTAGACTTAATTGACCAAAAGTGCATATGTTCTTGCCTTCCACATATATATGTATGCACTATCAAAGGGAGGGAATTTAGTCTATGTTATGAGGTTTTGCAATTAGTGATCTACATGCCTTCCACATCCATAACGATCACTAGTTGTGAAACTCTAGCTTGTGCAATTTAATGCTATCTAATGTAGACAGGGATCCTGATCTTCCGTCAGGTTCAAGATAAACAACGATTTGTTCGGAGAGCGACACATCGATCCGGCTTCAGATCACAAAGACCCAAACCCTGCAACCTTAGCACCACGTCTCCTCTGGTTATCAACCGTGTCACAATCCGGTTGACCTTGCTAAGAAGGCTAATCCCTACTGCGAATCAAAGAACACAAGCAAGAACAAGATAAAAAGCAACTCAATTAAAGTGATAATTGCAGATGAATGATTAAGCACTCGAAGTTGGGGTCTTGCAAAATGATAACAGCAACTGTTCAACGACAGATTGATCTAAAACAAAACCCAAAACCTAATGTAGGTGGTGGCTACTGATTATATAGCCTAAGGGATGTCCAAGGATCCCTCTTCACATTCTAAAGGTGTCCCAACACGTTACAAGGCCCAACGGCCCAAAAGACGACGACGCAGCGCCGTGATAGATTCTGGACATCAACTGGTTTCGACGATTCCCATTGATTCTGATGGAATTTTGATGTGGGACCACTTAAATTGGTTTCCTTATGAAATTATCTTTCCATCCATATGTGGATCCTCAAAAACAGGAGTTCGGATGCGTCCTGGGCGTCCATTTTATTGCAGACTGGTCCTAACGGCCGAGGCAGACTCGAACTCGGATTAGGACTGGGCCTCTGGCTTGGCTTTGGACGTCCTTGCTGGCCCCCTAAGGTGGTGGTCAAGGAGGAGGACGTCCAAGGCCATCTCTTAGGCATTCTCCATCTTCTTGGGGCGTGCTCCAACTTGGGCCTGGGTCCCAAGGATGTCTAACAAGCCCATGACGATAGTGTAGCTCCCACCAGAAATAGCGACAGAATATATTGGTGATTTAGAGGCCTTGCCGATGTGATATTGAGATGGAACCAGATCTATTTGAAAGCTTATCAAATAAGCTTTCCATCAAGTGCTCATTGACCCCGACCGCACTCCGGATGGATGAGTTATGGCCTTCCCAATGAGGCACTATCGGGCTACCGACGAACCGAAAGTTCAACTTTAATGAACTTCCATTATGAAACACATTTGAACCTACAATCAAATAGTGACATGTACATGTGGAACCAAGTGAATTATAACCAAAGCCACTATGCAAATGTAGGAACGAGCGCACCTTATAATCATTGTTCGTATCCGAAGGTGCCATGTCCTCGTCAAGATAAACAACAATTTGTTCGAAGAGCGACACACCGATCTGGCTTTAGATCACAAAGACCCAAACCCTGCAACCTCATCAAGATAAACAATGATTTGTTCAGGAGAGCGACACACCTGATCCGGCTTCAGATCACAAAGACCCAAACCCTGCAACCTTAGCACCACGTCTCCTCTGGTTATCAACCGTGTCACAATCCGGTTGACCTCGCTAAGAAGGCTAATCCCTACTGCGAATCGAAGAACACAAGCAAGAACAAGATAAAAAGCAACTCAATTAAAGTGACAATTGCAGATGAATGATTAAGCACTCGAAGTTGGGTCTTGCAAACCGATAACAGCGACTGTTCAACGACTAGATTGATCTAAAACAAAACCCAAAACCTAGTGTAGGTGGTGGCTACTGATTATATAGCCTAAGGGATGTCCAAGGATCCCTCTTCACGTCCTAAAGGTGTCCCAACACGTTACAAGGTCCAACGGCCCAAAAGATGACGACGCAGCGCCGTGACTAGATTCTGGATGTCAACTTGTTTCGACGATTCCCATTGATTCTGATGGAATTTTGATGTGGGACCACTTCCATTGGTTTCCTTATGAAATTATCTTTCCATCCATATGTGGATCATCAAAAACGGAGTTCGGATGCGTCCTGGGCGTCCTGTTTTATTGCAGACTGGTCCTAACGGCCGAGGCAGACTCGAACTCGGATTGGACTGGGCCTCTGGCTTGGCTTGGACGTCCTAACTGGCCTCCTAAGGTAGGTGGCCAAGGAGGAGGACGTCCAAGGGCCATCTCTTAGGCATTCTCCATCTTCTTGGGGCATGCTCCAACTTGGGCCTGGGTCCCAAGGATGTCTAACAAGCCCATGACGATCAGTGTAGCTCCCGCCAGAAATAGCGACAGAATATATTGGTGATTTGGAGGCCTTGCCGACCTGATATTGAGATGGAACCAGATCTATTTGAAAGCTATCAAACAAGCTTTCCATCAAGTGCTCATTGACCTCGATCGCACTCCGGATGGATGAGTTATGACCTTCCCAATGAGGACACTATCGGGCTGCCGACGAACCAAAAGTTCAACTTTGATGAACTTCCATTATGAAACACATTTGAACCTATAATCAAATAGTGACATGTACATGTGGAACCAAGTGAATTATAACCAAAGCCACTATGCAAATGTAGGAACGAGCGCACCTTATAATCATTGTTCGTATCCGAAGGTGTCATGTCCTCATCAAGATAAACAATGATTTGTTCAGAGAGCGACACACCGATCTGGCTTCAGATCACAAAGACCCAAACCCTGCAACCTCATCAAGATAAACAATGATTTGTTTGGAGAGTGACACACCGATCCGGCTTCAGATCACAAAGACCCAAACCCTGCAACCTTAGCACCACGTCTCCTCTGGTTATCAATCGTGTCACAATCCGGTTGACCTTGCCAAGAAGGCTAATCTCTGCTGCGAATCAAAGAACACAAGCAAGAATAAGATAAAAAGCAACTCAATTAAAGTGACAATTGCAGATGAATGATTAAGCACTCGAAGTTGGGGTCTTGCAAACCGATAACAACGACTGTTCAATGATAAATTGATCTAAAACAAAACCCAAAACCTAATGTGGGTGGTGGCTATTGATTATATAGCCTAAGGGACATCCAAGGATCCCTCTTCATGTCCTAAAGGTGTCCGAACAGGTTACAAGGCCCAACGGGCCAAAAGACAATGACGCAGCGCCTGTGATAGATTCTGGACAGTCAACTTGTTTCGAATGATTCCCATTGATTCTGATGGAATTTTGATGTGGGACCACTTCCATTGGTTTCCTTATGAAATTATCTTTCCATCCATATGTGGATCATCAAAAACAGGAGTTCAGGATGCGTCCTGGGCGTCCGTTTTATTGCAGACTAGGTCCTGACTGGCCGAGGCAGACTCGAACTCGGATTGGACTGGGCCTCTAGGCTTGGCTTGGACGTCCTTGCTGGCCTCCTAAGGTGGTGGCCAAGGAGGAGGACGTCCAAGGCCATCTCTTAGGCGTTCTCCATCTTCTTAGGGCATGCTCCAACTTGGGCCTGGGTCCTAAGGATGTCTAACAAGCCCATGACGACAGTGTAGCTCCCGCCAGAAATAGCGACAGAATATATTGGTGATTTGGAGGCCTTGCCGACGTGATATTGAGATGGAACTAGATCTATTTGAAAGCTTATCAAACAAGCTTTCCATCAAGTGCTCATTGACCTCGATCGCACTCCGGATGGATGAGGTATGGCCTTCCCAATGAGGCACTATCGGGCTACTGACGAACCGAAAGTTCAACTTTGATGAACTTCCATTATGAAACACATTTGAACCTACAATCAAATAGTGACATGTACATGTGGAACCAAGTGAATTATAACCAAAGCCACTATGCAAATGTAGGAACGAGCGCACCTTATAATCATTATTCATATCCGAAGGTGCCATGTCCTCATCAAGATAAACAACGACTTGTTCAGAGAGCGACACACCGATGTAGCTTCAGATCACAAAGACCCAAACCCTGCAACCTCATCAAGATAAACAACGATTTGTTTGGAGGGCGATACACCGATCCGGCTTCAGATCACAAAGACCCAAACCCTGCAACCTTAGCACCATGTCTCCTCTGGTTATCAACCATGTCATAATCCGGTTGACCTCACCAAGAAGGCTAATCCCTGCTGCGAATCAAAGAACACAAGCAAGAACAAGATAAAAAGTAACTCAATTAAAGTGACAATTGCAGATGAATGATTAAGCACTCGAAGTTGGGGTCTTGCAAACCGATAACAGCAACTGTTCAATGATAGATTGATCTAAAACAAAACCCAAAACCTAATGTAGGTGGTGTCTACTGATTATATATCCTAAGGGACGTCCAAGGATCCCTCTTCACGTCCTAAAGGTGTCCCAACAGGTTACAAGGCCCAACGGGCCAAAAGACGACGACTGCAGCGCCATGACAGATTCTAGAAGTCAACTTGTTTCGATGATTTCCATTGATTCTGATGGAATTTTTATGTGGGACCACTTCCATTGGTTTCCTTATGAAATTATCTTTCCATCCATATGTGGATCATCAAAAACGGAGTTCGGATGCGTCCTGGGCGTCCATTTTATTGCAGACTGGTCCTGACGGCCGAGGCAGACTCGAACTCGGATTGGACTGGGCCTCTGGCTTAGGCTTAGACGTCCTAGCTGGCCTCCTAAGGTGGTGGCCAAGGAGGAGGACGTCCAAGGCCATCTCTTAGGCATTCTCCATCTTCTTGGGGCATGCTCCAACTTGGGCCTGGGTCCTAAGGATGTCTAACAAGCCCATGACGACAGTGTAGCTCCCATCAGAAATAGCAATAGAATATATTGGTGATTTGGAGGCCTTGCCGACATGATATTGAGATGGAACCAGATCTATTTGAAAGCTTATCAAACAAGCTTTCCATCAAGTGCTCATTGACCTCGATCGCACTCCGGATGGATGAGTTATGGCCTTCCAATGAGGCACTATCGGGCTACCGACGAACCGAAAGTTCAACTTTGATGAACTTCCATTATGAAACACATTTAAACATACAATCAAATAGTGACATGTACATGTGAACCAAGTGAATTATAACCAAAGCCACTATGCAAATGTAGGAACGAGCGCACCTTACAATCATTGTTCATATCCGGAAGGTGCCATGTCCTCATCAAGATAAACAACGATTTGTTTAGGAGAGCGACACACCGATCTGGCTTTAGATCACAAAGACCCAAACCCTACAACCTCATCAAGATAATCAACGATTTGTTTGGAGAGCGACACACCGATCCGGCTTTAGATCACAAAGACCCAAACCCTGTAACCTTAGCACCACGTCTCCTCTGGTTATCAACCGTGTCACAATCCGGTTGACCTTGCTAAGAAGGCTAATCCCTGCTGCAAATCAAAGAACACAAGCAAGAACAAGATAAAAAGCAACTCAATTAAAGTGACAATTGCAGATGAATGATTAAGCACTCGAAGTTGGGGTCTTGCAAACCGATAACAACGACTGTTCAATGATAGATTGATCAAAAACAAAACCCAAAACCTAATGTGGGTGGTGGCTACTGATTATATAGCCTAAGGGACGTCCAAGGATCCCTCTTCATGTCCTAAAGGTGTCCCAACAGGTTACAAGGCCCAACAGGCCAAAAGACAATGACGCAACGCCATGATAGATTCTGGACATCAACTTGTTTCGATGATTCCCATTGATTCTGATGGAATTTTGATGTGGGATGCCTTCCATTGGTTTCCTTATGAAATTATCTTTCCATCCATATGTGGATCATCAAAAACGGAGTTCGGATGCGTCCTGGGTGTCCATTTTATTGCGACTGGGCCTGACGGCCAAGGCAGACTCGAACTCGGATTGGACTGGGACACTGGCTTGGCTTGGACGTCCTTGCTGGCCTCCTAAGGTGGTGGCCAAGGAGGAGGACGTCCAAGGCCATCTCTTTGGCATTCTCCATCTTCTTGGGGTGTGCTCCAACTTGGGCTTGGGTCCCAAGGATGTCTAACAAGCCCGTGACGACAGTGTAGCTCCCGCTAGAAATAGCGACAGAATATATTGATGATTTGGAGGCCTTGCCGACATGATATTGAGATGGAACCAGATCTAATTGAAAGCTTATCAAACAAGCTTTCCATCAAGTGCTTATTGACCTCGATCGCACTCCGGATGGATGAGTTATGGCCTTCCAATGAGGCACTGTCGGGCTGCCGACGAACCGAAAGTTCAACTTTGATGAACTTCCATTATGAAACACATTTGAACCTACAATCAAATAGTGACATGTACATGTGGAACCAAGTGAATTATAACCAAAGCCACTATGCAAATGTAGGAATGCGTGCACCTTATAATCATTGTTCGTATCCGAAGGTGCCATGTCCTCATCAAGATAAACAACGATTTGTTCGGAGAGCGACACATCGATCCGGCTTTAGATCACAAAGACCCAAACCCTGCAACCTTAGCACCATGTCTCCTCTGGTTATCAACCGTGTCACAATCTGGTTGACCTCACTAAGAAGGCTAATCCCTGCTGCGAATCGAAGAACACAAGCAAGAACAAGATAAAAAACAACTCAATTAAAGTGACAATTGCAGATGAATGATTAAGCACTCGAAGTTGGGGTCTTGCAAACCGATAACAGTGACTGTTCAACGATAGATTGATCTAAAACAAAACCCAAAACCCCATGTAGGTGGTGACTACTGATTATATAGCCTAAGGGATGTCCAAGGATCCCTCTTCACATCTTAAAGGTGTCCCAAGACGTTACAAGGCCCAACGGCCCAAAAGACGATGACGCAGCGCCGTGATAGATTCTAGACGTCAAATTGTTTCGATGATTCCCATTGATTCTGATGGAATTTTGATGTGGGACCACTTCTGTTGGTTTCCTTATGAAATTATCTTTCCATCCATATGTGGATCATCAAAAACGGAGTTCGGATGCGTCCTGGACGTCTGTTTTATTGCAGACTGGTCCTGACGGCCGAGGCAGACTCGAACTCGGATTGGACTGGGCCTCTGGCTTGGCTTGGACGTCCTTGCTGGCCTCCTAAGGTGGTGGCCAAGGAGGAGGACGTCCAAGGCCATCTCTTAGGCATTCTCCATCTTCTTGGGGCGTGCTCCAACTTGGGCCTGGGTCCCAAGGATGTCTAACAAGCCCATGACGATAGTGTAGCTCCCGCCAGAAATAGCAACAGAATATATTGGTGATTTAGAGGCCTTACCAACATGATATTGAGATGGAACCAGATCTATTTGAAAGAATATCAAAAAAGCTTTCCATCAAGTGCTCATTGACCTCGATCGCACTCCGGATGGATGAGTTATGTCCTTCCCAATGAGGCACTGTCGGGCTACTGACGAACCGAAAGTTCAACTTTGATGAACTTCCATTATGAAACACATTTGAACCTACAATCAAATAGTGACATGTACATGTGGAACCAAGTGAATTATAACTAAAGCCACTATGCAAATGTAGGAACGAGCGCACCTTATAATCATTGTTCGTATCCGAAGGTGTCATGTCCTCATCAAGATAAACAACAATTCGTTCGGAGAGCGACACACCGATCCGGCTTCAGATCACAAAGACCCAAACCTTGCAACCTCATCAAAATAAACAACGATTTGTTCAGAGAGCGGCACACCGATCTGGCTTCAGATCACAAAGACCCAAACCCTGCAACCTTAGCACCACGTCTCCTCTGGTTATCAACCGTGTCACAATCTGGTTGACCTCGCTAAGAAGGCTAATCCCTGCTGCGAATCGAAGAACACAAGCAAGAATAAGATAAAAAGCAACTCAATTAAAGTGACAATTGCAGATAAATGATTAACCACTCGAAGTTGGAGTCTTGCAAACCGATAACAGTGACTGTTCAACGACAGATTGATCTAAAACAAAACCCAAAACCTAATGTAGGTGGTGGCTACTGATTATATAGCCTAAGGGACATCCAAGGATCTCTCTTCACGTCCTAAAGGTTTCCTAACACGTTACAAGGCCCAACGGCCCAAAAGACGACGACACGGCGCCATGACAGATTCTGGATGTCAACTTGTTTCAACGATTCCCATTGATTCTGATGGAATTTTGATGTGGGACCACTTCCGTTGGTTTCCTTATGAAACTATCTTTCCATCCATATGTGGATCATCAAAAACGGAGTTCGGATGCATCCTGGACGTCTATTTTATTGCAGACTGGTCCTGACGACCGAGGCAGACTCGAAACTCGGACTGGACTGGGCCTCTGGCTTGGCTTTGGACGTCCTTGCTGGCCTCCTAAGGTGGTGGCCAAGGAGGAAGGATGTCCAAGGCCATCTCTTAGGCGTTCTCCATCTTCTTGGGGCGTGCTCCAACTTGGGCCTAGGTCCCAAGGATGTCTAACAAGCCCATGACGATAGTGTAGCTCCCGCCAGAAATAGCGATATAATATATTAGTGATTTGGAGGCCTTGCTGATGTGATATTGAGATGGAACCAGATCTATTTGAAAGTTATCAAACAAGCTTTCCATCAAGTGCTCATTGACCTCGATCGCACTCCGGATGGATGAGTTATGGCCTTCCCAATGAGGCACTGTCGGGCTGCCGACGAACCAAAAGTTCAACTTTGATGAACTTCCATTATGAAACACATTTGAACCTACAATCAAATAGTGATATGTACATGTGGAACTAAGTGAATTATAACCAAAGCCACTATGCAAATGTAGGAACGAGCGCACCTTATAATCATTGTTCGTATCCGAAGGTGCCATGTCCTCATCAAGATAAACAACGATTCGTTCGGAGAGCGACACACCGATCTGGCTTCAGATCACAAAGACCCAAACCCTGCAACCTCATCAAAATAAACAATAATTTGTTCGGTGAGCGACACACCGATCTGGCTTCAGATCACAAAGACCCAAACCCTGCAACCTTAGCACCACGTCTCCTCTGGTTATCAACCGTGTCACAATCCGGTTGACCTCGATAAGAAGGCTAATCCCTGCTGTGAATCGAAGAACACACGCAAGAACAAGATAAAAAGCAACTCCATTAAAGTGACAATTGCAGATGAATGATTAAGCACTGGAAGTTGGGGTCTTGCAAACCGATAACAGCGACTGTTCAAGGACAGATTGATCTAAAACAAAACCTAAAACCTAATGTAGGTGGTGGCTACTGATTATATAGCCTAAGGGATGTCCAAGGATCCCTCTTCATGTCCTAAAGGTGTCCCAACACATTACAAGGCCCAACGGCCCAAAAGACGACGACGCAGCGCCGTGATAGATTCTGGACGTTAACTTGTTTCGACGATTCCCATTGATTCTGATGGAATTTTGATGTGGGACCACTTCCATTGGTTTTCTTATGAAATTATCTTTCCATCCATATGTGGATCATCAAAAACGGAGTCCGGATGTGTCCTGGGCGTCCGTTTTATTGCAGACTGGTCCTGACGGCCGAGGCAGACTCGAACTAGGATTGGACTGGGCCTCTGGCTTGGCTTGGACGTCCTTGCTGGCCTCCTAAGTTGGTGGCCAAGGAGGAGGAAGTCCAAGGCCACCTCTTAGGCATTCTCCATCTTCTTGGGGTGTGCTCCAACTTGGGCCTGGGTCCCAAGGATGTCTAACATGCCCATGACGATAGTGTAGCTCCCGACAGAAATAACGATAGAATATATTGGTGATTTGGAGGCCTTACCAACGTGATATTGAGATGGAACTAGATCTATTTGAAAGCTTATCAAACAAGCTTTCCATCAAGTGCTCATTGACCTCGATCGCACTCCGGATGGATGAGTTATGGCCTTCCAATGAGGCACTATCGGGCTATCCGATGAACCGAAAATTCAACGTTTGATGAACTTCCATTATGAAATCACATTTGAACCTACAATCAAATAGTGACATGTACATGTGGAACCAAGTGAATTATAACCAAAGCCACTATGCAAATATAGGAACGAGCGCACCTTATAATCATTGTTCGTATCTGAAGGTGCCATGTCCTCATCATCCTCCCCTTCTTGACAACAAACCGTCCTCGGTTTGAGCTTAGCTGGTGGACAAGTTGTCGGTAGTAGCCAACATTGCTCCCCTTCTTGAAATTTAACCTGTTGCCTCATTACAAAACTTAGCGGATTTTGACATGACAACATTATCGCTATTGGTGCCCTCTAGTTGATCATATTTTTACACAATGAAAGGAGATTTCAGAGTTAAACAAATATAGACACGATGCACCATATACTCTCCTTTACAATTATATTTGTCAATAAAGTGACATGTACATCTAGATAACCATGGCAATCCTGCACAATTAAATTTCTCCTCCAAACTACTCAGAGCACATAGTGTCTCAAACTCAATATACCCCAAAGTATTTAGAGAAGACAACAATTTTAGTTCATCTTGTTCAGTGGCAATTGGAAGCAAATGTTTATTTTTAGCACAAATATTTGGTTCCAAAACAAAAGAATCATTCTCATTCACTGGTTGCGGCACATTAATAATCATATCACTATCACACAACTCTTCTCTATCGCAAAGATCAGTAGAACATTCGTCATGTGTCAAAGGTAAATCAATAGAAGATTTTAGTATAGAATTATTAGCATCATTGGTGGAAAAAATCAGCACATCAAGAGAGCTCTTACCTGATACATTTACCTGTTCTTTCTCAGTCACCTTGTCCTCTTTTTGGGATACATGCTGCAAAATATTAGTTCCAACAAGAGGCAAAGCACTATCTCCATTTTGTAAAAATTCAGATTTAGATGATAGTATTATAACATCTGAAATAGCCCATTCTTTTCTAAAAGGCTCATTTTTTCTTCTCTCTGCTCTCATGAGATCTTCTCTTAAAATTTTAGTAGCAGTCATAGGTATAAAAGTAATTTTTCTACCATTATATCTGAGCAAATAGTTATTAGCAGTTGTGTTGTGCAAAACATTATTTTTAGATATCCATGGCTTGCCTAGCAATAATTGACATGCTTGCATAGGTACTATGTCAAATTCTGCGCTGTCCTTATAAAGACCAATTGAAAACTCAATACGAGCAATTTAGTTACCTTTATCTTATCCGAAGAATTTACCCATTGCATGTAATATGGATGTGGATGTGGCTGTGTGGTCAGACCAAGCTTCTCAACCATCTCTAAGCTTGCAAGGTTGTTGCAAGTCTCACCATCAATCATAACACGACAACGTCATTCCTTCACAACAAAGTATGTTTGGAACAAGTTGTTGAACTGGTTTTGCTCTGCCTTCTCCATTTGAGAACTGAGCACGCGCTAGTGCAAACTCTGTAGTACATGCGGGAGGTGACGGTGATGATGTTGTTGTAGCAGCGGAGGAGGAAGGTTGTGTGCACGCTCTAGTGACCGCTTTTGCAATTATTTCATCCATCCTTGTAGTCAGTCGGTCCATGATGTCCTGCATTTCACACTTAAAAAGAAACTCGTTGTTTGGCATTGTTAGCAATCAGAATAAATGCCCTATCAACTATTTATTGGTCAGTGGAATCACACTCTCACACGTCTTACCAAGTTCTTACAAGGTTCTTACCAACGCAAAGCAGTGGACTGTACAACCGGTGGATGGTTTGTGATACCTGTAAGGGTGTGACACCAAGATTGCAAGGGTCTTTTTCTGTACCGATCTGAAGTATATGTGGAGCTTGGGAGGCACGAAAAAGAACAAATATATATATGTGGCACACAAGTCAGTAACAGACAGCAATATTGAATAAATGTCCAAAACACTTGTCCTAGTTGCTGGCCTATACGTGTTTCTATCACCAGTTGTGATAAACAAGAGAGGAAACAAGGATGAAAGGAAACAAGTATTAAAGGTAGCAACGAATATGAACAAGGCAAAAGATACCACAAACAATAGAGCTATTGAGTGTTCCTTATGTGCTCCTTTTTGATATCTTCTATTCTCTTTTACTATTTTTTTATTTTATTTTTTTGTTCAATCTTTTTTTTCTTGCTTTTGCTCTTTTGATATTTTTTTCTCAGCAAGGAGCATACAAGAATAAACCACAAAAAATTTGAGCTCAATTGAATAAAAGATGTGGCCTATAGAAAATTAGGACTGTGCTAAAAAGCATACCAAAACTTGTGGGCCCAGAAACTCCATTTTCCTAATCGAATTTCGCAAATCTAATTTTTGCGAACCCAGCAACGCTGGATGAAATAGATCTAAAATTTTCTGGCGTTCTCCGTAGATATAAAATTTTTCCCGTTTCGAGTTCAGATGCAAAAGTTATGACTGTTTTAAGAAAGCTACTCGAATCAAGGATTTAGTGGACACAAGATGCAAACCGATGGTGATACGGAATAGCGGCGGGTGAAGGGATCAATACAAACTAGAAAAAAACATAATCTAAACCAGCAACAAGACTTTGACCTAGGACACAAACTCAACAAAGCGGACTCTGAAACTGAATCATGCAAAGGCTATGGCGCGGATGGTTATAGGATAGGTAACAAATATGTCATTGGACTATGGGATAAAAGCAAAAACACTCGAACTAAGGGTAAGATGCGAACTTGACGGTATACCTGAAGCTCTGATTACCACTTGGTAGAGACGAGGATCCCGATCTTCCATCAGGTTCAAGATAAACAATGATTTGTTCGGAGAGCGACACACCGATCTGGCTTCAGATCATAAAGACCCAAACCCTGCAACCTTAGCACCACGTCTCCTCTGGTTATCAACCGTATCACAATTCGGTTGACCTCACCAAGAAGGCTAATCCCTGCTACGAATGGAAGAACACAAGCAAGAACAAGATAAAAAAAACAACTCAATTAAAGTGACAATTGCAGATGAATGATTAAGCACTCGAAGTTGGGGTCTTGCAAACCGATAATAGCGACTGTTCAATGACAGATTGATCTAAAACAAAACCCAAAATCCTAATGTAGGTGGTGGCTACTGATTATATAGCCTACGGGACGTCCAAGGATCCCTCTTCATGTCCTAAAGGTGTCCCAACACGTTACAAGGCCCAACGGCCCAAAAGACGACGACGCAGCGCCGTGACAGATTCTGGACATCAATTTGTTTCAACGATTCCCATTGATTCTGAAGGAATTTTGATGTGGTACCAATTCCATTGGTTTCCTTATGAAATTATCTTTCCATCCATATATGGATCATCAAAAATGGAGTTCAGATACATCCTGGGCGTCCATTTTATTGCAGACTGGTCCTGACTGGCCGAGGTCAGACTCGAACTCGGATTGGACTGGGCCTCTGGCTTGGCTTGGACGTCCTTGCTGGCCTCCTAAGGTGGTGGCCAAGGAGGAGGACGTCCAAGGCCATCTCTTAGGCGTTCTCCATCTTCTTGGGGCATGCTCCAACTTGGGCCTGGGTCCCAAGGATGTCTAACAAGCCCATGACGATAGTGTAGCTCCCGCCAGAAATAGCGATAGAATATATTGGTGATTTGGAGGCCTTGCTGACGTGATATTGAGATGGAACCAGATCTATTTGAAAGTTTATCAAACAAGCTTTCCATCAAGTGCTCATTGACCTCGATCGCCTGGATGGATGAGTTATGGCCTTCCCAATGAGGTACTGTCGGGCTGCCGACGAACCGAAAGTTCAACTTTGATGAACTTCCATTATGAAACACATTTGAACCTACAATCAAATAGTGACATGTACATGTGGAACCAAGTGAATTATAACCAAAGCCACTATGCAAATGTAGGAACGAGCGCACCTTATAATCATTGTTCGTATCCGAAGGTGCCATGTCCTCATAACTATCTCTTGTCTTTATGAGCATTCACTAGGTGACATTATGAGATACAAGAGTCCTTTCCAATTGGCATCAACTTGTGAAGACTCTCTCCTTCAAGTGGTGTCAAAACTATGAAGATCATATTTCAATTGGTGTTAGTGGATAATCTTTCAATTCAGGTATATCAAGAAATATGTCCTCAGTTGGTATCTCAAAATGACAAGAAGAGCTAGCAATGGACTTTCAAACTGAGATCAAGCATAAGTTTGTGAAATATTCATGAAGGTCATGATTAAAAGAGATGGGCACAAATGAAATATTTTTGCATTATGGCAAGCCCATCAAAGCACTAAATTCAAAATATCATGATAACAGTGGAGATTATGAGGCTTAGAACAAAGGTATATCGCTCCATGAACTCTTGTACTACCTTTGTGCATCTAGGCCCTTACATGCTAGTGTGTGTATGTGTATACAATATTTTGAGTCACACCATGAGTTTGTTCTTGTGGTGACGATTAGAGAATTATTTAGATATTTGGTTGATATCTCTTGTGGTGATAGCATGAGTCAGTCTCATGTTAAAAGTGTCATCTAAGTGAGGTATGAGCCAAATATGCTAACTTCTCAAGAATCTTGACTTAACATGTTGCATACTTTGTTTGGTAGAAAACTCAGGAGAGAAATCCTATATGTTGAACTTTTACCTACCTCTTGCCCTCACTTGTCTACCATTATTTCCTCCTTTTGGTGGAGAGATATTTTTTGGAGATTAATGCCAAAGGGGGAGAAATATTGGGAGAGAGTGTAAGGAAAAGAGATTAATATGAGGATTTAAAGGGGTAAAAGGGAGGCATATAAGATTTTTCAATTTTTATTGTGTGGTGTGTGCAAAGATAGTTTAAATTGATGATCTTGATAAGGACCATATATGCTAGTGTGTGATGTTCATGCCTTGAATGACATGTTGTTTATCTTCGCTGACTGCCACTGTGCGGCAGTGTCGTGCTCTCACGGAAGTGCCACACATGACAACTTCAAAAACTTCTTAAGTGCATGAACTGCCATGAGCATCACGTTTATCATGATTACACCTTGCATCCCACAGATGCTAAGATATAGGAGAGTTTCCACACTTTATCTTGAATATGTGCATTTGGCATTTGAGGCCAAAATTTGAATTCCTTTCAAAGCACACATTTAGGGGGAGCTCACTATACCATAGGATTCAAAATCTTATTATTTATCAATCTCTTGTAAGCTTTAATTATGTTGTCATCAATCACCAAAAAGGGGGAGATTGTAAGTGCATCTAGCCCTTTAGTGGGTTTTGGTGAATTGAATGACAACACCATTAAAGTTCTAACAAGTTTGCTAAGTGTTGAACAGGAAATTGAGTTTATTGCATACACTTGTGGACTATGGAATGAGAAGTGTATATAGGTTCAATAAGAAGGCAAACTTGATGATATTCCATATAATGTTCAAATTAAGGCCAAATTGTGTATTGTTGTGTAGGAAGATCACGAAAACAATATAGTTCAAGAGAAAGACAACAATGCAAATGGAGTTGATGAAATGGCTTCTATGTTGAGGAATATCATAGTATCATGAGAAATCAAGCATATTTGGCAAATGTTAAAGGAGACATGAGTTGATGATTTTGGATTGGTCTCAATAATGGCTTGCTTTGCATGAACAAGAAGAGTTTGATAGTGGATTAGCTTTGATCAAGGATTAAAGAATGAGTCAAGAATGCATAAGTGAAGAAATACCAAGTAAAGGTTTAAATGACAAAGGACACAACTCATATTGGATATAAGTCGGTCTCTATATTGGTTTGCTTGTATGGATAAAGAGTTGGAAAATCACTTTGCATTGCTTTGATCAAGCTTGAAGTATGAAGATAGATATTGAAGTGAGTATTAGGAGTGTCAAGCCAAAATGAAGAGGACATAAGGAATCATGAATTGGCTTGACCATATTAATGTTGATTCATATATGTCTTTATGTGAATCAAACTATATTGATCTCAACATTCATATCTAGAAGATGTTCAAGCAAGGATCACAATTTTGAAGAAATGGTTTTTCAATGGATACTTAATATGATGTGACTTGAGTATGGGTTGATAAGGTGAAGATAGCAATGAAAGGGCTTCGAGGGACTAAGCAAAGGTGAAGGGCAAGCGATGGCTTGAGGACTGAGGTACCATGGCTAAGGCGAAGAAGAGAGTACTTGCATTGAGGAGTCATATTGTGTTGAGGATAAAATCATTATTGGAAGTGACTTGAAGCCATAGATTGAACTCACATGTGTTCAAATTATTCAAGTCACATGCTCAAGCTATAATGGGAATGAGGACAATACATTCGATGGTGGAGCCCCCAATTATAAAAAGGATGCGGTGGCCAACTTAAAGGTGTTTAAATTCTTGAATATTTTGAGTTTGAGTTTAGGAAAAGCCATACTATAAAGGGGGATACAATGCACAAGCTTTAATGTGTAACCAAGTGCTTATTTACCCACCAAATATCCTTAAAGCCTCAGCCAAGACAACAAGCTTTGCAATCCTCTTTTGTGCTGCCCAGTAGGTGAGGCACTACCGCACTAAAGTGAGGCACTGCCGCACTGAGGCACTGTCGTAGTTCAGGCAAGGCATTGCCGTAGTTCAGCCATGGCACTACCGCGAATGAACTGACCATTGGGAGCAAGGGGTATTTATACCCCCTCTCTTCCTCCCCAATTGCTCTCAGAAACCTCCTACTCATTCTAGCTCGTCAAAAACAGAAAAGAGCTGCTCTCTCTCTCCCTCACTCACCATTGGAGCCCCTCAAGCTTCTCCCTTTGATTCCTTTCCAAATCCAAGAGAGTTTGAGCCTCCAAACTGCATTAGAGAGCAGCCCCAACTATCCTTCATCTCCTAGAGCACTTGGTTCACATTCAAGCCAGTGAATTGTGTTTGTTACTCTTGGAGCTTGCTCCTAGCTGGCAAGAGCATCGCCCATGGAGCTTGCCAACTTATGTGGTTGCCTCGAGAGGTTTGTAATCACCCTAATCATCTAGTGAAATCACCCCTCATCTCAAGAGTTCATTCTCTTGACTTGAGAACGAGGATAAGGTTGAAATAGACCAAAGCCTTTGTGGCTACCTCAACAACATGAATATAGGCAAGCCTTAGTGGCGAGCTAAACCATGGGATAAATCGGTGTGTCACTTGTGTTCTCATGATTTGCATTGCTATATTTGTATTTGTTGTGATTCTAGGGTTTGATCCTGATGTACTTGCTCGTGGACTTCCGCCAACATCTTGGTGGTGGAATAGGATCTACAATACCCTAGGAACAACAGTAATTTACTCAATCTACTTTTCCTTGGGTAGTTTTTGAATTGTAGTTCGAGCTTGTCTACAGGAGCAACAGTGTCGCAGTTTAGTGAGGCAGTGCCGCAGTGCTGCACCTTGGGAGCAGCAGTGTCGCACCTAGAATTTAATTTCCGCTACGAGTTTGTTTTAAATAGGCCTATTCACCCCCCTCTAGGCGACATAAAGGTCCTTTTAGATGCTTCTTATCTTTGGTTTGGCCAAGGACTGCACCAACAACATAGTCACTAGCATCACACATGATCTCAAACGACAGCGACCAATCGGGTGGTTGGATGATTGGTGCTGAGATGAGTGCTTTCTTGAGAGTGTTGAAAGCTTTCAAGCACTCATCTGTGAACTCAAAAGGTGCATCCTTAGCTAGAAGGTTCATGAGGGGTCTACTGATTTGTGAAAAGTCTTTGATAAACCACCTATAGAACCCTGCATGACCTAGGAAGCTGTGGATTCCTTTTATGTTCACGGGGGGGGGGGGGGTGGTAGTTGCTTGATAACTTTGATCTTAGCCTTTTCTACCTCAATCCCCCTCTTAGACACAAGGTGCCTGATGAGTTCCTAACATATGGATATGTTAAGCCTTAGGTCCAATGGTTCCCAAATGATGAAGACCCCCGATCGACCCCTCTAGGATCGCTTGGGAGCTTAGGGGCTATACCCATAGGGTACGCTCGCGCACACCCTCTAAGAAGAAACTCGGCCGAGCCTGACTTCACCATGACCTCCGCTTGGGTCTTGGGGGCTTGCCCAACCCATGAGACACCCAGTCTATGACAAGACTTTGGCCCGACCCTTGGCTCCTACCCCTCCAATGACGCTAGCCAAGGTCCGAGCACAAGAAGACACGCCCCGAGTTATCGAGGTTCGAGGGCTCCCCGGCGCTACCCCTTGGGAGCGGCATTGCTGGCCACTTTCCCGACAAGGTCACGCATGGGGCGTGACGTAAGAAGACAAAGCTTCCCCACTGTTGGTATATTTAACGCACATAGATAAATTCGCAAGCACACGGATACCGCTGTAGCTTTCACCCGGAAGTATTTCATGTATCGTATCCACAGGAAAAACATGTGAGAGTAACTACGTCTAACTTAACCTAGAGTAGCAACAAGACTTAAGATAATAGGAGTATAGAGAAGATCACAAAGGTTTTCTAGTTCTAACTTCGGTAAGTGTTTACACCAAAAATTGGCAAGCTTACCCTAGAAAGGAAGGAATCGGCCGATAGCGTGCATACGTGGTATTTCGGACAGCTGCCAAAACAAACAGGAGAATTACCAGGCGGTGTCCTATATATATTCTGTGGAGGCCAAAATAGGAAGTTGTATAGCGTCAAACTAAGGAGTATGAATCTAGCGAGAGTCCAAGCAAAGCACGATGTTGATCAATGGTCAAAGAAGCAAAGAAGGAGACAGAAAAAAATATATTTTAATTGGCCAGGCTACACAAAGGTGTATCATCTACGTGTAAGGGAGGAAAGGAAATATTCTATATATTGTGGGACAAACGCTTGACATCTAGGAAGTTCTTCACCTGCCAGGAGATATTATTTAATATATTTTGGGAGAAGCCTCATGTCCAAGAATTCTTCACGTGAAGATATGGGAAAAGAGAAGGAAAGCTAGAAGACTAGAGATATGCATGCACCCGTGAACACCAGACTTGCATGTTCGGTTTATCCATAAATACATACATAGCCAAATATGATTGGCCGTGCATGAGTAATGTGCTGCGTGGAGATTATACATTTTTTTGTTTGTGTTGGAGTTCACGTCGGAGAAGGCAACCATGGAGAAAATCATGGAAGGTTATCAAAGTTGTTGGCTGAATCTATTAATATTTTATTAGGCTTCATGTATGAGATAATTAATTTAGCATGTACATGTATAGGACTCTTATATAGTTGCCGACCTTGCCATAGACCAGGCACCCCCATAAATATAAAGGGTTACGTCCAATTGTAATCTATCCACACATCAATTAAAATTAGTCTTTACTTTTTCGGCTTCACGCCAACCCTTAGGAGTAGGAGTAATGTAGCTTTTTGGCGAGTTCTTCAGCAAACAGGGCTGCATCGACTAATCGATCTCCTTCTTGCTTGTGAGTATTGTCACGACTTGTATTGTGCTTGTAAAGCTGCATTAGCTGATTGATCTTTTATGAGCTATAATATAAGTTAGTTATCGATCTATATCATAGTTTGTAAGGCTGTATCAGCTGATTGATCTCTTATGAATCATAATATAGATCAAAGTTATCGATCTTGTGTTAAATAACTTGTTGTTTAATATAATATCACTAATTATCGAATCTGCTAAGAGTAGTAAGATTTTCCTTGCTGTTTTTGGTTGGTTCACCGGTTAACGATCTTGTTATAATTAATATTTTATTAATTATAACAAATCACCTGATTGACATAGAGATAGATCGGTATCATATCATCTTAATTGGTCGTACTTTGATTTGGTCATGCTTTAAATCTCATAATTGATGACTTAATTCCTCTAGATCGGCTGTTTTATATCTATTCCAATCAAACATAGTATGCATCCAAAGACATGTTTCAATCTTGAATAAACTCACTAGTTAATTAGATCTAATCTAATGACACTACCATAGCTGCATCAATCTGGTTGAACCTCACTAGGAAGAGTTTAGATTAGAAATTATTGATTAGTGGTTTTGTTTATGATCGAGATATGTACTCTGTTTGTTTGCTATGCTTACATCGGCTATTTTAGCCGATTGCCTATACTCTCACACATATAGCATGTTTTCATGAATCTGTTGACATATAGATGGTTTTATAGATTCTTTTGCTTTAGTTTATTATTATTATTATAGCTGCATCGATCCGGTCGAACCTCACTATTGATGATAATAAATTAGATTTAGATTGTTTATGGATTCATTTATGGTAAACAATCGATTGTTTACAAGACTAGATCCTATGAAGGACTAATCTTCTCTTGATAGCTGGCTCTGATCCTGACAAGGAGAATATGAATTAGGGTTTTAGGACAGCTCTAGGGAGGGGTGTAGGGGCTGCTATATATAGGCTGAGGTGGAGTAGGGGGCAAGGAATCGACACGTCATCGATCCACATCAACTCCCTCGATCACCATTAGATAAATTGACCTAAATCTGCCTTAAAATCAATAGTGTAGATATTAGGAATGAGTACAAGGCAACGGAGGGTGAGTGGGCTGGGCTGGCCAGCCCACTTTCATGGCCGTTTGGCCCAAGCTTCGGCGTGGTGTCTTCTAGAACCTTATAGAGTTATCTTTTGTAGTTTTCACGGGTTGAATCACTTGTTGTCATCGGTTTGCTTGTTTACAGTGTATGACAGTGGTCCTAGAAGCTGTTTTCTGGATAAATCCACCTGCAATCATGAGATCACCAAAGCTCGTTGAATTCATTAATTTAAACCCCTATGCCTATGTTTGGTGATGGAATTAAATATAAATGCATGTTATGTTGACGGTTTATAATTGGTGTTAGTGACCATCATCAAGCTCCCCCAAGCTTAACCTTTGCTAGTCCCTTAGCAAAGCAAAACTCAGCAATGGATCAGGAGTTGCTACAATGCTTTGACGCCTCAAAAGTACATATGTGTTCAATCAAAAATTCTCTTCCGAATTAGAATAAACTGATCTAACTTTTGAACTTACCCATATTACCTTCAACAATGGAGCTTCATATCCTTCACTTAGGTCTTAAGCAATTGAAAGACAGAGCGATCAAGTTAAGCGCTATGTGTCAGGTTCTTTGTTTCACCAATGTTCCAGAGTTTTTATAAGTTTTCAAAATAAAACTCAGAGATTCCTTTGTATGGCACTCTCAAGTCTCTCAATATATGTGGTATTTGTGGATCCTCACAAAGGCAACAATGATGTTTTGCCTTTTCTCTTCCTACAACTAAAGCTTATGTGGTGTTTATGTGTAGGGAGAAAACTAGAGCATACTTGCAATGCATATATTGTAAAGTCAAACAACTGGATACAAAGAGAGTAGGGTCATACAATCAAATCAAGATGTGCATGTGTGTGGATAAATGGTGGATATATATGGTGGCTAACCTAATTCTACTTTGCTCCTTGAAAACTTATCTCTCTTTTCAAACTTGAAAATAATTTTGCAAGAGAACAGGGGCTATCTTATTCATCTCTTTCTTTTCCCTTTTTCAAGTGGGCATCTAAGTACCCATTGTTTTAGATATCTCGAACACTTCTCCATTTTTTCTCAACTCTCTTTTTTTCTTTTTTTATCAATAACTTTTGCATAGCCCATGTCTCTTTTCTGCAACAAAACTTTGAGAGAGATATCAACAAGAACTTTGGAGCATTTATTTTGAGTGGATGGAAAACCTATCAAACATGTTTTTGTATTCACTCCCAGTGTAGGAGTAAAACATTTTTGGGTGGATCTAGATGGAAGGCATGTTTTTGCGCCTACCCTCAGTGTAGGAGTAGTCCATATTTGGGTGGTGTGTACATGATCTTGATTTTAAGAGCATGACAAATCTCTCATAAGGGTCAACAAAGCTTGACAAAATTCAATGCAAAAGCAAGCAACATATATGTGGAAGTTTTTCTAGCCTAAATAACATGTATGGCTCTGGTAGGAATTCAAGCTGTCATACAGGAACTCATCATATATCATTTTTGTGTTTTTCAGAAATTAAATCTCCTAGACTTTATTGTCTGTAACACCCTAAAATTTGCAATCATTTTGAAATAGGAGAAATTGATTTATTATGCATTTTTGTGGGCATTTGAATTTAGGAAAATAATAATTTTGCTGAAATTAAAATCAAATATAGGTCAACATACATGATTGTGCATTCATGCTGTTGCATTGGTGTTTTTGTGATGCTTGGTTTGATTCAAATTCAAAATCCATTTGAAAATTTCTTTGGAAAAAGTTTTGAAAATAAAAAGAAAAGACAAAGCCTTCTTTCCTCACTCTTCCTCTCCTTTTGGCCCACTCAGCCTTGCTTCTCCCGCTGGCCCAACTAGCAGCCACATTGGCCCACATGTCAGAGCCATCTTCTTCAACTCGTGTTCAATAAGACTTAGCGCCGCCGATGCCATTCGTGTCTGCCTTCTCTACATGCCATGCTATGCCGCCCAAGCCAACACAGCCACATAAATACCGCCCGAGCCTACGCCGCCTCCCTACTTCGCCCTCCAGTGCCATAGTCATCCTCACTAAAACACTGCGTCATTGTAGCCCTAGCTACCGCCATTGCTGTCGACAGAATATGCTCAGCAGTCCACCGAGGGGTATCCCGCGATGGTAGATTTGTCGGTGGGGTGCGCGTAATCAGGAACCAGATGGTGACATAAGGCGTAGAGACAGTGATTTAGTCAGGTTCAGGTTGTCTGATCGATGTAATACCCTACGTCATGTGTCTTTGGTATATTGTATTGATCTGTATGTAGATCCGATCTAATGGATCATGTCCGCTAGAGGACCCCTGCCTCTCCTTATATAGTCTGGAGGAGCAGGGTTACAAGGTAAGTATCCTATTTGGTACTATATAATGTCTTGCGGTGCACGCCAAGCAGTGCCGTGCACGCCTTGATCTTGTGGGCTAGGACACCCCTGGGGGCAGTAGCCCTATGTGGTCTGTCATGGGTATCCGGGGGCCGTAACCCCACAGCTAGTCCCTGAGCCTGATAGTAGGTGACATAGTCACATGGTGCCAGGGTCAGAAAGTAGAAGACCAGCCGAGCAGGTAGCTAGTCCTCGAGCGTAGCCTCGAGATAAGAACAAGCACATTCACCGCAAGGTGAAGTGTGCCCACTTAGTCCCCGAGCCTACTGGAAGATGAAGAATGAATCTTGTAGCAGGGTCAAAGAAAAAGAAGTCTGAAAGCTTACCTAACGTCAGTCCGATATGTGAGTATCAAGACCCTAGACGTCCTGCCCAAGATCAGCACCCTGATCCGAACTAGCATGGAGCAACTTGAAAGCACACCTAATAAGACATCGTAAGATCCAACCACCAAGGGAGTCCCTGGCGTAGCTAGGCGATGTCCGAGCACCAAGGAGCGAGGAAGTCCCCAGCATCGATGGCGAAGACCTGAGCACCGAAGAGAGAGGAGTCCTCGGCATCACTGGCGATGAATCAAGCACCGATGGAGCGAGAAGTCCCCTGGACATCACTAGGTGATGACCGAGCACTGAGGAGCGAGGAGTCCTCGATGTCGCTGTGACAATGACCAAGAGCATCGAGGAGTCCTCGGCATCGCTGACGATGACCAAGCACTGAGGAGCGAGGAGTCCCCAGCATCGCTGGCGACTGACTGAGCACCAGAGCGAGGAGTCCTTGGCGTCGCTGGCGATGACCGAGCATCGAGGAGCGAGGAAGCCCTCGGTGTCATTGGCTGATGATCGAGCACCGAGGAGTGAGGAGCCCCTAGCATCGCTGGCGATGACTAAGCACCTAAGGAGCGAGGAGTCCCCGACATCGCTGGCGATGAACTGAGCACCAAGGAGCGAGGAGTCCCCGGCGTCGCTGGTGATGATCGAGCACTGAGGAGTGAGGAGTCCCTAGCGTCAGTTGGCTGATGACCGAGCTTTGAGGAGTGAGGAGCCCCCTGACATCGCTGGCGATGACCGAGCACCGAGGAGAGA
Organism: Miscanthus floridulus; assembly: GCF_019320115.1. Classification (NCBI taxonomy): domain Eukaryota; kingdom Viridiplantae; phylum Streptophyta; class Magnoliopsida; order Poales; family Poaceae; genus Miscanthus; species Miscanthus floridulus. The sequence continues at coordinate 75,918,160 of NC_089585.1, forward strand.
GGAGCCACCAGCAGTCGTTGGCGATGACCGAGCACTGAGGAGTGAGGAGTCCCTCGACGTCGCTGGCTGATGACCAAGCACCGAGGAGTCCTCGGCGTCGTTGGTGATGACCGAGCACCGAGGAGCGAGGAGTTCCCAGCATTGCTGGCGATGACCAAGCACCAAGGAGCGAGGAGTCCCCGACGTCACTGGCGATGACCGAGCACCGAGGAGTCCCTAGCGAAGCTAGCGAGGTACGAGCACCGAGGAGTCCTCGACGTAGCTAGCAACATCCGTGCGGTGAAGTGTGCCCACTTACTCCTTGAGCGCAAAGAAACCGAGCGCCGAGGAGTAATCGGCGTAGCTGGCGATGAAGCACGAGCGGCGAACAGTCCGATCAACTGGTCGGCGGCGAAGCGAGAATTGAGTAGAAGCGACCAGTGAACAGGCCAATCAACTGGTCGGCGATGGAGTCCATGAACCGAGCGGTCTGACTAGCTGATTGGTGAGGAAGCCCGAGCACCAGGTGATTTAATCACCTGGATGATGATCCTGCAATACAAACATGTAGAATGGGTAGTACATGACACACAAATAAATAAACTCCAAAGAAAAATCAGCAATGATGATGAAACGGCGTATGCAGTTTGGCGATTAGTTGGCGTGAAAATATATTTATGTTTAATATAAACTGCCTGAACAGTTAGTGTGTAGCTGAGTCTCTAGCCCTAGCTAGCCCGTTAACCATAACGCAGGAGCGTGGAGCTCGTGCATGTGTAGGAGGAATAGGCATGACCAAGGAGCCGCTGCCGACCACCCATAACATAGAGCGTGGAGCCCGTAGCATGTGTAGGGAGGAGCCGGAGACAGAGCTAGCTCTGGAGGCATCCGAGCATCAACATGACTGTTCAGGGGGTTCGGAAAATCATTTGGAGAGCAAATATGGAGAAAACAGTTCGGAGAAACATTGCGGCGATATATGGAGATTGGAGAATATTTATAAAAATATTAAAGCAGTTACTTAGCTTTGGACGGAGCATCTGGTCGGCGGCGTATGGCGCTATCTGGTTGGCATTAACGGCGAACACCCTGGTGGGCGGTGAGTTGTTGGTGAAGACGACCTCGGAGGTGGTTTCGAGATCGGATCTGCTGTCGTGGGGGCTAGTGTAGCCAGCGATGAATCATCAGTCGTGGACCGATATGGTTCTCCACGAGATTGACGACGAGAATGCGATTGTTGATTTGAGGTCCATCTGGCTCGCCATGGGATCAAGCGCACACCCCTACCTGGCATGCCAACTAGTCGATAGAATATGCTCGGCAGTCCACCGAGGGGTATCCCACGGATGGTAGATTTGTCGGTGGGGGTGCACGTAATCAGGAACTGGATGGTGACACAAGGTGCAGAGATAGCGATTTAGATAGGTTCGGGCCATCTGATCGACGTAATACCCTACATCTCGTGTCTTTGGTGTATTGTATTGATTTGTATGTAGATCCGATCTGATGGATCATGTCCACTAGAGGACCCCTACCTCTCCTTATATAGTCTAGAGGAGCAGGGTTATAAGGTAAGTATCCTATTTGATACTATACAATGTCTTGCAGGTGCACGTCGAGCAATGCCGTGCACGCCTTGATCTTGTGGGCTAGGGCCACCCCTGGGGGCGTAGCCCATGTGGTCTGTCATGGGTATCCGGGGGCCATACCCCCACAATTATCGTCCGCCTCACCGAGTGTCGCGCTGCCTTCGTCGCTTCCCCGCTTGTTTTTTTTTGGTTCCGGTGAGTTCCCCATCCTTTCCTCTCTCTCCTGGACCTATCCGTTCGAAAAACCATGCACCGTAGGCTCTTAACCAACATCTCTAGTGAGCTCATCACCACTCCGGCCATGGTGCCGCTACGTCCATCCTATTCTGGCCAGCCACCGTCGTCTCCTCCCCGCCTGATTCAATCATGGCCACCCAAATCTAATCCAGTGGCCCAAGATCAAGGATACCCCTTCGCTGGTGTTTTTGTAAAAAAACCCTTACAATTAATTAGATCTTAACCCACAGTCCATAGCATCTTTCTAGATTTTGTTTTCTTCTTTTGAAAGCGTAGTTTCTTCGGTTTAGATTTAAAATATGTTTTCACCTATTTACAGTTTTGCCACTAATCTTATTTTAGCCATAAAATCTCCGTTTTAACTCCGATTTGATCCGTTCAACTTGCGTTAGGTTCGTAATTAAGTAATCTACATGTTCATACTACTGTTAAGCATGTTTTTAACTTTTAAAATTTAAGGTTAGATTTAATCTATTATTTTACTAAAGGAAAACTTATTTAATCCATAACTTCTTCGTTTTAGCTCCGATTTTTGTGATCTTCGCGTCTGTGTGTTCGTAGCGAGATGTAGATTCATTTTCCAAACTTTTCATCTTGATTTTATGTTGTTGGTGTACTGTTCTAATCTATAGCTTTTGTTTGCTATGCATGATTGCTTCTGGATGCTTGTTGCTGTGATTATCGAGTATAGACGGTGAGCAATTCATGGGAGACCAAGAGTATTACTTTGACATGCTAGATCAGCAGGAGTACTTTGCTCAAGGCAAGTATAGCATGGGATCATCCTTGTTTTCTATTTACTTTAATACATTAAATTCATGTTGCATGTGTCGCCTTGATAGGGATTCTAACGTTTACCATGTCACCTACGGGATATGCATTGGGTAGCTTTGCTAGTGCTCAGTTAAACCATGATCTTGTAACTTGACTAATGGTATATGCAATAAACATTAAAATATGACTTTTTAGCAACTTGGAAACACGAGGCTAGAGTGTTTAGCTACTTTTCTAAATGCTTCAAGAGTCCTCTCCCTAAGGACTTATCTATAAGTGATCATCCAAGACTTACAGTATAGCTGTGAGGGCTATATGGCTCTAGCTTTAGCTCAGTATGAGGACCTTTTCTAGCTTGTTAGTGGTTACCTTCATTGGCATAAGAATGGCTTGACAAATCGGGTATAGGATAGCCTCTACTCTTATGTGTATAGCCATGATGGAATTATGCCATTCGACAGGGGGGTTCCTATATCTATTTGCTGAGTGAATCTAATGACCCTAACTTGTTAGATAAACCTTTGAAAGGCTTCATAGTGACCCCTGCCTGCTCACCTTGGAAGTGTTTTGGGAGTAATTAACCCAGCCATATGGGTATCACGACTCATAGTGAAAGTGTATAACCTCCTACAGAGTGTAAAACTGGTATATTAGTCGTGCTCATGGTCATGAGCGGCCTTGGAACATTTATAGAATAGATGAACACTAAGAATTACTAGTTTATGTTATTCATTACTCATGTTTACATTGATCATGTGTTTTGCATTGGGAATTGAAACAACTTGTGGCTACTCTTAAGCTAAAATTGTGACAACTAAAAGCTGAATGCTATTAAACCTGTAGTCAAGCCTTTTGATCCTCATGAACCCCATGTTATACTTGTTGAGTACGACATGTACTTACGCTTGTTTATCTTCATTATTTGGATAAAAATCCTAGATGGGTAATAGATGGCTATAGTAATGATGATTTCCCTAAGGATTACTAGACTTGTGGTCAACCAGTTGATGTCCCTATGATATGGAGCTTCTACGATAGATCTTTTCTTTATACTTCCGCTACATTTATGTGAAGACTCTATCTTATTCGTGATGTAATAAACACTTATGATGATACTATTCATAATTTGTCGGCTTATGTGTGTGACTGATCTCTGGGCGCACATAAGATTTTGCATCCCATTTTATCCTTAAAATTGGGTGTGACAGTGTCACTTGGAACAAGATAAATAGGTAGCTCAAACCTTCTCATATCAAATCTATCAATTACCTAGACTTAGATCAAGCATATGCTACCCACGAGTTTCAAGTTCAAGTAAATCCTCATATCAAAATAGTCGTATCCAAAACTTAGGAGAATTCAAGGCTAAAAACTAGGTACTTAAATGGAATTACAATAGAGCAACTATTCATCATTTCCATTTAAGAGATTATTTTGAGTCATGTTTATTTTATTCAGCTCTCAAATTAAAGCAACCTAGATACACACTCTTTTTATTTTGTTTTTAATTTTACTATATCACACATTATTACTATAAATGACTAATGCAAAGATAAATTTTTATTTTGTTTGTCATTCATCATTCTTTTAACTATTAAAAGAAACCAAAACTAAAACAAAAGGGAAATAATACTTACCTAGATACATGGGAGTGCTTCTCCCCCAAGCTAGCTCTTTCGGTGAGGGTTCGGTGTTGTAAGTACTTTGAACCAAACTTCTCCTTGTGAAGTTTATTGACCAAATACCTCGGTTTATTCCGAAGAGGAGGATTCTTGTGATGACACCTTTAATGGTGATGTCACCTCCTTCCGCCAAACCCATCTTGGTTTTGAGTTTGGACTTTGGTTTGATAGGTTTAGAACACTTGTAGAAATTTGGAGAATCAACTGACTCTCCCATACTTTGCTTGAAGTGTGTCCTACTCATGAGACAAGGTAGAGATCAAGTGCATGGGATCTGTTGGTGAGAAAACACCAATAGAACCAAAATTTTATTCTTCTTCTCCAACCTTAGGAACATTGAATATGATGAAGTTGATGTTTATGTGCTTTGTTCAATTACAACATGGGTGATAAGATCAGAAGATTGACAACCTGTTCGCTTGGTTGTATTTGGCTTATAAGCCATGGCTTATCAGCCAATGAACAATATTTTTCTCTCACACCAAACCAGCCAACAGTACTTTTAGCCATGGCTTATAAGCCAAACAAGCCCAAACAAACATGGCTTGAATATGAATGTAGCATTTAAGTACATTTGGCCAAAAGGGTTGAATTGCTTAACTCATGGAAGGATCGTCTATCTGTGCATAATGTATCAATCTTTACTTGATTATGACTATCATCTTTCAGAGATAGAATGTGCAATGTTTTAGCTCATTTGGTTAAAACTATGAGATCAAGGAAGTGGTGCTAGGAACAAGCTTAAAGAACATGTTGAGTTAGTCAGGTTGGATTAAGTGATGGAGTTGTAACCCAAACATGTTTTCTTTCTTATTTATATGCATACCAGAATCAAGGAAAATCCTTTTAAGTAATGACCATTTACCTTAGGATGTTACCTTTGTCATTGGAGCGTGATGACACTATGTGACTAAGAGTAAGTGACTCATGATGGTCTTTCCCTTTTTCTTGAATTTTTCCTTGTTCGGCTAGCCTCATAGCTTAAGTGTTCATGAGCTTTTTGTTTCCTAATTTGCAGCCTTTCTTTCTCATCCTTTTGTTATGCCATCTTTTTGCTCTTTGATCTTGACATCTTGTTGTACCTTCCTCTCCACTCATTCATTGTTGTATGCCTCAGATCTATTGATTTGCTCGTCCACTTCCTATGAGTGAGTGCTTTCATTACTGATCGTGATTTATGGCACTCATCCTCTTTGTTCCATAACTGTAGTGGTGGTTGGGTTTGCAGATTCATGCCAAACCATGGACAAACATAGCTTGTATTCATTCATCCCTACAAAATGTTAGTGGAGACATACCCAAGGGAATACAACAAATTTAAACTATGGATTGTTGTCTATAAATTTTAAGAATTACATCTATGCTAATGAAAAGATGGTTTTAGGATTGCTTTAGCATAGATTTTGGTTATCATGTTTTATACAAGCATGGCTCAAGGCAAAGGTAACTTGTAGTAGAAGACAAAGTGAATGAACTTTGATACTTATAGTTCTTCCATCATGATGAATGAGTTGTGTCTTCTTTGCGCAATGTTATTAGAGTTCGTTATGTGCCTGACTTCATCTCCAATTTGAATTTATCTTGTGACTTATCAATATTGAATTAAGAGTTTCCTACATGGGGTTAGTCTAACAAAATGACCAGTATCTACTATAGCATATTGTTGATTCAAAAAACAAACTAGACACCATGTCTAATTTAATCTAGGAAAGCATTTTTAACCTAAGCACCATGCTTAATTTAAAAAGCCTTTGAAAGAAAGATCAACACTCCTAAACTAAGCACCATGCTTAATTTATGAGATGTATGAACAAACTCCAAACCTTGAACATACTATAGTAAACAAAGGTAGCATAAAAGCATTATAGATATTTATTCAATTGGAGATGAAAGAGCATGATTGTTATTTAGCAAATTGAGCATGGCTTAAAGGTAGAGACAACAAAAAATTAGCAACATGGCATAAGATTTTTTAGTTCATCCCCCATACTTGAATTTTGTAGCAAAATCAAGTTTGGATGATAGAACTCTCATGTGTGAATGTGATTCAATGTTGCATGATAATTGGTTGGACATACCTTGCATCGTCATCCTTCATCCTTTTTGCTTCAAACCTAGAATGGTTAGTTATAAAAACTATAAGTAACCTCACCACTATAAGTAAACATGAACCTTATACTCCAAGTAGTACTTGGTTCAGTAGAGGTACAAGTGTAGAGGGAGCCGACAACCCCGACTCTCCTTCTGCTACATGTACAAGTTGACCAGTACAAGAAGTAGAGGTAGCCGATTCTTCACTATTTCTCTGACTTTCCCTCTCTCACTCCCTATACTAATCTAGCTACAAGCTAATGTAGAAGTGGTGCTTGCTCTTCTTCTTCTCTTCAAGTGTATGATGATATTGAATGTGAAGAAGGGGCCTCCTTTTATAGCTTGAGGAGGTCGGTTTGGTGAGATATTTTAGGAAAGCACCCATGCAACCAACCTCCCCATGCATTGAATGTACCGCTTGAGCAAGGTGGGGCCAAGCTGAGCTAGGGGCGGTGTAGGCGCACCATGGGTGCAGCCACACCCTGGGCCAGCCCACTCGCCACTGCCTTGCTCTGGTTGGTTGCTGGCTGGGCCTGGATAGCTCCCATGCTAGCTTTGCTTGTGTTTTGCTTGAATTCGCCTTCTCGATTGCACATTTTAGTGTGTTTTCATGTGTTGCCCTATAAAACATATATGTAGCAAAACTCATGCAGAATGTTAGTTAAAAAGCCCTATTTCTAAGTTTTGGTTTTCATATTTGTTAATTTCATTTAAATGTTGGCAGTATAAAAATGAGTTAAGCATCACCAACAGTGGTGATGATGTCAAAGCAGGCATCGAAGTCATGATGGTGCTATTGAGGTCAAACTCACCTGGTGAGTGCAACTCGCCTGGTGAGTCCACTAAAATCTCATCAATCGAATCTAATGTCTCATCATGCTCAGTGACGTGGTTACCTGGACGAATGGTGGACTCTCTAGTCTGCTAAATTGAAGTAGTAGTATCAGATCCTAGGGTCGACTCAGGTCTATTAATGGTAGGATTAGTAGGCCCGATGGTCGCATTAGGCTCCATGGTCATTGGAGAAGCCCTAGGAGGCCTTGTATGTGCCCCTATGGCGTCGCACGTAGTATCTAGGCCCCTCGACCTGATTGGGCAGAGAAGGTCGATCAGCTGCCTCATGAGCTAAAGCTGAACTTTGCTTATGTTTGACTATAGTAATACTAGCATTACCAGGCTTGGGCACCTTAGTCATTGGAGAAGCCCTGAGAGGCTCTGTACATGCCCCCATGGCAGCTTGCACCTCGACCTGATGGGGCAAAGAAGGTGGATCACTTGCCTCATCAGGACCTGAAGCTAGCTCAGGTATGTCAGGCATTGGAGAAGCCCTAAGAGGCTCTGTATGTGCCTCCGTGGTGGCTTGCACCTCGACCTGAGGGGGTGAAGAAGGTGGATCATGTGCCGGATCAAGACCTAAAGCTAAACTTTGCTTATGTAGCGTCGCAATGGGTAAGTCTATATGGACAGTTGTATTATTAGGACCAATCAGATAACCAGCAATGCAGGTTGACCTAACTACCACATTGCAACTGAAGCATCTAAAAGTCAGGGGCCTTAACCCCTGTGGCACTGTATAGTTCACTAAGGCAATCGGTAAACACATTGCACATCATATTGATTTTTTGGCCTTGTTGGTTGATGGTCTCACAAAAAGCAAATGATTGCTGGCCTGATCTACTCTTTGAGGATGACCACACTCGGTGCTTGCTTATCTATACTTGCTTTTAGACGCCTCTCTTGTCATTCCATACGCTTCTAGTTTTCTTTCCTGGCCAATAACTAGCCTAGCAAGTATCTGTCCAAGCTCTGATGGTTTCTGAACGGACACTAGAGGTGGTGCCTACTTGGCTAACATGTCTGTAGTACATCGAACATCATCCATCTCTTTGTGGGCCACACCACCAGAGGATGACCCTCCATCGTCAGTGGTCATCTAACGTAGGGTCACGATAGTCAGTGTCAGTCGGAGTCTAAATCTTGCATTCGTATATTCAAGATTCCTCCAATCCTAGACTGGTGTTCTACCTGCTCTAGGGCTGCATCCACCATTTCATGTCTTTTCTTGATCCTGTATGGGTAATAGCTCTTGACTAGACCTAAGGGCATGTTGTCCATGACGATGATCGTCCAGACTTGCTGGCATGTAGGATCATAACCTCAGCAGGTCAACTCATTGTACAGTGGCCCATTCCATTCAAAGTTAATCATGCATAGAAGATAGCTGATGATGTGAGGGTACATGTACTGCCGTCCAGTACTAATAGCATCAGCTATCACATCCTTGATCTCAGATAGGAAAAAGTGTAAGAAGTCAAACTACTCGCTTCACCATATTGAAAGTAGTAGCCACTGCTGCAAGCTAGGTCAATGACTCCCTGTTGCCGCCACTGAGGTAGGACTGTCTTCCTTAGAGCCATGTGTAGAACATAAACCTCTAGGACAGCAGTCTGTCCGGTGTACGCAAGGAGCTATCAGCAAAGGGCTCCATGAAGAGTGGCTGAATCTCCTTGGTCTATAGGAGAAGTACCTCTAGCCCCACTATGACGTAGAGGAAGAGTGTGACAAAACTACCAAATTTATACAAGTTCAAGCGCGGCTGTCCCCGCTTAACACGTTGACACGCACACACTTTCACATATATAAACCCGGTAGTCCATCGAGTGTCACGAAGGACCACGATAAATCCACATCACAACCTAAGACCCTAATAGAGTAAGCAAATACACATCACATACATGGAGTTTGTAGTGGAATAATATTACAATTGAGTTCACAAATAATTAATACTATACTGAGTTCAAATTCCGATTAGAGAAAACAACATAGTTTTGAAATGATTATAATAACATAAGTTGAATTACATTGCTAGCTTAATTGACATCCCCAACAAAAGCATATAGATGAGAAATAAATACATAGTCGCCGAGCCCACTGGCACTTAACCACCATCTTCAGTAGGCCAAGAACTTCACCTGCAACATGGTGGGATAAAACCCTAAGTACTATAGCTAGACTTACCTGACTGGAGAGAAATAAAAGACTCTCAAGGATATGCAAGGCTTATTTGGTGGATCTGGTTGGTCAGCATAACATTGCAAAAGGGCATTACTATCGTAAGTCCTTACTTTAATATTTTATTCAATATTTTAGCATCAAATTCAGTGAAGCTTATTATAGCTATATTTCCACCTATTCTATAGCAATCACTTGATTATCATTAATAGCATCACTAGTAATAATCATATCCAGTTTATCATAATAATCAACATAACCATCATGTTCCATCAAGTGTTACTATGAATGCTGGATAGTGGCAAAGTCTGAAGTACTGAATTTTCAGTTTTCAATTTCATGTAGCCATGTTTGGGAATTTATATCTTGCAAACTAGTTTGGTTTTGACCAAACCCCTTTAAGAAAAGTTGTAGTACTCATGTAGCACTACAACAAGGAGCAATTGGTTGATCAAACCATCAACCGGTTAGAGAATTAGAGGGGCAAGAAATAGAGTTTTAGTTGTATTTTTGGGTCTTTTGAATCTGATTGACTGAATGGAGCTTGAACTCGTAGTGGCCGACCAGGCTCAGGTCGTGTGCGCCACATGGTTCCCTCGCACCCTCACATGCTCGCCACCTCGCCCCCTGTATGAGAAAACAAAAGTCGAGCGCTCGCCCCTCATCTCTCACTGTCTCATTGTCTATCTCTCTCGCTCACTCTCTACCATGGTCGTCCACTAGAGCAGAGCTCCATGTTGCCATGTGCTTCTGCCTCTCCAAGCTCCCGCACCCCTCGCTAGCAATTTATAATACCTGAGCATGTAATCTTTTTACTGTAGTCATGTTTTGTTATCACCTATCACCTATCACCTATAAAAATATCAGCTTCAAACTAAGTGTTTCCAACACCACCTATAATATATATATATATATATATATATATATATATATATATATATATATATATATATATATATATATATATGTTGAATTGTATAGTTGGATAATGAAAACTTGCTAGTAAACAAGTATATAGATGTTTTATTGTGATGCCGGTAATGCTGTTAACTGAGTAAAGTGTTGCTTAGCTATGATAGAAATAGTTAAGGCTACATGCTTGAGCTTATAGGCGTTCTCTAGTTTAGCCAAGTGGTGAATATGTTGCTCATGCAAGCTTTTGCAAATGCTTTAACTCTTGCTTAAGTATGTATGATTTTTGTGTTAACCTCTTCTTGTGACTAAGATAAGTTGTTGCTGAGCTAAGGTAATAATGTTTGGAGCTTTTAGAATAGCATGATTGTGTGCTCCCTTGTTAACAAAAATAAGAGGGAGCGTTGCTTTATATGTGCTGAATTTTTACTGTATGTGCAGTTCCTGTTAAGTGGGTGTTTGTGTGGTGTCAATTATGTTTTCTATGAATGTGTCGAATACCAAAGTTGTAGATAACTTTCATATCTAGGTTGTCCTAAAATTTCATGATTTTAGGACAACAGGTCTGAGAGTTATAGATTTTACAAAGTCTCCGTCAGGTTTTGTTTGTGTTCTGGACTGATCTGCAATGTCATTCTTTTTTACTGCAATAGATGTAGAATCATCTCTTGGTGATAATTAAAGAGTTGTAGTACTTTTCATAAGCTTTCCAAAATGTTAAAGAACACAGTTTTTGGTTATCTAGAACTCTAGATATAGATGTTCAAAGTTGGATGTCAGAATCTGCCCAAGTCTGGACAGTAATGCTTCTTTGTAATATTTGGCCTAGTTAACTGTGGAATCATCTTGAGATGATAATAATAAAGTTATAGATAACTTAATAAGCTTTACATAAAGTTAAGAATTATGTTTGTTGGATGTCTAGAACTTCAGATATACATTTCTGAAGTTCATGTCAGTTTTCTGTCCTTTCTGTGCAGTTCTGTTTCCTTGTGATTTTCAACATGGTTAAATAATGAATCAGCTCCGGGTGTAAATAACAAAATTATAGACAATTTTCTAATCTTTCCAAAAAGTCTAGGATTATTTTTGTTGGATGCATATAGCTCCAGTTATGGTTGAAACAAGTGTCTACTGTGTTGCTGTCCAAATTCTGTGTATGTGCTAAAGTTGACTGTTTTAGCTTGCTCTTATTTTGGTTAAACATGTGTAGTTAGTTTTTGATTGATGAATGCTTGCAATAGCTGAACTAAAGTTAACTTGTGTGGCACGCTTGATGTGCATTGCTATCTCTCGATAATAGATTGTGTGATGTTTAGTTAAACAACTCTAGGCGCTTATGCCTTCTCGTGTAACCTTGTGCTTGACTTGAATGTTTTTATGTGATGCATATCATATTGCCATTCTTTGCATTCATACATCTGCATTGTACATCTCATCTAGGTACGCTAGATGAACCACGTGAAGGATGGAAGGATGTCATGTTGGAGCCGAACCCGAAGATATGGTTATGGTGTTTGGTGGATCTATCCCGAAGATGGAAGGACTGAGCAAGTTCTAGGATGGGAGATGCTCGCCAAGCAAGTGTCATTTAATAAACACTGACCTAGTGTTGGATCCCAGACAAGCCCCGGAGCATTCTAAGCCTTCTACCCTCTCTTTTTTACAAATGCACTTGAGTCTATCTTTTATGTATTGTGTATTAAGTTATAGGAGTTGGATGAAACCATTGCTGCATAACTTACCTTGTACACCAGGTATATATACCTGGACCCTCACTAGTATGTGTAGGTCGATTTATTCTTAGCCATGCTTAGACCGGTAGAAGTTGGGTGATTTCCTGTCGCCTGCGAGATATAGGCGGATACTAGGTCACGGTTGGTTATATTTGCTATCGTGGAAAATAACCATGTGATGATTATATAAATAGAGACTAGACGAGATCTTATATGCAAATGGTTATGGTTGGCTATGTTGATCCCATCTGTGTTGGTTAAGGACCATACCGTTGTTGGACCGTCTGTCGAGATTGAACATACCTTTCGCATAATGGCCGGATAACTAGCTGTCACAGAACCATCCAATTTATAAGAGCACAAGTACAATTGCAGTAGCTGAGACAGTCACACTTTCATACTTGAGCCCATATAAACCTGGTAGTCCGTCGAGTATCATGAAGGATCTTGAATTTAGCCACATCCAAACCAAGATTGTACATGATTCAACATCCACATGTCATATGTTACATAAAGTTATCAAATAATCAACATACATCAGAGTGCACAAGTAGTTATTACAACACCAAGTTCAAATTTAGTAGCGGAAGCAACATAGTTTTGAAACCTTCACACACACAGAGTTCAGATACATGCTAGTTTTATGATCGTTTCCAACAAAAGCACATAGAGAAGCTACTAGAAAAGGCCTTGCCTGTCGGCCTCATTCCTCGTCCACTGCGGGGAGAAACAGTTCTTGCAGTAGCCATGATACACAATACCATCTACAACAAGGGGGGATAAACCCTGAGTATGAGAATGTACTCAGCTAGACTTACCTGTCATAAACCAAAAATAAATTGACACCAAGGAGTATGAAAGGTTATATACAGTGTAGCTGGCTTAACAACATTTTTGCATAAAAGCTGAAGTAGTATAAGTCTTTAATAATTTTAATCTATCTAGCAGCTGGTTATAATTATAAAACTAATTATGGCTAAGTTGGCACCTATACTAGAGCAATCACTTGATTAGGATTAAGCAATCAATAGTAACCATATCTGGTTTAGTATTTTAATCATCATAACCATCATATTCCATCAGCTTACTATGATGCTGAAGCTAGTCGAGTTTCTCACTATCCGGGACAGATGGCGATTCGAATCGACTGCAACCTAGCTAGGCAGAAATCTATAACACACACCCAGGCAGACCAGATCATTAGTTGCCTTAGGTAACCTTTTACTCATACTCGGGATCCCGTGGGACTGAACTGACCTCATCACTCAGGGGACAGCCGGAGGCCAGGAAGCTCAGGCTCTGCCTACCCATGGACCATCCCTGTCCCACCGCACATCCTTACTCTCCTCCTAATGATGCCCATCTTAGTTCAAAACCCAGCTCGAATTTGAGGGACTCAGCTTTACAGTCAGAATGAGTTATCCAGGCCATTATGTGAAAGGTACATTCAATCTTGACAGAAGGTCCAACAATGGAATGGTCCTTAACCGACACAGACGGGATCAACATTGCCAAACCTATCACCATTTGCATAAAAGATCCTGCTCGGTCTCCATTTATATAACATCACATGATTATTTCCATGATAGCAAATATAGTCAACCAGTGACCAAGTATCCACCTATAGCTCACAGGTGATAGGAAATCACCCGACTTCTACCGGTCTAAGCATGGCTAAGCATGCATTTCGATTCTGAACCTAAAAAGGTAATCAAGGTATATTTCTGGGCAAGGAAAAGTATATGCATCAACGGTTCCAAACAACTCCTATAACTTAATGCATCAAACATAAAGGACTCAAGTTATTTTTAATAAATCATGGGAGTCTTAATATGCTCCAGAGCTTGCCTTTGATAAAGCTAGCGGGGATGTGCTCCAGACACTCCGGCAGCTCCTGGACCCATCCTTCCCCTTCTAGACCCTCATGGACCTCCGGTGGAATCTCCTCTCCCACCGTCTCGAGCTCCAACAGCGTCACTCCTCCTTCTAGTGATCCTATGTATGCATGGATACAATTATAAATAAAAATGAATGCATAAAGGATGACATGAATGTATCATATGATGCAAACACATGGCTGAACATAATATATTATAACAACAGCAAGCTACCAACATAAGCATGTTTAGCATGGTAACAAGAGGTGATAACAAGATTAACTTGATTTTACTGAGTAGGTGCATGTCTCTTCTCTAGAAGAGAAAACTAAAGGAACACACACCAAAATATGGAGATCTAAGATACGCATACCCATCACCTAAAGGAAGCCTAAAACCTGCAGCTACCCACTTATCCTAATTAGAGTAAGCAAGCATTTAACAAGCATCAAGCTCCCATAAGGCAAACCATTTAGGAAAAGCTAGAAAGTTGAATTATAGAGCAATAATTAGCTAGCTGCATACAAAGCATCAAATCTGGGCACAACCAACTATACCAACAGATTATATACATCACAAACATGCTAGAAAAGTATATGGTTGTACCTAAACAAATTATTTATCAACCTTTCTTAATTTACTAAGTTAGCAAGATGAAACAGAGAATTGCTACTTCCTGTGCACAGTAAATTCTGGAAAAATTACAGCAGCCTATACATGATTCCAAGAGTCTACTGTACAAATTTCATGCCTTTTCAACAAGTATAGCATCCTCTACAAAAATGAGAAGCAAAACAGGCTTATAATAACTTAAATAAGTTTATCATAGTGAAAATTGTCAAACAACAGAATTCATATTTTTCTTAGCTTTTACCGGTCACCAGAAAGCCATAATAAAATTTTTGTACACAGGAGATGCATATTTTAGTCATACCCATTTTTGTAATAAAACAAGCATTATTCCAAGTTATATCATAACAGCACGATAAAAGCAGATATACACTAGGTTCAACATTTTTCATTAATAGAGCATGACAAGATGAAGCCAACAAAACTAGAACCATAATTTTTCGACACTTCTAACTCCCGTTTCACATTTTACAAGTTTAAGTAGCACTTAACATGGATAATTAATACTGCACACAACACATTACTATACAGAAGGTTTTATGGTTCTATTAGATAGAACATTTCATAACGAAACTAACAAAACTAGTTCCACTCGATTTGGACTTCTACAACTCTAGATATGGATTTTACAAGTTCATCACACAATCTGGAAAAGATTAAGACTAAAAACACTAAACCCTAGAAATAGCTATGCACACACAGCTCAGTTCATCCCCAGGGGCTGACGGCTGGGGCCTATGGTCAACCTGACCCCACACGTCATAGGTACAGAGGCAGGGGCGTCGCTTTGACCGGCTGTAGCTCGCCGGTGTCAAAGCTTTCCGGCGACACGACTACCACCACTAGACTCCTCTCTCTGAGACGCATCTATCAGGATAGGTTAGCGAACGATTTTTCAACTAACACGCAAGCGGCGGTGGAAAGGGCGGCAATGGCGGCGGACAGGCACGCACGGCGATGACGAGCTTGGCATTCCCATCCTTTTACCTGCAAAGAACGGTGGCGTGGCTAGGTGGGATAGGAAGAGGGGGCCATGGCGAAGCTGCTGGTGTGTCGAAACGGGCGGTGGTGCTTTCGTGGCGGTGGATTTTGCTGGCAGCGTTGCTGCTCCCTGCTGGCGGTCTCAGCCGAGAGAGAGGGAGAGCAGCAGCGCGAGGGAGAGAAGGGCGAGCAAATGTGAGCGAGAGGGAGTGGGGCAGCACGGCGCTCGGCTTGGCCACACTAACGCGCATGCCAGGGCGCTGTGGCACATGACCGCGCGACGGCAATGCCATGCGGCTGTCGAATTCCTGTGGCCGGTCGGCCACTGCATCCTTCCATGCCGATTCAAAATCTGTTAAGGAGCTGACAAGTACCACCCAAAAATACGACTGAAACTCTATTGTCTTCCCTCTCTAATTCTCTAACCGAGTGATGAATCGACTGACCAAAAGCTCCACGATATAGCGCTACATGAGTACTACAACTTTGATTAAAGAATCTTGGTCAAATTCTAACTGGTTTGCGAGATATAATTCTCCATAGTAGGGTACCTCGAAACTGAAAATTCAGTTTCAGTCCATTGAGGACAGCCAAATTTTGAGCTCCAAAAACAGCACTGCATTCACTTTTGGAGGCTCTGTTAGACTAAGTTAGAAACCAAAATAGCTTTTGACCCTTAAACAAAGTTTGCTCTACTCAAGTAGAACTACAACTTTTATTTAAGGTTCAACTCCATGCAAGAAGCTGTAGGACACAGAACAACTCAGATCAAACTAGCATTTTGAAATAACTCAGGTCAAACTAGCATTTTGAAATAAAATTACTTCTAGGCAGCTAGCATATAAAGCATTTTTAGCCTAAAATATGAATATAAACTCTAACTCATTTTTTATCCTGGGTATGTCTAGGTTGGTTAGGTGAACAAACAACACTCACGTGCATTAACAACATGATCATCAAGCATACACATGATTAAACTAAAGCATTTCATGAGAGTGAACGTAATCAAGTAAATGCATTGCCACATGCTCATGCTAATGAATGAATGGATGATGCTTATGCTCATGCAATGCAAGTGCAATATGGAATGCTTAACACCTAGGGTGTTACAACCCCTCCCCCCTTACAGAAATAATCTCACCCTGAGATTTGCAGTGCCTACCATTTTTCATAAAATTCTAGGAAGACCTCTCGTAAGTAGTCCTCTCTTTCCCACATTGCGTCCTGCTCACTTTAATTGTTCCACACCACCTTGTAGAACTTGATCACTTTGCTTCGAGTTACTCTCTCCAATTCTTCCAAGACTCGGATTGCTTTCTCCTCATATGTCAAATCCGACTGAAGTTTCACACTGGTCGGCTCAATTGCCTCTTCCGGTACTCGTAGACATTTTCTGAGCTGTGAGACATGAAAGACATTGAAAATTGCACTCATCTCTTGGGAAGTTGTAACTTGAAAGCTACATCTCCATTTTCGTTCAATAATCTGATACGGCCCTACATATATGGGTGCAAGCTTTCTTTTCACTCCAAATCTTTGCACACCTCTCATGGGCGAACTTTCAAGTACACATAATCTTCCACTTCAAAGGCTAGTGGTCTTCTTCTTTTGTCAGCATAGCTCTTTTGTCGTGCATGGGCTGCTTCGATATGGCCTTGTATAATTCAAACTTGTTGTTCGGCTTCCTTGACAAAATCAATACTATAGTACCTCCTTTCCCCGGGTTCAACCCAGTTCAAGGAAGTCCTACATTTCTGGCCATAGAACGCTTCAAAAGGAGCCATCTTAATACTCTCTTGATAACTGTTGTTGTAGGAGAACTCCGCGAGAGTCAACCATTTCTCCCACGAACCTTTAGATGATATGACACATGCCCTCAGCATATCTTCCAAAATTTGGTTCACTCTCTCAGTCGGACCTGAGGTTTGCGGATGGTATGCTGAACTTCGGATTAGCTCGGTACCCAACTCTTTATGCAAGTGTTCCAAAAAACAAGCTATAAACTATGGTCCTCAATATGAGATTATGGTTCTGGGTACTCCATGTAACCTCACAATCTAAGAAACATACAGCTTAGCATACGTTCCTGCATGAAACTCTGTGTTGACTGGTATAAAATGCGCCGACTTGGTAAGGCGATCCACGATTACCCAAATAGAGTCTTGACCTCATGGTGAATTTGCGACGTCTGTAATAAAATCCATGCTTATATCCTCCCACTTGCAGCCTGGAATGGACAGAGGTTGTAGCGGTCCCATAGGCTTTAGATGATTGGCCTTAACCCTTCTACATGTATCACACCTAGCAACATGTGCAGCAATTTCTTTCTTCATCTTGGTCCACCAGTAACGTGGCTTCAAGTTTTGGTACATTTTAGTACTGCCAGGATAAATAGACAGGCTCGATGAATGAGCTTCGGTCATTATCTGCTCTCGAAGCTCCTTATCATTTGGTACCACAAGTCTATCCTTAAACCACAATATTCCCTTTTCATCTATCCTGAAGTGTTTGATGTCTTGATTCTGCATTCTTTGCTTGAGATTGAAGACCCCTTTATCTGTTTTCTGGCCTTCTATAATTCGGCTCTCAAGAGAAGAGCTGACTGTAATATTATGCAACACTACAGGATGCAACAAGTTGAAACCATATTTTAGTTGTGCTTCTATAATATTGCAATGAGGTTTCTGACTTAGTGCATCTGCCATCACATTTGCCTTTCCTAGATGGTAGTGCACCTCCAAATTATAATCCTTGATCAGCTCCAACCACCTTCTCTACCTCATGTTCAGCTCGGGTTGAGTGAAGATATACTTGAGACTCTTATGATCGGTGTATACATGGCACAAATTTCCCAACAAGTAATGTCGCCATATTTTCAGTGAATGAACAACGGCTGCAATCTCTAAAACATGTGTAGGATAGTTGACTTCATATTTTCTCAACTATCGAGAAGCATATGCAATGACTCGGCCCTCTTGCATTAGCACACAAGCAAGACTAGTCCCTAATGCAACACAAAACACATCAAAGGGCTTCTCTATGTCAGGCTGTGCTAAAATAGGAGCAGGTAGTTAGCAAAATCTATAAAGTGTGGAAAGCTGCTTCACACTCCAGAGTCCAAATAAATTTCTCATCCTTCTACAACAACCTCATCATAGGCTTAGCTATCTTGGAGAAGTCAGGGATAAAGCGACAATAGTAACCAGCTAAACTAAGAAAACTCTAAACTTCAGTAACTGAAGTCAGGGCCTTCCAATCCAAGACTTCCTGCACCTTGCTTGGATCCACTGATATTCCATTTTTTGATAGCACGTGACACAGAAAAAGGCACCTTTTGTAACCAAAACTCACACTTACTAAACTTGACATATAGCTTATATTCTCTCGGCCTGGTTAAAACAATCCTCAGATGCTCAGCATGATCCTCCTCATTCACTAAGTAAATCAAGATGTCATCAATGAACACAACCACGAACTTATCTAGTTCAGGTATGAACACAAAATTCATCAAGTACATGAAGTATACAGGAGCATTTGTCAGACCAAAAGATATGACAAGATACTCATACAATCCATATCTGGTTGAGAAAGCGGTTTTAAGTATGACCTCCGGTCGAATTTTAATCTAATGATAACCTAATCTCGAATCAATATTGGAGAACACCTTTGCCTTTGCTAGCTGATCAAATAAAATATCAATCTATGGCAGAGGGTATTTATTCTTGATCATCACAGCATTGAGTGGTCTGTAATCCACACACATCCATAGCGACTTGTCCTTTTTCTTTACGAATAGAGCCGAACATCACCACAGAGATGAACTAGGTTGGATGAGACCCTTGTCCAAAATATCCTATAACTGAACCTTAAGTTTGGCTAGTTCGTTTGGTGGCATTCTATATGGTCTTCTAGAGATGGGTGTTGTACCAGGCACTAACTCAATTGCAAACTAGAATTTCCTATAAACCGGTGGTAAACCAGGTAACTCATCTGAAAACACATCTAGGAACTCACACACCACTAGAATTTCCTATAGATCAGTGGCTTGGATGGTTCAAGAAAAACTCTTGAGGTCAGCTTACTAGGAAGCGGAACTTGAAAAGTACCACTACCATCAGGGGCATCTAGCTGAATAGTTCTATTGACTATAGAAAAAAATAGCCCCATGACCCTTCATCCTAATTCATGACAAAATTACATCTATACCCAACCTTGGTAACACAATAAGAGTAAGTTTGAACTCCCGCTCTCCAAAAGAGAGAAGCACACCCCCAAACTATCTGATTTGTGGAGATACTAGCTCCTAGCTAAACTTATTGTCAATTCCAGGCTAGAAGTGGGAGGAGATAAGCATTGATTTTATTACAGGCCTCTCAAATTAACCATGAGGTCATGACTCTATTTGGGTAATCATGGATTGCCTTACCAAGTCAGCGTATTTTATATCAGTCAACATAGAGTTTCATGCAAGAAAGTATGCTGAGCTGTATGTTTCTTAGATTGTGAGGTCACATGGAGTACCAAGAACCATAATCTCAGATCGAGAACCATAGTTTATAGCTCACTTTTGGGAACACTTGCATAAAGAGCTAGGTACCAAGCTAATCCGAAGTTCAGCATACCATCCGCAAACCTCAGGTCAGACTGAGAGAGTGAACCAAATTTTGGAAGATATGCTGAGGGCATGTGTCATATCATCTAAAGGTTCGTGGGAGAAATAGTTACCTCTCGTAGAATTCTTTTACAATAATAGTTACCAAGAGAGTATCAAGATGGCTCCTTTTGAAGCGTTGTATGGCCGTAAATGTAGGACTCCCTTGAACTGGGTTGAGTCCGGGGAAAGGAGGTATTATAGTATTGATTTTGTCGAGGAAGTCGAACAACAAGTTCGAATTATACAAGGCCATATTGAAGTAGCCCAAGCACGACAAAAGAGCTATGCTGACAAAAAAAGACGGCCACTAACTTTTGAAGTGGGCGACTATGTGTACTTGAAAGTTTCGCCTATGAGAGGTGTGCAAAGATTTGGAGTGAAAAGAAAGCTTGCACCCAGATATGTAGGTCCATATCAGATTATTGAATAAAAAGGAGATGTAGCCTACAAGTTACAACTTCCCTAGAGATGAGTGCAATTTTCAATGTCTTCCATGTCAAACAGCTCAGAAAATGTCTGTGCATACCGGAAGAGGTAGTTGAACCGACCAGTATGAAACTTCAGTCGGATTTGACATATGAGGAGAAACCAATCCGAGTCTTGGAAGAAATGGAGAGAGTAACTCAAAGCAAGGTGATCAAGTTCTATAAGGATGGTGTCGAACAATCAAATCGAGCAGGACACAACTTAGGAAAGAGAGGACTACTTACGAGAGGTCTACCCAGAATTTTATGAAAAATAGTAGGCACTGCAAATCTCGGGGTGAGATTTCTGTAAGGGGAGAGGGGCTGTAAGACCCTAGGTGTTAAGCTTACATATTGCACTTGCATTTCATGAGCATAAGCATCATCCATTCATTCATAAACATAAGCATGTGGCAATGCATTTGCTTGTTATGTTTCTTTCCATAAAATACTTGAGTTTAATCATATGTATGCTTGATGATCATGTTGTTAATGCAAGTGAGTGTTGTTTGTTCACCTAACCAACCTAGACATACCCAGAATAAAAAATGAGTTAGAGTTTATATTCATCTTTTAGGCTAAAAATGCTTTCATATGCTAGCTGCCCAGAAGTAATTTTGTTTCAAGATGTTGTTTTGATCTGAGTTGATATATGTCTTAGACTTCTTGCATGGAGTTGGTCCTTGAATAAAAACTGCAGTTCTGTTTGAGTAGAGATATCTTTGTTCAAGGGTCAAGACCTAATTTAGTCTCTAACCTAGTCTAACAGATCTCCCAAAACCGAACCTGTTGCTGTTTTCAGGTTCCCAAAAATCGGCTAAGTGTTGATTGCTGAATCTTCAGTTTTCAATTTTGAGGTACTCTACTTTGGGAAATTTTATCTCGCAAACCAGTTCCGTTTGGATCAATCTCCTTTAATCAAAGTTGGATTAATCATTTAGCTCTACCCCGAGGAACAATTGTTTGATCGAATCATCGTTTGGTTTAGGAGTTACGGAGGGAAGAATTTGGGGTTTCAGTTGTATTTCTGGAGTGGTTTTGGACAGCCCTTAGCTTAAGTTTTTGAATCTGAAATCGTTTGAGGTAGGTCATGGCCGACCGGCTTCAGAGCGTGGCCGCCGCGTGGCACTCCCGTCGCGCGAACGAGTGCCACGGCACCCATGTGTGCGTGTTGGGGAGGCGAACCGAACGCCGCAACTGCTGTCTCCCTCTCCCACTCACTCACCCTTCCCTTCCTCTCACTGCTGCTGCTCCCTCTCTCTCGGCTGAGACCGGCAGCAGGGAGCAGCACCGCCGCCGCCACAAAATCCACTGCCACAAAAAGCACCACCGCCCATCTCGACTCACCAGCAGCTTCGCCATGGCCCCCTCTTCCTATCCCACCTAGCCGCACCGCCATTCTTCGCAGGTAAAAGCCCGGGAACGCCGAGCTCGTCGTCGCCATCCGTATGTACCGCCTCCGTAGCGCCCTTTCCGCCGCCGCTTGGTGTTAGTTGAAAAATTCATTCATCGACCTATCCTGGTAGATGCGTCTCAGAGAGAGGAGTCTAATGGTGGTAGTCTTGTCGCCGGAAAGTTCTCCCCCAGCGAACTATCGCCGGTCAAAGCGACGCCCCTACCTCTGTGTGTATGACTGGTGGGTCCAGGTTGGCCTCGCTCGGGCCCCCCAGCCGTCAGCCCCTTGGGTGCACTGAGCAGGGTGTACCTAGCTGGATGTTAGGGTTTAGTTGTTTTCGTTTTAATCTTTTCCATATTATATGCAAATCTTGTAAAATTCATATCTGGAGTTGTAGAAGTCCAAATCGAGTGAAACTAGTTTCGTTAGTTTCGTTATGAAATTCTCTAGCTGATAGAATCATGAAACTTGATGTTTGATGAGGTTTTGTATGCTGTTTTGTTTATCCATATTAAATACTACTTAATCTTGTAAAATGTGAAATGGGAGTTTGGAATGTGATAAAAATAGTGATTCCAGTTTTATTGGCTTCGTCTTGTCATGCTCTAGCAATGAAAAATGTTGAACCTAGTATATATCTGCTTTTACCATGCTGTTATGATTTAACTTGGTATGATGCTTGTTTTATTACAAAAATGGGTATGACCAAAATATGCATCTCATGTGTACAAAAATTTTATTATGGCTTTCTGGTGACTGGTAGAAGCTAAGAAAAATATGAATTTTGTTGTTTGACACTTTTCACTATGATAAACTTATTTAAGTTGTTATAAGCCTATTTTGCTTGTCATTTTTGTAGAGGTTGATATACTTGTTAAAAAGGCATGAAATTTGGACAGTTGACTCTTGGAAACATGTATAGGATGCTGTAATTTTTCCAGAATTTACTGTGCACAGGAAGTAGCAGTCCTCTGTTTCATCTTGCTAGCTTGGTAAATTAATAAAGGCTTATATTTGTGAGGTATATAACCTGATGGTATGGATGGTTGCACCCATATACTTTTCTAGCATGTTTGTGAGGTATATAACCTGATGGTATGGATGGTTGCACCCAGATTTGATGTTTTGAATGCAATTAGCTAATTATTGCTCTATAATTCAAGCATCTAGCTTTCTGGAATTGTTTGCCTTATGAGAGCTTGATGCTTGTTAGATGCTTGCTTACTCTAAGGAGGATAAGTTGTTAGCTACAGGTTTTAGACTTCCTATAGAGGGTGAAAACGTGTATTTGAGATTTCTAGATTGTGGTGTGTTCCTTTTCTCTCTTGGAGAAGAGATATGCACCTACGCAGGAAAATAAAGTTGATCTTACAATCATATCTTATAACCATGTTAAACATGCTTATGTTAGTAGCTTGATGTTATTATAACATGTTTTGTCCAGCCACATGTTCGCATCATTCCATACATACATGTCATCCTCTATGCATTCATTTTATTTATAATTGTATCCATGCATACATAGGATCACCGGAAGGAGGAGTGACGCTTTTGGAGCGCGAGACGGTGGGAGAGGAGGTTCCACCAGAGGTCCAGGAGAGTCCAGAAGGGGAAGGACAGGTCCAGGAGCTGTCGGAGTGTCCGGAGCACGTCCCCGCTAGCTTTATCAAAGGCAAGCCCCAAAGCATACTAAGCCTCCCATGATCTATTAATATATATATATATATATATATATATATATATATATAACACACCTTGTTACCCCTTTTTAGGTTTAGGATCGAAAATATATCCTTAGCCATGCTTGGACCGGTAGAAGTCAGGTGATTTCCTGTCACCAGCGAGCTATAGGATGGATACCATGGTCACGGTTGGCTATATTTGCTATCGTGGAAATTAACCATGTGGTGTTATATAAATGGAGACCAGGCGGGATCTTATATGCAAATGGTGTTAGGTTTGGCGATGTAGATCCCGTCTGTGTCGGTTAAGGACCTTACCATTATTGAACCTTCTGTCAAGATTGCACGTACCTTTTGCATAATGGCCGGATAACTCAGTTCCAACGGTGAAGCCGAGTCCCTCAAATTTGGGCTGGGTTTTGAACTGAGATGGGCATCTTTGGAGGAGAGTAAGGATGTGTGGTGGGATAGGGATGGTCCATGGGTAGTCAGGGCCTAGAGCTTCCTAGCCTCCAGCTGCCCCTTGAGTGATGCAACCAGTTCAGTCCCACGGGACCCCGAGTATGAGAAAAAGGTTACCTAAGGCGACTAATGATCTGGTTTGCCTGGGTGTGTGTTATGGATTTTGCCTAGTTGGTTGCAATCGATTCGAAACGCCATCTCTCCCGAATAGTGAGAAACTCGACTAGCTTCAGCATCGTAGTAAGTTGATGGAATATGATGGTTATGATGATGAAAATGCTAAACCTGATATTGTTACTATTGATTGCTTAATCTTAATCAAGTTATTGCTCTAGTACAAGGTGCCAACTTAGCTATAATTAATGTTTTAATTATAACCGGCTGCTAGAAAGATTAAAATTATTGAAGACTTGTACTACTCTAGCTTTTATGCAAAAATATTGTCAGGCCAGCTACATGGTATATAGCCTTGCATACTCCTTGGTGTCAATTTATTTTTAGTTTATGATGGGTAAGTCGAGCTGAGTATCTTCTCGTACTCAGGGTTTATTCCCCCTTGTTGTAGATGGTACTGTGTATCATGGCTACTGCAAGAACTGCTTCTCTCTAGCTATGGATGAGGAGTGAGGCCGCGGGCAAGGCCTTCTTTAGTATCTTATCTATGTTGCTTTTAGTTGGACTTGATCATGGAACTGGTATGTATTTGAACTAAGTGTGTGTGTGTATGCTATTTCAAAACTATGTTGCTTCCGCTACTAAATTTGAACCTCGTGTCGTAATAATTATATTTGAACATGTGATGTGTGTATGCTGAATCCTATACAATCTTGGTTGTATGCGGCTTGTATTTCGAGGCCTTCATGGTACTCGATGGACTACCAGATTTATATGTGCTCAAGTATGAGAGTACGACTAGTCCCGACAGTTGTCATTACACTTGTGCTATTATAAATTGGATGGTTCTGTGACAAAGAGCATCTCCAGAGACTATCTGGTGGAGCTTCCTATCTAAAGTGTCAACCCCAAGGAGTTCTTGTAGGCGGTCATTAGTACAATCGCTCTGGCCAGCCATCGAGCATAAAACCAATGAAGTCATGCTTTGGATGAATCCACACTATTGCATAGAACTGACGTACCAGCTTATCACAATTTGATCAACCTCATTGAATAGGTGAATGAAGCCCGGGAACCGCTCAAAGAGAGGCCAGATGGGTATACCAACTACTCTCTCAAGATCATCCCAACCAAGTATCCTTTGATCTGCTAGTGCCATCCCTCTAGCACGGTAGCTCCTGAAGAAACTCTCCTGGAGTCACAGTCCAGAACTCTTTTTTGTGCTAGGTTCTTTGAGTAGTGGAAACTAGAACTCAATATCATAGAACCTGATGCTTCGTATCTTCTTTGAGCTAAAATACCGAAAGTCATAGAACTGAACCTCTTTCTTTCTCTCAATATTACTACTCCTTGTACCACCATTGGTAGACATCAAACCTCCTTGACTGCTCCTCGTACGACCATTAGCAAATATCAAATTACCTCCTCGACTGCTCCTCGTACCACCAATTGTGGCACACATCGAACCTCCATGAGTCCGAGCGCGCCGATGAGTAACTACAGATTGGATCTAGGAAGGTGCAAAGTGACTGGTCTAGTTTTTGGAGTGAAACTCAGGTCATGAGTTGTAGTTTTTCCTCAGTGAGCTCCTCCTCCCTGAGTTCCATTTTAGCACTTTCCTCATGCTACTGTTGTCGGCGGGCCATTCAAGTCCACCTATGAGAATTCCTGGATTCCTAGGGCTAGCATAGCTTTGGTTGCATCTTCCTCTGCTTCTCGGATACTGTTTGCTTTCCTTAGCCTCTTCCTAGGGCTATGGTGGTGCTTGTTCCTCTACTTCTAGGAGACTATGAGCCTTCCTCTGGCTCTTTCTAGGCTATCATGGTGCCTGTTCCTCTGCTTCTCAGAGAATGTTTGCCTACCTCTAGCCCTTTTCTGCGATGTGGTAGTTCTACCCACTTTACTTTAACTCACACCATCTGCAACAATCAGAACAAATTACACATACATTTCAACAAACACCATACATTCATAAAGAATAAAAAAGAGGAGATCATAGATGGCCTCACCAGTGTCAAGGTGAGAAGGCTGATATGCCGATCTCAGTCGACATGCTCGCAGGAGGAGTGGCGTTTTGACAGATGGCAGTGCGGTAGATCACCGCAGTGCAGTATATCCCCATGGCATGGAAGGATATAGGCATGAGGTTTTGGTGTGCGAGGGGAGGGGGTGGGGGGAGGGGGAGGTGGTGCAGGGTGGGTGGCAACGAAAACGGCACGTAAAAGAGGAAAAATTACTGAGAGAATGCATTTAGTAGCGGACTCTCACATGCCACGTAATTGCATCACCGATACTTAAACACTATCAAGGAGTCACCATCCATCAAAACTTGGGGAGTCCACCGAAACTTGGGGTATTAATATTAGTCATTCGATGGCAAAAAGTGACGTCCCGCTGTCGGCACATGAAGCAAGCCGAGAGAAACCATGTGGAGCAGATCCCGAGCTCTCCTCAGACTTAGGAGGACACTAGACCAGATGGTCATGACCTAGGGTGTGCCAGTCAATTTGACCATGCAATTGATAAAGAGACAAGATTGATCAGTAATTTAAGGTAGAACATGCCGGTGTTTGTCCAGATAGTTCCAAGTGTGCAGCTAAGTAGCCGATGAGATAAGGCTATCGACTAGAGAGTCGATATCTAGTATGTTCATGATGCATGGTAAGTAAAAATGAGCATATCGGTAATTGTCAGTTACTCAATTGTATAGATCTAAACTGCCAATGATCATGAAAACATGCAAAAGGTGTAAAAAGTAGACATGGAAGCATTCATATTCAATGAGAAACATACTAGCTTTTAACCAAGACAAAACAAGTAAAAGCAAGTAAATAACCAGTATATTCTCAATGTGTGGGCTATCGGCTAAAACAGCCGATTTTGATAAAAGTAAACTCGTAACATGCAAGCACTCAACCATTAAACATGGATTAGTTCATACACCTATTAGATTCAATCTAATACCTCTAACAGTGGGGTTCGAGCCAGGACCGATGCAGCCATGATAAAGATAACAGGTTAAACCTTCAAAGGATATAAATCTATACATGCTCAATAGAATCGTGAAAAATGCTACGATCGAGAAAGCGCAAGCGATCGGCTAAATAGCCAATGCAGACATAGCATGCAGCCAGAGGCTATGTTTGACCATAAGCAAGACTTACAATTTGATGATTTCTAATCTATAGTGCTAATAGTGGGGGTGCATGCTAATAGTGGGGGTGCACCGGATCAATGGCAGCCATAATAGCAGTTCTAGACCAGATTTCATCAACTAGCAAGCTTTACTTAGGGTTAAACATGTCCTTGCCACATGCTATCATCAATCAAAATTAGATCAAAATGGCTAAGCTAACTGAAACCATTGTCAAAGCGAGATGTAAATAGGGAAAAGCAACAAGACGATGATTTGAAGAGATATAAAGTCGATCCGTTTCAATCTTAATTGGGCAAGGGGTGATTTTGTTACAAATAGTAAGAAACTAATTATAACAAGATTAATAACTAGCAAATCTATTAAAACAGCAAGGAAACCCTACCAATCTTAATAGATTTAGCCAATAACTAATCCATATCAAAATTTGTATGAGATACGAGACGGACCGATGCAATCGTACAAATTTTGATAAGAATCAAGGGTAACTTGTATCAGTAATTGTAAGAGATACTAAGTCGGACCGATGCAGCCTTACAATTAATTGAAGATAACTAACTTATACCAAGCTTGTAAGAGGTCAGACCTAACTGATGCAGCCTTACAAACAAAATATAAGTCATGATGGATACTCACAGACAAACAGGAGGTCAGACTTAACTGATGGTAGCCCTGCTTGCCAAAGAACTCACCAAAATGTACTCTACTCCTACTCCTAAGGGATGGCATAAGCCGAAAAGTAAAGGTACTAGTTTTTTATTGATCAGCTAAGATGTCCATTACAATAGTCGGGGTTCAATATTTATACCCGAGGCTTGACTACATGTCTTGGTCGAATAAGACCGATCACAAAACTTGGAAAAGAAACAAAGCTTCCTAAATTATGATAACTTGGACCTCAATCTTTCCCTTCTATGAAGTCTGATGAGTTTTCTCACTTCATATCTTGTCGTTCCTGCCAATGGGGCCCATTACCTTGAGATTGATGATATCACCTTATCTAGTCAAATTTGACAGGCAATCTGGTTAGCCGATCTCTCAAAATATTTTGGCTTTCCTTGATGGTCTTCAAAACTCAAGGTTTCCATCAAACCAAATTTTGGTGTCAGCACATGGCCCCCTAATTTTAGGATAAAATGATTTTATTCCAAAATTATCTCTTATGACCGTTGTACGCGTCGTGCCTTCAACTGCTCATTCTGAATTTTTCCGCTAAGGCCAAAAGTTTGACATAAATCTCCAAATTGCCCTCGTCTCTTTTATTCAGGTCGCTCCACCTCTGTTCCCCTTTTGCTCTGCTTGTCAGCCACTGCAACCTTCCTGAGTGCCAAACCCTAGTGAGTCTAGGTCCTCAATCAAGCAAGGCACCTTATTATTCTTCTACAGGACCTCGGAGCGGTAGTTTAATTTAGTGGCGCAACACTAACACCTGCTTAGAGATCTGGATCTACTCCTCAGAGCTCAATGGAGACTAGTCGACTTCATCCCGAAGGTATGATTTAGAAACCTCCATTATTGACCGCTCTTTCCATCCTCAGCTTAATTTTTAGCTCATAGATCCATTCCCCTAGCTTTAGGACCTCAAAAATGAAATCATGACCCAACCACCATCGAGGACGCAGTATTTCTTAGGTCCGATGGGCAATCCAAATCCTGACTGAGCTCATCATCTAAGAGACAAATAGGCTTCCATTCAAGCAATCTGCCATGAGTCCTTCAGTATGGGATCAAACTTTCAGGGCATGGCCCCTTCCTCTTGATGGATGGAGAGACTGGTATCTCAGAGTGGGCCAAGCCTAGATGGGTGACTTATGACCTAGATCAGTGTATAGCTCTTTCTCTGTCTAATATAAAGAAGAATGAACCTCTATTGATATCTGCTTCCTACTTTTGGTCCAATGCTTTCAATGCCTTCATATTTGGTCATGGACCAGTTACAGTTACCTTGGCTGACATTCATATGCTAACCGGTCTTAGAATCACAGGGCTCCTCTAGTCGTACAACCTCATTGGTAAACTAGAGCATAAGGTCCAGGGCATCTGATCTAGGGGTGGGAAGGCTACATCACTGCCCACAAATGGACTTAGAACAAGGAACGCCTGGCCCCAATGAACATGCTACTTTTCTGAACATGTGGTTGGAGAAATATCTCTTCTATGGGTCTTCGTGTAGCCCAACTACTCAGCACTGGTACTTGGTAGACCAGTTATCTCGCAGCACTGATATCCCTTTGGGCAAATGCTTGCTTGGATCCTTATACAACCTGATGCATCAAGTATCCTCAAAATTGATGATGAATGGGACAATTGGTACAATTAGTGGACCATGGTGGCTTTTGCAGTTGTGGATGAATTTGCATATGCAGAAGGTTGCAGTCAACGACCTCAGAACCCTGAGCTTCCCTTCCTTGAATTATTCAGAAGCTCAAGAGAATAGTCTGAATGAGGAAGACCCACTCCCCTTCACTCGGCTACATCTAGGGTTATGCCGATTGGTGGTCAGTTAGGGCTAGGGTACACAACTTTTAAGGATTTGATATAGCATCTTGGGTATAGATCTTGGACACAAATTGTTGGTGCAGCATGATGCGAATATAGGGATTCGAGGGTTCCAAATTCTTCCTTGTGGTTATCGTTCTTACTGGTGCTGGTTTCAACAATGATGGATGGTCCGTTCTATTAGCGAGCTGATTCTGCTAGATTCATAACTATCCTATAGCAACCTGCTCTTAGTGAAGGCTATTGGCGAGCCTTGACGGATAGTCTAGCAAAAGGCCATGTACGCTCCACAAATCCAATTTGCATGCTTCCTTCATCACTAAACAAGAACTCATACTGACAGAACATTCCTGTTCCTCTATCGGATTACTCTAGTGGTCACTTGTTGTTCTTGGTTTGCCTAGGTGCTATTAGTCTAAGATCTATTAGATGGTCGAGGATCTGAGCAGATACTCCATCAATGCCTGACGCTTGCTACTTGGTGCTCTGTCTACCTTTGATTGATGTCTAACCTTGTAGAACTTACTTAGAGGGCTTCTATACCTTGCTTGACTGGTTGTGCTTCACTGTTTTTCATCACACCACCCATAAACCTTTGTGCTTTTATTTGTACATTCAAGAGTTATTAATCATCTATCATTCATGCGGTGTTGCATGTCTAGGTGTGGGTTCTAGTCGCTGGCCAGAGAAGGCTATGCTGGTATCTTCTTCAGATGAGGATGACGGTGATGATGTCTTTCTGATGGATGCATCTGCCATTCCCAAGGAAAGCTTTCGCTAGGTTCTAATTGAGTTCAGCAAGATGGCCTTGTCTCGAACACTTCAAACAAGCTAGGGATTCTCCGACTCCCTTCTTCTTCACCAAAGGTCAATGCATGTTGTATCGAGGAGGTATAGATGGCAGGTCCGATGTACATGGAACATCAGTGGCTGAGTTGGTCTCAATTGGAGTCCTTCATGTACATGAGCAGTTTAGTTGATTCCCTTGGAGTTAAGGGCTAGAGGAGGGTTCTCAAGTTCAAGTAGGATTGGAATGATGCTATCATCCGACAATTTTACTGCCACCTTAGAGGTCTATTTTTAGGATGAAAAACTAATCTAGGATGACTGGGACATGTAGGTTCACTACTACCTTCAAGGACCTTGCTGCGGCTGTGGAGTTGAGTTACCATGCTATGAAGAGAGGCAAGTTGGTCACTGATCTTCCAGGTGTTAAGGACAAATGAGATATCTAGTTTTCGCTATCAAGAGACATCTACTTATGGTTCATAGGGAGGTTTGAGAAGGCTTCCCAAGGTAATCCTTAAAGTCCTGAGGCTTACTATGATTCCTTCTCTTGGAGGTGATGGTGATACTATGGGTTGGCCCTTCTTCAAGATTGTCACTATTGTACTATCTAGAGATCCAATTAACTTGCTAGACTGGATGATACATTAGATGTTGGGGTCCCAAGCAGAATGTAAATGCTCCTCTAATTCTTCAGCCATGCGTCATGGCATTAGAGCGTCATACTATCAAGAATTTCAAGGGTAGTTGCGAAGTCAGACATCAGGTCTATTGGCCTTTTATCAACAATGAAGCTTATCTTGCACTGGGAATCATCTCCCATGGCTTGTAGGGTTCTAGGGCCAAACTCTCCTGGTATGTTCTTAGGCTTCTCCCTATTCTTCCCTACTAATTCTAATTTGGGATTTCATTTACTTATAGAACCTTAGAGTTCTCAGCTGGCTATATCTTTGACTTTACAGAGCCTATCCTGTTAGAGATTGTTCCTCCTAGCAGTCTGGTGCCGCTCGAGGTCACACCGCCTTCATCGAGTGGACATCATGGTCCTTTCACTTCTATCTCCAATGCTGTAGGTAATCTTCTTGCTTTTACTTACACTTCTTATGACCTTCTGCTAATACCGTTTGTCATGCTTCTGAATTACAAATCTCGAACTCTCACTTCTCATTTGGTTTCCTAAATTTTACTTTCTCATTACCCATTGCAGGTGCTTCCTTGTCTAGGTCTTCTGTTCGTCGGGGTTGTGGTCGAGGTCATGAACGTTGTGCTACACGCCGTCAGTGGGTCTCAGGGCTGACCTTTCTCCTAGCTTCTGTTCCATGGGTCTGGATGGTCTCCTTTTGCCATCATCGAGTCTTGGTTCTAGACTTGGTTGTTGGTCGGTCATAGAAATGCCAAACTAGTGTCATGGTTGTTGTGCTAGAGCTTGAACAAATAAGTTGTATGTGGCCTATCCTTCTAGACATGGGTGATGGTACACCTAAACTAGCTAGTTGATTAGTTGTACCAAATTAACTTGATGCATGTTGCATTCCCTCCAGTGTTCTCAGTTTTACTAGTAAACTGGTACCGATTCCACCACATTTCTCTATTTTGAGGCTGGGGAATAAGGCTAGGGTACATGGAAATTCTGCCTAGAGATTATTGAGACTAGATAAGGGATAAAGGGCTACTCTTAGAGTTCTAGAGAAATTGGAGAGCATGGATGAGATGTGCCTCCAAGGATAAGAGGGATTATGATAAGGGTTTGAAAGATTAGGAAAACTAATGAGGAGACTAGAATCACTCTCACCGAATTTCCTAGCATAACGTATCCAACACCTGAGGCATCCTTATCGAAAACTAACATTCCTCACTTAGGTGATCTATGACTATTAACCCTAGTTCCTTAACGACACTAATCGACTCCCCTAAACTCTCTTTTCCTTTAAAAGCAAGAACTCCTTAAACACATTTCTCTTCAATTAGAGCATTTGGGAAAGGAGGCTAGATAATTCTAGAGGACAGAGTTATTATGACTTAGGGTTTCAACCTATAGCATAGAACAACATTTTAGGAGTTAAGGACTTAAGTGTATATCGAGTGAGTTGGACGATGCCTTGCATAAGGATTGTAAGTGTAAGTTAATCAACCGCTCTGATACCCGTCCTGTGGGCGCACTCGCCGTGCTGAACAACCTAAATCGAGAGTCATCCACTTGACCTGCTCAATTTAAGTAAAGCGATAGCACAAACCTCCTGGAGTGCACATAGCAACTCCTCTTCAGGATCTTCACGTTGAGTTACACACACATACCCAACACAATGCATATCATACAACTCAATCATATACACACTTAGCCTTACATCTATTACTAAAGCATTGTCGATAACAAAATAGGTTTCAAGTGTGCAAATGTACTACTAGATCTAATACTCTAACAACTTTATTCCTACACTAGGTTGCCGCTCTTGTCACTCGTCAAACCATCGGATTTACACGCAGCTCATCTTAGAGAGCGCTCGCTCCAAGGTCTGCTAACTTGCATTATTGGAGTTAGCCTCAGAGATAATGTCTGGTCTACCTACAAAATAACTTAACGGCTGCACCGTGAGTATATTGCATACTCACAGGACTTAATTCCAACATATAATATTTGGTGGATGCATAGAGTAGTTATCAGGTATTTGTATGTGTGGAAAGAAGTTCATTAAGAGTATGACATGCTATGCTCAACATAGAAATAAAGGTATTCATCATTATAAAAACATGCTCATAGTCCATTGTTCATGCTACCATGGGTATAGAAAGAAAGAATAACCAAATAGTTCCATCCCGAAGGACTTCAGGCTTTCAAGACTCTATAGAGGTGCACAACTGTACCCACACTGAAAGGATGGGACTAACCACCATACCCTTGCGCGAGAGTAAGGGTTGCCTCATGCCTTCCACCCTTTCCCTAATCTGGCCTGAGTGTGCAATGAAAGGTTCGAACGGTTGCCCGATCAATGTCCTAAACATTCCCGACCGATGCTAACCCCCTTGCCAGTTTCATGGATAAATAGGTCACAATTAGTTACTTAGCTTGTCGACCCATCCATGACATCTGGTCTGTACTGAGTGGTTACTTGGACTTACATATCCCAATACACGGTCCTTACTTCTCCATGAGCTAC
Source organism: Miscanthus floridulus (assembly GCF_019320115.1). Lineage (NCBI taxonomy): Eukaryota > Viridiplantae > Streptophyta > Magnoliopsida > Poales > Poaceae > Miscanthus > Miscanthus floridulus. The sequence continues at coordinate 75,952,026 of NC_089585.1, forward strand.
ATTGCCTAAGATCCCACACTCATGATGACCTACCCCTCGCATGAGCAAGATATCCAAGTTATCATCAAGATTATCCTATTAGGGATATTAGTCCTTAGCTAGATTAGTTAGGTAAGTCAAGTTGTACCCTCATTGGTTTTAGTAGTTAATTATTCAGGTGTAGCATCCTACACACGGGAGTATGAGTTCTCTTCTCATGCTCGACTTCTACCGTTGCCTAAGCAACTAAGCAATAAGCATTAAGCATTCCTATTCCCATTGTTTAGATGAGAGGCTTCTATAGATTATTAAGCTACTCTAGGTGTAGTATAAGAGTGATCATTATCCAAGACTACATGTAATGCATAACTCATAATGCAACTTGATAAGTATCCAAAGTAGGGTTTATAATAGTTGGGTGCCTGCCTGATGGTGTTGCTGTTTCAGACATCTAAAAGTTGATGATAACCACTTGTATAGCTACATGATCCTCACTTGGGACATTCCTGAAAGAATACGAGAGACGCGCCTAAAAAGATACATCGATGATCATGATAACAAGAAAGGGCATTGGTACATGGGCAAGCACTGGGGACTTGGGATGGAACATTTAACTATGGCTTGGTCATTGCACTACATGGAAAAGGTATAAACTAGTGCTTGTTGACTTCGTAGGTAGGCTTGCTAGATAGTCACATACATCTCTGTGGATCATCGGACACTTTGTCTTACTAACGGACAATCCGCTGTACCAGGTACCAAGGTGGTTTGGTTCTATTCCGGCTCTGTACTAGTTGGCAGACGCTCCTGTGGAGATCACTGGAGACTCTGGTAGGTTCAGGGCTTAGGTATATCTAAGGTTCCCTGTTCACATTCGGATGGTCTAGTCCATTGACAGACACTTTGGTATGAATTGGGTACTCTCGGGTTGTTGGGTTATTGTCCTTATAATTCAACGGACACTCCATGGGGAATCGTGGACACTCCGGTAGTCCAAGTTGAACTATGGGTAAGGCTTTCTAGTAACTTCTTGAGGTATTGATGGACATTCTATCAAGTTGATGGACTCTTCGCCAATCAGATGATAGGATCTATGCTCTTGGGTGCTCTTGGGGTTCAAGCTTAGATTTGTGGAGTTGTGCACCTTGCATGCCAAACATTCCTATGATGGCTTAGCTGGCTTACTAGGCTCACTATAGCTGGGTTGAAAGCTAGTTTCACTAAGTGTGGCTATGGCTTAGGGATTGAATCAAAACTCATGAGATGAGAGAAAAGCCTTGAGATTGAGATGAAGATCCTTAGCTCTGAGATTTGAGAGCTTCCATAGCAAGAGGTTGAAGATCCCACCTTTCTTCCATCCAACCTTCCTTCAATTCCATCATGCAAGCTCTTCCACCCATCACTTTCTCCATGCATGATGGATCCTCCATTAGCAAAGCAACTTCAAGCATGAGTGGGCTGAGGATGTTGTTGAGATCCATGGGAAGGTGCTTATGCTCTTCTCCTTCTCCTCCTTCCCTTCCTTCAATCTCTTCTCCCAACCTTTCTCTCTCTAGTTCTAGGGTTCCTCTGCTCATGAGAGTTTGAGAGAGAGGAAGTGTGTTGTAAATGAATGGATGAGGGAGAGGGTGAGGCTTTAGCTGAAGGATATACATCCTTTTCATGCTGACACTGTGGGTCCCACCTAATTAAGTGATAAACAACTCATTTCCTATTTTCTGCTGTTGCTTTGTGCTTATCGGATGATCCAGGTAAAATGGCGAGTTGTTCGGTAGTCTCTGTCCTATGTTGGATTGATTAAGTTATTGAACCGTGGATACCGATAGTCAATGCATCACTCTCACATGTGTTCTAAGATGTAATTGGGATTGACAAGGTTAACAGGATGAACACTAGTCTAAGTTAGGGTTCTATTCCTTTATGCCAGGTGTATTATCGAGTCCTTGGTGTTTCACCAGTGCGACGCATGATATAGAGTTCTATAAGGAATCTTGGTGACTGGCTACTCCCATTATCCAAAAATGATCACTTAGGTTGTAATGAATCTTGGGTCATTACACCAAGAGAGTGAGCCCCAAGCTGGCCAACCCCTTTAAATAGGCGGCCCCAAAGAATAGATCTGTTGGCTCTACGTAGGCACGACCGGACTCGCCTCAGCGTCCAATCTCTAGAGTCCGATCGACCAATGGCCATCCACAGTGGCCTACCTTTGAACTGTAGCTGCAAGATCTCAATGGTTACTTGTAGATCACTTGCGTTGTTAAAGTGTGACTGGACTCATGGCCACGTAGAGTCTGGTCGAGTACAGAAAGTACCCTGAGAGGTTTTTCTCAGACTAGACACGTCCGGTCAGAGGTGACCTGACGTGCCCTAGTGTCTAGTCTCCACTCCGCTCCTCTATGTGAGCCCACAAAGCTTGCATAAGCGTACATCAGTGCTGACCTTATGCAGCCCCTACGCATCCGGGCATGTGACATCTCCCGCTGTCTAATCGCTGCCATCGAGCAACGCCCTCTCTGTGCACCATGACCTGATGCTACGCCGAGTTAGGTCTCGCATTTGGTTAGGACTTGGTCCTCTTGACCAGCGCTCATGCCACCTAGGGTACACTGACCTGGACATGTCCGGTCAAGCTAAGACGAGCATCCGGTCACATGCAGTGGTCCATTTTCCTTTTTCTAACTCATCAAACTCTTCACCCCTACTTCCAAGTTGCTAACCACAGTGTGTATAACTCATGTGCTCAGTGTGTTAGCATTTTTCAAAGCATTTTACAAGGGTCAAGGTTAGCACACTAGGTTCCTAAATGCATATGCAAAAATCATGTCACCTAGTGGCACTTGATAATCGTTTAGCCAAAGATTTGCCCTCTTTATAGTATGGCTATCGATCCTAAACCACTCACACCCTCTATGGTGTCTTGAGTGCAAACAAAAATGGCTCCTATTAATATACCTTTGCCTTGAGCCCATTTTTGTTTGTCTCTTTCTTCTTTTCCAAATGTGAAGCACTTGATCCATCTTTTTGTGGCCATCACCTTCACCATGACTATCATCTAGCTCCACCACTTGGATTGAACTACCTTATCTAATTCACACACTTAGATCAAAGGTTAGTCCTAGGTTTCATTAGTTATCCAAAACCAAACTAGGGCTTTCAATCTCCCCCTTTTTGGTAATTGATGACAACCTTTTCACAAAGATATTCAATGAAATCTTTTTGAATTCATGTTGCTTGCCCAAGCATATTACCATGTGTAAAGGATATGGACAAGTTTCATAAACCCAAATTGGTAGTATTAGCTCCCCTACATATGTGCTAAGAGTTTGGATTTGAAAGCTTGCACATATGCATGGATAGGAAGTGTGGGAGAGTAATAGCTACCAAATAATGCTAAGGTGTAAAGAATGGACCTTTAAAGCATGATACCAATCGGAGTAGCCAATAATACCATCCTTAGCACCATGATTTGCTAGATACCACATGTAAAAACAAAAACACTAGATACCTCATGAGATCAACATTATAAACAAGGTTCTAGTACCACTTGAAAAAGCATGTGAATATCTAGCTATGATCCTATGCATGCTAGTTTTCATTTTATCAACCATTTTCTACTATCTAGCATACAGCACGCAAGCATGGATCTAGAATTTAAAAACTTGTGCCATACAAGCAAACATGTGTAATGGACATACAAATGCAGCATACAAGTTTATGAGCTTGCTCTCCCTACTTGTGTGCTTCAAGTTTTAATTGATCCCCTTACAATGTCATTTCATTTGTTTGCTCCCCTATCTTACTATCTTTGTGAATTACTTCTCTCCCTTTGGCATCAAATACCACAAAAGGTGAGCTCAAATTTTAGATAGGTTGGGATGAAACCATGTTATGTGAGGATCATTTTCATATTTGGTTCAATCTAGATCACTTGCAAAAGATATTTAACTCGGTTTGATCTAAGGGCAAGCTTCTTCACACCTCATTTTAAGGGTTATCTTGACTGTGTTGAGTTAAACACTTATAGCTTATTTTCTAGATTAAACACTAGGTTCACAAGCCCACTAAACATGTCATATGCTACCACTAGATAATTTCAAGCAAACAAGCAATAGTCATACCATACAAGCATCAATTTCATTAGATTTTCATGAATGAGCCTAAGACATGTGAGGAATGACTAGATGCACTAAACAAGTCCTTAGCAAAGGATGAATGACATGTCAAACAACTTTACCTTGCTTTGCTCGAAGGAGAGGCATGTCATATAATGGGGGTGCATCAACACAAATTTGAGAAGTCAAGTATGTTCAATTCATTCCTTAGCTTACAAAACCTCTTCTCATCAAGTGGCTTGGTGAATATATCGGCAAGTTGATCATCGGTGCCCACACTCTCAATGCAAATGTCCCCTTTTGTAGGTGATCTCTTATGAAATGATGGCATCATCTATGTGCTTTGTTCTTGAATGTTGAACTAGGTTGTTGGTGAGCTTCATGGCACTCATTGTCACATAGCAATGGCACTTGTTTGAACTTGATTCCAAAATCATTCAAAGTAGCCTTCATCCAAAGTAATTGACCACAACCACTACTGGCCGAAATGTACTCCACTTTGGCGGTTGAAAGTGCTACACTATTTTGTATTTTATGACCAAGACAAGACACATGTGATCTTCCCAATAGTTGACATATGCCCTATGTGCTCTTCCTCTCAACTTTGCATCCCGCATAATCAGAGTCCGAATATCCAATCATTTCAAATCTTGCTCCTTTGGGATACCACAATCCAACATTTTGTGTATGCTTCAAGTACCTCAGTATTCTCTTTGTTGCCTTCAAATGACCTTCTCTTAGTGAGGCTTGAAATCTAGCACACATGTATACACTAAACATCACATCTGGCCTTGATGCGGTCACATAGAGTAGGCATCCAATCATAGACCGATACATCTTTTGATCCACCATGTTGCCACTAGCATCGCTATCCAAGCTTCCATTTGTCCCCATTGGTGTACTAATAACTTTAGCGTCATCCATTCCAAACTTATTGAGCATGTCTTTGATGTAGTTGCCTTGACTCACAAATGTGCCATTCTTCATTTGCTTGATTTAAAGACCAAGGAAGTAACTAAGCTCTCCAATCATGGACATCTCAAACTCACTTGCCATCATCTTTCCAAACTCCTCACAAAAATCTTGATTAGTTGATCCAAAGAGAATGCATCAACATAGATTTGCAACACAAACAAGTCATTGCCTATCTTCTTGGTGAAGAGAGTGGTGTCAATCTTGCCTATCTTGAACCCCTTAGAGAGTAGAAAATCCCTCAACATCCCATACCATGCTCTTGATGCTTGTTTCAATCCATACAAAGCCTTCTTCAACTTGTAGACATGGTTGGGTTTCTTGTCATCTTCAAAACTGGGTGGTTGTTCAACATAGACTAGCTCATTGATGTACCCATTGAGAAATGCACTCTTCACATCCATTTGGTACAACTTGATGTTGTTGGAACAAGCATAGGCTAACAAGATCCTAATTGCTTTCAATCTTGCAACCGGGGCATATGTTTCTCTAAAGTCAAGACCTTCAACTTGTGTGTAACCTTGAGCCACTAACCTCCTCAAGAGTACCCCTAGCCAAATTCCAAACTCTATAAGCCTTGCTAGTAGTGGAGTAATCAAGCAAGAAACCTTCATCATATTTCTTCTCAAACTTGCTCAATCTAGTGCTTTTCTTCAATATGTAGCATTTGCAACCAAAAACCTGAAAGTATGCAATATTGGGCTTTCTTCCATTGAAGACCTCATATGGTGTCTTCTCCATCATTGGGTGACAATAGAGTCAGTTGCTATAGTAGCAAGCCATGTTGATTGCTTTGGCCCAAAAGGAATGACTAACATTGTACTCACTCAACATTGATCTTGCCATGTCAATCAAGGTTCTATTCTTCCTTTCAACTAGGCCATTTGATTATGGAGTGTACTTGGCCGAAGAATTGATGTCTAATTCCAAATTCATCACATAACTCATTAACTCTTGTGTTCTTGAACTCACTACCATTGTCACTTCTCACTTTCTTGATGGTTGTTTCAAACTCATTGTATATTCTCTTGATGAATGTCTTGAAGGTTGCAAATACATCACTCTTGTCAACAAGAAAGAACACCCAAGTGTATCTAGTGAAATTCATCCACTATCTCAAATCCATATTTGTTTCCACCAATGCCAGTGTATGTGGTTGGTCCAAAAAATTCCATGTGCAACAACTCAAAAGCCTTAGATGTGCTCATTATGCTCTTCTTAGGATGTGTGTTACCAACTTACTTTCTAGCTTGACATGCACTACATAGCTTATCTTTCTCAAATGTGACATCTTTGAAGCCTCTTACTAAGTCATGCTTAATCAACTTGTTTAATTGTTTCATTCCAACATGACCAAGCCTTCTATGCCATAACCAACCCATGCTAGACTTAGTGAGCAAACATGTTGACAATTGAGCTTCTCTAGCATTAAAATCAACCAAGAATAGATTGTCATATCTAAATCCTTTGAATATCAAGTTAGAGCCATCTACACTTATGATCTCTACATCATCCACACCAAATATGCAATTGAAACCAAGATCACACAATTGAGCTACCGACAAAAGGTTGAAGTTCAAGCTCTCTACTAGTAGCACATTGGAAATGCTCAAGTCATTGGATATTGCAATCTTACCAAGCCCTTTGACCTTGCCTTTGACATTGTCAAGAAATGTGATACTATCAACCCCATTGCTCTCATTTGTGTTGATTGAATTGAACATTCTTGAATCACCGGTCATGTGTTGTGTGCACCCACTATCAAGCACCCAATGCCTTCCTCCGGCTTTACAATTGACCTACAAAAGAAGATTAATTCTTTCTAGGTACCCAAACTTGCTTGGGTCCTTGAAGGTTAGTTACTAAGCTCTTTGGTACCCAAATGGCCTTCTTCTTTGGGCCCAACATGGATGTACCAACAAACTTAGCCTTCACAACATTGGCACCCTTGTAAGCAAATAACAAGAATCAAACTTAATTGAGGATACATTAGCATGTAATTTCTTGTTCTTGCAATCATGCCCTTTGTGACCAACTTGCTTACAACTATTACAAAACTGACCATTGTTCTTCACAAAACTAGTCTTGTGAGGAGCAAAGGTCGCCTTGCCTTTCTTGGGGGTATAGCCCAATCCCTCTTTGTAGAGAGATGCTCTTTGTCTACCCAAGCTCATAAGCAAGCGGTTATCACCAGCATAGGCTTTGCCTAAGGCGAGAGTGAGCTCATTGGCCTCCTTGAGGGTCTCATTTTCCACCATTAGTGAGGTATCACAAGGGAAACCATCACTCAAAGGTGAAGTGGAAGTAGTAGTGCTACAAGAAGGGTTAGTGGGAGCAACAACAACGGGCTTATAAAAAGATTCATCAAGAATATCACATGTTAGTCCCACATCACATGACACAGTTACTTACTCCTTCTTAGCTTCCTCCTTCTTGACTTGCTCAAGGAAAGAGGAGTGAGCTTTTTCAAGCTTTGAGTGAGCTTTGCCAAGTTTCTCATGGGCTTCCATTAGCCTTTCATGATTGTCATTGAGCTCATCAAAGGATTGCTCAAGAGATTTGACCTTCTTGTGCAATTCTTTGCACTCCTTTTTCTTCATCTCAAAGCAAGTTTGTACTTGCTCACACATGTCCATGAGCTCATCCTTTGTGTACTCCTCCTCCTTATCATCATTCTTACAATCATCACTTTCACAATCATCATCATCACTTCACATCATATTTTACCTTGGTAGGCTTTGCCATGAGGCAAGTCGATGGAGAGTCGAAGATGGAAGGCTTGTTGTTGAAGGCGATGCTTGCTAGTGCCTTCTTGAGAAACTTCTTGTCACCATCACTAGAATCACTATTATTGGATAAGCTATCACTATCCCAAGTGGCCACATAGCCTCCACCTTTTTTCTTCTTTTAGAAGATCATCTTCTTCTCCTTCTTCTCCTTTCTCTCCTTCTTTATTTCTTCTTGTCATCCTCATCATTGTCACTATTGTAGGGGAAATCTGCTACAATATGATCCATGCTCTTGCACTTGTAACATCTTCTCACATACTCCTTGTTGTGATCTCTTCTCTTTCTTGCACCATAGTCCTTCTTCATAAATTTGCCCATCTTGCGCACAAAGAGAGCCACAACCTCATCATCAATATCACTAGCATCTTCATCCTCACTTGATTCTTCCTTCTTGGACTTGCCCTTGTTCTTGGATGATGAGCTAGCCTTGAATGCTACACTCTTCTTCTTTTTGTATTCATTCTTCTTCTCTTCTTGATCAACCCCTTCCCTTTCCACACAATATGTCTCTTGTGTCATGACATCACCTAGTACTTGGTTGGGGGTTAGTTGCTTTAATCCTCCTCTAATGATGATCAATCTCAATGTCTCAAATCTTGGAGGTAAGCACATCAAGAACCGATGAGAGACATCATCATCATTGATCTTCTCACCCAAAGCCTTCAAGTCACTGATGATTACTTGTAATCTATGGAACATCTCCGAAATGCTCTGATCATGATTCATCTTGAAGCTTGTCAACTTGTCCTTGAGGATGTATAACTTGGCACTCTTGACCACCAATGTGCCCTCATATGTCTCCTTTAATCTCTTCCACACCTCACTAGCTCTATCGCAATCCTTGATTTGCTCAAACACCTTTGAATCTATGGATGGTGAAAAGTGATGGACCCGCCACTGGAGAATACACAGCAAGCCGAGAGAAACCATGTGGAGTAGATCCTGAGCTCTCCTCGGACATAGGAGTACAACGGACCGAATGGTTGTGACCTAGGGCATGTGTTGATAGTAGTTAACAAACATTATAAACCATCAATATAACTTGTATAAAGGCATGAATATAATCACCAACATAGGTTTAGCGGTTTAAACTAACAAACTCCATGAGTTTTGGTGAATCTGTATTTTCTATAGGGTTTATTCATAAAACCATCAAGGTGGACCTAGATGTCAGAATAAATCACGCTTATTCATAGCGAAAACAACACCAGAAGGATCTAAAAGACTCGATAGGACACCACACCAAAGCGGAGGGCAAGACGCTGCTAGGTGGGGCTGGCTAGCCCACCTTCAGACTAGTCGGTCTGTGGCCCCACCCGTTAGCCCCTGTCTCATTATGTCGGTTCTCCACCACCTCATAGATTGCATCTACGCCATTCATTCAAGTCGGTTTGATCCGAGGGCTCAAGATTGATGCTCCAGCCTATATATACCAGCCCCTGCCATAACCCTAAGGCATCAAACCCTGATCAAGTCATTTGAGAAGACATAAACCCTAATCATCCTCAGAGCTCCACCTTATTCTAGGGCATAGCTAGCTAGGCTAGGACTATAGGGAGGAAAGCTTCCCTCGGATTCTGATTGTGTCAAGAGCATGGGTTGGTATAGCATTTGTACCCCCTCTCTTTTGTATCTCTCATTACTTTTATATGTTTGCTATAATTGTTATGATATTGTTCTTCGTATTAATCATGTTCCTAGTTATCTTGTTCATCATCTACTTTGATTATATTCTTAGTATAGTTAGATTATTGTCGTGTTCATGCATAAGTTCGTATAGCGCTCATTCTTTGGATCCAGGGGTGAGTGGTCGACATTGTGTAAGCATGGTGCTTATACATTATTTACCTATGGATATACCCTATATTTTGGGCCATGTGGTAGATCACGGATGTGGCACTCTCGTTGAGTCCTTTGTACTCCGCTCCATGAATATAGGACAAGTAGGATCTAGTTATGAAGGAAGACAACCTTTGTTCTTAATCTTCCTTAGTAATATTCCTTATGTGTAGCTATAAAGTTGATCTTAACCATGATTACTAAGTGTAATTGCACTAATCAACGTATGCTTTGACTTGTAATTAAGAATGACTTAGGAATTATTCCTCTAATATTCTACTTAGCCATGCTAATGCCATAGAAAGGAGTACTCTGGGTGGTCAAAGATTAGTTATTACTTGCCATCCATATACATTTATCTCTTGACTTACCCCTGTTATGAGTAGAAGTTTGGTTATGATTTATTTCTCCATCATGTGTATAAGTTATCAATATATTCCCAATGCCCATCCTTCCCTGTGGTAAAAATATAAATAACGATACCTAGAATACTCCCAGGTGAAGTGCTACAATGGTATATTATTTGTGGGCTTACAGACTCTTTTCAATTATATATATTCTATCTAGTCACATGAAATACTAAAGTACTTCTTAGTGTCATTCTAGAAGTGGCACTAGGTAGTACCAATAAATATTTCTGGCACCATCGCTAGGGATGACAACTTAGTAAAAATGATGCTAAGAAATGTCAACAATCATTAGGTGACTACTTAAACAAGTGACAAGTTAATAAATACCAACAAGCATTGCTGGTGCCATTGTTGGGGAAGGTAGCTAGGCAAGAAGGAATATTGATAAACTTTTACTTATTGATGTGATCGAAAAACCATTCACCCCTGCTCAAGTAGGATTAACCTTGTTTTGTCTACATTCATATCTTATGCAAGGTAATGTATGACCAATTTTGACCTTCCAACAAACTACATCAAAGATCTAGAAGCATTAATTAGGAGAACTAGAGCCAAACTCAAGAAAGTCTTAGCTTTAGAATCGAAAGACAACCAAACCAGGCGGAGCTTAACACTAGTTTTTGAAGCCATGGCTAACAAGACTCTTCGTGAGTTCTCTGCTCCAACTACGACCAACATCCATACTGGACCAACAGTCAATGTGGGAGATAATGGTTTTGAGCTCAAGCCAGCTCTCATCAACATGGTGCAAGCCAACCAGTTTTGTGGAAAGGCACATGAAGATGCGAGTGCACATCTCCAACACTTTCTAGAGATCTACAACACTTTCACCATCAAAGGAGTGACCAGAGACGCCATATTACTCTTCCTTTTCCCATTCTCACTTTTTGAAAGGCGAAGCAATGGTTCTATGCCAACAAAGATAGAAATACTACATGGGATAACTGCTCCACTACCTTCCTAGCAAAGTTCTTTCCCATAGGCAAGACCAATGCTCTACATGGGAGAATTTTAATCTTTAACAGCAACATGATGAATCTATCCTTGAGGCATGGGAATGCTTTCAAGATTATATATCAGAATATCCTCATCATGGGATGGAGAATTGGCTACTTATGCAAATTTTCTACCACGGGTTGACCAATAGTACCCATGAGAATATGGATGTGCTGTTGGAGGTGCTTTCCTATCACTCACAATCCTAGGTGCAACAACTCTCATAGAGAAGATGGCCTCCAACCAAGGTTGGAATGAAGAACTCTTCTAGACCACAAGAGAGGTGGAGGTATGCATCAACTCAAGGAAGTAGACATATGATGTCTGCAAGATGGATCTACTCATGAAGAAACTCGAAGACCGAACCAATGAGAAGCAAGAAGTTCATGCACATTCATGATTCCCGCATCATGTGTGAAGAGTGTGGAAACACTAGGCATATAGGGAACAACTGCCCTGAAACCCATGAGGATGTGAACTTCATCAACAATAACTACTTTTGTCCTCAACAGAGTCAAGGATGGAATCAGCAACAAAGGCCAAATTACCAAGGTAACTATCAAGGTAATAATTATAATAATTTCAATAATCAACCACCCTTGAGAGAATTGATTTTTGGCCAAGCTAAAATTATGGAAGGCATATCTAGAAAACTAGCTTCCAATGATAAGATCTTAGAAAACATAAATAATAGAATGGATAACTTCTCATCTGCCATTAAGAACCGGCATAGCTTTAATAAAATGATAGAATCATAAATAGCTCGGCTGGCGGCTGCTATTCCTTCGACCGAGAAAGGTAAGATTCTAGGGAAACCGGAAGATCTAGAAACTGCAAATCTTGTCGATATTCACAATGCAGCATACTACTATATACAACCATCAATGGGAAGGTGGATAGATTATTCCTTGTCTAAAAAGAAGAGCAATTTGGGGAGACCTGTCATCCCCATCACCATTGGACCTCATATTTTCTAAGAAATTGTATGTGACTTTGAAGCAAGTGTCAACATTATGCTTAAGGTAATCTATGATCAAATTAATGAAGATACTTTGTTGTACACAAATATGCGTCTACAGCTTGCATATCAGTCACTCTACTACCCCAAGGGAGTTCTTGAAGATGCCATTGTTTAAGTGGGACAATCATATGTTCCCGTAGACTTTGTGGTTTTGGAAATAGGTGGAGATGTAAAGGCACACATTATCTTGGGCCGACCTTTCTTGAGCACTGCAAAAGCCATCATCTACATAGATGGTGCCAAGATCTGCTTCATGATCAAGGGTAAAAAGGAGAAGTTTTCTTTCAAGAATCGTATCTTGCAATCTCCTAGACATCCATAGATGTCATACCTGCCCAAAGAGACAATAGTGAGCAAGAAGAAAAACAATAGGAGAAGAAGGAAGAACAAAGCCAGGCAGTCACCAAAAGAGTCAGTAAACCTGATCAACACACTCCGATCAGAGTACGACCACCTCCTCACTTCACCATATCTTACCAAGAAGGACGATCTAGGCATACCCATGATCGAGTGTACCATTGGACAAAGAATATTCCATAAGACCTTCTGCGATATTGGATCGGGTGTCAATATAATGTCCAAGGTAATGTATGAATATTTATTTGGTGATGAACCTTTGTTCCCTACATATATGCAATTGTAGATGGCAGATCAATCAATTCAATTTCTAGAAGGAATAGCCAAAGATTTCATAGTAAGAATACATGATCAATATGCTGCTGCCAACTTCATGGTTCTAGACATGGGAGAAGAAGAAGATGACACAGGTCATTCCTCAACACCACAAGCATAATCATCTATGTTGGATTTGGACAAGTCCACTTCCAAATCCCTAGAGAAAAGGTATGCTACTATTTCAATAGTTATACCACTTATGAACAGCCAAAGAAGTCTCGCTCTAGGAGGAGACATCAATCATCCCAATGCTAGAAGAATCAATCCCTAAAGAATAGATGGGAAGAAGATGAAAAACCTAAAGAAATTGTGAAAGATGAACCTGCTCCACCAAAGTGAAGTCCACAAACCAAGCATGTGTGGAAGGAAAAAGTGACATCATTAGAGTCACCATCACAAGAGGTGCAACCATCAAGGTCTCCATCATCGAGACCGATAGATGCACCCAAGGAATGAACAAGACTAGAGAAAGTCCTGTCCCGAGGACTTCAAATTTTAAACCCTCGCCAGGAGGTAAAATTGGTAGCTATCCATATTTACTTTTCTGCATCAGCATTGCATTTAGAAAAAATAAAATAAAAATTGTATCATTGCATCATAAAATCCTAAGCCCCATGTTAATGATTCCTGGAAGTGTAAAAACCCGCAAGAGCATTCACCATGGTGACATAAAAATGAATAAAAAAACCATGCATACATATATTTTTTATGCATATCAAAATCATAAATATTTCCAATTCCAAGAATGACTGAATCTCTGGACGGCTAACCGCTAACCCTTTTATCCTAATCTGTTCCATGAGTTTTGGTGTTCTTGTTGGCATTTGACAGGATGATGCACACAAGAGCAAGTTCACCTAGTTGTCTTCATCTCATAACGTGGGAGACATCCATTGGCAAATCTGCTTTGGGAAGGATCACTCAACTTCAACGTTCAACCATGACAACATTTAGCTTGGGGAAAAGGCATCCCCCATGTATCAAGATAAGTATTGCTTTCCCTTTTTAATTCTAAGTTTGCTATATAGTTACTAAAAAAAGATGCATAACAAACTAAAACAAAATAAAAATATATCTTAGCCAGTAATATATATATATATATAAGTAAGGTGTGATCTTAAAAATGAAAAAAATTAAAAGGTGTGTTTAGTTTTCTTTAAATTTGATTTTTAAGAGCTAAATAAAATGGACTCTGAGGATAATCTCTTACAATGGAAATGATGAATAGTTGCTTTGTTGTAATTCCTTTCAAGTACCTAGTTTCCAGCCTTGAATTCTCCTGAGTTTTGGATAAGATTGGTTTGATATAAGAATTTACTCTAAACTTGAAACTCGTGGGTAGCATATGCTTGATCTAAGTTTAGGTAATTAACGGATATGATATGAGAAGGTCTGAGCTATTGTTTATATTGTTCCAAATGATACTAAAGTTTTGGAGATTTATCTTTTGAAAAACATAAAAATGCTACATGATGAGTTCCTGTATGACAAAGCTTGAATTCCTACTAGAGCCATATATGTTATTTAGACTAGGAAAACTTTCACTTATATGTTGCTTATTTTGAATTGAGTTTAATCAAGCTTTGTTGACCCTTATGAGAGGTTTGTCATGCTCTTAAAATCAAGATCACGTACACACCACCCACATATGCACTACTCCTACATTGGGGGTAGGAGCAAAAACATACCATTTCATTTAGATCCACCCAAAAATGTTTTACTCCAACACTGAGAGTGAACACAAAAACATGCTTGATAGGTTTTCCATTCACCAAATAAATGCTCCAAGTTCTTATTGCTATCTATCAAAAGTTTTATTGCAGAAAAGAAGCATTAGGCTATGCAAAAGTTATTCATAAAAAAGAAGAAAAAAAGAAAGAGTTGAAAAAAATGGACAAGTGTCCGAGATATCTAAAACAATGGGTACTCAAATACCCGTCTAAAAACAAAAGAGAAAAGAGAGATGAATATGATAGCCCATGTTTTCTTGCAAAGTTGTTTCTAAATTTCAAAAGAGAGATATGTTTTCAAGGAGCAAAGTAGAATTAGGTTAGCCACCATACATATATATCCACACACATGCACATCTTGATTTGATTGTATGACTGGACTCTCTTTGGATCCTAGGTTTGACTTTACAATATATGTATTGCAAGTGTGCTCATTCATGCTATTTCCACTCCTATAAGCTCCACATAAGCCTTTGTCATAGGAAGAGAAAGGCATAACATCACTATTGCCTAGTGAGGATCCACAAATCATATATTGAGAGACTTGAGAGTGTCATACAATGGAAGCTCCAAGTTTTATTTTGAAAATCTATAAAAACTCTAGAATAATGGTTGAGCACATAACTGGAGACATACTGCTTGACTTGATCGTTCTATCTTTCAATTGCTCAAGACCCAAGTGAAGGCTAAGAAGACCCATGGTTGAAGGTAATATGGATAAGTCTAAAAGTTGGATTGGTTTATTCTAATCTGGAGGAGAATTCTTGTTTGAATGCATGTGTACTTTTGAGTAGTGAAAACATCGAAGCAACTCCTGATACTTTTTGCTGAGTTTAGCATTACTCAGGGATGAGCAAAGTTTAAGCTTGGGGGAGTTTGTTGATGGTAGTTAACAAACATTATAAACCATCAATATAACTTGTATAAGGGCATGAATATAATCACCAACATAGGTTTAGGGGTCTAAACTAACAAATTTCATAAGTTTTGGTGAATCTGTATTTTTTGTAGGGTTTATCCAGAAAACCATCAAGGTAGACCTAGATGTCAGAATTAATCATGCTTATTCACAGCAAAAACAACACCAGAAGGATCTAGAAGACTCGAGAGGACACCACACTGAAGCGGAGGGCAAGACACCGCAAGGTGGGGCTAGTCGGCCCCACCTTTAGACCAGTCGGTCTGTGGCCCCTTTCGTCAGCCTCTGTCTCATTATTTAGGTTCTCCACCACCTCCTAGATTGCATCTACGTCATTCATTCAAGTTGGTTTGATCTGAGGGCTCAAGCTTGACACTCCGGTCTATATATATCAGCCCCTACCACACCCCTAAGGCATCAAACCCTGATCAGGTCATTTGAGAAGACAGAAACCCTAATCATCCTCAGAGCTCCACCATATTCTAGGGCATAGCTAGCTAGGCTAGGTCTACAGGGAGGCAAGCTTCCCTTGGATTCTTGATCATGTCAAGAGTGTGGCTTGGTATAGCATTTGTACCCCTCTCTTTTGTATCTCTCATTACTTTATATGTTTTCTATAATTGTTATGACATTGTTCTTCGTATTAATCATGTTCCTAGTTATCATGTTCATCATCTACTTTGATTATATTCTTAGTATAGTTAGATTATTGTCATGTTCATGCATAAGTTCGTATAGCGCTCATTCTTTGCATCCAAGGGTGAGTGCTCGACATTGTGTAAGCATGGTGCTTATACATTGTTTACCTATGGATATACCCTATATTTTGGGCCATGTGGTAGACCACGGATGTGGCACTCCCGTTGAGTCCTTTGTACTCCACTCCATGAATATAGGACAAGTAGGATCTAGTTACGAAGGAAGACAACCTTTGTTCTTAATCTTCCTTAGTAATATCCCTTATGTGTAGCTATAAAGTTGATCTTAACCATGATTACTAAGTGTAATTGCACTAATCAACGTATGCTTTGACTTGTAATTAAGAATGACTTAGGAATTATTCCTCTAATATTCTACTTAGCCATGCTAATGCCATAGAAAGGAGTACTCTGGGTGATCAAAGATTAGTTATTACTTGCCATTCATATACATTTATCTCTTGACTTACCCCTATTATGAGTAGAAGTTTGGTTAAAGTTTATTTCTCCATCAAGTGTATAAATTATCAATATATTCCCAATGCCCCCTCCTTCCCCATTATAAAAATATAAATAACGATACCTAAAATACTTTTGGGTGAAGTGCTACAATGGTGATCATCCTTAATAACGATATAAAGTCGATCCGTTTCAATCTTAATCGGGCAAGGGGTGATTTTATTACAATTAGTAGGAAACTAATTGTAACAAGATCGAGAACTAGCAAATCTATTAAAAGACGGCAAGGAAGCCTTACCAATCTTAATAGATTTAGCTGATAACTAATCCATATCAAAATTTGTACGAGATACGAGCCAGACCGATGCAACCAAGGGTAGCCTTACAAACAAAATATAAGTCATGACGGATACTCACAGACAAACTAGTGGTCGTACTTAACCAATGGCAACCCTGCTTGTCGAAGAACTCACCGAGATTTGCTCTACTCCTACTCCTAGGGGGTGGCGTAAGCCGAAAGGTAAAGGTACTGGTTTTTATTGATCGCTGAGATGTCTGTTACAATAGCCAGGGTTCAATATTTATACCCAAGGCTCGACTAAGAGTCCTGGTCGAACAAGACCGATCTCAAACTTGGGAAAGGAAAATAAAGCTTCCTAAATTGTGACAACTTGGGCCTCAATCTTTCCTTTCTATGAAGTTCGACGCGTCTTCTTGGTTCATGCCTTGTCATTCTTGTCAATGTGGCCCATTCCCTTGAAATGATGGCGTCATCTTATCTAGTTGATGGCAATTTGGTTAGCTGATCTTTGCTGAATATTTTGGCTTTCCTTGATAAGCTTTCAACCTCATGGTCTCCTCATCCTGAACCAAATTTTGGTGTCAGCACATGTCCCCAAATTTTGGGATAAAATGATTTTATTCTAAAATTATCGTCGCATTCACCGTACTTCCAACCTTCTGCTCTGATCCCATACTAACATATTTGGTCTTCTTGTAGATCTATTCCATTGGCCTCTCTCGATCATGACATTTGGCCACTCGATGGTGATCATCCTTTTATGTTCCTCAACTCATGCTCTGTAGCCAATCTCTTGTCATTTCTTTGGTCTGGCAGACACTATACCCTGCTATGCACAAATTCTTCTACCATCGCTGACTGCTGCATCGGTGGTCGGCTTTTTGGATTAATCATCTCTTCAAGTTTGGTCCATCAGCTAATTGACTAAACTTTGGTTGATCAATTCTAGGGCCTATCTCTGGACATGCATGAAAATGCAAAATTATAGCGGATAATATTTCACATCTGCATCCTGAATTTGAATGAAACTACAAACAACTCTAATGAATAAAATTTTCAAATCCGCTGCTTCTGCAACTGCTGCCTTCTTATTAGACCATGCATGGCTTCCTCGACATTTGAGATGGCCTTCTGTCTTCCATAAATCAAATTTATTTTTCTCAACTCAAAAGATCCATCAGTATCCCACTCCAGCTATAAATACACTCTTATAGGATAGCTGAGGGATCACATCTGTTCCTACCTCCGCTCTTGTCACTGTGCAACTTCTTCCTCCCTAGTTTTAAACTGTCCCTCCTTTTCCAAAACATGGCCGATGGTAAGCATCCTGCCGGTGATGTCCTAGAGGAAGAACTCCCCATGCACCAATGCCTCTACCATCAGGGGTAAGTTAGATCTTGTTCTCATCTTTGTTGTTTTCAATGATTGCCTTAACTAATTTCTCTTGATCCATAGAGCCATATCCCATGCTGGTGCCCATCGTCATGTGGCAGGGCCTTTTGGTGCCGCCTAAGATGCTAGATTAGCAGCACCGGTAGGATCTTCTGATGACTCCTCCAACTCCTATAATGGAGACGATGCCCATCGTTATCTCCATGAGAGGAATGTGGCGATGGACCGTGTTGACACAAAAATGTGGTGATGTGATCAACACACAGCAAGCCAGAAAGATTTGCTTGGAGTAAGCCCAAAGATCCGCTTGGCTTCAAACACTGGATCAATCGGTTTTGGGACCAAAGGCATGCCAGTCAATTTGACCCAACAATTAACAAGTAGAAAATAATTAGTAATTTAAGGTGGAACATGCGGTGTTGCACCAAACAGTTCCGATATGTGGCTAGATAGCCTATTCAATGGGGCTATCGACTAAATAGTCGATATCCAGCATATCAGTAAAGCAGGGATCGTTGAATTGAAGATTATCGGCTAATATCAATAATGATGGTACGAATTCAAAATAACCGATACTCATGAGACATAGCGACTTATTATGATTGATTAATCTAGGCAGAACAAGCATTATACACCCAAATATAAGTAATATAAAGAAACATCATCAACAGATGGATATAACCAATGTAAAGCATTGAGCCAATAAGTTTAACGAGAAAGGATATAACATGCGAACAAATCGACTGTCTAGTATAAATGAATCTACAAATGCTCTAAATCTAATCCGTTACCATCAACAATGAGGTTCGATTAGATTGATACATATATGATAATGATAACAAACTAAAGCCAAAGAATCCACAAAACCATCTATATATTGATAGGTTCATGAAAAACATGCTATATGTGTGAAAGCATAGGCGAATCGGCTAAAATAGTCGATTCAGGTAGAAAAAAGATTATAGCATGTGAACAATCGACTATTTAATATGAACATATTTATAAACTCATCAAATCTAACCTATTATCTTTAATAGTGGGGTTCGATCGGATCGATGGCAGCCATGATAAAGATAACAGATCAAACCTCTAAAATAAATAGATCTATTCACATTTAATAGAATCATGAAGTCACACTATAAGCGTTAAAGTATGGGCAATAAGTTATTTAGCTGATGCAGGCATAGCAAACAGCCAAGGTCATGCTTGGTCAGAAGCAAATCTACCAGCTAGCATACTTTGATTTTAAAGTGCTAACAGTGGGGATCGACCGGATTGTTACAGCCATAATAGCGAGTTATAGACCAGATTCAACTAGCTAGTAAACTTACTCAAAATTAGACATGCCTTGACCTCGTACTATGCATGATCAAGATCGAAGCAGAATGGCTGATAAAACATAATATGTCATTTAAAGTAAGAACCATCATGATGTGACAAAATAAACGATGGACTAAAAGGATGTAAGGCTGATCTAGATCGATCTTGATCGGATGGGTTGATATTGCTAAAACTAATGACAACAAGAACATCAGCAAGATCGGTAACTTAATGAATCTGCCCAAAGGATGCCACCCTTAGGTAGAGTTGGTAACTTGACCTTAATCTAATTTGAGCAGTGGAGGTCAAACTTAACTGATGCAGTCGTACTTGAACTAGATAAGGATCGATAACTAACTTATACTAAAGCATGTAAGCGGTTGGTCGGACCGATGCAGCCTTACAAACAAAAGTATAAGCCATGACGGTACTTACAGACAAGCCGGAGGTCGATCGAATCGATGTAGCCCTACTTGT
Source organism: Miscanthus floridulus (assembly GCF_019320115.1). NCBI lineage: Eukaryota > Viridiplantae > Streptophyta > Magnoliopsida > Poales > Poaceae > Miscanthus > Miscanthus floridulus. Next base: position 75,972,118 of record NC_089585.1, read on the forward strand.
TAAAGAACTTGCCGAGATCTACATTACTCCTACTCCTAAGAGTTGGCTTAAAGCCGAAAAAGTAAAGACTGATTTTGATTGATGTGTGTGTGTGTGTTACAATAGCCGAGGGTTTATATTTATACCCTGGGCTGATAAGAGTCCTAAATGAACATGACTAGATAACAAAAAGAAATATCAAGATACATGGACTCTAATTTCCCTTATGTAGAATCCTTGTTGATGAAGCTTCCTTGTTTGATATGTGTCCTTGTTTCTTTCATCCTGATATGCACCTGGACATCATGTCTCTGTCAAATTTATTAAATAATATTTTCTAGCCGGCTCATAAATATCCCTTAATTAGGAAACTTTCTTGCTTTTAACATCATCTATCGATCTCTTCCTTTCTAGGATAAGCTTACCAAATTTTGGTGTAAACACAGCCCCCCTAGTTCAAAGTATGAGTTTTCATGCTTCGAACTATTTTGATCCAATAATCTCCTTTCCTGAGTCAACGACATCTGATTGCAATACTTGGCTTTGATGACTTACTTGGGTTAACTGTTCATGTCACAGAACCGACCAATTTATAAGAGCACAAGTACAAAATCAATCTCCGAAACGATCAAATTCTTGAACTTGAGCCCATATAAACCCGGTAGTCAACTAAAATCTCGAAGGATTTCAAACCAACTTGCATACAACCAAGATCATAGTAATTCAATATAACATATCATACGTTACAACATTTCGTAGACGTTCGCAAATAGATTACATCATCACAGAGTCATCGTTATTACAAAACAAGTCTTGTAAAACATGTGGAAGCAAATAGTTTAACTTACACACCCAAGTTTAAATACAAATACTAGTTCGCTGATCATAACCTGCAAAAGCATTTAGATAAGAGAACAGAGATCATGCCCATGATCTAGTCTTCATCACCCGCCGGGTGGAGACAATACTTATAGAATCCCTAATATAGGAGGTCATCTGCAACAAGAGGGAATAAACCCTGAGTACGAGAATATACTCAGCTAGACTTACCCATTGAAAACCAAAAAAAATGACATCAAGGATTATGCATAGCTTAATGTAGTGGATCTGGCTGACACTTTCTTTTTGCGGAAAAGCATAAGTAATAATGATCAACTCTTAACCTGAACTAGTAGTGACTTTTAGCCATTAACCTGTCAACTATATTAGCACATGTACTAAGCAATCATTTTATTTAGGTGCAAACATTAATAACTATATCAGCTATTCATTATGGCAACCTCATCATCATCATCCATTTAACCATATTGTTAAATTAATTGAATCTATGTTGCCGCTGCTCAGTCAAGTTCTCACTATCCGAGAGAGACGGCGATTCGAATCGATTCCTATCTAGCTGGAGGGTTATTCCTAACACAAACCCTGCTCCCCCCATTAGGGTCGCAAACAAGTCACCTTTGGTACAACTCAGGAGAAAATAAAAGAAAAGACGCGGGTCTAGGCCGCCCTGCATTCTCAGAGAACCACTTTGCCAGGAAGTGCAGGATTTTAAGCACCTAACTCCCCTTGGACTTATGCCAATGGTTCTCCGCACATCCTTACTACCTCCAAAATGCATCCAACCCCCACAGATCCTGGCCAGCTAAGTGTTAGGCTGCATTCAACATGACATGAGGACATACAGCGTATTGGTCCTTAAATGACGCAGACGAAGTCACTACATTCAAACTACACAAGACTCCGCCCAGTCTTAATTCATTATTCACATGGTTCTTTTCCACGATAGCAAATATAGCCAACCGTGATCCACCTCATCCTAAAGCTCGCAGGTGATAGGAAATCACCTGACTTCTACCACACTAAGCATGGCTAAGCATTTAACCCATTCCTGAACTTAATAGGATTCCAGTGCGATATCTGGACACAGAGGGATATATAATGCAGCAATTGGTTCCAACCAATTCCTATACTTAATGCATCATCAACGAATAAAAGATACTCAATGTATTTGTAAAAACATGGGAGGCTTAATATGCTCTGGGGCTTGCCTTTCAGGAAAGAGGAAGGCTGGTGGTCAGGGCACTCGGGCAACACCTCCACGGCAGCTGCTTCGTTGGCTTCCTGCACCTTGGGCTCCTCCTCCTAGTTGGCTCCCTCGAACTCCAGCAACGTCACTCCCTCCGGCACACCTATTGCATGAATGCGCAAGATAAATATCATGGATGCACATGAACGAATATCAGGGATGCTCGGGGAATGCACATGTTCGCTGTAGTCTGCATATTCCAACTTAAGCCCTATTCAAATCACTTTACTTACCAAGCTTATACAACCTAATGTATAATTGTTCATCTTCAGTTAATGACCTAGCACCTGCACCTAAGCATATTCTCAAGTTAGGCTTACCCCTAAACAATCAACGAGAATATTGCAACAAGCATACACTCCAGCATTTGTATTTCAGCAAAATAAAGACTATGTAGTGGTACAGTAAACTAGCCATAACTGGAGATTTATAAATCCAAATGACAAGCAACAAGACAATTTGGAAAGCTTATGAAATTTTCTACAATTCATTTTCAGACCTCAAAGTATGATTCCAACCTTTACCAGGTTGAATTCTTTAGTCAACAGAACTCTATCCTCACAAGACAGAGAGTAAGCAAAACTGGAACCTAACTTTAAACACCTATAGTTCCTAAACTACTAGGCCAAATGCCATCAAATTTTTATAGGAGCTAGATACATAAATTATCTACAACTTTTGTATTTATCAGATTCACAGCAAACCAAAATACCATGGGGAACTTTATAAAGTCCCCAGATCTATCCAGAGAGACATAATGCAAACGAATAATTATTAACTTATGATGTAAACACATAATTGGATAAAACTAACTCTACTCACTTATTACACATATCACAAGAACACCAGAAAGTAGGGTGTTCATCACCAAAACATTTCTTTAAATACCTTTCTTAACTTATTTATTTAATTAGAGAAAATGGTAAACATATATGAAAACTACACCATTAAATCTACAAAAATTACAGTAGATACTACATGTTCTAAGTAGACTACCATAAAAATTTTACACCATTTGAGTAAGTATAACAGCCTCCACACAAATGATAAGGCATAATGGCTTAAAATGGCATAATTAGGAAACCTTAGTGAAAAGTGTCAAGCAACAGATTTCATATTTTTTCTAGCATCCTTAAGGTACTAGGATACTACCCACAATATTTCATGGTCATAGGATTCCTAGATAATTTACAAAAATTCACCCAAGTATCAATCAATGATAAAAGGAAAATCTATAACTCAAAAACCATACATGCAAAGACTCCCAAATTTTAACCAGAGCTTCTACTAAGCAAGACTAGCTTACCCACAAAAGTTCATAATTTTTGGATCACAGAAACTCAAGATATGATTTAAACAAGTTTGCATGCATTCAAAAACACATTTCAAGTTCCTATTTAATTCATCCAAAATTTCTACATCATGTGCTCATGTCATATTTTTCTTAAATACTAGACCTCACTGTGAGTCTAACAAAATTTAAATCACACCATTTGGATCTACACAGTTGGAGATACAAAATTCACAAAACAGCATTCAAAACTGGAAATTTGAACTAGCTTTTAAACAAATAGTCACTGACGTGTGGGACCTAACTGTCAGTCGGACCCACTTGTCGGCAATACAGAACAGGGGAGGCGGCGTTCGATGGCGTGGCGGTGGTCTTGCTCGCTGATGGCGAGGACTCCAGCGACGCCAAGGCCACCTACGTGCTCTACGTGATGAGAGGAACTGATTGGTGCAAGTGACAAGACCTAAGACCTAGCGGAGGTGGCTCGTCGCCGGTGATGGCGGCATAGCAAAGCTCCGCTGTGAGGCGTCGGCGACGGCGAGCCATGGCTGCCTCAATCGAGCTCGGTATGAGCTTTAGGAGGTCACTACTATGCTACCCAAGCAAAGAAAAGAGGACGAGAAAGCCTCGGTGGTAGCTAGCCGCGTAGAGCTCCAACTCCGGTGAGACCCCATCATGGCAGGCGGTGGTGGAAACGGCCAATGCGCCCTTACCAAGACCTAATCGGCTTGGCTAAGAGGTGGAGGAGGTAGAGGAGGACACAGCGGAGCTATGGTGAAGATGTAGTTCGTGTTTCTGCGACGGCGAGCAAGCTAGATGATGGCGAGGCTTGGTCGGTAATGGCGGGGCGGCTGAGCTCTGTTGCTGCTCGCGGTGGAGGCGATGGAAATGGAAATTGAGCTGACGAACTGGTGGGGCAGGCGCGCGGGAGGGTTCATGTCGTGGCCGGCCATGCTAGGACGTCCACAGCGCATGGCAGCGCGGTCAGACGGCCGGCGACGGGTGGCGCCATGCATCGGTCATTTTCTGAAAACAGTCAGCACTGTAGCTCGCCTGAAACTTCGATTCAGTGATCAATCAACCGACTGACAGGCACTTTTCAATGCTACATATTTCATAAACCGTGAAGAATTAGTGGAAGCAATGTACATGAAAGTTGTAGAGCTATAATAGGGCTACAACAATGCTTTAGACATCATCAGCTAATTCACGACAGATCACAAGTTATATCAAGCCAAAATCGAGTTCATGAAACTGAAACTGCAACTAACACTTAGGAATATTTCCAAGTGTTGAATCAGCTTTCAATTCTGACTTGTGGGCCATTTTTTAGCATGTTGTGCATATTTTCATGACTTGACTTCTAAACAAAGTTTGTTCCTTATAAAATTTTCTACAACTTTGCTTTAGGTTGCTCAGACATGCAAACATTCTAAGCTACACTTTTTAAACAGTCAAACACAAGGGTTTAGGGGTCAAAACAAGTCAAACCCCTATTTGAAATCATATTTAGGCAACATGATCAATATGAACAATGTTCCAAATGACATTCTAGGTGTCACTAAGTTGTTCAAGAGGATTATTAGCCACACCACACCTTGGTCACACAAGAATCAAGCATTGTATGTACTGAAACAATGAAAAACACATGAAATGTTACAATTGTTTCCTAGTCATGTTTCACATGTTTCATGATCTTGTTGCATGGTACTAACTAACCATGTTTCACTAAAGTGAGTTGCACATGTTGCACTTAAGTGTTGCACACTAATCATTTCATAAAAGAAACAACACACATGAAATATGCAACATGTTGCAATGTTTCGAAATCATGTTTCATGTGATATAAGCTTATGAATGAATGAGTGATGCTCATGTTCATGAAATGCAAGTGCAAATGTGGAAGCTAAAACACCTAGGGTGTTATAGCCCTCCCCCCTTATAAAAATCTTGTCCCAAGATTTGAAAAGCGTACCATTGTTGATAGAATTCCTTATAACCATCCCTCAAATAATCTTCTCTTTCCCACGTTGCATCGCGTTCACTACCCTGATTACTCCACATGACTTTGTAAAACTTGACCACCCGACTCTGAGTCACTCGCTCACGAGTGTCAATCACTCGGACCGGCTTTTCTTCAAAGGTCAAATCTGACTTTAACTCGATATCCCCTGATGGAACTCTCTCTTTAGGGACGCGAAGACATTTCTTTAATTGGGATACATGAAAGACATTGAAGATAGCACTCATCTTAGGAGGTAATTGAATCTTGTACGCCACCTTACCACTTTGTCCAATGATTTCAAATAGACCAACATATCTTGGCGTAAGCTTTCGCTTCACACCAAAGCATTGGACACTCTTCATGGGTGAGACTTTTAGATAAACGAAGTCTCCAACTTCAAACTCAATCAGTTTTCTACGTTGATCAGCATAACTTTTCTACCTCGCTTGAGCTGCGGCCATGTGGGTTTGGATAGTATGGACTTGTTCTTTGGCTTCTGGAACAAAATCAATTCCATAATATCTCCTTTCATCGGCTTCTACCCAGTTCAATAGGGTTCTACACTTACGGCCATACAAAGCTTCAAACAGTGCCATCTTGATACTCTCTTGATAACTGTTATTATACGAGAATTCAGCTAGGGGCAACCATTTTTCCCATGAGCCCTTAGCCGAGATGACAGATGCTCTCAATATATCTTCTAAGATTTGATTCACTCGTTCAGTTTGCCCATTGGTTTGTGGATGATAGGTAGAACTTCTTACTAGCTTAGTTCCTAATAATCCATGTAAGTGCTCCCAAAAGCGAGCAGTGAACTATGGTCCTCTATCCGAGATAATAGTACGAGGGATCCCATGAAGTCGGACTATCTGATTAAAGTACAACTCTGCATAGTCAGTTGGACGGAAATCTATGCGGACATGAATGAAGTGTGCAGACTTGGTCAGTCGGTCCACAATCACCCAAATGGAGTTAAAATTCCTCTGAGTAGTAGGGAGTCCAACAATAAAATCCATACTTATCTCCTCCCATTTCCAACTTGGAATAGAGAGTGGATGAAGTAATCTAGCTTTCATGTGCATAGCCTTGACTCGACAACAAGTGTCACACCTAGCCACATAAGCGGCTATCTCTTTCTTCATTTTGGTCCACCAAAAGCGAGGCTTCAAATCATGATACATTTTGCTACTACTAGGATGAATAGATAATTTAGAAGAATGGGCTTTGGATATGATTTGATTTCTAAGCTCTCTATCCTTTGGAACTACCAACCTATCCTTGAACCATAACACGCCATCCTCATCTACTCGAAAATGCTTGGTTTCTTACTCTTTCATCTTGCGCTTGATGTGGAACACACCTATATCTGTCTTCTGTAGCTTGATAATTCGACTCTGTAGAGTACAACTGACAGTGATGTTGTGAAGGACTGCAGGATGAAGGAGCTTTGACAAATGGATGTCACTTTCAATCAAAGAGTGGCAATGAGATTTCCTGCTTAACACTACTATAGGAATCAATTTGCGCGGCATGGCCAAAATGGGCTTCGTGGCGGGCACCTCTTTTGCCCACCACGGTTAACTGATGGCTGGCCAGCGAGGCCAGCCACCGAGGCACCCGCTGCAGGAAAATGGTTTACCACGGTGGGCCACCTTACTTGCCCGCCGTAGGAAATCGTTATTTACTACGGCGGGCGGTATGAATCGCCCACCGCGGTTAATACGATTTACCGTGGTGGGCTCTTTAAATTGACCGCCGCGGTAAAGAGTTGATTTACTGAGGCGAGCGCTTTATCTTGCCCACCGTGGTAAAGCCTGTACAAATACACAGCACCACCCCTTCATCTTCTCCATAGGTCTTCCTCTCTCAAACTCATGGGGGGAGGCTTTGCCCTAAAATTTGAGGAAACTTTTGATTTGAGTTGAAGGGCTTGGATTTGAGGGAGGAGGACATCATAAGAGGTTCATAAAGGCTCTCCCTCTCTCCTTCCATCCTATCTCTCTATTTCCATCACCTAGAGTTCTCTCTAGATCTAGATCTAGATCTAGATCAATTTTAATGGAAAAATGATGTCATGTATTTCTTTAACTTTAGATTCATCATAGATGCATGCTTCATCTTTCACATCGTCATTTCCTCTCTTTTCATGATTTTGGACATAAAAATCATCAATTTCTCCTAATTCTTCTTTATTTAATGTTGATTGTGACATATAATGTTCGCAGGTACGATGGATAGGTTAGAATGGATGTACCGGATCGATAGAGTGAATGATCCGTGGTACCTCTTTGAATTAAGGAAGTTTATTGCTGCTGGTAAAGCTCACCATGAGAGACTAAAGTGGATGACAACCATATGTCCATGTTCTCATTGCAAGAACCTGAAAGCCCACCGAGACAGCGAGGTGCAAACTCATTTGATCATGTATGGTTTCATCGAGGGCTACACAGTTTGGACATTTCACGGTGAAAGAGTTGGTGCGAGTGGTGGTGCATCTGGAGTGAGCTCTTCGATGCCGACGACGACAGCACCACCGGTGAATAAAGATCCTTTAGGAGCACCCGGCTCCTCATCATCTTCAGCAGCAGCTATGCCAGCCGATAGTGACAACAGTTGTCATGATTATATCATGGTGGATGATCTAATGCAAGACATGGCCGACGAAGCCGTTGATGGTGGGGATGGTCAGGATACTGTGAGCCAACCCGAGGATGTGTAGCTTGTTGAAGATCTAGTCAAACACTTTGATGAAGACGATGTTGTGTTGGGTTGCCCAAAGTGGTTGGAGAATTTCAGAGAGTTGAAGCAGGCGGTAGTTGATCCTCTCTATAAGGACGGCGGCGATTGTCCGAAGCAGTGCATGGTGCTCCATTTTAACCTCCATACATTGATGTTGAAGGCTCGTCATGGTTGGTCTGACACTAGCTTCAATGAGTTGTTAAGCTACCTTGCCACCACGTACCTAACGGCTAACAAGGTGCCCGCTAATACTTATCGAGCCAAGAAGCTAATCCGGCCAGTGGCGATGAAGCTTAGAAAGTTTGATGCATGCCCTAACCACTTCATCCTGTATCGGGGCAATGAGTATGAGAATTTGATGAGTTGTTTGCACTGTGGCTTTAGTCGGTACAAGAAAAATGCTGGTTGTCATGTGGATGCAGAAGATGAGGGAGGCTTGTAGGGTGATCGGAAGAAGAACAAGAAGGGGGCAAAGAAGAGCAGTGTAGCCAAACAGATCTTGGCTCAGCAGGACGATGAAGAAGAGGGTTACACGCATAGGAAAAGTCTAGCACTGTTGGTGTGGTACCTGCCCGTGACCGATCGCCTACGTGCAATATTTGGGAACCCAGACGATGCCAAGCTCATGTCCTGGCATGCATCAGCTGACCGCCTGAAAGACGATGGCAAGCTACGGCACCCATCTGATGGCAAGTAGTGGAAGGATTTTGACGAGGCCTACCCGGAGTTTGGCAAGGAGCCCAGGCATGTTAGGTTCACGCTGAGTACCAACAGGATGAACCCGTTCGGTGAGCTTAGCAGCCTACACAGCACTTGGCCCATTGTGCTCACCATGTACAACCTACCTCCCCATCTATGTCAGAAGCATAGGTACCTTATGCTGACCATGCTTATCTCTGGACCGAAGTAGCTCAACAACAATATAGATGTGTTCCTAGAGCCGTTCATGGAGGAAATGAAGATACTATTTGATGTTGGGGTCCAGATGGTGGATGCATCCCGCAAGGAGAAGTTCACACTAAAAACAATCATCTTTGTCACCATCACCGATTACCCTAGTCTCTTCTCACTGTTGGGGCAGATCAAAGGGAAGATCGGCTGCGTAATTTGCATCGACGGGACCTGCTACACTTACCTTAAGGGATCCAATAAGATGGTGTACATGAGGCATAGATGGTTCCTCACCAAAAATCATAGGTATAGAAGAAGTATTATGAACAAATACTTTGACAATCAGGCAACCGATGCAGACTAGTTGGGGGACAAAGGTGTATGAGATGGTCAAGGACATGGATCAGGTGGAGTTTGGAAAGAAGAAGAAGCCGCCTGATGAGGGGCCCAAGTAGACAAGGAAGCGAAAGCGGGACTAGACGGAGGAAGTCCCCGCCGCCATTCCTTTCAAGAAGTCAATTTTCTTCAAGTACCTATCGTATTGGAAAACACTAAATACACTGCATGCCATCGACTGCATGCACCTGGATAAAAATGTCTTCAAAAGCACGATCGGTGTCCTGCTGGACATCAAGGGCAAGACAAAGGATGGTATCAAGTCACGAACGGATCTTGTCAATCTGGGCATCAGGCCGGACCTTCACCCAGGACCGCCTCAGAACAATAAAGTCGATATCCCGGGTGCGGCCTGCAACCTAACGCAAGACGAGAGGATGACTTTTCTTAAGTTGCTTAGGGGTATCAAGGTGCCAACTAGTTTCTCTTCCAACATCAAGAGCCTAGTCTCCATGAAAGACCTCATAATGACCGGCTACAACTCACATGACTGCCATGTCATGCTGATGATGTTCCTACCAATTGAGATTAGGGCTATCTGTCCAGAGTATATGAAGATGGTCATCACATGGATGTCATACTTCTTTAACCGCATCACCTAGAAGGTCATTGATAAGGCTAAGCTGCCTGCCCTGAAGGAGTTCATCGTGGAGACCCTTTGCTAGCTTGAGATGTGCTTTCCACCATCTTACTTTAATATTATGCCACGCCTAATGATGCATATGGTCGATCAGATCCATCAACTGGGCCCCGTGTACCTACACTAGATGTGGACATATGAGCAGTTCATGTCCACCCTCAATAGATACGTCCATATACCATGCTTACCCAGAGGGCTCTATGATTGAGGCATACACAATGGAGGAGGCCATGAACTGGTGTATGAGGTACATAAGGGATGGGAGGGTGATTGGGCTGCCTGTCCATCACCACGAAGGCAAAACCTCAGGGATGGGGTGCACAGGCCAAAAAGTACGCACCGATGTGGCAAACCGAACGGTGCAAGAAGCTCATTACAGCATCCTTCATCAGTTAGTGAGCATGGAGAAATACATTGAAAAGCACCTGGAAGAGATCCATGCTGCTAATGACAGACAGCGCACGGAGGCATGGGTCCAGAACCATCACAAGAGCAATTTCATAGAGTGGCTCAAAGAGCAACACATACCCCTTGAAGGATGCCCTGATAAAGATATGGAGACCTTTAAGAGGCTTGTGTTAGGCCCATCTAGCCAAATCACCACGTGGCAAGGGTATGATGTCTAGGGCTACAGGTTCCACATGAAAGACAAGGACAAGAAGAGCTTGGCACAGAACTGCGGTGTTCGATACGAGGGTGAAGAAGAGTCCACGAGCCAGAGGAGGCAATACTATGGGCAAGTTGAAGAAATATGGGAACTTGACTACGGCCAAAGCCTACACATAACCATCTTCCGTTGCCAGTGGGTCAAACCGAATGCGGTTGTAGTGGACAGTTATGGGCTAACCACCGTGGACCTCAAAAGTATTGGCTACAAAGATGACCCGTGGGTACTAGCAACCAATGTTGCGCAAGTGTCCTACTATATATATGTAGAGGACCCAAAAAGGCATGTGGTTGTGTCTGAAAAGTAGCGGATTGTGGGAGCTGATGGGGTGCAGAGCCCCGAACAATACAACAACTACGCAGAGCTTCAGCTTTTTACCGATCATCCAAAGAAGATCAAGGCCGTCGAGGATCGATTCAACAAGTCTAGGATGATGCCATGGGCCCACCCCGACGGTGAGAAGAGGACAGTGAAAGCACCTACACCAAAATGATTATGTATCCTAGAGACATATATGTAATAATATAGCTTGATCTATTGAAGACAAGTTTTGTAACTTATTATTAATATCATGGAACCATACTACTCTACTAGTACTACTCAACCTACTGCTACTATCTATTGTACTAATACTACTCTCTACTACTCACATGTACTCTACTATTACACAGCACTACTCTACTACTACTACTACACAGCAAATGCAAAATGGAAAAATAAGTTTTAGATTGATAATAAATATCAGTGTTAGATTGAAAGAGGAAATGCAAAAATATTAACCATGGTGGGCACGTAATAGAGCCCACCGTAGTTAATATATTAACCATGGCGGGCACATAACAACGCCCGCCGCGGTTAATAGATTAATCGTGGCGGGCAGTGTAAGGTGCTCACTACAGTAAACATTTACCACAGCGGGCGGCTTATATTGCCTGTCGTGGTTAATTAGTGGCTATATATGTGACCCCCGCCCCCGTCCTCCTCCCCCATGCCCGTGACCCACCCCCATCCTCCTCTCCACGGAACCCTTGCTCCGGCCGCTGAGCTCCTCCATGCTGGGCCCCGTCCTCGGAACCCTAATGCCGGCCACCGAACTCCTCCACGGCCACCGCACACGCCCCCTGCCCCTGTCCTCCTCCCCCCGTGCCTGTGCCCCGCCCCCGTCCTCCTCTCCTCGGAACCCTTGCTCCAGTGCCCACCGAGCTCCTCTGCGCTGGGCCCCATCCCTGAAACCCTAGCACCGGCCACCGAGCTCCTCCGCGGTCACTGTCCACATGTCAGGCCCCGTCCTCCTCCCCAGTCACCGTCCACACACCGGGCACCATCATCGGAGCACAGACAAGCTCTAGCCACTACCTCCTCACTTGGAACCTGCTCGCCCAGGCCGAGGTAAGAACTACATAGTACCTTGGTTCTGTAATTACAATGCTGTAGAAATTTTATTCATTTGGGCCCCTCTGTCTCCAAAGCTCAAATTTTATTCTTGTAGTAACTGCTATATTTTCCCCATTGAAATGTAATTAGAGATTCACATTTGGGCTATCCTAGCTTTCTCTAGGTTCCACTACGTTGTTCTGTCTACTGTGAAAATGCAAAACTGTCTTTCCTTCAGGTATGATGAGGAGTCTTCTAATTCTGCTGTTAACTTAGTGTTTAAGGTAGTTTTCAGTTAGGGTCTGTTTCATAGAGCTCTTAGAGCTGTTTCCAAGCTTAATTATAAATTATATGCTCATTATGCCAAGCAACTTTGAATATGTAGTCACATAATTCATGGATAGGAATTTTCAATATCACGCATATTTAGCCGTGAAACCTGGCTGTCTATTTAACAATCCCCTTTATAGGCTTATCTCCAACAGGGTTGAGCTATTTCCATATTTAGCTGGAATTTGTGACCTATTTATACAGGGTTGTCTCCAACAGCATCGAATCTCAACAGCATTGTCTACAAGAATAAAATTTGTAATTACATGCTGCCTATGATGCCAAAGAAATTTGTGACAAAATTTTGAGCATATGCCACTGCCTATGATGCACCTTGCCTTTAAACTGATCACATGCTAAATTTGTGAGAATTTTGAGATGAATTGGTCACTCTGCTGCAATTTCTAGTAGTATACTACTACTACTGCTACTACTACTGTCCTCCTATACTACTCCTATACTACTACTATACTACTGTTGTATACTACTACTAGTATACTACTACTAGTATACTACTTTCTAGTAGTATACTACTACTACTGCCTACTACTTTCTAGTAGTATACTACTACTAGTATAATACTACTACTGCCTACTACTACTCCCTCCTCCTCTACTGCCTACTCCTCTACTCCCTCCTCCTCTACTGCCTACTCCTCTACTATGCTCTTGCTGACTAAATTGAGTAGTTCTGCTACTACTCTTACTCTTACTGACTAAATTTGATTGAGCTGTGATGGGGGTTTATTGCTGCCTATGTTGCCAAACAAACTTTTGAGCTATACAGCTCTTACTCTACTCCTCTTACTCTACACTACTCTACTCTCACCTCCTCTAGTCTTCTACTCTATCTTGATGGCCGAAGGACTTAGCCCCTTGGAGCCGAATTTTGAAACTATCTTGATGGCTTTTGTTTGGTATTTGCAATGATGATTCTTTTCACACTTCTAAGCTGAGGCAGTGGCATATGCAATGATGTGAACCCTTTTATGCTGAGGCAGCGGCGATGATGATCGAGTGCCCTCGCTAAACTAGGATGGCTTGTATACCAGATACAAGGAACCAGTTTAAAAGCGATGTGATGACAATGGGGCAAATCTGAGCCAACTACTACTACTTTATGACTCTAGTACTACTCTACTTTACTACTCTAGTACTAATCTACTTTACTACTCTATAACTATGTCTATACAACTGAAATATGTATTCATTGTAGCTTTCCAATGGCGGAGGAACCGATAAGCGAATGGTGCGACCCTACCCCTAGTGCATCATCATCAACTAGCCTCGAGAGCCAAGTTTCCATGACCCTGAGGCCAACAAAGAAACATCATATAGAGGATGAAGATGATCTGACCTACCAACTGAGGGACGACGAAGTTGAAAGTGCATGGTCTCCAAACCCTGAATAGATGCCGGTGGTGCCTCGAGAATTGAATTTCAAGGAGGAACAAGTCAGGGACAAAGAACCCCCCCGCTCCATCTCCAACCACTTTAGGCAAGTCTAGGGGTCAGAGGACAAAGCTGAGAAGGGGGGAACACGGGAGGCACCGGAGGGAAATCCATGGCGAAGTCCATGTGATCCATGAGGTGGGACCAAAGGGAAACCCGTTGTCGCCATCCATGGTCCTTGCCAAGTTCAGCAACCAGGTGGCATGTATAGTCAAGGACAAGGTGGAGATCACTTGGGAGGAGTGGAACAATGTCCCGATCGACTACAAGACACATATCTAGGGTGAGGTGACAAGGAGCTTCCATTATCCCGAGGACGCCGATCTTGACAAGTGTAGGGAGTGGGTCATGCACGTGGCAGGAAGAGCCTTTAGAAACTTCAAGTCCATGCTGACCAGGTAGTACCTAAAGCTAGGCAAGTCACCCTATGTCAAATACACTATGGTGAAGGAACATCACTGGGAAGAGTTCTGCAAACAAAGAACAACAGAAGAAGCAAAGGCAAAGAGTGCCAAGTTTAGCGCACTCGCGAAGAAGAACCTGCACCCCCACCACTTGGGCATGACTGGGTTTGCTGGTAAGAGGCCCAAGTGGTGGGAGGAAGAAAGGGGTAGAGCTGCCGCCGGGCTTCCCGATCCATACGATGGTGTAGACTTGAGGGCTAAGGACTTCATCTATGCCCGCAAGTCGAAGAAGCTCAAGGAGGGCACGAGCAAGTTCAATGAGCCCAAGTTCAAGGAGGTGGAGAGGGCTGTCATCGAGGCCGCTAAATCCAAGGACAGCTTCGAGGTTCACAGGGGCCAAGACTTGCTAACCCTGGCGCTAGGAACCCCTAAGCACCGTGGCCACGTCCATGGCATGTCGTCGAAGATGAGCTGGAACTCAGTGGAGTCATGGCAATCTGATGCTGCCACATACCAGTCAAGGTAGAGGTACAAGGAGGGCATCTTTCAAAAGGGCTATGATCAAGGCATGCCCGAAATGATCAGCGGTCCATAAAAGAAGCCTTCACGAGCAATGACCTAGATATGGTGTTGCTGAGGTCACAGATGCTTTGCTAGGCTGGCATGGCTGTGCCTCAAGTTCCACAAGGGCAGACACAAGGGCAGCCACTACCGATGATCGAGGATCACCCAACGCACCCTGTCGATGACATCTAGGAACCCATGCATGTCCACCTCACGATCCCGTTTGGTAGGGCAAAAAAAGTTGACCGTGGGTGAGGGTTACATGCACCCCAAAGAAGATATCAAAGATTTCAACCAAGACCAGATCCCTACCAACTATGTTGCCATGATACTTACATGGTATGCGACCAAATATGAAGAATTTGAAATGGAATATCCAACTGTAGAAGGGGTAATGATCCTTGGAGCTACCTTGGGTTCCGAAGTCCTATAGAACAAGGACGACATAGGGATCATTCTCTCGACGCTGACTTCTATGCTGACGGTGACACCAACATCACAACCATCCATTGTTGGATCTTGTCCCCTCGATGATCCAGATCATGATGACGGCGATGACAAAGGCAATGACGGGGATGACAAGGGAAGGAACTCACCCCAAGGCACAAGCCCTCACCCTCGTTCTCCTCCTCCAACAACAAGTCCACCTCCACCTCTCGGCAGTCCATCTAAGGGCATGAGCAAAGGACTGGGAGGCACAAGCCCTCACCCTTGTTCTCCTCCTCCAACAAGTCCACCTACACCTCCTGGTAGTCTGTCTAAGGGCACGAGCAAAGGACCAGGAGGCACAGAGGAACTAGGGGCAAAGACACCACCTGCTACCATTGCGAGCACAAGCCACTGTCCTCCACCACCGGCGAAGACTAAAGGCGACCAAGGGCAGCTCGCATACTCACTTGAGTTTGAAAGGTATGGTAGCGGCGAGCATAATTTGCTAATAACTTTTCTTTGCCATAATATGGTACTAACATTTTATCCCAGGCCAAGATCACCTTTCCATCTATTTCCTGAATTGGATGACTGCCCCGGCCATTACGAGCATGGGAAGTTCATGATAACCAAGGCCCAACTCATCGACGAGGAAAGGTGGGAGACAAGGAGGTTTCATCTCTGGTACATGGAAGCAACAAAAGCTGGCCTGCATGGTTTTCTAGTCAAGGTTGTGGCAGAGTACTTCCACTTGCCCGACAACGATGTAGAACTCCCCATGGACTTCCATGACATGTACAGACTACTATGGGAACAAGACCTTGACATTGCCCAAGTCACCTTGTTCTCTATGTAAGTGATGAATTGCGAGTTTCACATATCACCTACCTTTGAATCGGTCAAGACTACTTATATATGCCACGATGGCTTGCCCTTGCAGGTTGATGGCCTATATATCCAAGGAACTAAAACTTGATGTTATCTATCTATCTCCAATGCATATTGCTCAAAGAATCATCATTGGTTACCACCTAGATGACAATCATCCAACCATGAAAGACTTGACCAAGCGACAGAGAGAGGCGCATAGGAAGAAACTGATGGACAATGAGAAGTTGAACATTTCAAGATACATACTAGGAGCAATGAAGAAGATCAGGGGAAATGGGTGTATCCTAGCTGCCTACCACTTTGGGTAAGTCAAAGACATGCCTGTAGATATAAGTGGGTAGCTAGCTAGTATTATTATTTCTCATTGTAACCTGTATTTTGTTTCAATGGCGTAGCCAAGGCCTCGAGGGTCACTGGGTTGCATTTATCATCTACCCTCAGGATGGCAGGGCCTGCGTATTTGATTCGTTGACAGTGCCAAACTTAAAAGGGTACAAGGCCTTTGAAGATTGCCTCAGAGTGTAAGTGACTGAACTATCTTCTCATATGCATTCTAATGCCCTGCCTAATACTAGTACATTTCGTATAGTGCTTATAAGGAGTATGTGAAGGATCCTGAATGCTATGATGGAAGAACAGAGAAATTTAAGGCTAAGCATAAGAATCGCATCAAAATCAGACGCAACTTTCCAGTAAGTATTTGAAAGGTTTAATTGTGCTTTCTGTTCATATGCTTGTGTATCAATCATGCAGTGTGCCAAACAACCGGTAGGATCATGAACCTGTGGCTTCTATGCCTATGAGTTCCTGAGGGTGTGCAAGCAGTACAGCAGCAGTTGGAGGGTGCTCAAGAATAGATTGAACTGGTCGAGAGACATGCAGAGCACCCAACACAGCTTCAAGTAGACAAAGGCGGACATATGTAAGTTTGTCTTAGACAAATGTGTGCTTGAAGGGGGCATGTTCTTCAATGAGAACAACCCGCTAGCGATTCTACCAGAGTACGAGAGGCTGAGGAAATGGCCCACGATGATGCGTCCGCAGGATTACACCTTAGCGCATGTATAACGACTTTAATATGTAAATGTAATGAATTAACGATGACAAGAACGACTAAGTGAATGTATATATATGTATATTATCTCATGTGTAATGCCTGTATACTTTTTAAGTTTAATCTGTGAAATTTGGATGTGATTTGAATTTGAATTTATATGCCTGCTGTATTTTATTTGAATTTATATGCCCGTTGTATTTTTTTAATTTAGGAAATAATTTACTGAGGCAGGCAAATAATAAAGCCCGCCATGGCTAATCAACATAACCACGGTAGGCCACAAAAGGTGTCCACCGCGGTAAAATAATTTACCGTGGCGGGCGGTGTAACGTGCCCATCGTGGTAAAAGTATATTTACCGTAGCGGGCACGTTACACCGCCCGCAGTGGTAAATCGGTTAATTGCGGCGGGCAAAGCTGCCCGCCGTGGTTAAGCCACGATTTACCGTGGCCTCTAGGCCGCAGCGGATGGCTTTTCCCACCGCAGGAAACCGAAAACGCCCGCCTCCAGTAAAGTTTGTGTAGTAGTGTAAGGCATCGGCTGCGACGTTTGCCTTGCCAGGGTGATAGTGCACTTGGAGGTTATAATCCTTGATCAACTCAAGCCATCTTCTCTGACGCATATTCAACTCTGGTTGAGTGAAGATGTACTTGAGACTTTTATGATCAGTGTAGATGTTGCACACATTGCGAAGTAAATAATGTCTCTAGGCCTTCAAAGCATGAACAACTGCAGCAAGTTCCAAGTCATGCGTTGGATAATTCACTTCATTCTTCTGAAGTTGGCGAGAGGTATAAGCAATGACTCTTCCCTCTTGCATAAGAACACCTCCTAACCCAATACCTGATGCATCATAGAACACATCAAAAGGTTTCTCGATATCCGGTTGTGCCAAAACCGGAGCCGAAGTTAGAAGAGTTCGTAGGGTGTGGAAAGCTGCATCACACTTATAAGTCTAGACAAACTTCATGTCTTTTTGCAGCAACTGAGTCATAGGCTTGGCTATTTTAGAGAAATCTAGGATGAAGCGACGATAATAGCCAGCCAACCCTAGAAAACTCCGAACCTCGTGCACCGAGATTTGAGCCTTCTAGTTCAACACTTCTTGCACCTTGGTGGGATCAACCATAATTCCACCATCGGACAACACGTGTCCAAGAAAAGGTACCTCATGAAGCCAGAATTCACATTTGCTGAACTTTGCATACAGCTGGTGTTCCACAATCTAGTGAGAACAACTCGCAAATGTTCAACGTGATCTTCTTCGTTCTCAGAATAGACCAAGATATCATCTATAAATACCACCATAATTTTTTCCAACTCGGGCATAAACACTGAATTCATCAGATACATAAAATGTGCGGGGGTGTTGGTCAATCCAAAAGACATAACAAGGTACTCATACAGACCATATCTTGTAGAGAATGCGTTTTTGGGACATCCTTAGGCCGAATCTTGATTTGATGATAACCAGATCTCAAATCAATCTTGGACAAGACTTCTTCTTTAGACAATTGATCAAATAAGATATCTATGCGTGGCAGAGGGTACTTATTCTTGATTGTAGCTATATTCAAGGGTCTATAATCTACACACATGCATAGAGATTGATCCTTCTTCTTTACAAAGATAGCTGGGCACCCCCATGGAGATGAACTAGGATGGATAAGGCCTTTCTTTAGAAGTTCATTCAACTAGGTCTTAAGTTTGGCTAGTTCATTGGGAGGCATTCTATATGGCCTTCTAGAGATGGGCACTGTACCAAGAAGCAACTCTATCTTGAACTCCACTTCTTGATCCAGGGGCAATCTAGGCAAATCATTAGGAAAAACATCTGGAAAGTCACACACGACAGGGATATATACCAGAGACTTGGCTTGCACTGCATTAGTCGTGCAAGAAAGATTAATGTCCCTAGGTAGCTGTACTAGGAAACCCTCCTGATTACCAGGATCTCTGAGCATGACTACCCTAGTCGATGTATCAATAAGCACTCCATGACGGCTCATCTAGTTCATTCCTAATATCACATCTATACCTAGCCCCGGTAAAACTACCAGATCAACCCGATAACTTCACCCCTCTATCTCAAATTGCACGTCCCCAACTACTAGCTTGGTTAGGATAGTACCACTAGCAGCCCTAATACAATAACCCTCACCCTCAACAGTATATGTTTTCTGCATAAACTTGGATGCAAATGCTGGACTAATAAAGGAATGCAAAGCACCCGAATCAAATAGTACAACTACAGGGTGTTGATCAATCAGAAACTTACTAGCAGTCACTACCTCTCCTAAAGGAATCTCAGTAATATTAGTGTGGTTCACCTGCACCTGACGGCCACCTTGGTAGTTGTTCTTCTTAGGGTAAGGACACTTCCTTGCCTAGTGATCGGTCTTGTTGCAATTCCAACATGGCATGTTGCTTGGCGGCACATTGGAACTGCCTTGACTGGTAGTGCCCTTGGGAAGAGCAACCGTAAACGCCTTGCAAAACCCAGTCTTGGCGGGATTCTTCTTCAGCGGTGGATAGAACTTAGCGGCTAACGCTGGAGGACAGAATGGAGCCCTTGGTGCGACTGGAGCCTTGGATTGTGAGGTGCCCACCTCATAGGCCCGCTTACGACTTTTCAAAGTAGCATACACACCATTGTTGTTCTCTTGCGATAAAGCATCACTCACAAACTCA
Source organism: Miscanthus floridulus (assembly GCF_019320115.1). NCBI lineage: Eukaryota > Viridiplantae > Streptophyta > Magnoliopsida > Poales > Poaceae > Miscanthus > Miscanthus floridulus. The sequence continues at coordinate 75,992,003 of NC_089585.1, forward strand.
TTAAAAAGAGCACACTTGCAATTTCCCATGGTCTTCATCAATTTGGGGCTAAGCCCCCGCTTGAAGCTAGCAATCTTCTTAGCATCGGTGTCCACAAACTCGGTAGCATACCTTGCAAGGTTGTTGAAAGCCTATAGGTATTCATTCAAGCTCTTGTTCCCCTAAGTTAGCTTCATGAACTCTGTATGTTTGATTGCCATGAGACCAGGAGGAATGTAATTTCCCCTGAAAGTAGACTTGAACTGATCCCAAGTGATTTGAGCATTAGCAGGCATAGTGGACCGATAATGACTCCACCAAATGCCAGCTAGCCCATGTAGTTGGTGAGATGCGTACTTAGTCTTTAGCACCTCAGTCAAGCAGAGCAGACAGAACTTCTGCTCGAGAGTATTCAACCACTCATTAGCTTGTAGGGGCTCCTTAGCCTCCTTGAAGATCGGGGGTTTCATGTCAAGGAAATCCTTGAAATCACTGTATTGATTTGGTTCTGGTCCTTGGCGTGGACCATAGCCATCCTGATTCGCAATTATATGGAGGGCCTCGGCCATAGTGCGCTGTCCTTCCGCAAGCATTGCTATTAATTCCGTTGGTGTGGGTGGTGGTGGCAGTGGAAGATCATCATCATCACCCGCACCGGTGGAATGAGTACGAGGCATCTACACAATGCGCAACCAGTAATTATTGATGATGTTACCACATTGGAGAGGACCAATGTAATTGTGCCAAACTGAATTTACTGACGAGAATGCAAACTTCATACAATAAACAGAGGCAATAATTCATTCTCCAATCACCACATCATCAAGTAGATTACTAGTGCCATACGTAGTGCATTCCAACATGACAAATTTTAAACTTAACCATTACGATACGCATCCCGAAGGGAGCAAATTAAAGTGCATTACATGCCGAGTTCAAATTTAAAAAGGTACATCCAACATCAGTCTTCGTACTTAAGTTCATTACATCAATGACTGCAAAAGCTTAACTAGTGAGACTTGCTAACGAACTACTCGTCAAAGTGATCGTTGTCCACATTGGAGACACCTTGGACTTCTTCTGGGTCTTCCTCTTCTTCTTCTTCTTCTTCTTCTACTGGCTCATCTGCATTGTCAACCATCTGCACGTCCTCTTCTTCATCATTGGCCTCAATCACTTGAGGTCCACCCACATTTGGATACCTTGGTATGGGGCGAGGAATAGGAAACAGATGGTTGTGCAGTTGATGGTGCTCAACCTAAAGCTCTTCAAGCTGTTCTTGGAGTGCTTGCTCCCTTTGAAAGGCATTGTGGTTAGCCAAAATCCAACCCCGATGTCTTTCTTCTGCTAACTCTAAAGTTGCATCCCTGTGACGGGTCATACGATCCAATTCTTGTGCAGCCTCAACTCTCTCAATAGTGAGGTTCATTAGCTGGTTATGAAGCTCGTCTCTCTCACATGCGGTTTGACCCCACTATTGCAGACAATAATTTGCAATACCACGAATCTCCTCAACTTCATGCTGAGCTCTCCCACATGCATCCGCCCTATGGCAATACTTGCGGGCACACAACCTGAACTTGTGCTGGGCTTCCATTGCCTTGCCAGCTTCATCTAGCGCACTTGAAAGGGTGTTTTGCCTGACTCGACAAAGCTTCAAGACTGCCATCATAGCACTCATTCTAGCATTGTCGCTCTGCACATGTTCGCCATGGCCTTAAACCAAGGCCTGACCAACGTCCTAAGTCCACTCAGCCTTAGTAGGAGACACTCGGGGAATGGATGAAGCAGGTCCACCCACTAACTCATCCCCAAAGCTCTGTGCTATATCCATCAGCACATCAAAGGGCAGCAACCTGAGTGGCTTCCCACGGGCTTCGTCCATTAGTCTCAATGCTCCACCCATGCCACAACGGTCTTGTGGGGTTTTGCGGCACTACAAAGGTCACGACGTACCATGGTACATCTTCCAATGGTACCGCCTACCTCCACGTGTAGCTGGGTGCCTCCGGGTACCCAACTGAACTGAGCACCCTCTAGAGCAAGGTGGGAGTACAGAACTAGTCCAAAAAGGTGCTGCTACCAGTAGGAAACACAGGCGCGGCCATCTATATCAAAAAGGGATGCAATTCATGTGAGAGGATTATTTTGCTGAGAGATTGCACTTCACACTTGGGATAAGCAATTATAAGGGAGGGAGTAATGCAATATGAATGACATGAGTGAATATGATGCATGCCCGTTCTGTACGTCCTCACAAACCTAGGAAAATTTAAGCTTTAGCGGAATATACGGTGGCATACATACGTTCTCTCAATTAGCGGTAACTAGTTGATCTACACGGTGCGTTGTTAGCGTACCTACAGAAAACTTCATTGCAGCCCAACCCAACAAGATATAATGCTAATTACACTAGTAGTACTAAGATACTCTCCATATATACATCCCCAAATATATATACTTCGGTATCCAAACTACCCGACAAATATACCCACAATTAAGTACCTTCATATATACATGTATGCAATATGTAAATACTCCAGTAACCACAACTAGCTCTCCCCTAGACTGATGGTTGGACGGTCATGCTCTCACAACTCACACTTACCTTGGCGTAGAGGTAATTGATCCATACATTACCATTCAAACAAATGGCATCCATGCAATATCACACCGCATGGACAACGAAATAGAAACAATCAATTCCCCCATGTTAGTAATTATATATAAGCCACCTAGAAGTCCTTAAGTGGGCTATAAGGGATGTGATCACCAGTATACCATAAAAATTTTGATTTTTGAACACTTATATATAACTATAAGTTGGAAAACCATTTTCACAACAAAAGCTTTTGTTTTAAATAGCCGTAAGACATGTTTATTGTTGAATCTAGCTCTGATGCCAGCTGTCACAGAACCAACCAATTTATAAGAGCACAACTATAAAATCAATTGCCGACACGATCAAATTCTCAAACTTGAGCCCATATAAACCTGGTAGTCAACTGAAATCTCGAAGGATTTCAAACCAACTTGCATACAACCAAGATCACAGTAATTCAACATAACATATCGTACGTTACAACATTTCGCAGACATTTGCAAATAGATTACATCATCACAGAGTCATCGTTATTACAAAACAAGTCTTGTAAAACATGCGGAAGGAAATAGTTTAACTTACACACCCGAGTTCAAATACAAATACTAGTTCGCTGATCACAACCCGCAAAAGCATTTAGATAAGAGAACAGAGATCATGCCCATGATCTAGTCTTTGTCACCCGCCGGGTGGAGACAATACTTACAAAATCCCTGATATAGGAGGTCATCTGCAACAAGAGGGAATAAACCCTGAGTATGAGAATGTACTCAGCTAGACTTACCTGTCAAAAACCAAAAAAATGACATCAAGGATTATGCATAGCTTAATGTAGTGGATCTGGCTGACAGTTTCTTTTTGCAGAAAAGCATAAGTAATAATGATCAACTCTTAACCTGAACTAGCAGTGACTTTTAGCCATTAACCTGTCAACTATATTAGCACCTGTACTAAGCAATCATTTTATTTAGGTGCAAACATTAATAACCATATCAGGTATTCATTATGGCAACCTCATCATCATCATCCATTTAACCATATCGTTAAATTAATTGAATCTATGTTGCCGCTGCTCAGTCAAGTTCTCACTATCCAGGAGAGACGGTGATTCAAATTGATTCCTATCTAGCTGGAGGGTTATTCCTAACACAAACCCTGCTCCCCCCGTCAGGGTCGCAAACAAGTCACCTTTGGTACAACTCAGGAGAAAATAAAAGAAAAGACGCGGGTCCAGGCCGCCCTGCATTCTCAGAGAACCACTTTGCCAAGAAGTGTAGGATTTTAAGCACCTAACTCCCCTTGGACTTATGCCAATGGTTCTCCACACATCCTTACTACCTCCAAAATGCATCCAACCCCCATGGATCCTGGCCTGAGTTGAGCTACTCGGCTTCATGGTCGGAACGACTTATCCGACCAGCTAAGTGTTAGGCTGCGTTCAACATGACATGAGGACGTACAGTGTATCAGTCCTTAAATGACGCAGACGGAGTCACTATGTTCAAACCTACACAAGACTCCGCTCGGTCTTAATTCATTATTCATATGGTTCTTTTCCACGATAGCAAATATAGCTAACCATGATCCACCTCATCCTAAAGCTCGCAGGTGACAGGAAATCACCTGACTTCTACCGCACTAAGCATGGCTAAGCATTTAACCCGTTCCTGAACTTAATAGGATTCCAGTGCGATATCTGGACGAGGGATATATAATGCAGCAATTGGTTCCAACCAATTCCTATACTTAATGCATCATCAACGAATAAAAGATACTCAATGTATTTGTATAAACATGGGAGGCTTAATATGCTCCGAGGCTTGCCTTTCAGAAAAGAGGAAGGCTGGTGGTCAGGGCACTCGGGCAACTCCTCTGCAGTGGCTGCTTCGTTGGCTTCCTGCACCTCGGGCTCCTCCTCCTGGTTGGCTCCCTCAAACTCCAGCAACGTCACTCCCTTCGGCACACCTATTCCATGAATGTGCAAGATAAATATCATGGATGCACATGAATGAATGTCAGGGATGCTCGGGGAATGCACAGGTTCGCTGTAGTTTGTATATTCCAACTTAAGCCCTATTCAAATCACTTTACTTACCAAGCTTATACAACCTAATGTATAATTGCTCTTCTTCAGTTAATGACCTAGCACCTGCACCTAAGCATATTCTCAAGTTAGGCTAACCCCTAAACAATCAACGAGAACATTGCAACAAGCATACACTCCAGCATTTGTATTTCAGCAAAATGAAGACTATGTAGCGGTATAGTAAACTAGCCATATCTGGAGATTTATAAATCCAAATGACATGCAACAGGACAATTTGGAAAGCTTATGAAATTTTCTACAATTCATTTTCAGACCTCAAAGTATGATTCTAACCTTTACCAGGTTGAATTCTTTAGTCAACAGAACTCTGTCCTCACAAGACAGAGAGTAAGCAAAACTGGAACCTAACTTTAAACAGCTGTAGTTCCTAAACTACTGGGCCAAATGCCATCCAATTTTTACAGGAGCTAGATACATAAATTATCTACAACTTTTGTATTCATCACATTCACAGCAAACCAAAATATCATGGGGTACTTTATAAAGTCCCCAGATCTGTCCAGAGAGACATAATGCAAACGGATAATTATTAACTTATGATGTAAACACATAATTGGACAAAACTAACTCTACTCACTTATTACACATATCACAAGAACACCAGAAAGTAGGGTGTTCATCACCAAAACATTTCTTTAAATACCTTTCTTAATTTATTTAATTAATTATAGGAAATGGTAAACATATATGAAAACTACACCATTAAATTTACAAAAATTACAGTAGATACTACATGCTCTAAGTAGACTACCATAAAAATTTCACACCATTTGAGTAAGTATAACAGCCTCCACACAAATGATAAGGCATAATGGCTTAAAATGGCATAATTAGGAAACCTTAGTGAAAAATGTCAAGCAACAGATTTCATATTTTTCCTAGCATCCTTAAGGTACTAGGATACTACCCACAAAGTTTCATGGTCATAGGATTCCTAGATAATTTACAAAAATTCACCCAAATATCAATCAATGATAAAAGGAAAATCTAAAACTCAAAAACCATACATGCAATGACTCCCAAATTTTAACCAGAGCTTCTACTAAGCAAGACTAGCTTACCCACAAAAGTTCAAATTTTTGGATCACAGAAACTCAAGATATGATTTAAACAAATTTGCATGCATTCAAAAACACATTTCAAGTTCCTATTTAATTCATCCAAAATTTCTACATCATGTGCTCATGTCATATTTTTCATAAATACTAGACCTCACTGTGAGTCTAACAAAATTTGACTCACACCATTTGGATCTACACAGTTGGAGATACAAAATTCACAAAAGAGCATTCAAAACTGGAAATTTGAACTAGCTTTTAAACAAACAGTCACTGACGCGTGGGACCTGCCTGTTAGCCAGACCCACTTGTTAGCGATACAGAACAGGGGAGGCAGCGTTCGATGGCGCGGCGGTGGTCTTGCTCACCGACGGTGAGGACTCCGGTGACACCAAGGCCACCTATGTGATGAGAGGAACTAATTGGTGCAAGTGACAAGACCTAAGACCTAGCGGAGGTGGCTCGTCGCCGGTGATGGCAGCACGGCAAAGCTCCGGCACGAGGCACCGACAACAGCGAGCCATGGCTGCCTCAACCGAGCTCTGTACGAGCTTCAGGAGGTCACTACTATGCTACCCAAGCAAAGAAAAGAGGATGGGAAAGCCTTGGTGGTAGCAGGCCACATAGAGCTCCAACTCCGATGAGACCCCGTCATGACGGGCGGTGGTGGAAACGGCCAATGCGCCCTTACCAAGACCCAATCGGCTCGGCTAAGAGGTGGAGGAGGTAGAGGAGGACACAGCGGAGCTGTGGTGAAGATGTAGTTCGCGTTTTTGCGGCAGCGAGCAAGCTAGGCGACAGCAAGGCTTAGTCGGCATTGGCGGGGCAGCTGAGCTTTGTTGCTGCTCGTGGTGGAGGCGATGGAAATGGAAATTGAGCTGACGAACTGGTCGGGCAGGCGCGCGGGAGGGTTCATGTCGTGGCCGGCCGTGCCAGGACGTCCATGGTGCATGGCAGCGTGGTTAGACGGCCGGCAACGGGTGGCGCCATGCGTCGGTCATTTTCTGAAAACGGTCAGCACTGGAGCTCGCCTGAAACTCTGATTCAGTGATCAATCAACCAACTGATAGGCACTTTTCAACGCTACACATTTCCTAAACCATGAAGAATTAGTGGAAGCAATGTACATGAAAGTTGTAGAGCTATAATAGGGCTACAACAATGCTTTAGACATCATCAGCTAATTCATGACGGATCACAAGTTATATCAAGCCAAAATCAAGTTCATGAAACTGAAACTGCAACTAACACTTAGGAATATTTCCAAGTGTTGAATCAGCTTTCAATTCTGACTTGTGGGCCATTTTTGAGCATGTTGTGCACATTTTCATGACTTGGCTTCTAAACAAAGTTTGTTCCTTATAAAATTTGCTACAACTTTGCTTTAGTTTGCTCAGACATGCAAACATTCTAAGCTATACTTTTTAAACAGTCAAACACAAGGGTTTAGGGGTCAAAACAAGTCAAACCCCTATTTGAAATCATATTTAGGCAACATGATCAATATGAACAATGTTCCAAATGACATTCTTGGTGTCACTAAGTTGTTCAAGAGGATTATTAGCCACACCACACCTTGGTCACATAAGAATCAAGCATCGTATGTACTGAAACAATGAAAACACATGAAATGTTATAATTGTTTCATAGTCATGTTTCACATGTTTCATGATCTTGTTGCATGGTACTAAGTAACCATGTTTCACTAAAGTGAGTTGCACATGTTGCACTTAATTGTTGCACACTAATCATTTCATAAAAGAAACAACACACATGAAATATGCAACATGTTGCAATGTTTTGAAATCATGTTTCATGTGATATAAGCTTATGAATGAATGAGTGATGCTCATGTTCATGAAATGCAAGTGCAAATGTGGAAGCTAAAACACCTAGGGTGTTACAGTTCATCTGCTTTAGCTGATTAAGAGCTGGCCCCCCAAGTTTATAACTATAATCGACTATTCAAATCACTAGTAAGGAGCTAAAGAATTCACTGGTAGCAATATTACCTTATTTCAAGCTTCATATATACATGTGAACTTTGAAGTATCTATCACGCCATCTTGGGTGGTTGAAGAATGGAATGGATTAGAATCCAATCATCCTCACTTCTCCTGCTCAGAAAACTTGGGTTTTTTGAAAGATTTTGAAATTAAAATATAGCTTTGCTCCCTGAATGATTCTCTTAGATCACTCAATATGCATAGTTCCTTACCAAGACATTGTTTCGCCTCTATTTACCCTACCTCTAAAAAGCTTATGTGGAGTTTGGGTAGGGACAAAGTATGTAGCATACTTACCTTGCATATCGTAAAGTCAAACCCTAGATCCAAAGAGAGAAGTGTCGTACTCTTAGATCAAGATGTGCATGTGTGTGGAATATTTAGTGGCCAACCTAATTCTACTATGCTCTCTGAAATATATTTCTCTCTTGTGGAATATTTTTTGCAAGAACATGGGTTATCTTTATTCTCATTTCTTTTTCTTTTTGTCCTTTTTACTTTGGACCTCTTTTGTGTCCATCTTTTATATTTTGCATAACCCATGTCTCTTTTTACAACAACTTTTGAGAGAAATATTATCAAGAACTTGGAGCATTTATTCTGATAAAACCTAGCAAACATATTTTTGTCTTCTCCCAATGTAGAAGCAGAACATTTTGAGGTGGATGAAAAACATGTTTTTGCGTACATCCAGTATAGAAGCAGCACATATATGCGGCGTGTACATGATTTTGATCTTGGGAGCATGACAAATCTCTCAACAAGGGTCAACAAGACTTGACAAAACTCAACAAAGAGCAAGCAGCTTTATGTGAAAGGTTTTAATGAGACTAATATATGGCTCTGGTAGGAATTTCAACATCATTGAGGAGACAAGCTATTGATTTTGAATTTTTGTAAGAAAATTTCCCAAGTACTTTGCAAAAAGAAGCAAGGTTTCTTTCATCAAACCATATCTCATTCATCAACTACTTAGATAGCATGCTTTTCCTATGATAGATTGTTCACAAGTGATAGGAAAAGCAGGAAATAAAGAATATGCGTACCTCCGCTTTGAACCGATGAATGCCTTTGCTTGGACTTTCTCCCAGTATGCATATATTAGCTTGACTTCATTGGCCTTATGATCTCTGTGTTCCCAATCAAACATATGATATGGCATGACCACATGCACTTCCAAGATCTGATTCATCCTTTTTGTGCCCACGTACATCATGTATATATATGCAAGGAAATCTGACTTACATGCACTACATAAAGGGCTCTAATTGCTTGATGCCTTGATCTTCCAATTCTGAGCCAATTGCGAGCAATCTTTCATTTATTGCTTCTAACTTCTAATCAGGCGATTATTAGTTTTAGAAGTCCTGCAATTAGATCAAGTTGAGAACACAGAGAGAGAGCACTGCAAAAAAACGCTTGCCAAAGCCACAAACTATAACAAAGGTCAGGGCTAGCCAAGAGGCTTCCTGCATCGGCTCTGAATGAATTTTTCTTTCACTGCTATTGGTTCCTTTATTAATAGCTTTTGAATTATCCATCGAAGAACCCACCAGATAACTTGGACTTTGGTCTTTTAATTGATTTAGAACAGTCGATCTAACCAAATCTACTAACTTTCTAGGGTCTGATCGCCTAGTGCCAAATGCAAACACAAAACTGCATCGAGCAAATACCCTCTAAACCTGCGGTCAAGAACCTGAGTGACAATGCAGTGGCAAAAAAAAGGTGCCATTCGTTTGAATGTGTCAAGTGCAACTTGAGTGGTTCTGAACTCATAACTTTTCAATCCTTAGCATTCCTGATCTGTGATATCTCCATTGTAAATATTTAGCCAATGCAACTCTCTATCTTGTATAAATTCTCTATTGTTTAGCAATCAACTTTCAATGCTTCTTCTAGGATTCCAAAAACTGGCTTCTTCAAACCGTCTCCAACTGGATAACCCTTAGAGGCAATCTTCAGGTTTGGGTTGCGACACAAAACTATGGCAAATAAATCTTAAATCTACAGCCTGGAACCAAACAAAAATGCAAAAAATCCTAGTAAAATGGAAATTCCTCGCGTCCATGATCTCCACAACCGCTGCTTTCCAATTGGCCACGTGTGGCCTTCTCGATTCTTAGAATGGCCTTTCGCTTTCTATTAACTGCACTTTATTCCGATGTGGCTCTACCCATGTCAACTTTGGCTATAAATATATAATTCTAGGGGATAGCCGAGAGATCACATCTATGCTCGCCTTCGCTTTTGCCACTACATAACTCATCCTTCTTCATCCTTAGATCATAAAACCCAACTCTAGTAAAGAGTAATAGCGGACGGTAAGCGCCCTGCTGGTGATGTACTAGAAAAGGATCTTCCCCCGTGCCAGCGCTTCTGCATCCTAGGGTATGTCGACATTGCATTCCAGATCTTTCGATAACCATCTGAACTTGGTAATTTTTGTTTCATAAGAACATCACTCGGGCTAATGTCTAAAACCTTCTGGTGAGGTTTGAGGCTCAGCCAGTGGCATCTGTGGCTTCCTCCATTGATTCTTTAGACCCGTATAATGGAGATGATGCACAGCGTTATCTTCATGAGTGGGTCGAGGTGCTAGGTCATCATTAGGAGGCGACCCAAGAAATTGAGCCCCTAGAGGCCGCCTTGGCTGCCTCTTAAACCACTCTTACCGTCGTGGAGGGGGAGAGTAGCACTATACACGCGCGACTAGCAGACTTCGATGCCAAGGTCGTAGGTAGGATCCTTAGAAGAAACCCCTGTCTCTTTACCATTCTGCCCCATCATGCTTTTCTTGATGATTCTTTTCTTTCCCTATCACAGCTCTGATAGAGGAATTGAGGCCCTCCAACTAGCGGCGAACAATGCCACCGAGGCTCTGAACACCCAGGGTGATTTGGTGGTGAGTCACCTCTAGGACATCCCTATGCGTGCTAGGAGATCGCTCTCCACGATGTCCACCATGGGACTACGGTCGCCCTGACCATCACTCAGGTGAACTTCGGACATGAGCTCTGGTGGCTTTAGCCTAGCTTTGCAAGTGGTGACAATCACCATGAGTTGGTGGAGGATTTTGCCGAGCATGCTGATGCTGTGGAGAATACTTCCTTGGCCGAAGGAATCATGGACAACGTTTTCTTCGGCCCTTAGTTTGTACCTAGGATTATCATTATGAATAAAATCTTCAATCAATCTTCCTTGTGTTTTTCTCTGTTTTGTGTGGATGCTCCCTTGAACTGACCTTTGTGTGATTTATATATCTTTTATATTTTTGCACTATAGACGATGCGTGCCGCACTGGCTTTTGCCTTCTTAGGCTAAATTAGGATTGTTAATTTTTTGTTCTAGAGGCAATACTTTGCTAGTACCAGCTGTCAATCCTAGTGATGATCTGAATTCGATCACACTCGAGTAATAATCTTAATCACCAGGGTTAAAGTCCCACAATGAACAATTGCTTTCAAAAATAGCCAACAATGATTTAAGTAATAAATCACTTATGAAACCCCAAAATTCACCGGCTATCAAACTCTTTCAAAATGTTATGCATTCAAATCCAATTCTGACTCTTTGAAATAGAACTGCTATACTCTAACAAATTAATCCATAAGGGCAGTGTTCAGTCGTTCCGTAATGATCAACTAGAGGAGTCATCAAAATAAACTCTCAGAGCCGATTGCTTGGATCGACTGTTGGCGTTCATCGTTGACTTTGATAATGCCTCCTTCCCAGATCCTACTAGAGAAACACTCAGAGTCTTCAAATTCCCAATAGGCTAGATTAGCAGCTGCCACACTTATAGAGGTGTCAGCTTGAACAACTTCAACATTATCTCCCTGCCATTGGATAAGGCATTGGTGTATTGTCAAAGGGATACAACAATTAGCATGGATCCAATCACGACCAAGGTGCAGACTATATGTTCCTTTACCATCGATGACAAAGAAAGTAGTAGATAGAGTTTTACTCCCAATCGTCAACTCGACATTAAGTGCCCCCCCCCCCCGTGTCTTAGATGCGTTACCTCCAAAGTCTTTTAGCATGATATCAGTCTCAAGCAAATCTCTAGGACCTTTTCCAAGTTTGCGGAATGTGGTATAAGGCATCAAATTGACCACAGCGCCTCCATCAACTAACATCTTGGTCATTGGCTTTCCATCGACAAATCCTTTCATGTATAAAGCTTTCAAGTGCCGATGCTGAGATGGTTTCTCAAATATAGCTTGTTGGGACTGGAGGGTTAGCTGAGCCACTGCTTCTCTGAATTCTTCATCATCATCATACCCCTCTTCATCGGACTCTCCTTGCCCATACTTGGAGGGAGCACTGAATTCTGCAGGTAGGATGAAAACTATATTAATATTAGCCGATGGCTTACCCTTATCGGCTGTTTGCTTGACGCGCCATGTCCGAGGTCTGCTATACTTTTGAGCTTACAATTCTTTATTCCACAATCATTGGACTCTTCTTTTTTGGATCCTTGTTAGACCTCCTAGACACCATTTGGTCTTTTTGCCAAACATACTCTTTCTCTTCATCACAACCATCCCAATTCTGATCATATGCACGCTTACCTAGCTGATCATGAACTCCTTTACTTTTTATGCGCTGAACCATGTCGTTAGATTGATATCCCAAATGTTCATGAATGAACCGACGGTTGGCTTGAGATTGCCTAAACTCTAAATATTGATTACTGCACTCTGGGTAGTTACGTCTTGTGGGCAATTTTAAATCTTCATTCCAGCAATGTCTAAAGAAAGGACAGTTCTAGTGTAACTTCGCTTGTTTTCTTTCATACCTCTCTTCTTTGCACCGATGCTCATATTCTTCTTCTTCAAGCCGGCGCTGGTAGTCCTTCTGCTTCTAGCATTGCCACTTGTTCAAAAATATTCTGGAACTCACACGAGGACGCATAGCACCAGCTCTGGATGTCTCACCTTGTTCGTATTGGCTCTTTTGTTGATCGCGTTGCTGCTTAGCTTCTTTATACTCATTAGCCGATATCTGAACCTTGGGGTCAACTGACCCATCTTCTTTGGCCTTAACCGATGTCAAGACCTTCGTCTTTCCTTTGGCCAACTGAAACTCTACCATATGTACCCCTAGGAAAGGATGCTTATCTATGCCCATTATTGGTTTCTTGGCTGGCTCAAACTTGATCTTTCCTTGTTTGATGGCCTTCTAAATATGTAAGCGGGAGATTCTGCACTCATTAGTGTTATGATTTGTGGCATTGTGAAACTTATAGTATTTCTTCCCTTTAAGTTCCTCAGCCAAAGGGATCACATGATTTGTAGGTAACTTCAATTGCTTGTTCTCTAGGAGCAAATCAAAGATCTTATTGGCCTCCTTGACATCAAAGTCAATGGCATTTTCTGTCTCTCTCACCCATGGACAAGATACAAGAGCCTTGCCCCATGTCCACTCGGCGGTTGCAACTTCTGGATTGTCTTCATCAGAGTCTACATCATATGGATCAGACATAGTAGTAGTACCCTTTAAATACTTCTATTTGCATAGGGACTGATGCTGACTCTCAAAAGCAGACACCCTCTGAACTAGGTGGGTCAAACTCTCAAATTCTTGGCCATCAAACTTTTCTCTTATTAATGGAGACATCCCTTGAAGGGCCAATTCAGTCAATTGGCCATCAAACAGATTTAATGAGTAGCAACGGTTCCTTACTTCTCTGAATATTTGAATGAACTTAGAGACTGATGTTCCTCTCCTTATGCTTGTTAGATCTATGATCTTCTTCTCTCCTATCCCACTATAGAAGTATGAGTGGAATTTGTTCTCTAGATTGACCCATCCAGCGATCGAGTTGGGTTCAAGTGATGAAAACCAACTGAAGGCCAGTCCAGACAGGGACAAGGGTAAGAATCTAACTTTATGTGCTTCCTTGATAGATGCATCTCCAAGCTGAATGAGATAGTGGCTGATATGTTCCATGGTTCTCATCTCATCTATCCAGGTAAATTTGGAGAAATCTGGGACTCTGTAGCGTGGAGGGAGTTGGACGATATCATACCAGGCCAGGTATGGGCGCTGGTAAGAGCTAACCTATCCTTTAGGCTTTAGGACAAACTAGCTCTACATCATAGCAATTATTCTATTAACAAAATCATCAACATCCATGCCAGTGACTCCTTGTCTTGGCTGCCCTTAAGTCTGAGCCTGAGAGCCTTATACTTGAACTTGTTGACCCTGAGCCAGTGTTGGTGCAAAAATGTGGCTATGCGATCAACACACAGCAAGCCAGACGATCTGAATGGAATGAGATTGGAGATCTGCTTGGCTTCAACACAGGACTAGTAGATTCTAAAAATCAAACGGCGTGCCAATTAATTTGACCTACAATTGACTAGGAGAGAAAGTCTTATCAGTAGTTTAAGGTGGAACATGTCGGTGTTGCTCTAGATAGTTCCAAATATGTGGCTAAATAGCTAATTCGATGGGCTATCAACTAAATGGTCGATATCCAACATATCAATAAAACAAAGATCATCGAATTGAAGATTATCGGCTAATATCAATGATGATGGTATGAATTCAAAATAACCGATACTCATGGGTCATAGTGATTTTATTATGATTGATTAATCTAGATAGAACAAGTACAATACACCCAAATATAAGTAATATAAAGAAACGTCATTAGCTAGATGAATATAACCAGTGTAAAGCATTGCGCTAATAAGTTTAATAAGAAAAGATATAACATGCGAACAAATTGACTATCTAGTATAAATGAATCTAAAAATGCTCTGAATCTAATTTGTTATCATCAAAAGTGAGGTTCAATTGGGTTGATACAACTATAATAATAATAACAAACTAAAGCCAAAGAATCTATAAAACCATCTATATATCAACAGGTTCATAAAAACATGATATATGTGTGAAAGCGTAGGCAAATCAGCTAAAATAGCCGATGCATGCATAGCAAACAAACAGAGTACATGTCTCGATCATGAACAAAACCACCAATCTATAATCTCTAATCTGAAGTCTTACTAGTGGGGTTCGATCGGATCGATACAGCTATGGTAGTGTCATTAGATTAGATCTCATTAACTAGTGAGTTTATTCAAGATTGGAACATGTCTTTGGATGCATACTATGTTTGATTGGAATAGAGATAAAACAGTCGATCTAGCGGAGTTAAGTCGTCAATTATAAGATCCAAAGTATGACCAAACTAGAAGATGACCAATTAAGATGATGTGATATTGATTCTATCTCTATCTCAATCAGGTGATTTGTTATAATTAATAAAACATTAATTATAACAAGATCGATATCTAATGAATCAACCAAAAATAGCAGGGAAAACCTTATTAATCTTAGTAGATTTGATAACCGGTGATATTGTATTAAACAACAAGTTATTTAACACAAGATTGATAACTTTGATCTATATTATGGTTCGTAAGAGATCAATCAGCTGATGCAGCCTTACAGACTACGATACAAATCAATAACTAGCTTATATTATGGCTCATAAAAGATCACTCAGCTGATGCAGCTTTACAAGCATAATACAAGTCATGATGGTACTCATAGACAAGCCGGAGGTCGATCGGTCGATGCAGCCCTGCTTGTTGAAGAACTCGCTGAGTTTCTACAGTACTCATACTCCTAAGGGTTGGCGTGAAGCCGGAAAAGTAATTGTATTGATTGATTGTTCCTTGTACAATAACTGGAGTCCAATATTTATACATGGAACCTAAACATGAATCCTACTCTAATATGACTCATTACAATTCTTGGAATAAAAGAAAACATTCCTAACTTAAAAATAACTTGGACCCTAATCTTTTCCTTTTTGTAGAGTCCAACATATTTTTTCCCAACACCATCCATACATAGTCCATTGATGTTGTCACAGAACCGACCAATTTATAAGAGCACAAGTACAAAAATAATCGCCGAAATGATCAAATTCTCGCACTTGAGCCCATATAAACCTAGTAGTCAACTGAAATCACGAAGGATTTCAAACCAACGTGCATACAACCAAGATCATAGTAATTCAACATAACACATCACATGTTACAACATTTCACAGATGGTTTGTAATAAATTACAACACCTCAGAGTCATTGTTATTACAAAACAAGTCTTGTAAGTAGCGGAAGCAAATAGTTTAACTCACACACATGAGTTCAAATACAAGTACCAGTTTGCTGATCACATCCCACAAAAGCATTCGGATAAGATAAATAGAGATCATGCCCGTGATCTAGTCTTCGTCACCCATTGGGTGGAGACAATACTTACAAAAGCCCTGATAAAGAAGGTCATCTGCAACAATAGAGAATAAACCCTGAGTACGAGAATGTACTCAGCTAGACTTACCCATCGGAAACCAAAACAAATGACACCAAGGATCATGCATAGCTTAATTTAGTGGATCTGGCTGACACTTTCTTTTAGCGGAAAAGCATAAGTAATAATGATCAACTCTTAACCTGAGCTAGTAGTGACTTTTAGCCATTAACCTGTCATCTATATTAGCACCTATACTAAGCAATCATTTGATTAAGATGCAAACATTAATAACCATAGTAGGTATAAATTGTGGCAACATTATCATCATCATCCATTTAACCATATCATTAAATTAATTGAATCTACGTTGCCACTGCTCAGTCAAGTTCTCACTATTCGGGAGAGACGGCGATTCAAATCGATTCCTATCCAGTTGGAGGGGTATTCCTAACACAAACCATGCTTCACCCATTAGGGTCACAAACAAGTCACCTTTGGTACAATTCAGGAGTCACGAGTCCGATCAGTGCCGCAAAATCAGAGAACCACTCGGTGACTTAACCCGCCCTTGGGCTTACGCTAATGGCTCTCCGCACATCCTTACTGCCATCCAGATTGCGACCAACTGCTCGCGTCCCTAGCCTGAATCGAGCTACTACGCTTCGCGGTCGAAACAAGTTATCCGGCCAGCTAAATGTTAGGCTGCGTTCAACAAGATATAAGGACATACAGCGTATCGGTCCTTAAACGACACAGACAGAGTCACTATGTCCAAACCTACACAAAACTCCGCCCGGTCTTAATTCATTATTAGCATGGTTCTTTTCCATGATAGCAAATATAGCCAACCGTGATCCACCTCATCTTAAAGCTCGCAGGTGACAGGAAATCACCTGACTTCTACCGCACTAAGCATGGCTAAGCATTTAACCCATTCCTAAACTTAAATAGGATTTAAGTGCGATATCTAGACAAGGATAGATATATAATGCAACAATCGGTTCCAACCAATTCCTTTCCTTAATGCATCATCAACAATAAAAGATACTCAAGATATTTGTAAAAACATGGAAGACTTAGAATGCTCCAAGGCTTGCCTTTCAGGAAAGAGGATGGATGGTGGTCAGGGCACTCGAGCAACTCCTCCTCGGCGGCTGCTTCATCGATTGCCTAAACCTCGGGCTCCTCCTCCTGGCTCGCTCCCTCAAACTCTAGAAGTGTCACCCCCTCTGGCACACCTATTGCATGTATGCGCAAGATAAATATCATGGATGCACATGAATGAAGTTAGGAATGCTCGGGGAATGCACATGCTTACGGCAGTCCATATTTTCTGACTTAAGCTCTATTCAAATCACTTTAACTTACCAAGTTCATACAACCTAATGTACAATTGCTCATCTTCAGTTAAGGACCTAGCACCAGCACCTAAGCATGTTCTCAAGTTAGGCTAGCACCTAATCAATCATCAAGAACATGGCAACAAAGCATACACACAAATATTCGTATTTCAGCAAAACAGGAACTTATACAGTGGTACAGTAAACTGATCATAACCAGAGATCTACAAATCGAAATGACACGCAACAAGACAATTTGGAAAGCTTATGAAATTGCCTACAATTCATTTTCAGACCTCAAGGCATGATTCCAACCTTTACCAGGTCGAATTTACAGAACCACATAATCAGGTCTAAACAAGACAGAGAGCAAGCAAAACTATGATCCAAATTTGAATGACTGTAGCTCCTACTCTACTGGGCCAAATGCCACCAAATTTTGATAGGAGCTTGATAAATAATTTATCTACAACTTTTGTATTCACCACTTTCCCAGCAAACCAAATTATCATGGTGAACTTTGCAAAGTTCCCAGAACTGTCCAAAAAGACATAATGCAAGGAAATATTTATTAACTTATATTGTAAACATATAATTGGACAAAACCAACTTTACTCACTTATCACATATATCACAAGAACACCAGAAAGTAAAGTGTTCACCTCCAATTCATTTATTTTAATGCCTTTCTTAATTTATTTAATTATTTAAGAGGAATGATAAACATATATGAAAACTGCACCATTTAATCTATAAAAATTGGATTTCATGGTCATTGGATTCATAGATAAATTACTAAAATTCACACAAGGATCATTCAATGATAAAAGGAAAATCTATAACTCAAAAACTATACATGCACTGCTCTCAAATTTTTACCAGAGCTTCTACTCATCAGGAATAGCTCACCAACAAAATTTCATAATTTTTGGAGCACAGAAACTCAAGATATAAGTTAAACAAGTTTGCATTCATTTAAAAACACATTTCAAGTTTCAATTTAATTCTTCCAAAAATTCCACTACAGTGTTCATGTTATATTTTTCCTAAATACTAAACTTCACCATGATCCTAACAAAATTGGAACCACCCAATTTGGATTTACAAAACTAGAGATACAAATTTTACAAAACAGCATTCAAATCTGAATTATTTGAACTATCCTTTTAACACTCAGTCACTGGCAGGCGGGGTCCACCTGTCAGCTGGGCCCGCGCGTCAGCGACACGAAAACAGGGGAGGCAGCTTGCTCGACGCAGAATCGGCGGAGCTCGCCGACGGCGGCGTCACCGGCGACGAGGAGGGTACCTCCGTGTTCGCCATGACCTCCCGCACCGATTGACACCTTAACCCTAAACCCTACTGGTCCCTAAGTATTCCGGCCATGGAGCTTGGCAGCTCGACCATGGCGCATGGCGGCGCGCGTCTGCGTTCCGGCCCGGCTAGACCAGCATTGACGGTGACATCTTCACCTAAGCATCAGCACATGATGGAGAAGGCTAGATGAGAGCTAGGGAAGGAAAAGAGAAGTGGTGCAGTGCTGGCCATGGAGAGCGCAACTCCGGTGAGGTCCGGATGGCGGCGGAAATGGAAATGTGGCCACTACCTTGGTTCTCTGGCTCAATGGCGAGGTGGCCGAGCTAGAGGAGGCTACGTTGGAGTTGTGGGTTAGCTAGAGGCAGCGTTTTTGTGGTGGTGAGGGCGCTAGGCGATGGCGGTGGCTCGGCGTCAATGGCGGAGGCGGTGGCTGTCGCGGCGGACGCTGCGGGAAGAGAAGGAGAGTGAATGAGAGCGAGTTGGGAGGGCAGAAGGACACGGCTTCATGTGGTGGATAGTGGCCAGCAGTGCCAGGCTAGCCACGGTGCGTGGTGGCCACGCGGCGGCAAAGGCCTGTGGCCGATCGGCACTGTAGCAGGTCTGAAGTTTTCGATTCAGTTGTTAAATGGTGCTGACTGACAGCGCCAGTTCCCTAATCCAAAACTTTCAAACCGTGATGATCTAGCTCATGGTGTAGTTGACAAAGTTGGAGATCTACATGTGGGCTACAACTTTTACAATTGGAGCTCGAGCTGGTTCGGCTTGGTTTGGGAGATACAAGGCTCCAAACATCAACACATGAAACTAAAACTTGCTTTGTGACTTAGAAAATTTCCAGAGTCTCCATTTAGACCTTAAAACTGACTTGTGGACCCTTTTTGAGCATGTTCTACACATTTTCATGAGATGGTCATAAAATAACTTTTGTTCCTTATAAAATTTGCTACAACTTTGCTTTAGGTTGCTTAGACATGCAAACACTCTAAACTGTAATTTTTAAATAGTCAAACAAAGGAGCTCTAGGGTCAACACAAGTCAAACTATCACTTGGAAACTTAATTAGGCAAAATGATGTAACACCCTAAAAATTGCCTCTTTTGAAATAGGGTTAAAATGATTTATTTATGAATTTTGTGCACATGAAATATAGGAAATAAATTTTTTCATTAAATTAAAATACATCAAAAGGTAGTAACATGTGTGAGCATACGTGATGTTGCATCTTTTTCATGGTGATGGATGGTGTTGATCCAAAGCTCCAAAGTAAATTGGAATGCTTTTGAAATGAAATTTAAAAATGGCTTTGAAATAAAAGAAAAGAAAGAAAAGAAAATTAGAGAATAAAAGTATTTCAAAAGTTGTAAATTTATTTTTTGGAAACTTACCAAAATTTCTCATTTATATTTGAGACAAAAAGTATATCAAAAACATACTTGAATTTGTTTTGAAATTGGCTTGGAATTGGAAACTCAAAGTAGAAAAAGGATTTGTATTTGAAAAATGTTCCTTTTCTCATTTTTAGCCCAACTCCAGAACAGGCCTGGCCCTCTTCTTCCTAGCCGCTTTTCCTAGCCTTGGCCTGCCCAGCGGCCCAGCCACACTCCCCCTCTTTCCCATCTTCCACGCATGGCCTTCCCGTCTGGCCCGCTCGGCCTGCTCTACTCGGTGGCCCGTTGCTCGCGCTTGCCTTTGCTTCGCATCACCGTGCGGCCTAGCTCCCCCGCGGCCTGCTTCGGCCCTTCACCGCGTGCCTATGCCGCCCGCACAAGCCGTCCGCTCCCTCTCGTTGCGACTTGGCCCCATCCATCAGCCGCGCCCACTTCACTTTCCTTTCTTCCCCGGCGCATTTTCTTTCCTTCCTCCGTCCCAGTGATGGCGCTACAATGTTGGCAAGCCGCCGGTCCTCCGCGCATGCAAGGAAGGCAACCAATCCCGTCCAAGTGCCCCGCTTTCCTTCCATTCACGCAACGCCTAACGCCTATAAAGCTCCAAGCTGCATCATCCCTTCTCCCCTTTCCTCTGCTCATGTCCAAGCACCCCCCCCCCGCCACCGGCAATCCACCCCTCCCATGCCTCGGAACTCGACGCCGATGCCACTCCAAGATTCACCATGACCTCCCGCAGCCATAAGTACCTCCACCTCTTGATTTTGGTCAAGATTGGATTAGATTCGCCCTCACCGTGCCCTCCCTCTCTCTCCAGCCATCGTCGCCGCCGTCGACCCATGCCGTCGAAGACTTTCCAGATGCCGAGACCACTCCCTCCGACTTCATGGTGAGCTCCTCCGCCTTCCCGTGCCATCCATTAGTTGTTTAGCGCACTAGAATGCCATAGCACCGAGCTCTTGAGCCACCAGTCATGGCACCGCCATGGGCTCGGTACCCCACCGAGTTCCCTCGCCTCAGTAGTGCCCCTAACATGTTCGCGCGCGCCTGTAGATCATCCCAGTAGGTTTGTTTTGCTTCAGGGAGGTCTAGAATGACCCCTCCGATGCCTGCCGCCAAGCTTGGTTCGCCGCCGACCATGGCACCCTCGCCGATAGGACTGCGTAGCCGGTGGAAATTCTCCTGTGCATCGCTCACCGTTAGATCTTGCGTGAATGGCTAGGATTAGAACACACCGGTCCGGTGTGTAACCGATCCACCACGGACTCGTGGACGTGGTCCACAGCGCCAGTGTACCGCGTCCACCGCCATGTGGTGCACCGCACCAATCCCTGGCTACCACGCGTCAGCCTAGTCAGCAGCCGGGTCAACATCCAGTCAAGCCATGCAAGTTTTGCATAATAGCCCCCCTATTTTCGGTGAATTAACCCGCAGTCTAGATCAGTTCAAAATAATTGTTTTTCAGTCCTATTTTTATTCACTTTAGACCTTGTAGTTTCCAGAATTAGTGCACCCAGTCCAATAACCATTTAAATTTAGATTTTAATTGTTTAAATTCAAATTTGAGTTCAATTAATTACAGGAATGCCATTGGACCTTATTTCATGCGTAACTTTTGCGTTTTAAGTCCAATTTGACCCGTTCAAATTACGTTAGGACCGTATTTACGTTTTCTACATATTTATACTACTGTTAGGCATGTTTTCAACAGTTAAAATTCATTGGTAGATTTAGTCTATTATTTAACTATAGGAAAACTTGTTTAAATCATAACTTATTTATTTTAACTCTAAAATAGTCCATTCAAGTTGTGTTTGTTTCATGACGATGAAATCTACGCATTGGTAATGATGTTTACTATATTACTATTTCATGAAAATCATGGTTTAAATCATATCTTGATTAATGATTATGCAACTAGGTTTTATACATAAAATATGATTTATTTTACTTTTGTTTTATAATTTAAATCTAAAATTGATTTAATTTAATCTATATTATTTATAAAATATCTTTTATATATGAATTCATATGGTTAACCTAAACAAAGCCTATAGTTTTCTTTTCCACGTATTAAGCAAATCTCTCGGTAGTTGTAACTTTTCAACTGTAGCTTCGATTAGCGTGCCTCTTGTGACTGTATGTTCGTAGTGATACGTAGAATCATGTTTCAATCTCTTTTACTTATTTTTCTATGATTGGTGTATTGTTCTAATATAGATGCAATTGTATGCTATGCATGTATGTGTATGGATGTTTGTGTGGTGTTCTATGATTGTCCAATCGGTGAGATACACGTGGTGATCCAGAAGAAGAAGAAGGACGTGAAGATTAAAGCTTACCAAAGGATCGATGTGTAAGGCAAGTATAGCATGGGACATCCTTGTTACCTATTCACATTTAAAACACTTAATTCATATTGCATGTGTCTACCTTGATGCCAATAAGGATATCCTAGATATTTGATATCTTGTACCTTGAAACCTTTGGGACATTGCATTGGGTAGTTTTTGCTAGTGCTTAATCAAAACCATGATTTTGTAACTTGACTAATGGTATATGCAATAAACATTAAAACATGACTTTTTAGTAACATGGAAATAGGGGGCTGGAGTGTTTATATGCTTCAGATTCCTCTCCCTAAGGACTTATATGTAAGCGATCATCCAGGACTTATAGTATAGCTGTGAGGGCCATATGGCTCTGGCTTTAGCTCAGTATGAGGATCTTTTCTAGCTTGTTAGTGGTTACCTTTAAGGCATAGGGTATGTTTCCTTTGCTACTGGGAAGTGTGTACCGTGATGTGATGCCCACGCGTGCCACTCCTAGAGAGGGGCCACATACGCCTAGCGGCCCTAATTCGTTAGATGAATCCTTTAAAAGGCTTCATAGTGAACCCTGCCGACCTTCCTTGGAAGTGGGTCAAGAGATTAGCTACCTCGGGCGAAAGGGTAAATCACAACTCACAGTGAATGTGTACAACCTCTATAGAGTGTAAAACTGTTATAACAGATGTGCTCATGGACACGAGCGGCCTTGGACCCTTATGGAATAGAGATGATCACTAATGGATAATGACAATGCTAATAATTGATTGTTTATGCTATACATTATTCATGTTTATCTGATCATGTGTTTATGGGAATGATAAATTCTTTGCCACCTAACTGCTTAAACAGATGATCTATTAAAGCTAATCGCAGTAAACCAGTGTCAGCCCTTTTGAGCCTCATGAACCCCATGATATAATTGTTAAGTACGACATGTACTTACGCTTGTTTTACTTTTCTATACATTGGATAAAAATCCCGGATGGGTACCAGATTGCTGGTTTGGAGGAGTTAGGCTTGTGGTCAACCAGTCAGTCGTCCCTATGGATTCAGAGTCTTTGCCTGAAGATCGAAGTCGACTTTCCGCTGTCTATACTCTAAGGGTACTTTTCTTTTACTAATACATTATGTAAAAAGTATTGTCTCTTGATATTACCTTTATTTGTGGCTATATGTGAGATTTGACTTCCTAGGCTCACATATAGTGTGTATCTGGTTTTGTCTTTAAAACCAGGTGCTACAAAGTGGTATCAGAGCAATGCTGACTATAGGATGCAAGCCTAGATAGAACTGGACGTATTAGAATGCTTTCATCTTTGCTTAGTTCTTGTTTTCTCTCCAACCTTGTTATTTGCTAAAATTTATGCTCACTTCAGCCTCTGTCTGTTATGAAAACTTTGTCTCTATTCTCAGTCCTCTATCTTTGTCTATATAGATGGATCATAATGAAGAGACCACCAGTATCAAAGGTTAGAAGGACCAAGCTACATTGTCCTTGACTGCATTCAACAAGGAGAAGCTTATAGCTATGCAACAACAAGCACTAGAAGGTATGACTCAACCTAGGAGTTTTTAACAGTGCTTGCCACAAGGTCAAACCAACATACCAAAGGGACCAGTGAAGAGACAAGTAGTAGAAGCTTGGAAGAATATGAAGTCCAATGAAGATATTGGAAGAATGGCACATGAATGCCAAGATCACCCACAGCAAAAGCAAGAATAGAAGGTCTAGAAGAAACAGGAGCAACAAAGTAAAGCAAAGAGAAACTACATCCAAGGAAGATTGAATAATGTGGATATGACAACCACTCATGGAGCTAAGGAGGTTGTGTATGGTTTCATTCTAGTAAACTCAACTTCCACCATAGTGCTATTTGACCGTAGAGCTTCACATTCATTTATCTCTAGTGCATACATAAAGGAACATAAGATAACTATGCTTCCAATGAGGAAACAAATGATAGTTAAGTCCCCAAGAGGAGAAATGAAGGCAAACCACAAATGCCTAGGAGTTAGTCTTAACATCAAAGGAGTAAAATTTGAAGCAAACCCTATTATATTAGAGTTAGTGGACATTGATGTCATTCTTGGAATGGGATGGATGTCAGCATGTAAAGGAGTGATCAAGTATGCCCAGTGTTTGGTGCTTCTAACCACATCGTCAGGAGAAAGAATTGAGTATGAAGGTATTCAGCATGTACCTGAGGACAATGTGGATAAGAAGGGAAAGGAGGTCTCACTAGAGTCATAATCGGAAAGCAATCAACATTCAAGTTCAATTACATTGTCACATCCAGCTCCAATCCCTAGTCAGTTAAACTCAGACTCTAAAGAATTAGAAGTTTCTCAAGCTAAGGTTACTCTAGTCTTTCCACATGAGGTATGCATAGATGGGTGGACAATCACCTACACAGAGTTTCAACCTCGAAAGATCAAGCGAGCTAAAAGCGGTCTAGTCAAACAAAGATGAATTTACAGAGTCAGCAAGCTAACAATACTCTAAGCAACAATTCTATGGTGTATGACATCACTAAGGATCCAACTAAGAGAAAGTGTTATCATTGCCAGCAGGAAGGACATTAGGTTAAATCTTGCCCACAGAAGAATCAACAAGTACACCATGGAAGTAGCCAGAGTTAGATCACTACTGGTCTATCACCAGAAAATGTCAGTGATAACCAACCTAAAAGAAGTAATTGGTGAGAGTGGTGAATGAAGAAATTATGCTAGACTATCCAAGATCCTTAGTTAAGGATAGGAGTTGTGCCCCTTATGTAATAAAAATGATAGCATCGCAAGTTGAGTCGATGATTGAGTTGTGCATCTTTAAGTGTTTTATTGATTTGTCATTATGTTATGCTTGTTTTGCATCTTTGTAATGATTGCAATGATCTTGTTGGGTGTTCCCACAATTTCATTTAGTTTATAGGCCTAAGGTATAAGGATTAATGAAATAAATAGTTGGGTTACGGTTTTCTTCTGTTCCTGTCTTCGGAGCAACCTGTCTTTATCGGTTCATATCTCTGATTTTGGACGATCAAAAGTCATGAGGAATTTTTGGACAATAGTAGACTTCAATCACAAGACGATGCAAGCTATACTTTGATATCCCCTACCTTACCTTATCTTAAGGGGGGTAGCCAAGTTGAAGAATTGGTAAGATAAGTATCAAACGTTTGAGTTTGCGTAGCGGAAGCGTGGTGGTACTCAAAGGTTCAAGAGGAACTCAGAATTTCAATGAGGTTTGGTTAGAAGTTCAAGAAAGGTTTGTCCAAGATCATCAAGATTTTGGTAGAGCTACTGGAGAAGCTTTTAAGTTAGTTTGGATCAAGAGACTTCAACCAAGTGTTTGAAGGAGTCCAAGAGGTCAAAGTAAAACCTAAGTATTAGCTTTGTTAGATCAGGACGAGAGCTTTGTATCTACAATAATGCATCTTGTGAAGGTGTAGAATGTGTCCTTATAAGCGTGAGTTGAACTAACCTGTTATCTAGAGTTATCCATTGCGATGCATGGAAGTACCATCTTCTTGAAAGTAAAAGTGACATCTAGGAGGATCACAAGAGAATATAGGATTAGCGTGCCTCTCGTGACTGTGTGTTCGTAGCGATACGTAGAATCGTGTTTCAATCTCTTTTACTTATTTTTCTATGATTGGTGTACTGTTCTAATATAGATGCAATTGTATGCTATGCATGTATGTGTATGGATGTTTATGTGGTGTTCTACGATTGTCCAATCGGTGAGATACACATGGTGATCCAGAAGAAGAAGGATGTGAAGATTAAAGCTTACCAAAGGATCGGTGTGTAAGGCAAGTATAGCATGGGACATCCTTGTTACCTATTCACATTTAAAACAATTAATTCATATTGCATGTGTCTACCTTGATGCCAATAAGGATATCCTAGATATTTGATATCTTGTACCTTGAAACCTTTGGGACATTGCATTGGGTAGTTTTTGCTAGTGCTTAATCAAAACCATGATTTTGTAACTTGACTAATGGTATATGCAATAAACATTAAAACATGACTTTTTAGTAACATGGAAACAGGGGGCTGGAGTGTTTATATGCTTCAGATTCCTCTCCCTAAGGACTTATCTGTAAGCGATCATCCGGGACTTACAGTACAGCTGTGAGGGCCATATGGCTCTAGCTTTAGCTCAGTATGAGGATCTTTTCTAGCTTGTTAGTGGTTACCTTTAAGGCGTAGGGTATGTTTCCTTTGCTGCTGGGAAGTGTGTACCGTGCTATGATGCCCACGCGTGCCACTCCTAGAGAGGGGCCACATACGCCTAGCGGCCCTAATTTGTTAGACGAATCCTTTAAAAGGCTTCATAGTGAACCCTGCCGACCTTCCTTGGAAGTGGGTCAAGAGATTAGCTACCTCGGGCGAAAGGGTAAATCACAACTCATAGTGAACGTGTACAACCTCTATAGAGTGTAAAACTGTTATAACAGACGTGCTCATGGACACGAGCGGCCTTGGACCCTTATGGAATAGAGATGATCACTAATGGATAATGAAAATGCTAATAATTGATTGTTTATGCTATACATTATTCATGTTTATCTGATCATGTGTTTATGGGAATGATAAATTCTTTGCCACCCAACTGCTTAAACAGATGATCTATTAAAGCTAATCGCAGTAAACCAGTGTCAGCCCTTTTGAGCCTCATGAACCCCATGATATAATTGTTAAGTACGACATGTACTTACGCTTGTTTTACTTTTCTACACATTGGATAAAAATCCCGGATGGGTACCAGATTGCTGGTTTGGAGGAGTTAGGCTTGTGGTCAACCAGTCAGTCGTCCCTATGGATTCAGAGTCTTCGCCTGAAGATCGGAGTCGACTTTCCGCTGTCTATACTCTAAGGGTACTTTTCTTTTACTAATACATTATGTAATAAGTATTGTCTCTTGATATTACCTTTATTTGTGGCTATATGTGAGATTTGACTTCCTAGGCTCACATATAGTGTGTATCTGGTTTTGTCTTTAAAACCGGGTGCTACAAATGATCAACATGAACATTGTTCCTAATGGCATTCTAAGTATAACTAAGTTGCTTAAGAGGATAACTAGCCACACCACACTTTGGTCACACCAAAATCAAGCATCACATGTATTGAAACAAGGAAAAACAAGTGACTTGTTACTTTTGTTTCAAAGCCATGTGTCGGGGACCTAATACCGGGGTACCCCAGAAGGTGGAACCAATAACCATCGAACGTTAAAAACTCCCAGACGGACAAGGGCACCACTGTGCTTCTTGCCCATATGACAGGAGTTTGGTTTCGCCTCACCCAACACCCTTGGGCCAGTTCCGCCTCACCCGAGGGCTAAGGCCGCCTCACCCGACGCCCTTGGGCCAGCTCCACCTCGCCTGAGGGCTAAGGCCACCTCGTCTGATGCCCTTGGGCTAGCTCCACCTCGCCCGAGGGTTAAGGCCGCCTTGCCCGACACCCTTCGACTAGCTCCGCCTCACCCAATGTCCGAGGATGGACCTCGCCTCGCCCGATGTCTAGTGGCTGGTTTCATCTCACCTAACAACCTCTCCCCACTTTCTCATGATGATAGGTACAAGGTAGGACAAGACGTTCGGGTCAACCACGGCTTCGAGGACCATACCCTACACCTTGATAGGAAAAGTACTGCCAGGGAACGATGAGATGGGTGCTTTAGACCCCTCCAGGCATGGCAGAGCCTAAATAGTGTTGCGGGCGCATGATCTTCGCCCTATAGAGTTGTAGGCGCCGCCTTCAGTCCTCAAACATGGAACCCGACATAGACATACGACAACCACTATGGTCTAGGAAAGGGCTTGCGCCCTCCACCAATGACGGATGTACTGTTGCCACACTATAGTCTCAAGGGAGTGGCGCCTGCTCCCCGATCCCTCAGGCCCACCAGATCGGAGCACTCACTTCGGCCTCTGGACACCCTCTCCAATTGGAAGGCCTTGCCCACAGCGCTACTTCAGACTCCGACCTCACGTCCCTCCGATGGGGATTCATAAGAACTAGAAGGCATGCGGAGCAAGGCTGGGCAAGGCTCATAAGTCAAAACCACTATACCAGAGTCCATACCCTATGCAGAGCAGTACTCTGAAGCCATCCTAACATTCTACAGTGCATCAATAGTATTATAGGCGCCTACCATTATCTGATATCCGCCAGAATGGACAACAAGGCTGGGTAGACATGAACAACAAGGCTCAGTAGCATATGTATCCTTTCCCTCTCACTTGTAAAACCGTCCCCTTCATCTATAAAAGGGGATGTGCTTCCTCCAACAAAGGAACCAACTTTTGACGGACAACACAACACACATCACACACTGTCAATCGGCTACCAGGCTCTTGGCATCCTTTTGACCCTTCTATCAGAGACTTGGGACTAGTCCCTCTCTTGACCGTTTATACCCACTACTATGAACCATTTTTTGGTGCTAATAACACGAGCAGCAACAAACTAGACGTAGGGACATTCAGCCCAAACCAGTATAAATCCTGTGCCCTTTAGTGCACCATCCGGGCCTAACACGCATCAATATAAATTTACTTGCCGGTGCTTATTCAAAACACTGACAGTTGGCGTGCTAGGTAGGGGACTTTGTGTGTTCCAAATCAGGCCTCGGATGGCCAACCACGCAATTAGCTAGGTCCTGGGCACACACGTGCATTTTGGTGACTTAGATTTTATTGTCACACTGGGAGGAGAGCTGGCGCTGGCCCACACGGCCGTCCAATCTCTCCCTTCCATCAACTTCAGCCACCGGAGGCTTGAAGGCTAGCCTGGAATCTCCCTTGGACCCTAGTCTTCCAAGGAGGCCCGCGCTGCATGACCCTCTAGAACTCCACGTGCGGAGCGCCCCGACAGCGTTTCCTTTCGGTCTCTGCAATGCTACGGTGACCGCTGGCCACCTTCCAGCACTACCCATGGTTTAGCCGCCCACGGACAGTGAGTTCATGGGAGAAATTGAACATGATATGGAGACTCTCCACAAGCTCCTCATGGAGGAGCCAGGATCGTCCTCTAGCTCTAACTCCAGCAGGGGGAGTCATCACCCTTCCTGGGAATGCTTCATGGCGCAAACCCCCAAGGGGCACATCGAAAGCAACTCTAGGGAGGAGGCTACCCCAACAGGCAACACTGACGATAGGACCAGGGGGGATGCAGCGTCCCCATCTCACTTGAGGATGGAGTAGCTAAGAGCCCAGAAGCTGGAGATTGATGAGGCCAGACAAGGGCTCGTCTGGGAGTACGCGGACATCAATCACGAGATTGAACGCCGCGAAGACGGTGGGCGCGCGCATGCCATGGACCGCACTATACATCAGAGGATCCTCACCGATGATGAGACCCTCCCTCACTTCACTCGAGCGAGCCAAAACATCGCCACTACGATGGCCTTGTTGCACGGCCTTCTAGAGGCCGTGATGTCCAAGGATCACCGGGACCACCGAGAAATTCGCACGTTGCTCGAGCGTGCGGCGGTGCAGCAGGCGGAAAGCTCATTATCTCGGCGACGCAAGCTCGATGCCAGCCAGCGCACACCCTCGATGCGCCCCCACTAAGGACGCGTCCATTCACCAGACACCGCCAGGCGGTAGGTAGCACACCGCTGTCCCAATGCATCAACGTCTCGGCCACAACCGCAATGTGTGCAGCACCATCAACGCCCGTAGGTGCACCCATGGTGACACAAGGGAAGGAGCCCACCATGGCTATCATCCTCAATGCGGCAGATGCTATGACAGCAGCAAGGACTGGAGCCTGAGCCCTGGCCTGCTAGGCCCTCAGGCCTTCGGCTAACACATCCTCAATGCTACTTTCCCACCAAGGTACCGACCGCCTACCAATATCCCTAAATATTCTAGGGAAACAAACCACAGGCTTTGGCTCAAAGACTATCAGCTTGCCTATCAAGCGATGGTGCGAGTGATGACGATTTCATTATTCGCAATCTCCTGCTATTCTTGGCCAATTTGGCACAGGCATGGTTGGAGCACCTACCGTCCAACGCCATTCAAAGTTGGGCGGATCTGATGGTGATCTTCGTGGGGAACTTCCAGGGCACATACAAATGCCCTAGAAACCCATGGGACCTCAAGAACTATAGCTAGAAGGCTAATGAGACCCTCTATGGGTACATTCGGTGCTTCTCCCGGTAGTGCAACGAGCTCCCTAACGTCGCTGACACCGACGTAATAGGAGCCTTCCTATCTGGGACAACCTACAAGTCTTTGGTTCATAAGCTAGGGCGCAAGGGTCCACAGACCACCAAGGAACTCCTAGATATCGCCACCAGCCACGCCTCAGGTGAGGAGGCGGTCGGAGCCATCTTCGATCGTCCCGATGGCAAGGCAAGGCGGTATGAGGGCACCGACGAAGGTGCCTCCAACTGTCCCGCCAAAAGAAAGAATAAGAAGCAATGGCACGACAACTCACTCGTGGCCGCTGCCAACCGCAAGGGTGGCTAGAAGCCCGCAGAGGGCACTTCGAACCACTTTGAGAAAATGCTCGAGGGGCCATGCCCAAACCATGCTTTCCCGGTGAAGCATCTATACAAGGATTGTGGCCTCATGCGCAAATACTTGTCCAGAGGCCTCAACAAAGGGGAGCAGGGGAAGGAACCTGCCCCCACCACAAACGACGCCAAGGAGAAGGATGACGCCTTCCCAACGCCGAATAGCGCCCTCATGATCTTCGGAGGATCAGCGGACTATGACTCTAAGTGTCGCCAAAAGGTCACACGCCGCGAGGTCTATATGACTGGACCGGCCACGCCTGCCTTCCTCTGGTGGTTAGAATCTGCCATAACCTTCAACCGGACCAACCATCTAGATGTCGTCCCACACCCAGGAAGGTACCCGCTTGTTGTCGATCCGATCATCGGCCCAAAGCGACTCACAAAAGTACTGAAGGACGGAGGCAGTGGCCTCAACATCATGTATGCAAAGATGCTTGACGAGATGGGCATCAACCGAACAAACCTCTGTCCCGCCCGAGCGCCTTTCCATGGCGTCGTGCCCGGTAGACAGGCCATACCACTAGGATAGATTGATCTACCTGTCACTTTCAGGGATCCGTCCAATTACAGGACTAAGACCCTCACCTTCAACATCGTAGGGTTCCTCGGAACCTTCCACGCCATCTTAGGACGACTATGTTACGCGAAGTTCATGGCCATCCCCAACTATACATACCTCAAGCTGAAGATGCTGGGTCCCCGCGGGGTCATCACCATTGGCACCTCCTTCCAGTGCGCTTATGAGTGCGAAGTCAAAAGCTACAGCCACACCACTGTAGTCATCGCCTCTAAGGAACTCACCACCCTCAGGGAGGAGGTTGCCGAAAAAATGCCCGACGCCATTAAATCAACCGGGTCGTTCAAATTGGCGGAAGGGTCCAAGGAGATCCTCGTGGACCCCAGCAGCTCTGAGGGCAAAAAGGTCCGCATTGGAACCACGCTCTCCTCCAAATAGGAAAGCGCGCTTGTCGACTTCCTCCGTGATAACAAAGACATCTTTGCATGGAAACCCTCAGATATGCCAGGCATCCGGAGGGAGGTCGCCGAGCACACCTTGAAAATCCACCCAAGCTCCAAGCCGGTAAAGCAACGCCTGTGCCGCTTCGACGAAGAAAAGCGCAGGGCCATCGGTGAAGAGATAGCAAAACTATTGGCCACTGGGTTCATCAGGGAAGTACACCACCCAGAGTGGTTAGCAAATCCTGTTCTTATGCAAAAGAAGAGCAGGAAATGGAGGATGTGTGTCGACTACATGGGCCTCAACAAGGCGTGCCCAAAGGATCTGTTTTCTTTGCCACACATAGACCAAATAGTTGATTCTACCTCAGGGTGTGAAACTCTCTGCTTCCTTGACGCATACTCTGGCTACCACTAGATCATAATGAAAGAATCCAACTAGCTTGCGATGTCTTTTATCACCCCCTTTGGATCGTTCTGCTACATTTCAATGCCTTTTGGTCTGAAGAATGCTAGGGCAACTTACTAGCGCTGTATGCTCAACTGCTTTAGGGACCTCATCGGGCAGACCGTTGAGGCCTACGTTGATGACATAGTAGTTAAGTCCAAATGGGCTGACCACCTTGTCGCCAATCTTGAACAAACCATTGTGAGACTCTAGGCAAATAGCATCAAACTCAACCTCGAAAAGTGTGTTTTTGAGGTCCTAAGGGGCATGCTGCTCGGCTTCATTGTCTCTGAGCATGGCATCAAAGCCAACCCAGAGAAAATCTCAGCCATCATAAGGATGGGCCCGATCCAGAACATAAAGGGGGTTCAGCGGATTATAGGGTGCCTCGCCGCCCTCAGTCGATTCATTTTGTGCCTCGACGAACGAGGACTCCCCCTTTACCGACTTCTAAAGAAAGCTGACCGCTTTGAGTGGATAGTCGAGGCCCAGGAGGCACTTGACATGGTCAAGCTGCTTATGACAAAACCCCCGGTCTTGATTCCTCCGAGCAACAGAGAATCCCTCCTATTGTACATAGCGGCCACCATGCAAGTGGTCAGCGTCGCCTTAGTGGTAGAGCGGGAAGAAGAGGGGCACGCCTTCAAGGTGTAGCGCCCTGTATATTTCAATAGTGAGGTACTATCCGACTCCAAAACCCGCTACTCCCAAATCTAGAAACTCCTCTACACCGTCCTTATCACCAAGAGGAAGCTATGCCACTACTTTGAGTCACACCCTATGACAATCATGACGTCATTCCCCCTCAGCGAGGTCATCCATAGCCAGGACGCCATAGGAAGAACCGCAAAGTGGGCACTCAAGCTGATGGATCAAGACATTACTTAGGCCCCCAAACAGTGATCAAATCCTAGGTGCTGGCTGACTTCATCACGGAGTAAACCGAGGTCTAGATGCCACCAGCAATCGTCGATCATGAGTACTAGATGATGTACTTCGACAGATCGCTGATGAAAAAGGGCACCGACACGGGACTAGTCTTCGTATCACCCCTTGGGGTCCACATGAGGTACATGGTTTGGCTCCATTTCTGCTCATCAAACAATATCACCGAATATGAAGTGCTCATCAATGGCCTACGAATCGCCATCGAGCTAGGCATCCAACGCCTTGACATTAGGGGTGACTCCTAGCTGATCATCGATCAGGTCATGAAGGAAGTCGAGCTACCACAACACCAAGATGGCGGCATACTACCAAGAAGTCTGATGGCTAGAGGATAGATTCAATGGCCTCAAACTCAATCACATCCCAAGGCACCTCAATGAAGCAGCCGATGCGCTCGTGAAAGCAGCATCCAGCCGAGAGCCAATACCAACGGGTGTCTTCACCAGCGATCAACATAAGCCCTTGGTGCGCTACGAGGGGTCAGAATGGGCCAACGATGGCCCATCTGATCTGGCCCTGGGGGCCAACCCACCAACTCCTCTGCCCAACCCTGAGGTCATCAAGCTTGAAGAAGATCCAGCAGCAAAGCCCGACCCTCTCAACGACTGGAGAACGCTTTACCTCGACTACGTCCTCCACGACACACTACCGGTGGACAAGACTAAAGCCCGACGGCTCGCACATTATGCTAAGTCCTTCGTTCTTGTAGAAGGCAAACTCTACAAACAAAGCCACATCGGGACCCTGTAGCTCTACATCCCCAGCGAACAGGGAGGACTTCTGCTGAGCGACATCCACGGTGGGGTCTATAGTCACCATGCTGCATCGAGGACCTTGGTTGGAAACGCATTTTGATAGGGCTTCTACTGGCCCACCGCAGTAGCCAACGCTGAGCAAATTGTACGCACCTACGAAGGGTGTTAGTACTACACTCGGTAGATTCACCTCCCGGCCCAGGCGCTCCAGATGATCCCCATCACGTGGCCCTACGTGGTCTGGGGGCTCGACCTAGTTGGGTCACTCAAAAAGGCACCTGGGGGCTTCACCCACCTACTTGTCACCATAGACAAGTTTACAAAATGGATCGAAGCTCGACCGATCTCCACAATCAAATCTGAGCAAGCTGTGATGTTCTTCCTCAACATCATCCATCGCTTTGGAGTACCGAACTCCATCATCACATACAATGGCACGTAGTTCACCAGTAGGAAATTCATTCGATTATGTGATAAACATCACATCCGGATCGATTGGCAGCCATCGCGCACCCCTCGGATGAACAAGCAGGTTGAGCACACAAATGGCATGCTCCTATAAGGCCTTAAGCCTAGGATCTTCAACCAGTTGAACAAGCTCAGCGCGCGCTGGCTCGTTGAGCTCCCGGTGGTGCTCTGGAGCCTAAGGACAACTCCTAGCTAGGCCATTGGCTACACACCCTTCTTCATGGTCTATGGTTCTGAGGCCGTTCTCCCAACAGACCTTGACTATGGAGCACCAAGAATTAGAGCATACGACGAACAGGGGGCCAAGGCATCCCACCAAGATGCCATGGACCAGCTAGACAAAGCCCGTGACATCGCCCTCCTCCATTCGGCTAAGTACTAGCAGGTGTTGCGATGGTACCACAGCCGATGGGTGTGGGACCAAGCCTTCAACATCAGGGACCTCGTCCTCTGCCTTGTGCAGAGCAACAAGGACCACCATAAGCTCTCCCCATCCTAGGAGGGGTCGTACGTCATCATGGAAGTATTCCGCCCAGGCGACTACAAGTTGAAAACCATCAACAGCGAGGTCTTCACCAATGTCTAGAACATTGAGCAACTACATTGTTTTTACCCTTAAATAAATGTATGTTTTTTCTTATCAGTTTTTGTCTTTACAAATCCCTGATCTTTAGTGACATCCAACCCCTGCAAATCGCGAGGGGCCAAACCTCAATTGGGGGCTGATATGAATAATACAAGTACATTTTGTAAACACTTCCTGTGATTATCTTTGCAAACTTTATCTAAGTTTTTTGGTTCTCATAACAAGTCCTAAAAACTAAGATTTCGAGAACAAGTTCTAAGTACAACTGGTAGGACTATGGGAGACCCACGCCCCAGCGGCTACAACCTCTTTGCTCTCCAGCATAATCAGAACTAATTCACCCACATCCCTAGTTTTTTGCAACTTGGGCCATGGGAAGGCATCAAAACCTCTTCACAAAAAGAGGAAACTGAAAAACTATTTGCCATAACAAAAGATGGAAAATTTGTTCATTTTTGCACAAATTCACCACTCACAAAGTGATCTTATCACGCAAAGGACTAATGTACTCCTAAAATTCAAAGGACTACTAACTCGGGGGCTCCCCCAAACTTATTCAATTACAGTCTCTGCTTAGCTTTACTACAAGTACTACTGCAATCGCCGCGCCAAGCTCTCCATCGGCAACGTCCGGGCACGTACATGGCCCAGTTCATCTACTATGGCCGCTGCACCATGCTCTCCATTGGCAATGTCCGGGCATGTACACAGCCTAGTTCATCTACTACGTCCGCTGCGTACTGCTCCCCATCGGCGATGTCCTATCGCTTCATGGGATCCTCAAAGGCGCCGTCATCTGCAATGACAAGCGCCACACAGGCGACTACGGTGTCCCTCTACCGGGGTGCCCATGGACTATGCCATCGTCATCAACCGTAACCCCAACAATGGCACCTCTACTGGGATGCTCGGGGACTACACCATCATCATTGGCCGCACCCTAACAACGGCATCAGGGCAGGAAGCGCCTCCCGCTGAAGGAAGGTCGCAACCAACAATGGCAAAATCGACAACGCTCAGCACCCTCCGACGCCTTTCCTCCTTCGGCAGTGGCGACCCCTCCTTAGCATAGGCGAACCCCACCATCTCATCTATGTTGGATGACCTCTAGCTCGACATCGCGCTCCAAATTCACGAGCGGATCTGTGAGTTCTTCTCTCCCTAGCATTACCCTCTCTTACTTAGGGGCCGATGCATTCGGTGAAAAGAAAGGAGAAGAGGTGGCGACTCAGAGGCTGGCGGGGAGGTGGGGTGAGAACTCTTGCCCCCTATTTAAAGAGGGGGCTTAGCAGCTAAGGAAAGGCAAAAGGTTCGGACAAAAAACTCTCTGCCTTCCCCTATTCAATATAAATATGAAATCAATGCTGATAGAAATCTGAGGGGGACGTGCTAGAAATGACAAGGCGCGCTCTGGTCGACGGGACGCTGCCTGGTAAGCTAGAATGTCACTTGGGCATGGCCCGCCACTAATGCACCCCAGACGTGAGAACTGGGGCACGCTCACCTGCAGGCGACTCTCCGCTTCCCCAGGAAGGACCATGGAACGACCCAACGATGGAACCTCCCTCTAGGGGGAGCCTAGCGGACCTCCTGGGTTGATCGGGCGGCCCAGGCAAAACAACGAACGAATGATCGATTGAAAGATAAGCACCCCTGTTTACTTACTTTAAGTGTTGAATTCTTTATCGAGCCTCCAACCCCAGCAATGGCAGGGGTGCGAACATCACTCGGGGGGCTACCGAGGGTGCCTATTTGTTTAAACACCCTCTTAGCTTGACCCCTCCTTATGTTTAAAAAACCGGAAGCATGGCGTGTGGGAATAAAACGATGAATACAACTGGACGAACCAATAGACCCTACGCCCCGACGGCTACTGTGTTTTTTGTTCACCAGCATAATCACATTCATAGTTCCTCACATTACTAGCCTTAGCTCCAGCCTTCCTGCAAGGAGTTTGGAGGGGTCCACCTATAGAGCCCCCCTTCAGGGGGAAGCTGACAGATCGCTTAAAAATCAATCGAGCGGCTCGAATCGCCGCCAAGAGACAAAAACAAAAGTAGCGATACTTATGCAGGTTATGCCGGCCTCGTCGAAAACGTCGGACCCGAACCTGGCATGGACATGTCTGGTAGGAGCTTCCCATGGCTCATACCACTAAGGTAATGTTACCGACCTCCGCTTTCATTTCGATTAAATTAAATGCTAAATCCATACATCCAAAGGTTGCATATGTAAATTCTTGCATCCCAATGCTTCATGTTGCGTCACGAAGCGGTAGCCGCCTCATTCTATATGAGCGATGCCTGACCGGGGTTCGAAGGCCAGCCCACGAAGGGCTCGAGGCCGCCTCGTGTCAAACAGAGCCAGGGGAGGAAAACCAAAATGAGCCCCAGCGGCCTCGCCTGACCCCGTTCAGAAATGGACAAGGACATTCTGACCTTTCTCGTTCGATTCTAACCTCGAGCCAGACCCACAAAATCTCCATCGGGGAGAGGCCAACGGGCCACCTAAGCCTAGCGAACGGCTCGGGCATCTACCAGGAGGTAGGTTAAGAACTAGTGGAATGCCACATGAGGGCTCTACCGACCCTATCAGCAAATGATGGATCCGGATTCCACACTGAACATACCCGTTAGCGAGCTCATTGAGCGTGACACTCGAGCCATCAAGACAAGTGTCGTCAACTCAGCCCCTCCGGTCAGCGGAAACCGAGGATGGGGTAGCACGCGAAAACATGGCCGACCCCTAGCAGACCCTAAAGGGCTTGGGGTTCGAGCCGCTCAATCCAAGACCGAGAGACCGAGGTTCGAAGGCTGACCAGCGAAGGGCCTAGGGCCGCCTCAGTGTCAAACAAGAGCCAGGGGAGAAAACACAGATGAGCCTCAATGGCCTTTGCCTGACCCGCATTAAGGCGAATAGGGTCATCTCAACTTTCTTGTTCAATCCAGCCTCTAGCTGAGCCTATAGAAACCCCATTGAGGGGGAATCTATTGGAAGGCAGGCCAAGGAGTAACTGGAACTGCCACCTGAGGCCTTCGCTGACCCTATCGCAAAGCAAATAGGATGGATTAAATACAAAATGTAGGTTCACCTCCCTCGCTCTGGTCTCTAGTCACATCTGACCCCAGCAACCAGCAAGGGGTCAGATGTCACTCGAGGGTTGATAAAGGTATGGGTACCTCCTTTCTTTTTTCAAAAGAACATTACTAGAGGGAAGAAGGTAAAATCAAACAAATGAAATGAAAAATTACAAAACTAGTTTCCTAGGACACAAAAGTACTGACACTTGTTCACATATTACAAATAAGTGTTTATCAAGCTAACTACTTTCAGCGAAGGGAGAACCTCTTGTTTCAGCTTGTCCACCAGGTTCCGCGCAAGGGGAGCCACTCCTTTTCCATCTCGTCTAGCTCATCGTCATCATAGATAGGCTGTGAAGCCATGGCTCATTACCTCTAGGTTGATCTCCTGATCATAATGGGAATGGGCGATAGCAAAGGCTTGGGTGATCATGGCATGAAAGGCGTCCTCCTCAAGTTGGCCTACCCGCGCCATGATTCCTGCAGCATGATCTGCAAGCAAGCTGGATCCTTCTGGCTACGCCACCCTCAGGGCATCAGTGACCACTCCGACAGCGGCTTGCAGAAGGTCATGCTCATTGCTCTCGACCTGGAGGATCCCTCACACTTCGGTAAGCTCCTTCTCTAGCCTGGCAACAACATTCTCAATGTCCAACCTTTGGTTCACCACGTCTCCAAGATCCGCCTAGAGGGAGTCGCCACCCCACGTGCCTTGTCGCACTCCCAGATGGCTCGGTTACGATCCTCATGGGCTGCACTATGCTCCAAGTGAAGTCTTTCCTTGGTCTGGCGTAGCTCGTCCCGCTCCTCGCACAACCAGGTGATCGTCTTGGTGTCCCGGTCCACCCTCTGCTGCAACACCAGTGAACCTCTCCTTAGCCTTCAGCTTGCGGTCTTGCTCCATCTCTAGATCTACTAGGAGCTCACCGGCCCACTCATTGGTCGTGGTGTCCTTCTGTAGCAGCTCGTCCTGCTCCTTTCGAAGCCTGGCGGCATCCTCCTCGTCCTAGCTTCACCCTTATCGATAGGTCCTCAAACATTCCATGAGCCTCCTCCATGTCCCGATGCTGCCTTGGCCTCCCTGCTGCTGGGCGACAGCGAGTTGCGCACCCACATCTCCTCGTAGCATGGCCTCCTCGATAAGGCGGTCCCATTCCACCTTTTGCTCACGAAGGAACCAGGACTTGTCCCAGCTATGAAAACACTGAAAACACAGAAATGTGTAAAGAAAGAAGAGAACGAGCGAGAAGATTAAGTGGATACTCGGCTAGAAGGAACGAGGATTTTGTGCAAGGCACCACTGGCCTCATTCAAGGCATTCAACACAGCCGAGAACCCGATGTCTAGATTTTCCCGCTCCTAGGCTCTCAGCAGCATCGTCAAGCAAGAACAAAGCCGATGTTGGGTCCTCGGCAGCCATCCACTAGAGCGGTGGCTCCCCCCTCATGGGAGAGCGGTTGCCCCCACAACAACAAGGCCAAAGGCGGCTCCCTTCTGGTCCTTCCCACCACTGCCATGATGCCTGGAGACCTTCCAGTCATGTCCTCCTCCATCTGGCCAGCCCTAGGTGCCACGACCTAGACCACCGGGCTTGTCGTGGTCACAGCCCCCTCTGTCTAGGCCACCGGTGGTGCGAACTACGCTGCTCCATCGAACGCCACTGTGGCTACATCCAACTCCACCCGGCCCACATCAGGTGCCGTCACTTGGGCCACCAAGGGCACGGAATGTGCCACCCCCTCAGATGCCACCGTGGCTACGTCCGACTGCTCCTAGCTCATCGCGGTCGCGACTGCCTGCTTGACAACCACTAAGGGCATAGGCACCACCGCGGACGCCGCTGGACCAACCAACGAGGCCCTAGCGTCAGCCCTACTCCTGCCCGAAATAGGGGCGATGTCAGGTAGCACCATCCATCCCTCCTGAAGGGCAAGGCTCTTCTTGGGTGCTAGCCCCAAAGGGTGGCCCCATTGCAAGAATCTGCGAAAAGGAAAAAAGACGTAAGGTCAGAGCGGAAAGATAAGGGGAAAAATGAGGGGAATCGATGACATACTCTGACACCTTCGAGCGGTGGGTACGTTTCGGGGACAAACCCTGGAGCCCTACTCCAACTCATGAGGGCAGGACCGTTTCAAGCCTACCCCCTTGCTCCGAGGCAGGGAGGCTCGTCTCTCTTGTCTCTAGGGGTGCGACACCAGAGCCGCTCCCCTCCATCGGCTCATGGGGCGTGGTGCTAGAGTCGCCCCCCTCCATTAGCTCATGGGGCATGGTGTTGGAACCGCCCCCCTCTGCTAGTACCTTCAGAGATGTCCTCAGATCCGTCCCCTCTCGTCCACCGATCCTCTACCGGCACCCCATGGGTGACGGCAGATCCTTCGGCTCCCTGCCGGACCTAGAGGCAGGCCCGGCTCCACTGTCCCCATGGACTCACTTCCTTCCACATGGAATGGAAGGGGTCCCTGCATGGATAGCGAGTCCTCGTTCACCAGGTTACCCCAATCCACACTGGCTACCACCTCATCATTGTCGTCATCGTCACTACTAGTCTCCTCTCCTTAATCATGAGCTTGCTACTTCTATATCACCTTCTTCTTCATGAGCTCCCTCATCTTCTTGTCCCAACCGGCTAGGGCATGGTTTGCTACCACTCGAGTTGGGTCCTTCGGTAGTGGAGCTGAGCTATCCTTGAAGAGCAGTCCTCCTGGCTAATCCTGCTATCCCATGGTTAGCATCAGGGGATTGGAAATTTCAAGCGAAAAGAGGAGCAAGGGAAAAGAAAACTTATGAAATCAACAAACCCTAGCTCCGGCCACATTAGGGGATGCCCCAGCACCGGGTACACAAAGTCAAGGACGGCGCTAATGGAGTCCTTCGTGGGCTCCATCGCCTCCTTAATGCTGCTGTGCCACCTCAGAAGGAGGGAGCGCTTTCGTCGGTGAGCGTCAGTCCCTTCGAACTGATGCTTCAGGCACCATCTGATATAGGGGAAGCGCATGCGCCATCAGCGGCACAACCCTCCTCGCATGGTAGGAACCAATAATCCCTGACCCCTTCATGCCCCTCTCCTTCATAGTTCGGAGGGCAGCGAGAAGGCCATTGAGATGCTTCTTATTCTTGGCCTAAACACCCCACCCCCACTGACTCCGAGGCCTCCAAGACTGTAACGCCCAGTGAATGCCGGCAAGGGAGCGGTGGCGTCATTCTTGACATAAAACCAGTACGAATGCCACCCCTTGTTGGAGGTGGTCAGACGCATTAGCGAATATGCCCCCGCCCGGGTGTTGTGGAGGTGGATACTGGCACACCCCTACTGGTGCATGCAGATCTTGCTTCCTACCCAGCCTCTTCACCAGATTGACTGGCAAAGAGATACCACCATAGGTCAAAGTGGGGATTGATCCCCAAGAACCCCTCGCACAGGGCGACAAATGCCGCAATGTGCTGGATCCCGTTGTGGGTAAGGTGTTGAAGCTCCACTTGGTAGTAGTCCATCAGTCCTCGAAGGAACTAATGGGTGGGCGTGGTGAATCCTCACTCGTGGAAGTGGGTGAAAGAAACGACGTACCCTTTGGGAGGCACCGGTTCCTCCTCTTCACTGGGCAGCCGCCACTCCTCAGTGGCGGTCAATGGGCGAAGGAGGCCTCAGTAGATGAGGCCCTCTAAGTGCTGAGGAGAGCTATTAGATTTGCACCCTAGGTCCATTGTGATGGTAGGAGCAGCATGGAGAAGAGGCAGCAGTGAGTTTGATGGCGGAAGCAGTATGGGTGCAAGTGGTGTAGGCAATTGGTGGTGGAGGCTGAGGATGCGAAGGTGAGGAGGCAAAAATGCAGATTCCTAGGGGAGAACCCCATGGTTTTATATGGGCGATGGAAGCGAGAAGGGCAACCATCCGCCTCGATCTTCGAGCCTACCACGTGCACCACCACGTCACCTCGCGTGATACACACACACGATCCCTATCCTTTCCCGAAAAAATCGTGCCAGATGGTTCACCTTCCCTAGGCGGACCAGGACTCTCTCTCCATTGAAGGGACATGGGTTAGAGAGCTTTTCCCTCTGGCCCACCTAGGGTTCCAGAGCCAAAAGGCCATCCCAACGAGGGATAGGCCCACAAACTACCAGGACTCAAGGACTGCAAGCATCACTAGGGCCTCGATCCATAGTTGGGTCCTAGCTGGGCCAGCGCTGAATAAAATTCCTATGAACAGGAATACCATGATTCCCTTAAAAATATCCAGTTGAATGAAAAACCAAGTCTTTCAGCCTTACCGTGAAGGGTCCGATACTACCCCTCGGGTGACTCTACTCAAATCACCCGGGGGCTCGGGGGCTACACCCATAGGGTGCGCTCACTGCGCACCCTCTGGCAAATTAACTCTAACGAAATCGAAAACACCCCCCGGGCAACTCTACTCAAATCACTTAGGGGCTTGGGGCTACACCCATTGGGTGCGCTCGTGCGCACCTTTTGGCAAATTAACTCCGACGAAATTGGAAACACCCCCCGGGCGATTCTGTCCGAATCACCTAGGGGCATGGGG
Source organism: Miscanthus floridulus (assembly GCF_019320115.1). NCBI lineage: Eukaryota > Viridiplantae > Streptophyta > Magnoliopsida > Poales > Poaceae > Miscanthus > Miscanthus floridulus. The sequence goes on from NC_089585.1 coordinate 76,034,732, forward strand.
GCTACTATCGAGGACCAAATACCGGGGTACCCCAGAAGGTGGAACCAATAACCATCAAACATTAAAAACTCTCGGAAGGACAAGGGCGCTACTGTGCTTCTTGCCTGTATGATGGGAGTTTGGTTCCGCCTCGCCCGACGCCCTTGGGCCAGTTCCACCTCACCCGAGGGCTAAGGCCACCTCGCTCGACACCCTTGGGCCAGCTCCGCCTCACCCGAGGGCTAAGGCCGCCTTGCCCGACACCCTTGGGCTAGCTCTGCCTTGCCTAAGGGCTAAGGGCTAGACTTAGCCTTGCCCAACATCCGAGGACGGACCTCACCTCGCCCGATGTCCGATGGCTGGTTTCGTCTCACCTGACAACCTCTCCTCGCTCCCTCATGATGATAGGTATAGGGTAGGACAAGACATTTGGGTCAACCATGGCTTCGAGGACCATACCCTACACCCCGGTAGGAAAAGTACTACTATGGAACGACAGGATGGGTGCTTTAGACCCCTCTAGGCATGGCAGAGCCTAAATAGTGTTGCGGGCATGTGCTCTTCACCCTACAGAGTTGTAGGTGCCATCTTTAGTCCTCGGACATGGAACCCAACGTAGACATACGACAACCACTACAGTCCAGGAAAGGGCTCACGCCCTCCACCAATGACGGATGTACTATCTCTGCACTGTAGTCTCAAGGGAGTGGCGCCCGCTCCCTGATCCCTCGGGCCCACCAGATCAGAGCACTCACTTCGGCCTCCGGATGCCCTCTCTGATCGAAAGGCCTTGCCTATAGCGCTACTTCAGACTTCGACCTCACATCCCTCTGATGAGGATTCATAAGAACCAGAAGGCTTGTGGAGCAAGGCTAGGCAAGGCTCATAAGTCAAAACCACTATACCAGAGTCCATACCCTATGCAGAGCAGTACTCTGAAGCCTTCCTAACATTCTATAGTGGCATCGACAGTATTGTAGGCGCCTACCATTATCTGATATCTTCCAGAATGGACAACAAGGCTGGGTAGACATGAACAATAAGGCTCAGTAGCATATGTATCCTTTCCCTCTCACTTGTAAAACCATCCCCTTCATCTATAAAAGGGGAGGTGCTTCCTCCAACAAAGGGACCGACTTTTGATGGACAACACAACACACATCACACACTGTCAAGCGGCTACCAGACTCTTGGCATCCTTTTGACCCTTCCATTAGAGACTTGGTACTAGTCCCTCTCTCGACCATTTGTACCCCCTACTACAAACCATTTTTTGGTGCTAATAACACGAGCAGCAACAAACTGGACATAGGGACATTCAGCCCAAACCAGTATAAATCTTGTGTCCTTTAGCGCACCATCCGGGCCTAACGCACATCAATATATATTTACTTACCGGTGCTTATTCGAAACACAGGACACCATGTTTCATATGTTTCATGAGTTTGTGGCATAGTACTAGCTATCCATGTTTCACTAAAGTGAGTTGCACATGTTGCACTTGAGTGTTGCACACTATTCATTTTCTAAAACAAACACACATAGAATATAACAATACGTTGCAATGTTTCAAAAGCATGTTTCATACAATCTAAGCTCGTGAATGGAAGAATGATGCTCATGTTTAAGAAATGCAAGTGCAATTGTAGGAAGCCAAACACCTGGGGTGTTACAGACGTTATTTGCTGATGTCATCCAAAAAGAGTCGATCCTAGTACCGCACCTGAATCAGCTAATATTGAACCTTACGCAATTGATTCATTGATGACACAATCCTAGAAGCTTCGAGTTCCCATGTTCTCCTTCCCAAAATTTGGTGTAAACACATGCCCCCCAGTTTTGGGATAAAAATGATTTTATTCTAAATTTCATTCATCTAGTTCACCGCGTTGCAACCACTTATTCTGAAACAAACATGTGACTCTGGACTTTTTGGGCTTGAACTCTATATAACATCCCAACAGTACCATCTTCAATCCACCTGGCCAATTTACTTCCCCCTTCTTCTTCGCACAAACCCTATCAACCAAAGCCGCCACCACCAGAGCTCCAACTCTAGCAGTTTCTCCTTTCTACTTCGGGCTGCTTTTCAAGTCACTCTTCTATGACCCTTTCTCAGATTTAGATTTATCCCAACTACAATGGTGACCAACGACTACATCCCTGAGGTATGTCTCGAAATTTTTGCTTCTCAACTATCAGCTGCTGCTCTGTATTTCCTTTTCCTTAAGTTCATCTCAGCTAACTTTATAGGAAATGAAAAATGAAATTTTGATTCCTTCATCTATCATTCCAAATGTTTATTACCTTGGACCCATGGGAGATACTAATCCTTAGATTTTATTAATCAAGAAACCAATCAAATTCCCTTCAAACAATCCTTGGTAGATTTATCTTCTTGGAACACCAAAATTTCCTCTAGGAATTGGCCCAAAATGCCCAAGGGATGGAGAGACTAGTTTCGAAGAGTGTTAGACAAAAAAGGCGGAGATTGGGAAGTTTACAATTTAAGCCAATGCCTAACACTTTCACTGTCTGGGATGGAAATGAATGATTCACTCCTAATTGCCGCTTCTTACTTCTGGTCCAACACCTTGAATGCTTTCATCTTCGGTCATGGTTCGATGACTATTACCTTGGTCGATGTTCATATGTTGACTGGCCTTAGAATAACAGGACCAATGTAGCCATATGAACTCTTAGGTGCTAGGTCGAAGAAGCTAGCTAAAATATCAGACTGCATAGGATAGGCAAGCTATATCCAGAACCACATTGAGAATGAATCAATTGCTAGCGAAAACAACATGTGGCTTTTCTGAACATGTGGCTAGAAAGATTCATATTCTATGGGTCATCTTGTGGTCTGACTTACAACCACAAACTCTTGGCAGAGCTTCTAGCAGTAGGCGCTGATATTCCTCTTGGAAAATATTTGTTAGGGTCAGCTTACCACTTGATGCACCAGGTGACTGCCCAACTGTTGAAGAATGAAGCAGTGCACACCATCAGCAGCCATTGGTGGTTAATACAAATGTGGTTAAATCTGTATATGCATAGGATTGTGAAGCCAAATCTCCAAAATTTGAGTTTTCCCTCCTCCAACTTTGATGAGGAATACAAAGGCAAAGAAGGAAGAACTCGCCAGTGTATGAACTATGGTAAAGCTGCATCGGCCATAACAATTGTTGTCAATGTGGGGCCACCTCTTCAAGAAGTTTTATAGAGGGTTTAATGCAGATATTCTGACTTGGCTACCCTATGATGAAGATAAAGACAATGAGTTGGTCTTCCCATTCAAATTTCAATTTGAATCAGGCTACTCAGATGAAATGACAGCTGCAATCTTTAATTATTTCATCAAACCTTATGTTCTACCAGCTAAATTTTGTCATGGTTGTGGCAAAATGTCCACATGTTCTTTTCTTCTAGGCATCCTTCCAACCTATGAGTTTTACAACCCTTCTTTCGTAGCTCATCAATTTGGTCTTGGTCAACTGCCATAATGTTATGAGGATTGTCTTTGTGCTTGTTTTTGCTCTATAGGTGATACATATTGTATCGGCTTTCACCCCTCTGGGTTAATTTTTGAACTAAAGGCGATACATTTCTAGTACCGGCTATTAGAGCCGATGACTAACAAATCAGCTATCAAGCATTAACCCAGATACTAGGATAATACTTCTTTAGATATTTTCCATTGATCGCTCTATCAAATTCTTCTCTTCCCTTCTAGCATTTCCAAAATGTAAGCATTGCTAGGCGCACAATGACTAATCTGATAAGGACCTTCCCAATTAGGCGACCATTTGCCAAACTTGCTGACCTTAGACCCAATCGGCAATTTTACTTTCTAGACTAATTCTCCATCACCAAACTGCTTATTCTTGACCTTTTTGTTATAATGACTCACAACCCTTAACTTATTAGCTTCAATATTCTCAAGAGCATGCAGCCAATGACAACTTAAGTCCTCTAAATCATCCATCATTAGATTCTTGTAAACTTCAGCTATCAAATCATTCTGTAATGTAACACATCTTGATCTAGTCTAGATTTCCCAAGGAAGAACTACATTATGCAATTATACTAACTCATAATGTGATGATTTACTCGATCCATGGCAAGCCATCCTGTATGCCCATAATGCCTCATTGAGTGTTAAGTACCACTTCCTTGGTTGCTCCTCAATTTTCTTCTTAATCAATTTAATCATAATTTGATTGGACGCCTCTGCCTGGCCATTAGCCTGAGCATAGTAAGGAGTTTAATAACTTAATATCCATACTGGTAGCAAAATCTCTAAACTCTTCTGATGTGGACATTGTCCCCTGAACTAGTAGTAATAGTTTGAGAAATTCCAAAACGATACACAATATGTTCCTTGACAAAATCAACCATATTCTTTGAGGTTACCATCTTTAAAGGAATTGCCTCAACCCACTTAGTAAAGTAATCTATTGCTACCAATATAAACTTATGTCCTTTACTTGAAGGTGGAAAAATCTAGTCAATTAAATCAATTTCCCAACATCAAAATGTCATGGTTTAATTATTGGATTCATAGCCGATGTAGATGATTTCTGGACATTACCAAAACATTGACAATCCTGACACCCCTTATAATATTCAAAACAATCTTCTAGTATTGTTGGCCAAAAATATCCAGACCTTAGTTTCCTAGTAGCCTTCTATAATGGATTCTTAAGGTAATCGGCTATTTTAACTCTCCAATCATTACTCAAGGTTTCACTGCTTAAGATCTCTTGAAACACTCGATAACCTGACGCACTCTGAGCTAACCGATTAGCCCTTTTATTCTGCGCTCTTGGAATATGTTGAAGAGAAATATGGGGAAACTCCTTGAGTAACCTCTGGCATTTATCATAGTATCCCCTCATAATATCATCTTTATATTCATATAGGCCGATCAACTAATTAATAACTAACTGTGAATCTCCAAATACTTCAATTGACTCAGCCTTTACTTCATGAAGAAGTTGAAGTCCCTTAAGAATAGCTTTGTATTCTGCTTAATTATTGGTAGTCATTGGTTTAATTAGAAAAGCAAACTCAATACTTGCTCCCCAAGGTGAAACAATAACAATACCAATGCCACCACCTTGCTTGCACGATGATCCATCAAAGAACAATGTCTAAGGTATCAGTTCTACATAGCCATACTTGGTTTATGATGCTGAGTAATAAAATTGGCTATTACTTGCCCCTTGACTGCTTTAGCTGATTTGTACCTCAAGTCAAATTCCAATAATGCAAGAATCCACTATCCCATTCTCCCATTTAATATTGGCATTGATAACATGTGCTTGATCACATCAGCTTTAGACACAACTGTACACTCAGCCGATAACAAGTAATGTCGCAACTTAGTGCAAGGGAAATATAAGCATAAGCATAACTTTTCAATAGGAGAATATCTTGTTTTTGGATCCAAAAGCCTTCTACTTAAATAGAAAACAACTCGTTCTTCTCCTTCAAACTCTTGTATTAAGGCCGACCCAATTGTTTGGCTATTGGCCAACACGTACAACTTAAAAGGCTTACTTTGCTAAGGAGGGACCAGCATAGGTGGACACTTCATGTATTCTTTTATCTCCTCAAATGCCTTTTGTTGTATGTCACCCCATTTAAATTCTTGATCACCTTTCAACTTCAACAAAGGAGAAAATGGCAGAACACTTTCTGACAAACTTGAAATAAACCTTCTGATAAAATTAATCTTACCATGCAAAGATTGTAACTTTATTTTAGTAGTCGGGGGTACTGCCTCATTAATTGCTTTCATACTTTTTTGACCAATTTCAATTCCTCTCTCGTGGACCATAAAACCCAAAAATTGTCCGGCTGATACTCCAAAGGCACACTTACTAGGATTCATCTTTAAACCATGTTTTCTTGTGCACTCCAAAGTCTCCCACAAATCAGCTAGATGTTCTTTGTACCCTTTGGATTTCACCACCACATCATCAATGTAGATTTCAACAATCATGTCAATCAACTTATGAAAAATATAATTCATTGCCCTCTAATAAGTTGCACCAGCATTCTTCAAACCAAAGGTCATCACAACCCATTCAAATAAGCCGATTGCACCAGGGCACCTAAAACCTATTTTTGCTATGTCTTCCTCAGCCATAAAAATTTGATTATATACTACATTGTCGTCCATAAAACTAATAACCTTGTGCCTGGCTGCTGCATCTACCAACATATCGGCTATTGGCATTGGATAACCATCCATGGGTGTAGTCTTGTTTAGATCTCTGAAATCAATGCAAACTCTTAACTTCCCATTTTTCTTATACACAAGAACAACACTTGATATCCACTCTACATAACAACACGGTCGGATAAATTTTGCTTCTAGTAATCTTTCATTCTCCTTTTTGATATCATCAAGAACATTTGGGTTAAATCTCCTCGGAGCTTGTTTAAATGGCCGATATCCCAGTTCAATTGACAATCGATGTTCAATAATTGATTGATCTAGACCAGGCATTTCATAATATTCCCAAGCAAAACAATCTTTAAATTTCTTTAATAAATCTATCAACTCTCGCTTATAGTCAGGATCCAACTTACCACTTACATATGTTGGCCTAGGCCTCTCTCCAAGACCAATATCTATCTCCTCTAATTCATCAGCCGACGTAAAGTCATGTCCTAGTTTACCATCTATACCATCTATTGGATTATCCATTAAAATGAACTCTCAGAGCCGACTGCTTGGATCGACTATTGGCTTTCATCATTAATCTTAATGAAGCCTCCTTCACATCGCTTGCTAGAAAAACACTCAAAATCTTCTAGTTCCCAATACATTGGATCAGTTGTTGCTATATTCATAGTCATCAGCATGAACCGGCTCAACATCATCTCTATGCCACTGAATCAAGCATTGATGCATAGTTGATGATACACAACAATTTGCATGAATCCAATCACAACCAAGGAGTAAGCTGTATGAACCCTTTCCATCAATGACAAAGAATGTAGTGAGCAAAGTCATACTTCCAATTGTCAATTCAACATTTATTGCCCCCTTGGTCTTGGATGCATTACCCCCAAAATCCTTAAGCATCATGTCAGTCTCAATCAAATCTCCTAGTCCCTTACTAAGCTTGCAAAAAGTAGTATAAGGCATAAGATTAACAGAAGCACCTCCATCCACCAACATTTTGCTCATCGGCTTCCCATCAACAAAACCTTTCACATATAAAACCTTCAAGTGTCGATGCTTGACTGGCTTATCAAATATAGCTTGTTGTATCACTATCAATTTGGCAACCATCTCCTCATATTCTGATTCATCAAAATTTGAATAGACTTCTTGATCTGTTGGAGCTCTAAATTCTGATGGCAAAAGAAAAGCCATTTGAATATTAGTCAATGGTTGACCCTTATTGGTTGTTTGTTTAACACGCCATACTTGAGGTTTACCAAGTTCCTGAGCCTGTTCTAGCTCTCTTTTCCTTAGGCGTTGTACCCTTCTTTTCTGACTTCTTGTTAAACCTCCTGAACACAACTGCCCTTCCTGCCAAACATATTCTTCCTCATCGCCTTCTTCTTAATAATCAACCTAATTTTGATCAACAACTCGCTTCCCAAACTGATCATGAACACTTCTATTTTTTAAGCGTCGATCCATATTATCATGATGATACTCAATTCAAGCATGGATAGACCGGTGGTTGGCTTGAGACTGCCTAAACTCCTAATATTGTTCACTACACTCTGGACAATTATTTCTAGTAGGCAATTTCAAACCTTCATTCCAACAATGTCTAAAAAAAGGATAATTCCAATGTGATTCAGCTTGTTCTCTTTCATACCTCTCCTTTTCTTTTTAATGTTGATATTCTTTCTCTTCTAACCAACGCTGATAATCCTTTTCTTTCTATCATTGCCATTTATTCAACAAAATTCAAGATGTAACATGTGGCCTCATCGCCCTATTTCTTGATGTTTCTCCCTACTCATATCGGGTCTTCTGTTGATCACGACACCTTTTAATTTCTCTATATTCATCAACCAATATTTGCATCTCTAGATCAACTGTTCCAGTTTCCTTTGCCCTAATTGATGTTAGAACTTTAGTCTTCCCTTTGAGCAACTTAGCATCAACCATATTCAAATCTTTTGAAAAAGGATTATCATCAACTTTCATCTTCCGAGGTGTATCAAATTTAAGTTTTCTTTGCTAAATAGCCCTCTGTATATGTTGCCGGAAAATTCTGCACTCATTAGTACAATGAGAAGTAGTGTTATGAAATTTGTAGAACTTCTTATTCTTCAACTGATCAGGAGGTAATATATCATGATTGTTGGGCAATTTGATCTGTCCTTTCTCAAGCAAGAAATCAAAGAGCTTATCTGATTTTGTTATGTCAAAATCATAACTTATTTCAACTCCTTTTCCCCAAGGATTTGGAACCATCACTATCCACTTACCCCAATTCCATTTAGCTACTGCAATCTTCTCTTCTTCATCATCCTCACTATCATCATCAAAATATGGATTATAAGCTTTAGCAATTATGGCATTCTTCTGGAATTGGGTATCTCTGCGCATATTCTAGAATTGGCTATTAAGTGCTACCACCCGTTGAGCCAACTGACCTAAATTGTCAAACTCTTGCCCAAGCAGTGTTTATCTCTATGTTGGCAACATTCCTTGAATAGCCAAAGTAGCTAGCTGATCATCAGTCAGATTCAATGAAAAGCACAAATTTCTTATTTCTCGGAACCTCTGAAGAAACTCAGCACCTGATTCATTACTTCTTTGCCTTATAGTCGTCAAATCTATGATTTTCCTTTCTCCTATCCTAGTATAGAAATATATATGAAATTTCTTCTCCAGGTCAGTCCAATTGGTAATAGAATTAATTGGTAACGATGAAAACCAGGTGAAAGCTGGTCCTGACAGGGACAAAGAGAAGAAACAAACTCGATGAGCCCCTTCAATGGATGTTTCACCCAACTAAGTAAGATATTGATGGACATGTTCTATTGCACTCGTACTATCTCGACCAGTGAACTTAGCAAATTCTGGAAGCCTATAATTTATAGGAAGAGCAACCAAATCATATCACTCTGGATATGGATGTTTATACAAAAAGGTTTGCCCTTTTAGTTTTAAACCAAACTGATTCTTCATCATTTTAGTTACTCTGAGCAATAACTCATCAGCATTTGAATTTGGATTTCTTTGCAATTGTTGACCCATCTACAGATTAAAATTTTGGGTACCTTGATAACCTGGATTTGGAATCATATGAAGGGTATTATAATCTGTGTCAATGATATCCTTATGGAATCTCTATCTATTGGGTCCTTTGCTGATTTGCTGCTTGAAGTCTCTTATTTTAAATGTTGGGATCTATATCTCTACGAATCCTTTGAACTGATGGTGCTATTTTTTGAGCCAATGGCGGTATTTGACCTGATGTGCCAAAATTAACCATTTGATTCTGAACTTGCCCTGTCAGCTATAGCACATGCTACACTGATGTTCTAGGATTATATTGTATTTGATTAGTAGTAGTACCCTGAACTTGCTCAGATGAGCTCTGAACTATCTAGACATCATCTTTGCCAGCTAGTGCTGCTACTTGATGGCTAGTACTGGATTGATTTGTCCCCTGAGTTGATGAATGTGGAATGTTGTAATAAGTCGGTCCAATCTGATCAATTAGATATCCATGAAACACCTCCTTCGTGGTATTGTGGAATGTGTTCAAGAAAGTTGTATTATGATTCAACATGGCATCATGAACAGATTTGTTGACAGCATCTACAAAGAAACACCTATCATTAGCTTCATCTGTATCTGACTGCCCATGTATCAAAACTCTTGGTAGTGGATATTTCTAAACAACTTATTATCACGTGTCTTGGTGTAAGACAACAAACACTTGTTCTAAAACTCCTCTATAGCTTTACTAATAACATATTTATCCTCATCACGTAAGTCTTCATAAGGCACCATAAGAATGTCCATGTTGTTGTGAGCTATCATGATGATTGTGGGTCCCACCGGCCGTGCCAAAAAGTGTGTTGGTGCAAAAATGTGGCAATGCAATCAACACACAGCAAGCCGGATGATCTAAATGGAATGAGATTGGAGATCTGCTTAGCTTCAATATAGGTCTAGTCAATTCTAAAAATCCAATGGCATGCTAGTCAATTTGACCTGCAATTGACAAGGAGAGAAAATCTTATCAGTAGTTTAAGGCGGAACATGTCAGTGTTGCTCCAAACAGTTCCAAATATGCGGCTAAATAGCTGATTTGATGGGATATTCCAACATATCAGTAAAAACAAAGATCACTGAATTAAAGATTATCGGCTAATATCAATGATGATGGTACGAATTCAAAATAACCGATACTCATGGGTTAGAGTGATTTCATTATGATTGATTAATCCAGACAGAACAAGTACAATACACCCAAATATAAGTAATATAAAGAAACTTCATTAGCTAGATGGATATAATTAGTGTAAAGCATTGAGCCGATAAGTTTAACGAGAAAATATATAACATGCGAACAAATCAACTGTCTAGTACAAATGAATCTACAAACACACTGAATCTAATTTGTTACCATCAATAATGAGGTTCGATCGGGTCAATACAGATATGACAATAATAACAAACTAAATCCAAGGAATCTATAAAACCATCTATATAGCAACAGGTTCATAAAAACATGCTATATGTGTGAAAGCATAGGCGAATAGGCTAAAATAGCTGATGCATGCATAGCAAATAAATAGAGTACATGTCTCGATCATGAACAAAACCACCAATCTATAATCTCTAATCCAAAGTCTTACCAGTGAGGTTCGACCGGATCGATACAGCTATGGTAGTGTCATTAGATTAGATCTCATTAACTAGTGAGTTTATTCAAGATTGGAGCATATCTTTGGATGCATACTATATTTGATTGGAATAGAGATAAAACAGTCGATCTAGCGGAGTTACAATTATAAGATTCAAAGTATGACCAGACTAGAAGACGACCAATTAAGATGGTGTGATACCGATTCTATCTCTATCTCAATCAGGTGATTTGTTATAATTAATAAAATATTAATTATAACAAGATCAATAACTTATGAATCAACCAAAAACAGTAGGAAAAACCTTACTAATCTTAACAGATTCAATAACTGGTGATATTGTATTAAACAAGTTATTTAACATAAGATTGATAACTTTGATCTATATTATGTTTCGTAAGAGATCAATCAGCTGATGCAGCCTTATAGACTACGATATAGATCGATAACTAGCTTATATTATGGCTCATAAAAGATCACTCAGCTGATGCTGCTTTACAAGCATAATACAAGTCATGATGGTACTCACAGACAAGCCGGTGGTCGATCGGTTGATGCAGCCCTGCTTGTTAAAGAACTCACCTAGTTTCTACAGTACTCCTACTCCTAAGGGTTGGCGTGAAGCCAGGAAAGTAATTGTATTGATTGATTGTCCTTGTACAATAATCGGGGTTCAATATTTATACCCGGAACCTAAACATGAATCCTACTCAAATATGACTCATTACAATTCTTGGAATAAAAGAAAATATTTCTAACTTAAAAATAACTTGGACCCTAATCTTTTTCTTTTTGTAGAGTCCGACATATTTTTTTTCCTGACACCATCTGTCGCACTCGGTTTTCTAAAGAATACCAAGCGCTAACTATATGTGTGCCCAGGATGTCCACACGACACATATAGCGACAAATATGGAGAATATTAAGAACAATGCTTTATTATATATCAAACATAACTACAATAGGACTTACAACTATTACAGAAGCATAGCGGAAACTATTCTTAATCTTCTCTTTGGGACTCCATACTCCACAGGGACGGTTGATTGGGGAAACACTTGCTTGGTACTCATAGACTCCACAAGAAACTCTTCAATTGATCCACCATCTGGTACCCATCTGGGATTTTTGTTGATTGTAAAGCAAGTGTGAGCGCACCATACTCAACAAGTATAACATGAGGGGATGCAAGGCTCAAAAGGCTAGACATGGCTAAACTGCGGTAAGCAATTTTAGTTGATCATATTTTATTTGTTAAACCTGTGTTGCTAGTTTATGCTTAAGCTCCCAAGGTGGAAGTATATTTAACATTAAGGTTGATCATATCCCAAACCATCCATAGAACCATCTATCTCAAAAAGGATCTAGGCCGCTCATATTCGTGAGCATGGCTAATATATCAGTTTATACTCTACAGAGTTTGTACACTTTCACCACGAGCCATGATTGCCCTTTGCCCAAGCTGATTAGCCTCTTGACTGACTTCTAAGATAAGTCAGCAGGGATCACTATGAAGCTTTTCACCAGTCGTTCTAATAAGTAGCAGCCACTAAGGTTTCAACCATCTAGCCGTATGCAGCCCTCCTCTAGGAGTGGCACTTATGGCCGTGGCATAGTACACACCCTGGCAGGAAAAGAAATATACCAACTAGTGCCCCCCTCTTGCCCTTTCGATAAGCTACTGATGAACTAGAATGGATCAAGATACTAGACTAAGACTATAGCCGTGTAGTTCTTGTGGTTGTACGGTAAGTCTTGGTTTGCCGCTTTAAGATTCAGTCCTTACGAAGGGCAGACTAGAGCACCCAAAAAGGCCCAATACTCTAGCCCCCTTCTATCCATGTTGCTAAAAAGCATCTTTTAATACCATGTTGCATATATCTTTAATTGTATTCCATAGTCAATATTAGTTGGAGCAAACTGAGCATACTACCCACATGTAAAACCTATAGGTAAATCAAGGACAGGATAATCAATATCAAGGTAAATAGACTCCAAGCGGTTCATTAACATATGCATATGAATTGAGATTGCATTAAAGTGAATAGGTAACAAGGAACCTCATATTATATTTGCCTTAACTTGCTTTTCCTCTAAAGCAATACGCTCAAAAGCCTTTAGTATTCAACTTTCAATTTTCTGCTTCCAATTCTTAGCTTCTAGTCTTCAGAGAATAGCTTCTTAATAACCACACAAACATCCATACATGGCATACAAACAAGAATATATCATAACAGTACACCAACCAATAAAATAAGCAAAATGGCGTATCACTACGAACACACAAACGCAAAAGACACGCTATATGCGATTCAACGAAAAAGCGACTATTGAAGGATTTTTAGTGCAACAAAAAATAAAACCTATCCATTTAACTTATTTTAACTGTAGAAACATATGTAAATATTTTCATTAATCAACTTGATTCATTGCTTAAGAAAGAGTGTAGTATAAAACCTATATTGACTTTATATTCCGAAAATGATGCAAGTGATAGTATTAATACAATTAACTTTTTAACTGCCAAACACATTTGAGTAACATGAGAACCACTAACGCCACTGCATAGAACATGCCGAACAAAAGTAACGCAACAAGAATGGCTCGATATATAAAGCATAAAACCTAATTTGCTTTTAGTACGAAAAACGGTGTGAGCAATAATATTAATCCAATTAATATTTGTATTGAAAACTATAAACATATCACATCGTCATCGCCTAGCATACAACGTTACAAAGCGAGCGTAGATCAAAAACATAATTAAAAACTAGATTGATTTTAAATAAAAAGACTATTAAATAAATGTTAATCAAATTAATATTTAATTATGAAAGCGTAATAGGGTAACATGGAACACATCATCATGAACACACATCACACGTTGCAATGAAACTAGCGCAATTAAAATAGAATTAAAAAACCCAAATTGATTTTAATTAAATAGAGATTAAATAATTATAAACCTAATTAATATTTTAATCAAAATAAATTCATAAACATGTGATACAAAACTAATAGCGCTACTACGTAGATCTCCACGACACGAAACTAACGCAACTAGAACGAACTGAAACGGAGCTAAAACGATTAAATGGCGGGGATTAAAAGAAGCAGTGGCAATCTTGTAATTACCACCATCTTCTACCTTGGGTCGTCATCTCCATCAAAACGTGGCCATGGAGATGGCCTGCTGCTGCTCACGTGCTGGGCAGGGAGGGGGCTCAGCCTCGGCCTGTCGGCCAGCCGGTAGTGCAGCAGCGGCGCTGGGGCCCACGGCGGCGGCACGTCAAGCCATGCCCACGGAGGTGCCGGCGGCACCCACCTATGCATCACGCACGGCTACAGGTGCAGCCCGAGCAGCGCAGGGGCACGAGGCAGAGGTCCTCAGTCTGGGCAGTGGCGGTGTGGGGCGTGCGGGTGAGGGCCAGGGGCAGCGGCGCCAGGCCCTAGGTGAGGAGGTCCACGGCCATGGCCGGAGATGGCATGAAACAGAGAAAGCCATGGTGAAGTTCACCAAAAAAAAGAGAAGGAATGGGCAAACAATGAAACAAGCATGGATTCGTGCAACTGAGTATATCATGGTGTAGAGAACGAAGAGATCTACCGCTTGTGGTGGTGGTTGATGCCGGAACATGACGGTTTTGCCAGAAAAGCTCGCCGGAAGTTAGTCGGAAACCTAGTTTTTTTTAACTTCGGCGTCCGATCTACGGGGCTACGAGTGGTGGCTCAAAAAATGGTCATACTTCTGGAACCAGAGCGTTGAGATGAACATCGACATATATATAGATCTAAGGTTGGGAGATTTTGGAAATTCAAGATATTTTAGGAATCATTGATTTTCGAAATTAAAATAATTCTAGAAAATCTAGAATTACAATTTAAGCTCCGAAAAAAATCTCTAAGCTCCAAAAAATTCCATAAAATTCCTAGAGATAGATCGACGGATAAGTGTGGGGGTATGGCCCCTGGTATCCTCAAGACAAGACATGGGTCGCACCATCAAAGGTGGCCCAGCCCATAAGATCAAGGCATACACGGCACTGCTCGGCGTGCACCGCAAGACATTGTATAGTACCAAATAGGATACTTTCCTTGTAACCCTACCTCCTCCAGAATATATAAGGAGAGGTAGGGGTCCCCTAGTGGACAAGATACATAGACGATCCATACAGATTTATCTACTACATCTCAATACAATACACCAAAGACACAAGACGTAGGGTATTATGTCGATCAGATGGCCTGAACCTGTCTAAATTGTTGTCTATGCGCCTTGTGTCACCATCCAGTTCCTGATTACGTGCATCCCCACCGACAAATATACCATTGCGGGATACCCCTCGATGGACTGCCGATGATATTCTATCGACAGTTGGTGCGCCAGGTAGGGGTGTGCGCGCTGATCCATGGTGGGCCAGATGGGATCTCAAGATCGACGCCACTCGTGGCAACCTGACTTCCTGCGGCGGTGGCCTTTAGCAACCTAACAGGCTTGACATCACAGCAATGATGACTTTCCAGTAGCCTACGATGGGACTTCACATCTCCAGCAAACTAGATGTCACGGAACCGACCAATGTACAAAAACAATCGCCGGAACGATCAAATTCTCGAACTTGAGCCCATATAAACCCGGTAGTCAACCGAAATCTCGAAGGATTTCAAACCAACTTGCATACAACCAAGATCACAGTAATCCAACATAACATATCGTACGTTACAACATTTCATAGATGTTCGCAAATAGATTACATCATCACAGAGTCATTGTTATTACAAAACGAGTCTTGTAAAACATGCGGAAGCAAATAGTTTAACTCACACACCGAGTTCAAATACACATACTGGTTCGCTGATCACAGACCGCAAAAGCATTCAGATAAGAGAAAGGAGATCATGCCCATGATCTAGTCCTCATCACCCGCCGGGTGGAGACAATACTTGCAGAATCCCTGATATAGGAGGTCATCTGCAACAAGAGGGAAATAAACCCTGAGTACGGGAATATACTCAGCTAGACTTACCCGTCGAAAACCAAACAAATGACACCAAGGATTATGCATAGCTTAATGTAGTGGAGCTGGCTGACATTCTCTTTTTGCAGAAAAGCATAAGTAATATTGATCAACTCTTAACCTGAACTAGCAGTAACTTTTTAGCCATTAACCTGTCATCTATATTAGCACCTATACTAAGCAATCATTTTATTAGGGTGCAAACATTAATAACCATATCAGGTATTCATTGTGGCAACCTTATCATCATCCATTTAACCATATCGTTAAATTAATTGAATCTACGTTGCCGCTGCTCAGTCAAGTTCTCACTATCCGGGAGAGACGGCGATTCGAATCGATTCCTATCCAGCTGGAGGGGTATTCCTAAACACAAACCCTGCTTCCCCCATCAGGGTCGCAACAAGTCACCTTTGGTACAATTCAGGAGTCGCGGGTCCAAACAGATCGGCATTCTCAGAGAACCACTCTGCCAAGGTTGTTCGGGACTCTAACCCGCCTTGGACTTATGCCAATGGCTCTCCGCACATCCTTACTACCTCCAGAGTGCCGCCACTGCTCGCGTTCCCGGCCTGAATCGAGCTACTAGGCTTCGCGGTCGGAATGACTTATCCGGCCAGCTAAGTGTTAGGCTGCGTTCAACATGACATGAGGACGTACAGCGTATCGGTCCTTAAATGACTCAGACAGAGTCACTATGTTCAAACCTACACAAGACCCCGCCCGGTCTTAATTCATTATTTACATGGTTCTTTTCCACGATAGCAAATATAGCCAACCGTGATCCACCTCATCCTAAAGCTCGCAGGTGACAGGAAATCACCTGACTTCTACCGCACTAATCATGGCTAAGCATTTAACCCGTCCTAGACTTAAATGGGATTCCAGTGCGATATCTGGACAAGGAAGGATATATAATGCAGCAATTGGTTCCAACCAATTCCTATACTTAATGCATCATCAACAATAAAAGATACTCAATGTATTTGTGAAAACATAGGAGGCTTAATATGCTCCGGGGCTTGCCTTTCAGGAATGAGGAAGGCTGGTGGTCAGGGCACTCGGGCAATTCCTCCGCGACGACTGCTTCGTCGGCTTCCTGCACTTCGGGTTCCTCCTCCTGGTTGGCTCCCTCGAACTCCAGCAACGTCACTCCCTCCGGCATACCTATTGCATGAATGCGCAAGATAAATATCATGGATGCACATGTACGAATGTCGGGGATGCTCGGGGAATGCACATGTTCGCTGTAGTTTGCATATTCCAACTTAGGCCCTATTCAAATCACTTTCACTTACCACGTTTATACAACCTAAGGTATAATTGCTCATCTTCCGTTAATGACCTAGCACCTGCACCTAAGCATATTCTCAAGTTAGGCTAACCCCTACACAATCAACGAGAACCTTGCAACAACATACATTCAAGCATTTGTATTTCAGCAAAAATGAATACTATGTAGCGGCGCAGTAAACTAGTCATAACTGAAGATTTATAAATCCAAATGATATGCAACAAGACAATCTGGAAAGCTTATAAAATTGTCTACAATACAATTTCAGACCTCAAAGCATGATTCAAACCTTTACCAGGTCGAATTCATAAATCAACAGAATTCTATCCTCACAAGGCAGAGAATAAGCAAAATCTGCAACCTAACTTTAAACAGCTGTAGTTTCTAAACTACTGGGCCAATTGCCCTCAAATTTTGATAGGAGCTAGACACATACATTATATACAACTTTTGTATTCATCACAATCACAGAAAACCAAATTATCATGGGGAGCTTTCTAAAGTCCCCAGATCTGTCCAGAGGGACATAATGCAAACAAGTAATTAGCAACTTATGATGTACACATATAATTAGACAAAACCAACTTTACTATCTCATCACACATATCATAAGAACACCAGAAAGTAAAGTGTTCATCACCAAAACATTTCTTTTACTACCTTTCTTAATTTATTTAATTAATTAGTGGAAATAGTAAACATATATGAAAACTACCCCATTAATTCTACAAAAATTACAGTAGACACTACATGCTCTAAGTAGACTACCATAAAAATTTTACACCATTTTAGTAAGTACAACAGCCTACACAAAAATGGTAAGACAGAATGGCTTAAAATGGCATAATTAGGAAACCTTAGTGAAAAGTGTCAAGCAACAGATTTCATATTTTTCCTAGCATCTTTCAGGTACCAAGATACTACCTACCAAGTTTCATGGCCATAGGATTCATAATTAATTTACTAAAATTCACCCAAGTATCTACCAATGATAAAAGGAAAATCTATAACTCAAAAACTACACATGCAATGACTCTCAAATTTTAACCAGAGCTTCTACTATACAATACTAGCTTACCCACAAAATTTCATAATTTTTGGATCACAGAAACTCAAGATATGATTTAAACAAGTTTGCATGCATTCAAAAACACTTTTCAAGTTCCTATTTAATTCACCCAAAATTTCCACATAATATGCTCAAGATATATTTTTATTAAATACTAGACCTAACAGTGAGTCTAACAAAATTGGAAGTACTCAATTTGAATCTACCAAGTAGGAGTTACAAAATTTACAAAATAGCACTAAAAACTGGAATTTTTGAACTATCCTTAAGAACAACAGCCACTGACGTGTGGGACCCGGCTGTCAGCCGACCCCACCGGTCAGCGAGACAAAACAGAGGACATGGCTGCGACGGCGCGGAAGACGGTGCAGCTCGCCGATGGCGAGAGCTCCGGTGACACCAGGGTTACCTACATGATCTACGTGATGCGGTGAATCGATTGGTGCGACTAGCTCGAGCTATGACCTAACGGAGGTGGCTCGTCGCCGGTGATGGTGGCACGGCAGAGCTCCGGCGTGAGCTGCCGGCGACGGCAAGCCATGGCTAGCTCAACCGAGCACGGCGTGAGCTACCAGAAGTCGCCATGGTGCTAACACGGCAAAGAAACAGGGACAGGAGTATTCCTAGCTACCCCGGCCACGGCGGCCTCATCTCCGGCGAGGTCATGCCCATGGCGGTGACGGCGGAAATGGTCACTGTGACCTTACCAAAGCACGAACGGCGCAGCTAGGAGGTGGAGAAGGTAGAGGAGGACACGACGGAGCTATGGTGAAGACGGAGTTCGCATTTTTGCAGTGGTTCGCGAGCTCGGCGACGGCGAAGCTCGCTCGGCAGCAATGGCGGGCGCTGAGCTCGGTCGCTGCTTGCGGTGGAGGCGATGCAAATGAAAATTTGAACTACGAACTGGTCGGGCAGGTGCGTGTGAGTGTGCCCGTCGTGGCTGGCCTTGCCAGGGCGTCCGCGACGCGTGGCAGCAAGCTCAGGCGACCAGCGACGCGCGGCACACACGCGTCAAGCGTTTTCTGAATTGGTGAACACTGTAGCTCGCCATTCAGTGCTCCATTCACCGACTGACAGCGTTAATTGATTGTGTTTGATTTCTCAATTCGTGGCGAATCAGTGGAAACAATGTTCATGAAAGTTGTAGAGTTATAGTAGGGCTACAACTTTGGTTTAGCAATCAACAGCCAGTTCTCCATGGATTAAGAGTTATATCAAGCCAAAGTCGGCCCATTCAAACTGAAATGGCAGTTAAGACTTAGCAAAATTTTCAAGTGTTGACTCCACCTTCAAATCTGACTTGTGGGACCTTTTTGAACATGTTGTGCACATTTTCAAGACTTGACTTCTAAACAAAGTTTGTTCCTTATATAATTCTCTACAACTTTGCTTTAGGTTGTCCAGACATGCAAACATCCTAAGCTACACTTTTTAAACAGTCAAACACAGGAGCTCTAGGGGTCCAAATTGGTCAACCATGACTTGAAAACCTAATTAGTTAAAGTGACCAACATGAACAATGTTCCAAAAGACATTCTAGGTGTAACTAAGTTACTTAAGATGATTATTAACCACACCACACATTGGTCACACAAGAATCAAGCAAGGTATGTACTGAAACAATGAAAAACACATGAAATGTTACAATTGTTTCATAGTCATGTTTCACACGTTTCATGATCTTGTTGCATAGTATTAACTAATCTTGTTTCACTAAGTGAGTGGCACATGTTGCACTTATGTGTTGCACACTTTACATTTCATAAAAGAAACAACACACATAAACTATTCAACATGTTGCAATGTTTCGAAATCATGTTTCATGTAATATAAGTTCACGAATGGATGCATGATGCTCAGTGTTCATGAAATGCAGTGCAAATGTGGAAGCTAAACACCATGGGGTGTTACAGCCCTCCCCCCTTATAAAAATCTCGTCCCGAGATTTGAAAAGCGTACCATTGTTGATAGAATTCCTTATAACCATCCCTCAAATAGTCTTCCCTTTCCCACGTTGCATCGCGTTCACTACCCTGATTGCTCCACATGACTTTATAGAACTTGACTACCCGACTCCGAGTCACTCGCTCACGAGTGTCAATCACTCGAACCGGTTTTTCTTCAAAGGTCAAATCTGATTTTAACTCGATATCCCCCAATGGAACTCTCTCTTCAGGGACGCGAAGACATTTCTTTAATTGGGATACATGAAAGACATTGAAGATAGCACTCATCTCAGGAGGTAATTGAATCTTGTACGCCACTTTACCACTTTGTCCAATGATTTCAAATGGACCAACATATCTCGGCGCAAGCTTTCGCTTCACACCAAAGCGTTGGACACTCTTCATAGGTGAGACTTTCAGATAAACAAAGTCTCCAACTTCGAACTCAATAGGTTTCCTACGTCGATCAGCATAACTCTTCTGCCTAGCTTGAGCTGCGGCCATGTGGGTTTGGATAGTACGGACTTGTTCTTCAGCTTCTTGAACGAAATCAATTCCATAATATCTCCTTTCACCGGCTTCTACCCAGTTCAACGGGGTTCTACACTTCCGGCCATACAATGCTTCAAACGGTGCCATCTTTATGCTCTCTTGATAACTATTATTGTACGAGAATTCAGCTAGGGGTAACCATTTTTCCCATGAGCCCTTAGCCGAGATGACACAAGCTCTCAACATATCTTCCAAGATTTGATTTACTCGTTCAGTTTGCCCATTGGTTTGCGGATGATAGGCAGAACTTCTTACGAGCTTAGTCCCTAATAACCCGTGTAAGTGCTCCCAAAAGCGAGCAGTGAACTGAGGTCCTCTATCTGAGACAATAGTACGAGGGATCCCATGAAGTCGGACTATCTGGTTGAAGTACAACTCCGCGTAGTCGGTTGGACGAAAGTCTATGCGGACAGGAATAAAGTGTGCTGACTTGGTCAGTCGGTCCACAATTACCCAAATTGAGTTAAAATTCCTCTGAGTGGTAGGGAGTCCAACTATAAAATCCATACTTATCTCTTCCCATTTCCAACCTGGAATAGAGAGTGGCTAAAGTAATCCAGCTTTCATGTGCACAGCCTTGACCTGACAACAAGTGTCACACCTAGCCACATAAGCGGCTATCTCTTTCTTCATTTTGGTCCACCAAAATCGAGGCTTTAAATCATGATACATTTTACTACTACCAAGATGAATAGATAGTTTAGAGGAATGAGCTTCGGATATGATTTGGTTTCTGAGCTCTCTATCCTTTGGAACTACTAACCTATCCTTGAACCATAACACGCCTTCCTCATCTACTCGAAGATGTTTGGTTTCTTGCTCTTTCATCTTGCGCTTGATGTGAAACACACCTGCATCTGTCTTCTGTAGCTCGATAATTCGACTCTGTAGAGTACAACTGACAGTGATGTTGTGCAGGACTGCAGGATGAAGGAGCTTTGACAAATGGACATCACTCTCAATCAACGAGTGGCAATGAGACTTTTTGCTTAAGGCATCCGCGACGACGTTTGCCTTGCCAGGGTGATAGTGCACTTGAAGGTTATAATCCTTGATCAACTCGAGCCATCTTCTCTGACGCATATTTAACTCTGGTTGAGTGAAGATGTACTTGAGACTTTTATGATCAGTGTAGATGTTGCACACATTGCCAAGCAGATAATGTCTCCAGGCCTTCAAAGCATGAACAACAGCAGCGAGTTCCAAGTCATGCGTTGGATAATTCACTTCATGCTTCCGAAGTTGGTGAGAGGTATAAGCGATGACTCTACCCTCTTGCATAAGAACACCTCCTAACCCAATACCTGATGCATCACAGAACACATCAAAAGGTTTCTCGATATCCGGTTGTGCCAAAACCGGAGCCGATGTTAGAAGAGTTCGCAGGGTATGGAAAGCCGCATCACACTCAGGAGTCCAGACAAACTTCATGTCTTTTTGCAGCAATCGAGTCATAGGCTTGGCTATTTTAGAGAAATCCGGGATGAAGCGACGATAATAGCCAGCCAACCCCAGAAAACTCCGAACCTCATGCACCGAGATGGGAGCCTTCCAGTTCAATACTTCTTGCACCTTGGTGGGATCAACCATAATTCCACCATCGGACAACACGTGTCCAAGAAAAGGTACCTCACGAAGCCAAAATTCACATTTGCTGAACTTTGCATACAGCTGGTGTTCTCGCAATCTAGTAAGAACCACCCGCAAATGTTCAACATGATCTTCTTCATTCTCAGAATAGACCAGGATATCATCTATGAATACCACCACAAATTTGTCCAACTCAGGCATAAACACTGAATTCATCAGATACGTAAAATGTGCGGGGGCATTGGTCAATCCAAAAGACATAACAAGGTATTCATACAGACCATATCTTGTAGAGAATGCAGTTTTTGGGACATCCTCAGGCCGAATTTTGATTTGATGATACCCAGATCTCAAATCAATCTTGGAAAAGACTTTTGCTTTAGATAACTGATCAAACAAGATATCTATGCATGGCAGAGGGTACTTATTCTTGATTGTAACTGCATTCAAGGGTCTATAATCTACACACATGCGTAGAGATTGATCCTTCTTCTTCACAAAGATGGCTGGGCACCCCCACGGAGATGAACTAGGGCGGATAAGGCCTTTCTGTAGCAGTTCATTCAACTGGGTCTTGAGTTCAGCTAGTTCATTGGGAGGCATTCTATATGGCCTTCTAGATATGGGAGCTGTACCAGGAAGCAACTCTATCTTGAACTCTACTTCTCGATCCGGGGGCAATCTAGGCAAATCATCGGGAAAAACATCCGGAAAGTCACACACGACAGGGATATCTGCCATAGACTTTGCTTGCACCGCATTGGTCGTGCAAGAAAGATTGATGTCCTTGGGTAACTGTACTAGAAAACCCTCCTGATTACCAGGATCTCTGAGCATGACTACTCTAGTTGACGTATCAATAAGCACTCCATGATGGCTCATCCAGTTCATTCCAATATCACATCGATACCTAGCCCCGGTAAAACTACCAAATCAACCTGATAACTTCGCCCCTCTATCTCAAATTGTACGTCCCCAACTACCAGCTTGGTTGGGATAATACCACTGGCAGCCCTAATACAATAACCCTCACCCTCAACAGTATATGTTTTCTGCATAAACTTGGATGCAAATGATGGACTAATGAAGGAATGCGAAGCACCTGAATCAAAGAGTACAACTGCGGGGTGTTGGTCAATCAGAAACTTACCGGCAGTCACTACCTCACCTGAAGGAATCTCAGTAATATTAGTGTGGTTCACTTGTCCTTGACGGCCAACCTGGTAATTATTCTTCTTAGGGTAAGGGCATTCCCTTGCCCAGTGGCCTGTCTTATTGCAGTTCCAGCACGGCATGTTGCTTGGTGGAGCCCTGGAACTGCCCTGACTGGTAGTGCCCTTGGGAAGAGCAACTGTAAATGCCTTGCGGAACCCAGTCTTGGCGGGATTCTTCTTCTGCGGGGGGCGAAACTTGGCGGCTGATGCTGGAGGACGGAATGGAGCCCTTTGTGCCGACGGGAGCCTTAGATTGTGAGGCACCCGCCTCATAGGCCCTCTTACGACTTTTTGAAGCAGCATACACAGCATTGTTGTTCTCTTGCGATAAAGCATCACTCACAAACTCATTAAAATGAGCGCACTTGCAATTTCCCATGGTCTTCATCAGTTTGGGGCTAAGTCCCCGCTTGAAGCTTGCAATCTTCTTGGCATCTGTGTCCACAAACTCGGTAGCATACCTTGCAAGGTTGTTGAAAGCTTGCAGGTATTCGTTCAGGCTCTTGTTTCCCTGAGTCAGCTTCATGAACTCTGTATGTTTGATCGCCATAAGACCAGGAGGAATGTAATTTCCCCTGAAAGCAGACTTGAACTGATCCCATGTGATTTGGGCATTAGCAGGCATAGTGGACCGATGATGACTCCACCAAATGCCAGCAGGCCCATGAAGTTGGTGCGATGCGTACTCAGTTTTTAGCACCTCAGTCAAGCGGAGCAGACGGAACTTCTGCTTCGAGAGTATTCAACCACTCATCAGCTTGTAGAGGCTCCTCAGCCTCCTTGAAGATTGGGGGTTTCGTGTCAAGGAAATCCTTGAAATCACTGTATTGATTTGGATCCGGTCCTTGGCGTGGACCACGGCCATCACGATTCGCAATCGTACGGAGGGCCTCGGCCATAGTGCGCTGTCCTTCCGCAAGCATTGCTATTAGTTCCGTGGGTGTGGGTGGTGGTGGCAGAAGATCATCATCATCACTCGCACCGGTGGAACGAGTACGAGGCATCTGCACAATGCGCAACCAGTAATTATTGATGATGTCAGCACATTGGAGAGGAACAATATAATCGTGCCAAACTGTATTTACTGACGAGAATGAAAACTTCATACAATAAACAGAGGCAATAATTCATTCTCCAATCCCCACATCATCAAGTAGATTACTAGCGCCATACGCAGTGCATTCCAACATGACAAGTTTTAAACTTCACCATTACGATACACAATCCCCAAGGGAGCGAATTAAAGTACATTACCAGTATGACTGCAAAAGCTTAACTCGTGAGACTTGCTAACGAACTACTCGTCGAAGTGATTACTGTCCACATTGGAGACACCTTGGACTTATTCTGGGTATTCCTCTCCTTCAAACTTCTTGCCGAGAGATTTCACTTTTAAACTTGGGATAAGCAATTATAAGGGAGGGAGTAATGCAATATGAATGTCATGAGTGAATATGATGCATGCTCGTTCCGTACGTCCTCCCAAACCTAAGAAAATTTAAGCTTTAGCGGACTATACGGTGGCATACATACGTTCTCTCAATTAGCGGTAACTAGTCGATCTACACGGTGCGTTGTTAGCGTACCTGCAGAAAAACTTCATTGCAGCCCAACCCAACAAGATATAATGCTAATTACACAAGTCATACTAAGATACTCTCCATATATACATCCCCCGATATATATACTTCGGTATCCAAGCTACCCGAGAAATGTACCCACAATTAAGTACTTTCATATATACATGTATGCAACATGTAATTACTCCAGTAACCACAACTAGCTCTCCCCTAGACCGACGGTTGGACGGTCATGCTCTCGCAACTCACACTTACCTTAGCGTAGAGGCAATTGATCCATACATTACCATTCAAACGAATGGCATCCATGCAATATCACGCCGCATGGACGACGAAATAGAGACAATCAATTCCCCCAAGTCAGTAATTATATATAAGCCACCTAGAAGTCCTTAAGTGGGCTATAAGGGATGTGATCACCAGTATACCATAAAAATTTTGATTTTTGAACACTTATATATATAATTATAAGTTTGAAAACCATTTTTACAACAAAAGCTTTTGTTTTAAATAGCCGTAAGACATGTTTAATGTTGAATCTAGCTCTGATACCAGCTGTCACGGAACCAACCAATTTATAAGAGCACAAGTACAAAAACAATCGCCGGAACGATCAAATTCTCGAACTTGAGCCCATATAAACCCGGTAGTCAACCGAAATCTCGAAGGATTTCAAACCAACTTGCATACAACCAAGATCACAGTAATCCAACATAACATATCGTACGTTACAACATTTCACAGATGTTCGCAAATAGATTACATCATCACAGAGTCATTGTTATTACAAAATGAGTCTTGTAAAACATGCGGAAGCAAATAGTTTAACTCACACACCGAGTTCAAATACACATACTGGTTCGCTGATCACAGACCGCAAAAGCATTCAGATAAGAGAAAGGAGATCATGCCCATGATCTAGTCCTCATCACCCGCCGGGTGGAGACAATACTTGCAGAATCCCTGATATAGGAAGGTCATCTGCAACAAGAGGGAATAAACCCTGAGTACGGGAATGTACTCAGCTAGACTTACCCGTCGAAAACCAAACAAATGACACCAAGGATTATGCATAGCTTAAAGTAGTGGAGCTGGCTGACATTTCTCTTTTGCAGAAAAGCATAAGTAATAATGATCAACTCTTAACCTGAACTAGCAGTAACTTTTTAGCCATTAACCTGTCATCTATATTAGCACCTGTACTAAGCAATCATTTTATTAGGGTGCAAACATTAATAACCATATCAGGTATTCATTGTGGCAACCTTATCATCATCCATTTAACCATATCGTTAAATTAATTGAATCTACGTTGCCGCTGCTCAGTCAAGTTCTCACTATCCGGGAGAGACGGCGATTCGAATCGATTCCTATCCAGCTGGAGGGGTATTCCTAAACACAAACCCTGCTTCCCCCGTCAGGGTCGCAACAAGTCACCTTTGGTACAATTCAGGAGTCACGGGTCCGAACAGATCGGCATTCTCAGAGAACCACTCTGCCAAGGTTGTTCGGGACTCTAACCCGCCTTGGACTTATGCCAATGGCTCTCCGCACATCCTTACTACCTCCAGAGTGCCGCCACTGCTCGCGTTCCTGGCCTGAATCGAGCTACTAGGCTTCGCGGTCGGAACGACTTATCCGGCCAGCTAAGTGTTAGGCTGCGTTCAACATGACATGAGGACGTACAGCGTATCGGTCCTTAAACGACTCAGACGGAGTCACTATGTTCAAACCTACACAAGACCCCGCCCGGTCTTAATTCATTATTTACATGGTTCTTTTCCACGATAGCAAATATAGCCAACCGTGATCCACCTCATCCTAAAGCTCGCAGGTGACAGGAAATCACCTGACTTCTACCGCACTAAGCATGGCTAAGCATTTAACCCGTCCTGGACTTAAATGGGATTCCAGTGCGATATCTGGACAAGGAAGGATATATAATGCAGCAATTGGTTCCAACCAATTCCTATACTTAATGCATCATCAACAATAAAAGATACTCAATGTATTTGTGAAAACATAGGAGGCTTAATATGCTCCGGGGCTTGCCTTTCAGGAACGAGGAAGGCTGGTGGTCAGGGCACTCGGGCAATTCCTCCGCGACGACTGCTTCGTCGGCTTCCTGCACTTCGGGTTCCTCCTCCTGGTTGGCTCCCTCGAACTCCAGCAACGTCACTCCCTCCGGCACACCTATTGCATGAATGCGCAAGATAAATATCATGGATGCACATGTACGAATGTCGGGGATGCTCGGGGAATGCACATGTTCGCTGTAGTTTGCATATTCCAACTTAAGCCCTATTCAAATCACTTTCACTTACCACGTTTATACAACCTAAGGTATAATTGCTCATCTTCCGTTAATGACCTAGCACCTGCACCTAAGCATATTCTTAAGTTAGGCTAACCCCTAAACAATCAACGAGAACCTTGCAACAACATACATTCAAGCATTTGTATTTCAGCAAAAATGAATACTATGTAGCGGCGCAGTAAACTAGTCATAACTGAAGATTTATAAATCCAAATGATATGCAACAAGACAATCTGGAAAGCTTATAAAATTGTCTACAATACAATTTCAGACCTCAAAGCATGATTCAAACCTTTACCAGGTCGAATTCATAAATCAACAGAATTCTATCCTCACAAGGCAGAGAATAAGCAAAATCTGCAACCTAACTTTAAACAGCTGTAGTTTCTAAACTACTGGGCCAATTGCCCTCAAATTTTGATAGGAGCTAGACACATACATTATATACAACTTTTGTATTCATCACAATCACAGAAAACCAAATTATCATGGGGAGCTTTCTAAAGTCCCCAGATCTGTCCAGAGGGACATAATGCAAACAAGTAATTAGCAACTTATGATGTACACATATAATTAGACAAAACCAACTTTACTATCTCATCACACATATCATAAGAACACCAGAAAGTAAAGTGTTCATCACCAAAACATTTCTTTTAATACCTTTCTTAATTTATTTAATTAATTAGTGGAAATAGTAAACATATATGAAAACTACCCCATTAATTCTACAAAAATTACAGTAGACACTACATGCTCTAAGTAGACTACCATAAAAATTTCACACCATTTTAGTAAGTACAACAGCCTACACAAAAATGGTAAGACAGAATGGCTTAAAATGGCATAATTAGGAAACCTTAGTGAAAAGTGTCAAGCAACAGATTTCATATTTTTCCTAGCATCTTTCAGGTACCAAGATACTACCTACCAAGTTTCATGGCCATAGGATTCATAATTAATTTACTAAAATTCACCCAAGTATCTACCAATGATAAAAGGAAAATCTATAACTCAAAAACTACACATGCAATGACTCTCAAATTTTAACCAGAGCTTCTACTATACAATACTAGCTTACCCACAAAATTTCATAATTTTTGGATCACAGAAACTCAAGATATGATTTAAACAAGTTTGCATGCATTCAAAAACACTTTTCAAGTTCCTATTTAATTCACCCAAAATTTCCACATAATATGCTCAAGATATATTTTTATTAAATACTAGACCTAACAGTGAGTCTAACAAAATTGGAAGTACTCAATTTGAATCTACCAAGTAGGAGTTACAAAATTTACAAAATAGCACTAAAAACTGGAATTTTTGAACTATCCTTAAGAACAACAGCCACTGACGTGTGGGACCCGGCTGTCAGCCGACCCCACCGGTCAGCGAGACAAAACAGAGGACACGGCTGCGACGGCGCGGAAGACGGCGCAGCTCGCCGACGGCGAGAGCTCCGGTGACACCAGGGTTACCTACATGATCTACGTGATGCGGTGAATCGATTGGTGCGACTAGCTCGAGCTATGACCTAATGGAGGTGGCTCGTCGCCGGTGATGGCGGCACGGCAGAGCTCCGGCGTGAGATGCCGGCGACGGCAAGCCACGGCTAGCTCAACCGAGCATGGCGTGAGCTACCAGAAGTCGCCACGGTGCTAACACGGCAAAGAAACAGGGACTAGGACGATTCCTAGCTACCCCGGCCACGGCGGCCTCATCTCCGGCGAGGTCACGCCCATGGCGGTGACGGCGGAAATGGTCACTGTGACCTTACCAAAGCACGAACGGCGCAGCTAGGAGGTGGAGAAGGTAGAGGAGGACACGGCGGAGCTATGGTGAAGACTGGAGTTCGCGTTTTTGCAGTGGTTCGCGAGCTCGGCGACGGCGAAGCTCGCTCGGCAGCAATGGCGGGCGCTGAGCTCGGTCGCTGCTTGCGGTGGAGGCGATGCAAATGAAAATTTGAACTGCGAACTGGTCGGGCAGGTGCGTGTGAGTGTGCCCGTCGTGGCTGGCCTTGCCAGGGCGTCCGCGGCGCGTGGCAGCAAGCTCAGGCGACCAGGCGACGCGCGGCACACACGCGTCGAGCGTTTTCTGAATCGGTGAACACTGTAGCTCGCCATTCAGTGCTCCATTCACCGACTGACAGCGTTAATTGATTGTGTTTGATTTCTCAATTCGTGGCGAATCAGTGGAAACAATGTTCATGAAAGTTGTAGAGTTATAGTAGGGCTACAACTTTGGTTTAGCAATCAACAGCCAGTTCTCCATGGATTAAGAGTTATATCAAGCCAAAGTCGGCCCATTCAAACTGAAATGGCAGTTAAGACTTAGCAAAATTTTCAAGTGTTGACTCCACCTTCAAATCTGACTTGTGGGACCTTTTTGAACATGTTGTGCACATTTTCAAGACTTGACTTCTAAACAAAGTTTGTTCCTTATATAATTCTCTACAACTTTGCTTTAGGTTGTCCAGACATGCAAACATCCTAAGCTACACTTTTTAAACAGTCAAACACAGGAGCTCTAGGGGTCCAAATTGGTCAACCATGACTTGAAAACCTAATTAGTTAAAGTGACCAACATGAACAATGTTCCAAAAGACATTCTAGGTGTAACTAAGTTACTTAAGATGATTATTAACCACACCACACATTGGTCACACAAGAATCAAGCAAGGTATGTACTAAAACAATGAAAAACACATGAAATGTTACAATTGTTTCATAGTCATGTTTCACACGTTTCATGATCTTGTTGCATAGTATTAACTAATCTTGTTTCACTAAGTGAGTGGCACATGTTGCACTTATGTGTTGCACACTTTACATTTCATAAAAGAAACAACACACATAAACTATTCAACATGTTGCAATGTTTCGAAATCATGTTTCATGTAATATAAGTTCACGAATGGATGCATGATGCTCGTGTTCATGAAATGCAGTGCAAATGTGGAAGCTAAACACCTGGGGTGTTACACTAGATCTGATCTCGGAACCACCTCCGAGGTTGCCTTCACCAACAACTCACCGCCCGTTAGGTGCTCGTCGTCAACGCCGACTAGATAACGTCATATGTCGCCAACCAGACTTTCTGTCTAAAGCTAAGTCATGCTTTAATATTTTTCTAAATATTCTCCAATCTTCGTATATCGCCATAATATTTATCTGGGCTGTTTTCTCCATATTTGCACTCCAAATGATTTTCTGAACCCCCAAACAGTCCTATTGACACTCGGACGCCTCCAGAGATGGCCCTATCTCCGGCTTCTCCCTACACGTGCACGAGCGTCTGCCCTCTGCGTTATGGGTGGTCGGCAGCGGCTCCTTAGCGATGCTTTATTCTTCTTACACGTGCACGGGCTCTGCGCCCCGCGTTATGGTTAACGGGCTAGCTAGGGTTGGAGACTCAGCTACACACTAACTATTCGGGCGGTTTATATTAAGTATAAATACATCTTTGCACCAACTGATCGCCAAGCTACATACGCTATTTTTTCTCTGGAGTTTGTTTATTTTTACATCATGTACTATCCATTCTACATATTTGTTTTCTAGGATCAGAGTACAGGTGATCGGATCACCTGGTGCTCGGACTTCTCCACTGATCAACTAGTCGAACCGCTAGGTTCATGGACTTCATCGCCGACCAGTTGATCGGACTGTTCGCCAATCGTTTCTACTCAACGCTCACTCCACCGCCATCTAGTTGACCAGACTGTTCATCGCTCATGCTTCATCGCCAG
Source organism: Miscanthus floridulus (assembly GCF_019320115.1). Classification (NCBI taxonomy): domain Eukaryota; kingdom Viridiplantae; phylum Streptophyta; class Magnoliopsida; order Poales; family Poaceae; genus Miscanthus; species Miscanthus floridulus. Next base: position 76,065,908 of record NC_089585.1, read on the forward strand.
CTATGCTGGTTACTCCTCGGCCCTCGGATTCTTCATGCTCAAGGACTAAGTGGGCACACTTCACCGCACGCACGTCGCCAGCTACACCAAGGACTCCTCGGTTCTTGGACATTGCCTACGCCGGGGACTCCTTACACATTTGGTGACTGTTGTGCTGGTGGTTGCCCCCTTGTCATCTGACATTGCCCTCTGCTATTGGTAGGGCTTGACCTTGCTCCCCTGCTAATTGTAGGGTTCAACCTTGAGCTTGTCCTCCTAGAAGCTGCTGCACTGGTGGCCACTAATACTGCTCACCATTTGGTTGCTGGCTAGAACCAGGTACGTTGCTTCCCATAGCCAAAGGATTAAAGCCATTGAAGTATGCCAGTCCCACCTGATCAACTAGCACTCCAAAGAAAACTTCTATCAAAACATTATCAATTGTGTTGGCTAATACCTTATTGTGATTTGTAAAGGCTTTGTGAACAGTCTTATGGACCAAACAGGCATTAGTTCTTGCTTCAACATCTTCACTTTGTCCATGTAGGAGGGCGCTTGGCAGGAGAGTCTTATGGATGACTGAATCACTCATCCTACTATAGGATAGCAGACACTTCTCATGGAATTCCTCTGTCGCCTGCTTAATGAGTGCTTTCTGATCATCGGGTAGGTCTTCAAGGTTGACCTTGAGGATTGCTTCGTTGTCCATGTTGATGATTATGCTCCCACTGGCATGCCAAGAGTGTGTGGATGGCGAAAAGTGACAGACCCACCACTAGAGAACACATGGCAAGCCGAGAGAATCTGCATGGAGTAGATCTCGAGCTCTCCCCAGACTTAGGAGGACACCAGACCAGATGGTCATGACCTAGAGTGTGCTAGTTAATTTGACCCTATAATTAACAAGGAGACAAGATTGATCAGTAATTTAAGGTGGAACATGGCGGTGTTTGTCTAGATAGTTCCAAATGTGCGGCTAAGTAGCCAATGATACAAGACTATCGACTAGAGTCAATATCCAGCATGTTCATGATGCATGATAAGCAAGACGAGCATATCGGCAATTATCAGTTACTCAATTACATAGATCTAAAAAGCCGATGATCATGAAAACATGCAAAAAGGTGTAAGAAGTAGACATGGAAGCATTAAATGAGAAACATACTAGCTTTTAACTAGGACAAAAACAAGTAAAAGCATGTAAATAGCCAATATATTCTCAACGTATGGGCTATCGGCTAAAATAGCCGATTCTAATGAAAGTAAAGTCGTAGCATACATACATCCATCCGTTGAATGTGGATAAGTCCATACACTTATTAGATCCAATCTACCAAATCAAACAGTGGGGATAAGAGACGGACCGATGCAATTGTGATAGAGATAATAGGTTAAACCCTCAAAGCATACGAATCTATACACGCTTAACGGGATCGTGAAGGCATGCTACGATCGACTAAATAGCCGATGTAGACATAGCATGCAGCCAGGGGCTATGTTTGGCCATAAGCAAGACTTACTATTTTACGATCTTTGATCTATAGTGCTAACAGTGGGGGTCGACCGAATCGATGGCAGCCATAATAGCACTTCTAGACTAGATTTCATTAACTAGCAAGCCTTACCTAGGGCTAAACATATCCTGACCACATGCTATCTTCGATCAAGATTGGATCAAAATGACTAAGTTAACTGAAACCATCGTCGAAGTGAGATGTAAACAGGTAAAGCAACAGGACGATGAATCGAAGAGATATAAAGCCGATTTGTTTCAATCTTAATCGGGCAAGGGGTGATTTTGTTACAAATAGTAGGAAACTAATTGTAACAAGATCGATAACTAGCAAATCTATTAAAAGACGACAAGGAAGCCCTACTAATCTTAATAGATTTAGCCAATAACTAATCCGTATCAAAATTTGTACGAGATACGAGCCGGACTGATGCAACCATATGAATTTTGATAAGAATCGAGGGTAACTTGTATCAAATAATTGTAAGAGATACGAGCTGGACCAAAGCAACTTTACAATTAACCAATGATAACTAACTTATACCATGCTTGCAAGAGATCAGACTTAACTAAGGGTAGCCTTATAAACAAAATATAAGTCGTGGTGGATACTCATAGACAAATCGGTGGTCGTACTTAACCAATGGTAGCCCTGCTTGCCAAAGAATTTGCTGAGATCTACTCTACTCCTACTCCTAGGGGGTGGCGCAAGCCAAAAGGTAAAGGTACTAGTTTTTGATTGATCACTGAGATGTCTGTTACAATAGCCAGGGTTCAATATTTATACCCTAGGCTCGACTATGAGTCCAGGTCAAACAAGACCGTTCTCAAACTTGGAAAAGAAAAATGAAGCTTCCTAAATTGGGATAACTTGGGCCTCAATCTTTCCTTTCTATGAAGTCCGACGCGTCTTCTTGGTTTGTGCCTTGTCATTCTTGCCAATGGGGCCTATTCCCTTGAAATGATGGTGTCACCTTATCCAGTTGATGGCAATTTAGTTAGCCAATCTTTGCTGAATATTTTGGCTTTCCTTGATAAGCTTTTGACCTCATGGTTTCCTCATCTCGAACCAAATTTTGGTGTCAATAGAATCAATGGCATTGTAGATGGCATTGAGTGCCATTATGTAGCATTGCTTGTTGGCCTTGTCATTATTGGTGAGATTGTCTAGATCAAGAATCACATTGTCACTCTCGGTCATATCCCACACTTGGTCATTGATTGAACCAAGGTACATCTTCATCTTTCTCTTCCAATAATCATAGCATGTGCCATCAAAGAACGGTGGTTTGCCCCCACATGGTTGAACACAATTTGAGCCATCTTTTGACACCGAGGTTGTTAAGCCTTCAATCAAACGGTGACCATGGCTCCAATACCACTTGAAAGGTCCTAATATGGCTAGAGGGGGGTTAATAACCTATTTAAAACTCTACAAAGTCACTAGAGTAATGTGTTAGTACGCTAAACAGCGAAATGTAATTTGCTCTAGCTCTATAAGGGTTGCAAGCCACCTATCCAAACAATTATAGTTACTATGATTACTAAGCACATAACAAGAGCTAAGTCACTACTCACTAAGAGCTCACAACAAGACTACACTAAAGAGCTCCACTAGGTGAAACTAAGCTAGCTAGCAAGCTCTCAAAACTAGCTACACTAAAGAGCTTGCTACACAACTAGTTTTCAAGAATGTAAAGGAGTAAGTAGGGTGATTAGACCACTACATCGAGGAATCAACCAATCACAATATGAAAGCCAACAAATCACCGGGAGAAATCCAATCACAAGATGACACACAATTTTTCTTCTGAGGTTCACGTGCTTGCCGGCATGCTAGTCCCCATTGTGTCGACTAACACTTGGTGGTTCGGCAGCTAATAGGTGTTTCACAAACCTAGCTGAACAAATAGATGCTGCAAGAACATACCCATAAGTGAGGTAACTCAATGACACAAGTAATTTACTAGAGTTGCCTTTGGTGCTTCTCCGAGAAAGGTGCAAGACCCCTCACAATCACCGAGACATGGCCACGAACAATCACCAACTCATGTTGATGCTCCTCCACTGCTCCAAAACATCTAGGTGGCAGCAACCACCAAGAGAAACAAGAAATCTGCAGCCATAACGATCCCCAAGTGCCACTAGATGCAATCACTCAAGCAAATGCACTTGGAATTACTCCCAATCTCACTATGATGATGAATTAATGATGGAGATGAGTGGGAGGTGTTTGCTTTGGCTCATAAGAATGTTAAGTATGTCAAAGTGCCAAGAGAGTGAGCCCCAAGCTGGCCAACCCCTTTAAATAGGTGGCCTCAAAGAATAGAGTCGTTCGCTCTGGTCAAACGCGACTAGACTCGCCTTAGCGTCTGGTCATAGGAGTCTGATCAGCTGATGGCCATCATGTGGCCTGCCTTGGAACTACAGCCACCAGATCTCAATGGTCACTTGCAGATTGCTCGCGTTGTTAAAGCGTGATCGGACACGCTACTCAAGTGACCAGACTCACGCCCACATAGAGTCTAGTCGAGTATAGAATGTACCTCGAGAGGTTTTTCTTGGACTGGACGCATTTGGTCAGAGGTGACTAGACATGCCCTGGCGTCTGATCTCCACTCCGCTCCTCTACGCGCACCCATGAAGCTTACGTTAGCATACATCAGCGCTGACCTAACGCAGCCCCTACGTGTCTGGTCACGTGATGTCTCCCACATTCAATCACGCCATCGAGCGACGCCCTCTCTACATGCCATGATTGGACGCTACGCCGAGTTAGGTCCCTCATCTGGTCAGGACTTGGTCCTCTCGGCCAGTGCTCACACCACCTAGGGCACACTAACTAGACGTGTCTGGTCAAGCCAAGACCAGCATCCAGTCACGTGCAGTGATCCCTTTTCCTTTTTCTAACTCCTCAAACTCTTCACCCTTGCTTCCAAGTTGCTAACCACAGTGTATACAACTCATGTGCTCATGTGTTCATGTGCGCATTTTTCAAAGCATTTTACAAGGGTCAAGGTTAGCACACTAGGTTCCTAAATGCATATGCAAGAATCATGTCACCTAGTGGCACTTGATAACCGCTTAGCCAAAGATTTCCCCTCTATGGTGTCTTGAGTGCAAACCAAAAAATGGTGTCTTGAGTGCGGCTATCGATCCTAAACCACTCACACCCTCTATGGTGTCTTGAGTGCAAACCAAAAATGGCTCCTATCAATATACCTTTGCCTTGCCATTTTTGTTTTTCTCTTTCTTCTTTTCCAAATGTGAAGCACTTGATCCATCTTTTTGTTGCCATCACCTTCACCATGACCATCATCTAGCTCCACCACTTGGATTGAGCTACCTTATCTAATTCACACACTTAGATCAAATGTTAGTCCTAGGTTTCATCATCCAAAACCAAACTAGGGCTTTTAGCTGGGCGCTCTTTCAATCCCCACAACACGCCCTGAGTGGTTGCGTGATGGCAGCCGTGCAATAAAGGTGGATCTAGGAGGGCATTGGCAATGAGTCAAGTCCCCGCTCCACTTTTCACCAACCATGCTACCCACTCAGCGCATGCCTCCTTGTGGGACTTGAGGGGATCTAACTCCTCTCAGGCCCACCGGTCGCCTTCAATGGCCCAAATCCGCGCATGCTAAGTGACGCGGCCTCTCCTCCGCCAGATCTGCTCCATGTGGCCTGATGTCCCATCTCCTAGACATGGCGAGACAACATGGGAGTGCACGCCATAACTCCACCCATGGGCATGGCAACCCATGCGCCATCAACTGCCTGCGTGGGACGTCAGAAGGCAGGACGCGCTTAGAAGCCACCTCACCTGTAGACAAGGAGGCCTCATAATGGCCTTGGGGGCTATGCCAACTCCCTAGACGGAGAGCCTAGTGCCTTAATCAACGGGTGCACAGACAGCATGCCCCTAAAATGAACCAACTCTCTAGAGTTAGGTCAGGAGCCACTGAGTGGTGGACCCAATGAGGGAACCCAACAAGCTTGGTGCACTCCCCGCACCCAAGCCTATGGCTACAAAGGTCGGACCGAGAAGCTCAAGGCCTGCTACCGAAGCCCCCAGAAGGGCATGGCATGTCGGGTGATCAGGCGGCCCTGAGCTAGAGCCCAAACGCTCTCAATCACCTAACCCACAGTAGGCTCAGACCAAAAGAAGAGGGTGCCCTAGGGTCCTAGGTCGGCAACTCCCAAACAAGTTCACTGAACCCTCGCTCGGGCCACAGGCGCCTACAACATAGGAAGAAGGGTCAACACCGCCAACGCTCGGTCCTGATAGTCTAGCACCCCTGACACATCGAGAAGAGCCCCACATAGGGCATCACACTCTAGTCAGAGGAAGACATCCCTGCTATGGCTGATTTTGGTCACCAGAAGATCGAATTTAGCCTTTTGTTGCCATCACGAACTAGGTCAAGTGAGGCCACAAAGGGCTCGAGGGCTCCTGATAAGATCCTAACATATGGGTATGTTAAACCTTGAGATCAAAGGTTCTCAACCAAGAGACCCCCCGACCGACCCTTCTAGGATCGCTCGGGGGCATGGGGGCTATACCCATCGGGTATGCTCACGCACACCCTCAAGTCAGAGGATCAGGCTGAGCCTGAGTAAGCCTATCACCTCTACTTAGCGATCGGGGGCTCACTCAAGCCTGGGCCCCCCTATTGATGAGAGTCTGGACCCGATCCTTGGCCTCCCCTCGGCCTTCGACGCTAGCCAAGGCCTAGGCACAAGAAGACACACCCCAAGCCATCAGGGCTTGGGGGCTCCTAGACGCCACCCCACAAGCATGGTGTTGTCAACCACTCCTCCGACAAGGTCATGCATGGGGCGTGACATAAGAAGACAAGCTTCTCCATGGTGTGGCAGAACCTCCTAAATTATAGGGCCCACATGCACTTGTCACTGTCCAATGACCTCTGATGAGTATGCATATGTTCCTGGTAACTTAAGAAGACTATTGGGTGTCCTTGGAGAACCCTGAATCATCCACGATTTTTGAGTAGGAACCCATTACAGAGTCATTGCAGTATTACAACATTTATTCAAATATCTACATAAGAGTAAAATAGCGGAAGTCTTACAATAACTTAGTTTATAAACCAGTTGTTTCAAACCTTACAAACTAAGTTTGATAAATATTATAAACAATAGTAGTGGAGTGGCATTAGAAACATAATACAAACACACAATTTAAGTACCCTGCCCAAGGGTCACACATTCATTTATCATCATTGATCGGAACAATAGTCATGCAGCACGGTCTAAAGCAGACCTGCTCATGAGGCTCACCTGCAACAAGGGTTAACGAACCCTGAGTACAAAAGTACTCAACAAGACTTAACCGAAATAACAATAGATAAGATTTAGGAATGCAGGCTCAGGGGTTCAAGGTATGGCTTTAGCATAAACAAAGTTCTTTTGTGTAAAAGCTCTCTAACAAGATTCTTTCTTTCAACATTTAAAACCTCATAAAAACCGTATATGAATCTACCATGACCCGTAATGAGATCATGAACTTCATAACAAACTTTCTCAGAACTAGCTCAAGATTCAGTTATTAACTACGATGATGAACAGTGAGTTGAGTCTCTATAATCGAGGAGCAACGACGATTCAAACCGATTATAACCTAGCTGGGGATTCCCAGCCACACGACATATGCAGGTCCCCGACCTACATATACCAACCTATTCTTAGATCCTCTAAAACAAGAACGGGTCCGTACCACTCGAGAATACAGTACTCCACCAATCTAGCCCATTGCCACGTGGGTACACGTTATTCTCACCATCTCTCCACTCCCAGTGCGCGAGTAGCCATTCTCGTAATGGAATAGCCAAGTTAAGGCTTACCGAAGTATGTGTCTAGTACTACAAAGTCTCACCTCATGCAATTCAACAACGGACGTGTCTTAATCGACACAGGCGGAAAGAACCCGCTCACAAGACCTCCATGTCTTGTGGCTCCCATACACCGAGTCCGCCCGGTCTAAATTTATTACTCCACATGCTCATATCTCATGATAACATAAGTAACCAATCATATCAAAATCTCATGTAATTCTCATAGGTGACAGGTAATCACCCAATGTTTATTTGTCTAAGCATGACTAAGCATAACTAAGCAATTCTTGAATTAAAACGGGTAACACGGTTGATATTGAGAAACAAGGTTGGTAATGCACCAATTAGGTTTTCACTCAACTCCTAATCACTTAATGCAGTAACAAAAAGCAAAAGCGATATAAATTTGTAAAACACAAGATAGGTTTAAATGCATCCGGGGCTTGCCTTGATTAACGAAAAAGTCAGATTCCGGAGACGTTCCACAATTATCAAACCCAACCTCAACAGACGGATTAATTTCCTCCTCAACTTGATTGACTACCACGTTCTTGCTTTCGTTCACTACACATAGTAACAATGCCATGTTTAATATGATGTGAGATATAACACACGATGCTTGACGATGGATGTAAAATTAACAACTTGAATACAACTTTCCTTCGCGGTACAGTTATAAGCCAACAACTACTTAAACCTTTTTGTAAATTCAAACACTTATTTTAAGTACCAAGGATCACTTTATACTAATGACCCAAAACCATCACTCAATCAAAAATTCAAACAAAACCTAAATCATTAAGGTTTACTATTTGCTTTTATGAATTAATTATTTAATTAAAATTATGAAATAAATCAACTTTCTCCAAATGAGCTCAAAATTTTTGTGAAGGCTTATCACATGATAACTAAGTGGAAAACAATTTTCATAATTTTTGGATAATTATATAAGCCTAGAAAAATCATGGAAACTTATTTATTAATTAATTAGAGCAATTTTTATCACATTCAAAATGTACTGAAAATCAACATCTAATATTTTTCCTAAATAGTTTACATCACAGAGAGGTCACACAAAAAATTTCATAATTTTAGGAGCTCTATTTAATTCTACACATAAATAACAAAAACTTACACTATTCATCCATTTCTGAAAAATAGAAAATCCATTTTCAAATCAAACCGATACTGACAGCGGGGTCCCACCTGTCAGCACCGTCTCCCACGCTCAACAGCGACGACCGTGGTTTGACCGCCGGTAACTCATCATCGGTGAGGTCTCCGGCCACGACGAAGGTACCAACACACTCCCCACATCACAACGCATTGATTGAAGGTACTAGCTAGATCAATTGCAACAGGGTTCGAGCTCGACACTGGCCATGGTGGCCATGACGGCGCGGCTACGCTACGCTGGCGAAACAAGGCCGGTAGTAGTTAAACAAAGTGCTTGGGAAAAATCAGGAGCTCACCCCAAACACGCTCGAGCAGGAATCGGGACCGGAGGATCAACGATGAAGCGGGTCGACGATCACAGTAGCCACGGCGGCACAAGCTACGTCGGCGGTGGTGTTTCGGTGGCTGCGGTGGACAAAAGGATCAATCAACAGGGCACAAAGCACCATGGCAACATGGCGAAGCAGGAGCTACGCTGAGCAAGAGCAAAGACGCACCGTGGAGTGCTGGCCACGGCGACGCGCACTCGACGGTGGTGTTGCCGGCCGCGAGGAAGAAAAGTGTGCACAGAGGTTTCCCGGCGGAGTCAAGCTTCAAGGGCTGGTTGGCTGGATGCGCAAGGAGCAAGCGGAGCTATGACGGGCTTTGCTATGACTGGTTGGCGCTCCAACAACGGCACAAGCTTGAGGGGGTAACGGCGACGGCGACGGGAAAAACAGGGGAGAAGAACGGAGAAAAATGGCGACGGTGAAGACCTTATAACGCGGGTAGGAAGCAAGGAGAAACCACGCCATGGCCTTCTCCATGCCAACGCGAAGCCGAACATGGCCACGAGCGCGCCTAGAAGCCAGAGGAAGCTCGCCATCGGTGAGGTGTCGCCCGAAGACACTGTTCACAGAAATTATTGAGTTGCCACTCGTCTATTTTCCCAAATTACTCCCAAATTTGTATGGTAACTCAAAAATCTCCAAAAATAAAAGTTGTTCCAAATTCAAAGTTCTACAACTTTTCTTTAATAACCATACTCTAATTTGGTCTACATTTTGAAATGCAAGTTTAAAATCAAAAGGGGACACTTTAAGTACATTTCGCCTTTTCAAATTACTTCAAATTTTATATAACAACTTTGAAAACTCCAAAAACCAACTTTGTATACCTTGACAAACTCTACACTTTTTCTTTTAGGCTCAACCCCAAAATGTGCTTAGATTTTGAATTAGGTTTTTCAGGGTAAAATTAAATACTGGAAATTAGGGTTTTTGGAAATTCAATTCAATACAAAGATTTTGAACTTGATTCAAACCATACAAGTCAACACATATAACATAAAGGTAAAATTGTTTTAGTGTATGCATATCAAAATTTTCACTAACCCAAAATGATGTGCAATGCATATGATGACATGGCATGTTTTAGGATTTAAAACACCCGAGGTGTTACACGTGGCCTCTAGGGGCTTGGGGGCTCCCGGACCCACACGTTAGCCCCATGAGCCGGCCTCCTTTATGACCAAGAAGTCTCCAAAAGGCACACTTGGGGGAGGCCCGTCCAAGCTGACATAGCGTGACACTCGGTGTGTCAGGACAGAGTAGTCGGATGACGCCTAGGGCTTCTTTGGCTCCACAACATCGCCACAATCCATAGAGCACTACTCAAGACCCTCCTGGACTCTAGCGCATGTAGACCATAGGCTAATCCCCAAAAACCGCCATGTACCCGACCTATCTCGGTATATAAGGGATAGGTCGAAACCCAGAGGGGGAGGATGATCTAAGATAGATCATCCCATTCCTCACCGATCCGCTCCTGCTCGGCACCAAGAGCAGAGCAACCAAAGAGGGACACTAAGAGCTCCTCCACCACACTCATCATCTTCCTCCTCTCCGATGAGGGGAAGACTCCACCGGCAGCGAGGCAACCTTAGGATTAGCACCGAGCTAACCCCCTAACAAATCTCCCTCTTCTCATGTACACTCTGTTGTTACCCCCCAATTCTAGGTGCTCTTGAGTATAAGGATCATCTGTTGCTAGACATAGGGCACCGATTGGCCCGAACTAGGATAAATCGTTACGTCCTCTATGTGATTCTTGTGTTCTTGAGTCCACCCGAGCCAACGGCAACATATCAGGTGTAAACCAACCAACCTGTGCAAACTTAGAAACTACCGATCAGAACCACTAGATGTTTATCCAATGGATGGGGTGAGGGGGCTTAAGCGCAAAAAAAAAGACCGGCGGGTGGGGGGCTTAAGCGCAAAAAAATCCCACCTCTCACCACATCCATTGGATCAGCATCTAGTGGTTCTGATTGGTAGTTTCTAAGTTTGCACAGGTTGGTTGGTTTGCACCTGATACATTGCCTACTCTAACACCACCTCAAACAACAATGCTTGTCGCGGTTCCGACCACGCGACAATGTGCTATCTCTACTACTAGCCATTTATGTTGCAGTTTCCTTGAGTCTACAACGGTCGACCAGATGTCTCAGCCCTTAGAGCAAGTATAACATTTGTCTTATAGCCAAGCTAATTAATATTTTTTTACTGATGTGGAAGAGAGAAGATAGCTTGGTTCTCATACAAGAAACAAGCTAGACATGGGAGCCTATGCAGTGGTGCGCCCTGATAGAGTAATATGTGAGGAGGAATATGAAAGAGAATATGAGACAAGGTGTCATATAATAATAAAAATAGTTTTTTAGACAAATAGAAGACAACTATTATAGTTTGGCTCTTATAACTTTACTTATAGCCGATTACTTGGCTCTATTATTGATCTTGTTCTTAGGAGCTCGGTCATCAATCGGCTTGGTTACGATAGACAAAGGAAACGAATCGCACTTGCAATTTATATATAATATAATGTGAGTTGATGTTTGACTATGGCCCTATCTAGGGGAGGTGTAGCTTTTCCAAAAACACCTCCTAGAGAAGCTTCCTAGAAAACTCAGAAAATTGCTCTGAGGAGTTTTTTTTCTATTTTTAGTATAAAGTGTAGCTTTTAGAGCTTTTTGTCTCATTAAAGAAACAAAACCCTATTCGGGGGAGCTTCTGCTTTTTTATCTCTACGGGGAAGCAAAAGCTCTCTAAACAGAGCCTATATATATGTCTAATATTCAACACACAACGGCCTGAATGTGGATTAAAATGTGTGTGTCTGGACTTAATTAATCAGCTAGAGGAGAAGGGATCGGATGGTTTGCAATAACCAGACCAGCAAGCTAATGGCTAATAATCAAGGAACAATTTTCCTTCTTTTTCTTTATATTATACCTCCCTTCCAGAAAAAAAATCTCCAGTTTCGCATTAGTTTTGGATCGAATACTGAGATGCACATTAGTTCTTGGGTCAGATGTAGGAGTAGTAGCACCTTAGTTTGAAAGTGCATGTAGGCCCTCTAATGGGTTTTGGTGCTTAAATGACAAAACAAGGCAAGCAAATTGATAAATCAAAATGAGGCAAAAGTAAATGGATATGGTTTGGTTTCAATGATGGCTTGCTTGCATAAATGAGAAGAGATCGATAGTCCATTGGTTTTGATCATGACTAATTATGTGAAGATGTGTGATCAAAATATTAGTTGATGAAAAAGAGTTTATATGAAAGCTTGCTTGATCACAACATCAAAATGAAGATATGTAAATGAAAATAAAAGTAAAGTGAAGGGTGCCAAGCCAAAATGAAAATAATACAAGGAATTGTAAATTAACTTGCCCTTATTGATGTTGATTTATACTCCCTCCATACCGGTAAAGAAAGTCGTTTAGGACAGCATTTAGCATACCAAGGAGTGATTAATTAGGATAGAGTTTTTCCTATCTACCCCTATTAAATATGGTTGCGGGTCCTTCATAGACAACAACCTCAAGCAGCTTGATTGGTTAGCGCAACAACTCTCGAGGTTCAATTCTTCGCAGGCGCAATTTTTTGCCGTGCGCTTCGATTTTTGCCATGCGCGATTTTAGCGTTTGCCTCTATCTGTTGCGCGTGTGCGTTTGCATGGCACTGTGTGGTTGCATGGCGCGCGCTGGCCGAGCGTTTTTTGCGCTTGCCTTCGTCTATTGCGCGAGCGTGGGTGTGTTTTCGTTGCATCGCGCGCTGGCGTTCCGTTGCTTGTTTTTCCTTCTTTCGCGCGCTGGCGTTCCGTCACTTGTTTTTCCTTCTTTCGCGCGTCTGTTTTCGTTGCATGGCACGAAGGACTCCGAAGTCATCTCCATGGCACCAGCAACGATAGTGGGTTCCTGCTCGAGGTCATCCTCCGTCATTATCTCCATGGAGTCCGCCGGCGCTAACTCCTCCGACGTCACAGAGTCCACCGCTGCATCCATGGAGTGACGAAGCGGCGAGCGCAGCGTCGGCGAGGAAGCAGCGAGCACGGCGTAGGTGAGGAAGCAGCGAGCACAGCGTCGGCGAGGAAGCGTTGGCGAGGAAGCGGCCAGGCCAGGATAGACGAGCGGTTGAGGATGAAGGGAGGCGAGCGGGCGGCGCGGCATGCGAAGCGAGGCTGCGCTATTATTAGTACGCGGTGATTAAATGAGCGATAAACGGTCGACGCGGCGTGCGAAGCGGCAGAGGCAAAGCCGTCCCAAATCACGCATGCAAGCGCTCGGCGACATCCTTTACGCAAACGAGCAGAAGTCCCAGAACGCCTTCATTTTCCTGTAGGGAGGGAGTATATGTAAGATATGTAATAAAGAGCAATGGAGATTCAATGCATATTACGAATATAGGTTACTTGGTCACTTGGATGATATTCTTTATCATGAAAGAAGAATGATCAAGTGCTTATGAATTCAATGAAATTCAACGTGGAAGCATAGTTGATCACAGGAAGCAAAACATTCAAGCAAGGATTATCAGTGTTGTTTAAAACCCACTCGATTCGGCTTCCACCAGATATTCGGGACTCCTTGGCTCGCTCCCGTGCTGGCACATACGCCTCTGACAATTTTACAGAGAAGCCCTCTATTTGTTTGAAAACTAATCCGCGGTCCAGCTCATCATCCATAAACAGTATCCACGTTGAGATACTTTTACGTAAACCCCTAATGTAAATTTTATTCTGACGTGAAGAAGAGGAAATTCAAGACTTGTTCCTTTTTTACGTAAACCCCTAAGGAAGCACTAGCTCCTCCCTGCCCTCTCCTCCCCGCGCCCTCTTCTTCCCGGCATGAGTGCCATCATGGCTCGAGCATGGGAAGCCATGCGGCCTCTGTGGCATGTGGGAGCTTGTGAGATCCGGCAGTGCGCAGATCAGGCGGAAGTCCCATTGCCATCCCCCTTCTCTCCCCCGAAGAGGCTCAAGGTGAGAAATGTGGGGGCTTTTAGGTCCTAGGGTTTGGTGGGGAGGGATTTGGACTTGATCTCATGGATTTTTATGCTTTGGTGCTTCATGGCTGCCGACACGGCAGATCCGGCAGCTGGAGCCTGGCGTTGGATCGGATCTAGCACCACGGCATGCTTGCCGCGGTTCTTGGCAGGTGAGCTCACGATTGGTTAGTTTGATTCGAATCCTGCCGAATGTTGATTGATTTACCTGTGAATTTGTGATGCGTCTTCAAAGTCACGGTGTTGAGCTTCACAACGACCAAGCGGCCAGGGCACACTATTTCTAATCAACTTGCGTCTATCAAAAGTATAATCTAGATCTTTGGTTGTAGAAAAGCTTGAAACACATTTCACCAATGTACACTAACATAGGAGTACCATTTTGCCCTTATCTGCATTTGGTCAGGCTAATCTTTGGACTACCATTGAACATTTCATTTCTACAATCACTCTACAGGTGGAACTTCTGCATCTTTCTAATGGCTCTGGTAGTCTGGTCCAAATATGAATGCTAATGTTTCTTCTTTAGGGGTCAGGCATGCTTCTGCTAATTTTTTTCATATGCATATATAACTTTGGCTAGGTAATATTTATGATCTAAATCGTGTATCATGTTGTACTGAAATTAGAAATTTCCTCTGTATAGTATTGGTTTAAAGGTTTAAAATCATATGCATTAATAAAACAAATAGTTCAAATGGCACAAAATGATTATGTACAAAGTAGCCACCTGTATTTTAAAGCTTCACACATTGAACAAGATATGATGGTATTGATATGAAGTGGTGATGAAGGATCCGCTTCTTGTCCTGACTTATGTGGTAATATTTTCGCATCGATTGCAGGATTTTTTTCCCCTCTAGGCTTACCTGAATTAGATGGCAGTGACGTGCTATCTGATGGTGCTTTCTGGTCGTTAGCTAAGACACTTGTGGAAGAAATGCTGACGAGTCCTGTTGTGATATGCTGTTAGTTCAAGAAGTAAGGAAACATATTGCTTCGTCTCTCAAAAAAGAGCAGGCACATGAAAGACCATTCTTTAAGGCAATCAATGTGAAGAAAGGTATTACTGATAACAGAAGGGGGAACACATCCTAAAGCACACCAGGGAAAAAATGATGCCTCTGATCATGTGAGTTCCCTTCATGGTCTACTAAATCAAAGTAGTTCTACATGCAGGCTATTTATGGTGGTTGCCCATGTCAATATTTTTGCAGGTACAAATTCATATGAAGTGAAATAGAAATTTCTCTAGCAAGGATATTTTTTGTGTGCTTCGATTGCCTCTCTAGAATGTCAAACAACTTTAGCTCAGTCTCGACAGGTAGAGTCTTCTAATTGAAAACTTTTGTGACTGTAGCTCTCTCCTTCCTATATTCATGTAGATTTTCTGTTTGACAATATATGTGAAGGTGTCAGGAGGGATAAGTAGCGGTTCAGATACTGAAGGTGTGGACTTTAAACAATGTAAATAGTTCCTCTTGCATTGATTGATTATTGTGATTGTTTATTAGATTTGATAATTGTTGTACAATCTGCAGTGGCTAGAAAGCAAAGTACTGGTCTTTTGGAAAAAGAGCTTGCTGCTACAACCAACAGGATCTGTCAAGGAACAATGTAGATTTGTGCTGAGCTGCTACAACTAACAGGACACTACTGCTAACAAACTGACAAAAACAACTCTCTTACTTATCCTAATCTTAGGTGTTGACTCCACGCTGATATTGAGAATTACTATATTAATGTCTGCTTAGATATTCAGGGCGTTCGGCTGGTAGCCTTTGTGCTGGTTTTGGATGATTTTGGATGGTTGAATAGTATTCTGTGAGAGAGAATAAGCTGAAACAAGCGGAAATAAAGCGGAAATAAGCTGGAACTCTACCAGCCGAATCATTTAGTTATAAAGCAATGACTATCAAACTTTGATAATAGCTTTCATTCTTTAGGCCATTGTAGGGCGCCCGAAGGGCGCCTAATGTTCTAGTGATTATTGAAGAATATGGATTTCAATGTGTGACTCTATGTTTAGTAAATTGAAGCCAAACTTAGTCTATTCCTTCACTTCATCTTCCCACCTTGAGGGGTTGATGTGCTTGTGAGCTGCTCCCACACTCCTACAACAACAACAACAACAACAAAGCCTTTAAGTCCCAAACAAGTTGGGGTAGGCTAGAGTTGAAACCCAACAGAAGCAATCAAGGTTCAGGCACGTGAATAGCTGTCTTCCAAGCACTCCTATCTAAGGCTAAGTCTTTGGGTATATTCCATCCTTTCAAGTCTCCTTTTATTGCCTCTACCCAAGTCAACTTCGGTCTTCCTCTGCCTCTCTTCACGTTACTATCCTGACTTAGGATTCCACTACGCACCGGTGCATCTGGAGGTCTCCGTTGCACATGTCCAAACCATCTCAACCGGTGTTGGACAAGCTTTTCTTCAATTGGCGCTACCCCTAATCTCTCACGTATATCATCGTTCCGAACTCGATCCCTTCTTGTATGACCGCAAATCCAGCGCAACATACGCATTTCCGCGACACTTAGCTGTTGAATATGTCGTCTTTTCGTAGGCCAACATTCTGCACCATACAACATAGCAGGTCTAATCGCCGTCCTATAAAACTTGCCTTTTAGCTTCTGTGGTACCCTTTTGTCACATAGGACACCAGACGCTTGCCGCCACTTCATCCACCCTGCTTTGATTCTATGGCTAACATCTTCATCAATATTTCCCGTCCCTCTGTAGCATTGATCCTAAATATCGAAAGGTATCCTTCCTAGGCACTACTTGACCTTCCAGACTAACATCTTCCTCCTCTCGAGTAGTAGTGCCGAAGTCACATCTCATATACTCAGTTTTAGTTCTACTAAGTCTAAAACCTTTGGACTCCAAAGTCTCCCGCCATAACTCCAGTTTCTGATTCACTCCTGTCCGGCTTTCATCAACTAGCACTACATCGTCCGCGAAAAGCATACACCAAGGGATGTCCCCTTGTATGTCCCTTGTGACCTCATCCATCACTAAAGCAAACAAATAAGGGCTCAAAGCTGACCCTTGATGTAGTCCTATCCTAATCGGGAAGTCAGTCCGTGTCTCCATCACTTGTTCGAACTCTAGTCACAACATTGCTGTACATGTCCTTAATGAGCCCGACGTACTTCGTTGGGACTTTATGTTTGTCCAAAGCCCACCACATAACATTCCTTAGTATTTTATCATAAGCCTTCTCCAAGTCAATAAAAATCATGTGTAGGTCCTTCTTCTTCTCCCTATACCGCTCCATAACTTGTCTTATTAAGAAAATTGCTTCCATGGTTGACCTTCCGGGCATGAAACCAAATTGGTTCATAGAGACCCGCGTTATTGCTCTCAAGCGATGCTCGATAACTCTCTCCCATAGCTTCATAGTATGGCTCATCAACTTAATTCCCCGGTAATTTGTACAACTTTGAATATCCCCTTTATTCTTGTAGATCGGTACCAATATACTTCTCCTCCACTCATCAGGCATCTTGTTCGATCGAAAAATATGGTTGAACAGCTTTGTTAACCATACTACAGCTATGTCCCCGAGGCATCTCCACACCTCGATTGGGATACCATCCGGTCCCATCGCCTTACCTCCTTTCATCCTTTTCAACTGCCTCTCTGACCTCAGATTCTTGGATTCTCCGTACAAAGCGCCTATTGGTGTCATTAAAAGAGTCATCCAACTGAAAGGTTGTGTCCATATTCTCACCTATTGAACAATTTGTCAAAATACTCTTGTCATCGATGTCGGATCTCATCCTCCTTTACCAAGAGATGCTCCCTTTCATCCTTAATGCACTTAACTTGGTTGAAGTCCCGTGTCTTTCTCTCACGAACCCTAGCCATCCTATAAATGTCCTTCTCTCCTTCCTTCGTACTCAAATGTTGGTAAAGATCCTCGTACGCTCTACCCTTTGCCACACTTACAGCTCGCTTTGCAGTCTTCTTTGCCACCTTATACTTCTCTATGTTGTCCACACTCCTGTCATGGTACAAGCGTCTATAGCATTCTTTCTTCTCCTTAATAGCCCTTTGGACTTCCTCGTTCCACCACCAAGTATCTTTAGCCTCGTGTCCCCTTCCTTTGGTTACTGCCACATACCTCTGAGGCTACCTTCCTGAATGTTGGTTGCCATCTTGTCCCACATATTGTTTATGTCGTCTTCTTCCTTCCAAGAGCCCTCTTTGATAACCCTTTCCCTAAATACCTCTGACGTCTCCCCTTTCAGTTTCCACCACTTTGTTCTTTCAATCTTAGCTTGTTTATCCCTACGGGCACGCACCTGAAAACGAAAATCTGCCACCAAAAGCTTATGTTGAGAAACAACACACTCCCCTGGTATCACCTTGCAATCCAAGCATGCTCGTTTGTCCTTTCTTCTTGCGAGGACAAAGTCAATCTGGCTACAGTGTTGTCCGCTACTGAAGGTCACTAGATGAGATTCTCTCTTTCTAAAGAAAGTGTTGGCTATCATCAGGTCAAAAGCTACCGCGAAGTCCAGAACTTCCTCCCCCTCCTGATTCCTACTACCATACCCAAAACCTCCTATGAACTGCCTCGAAACCTGCGCTTGTAGTACCTACATGCCCATTAAGATCTCCTCCTATAAAAAGCTTCTCACTACTAGGTATAGCTCTAACCAGGCCATCTAAGTCTTCCCAGAACTGTCTCTTAGCACTCTCGTCGAGGCCTACTTGGGGGGCATACGCACTAATTACGTTCAAGACCATATCACCAACGACAAGCTTGACTAAGATAATCCTATCTCCTTGCCTTCTCACTCCCACCACACCATTCTTGAGGCTCTTATCGATCAAAACTCCTACTCCATTTCTATTCGCGACTGTCCCTGTGTACCAAAGCTTGAAACCTGTATTGTCCACCTCCTTCGCCTTCTGACCCTTCCATTTAGTCTCTTGAACGCATAATATATTTATACGCCTCCTAGTCGCGGTATCAACTAATTCTCTTAACTTACCTGTAAGTGACCCTACATTCCAACTACCTAAACGGATCCTAATTGGTTCGACTAGCTTCCTTACCCTTCGCACCCGTCGACTCTGATGCGAAGACCCTTGCTCATTTTTCACTACACCCGGGCGCCGATGTAGCTCGCCACTAAGGAAGCGACGACCCGATCCTTGGTTACTTGACACCATGCCCAGATCACGACACGGCGCGTCACGGGGGTGACGACCCGGCCCTTGCCCATTTAACACCATACCCGGGTTCCGATATGGCGCGTCGCTAAGAGGGTTACGCCCCAACGATTTTCTTTCGGGTTTCATCTCCATTTAAGTGGCTAAGTTTTTACATTGGCTCGCCACGCCTAACACAACCCTCTTCCTTTACCAGGGCTTGGGACCTGCTATGCTGGGACACCAAAGGCTCCCACACTCCTAACTGAACCAAAAGTCTTTTGAGCTCTCCTTTGGCCCTCTCTTCTGGGTGTGTGATTTGTAAAAAATTACACGTTGAGAGATTGAGATGTTGTGAGCGCGAAAGAGCAATCCAAACCTAGAGCACTTGTGGATTTCATCAATCGATCATGCATCATTTGTTACTCTTGAAGGTGAAGCATCCTACACAATTTGGGCGTCACCTGACGAACTCACGTTCTTGTGGTGAGCCACAGAAAGTTTGTGAAGGCCTCGATCTTGCCTCCTCAAGGGAAAGATCAACTTAGTGGATCGAGAAAAGTGGTTGAAAGATACCCGGATAGAGCTTAATCGTGGGTGGTCGCTTATGACTTCCTCAATAGAGACGTATAGGGTTCAAGGGGGAACCTAAACTTTGGTGAGAACAAATCTCTTGTCTCCTTTGTGCTTTACTTTGTATATTGGTGTTTCTATCTTGATCTACTTGGTTGTGTGTTTGTGAGTGGAGGTGTTTTGTCGACTTGCTAGTGGACATCTCTAAACTTATATCTTCAAGTTTAGTTTGAGCTAGAACTCTTTAAGCTTAGTTTCATCTCAACTTTTTTTCTGTCTGTACAAACTTCCAAACCAAATTTCCGAACATTCAAAATTTCTAAGGATTCCTTCAGAACTTCCAAAGATTAACTAGTTTGCTACATTTTGAGTTGTAAAATTTGTAGAAATTGCTTATTCACCCCCTCTAGGCGATATCTCAGTCCTTTCACAGTTGTATTACCGACCCAAACTCTTAATATGACCTCTCACTAATCTTTAATACTCTCCGTCCCAGAAAGAATGTAGTCTCGTTTTTCGAGTAGTCAGATGATTTGAACTTTGACCAAAGTTTTTAAAAAACACTAACACTTATAATAAAAGATAAGTACAATTAGATTAATTATATAAATTTATGAACAAATATATTTTCATAATAAATTTATGAACAAATATAAATGTTAATATTATCCATTATAAATTTGGTTAAACTTGAGCTTGTTTGATTGACACGAATCTCATAATTGCATTCTTTGGGACTGAGGGAGTAACAATATATAAAAGGTGTAACTATGTGTCTTGACAAAAATCTATATCTGTATCTATATCTATATTATTGTAATATTAAAAAGAGAAATTCTCTCCAATTTATTGTTCGTTAGCCCATCCATTGACTTTCTCACGTCTGCATCTCTTGTTGTCCACACGTTTTCAATTCAAATCCAACACAAGACCATGCTTCAAATAACGCATGTCCAACTATGGTTATAATCCAATTTCAAGATGACATGGTCGTTATATGCATAATAAATCCCTAAGCCACAAGTTATTCATGTGATCGTGTAAAAAAATTACAATTTATATCTAAATAAATTAATTTTTAGAGTTGTTTTAAGTCAAACTTTTTCATATTTGATTGATCAAATTTATAAAAGCACTAAGATTTAATATGACACCATATTAATATTATTAGATACATCGTAAACTATATTTTTATATCATACTTATTTATGTTAAATATTTATGATCTTATCTATAGATAAATATGGTTAAATATAAAAATAATTTATTTTTAAAAAAATTAATTTATTTAAGGACGGAGAGACTAATAATTTTCTTCTAGTAATAGTTAATTATTAAAGGGTAAAAGCATTGCTTCTGGACGCAGTGACGCAGTTGCCTTGCCGCCGCCGCCGTCCCGTCCCAAACGTGCTCGCGGCCTGCCTTCCCGTCCAGGCGCGATGGCCGCCGGCGCCAAGCCCGATACCACCGCGTCTCCGCAGGCGCCTTCGGCGGCGAAGGGGGTCTTCATGCGCCGCATCTTTCCCTTCCTGCTCGCGACCAACGTCTTCATCGGAGGTGAGAAAAAAAAATCCCCCTCGACAGATCTCACCCCTTTTCGCCCCAGCTTCGACCTCAGTTTGGTCCTGGTATCTCCTGCAAAAAATGTTACCGTAAGTGATTTGCGCTTGTGGTCGTTTTACCCTAAATGATTGTGAAATTAGATCACCTCAGTTTGGTCCTGGTGTCTCCTGCAAAAATGTGACATTTCTCTTGTATAAATGCTGGGTTGGAATTGGATGGCCTGGCTTGTCGTGGTTAATTTTGTAGCTGATGGAAAACGGAAATAGATCGGGTTATCTTGTGCCCTCGATGTCAACGGGACTATATGTTTAGCTGGTAAGATATGGATGATTTGTTGTTGTTGTTGAAATCTACGTGTTTTTGTCTTGTGTCGGAAGTAGAATTTAGATCTTTAGAGTTTTATTTGCTTTCATTCCTGGAGATAAAGAAAATTATACATGCACTACCGTACCAGATGTTTAAATTAATGGCACCACCTAGTATGAATTTCTATATGTTATAAATGGAAAAACAGAAGGGTAGGTACAAGAGTCCCGACATTGATTGTTAAGTGAAGTTCATCATTGGTGTACTTATTAGCACTCATGACTTGGAATTTGGTGGTACCAATGTTAGCACATGCTATGGGGTTGAAATGAACCAATAGAATTCAATCTCAGCCATTTAGAATTTAGATGTGATTACTAACACAGTTGTTAGGAAGTTCCTGGAGAATATGGTCCCCGAGTAGCTTGTGTATGCTCTCTGTTTAGTAGGAAAATGGCAGGAGACACTAAGGGTGTGTTTGGTTTCTGGCTTGTTTCCACCCAACCAAACAGGCCCTAAGTGAACTAGTGCACAGTGGGAAACTCTAGAGGATCTCAGGCAGTTATACCTGCCATATAGGGAAGTTCAATAATTGCTTCCAATTGCGCCATTATGTATAAACCACGTATGCAAGTGACATTCTTCAAAGGAGTTCAAAGGGCATGATATCGTGTATTCACAATTATGTTTATGGCTGGGCACCTGGGTATGCCAGGTTGCTAATTGCCAACTTGATTTGCTTGTAATATAGGTTAAGATGAATAGGATGGATATCCATAGAGTTCACATGAGACAAGGATGTATTATGATTTCTATCTAGTTGGTTATTATCTTGTTTAAAGAAGGAAATTACTTGTAAGGTACACGTCATGATCTGGCAGATGTATAAGTGCACACATAAAACCATTGACATCAGCTTTCATGTTGAGCATAATAACTGGTCGGTACTTGATGATAACATCGCCCTGGTTGGTTTTATGTCATCACGCCTAAACTTTCACTGTTGTATTCTCTACTTCCTGCACAAATTCAAGGTAGTACCGATTAAACCATTGAAGCATGCCAAACAACTAAATCCTAAGCTAATATATGATCTGTTAATGATGTAAGCATGCCTGCTACACTATCATTAGAGTTAATACATGTAGGAATTTCTGCCACACTACGATTACTTGCATTGCATTGCTAATTAAATGACAATTCAGACCTTTGAGGTGCTGAAAGGTACTGCAAAAGGCATTTGGCACTTGTTTAGCACTCTTGTTTTGTTTTTGTGTTTCGTCACATGCTGCAGTAAGTTGACATTCTTGTCACATGCAGTTTATGTATTTGCCAAGACCTACAAAAGAGACCAGGAAAAGAAAAAGCTCAGGCTACTGCTGCTGCTGCTGCCGCTGCAGCATTGTCATCCCCAGCAAGTACAACTGCCAAGGCTCCAGATCCTTCTCCTGCACCTGTGCCCAAAAGGGTTCTCTCACCACTATCCGAAGATGAGCAGCGGCATCTATACAAATGGATGCTGGAAGAGAAGCGGAAGATCAAACCACGCAATGCCACTGAGAAGAATAAGATCAATGAGGAGAAAGCTCTTCTCAAGGAGTTCATTCGGGCAGAGTCTCTCCCTCGTTTGTGATGGTTACATCGGCTGTCCTGCTGGTCTTGATATTTTTTTTTCTCCACCCGCAGTCCAGTGAGGACATCGTCTGAAACTATGTGCCTTGTTAGTTGGCACAAAACGTTAGCATTTCTTTGCACTATCACATCTCGTCATTTGACAGTAAGTAGGTCGAGTGGTTCCAATCTCCAGGTAACTGTTTTGTTCTGATGAAAACTTATTTTGATCGGGGATACTCGGTAGATGTTTTGGAAGCTTATTGCTGCTGCGAAGCGTTCTAATTGACCTGCTGATAATGGCTCCAACTAGCTATGCTCAGCTATTCTTATGTAAGATGTGAATTGAGCTATTCAACAGCTAGTGTGTATCCACACCCTTTTAATATGGATTGTAGTCTTGGAAATCACTTAGTCTGCATCCACGCCCCAGTCCCAATACTCCTAGCGTTGCCCAAGCCACCGGAGAAGGTCTAGTGGATTGTGCTGAGTATACGATGAGCTCGTTGGTCTCTGTAGCTCATATGTGAAATTCTGTCACCTTGCCAATTTTGTTCGACAGTAATGTTATCCCGTTTTTCTTTATTTTTTCTGCAGTATTATTGATACGAGGTGTTGTATAAGGATAAATAAAAAATACAGGAGAAAAGAGGCCTATAGTGCTTATCAGTTAGGCTAATATCAGTGAGAGTTTCATCTCACTGTTTTCAAAACTTTCATGTGTTGAAAACAGTGTAGATAAGTTTTATTCTCTATGAAACACATTTTATCCTATAAAATTTTTATCATATACCTCTTTATCAACACTATATGTCGACATCGACTTATTTAATGCTCACGAAACTCATGAAACCCCATTGAAACTGGTCTATCATCGATTGGTTTATGTTCCCGCTGTTACTGTGCGTAAAAGTACACGTGGTAGATCCTCGCTTGTGGACGATGTTCAGTTCATGTGCTCGACTGCTGAAAACTCGAATAAATAGATTGGACAATGTTCAGTTCAGGTGTTTGATTGCGAAAACTGAAATAGATAAATATACAACGGTGGACTCTTAGAGGAAGCTCGATGTCACGATAAGATCAGAAGCAGAACTTGTTTATGTTTCTCTTCCAGTTTTGTTTATGTAAATGGTTAATAGAATTCTATTTTCCATCTAAAAGAAAGGAATATTCATTGGCAAAAGGTTTGGGTTCAAGTTACTCTGTTTTGGGAGCTATAACTTTTCCAAAAGCATCTTCTAGAGAAATTTCTTAAAAAAGCCCGAGAAGCTGATCTGAGAGTAGTCCCAACGCACCAGCGCAATTAGTAGCCCTAACCTCCATGTATGCTTCAAAGCTTCATGTCACAAATATTGATGGTTTTACAGATTTGTAAAGTTACCTGCAGAGGCAACGGCTGCCCCAACTGATGAATGTACTGATGTTTTAATCAGTCTGATTCAGAGAATTGCAACAAAGATAAATTCAATCAGAATTACTGGATATCATATCATCATCCATCATACGGAAAAACAACTTTATCAAACCTTTTGCATTCATAAAACACCATGAGAAGATAACACGTCTTTCCGTTGGTAGTTTGCACAACTGCATCATGTTGCAATCACAAACCCAACTAAAATCGAAGACTTCATGCTCCTTATTACTTCGAAAGTTTGAATTTGAATATGAAACGGAAAGATGAGGAAGCGCCGTAGTGGGATTGAAATAAACTCAGATCATATATTTGGTAACCTTGTACGCAATTGGTGGACGAGTCTGTTAGGATTTCCAATCCAACGCCCTAATCAAAACGAGGATTTTCAGACGACGAATCCCTTCTTCCCTGCTCTTACTGAGCAGCCCGGCGGCGTGGTCCACGCCGGACGGCCGGAATCCTCCGATCCGATCCTGCCCAGGGTGCAAGGTCACCGCCGGCAGCCACACATGGCCCAACCACTCGTCTCCTCCAAAGATGCCCCCGATCTCCGTGAGCGCCTCTCTTTCTCTGGATTATTACTTCCGTATTTTTATCTGCTCTCGTTGCAAGTAAACAAGACGATGGCCGGTGACTAAGATTCGCAGTAGTGTCTTGCCAGAGAGATTATCACCGAATTGATGACTCCATCTTGTTTCTGAACAGCAGCTGCTCCGGAACAGAGAGTCGTGGTAGCGAACAAGCACGGCGAGAATCTTGTGGGGATGCTGCACCACGCGGGGTCCAACAAGGTTGTAGTCCTGTGCCATGGCTTTGCGGCTTGCAAGGTAGTAATATCATGCTCGCTCTGAAGAAGCTTTTTCCTTGTCTCCAAGACATGATGATTTTTTTTTTATTTTTAACATTTTTTGAAACTATTTTCAAATCTGACACTGTTTATTTTTTTTTTCAAAACTAACACTTTTGGCCGCACATATTCGCATGGCGCGGCGGCAGGGCCCATCACAGGCCCGCAGCAAGGCCTCTTCTTCCATTTCTCTCCATTCGTTTCTCTCTCGTACGCCGCCGCCGGACACCGCCGCCACCCGCCCAACCGCGCCGCCACCCTCCCGTTGCACCCGCCCACGGCCTTGGACCCTACACCGCGCCTCCAACTGTCCCTCTATCTCCCCATTCGTGTTTGGCCGTGCCCGCTGCTATCGCCCGTGCCCGTCGCCGCGCGCCGCCTCCCCTGCTGGGCGCTGCCTCCCCTTGGCCGCCACACGCCGCCTCCCTTGCTGGGTGAGCGTTCAGCCACCGTCGCCGCCGGCCTGGCGTCGCCCGTGCCCGCCGCCGTCGCACCCTCCCTTGGCTCGTCCAACGCTGGCCGTAACTCCGTACCTACGTCTGCGCCCCTCCCTTCCTATTTGGTCGTGCCCGCTGTCGTCGCCCCCTCCCTTGCCTCGTCCACCGCTGTCGATGAAATATGGTCGGCAGTCTACCTAGGGGTATGCCCAAGGTAGTAGATTGTCGGCAGACAGATGCGCAAGCCACAAATAAGACGGTGACGTAAGACAGACACGAGGTTTTATCCAGGTTTGGCCGCCAAGAAGGCGTAATACCTACGTCCTGCGTCTAATTTGTATTGCTGTATGTCAATGAGAGATGTTTTTTAGAGGGGTCCCCTGCCCGCCTTATATAGTCCGGGGGCAGGGTTACAGATCTGGAAACTAATCCTAGCCAGTTACAATTGCTATATGTGGCCGGATAAGGATTCCTATTCTAACCGATCAGGATCTTGCCTGATCGCCAAATCTACCTTGACTCCTTACGCGGGACTCCGAACAGGTTGGCTGGGCCACGCGTCGTCTTTTGGTGGACCGGACTCACCAATCCGGGCCGGCCTAAGCTTAGCCGTAAGGGTATAGGGGTTAATACCCCCACAGCTAGTCCCCGAGCACCATGTATTATGCTGCGACATGCCATTTTAACCTTCTCCGACAAGTAAGGCTTGAGTCCTTGACACCTCTGACCACCGTTGTCGCCGGAGAAGTAGGTTGTCCGAAGAATGTATGGTGCTCTTAAGAAAAAAGAAAAAGATTTCCGTCCTGGGAAGTGTGCCCACTTGTATTTCTTAACAGAAATATAAGTGCGTCTTGAAGGGTAGCGTCCTTGATCATTAGAGGCGTAGGGGTCAAAAAACAAACACATTCACCGCAAGGTGAAGTATGCCCACTTAGTCCCGAGCCTGGTAGTAGGTGACGTAGGCACGTGGTGCCAGGGTCTAAAAAGAATTCCCAATTAAGTTGAGAACCCAATTGTCGTACAAGCAATATGAGATGCATCGGCAGGTGCATCGTACCGATGTAGTCCCCGGGCTTGCTGGAAGGCGAAGTAGGAGCCTTGTAGCAAGGTCTAAATAAATGTCTCTCAACTGTATGTGAGTACAAATCACATGTAGCCGAGGAAAGCAATCTCCGAGCAGTGGTCGGGACAGTCCCCGAGCACGATAGTAATCCTTACAATCAGTCAAAGCATAAGGGTCGATTAAATAAACACATTCACCGCAAGGTGAAGTGTGCCCACTTAGTCCCCGAGCCTGGTAGTAGGTGACGTAGGCACGTGGTGCCATGGTCTAAAAAGAATTCCCAATTAAGTTGAGAACCCAATTGTCGTACAAGCAATACGAGATGCACCGGCAGGTGCATCGTACCGATGTAGTCCCCGAGCTTGCTGGAAGGCGAAGTATGAGCCTTGTAGCAAGGTCTAAATAAATGTCTCTCAACTGTATGTGAGTACAAATCATATGTAGCCGAGGAAAGCAATCTCCGACCAGTGGTCGGGACAGTCCCCGAACACGGCAGCGGTTGGAGCAGTCCCCAAGCATGGTAGTGGTCTGGGCGGTCCCCGAGCACGGCAGTGGTCTGGGCAGTCCCCGAGCACGGCAGTGGTCTGGGTAGTCCCCGAGCAGGGCAGTGGTCTAGTCCATCATTGAGCACAAGACATGCAGTGAAAGGAAAAAAGAACGCCGCTTGTATTATTATTTGGTGTATTTATTTATCTCCTTACTCTGTCAAGTCCAATCTGCCACGTCTGGTCAAAAAAGTAGATGGATATAACACGTCACTCTGCCTTCTTGCTCTTTCTGGCAAATAGTCGCTTGGCACCTATATGAAGGTGCGTCAGTGTGGGCCCTCTCACATTATCAACGAAGAGGCGCGTACGCTGGTAACGAAGGGGCGCATTTATTGGCGTAGATCTCGAGGTTGTGAAAACAACCGTCTGCGCCGCGTGCGCACGTCTCCCAAGAATCTTGGGCGGACGAAACGACGGAGCTCTTGGTTATTTATAATATAGAACTGGTAAGTTACTTTTTACCGATCCCCATTGTCATTCGCCGCCGCAACCTTCTTCTTCCTCTTGCCGAACTCTATTCCTTCGAAAATCATCACCAATCCCCCCACCACTGCATCCATCCCCTTTGTAAGGATAGATTAATGGCGAAGAGAGATGCCTAGAAGAAAGGCGGAGTCATGGCGAAGGAGTGGTGGAAGTCAAGGAGCAATGAGCAGACCATCGAAGACCTCGTCGCCATGAGAGTGCTCCACAAGGCACTCGCGGGATGGCGTGCGTCGGAAGGAGAAAGCTTCCCCGATCCATAACTAGGTGAGATTGTGGTTTTCGAGGATTTCTTCAAGCGGGGTTTTAGGGTTCCAGTGCACCATTTCCTTCAGGGTCTCTACTTGTATTACGAGATTGGGATTTGCAATCTGCATCCCAACTCGATTCTTCTTGTCTCCACCTTCATCCATCTTTGCGAAGCCTATGGTGGCTTCTAGCCCCATTTTGACCTCTTTCGCCATCTGTTTTGTCTGCGGAAGAAAGGGAGTGGTGGCTCGAAGATAGCCAAAGGCATCTACCTCAATCTGCATGACGGTATGAAGGCCCAGTACTTGCACTGCCCCTGGAACACCTCGCTAGACGAATGGTACAAGAAGTGATTCTACATCTGCGAAGAGCCAAACACAATCACCCTGTGCAACATGGGGTTGATTCCGGAGAAGAAGAACAGCTGGTCGGAGAAGCCCGAGCACTTGGAGCAGATCGCAGAACTGCTCGGGATGATCCTGTGGGGAAAGCTGGATGGTCCAAGCGTGGTCGGGAACTTCATTAGCCGAAGGATCCAGCCCTACCAGAAGAGGGTACATCCTGGCTTCGAGTACCAGGGGAGCGCAGATCCGACGAGGATCAGAAAAGAGGCGCTCGACAAGATAGAAGTAAAGGCCAGGATTGGGGAGCTATTCAACCTAGCCGATCCCAATTATGTCAGGTTAAATGACATCGAGCACGCCTTCAAGCTGGCTCGACCTCCCCCAAAGGTAAATGATGTTTCCTTGTACCTGTAGAATTATGTTGTAACATGAAATTGACTGTTGTCTCCTTTATGTTTCCCAGAGTAATGGTCGTGACCAGGCAGCAGTGTTCGTGTCTCCGCCCCCTGGTGTTGATTGGCCGCAAATTGCCGGCCCAACCGCCCAGACTGGTGCCAGGACCAAAGATGTCGACTGGGCGGTACTCGGGGTTGGGGAGGATGCATCGGCCAGAGCTGCTGGCAAGCGGCCAGCTGCCAACAAACATTGCCAGGCCATCTTCCCCCTTTCAGATGACAAAACAGAGGATGCGGACATCTTCCGACTCGTCCCTCGAAAGAGAAGGAGACAAATGGGGTCGACGAAGCAGGGTGGCTCCTCTATGCCAGCAGTGATCGCATCACCAACCACTGCAACACAGAGGACAAGCGGGGGAAGTGTCGAGCACCAAACCCTGGCGCCAGTACCGGTCATGGAAAAAGACCCGGTGTATCCCGCCGAGCACGTGGAGCGGGCGTGATCGAAGAGACGCTCCTTCGCCATGTCATTCCGTGCTTCCAAGCTATAAGTGTCTGTAACTTTGATGTAAGCTTATAATTTGTATTGAATACTATTGTCTTCTGAACTTTTCTCTGGTATATCAGGTCAGCATCCACCGAAAATCCTGACCAGCTAGCCAGGTGTGGCACGGCTTCGCCAGTACTGGCGGAAAGAACTGCTCAGCAGCTGGTTGTGGAGGAACCTATAGAAGAAATTCTGCCAGAACCTCAGCAGACGAGTGGCCAGATGTCAGTCCCCGAGCAGCTGGTCGAGAGGACAGCCGAGCAAAGTACAAGTGCTTCGAGCACTAACCCTGCTAAAGCAGATACCTTGGTGCCAAGGGAACTAGACCAAGCCAAGGAGCAGCAACTGGAGTTGGCATAGAGCACGCTAGTCGATGCTACGGCTCATGGGAAAGCCATAGTGGTCGCGGAGACTGCAGACTCCAGACCAGTGCCGCCCCGTGAACAAGAGGCCGAAGAGGACGAAGTAGAAGAAATCTTGGGCCATCCCCAAGATAAACGACAACATGTATATGTGTCGCGCTGGCGGAACGACGAGTGGGTTATGCACAAAGAAATCCTAGAGGTCGAAGAGACCCTAAAAGTTGAACAAGCGGCAAAGCATCTAGTGATAGAAGTCCAGGTATGTTTGGCTTGACCACTTGACCCTATTATATAGTCGAACTGTCTGATTTAGCTTGTTTATATGCAGGACTTGATGAAGACCGCAAAGTACTGAAAGAGGTGCTTCGACCAGATTGAGGGAATCACGATGAACAATAGAGAACTGGCGACTGAGGTGGAACGCTTGCGCCGCCAACTTGAAGCCGCCGACCAGGAGAGGATAGAGCGAGAGGCATAGAACCAGAACCTGGTCGGCCAGCTCAATAACAAAGAGCGGGAAAAAACAAGTAAGTTGTCATTTTATCACAGCAAGTGTATGACATGTTTTGTTGCGTTGTTGGTAGTGACAGCTATAATGCAGGCTTAGAAGCTAAGTAACCCACCTCCAAGAGGAGAATAGCCACGTGACCGCAGAGTGTGGTCATCTAAAGGAGGACAACGAGAAACTAGCGCGCAACCAGTCTCAACTCTAGGACCACACCACCAAAATGAAGGAGGAACTAAAAAGTAAGTATTCCAGACCACCTTTCTCATTTGTTGCCCGCCTTATCTTATCATGTCATTACATTTGATGTCTTGTACGGTGTGCAGTTTTAAAAGTCAATGCCAAGAGGCATCTAGAAGCCGTGATCAAAGAGCGTGACGGCTGGAAAGCACGATGCCTCAAGGCCACCGAGGATCAGGACACATGGAAGAACCGGTGCCAGGAAGTGGCAACTGGCATTTTGCCCATCCTCGACCTTATCGACCTGGCGCTCACAGAGGAAGAGCCAAGGATGCCCCAGCTCGAACTAGTCAAAAGATGTAGACAAGCATGGGGATGGTTCCAAGAGTTCGTGAAGGAGGCGGGTGAGTACACGGGTGCCCATGTGCTAAGCATGGTGCGTGCCCACTACCCCCTGATCGATCTCAAGCGCCTGGAGGCTGGATACCCAAAGGAGGTAGACCTAGACAAGGCGGAGGAGCTTCGAATGGCCTAGCTGGACCTATCATCAAAGATAATTGGCGACATTAATCTGTGTGGAGGTGGGACAGCACCTATACAGGGGATGCCATCGACAAGTTAGCTGGAAACGCCATCAATTGCAAGCCAACTGACGAAGCCTGCGGTCTCAACCAGCCAGGCATCGGCAGGGCCATCCCCTTCAGCTCGATTAGCACAAGAGTCCCCGAGACCTAAGTAGGATATCGGAAGCAGCGAGCAGTAGGTGTCGCACACCCCGACTAGCCAATGTAATAGGCTTAGAGCTATAGAAGGAGGGCATAGTTGTGTTATTGTAAACTTGGGCCTCTTTAGGCAAGCTTGTAATAACGTAACTATATATCATTATAAGCTTGTTTGCTTTGTATAAAATGTTTTTAAGCTTGAAACTTATGTTGGTGTAACTAAGTGAGAACATGTTAACGTTCTGTTTAGTTGTACCATTTTGCTCGACACATCATCCCAAAAAGTTTGTGCAGCCCTAGTTTGCCATGTGGTCGGAGTGTGAGGTGTGTGACCTGTGCACACGTAGACGCGGACAAGTCAAACCAAGGGGGACCTGCTGATCACCTGTAACATAGAGAGCAGATCCCATGCACGTGTTGGGAGGAACCGGAGACAGGGCCTGCTCCGAAAACCGTAGAAGGAGTGGTGGTCGACTTTTACTGGCTAAGTTAGAATAACCATAAAATTCAAAGTGACACATTAGAGTGGTTGGAGAAATCATAATAGCTTTATTGAAGTAAATCAAAGGTACAAGAGGAGTACATATCTCAGTAGTTAAGCATAGAAACATCTAAGCTTGTCGATGTGCCACGAGTTTGGTACGTCAGTACTGTCCTAGGTGAGCTAACCTGTAAGACGTTGGTCATGTGACTTCTTTGATCATGAAGGGACCCTCCCATGGGGTTGCGAGTTTATGGACACCAACCTGGTTCATCTTCCACTTCAAGACTTGGTCCCCGACCACGAAGAACCACTCTTTAACATTCTTGTTGTAGTACCTGCGCAAAACAGCAAGGTATTTGGCCATATGTACACAAGAATCGAGCCGCCTCTCTTCTGCGCTATTCACTTCTAGTTCCCGTACTTCATTGACCCTTCCTTCATCGAAGTTCTCTACCCATGCTGATTTGAAAGCTATATCTACTGGAAGGACTGCCTCAGCGCCGTAAACCATAAAGTACGGTGAGACGCCGGTGTACTGGCTGAGTTCTGAGGCCCCTAGACCACGGCTGGTAACTCTTTGAGCCATCTTCCGAGAGCTTTGTCATTTTCTCTGTACATCCTCTTCTTCAATGCATCTAAGATCATGCCATTGGCCCGCTCGACTTGTCCATTAGCTCTAGGGTACGCCACCGAGACGTATTTTACTACTATGCTCCTTTCATCGTAGAAGTCCCAAAAAGCGTTCTCGGTGAACTGAGTACCCAGATCAGTGATGATGCTGTTGGGTATGCCAAAATGGTGGATGACCTAGTCGAGGAACATGACAGCCTTTTCTAAGGATGCCTATACCAGAGGCATGTATTCTATCCACTTAGAAAATTTATCGATCAGCACAAAGACGCATGTAAATTTCCCTGGAGCCAGTTTGAAGGGCCCGATCATATCCAGTCCCCCAGCATGCGAAGGGCCAAGAGGCTGGTATTGTCTGGATCTCATGTGCTGGTATGTGGATTCTCTTGGCGAAGAACTAACAACCCTCATAGTGGCGGACTAGCTTCTTTGTGTCGACTACTATTGACAGCCAATAGAACCCTGCTCGAAAAGCCTTACCGACCAGCGTTCTTGAGGCCACGTGGTTATTGCAGGAGCTAGAGTGGATTTGGTCTAGGAGATGTTCACCATCCTCCGGGGTTATACACTTCATCAAGATTTCCTCCTTTGCGTTCTTGCGCCATAGCTTGCCATCGATGAGCAGGTACTGCTTACTGCGACGCATTAGGCGCTCGTTTTCTATCCGATTAGTATAACCGCTGCCATCTGTTAGGTACTTGATGAAAGGTATTCTCCAGTCAGGCTCGTGAGTGGTCGGAGGCGGCTCGGCGGTGCTTGACGCCGGAACCATAGCCACCAACTGCTGGTCTGGAGGCTTGTTTACCGTGGAATCTTCCTCTTCGATGGAAGGCATGAGCAGGTCTTGGATGAATATGCCATGTGGGATTTTGGCTTGGGATGATCCTAACTTTGACAGTGCATCCGTTGCTTGATTCTTGTCTCGGACCACGTGTATGTACTCGATGCCATAGAACCTGTCTTCCTAGCTTTCTGATCGATTTGCAGTATGCATCCTATCTTTTCGCTGGTCGTGTCCCAGTCCTTGTTGAGTTGGTTGATGACCAGAGCAGAGTCTCCATAGACGTAGAGATGTTTGACGCCAAGCTCAACCGCAATGCGCAAACCATGTAGGCATGCTTCATACTCGGCGGCATTATTAGATGCTGGGAAATAAATCCTGAGGACGTACCTGGAGCTGCTCCTTGGATGGTGACACGAAAAGGACTCCTAGCTCCTGCACCAGTCAATGTTGAGAGAGCCAGTCGAAGTACATCGTCCAATACTCGTCGGATCCCGGAGAGGTAGGCATGCTTAAGTCTGTCCACTCGACAATGAAATCGATGAGTGCCTAAGACTTGATTGTAGTACGGCTTGCAAATTCCTAAGGAGAAGGGGCATAGCTCCATTGCCCATTTAACGATGCGCCCATTCGCATCCTTGTTGCTAATGATATCTCGCAGAGGGTACTCAGTCATGACCACCACACAGTATCCATTCGAAGTAGTGTTTCAACTTTCGAGATGTTATCAGTATGGCATAGATCAACTTCTGAATCTATGGGTACCTGGTCTTGGACTCATTAAGTACCTTGCTGATGAAATATATTGGTCGATTGTACCTTGTAGACGTGGCCGGGCTCGTCTCGCTCGACCACCATGGCCTGTGGAGACCACTCGATTAGTAGCCAGCAATGTATAGTAGGAGTATTTTGTCTTCTCTTGGAGCAGTGAGGACCGGAGGTGACGTAAGGTATTGTTTCAGCTGTGTGAAGGCAGCGTCTGCTTCCTTCGACCACTCAAACTTTTCGGATGCTTTGAGTAGTTTAAAGAACAGTAATCCTTTTTCGCCTAATCTTGATATGAAACTGGCTGAGGGCGGCCATGCATCATGTAAGCTTCTGAACATCCTTCACCTTTTTGGGCTGGCTTCATGTCCAAGACAGCTTTGACTTTCTCGGGTTAGGGCGTATGCCATCGTGACTGACTGACGTTGCCTGAGTAGTATGCCAGAAGGAACACCAAAGATGCACTTCTTTGGGTTTAACTTCCACTGGAATGTATTAAGGGCTGCAAAGGTGCGTTCTAGGTTGTCAACAAGGGTATGAGCTTCCTTGGTTTTGACAACTATATCATCAACATAAGCCTCGACTGAGGTCATCTTTTATCTCAGTCTTTGAGGCAAGCTTGTATAGCGCGTTGGTAGGTAGCCCCGGCGTTTATGAGCCCGAACGACATGGTCAGTGTAGCAGTAGGCGCCGAAGGGCAGTGATAAAAGATGTCTTGATCTGGTCATCCTTTTTGAGAGCTGATCTGGTGATAACCAGAGTAGCAATCGAGAAAGGAAAGGAGCTCGCAACCGGCAGTTGAATCTACGACCTCGTCTATGCGAGGTAAGCCTGAAGGGGTCCTTAGGGCAGTGTTTGTTGAGATCAGTGTAATCAACGCACATTCTCCATTCATTATTCTTTTTGCGTACAAGAACTGGGTTGGCTAACCACTTCGGATGATACACTTCTTTAATAAATCCAGCTGCCAAAAGCCATGTAACTTCTACCCTAATCGCCTCTTTTTTGTCGCGAAGCGAACCGTCAGTAGCTTCTGCTTGATAGGTTTGGCCTTGCTGTTGACATTCAAGGAGTGCTCGATCAAGTTCCGAGGTACACCGGGCATGTCAGCAGGTTTCCATGCGAACACATCCACTGTTGCTCCTCAAGAACCTGACGAGCGCAGTCTTCCTATTTGGGATCTAGGTTGGCCCTGATAAGGGCCTTTTTTGCTGGGATCACCATCGACCAGCTGGATCACCTTGTGCTCCTTGGACTTGATGTTCTTGCATGGAGCCTCGAGCTCCAGGATCTCCTGGTGGTCGGTTCGAGGTCTTCTTAGGCAGTCGAGCACAGGTCTCGGCCATGCGAATAGAGAGGTCGTGAGCCTCTACTATTTTGAAACTATCATCTTCGCAGTATAAGCTGCGTACACATTGCCTCGAAGGGTTAGAACTCCTTTCTCGGTAGGCATCTTGAGCACCAGATACCTATAATGAGGTATGGCCATGAACTTGGTGAGCGACGGTCGACCAAGAATAGCATGGTAGGTGCCGTCGAAGTCGGCGACCACGAAGTTGACGTAGTCGGTGCGGAAGTGGTCTGGGGTCCCAAACTGCATAGGTAGCGTGATCTACCCGAGAGGTGTAGAGCTCTGTCTAGGGGAGAACACCCTAGAACTGTGCATTGTACGGCTTGAGGTCCGCTTGAGCTATCTTAGGGTGGGCAGACTGTTCTTGAACAGTATATCGATGGAGCTGCCGCCATCGAATAGTACTCTATCGAACTGAACCTTGTTGATACAAGGATCGAGGACCAGGGGAAAATGCCCTGGCTCAGGTATTGCGGCCCATTGGTCCTTTCTGCTGAAGGAGATTTCACAGTGAGACCACAGGAGGGAGCCATGGATCGGTGAGGAGATTGTCGGTGTTGGCCACGTTCAAGCAAGCA
The DNA here is from genome assembly GCF_019320115.1 of Miscanthus floridulus. Taxonomy (NCBI): domain Eukaryota; kingdom Viridiplantae; phylum Streptophyta; class Magnoliopsida; order Poales; family Poaceae; genus Miscanthus; species Miscanthus floridulus. The sequence goes on from NC_089585.1 coordinate 76,101,668, forward strand.
CGGGCAAGCGACTTGCGTTCTCGTTTGGTCTCGATGGACACTTTGCCTCTGATGATGGTGTGCACGCGATCAGTTGGCTTGATGTACTTGTGACGAGGGTCTGCATCGTCGTCGTCGTTATCCTCGTTGCGCTGTTCCCCTACGTCATTGGGCTTATCGGACGTATCCAGAGCCTATTGACGCGTGTAGATAGACTTGAGGACACGGCAATTCTTCATGGTATGGTTTGACTTAGGATGGAGCTGGCAGGTCCCTTTCAATGCTTTAGCGTAGTCGTCTTCATAGTTACGACGTTCACCACCCTTTTTAATGGTGTTGACCTCGCTGTCGTCTTCCCGAGCACGCTTGCTCCTGTAATCGTCACGGCGGTTACGCCACTGATTACATTGGTCACGGTGGTCATGGGAGTCGTTGTGCTGGTTGCGGTGATCAAAATTGTCATTCTGACCATGGTTGCCATGGTAGTCGTCGCAGTGTGGGGGTGGTCGGAGCGTGGAACCCTTGCTGCTTCTTCAATAATTATCTTCTTAGCGTTGTCGGCGTCCGCATATTTCTTAGCGGTGGCTAGGAGCACTGTGACCGATTTAGGTCTCTTGCAGAGGAGCTTGTCCCTTAGGGCATCGTGGAAGCGGAGGCTAGTGATGAAAGCCTCGATTGCCTCGTTGTCGAAGATTGATGGGACCTTGATGCGCATGTCCAAGAAACGCCGGACGTACTCACGCAGTGGCTCATCTTTTCAATCTCGAATCCATTGCAGATCATATTTGTTGCCTAGTTGTTCACAAGTAGCAATGAAGTTGTCGATGAAGGCTTGCTTGAGCTCCTGCCAAGAGTCGAAGTAGTTTGCCAGCAAGCTGACCAGCCATTAGTGACCCGCATGGCCAACAGCGACTGGGAAATAGTTAGACATGACATGCTCATCAGCCATGGCTGATCTGCATGCAGTCTCGTAGAGCATGACCCATAATTTAGGGGTTTTCCTTGCCATTGTACTTCTAAAGTTTCTCGAGCTTGAAATTCTTGGGCCATATGACTTGGTGAAGGTGTGGAGTAAACTGCTTCAAACCCAGGTGGGCCATGGGCAGTGTCATATTCCATACAGCGATAACTTTCAGTGGGATGCTCGATCGTCGGCTCTCTGGTTGATGCGAGCAGCGTAGATCACGTCCACTGAGGTAATGGCAGAGATCATTATTGCCATCACTGGCGATCTTGATTGCCATCTAGGATTAGCCCTACGACCGTGGTTATCATGGCGATTATCACGGTTGTCCCAGGCGGTTATCATCCTAGGACGTCGCGGTGGTTGTCATCCTGGTCACCATCATGGCCATCGTTTCCACCTTGACGGTTGTCCGATGGGTCGTTGTTGCGCGAGCCACATTGGTTGAGTGCCTATGAGCGACTTGGGTGCTGGCGGCTGTGGCTTGACTCGACTGAGACAGATGGAGCCCGAGCTTAGTTTACAATCTCCATGGTCTGGGCCATAGCAGCCGTCAGATAGGCTTGTATTTCATCACGAACTGCTTGGGTTTCCGAGGGTGTTGGGTAGCCGTTCCATTAGTCGCCATGGCGATGGCTACGTTGGCACTTGGAGTCCTGAAGACCTGTTTGTCCCCCACCCTATCGAAAGCATCGTTGAGGTCACGTGGCTGGACCCTTATGCGTCGTGCCTCCTAGTCTACTTTGGCTTCGATTTGTCGGTGATTAAACTGGTCAATATTGTGTGCTTCGCGTGCAGTCCTTTCTTGTTCTATTTTCGCCAACTACTGGTGGTTCGTCATTGCTGACAACATAGATCAAATCTCCTCGTCTTGGTAGGAAAGACAGGAATTGTGAGAACCCTGGGGCATGGTCTGGGATATCCTAGATCGTACTTGATGCCTTCATCTTCATGATGCTGAAGCTCGGTGTGGACAGATGCATTAGATACGGTGCCAAACGAGGAGCTAGAGTCACCCTCTTGGACTGTGTGGACGGATCCTTCTTGATAATCTTCAATCTAGATCATGTTGACAAAGTTGCGTGGCTTCGGCCGAGGTCGATGCATAAAACACAGATCCAAGCGGCGTTGTAGGTTGTAGGCGTAGCTGGAGGTAGTGTTTCATAGGCTGTAGGGCTAGACCTAGTGGTTCTCCGTTGAGGCTTTGTACTCAAAGAGCCAGAGACCCATCGCGAAGGCTGGCCGGCGACGAGCAGAGCGCCCTTTAGGAGTAGATGTGACCACAAGATCTATACCAAGTCATGCGGGACGACTGGTCCAAGCTGGTCAGGTAGATCTGTTGTGGGGAGCGGTTACCTGCTCATTAGGTTGACTTTGAATCATACTTACCAGAGCTAGGGTTTCAGCGAGTTTGGTGCCGACCCGATTGATGGAGTCGAGCAGGTTAGTGTTGTCGATCTACTTCCCTTTGTAGCAGGGAAGCGGATGACGAGTTGTCAGCGTGGCTAAAGGTGATGCAGGCGTGATCGGAGCCAGATGTACCATGGTCAGAGCTAGATCCATCGTGGTCGGAGCCGTACCCATCGTGGTCGGAGCCGTATCTGTCGTGGTCGGAGCCGTATCCACCATGGTCGGAGCCGTATCCGTCGTGGTCGGAGCCGTAGCCGATGCAGGTGAAGCAGTGGTCAGTGCAGACTGAATCCACGCCTCCTCTAGGGTCATGGCGATGAAGTCGTTGGAGCCGGTGGTCCAGGTGATCTGGCCAACGGTGAACGTGAGGCCGTTTGGCGTAGCCATGGAGCCAAAGATGATGACCATCTTGTTTGCTTAGAGAGCAGTACGCACACCCCCTACCTAGCGTACCACTATCGACGAAATATGGTCGGCAGTCTACCTAGGGGTATGCCTAAGGTAGTAGATTGTCGATAGACAGATGTGCAAGCCACAAACAAGATGGTGATGTAAGATAGACACGAGGTTTTATCCAGGTTCGGCCACCAAGAAGGCGTAATGCATACATCCTGTGTCTAATTTGTATTGTTGTATGTCAATGAGAGATGTTTTTAGAGGGGTCCCCTGCCCGCCTTATATAGTCTGAGGGGCAGGGTTATAGATCTAGAAACTAATCCTAGCCAGTTACAATTGCTAGATGTGGCCGGATAAGGATTCCTATTCTAACCGACCAGGATCTTGCCTGATCGCCAAATCTGCCTTGACTCCTTACGCGGGACTCCGAACAGGTTGGCTGGGCCACGCGTCGTCTTTTGGTGGACCGGACTCACTGATCCGGGCCGGCCCAAGCTTAGCCGTAAGGGTATAGGGGTTAATACCCCCACAACCGCTGGCTACGCCTCCATACCTGCGCGCGCGCTGCCTCCCCTAGTGATAGGTTGGGGGTCAGCCCCTTGGCCACCCACGGTGCCTCCCTTGGTGGGCGGCTGTTCGGCCACCGCTGACACTGGCCTCACTGGCGGCCCTCTCCATCGTCGGGGCTGACCCCTAGGAGCTCTCCCCGTTGTTGCTAAGGTATTCCCCCTCCAAGACCCTCATTTTGGTGATTAAATTTTGAATGAATTGATTGTAGTTAGTGATTTGGTATAGTTAAGTAGTTAGGATTTAGGGTATGGTTAGGTAGTTAGCCTTTAGGTTTTTGTTAGTTAGGATATTGGGTTTGGGTTTGGTTAGTAATTTAGAGTTTAGGTTTTTGTTAGTTAGGATTAGGGGTTTAGGGTTTAGGCTATTGTTAGTTAGGACTTTGGGTTTAGGGATTGGTTAGGTAGTTATGGTTTAGTTAGTTTGTAGTAGTAATGGTAGTTAGTATAGATACTAGTTTTCATGTGTTGGTACTTAGTAGTGCGTGATACGACGATTTCGATGACTTGATAAAGTTTCTTGAAATGCTTTTGTAGATGGATTGTTGTGTTAGAGTTTTTTACGGATGAAGTGTTAGGAAAGAAGATGGTATGTTTGAGGATATGGAAGAAGAATTGGAATGGTTTGATGAACCTCCTAGCTTCGAATGACCTTTGTGTCCATTTGAATGCAAAGTTTGGCGGTGATTTCACACTAAAGGGGAGGTTTGATACTGGGAAGACTAGGGGACACTATGTCCAGATGTCCTTCCGCGACCCTGCTCACTGGTCCCGCTACTATAAGGAAAATAGACCCTAGGCTCATTTACTTTGGATTTTGGTGTTTGATGACCAACACAACCAAATTAGACTAATGAATTTGCAAGTGTTTGTTTTGTAGTCTAATAGAGTGTAAGATGTGACTTGGACAAAGGCGATGTGATGATCCCACGTTCAACACCTTAAGCAAGACCCTAGAAGCACAAAAGAAGACACAACATATCAAGCAAAGTCCAAGCACGAAGATAGGAACCAAGCCGGACGTAAGATCACAAAGAAACGAGCTCACAGAGGTGACCGGATGCTGGACTGAACGCAGACAGGAAAGCGACCGGACGCTCTGATCTAGAGGCTCAGCAACAGCAGGCGTCAGCAGCAGCGACCGGATGCACCAATGGTACTGTTCATCATTATCGGCAACACATTCAGTACTGATCGGACGCTGGTGGCAAATCGACCGGACGTAGGACTGCAGCATCCGATCGAGTACAGAGAGGTTCCAGAGTGGCAAAATTGAGACCGGAAGCATTTGGTTGCTTGTGACTAGACGTTGGCAGCGTCTGACCAGTTAATCGTGGCTCTAATGGTCGGGATGACCGGACGCGTCTGATCAGACAAACTAAGCGTCCGATCAGTAGCAGAAAAGCGAGATTTCATCCCCAACGGCTACTTTCTCATTGGGGCTTATAAATAGACCCCTCAACCAGCCATTTGAGGTGTGTGGAGCTGAGAAAACATACCAAAGGTGTTGATACACCATTTTAGTGATCTCACTTGTATAGAGCTTAGTGATTCATTGGGTGATTAGCGTAGGTGCTTTGCGAAGTGCTTAGGTTGATTAGACCACCGCTTATGCGCTTGCTCTAGGTTTAGGCCTAGTGTTTAGTGAGGTTTGCATACCTCTTACCACTTGGTGCTTGCGCGTACCATTGTTGTACATTGGAGGGGCTTGTAGTCTTGTGAGATCACACCAACCGTATTTGTGGTGTGGCCGCCACCATGTACCAGAGGGAACAAGGCCCGCGGCGTTTTGGCCGAAAGCTTGATAGTGAAGATGGCGGGAAGCATCCGGGAGAGGCTTGCTGGAAAGGCACGTTGAAGACCCATTTGTGCATGGGGAAGGTTCAAGGCTATCCACGGAGTTACGTGACTGGGAGCTTGGCCCTTGTGAGGGATTCCTTGTGAGGGGCTCTAACGAGGACTAGGGGGAAGCTTGCGCGCTTCTCGATACCTTGGTAAAAATACCAGAGTCATCGACGGGAGTTTGTATATCTCTACCTTGCTCTTTAGCTTCTGTATTTACATTGTTTACATCACTCCTTTGACATAGAGATAGCAACACACTAGCAAAACCGTAGTTGCACATTTAGATAGTTTATCTTTTGCATTGGTTTCACTAAGGGTAGAAAAAGATATCATAGTTTAGAATCAGAATTTTAAGTTGCCTAATTCACCCCCCCCCTCTTAGGCATGACGGTGCCCTACAAGTGGTATCAAAGCCGATTGACTCAATTTGGACCTTTGGCTTAACCACCGTTGAGCCGACGCTATTTAGAGTGGTTGGGATGGATACCTCTAGGCCTCCACACTTTGATGGCACTAACTTCCCCTATAATAAAGCTAGAATAGCTTGCAACCTTGAGGCGGTTGATTTGGGTGTTTGGAGAGTCACTCATGTCGGGATGAAACCCATTAAGAATCCTAAAAACCCCACAAAGGGTGAAGAAAAAGAAATGCATTTTAATGCTAGAGCCAAAATTGCTTGTTTGAATCTTTTAGCATGGATGTGTTTAACCAAGTGTTCACTTTAAATACGACACATGAAATTTGGTTAAAACTTCAAGAGCTCCATGATGGCACATCTAATGTCCGTGAGCAAAAACATTATCTAGCTAAATTAAATTATGATTCCTTTACAATGAATGATGATGAGCTTGTTCATGATATGTATTCTTGTTTGAATCTAATTATCAATGAGCTCCATTCAATAGGATTAATAAAGCTAGATGATGCGGACATCGTGAGGAAGATCATCTCCTGTGCTACCACAAAGGAAATATGCAAACATCATCACCATCCTTCACAACATGGAGGACTTGAGCACCATGATCCCGACCATACTCATTGACAAGATAGTGGCATTTGAAATGTCACGTAAGATGGGTCAAGAAGAAGCCTCTTCATCAAGCAAAGGCAAAGCTCTCGCATGTAGCAAGAAAAAGAAGATGAAGGGCAAACAAGTTGAGACAAGCTCAAGCTCAAGCTCCTCAAGTGAAGATGATGATAATTCAAGTGATGATGATCAATCTTCCTCCTCCTCCGACCTTGATGAAGAATCAATCAAACTTATCAACAAGGTGGAGAAGATGATCCAAAGGCTCAATGTCAAGGGTGTGCTCATCCAAATTCAAGATATCATCTTCACCTAATCAAAGAAATGAGCAAAGAAAGAGAGGATGATATGGATGCAGCGAGTTGGGGCACTTTGTGAAAGTTTGTCCAAACAAGCCCATGCCCAAGACAAAGAAGAAGGCATGCAAGATCCAAGCCCTCACATCAATAAGGTCATAGGATGATTCTTCAAGTGAAGAAGAACACCATCACAAGAGGTGAGGCTACAAGCACTCATCATCAAGCTCTTCTTGTATGTGCTTTATGGCACGAAGTAAGCAAAAGCTCATCCTCTAGTGAGAGTGATAGTGATGATAAAATGTCTTCTTATGATGAAATTGTGCAACAAAATCTTAACTATGCTAAAGTTTGCACTAGTCAACAAAAGAAGCTCAAAAATTAAAAGAAAAGCTAGATAGTTCACAAGAAGCATATAAAACTTTGCTTGAACAATATGAGACATTTGCTAATCTCAATAGTGAACTATCTACTAAAACTGAGCAACTTAAGGCTAGTGCAACAACAAATGCATGCACAATTAATGATGAGCAACTTGTAAAGAAAATAAAAAAATAAAGAAAAGTTAGCTAGCTCACAAGATGCCTATAAAAGTTTGCTTGCTAAAATGAAAACCATGTGCTAACATTGTAATGAGCTAACTAATAAAGTTGCTAATCTTGAAGCCATTGGTAAAACCCCCACCAAGGCATCTAAAAAGAAAAGTTCTATCTTTAACATGTCTAAAAAGAATGCCTCTACTTCTTGTAATGATTTATGTTTAGACTCACCCTTGTGCAACCAAGTTTGTGTTGAAAAAGTTGTTGTAGATACATGCACACAAGAGGTTGCAAAGGAGAATGAGCAACTCAAGCAAAAAGTGGCTCGCCTCACCAAGGACTTGACTCAAGTGAAAGGTAAGACGAAGCAAGCCCAACTTCATCAAGATAACACCGTCAAGGGAGTGAAGAAGTTTGATGAAGGACAAACTATGGTTTGCTACGTGTGCCACAAGGAAGGTCACAAGTCCTATGAGTGCAAGGTGAAGAATGGGGGAGGAGCAAAGAAAAAAGAGAAAAAGCAAACAAGCAAGCTCTCCAACACCTACACCAACAAGGTGGACAAAAAGGCCTCCACACCTTATCTCTTGAAGAAGAAAAAAATGATAAGGTGGTGGCCATCAAAGTGAACAAGCAAGCCAACAATGGGGTCAAATGCTTTTGGGTGCCAAGGAGATCATTTCCAACATGAAGAGCACCAACAAGGTTTAGATCCCAAAAGGGAAGTGAGAAGTCCGATAGACTTCGGGGAATTTGGAGACTTGGCAAAGTATGGGTACATTTCATGGAGTGTATCATTATGGACAAAGTCATTGCCAAGTAGGTTAGTGAATACTATGGGCCTAAATTCTCCTTCCCATGTTAGGTAACTAGATGTAATCTCTTTCAATTTGTATATCCTACAAGTGGTATTTCTTACAATTGGTATCCTTTTGCATCTAGTTCCTTTTCATGCCTAGGTTTGCATTTGCATGTCTAATCTTTTGTCATGCATACACTAGGTATATCATATGGTAGGCTTCGCTTGGTTTCATTCTTAACTCTTGGAGCAAACCTACATGGTTTAAATTGTTTAGGAGCATGACACATAGCTTGTTTTACAATTGTTCATCAAATATGTCACAAAGTCCAAATTGTAGATAATTTCTCCCAAATATCACCTTCAAAAATGATTCTCACATTCATGTGATGTCATCTTTCAAGTGGTATTTTTATTCTAAAATCAATGTGCATGTCTCCTACAAGTATTCCATACTTGTGTGCACAAATTTAGGGGGAGGTTACTCTACAACTCAGATGCTTTGAGACTAACATCTTTTCAAGCTTATCATGTGTGTAGTAGTCTCATTGTAAGGAAAATGGAGTTCCCGGAGTTAAGCATCATACTTCAAATATCCACCACCTATTGCAAGTGGTAGAAATCAAATTGGTTTCCACATGTGGTATTTCTAAACTGATATCATCATGTTAATTTCATTTTGATATTTATATGCTTTCTCCATGCATTATATAGATTAAATTCCCTTGAGCAATAATTTGCCAATTATGCATATGCTTTGCCTTCTACCATATGTATGCATATATTTAGGGGGAGCTTAGTCTATACAATGTGAGAGTCAAATTTTGTGGCCTATTCCACTCTACATACAAAGGTTCACAAAGTTTGACCCTCCCTTGTGCTACTAATGTCTTCCTTTTTAGTGTTTGATTCCAAAGGGGGAGAATTTAGAGGACCAAAAGCAAGCATTAATTTGTAGGACCAAAAGCTAGATCATAATAATTTACAAGTGGTAATGGTCTACAAGTGGTAATGGTCCGAGAAAAGGAGGATAGTGGATTATGGATTAGCCTATGTAATGGAGAGAATTTGTAGAAAGCAAGGCTTAAATCCATAATGCCACATGGGGACATTTGCTAGGGCAAGATAAGTCTTACAAGTAGTATCTTTTAGCATCATATAACCTTGCCCCTTTGCATTGCATCCTAGCAAGTAGATAGTTTTTAAATTCCAAAATTTTATTATTTGCTTGCTTTGGTTGTGTTGTCATCAATCACCAAAAAGGGAGAGATTGTAAGGAAAATGGACCCTAGGCCCATTTACTTAGGATTTTGGTGTTTGATGACCAACAAAACCAAATTGGACTAATGAATTTGCAAGTGTTTGTTTTGTAGTCTAATAGGGTGCAAGACGTGACTTGGACAAAGGCAACGTGATGATCCCATGATCAACACCTTAAGCAAGACCCTAGAAGCACAAGAGAAACACAAGATATCAAGCAAAGTCCAAGCACGAAGATAGGAACCAAGTCGGACCCAAGATCGCGAAGAAACAAGCTCACAGAGGTGACCAGACGCTGGACCGGACACAGGTGAAAAGCGACCAGACGCTCCGATCAAGAGGCTCGACAACAACAGGCGTCAGCAGTAGTGACCGGACATTGAGTACTAAAATTGACAAGACACATCGATGGTACTATTCATCATCATCAGCAACACATTCAGTACTGACCGGACGCTGGTGGCAAATCGACCGAACATAGGACTACAGCGTCCGATCGAGTACAGAGATGTTCTAAAGCAGCAAAATTGCGACCGAACGTGTCTGGTGGCATGTGATCGGACGCTGGCATTGTCCGATCAGTTGATCATGGCTCTAACGGTCGGGATGACCAGAACGCGTCCGATCAGGACAAACTGAGCGTCCGATCTATAGCAGAAAAGTGGGATTTCATCCCCAATAGCTACTTTCTCAAGTGGGGCTTATAAATAGACCCCTCAACCAGCCATTTAAGGTGTGTGGAGCTGAGGAAACATACCAAGAGTGTTGATACACCATTTTAGTGATCTCCACTTGCATAGTGCTTAGTGATTCATTGGGTGATTAGCATAGGTGCTTTGCAAAGTGCTTAGGTTGATTAGACCACCGCTTATGCTTTGCTCTAGGTTTAGGCCTAGTGGTTAGTGAGGTTTGCATACCTCTTACCACTCGGTGCTTGCGCGCACCATTGTTGTACATTAGAGGGTCTTGTAGTCTTGCGAGATCACACCAACTATGTTTGTGGTGTGGCCGCCACCGTGTACCAGAGAGAACAAGGCCCGCGGCATTTTGGCCGAAAGCTTGATAGTGAAGATGGCGGGGAGCATCCAGGAGAGGCTTGCCGAAAGGCACGTCAGGAGACCCACTTGCACATGGGGAAGGCCTAAGGCTATCCATAGAGTTACCCGGCTAGGAGTTTGGCCCTTGTGAGGGATTCCTTGAGAGGGGTCCAACAAGGACTAGGCGGAAGCTTGTGCGCTTCTCGATGCCTCGGTAAAAATACTGGAGTCATCGATGAAAGTTTGCATATCTCTACCTTGCCCTTTAGCTTCTGCATTTACATTGTTTACATTACTCCTTTGCGGTAGAGATAGCAACACACTAGTAAAACCATAGTTGCACATTTAGATAGTTTATCTTTTGCATTAGTTTCGCTAAGGGTAGAAAAAGAGGCCATAGTTTAGAATCAGAATTTTAAGTTACCTAATTCACCCCCTCTTAGGCGTCATGGTCCCCTACAGCTACAATCAGGTGCTCCAAGGTTCCAATGTGCCCATGGCTGAGGTGGTGGTGGAGAATGGGTACATGATGTAGGGTGTCATGGACTGGGTCGTCCATTGACGGTGTTGGAGGCAATGAACAAGAATTGGGGTCAAAGGGGAAGCAACTCAGGGTATCATGGATTTGGACGGTCAGTTGATGTAGGAGCAGTTTAATTCAACTCTAGTAGGCTGTATAAGCAATGACTTCGATGCGAACTGAGTTCAAACAGGAAGAGGAGGAGTAGGAGGAGGAGGACAGGATCGATAATATAGTTAGCAGTGATTCAAACGATTCTAATAATGACCTAAGGAGGTACATTATTAATATAGCTATGCCAACACCAGTTCATGCCATGCCAGCACCGATTCATACTATGCCATTACTAGTACCAACTAAGGTACTTCATGCTATGCCGGCTCAGGGTAGACTAGTCATAGATTTACCAGAGGATGGTACCCCTATGATTTATGGGGTAGAATTAGCGAAGCACAACAGTACATTCCACCTACCACCTTACATAGTGATGGAGCTTATGCAGCTGAGGTTGATGAACGTACCTTTCAGTGGCATTTCAAACTATGGGGATGTCAGCGTAACGGATATGGCAGTTTGTGACACCGGTTTGCAGATGTGTAGGAAATCATTGTACGACCATAAGAATGAAACCCTTAGTAAGGGGATGATATTCAATACAATGTCAGAGATGAAGTTGTTCCTTAGGACTATGTTGTGTATCACCATAGGCCATACACCATCACTCATTTGGACTAGGAGTTGAGGTACCATGTGATATGCAAAAATGGTTGTATGTGGATGTTAAATGCATGAAAGAGACAGAGTGATGGCAAGTGGAGGATAAGTAAAGTGGTCCAACCCCACACTTGTCTATCAAATAAGGGGAAGGAAAATCATCAGTAGCTCACTACATGTTACCTTGCCTGTCATATATAGGGGCTCATTGATGACAATAATGACATTTTGGTGTCTTCGTTACAATAGTCCATATCTAGATTCGTTAATTATGATGCGAAGTACGGAAAGGCTTGGCATGCTAAGCAAATTGCCCTGGCGATTCGTTAGGGTAGCTAGGAGGAAGCGTACAATAGGGTACCCCAAATATTATGTGCAATGCATTACTACAACCCTGGCTTGAAATGGTTTGTAGACACCGAAGGGATGTATTTCGGGGACCCATTGAGGCATGTCCTGCATCGTTTGTTCTGGTTGTTCATGCAGACACAACATGCATTCTAGTTTTGTCAGCCAGTCATACTTGTTGATGGCACTTTCCTAATCAAAAAGTATAGGGGCACCATGATGATGGTTGTTGTTGTTGATCTAGAGGACCAGATAGTACTCATGGCTTTTGCTTTGGCAGAGGGAGAGAACAATGAATCGTGGTCTTAGTTCATGCGGCTTCTACATGTACAAGTGCTTGGCCCATCTCACACTATATGTTTGATCTCAGACCATCACGTAGGGATTCTTAATGTTGTAGGTGAACATATCGATGGGTTCCTGCCTCTAGTGCACAGATGGTGCATGCGAAACTTTGCCGCTAATTTCTGGCGGATGTCAGAGGAAGAAGGAGATTTGTGACAAGGTAAAGGCTCTATGTTGTTATGTACAGAGCATCAGTTCAAGGAAATAAAGAGAGAACTAGACAAGATGGTCAACAAAGCGAGCAAGGCCTGGTTAGAGGCCCTAGATGGAATAGAAGGCTAAGTGGGCGTTAGCATATGACAAGGGTGGTTTCAGGTATGGCATCATGACCACCAACTCATCAAAGTCTTTCAACCATGTATTCAGAGGAGTTTGATCGTTGCCTATGTCTGGAATTATTGAGTTCTTGTTTTACAAGTGCAACGAATATTTTGTCAAGAGGTGGGAACTTGCCTAGAGGAATATAGCTGAGCATGGGTGATTTGGAAAGTCTAGAATAGAACATTTGAAGGAGGCCAAGGAATTGGCCAAGCAGCATATCATCGAGCCGCATGGACCTCGCCGGCATGTCTTTAGTGTATGGGGGAAGGGTGGCACAAGCTTGGGCTGCGAACATTATGATGGATGGAACTACTGAGTTTATCTTGACAAAGTAGAGTGTAGTTGCAACATCCCTTAGATCATGCATGCCCCTTGCTCTCACATGATCATGGCCTATAGGGTCCGCAGATATGACTTCGAGGGTCTACCTTATATGTCACCTTTGTACCTCTGTTCGAACACCCTTAGTATTTGAGAGAGGAGCTTTGAGCCATACCTTGACCCAACACAGTGGCCACCTTATCATGGTTATGACTACATGATGAATCCAGACCTAATGAAGGTAGGGAAGGGTAGGAGGAAGAAGAAGTGACTTAAGGGGGACATGGATGCAATGAGACGATATAGCGAGGACATGTACGGAGAAGGAGACTTCAATGAGACCCATGATAGGAATCTTTGCTCCATTTGCAAAGAACCTGGTCATAATGCTAGCTGGCATAGAACATGAGGGCAACAGGTCCATACATAGAACTTGTTTTTTTCCTAGTAAAGTTGATTCATATGTTTGTTAATGTTACTTTCAATATGTACATGGTCTTTCATATTTTTTCCATGTTGCTAAGCATGTAGTTGAAATTTTGCAATGGTACTTAATGTATTATTCATAATGTTTGTTCTAACCCTTTGTTTGTCAATTTCAACCAGGATGGCCCATCCCATGTAGCATCTGATGTACCCCCGTTCTTGAGGTGGAGTACAACGACGAGCACCGAGCTCACATGTTGACCGATACCGATGCAGAGGTGTCCTTGCCTCCATTGTGGCCACGCACTCACAATAGGGCGCACCAGTGGGACTGAGCGTCACATGCTATACATATGGCGTGCTGGCTTCTTCGAGCTTGTCTGCATTGTCAACTATGGTCTTTCGGCCCTTGACCCCGCACTTCTCACTAGTAGCTATAGACAGGTGCGAGTCCCTTCATTCTCTGTAAACATTCTTATAATGAAATTGAGGTAACTGACAGTCATTCTATTTTCATAATCCAACCTCACAGGTGGAGGCTTGAGACCCACACATTCCACCTACCTTGCGGCGAGATGACCATCACCATGCAAGATGTGAAGGCTATCTTTGGCCTTCAGTTGGGGGGACTTCCAGTGATAGGTATAGTTGACAACAATCACTAGAGAGAGCTGGTGGCTCAGTTCTGTGGTTTTCTTCTACCGGATGATGAAGATTAAAAAAAATAAGTAAGCAATTCAACCCTATTTAATACTTGCGTTGCTTTCCTAGATCCATCACGTCTCATTGTCTTTGGTGAATTTTAGGAAAAATTCTGGTGTTTCATCATCATGGATCATAGAGCGCTTCGAGAACTTACACCCACAAGCTGATGAGGCTGAGATCGACAAGTTCACTAGAGTGTGGCTCTGACACTTCCTTGGCGCTTTCCTATTCCCCAACGCATCAGGCAACACCATCAACTAGATTTTCCTTGACATACTACGCTAGCCATGGGAGAACATAGTGACATATAGCTAGGGCAACGCGGTCCTAGCATGGATGTATCAACAGCTATGCGTTGCCTGTCGTTGCACCTCAAGGTTTGAGAGCCTTGGTGGTTGCTCCTACCTACTCCAGGTTTGGTGTTGGGAAAGATGGCCTATTGGGAGGCCCCTTCTTGATGGTTTTCCTGTAAGTACTTTGGTTCACTAGTTAATTCTAAGCTGTTACATATCATGAATTTATGATTGGCTAATTCATTATCATGTTCAATGCAGCATTGGAACAGCCAGGATACACTACCTACTACTCTGTATATCTAGAAGGAAGCAGAGTTAGTTTGAGGGAATCTGCGACGCAAGTACAGGGAATACACGGATTACCTCGACGTCCTAACATAGCACCAGGTTATGCTCTCTTTGGTAACATACATGTGTCTTTATGGATGTGCACTATGTTAGAAGCTAACTTAATTACGAAATGTTCAAGTGACTTGGTGTCCTTGGGATGCTCTGGAGCTCTAGCAGTACCTGAGTCCTATCACTAGGGAAGAGTCCAACGAATATCACTGCAACATCCCTCTTATTTTCTTCCACGTGGTCAAGATCCACTTGCTCATCAGGGTTTGTAGGTAGTTCGGAAGAATTACAAGCTACCCACCACCGCTTTACTCCACAAACCAAAAATTACACAGGGTGCATTATCGATTCATAACATAGCTACAATATCAAGCTATGTGTGTGGTAGAATTAACCATCATTTTGTTGCAGGTATGACCATAGGAAGAGGTACAAGGACAAGGATTGGCACGTAAAGCACTACTGAGTTCATCCAACTATGGGTGTAACAGAACCGACCAAATTATAAGAACGTAAGTACAAAAATAATCACCGAAGTGATTAAATTCCTATACTTAAGCTCCCATAATCCTGGTAGTCCGGAAATCATGAAGGATTTCAAACAACTCCCGACATACAAACCAAGACCATAGTGATTCAACACAACACATCATTCATTACAACATTTCACAAGTGGCATTCGGATTACATCCATCAGAGTTCAAATAAAATATTACAAACCAAGTTCAAATTTGCGGAAGCAACATAGTTTAGTACATAACTTCATAGTTTCAAATACATTACCAGATCTTAGTCATGTCCCACAAAAGCATCTTCAGGTACGAGAACTAGGAGAGACCACGCCCAATGGTCTAGTCTTCATCCCTAGCCAGGAGAAGGCAATACTTGCAGCAACCAAAGTAGAACTGGTCATCTGCAATAGGTGGGAGATAAACCCTAAGTACGAGAAGGTACTCAGCTAGACTTACCTAGTCAAAACTAGAAATAAAGGACACCAAGGGTCATGCAAGGCTTATGAGGTGGGCTAGCTTGACATAGTTGCATAAAAGAGCTTATGAATATAGTGACCAGTTTAAACTTAGCATCAAGTTTATCATCATTTACCTGTCCACTAGATTAGCACCTGTACTAGAGCACTCACTTATTAGGAGCAATCAATATTAACCATAGCAGGTATAATAAGGCTTGTCATCATCATATCATCAATTCCTGAACCATTATGTTATTTAGTGTATCTACTTTGGAGATAAGCCCGTCAAGTTCTCACTAACCGGTGAGAGATGGTGACTCGAATCGAATTACAACTCAGCTGAGGGGGTATTCCTAACTCTCACCCTGGCATACTTTGCAAGGGTAGCCGTGGGTCACCTTTGGGACAACTCAGGAACCAAATTCAGTGGGTTCGATCAGCGCCAGCACTCTCAGGGATTACCCTTCTGCCAGGACGATCAGGACTTTTAAATCACCTACCCTTGGACTCACTGCCTACGGATCCCTTCCAAGGCGTACTTTATACTTATCGACTCCTAGCCTGAGGTGAGCTACTCTGGCTTCATGGTCGGTCTCCAGACCCTGGCCAACTAAGAGAGAGGCATGCGTATCAAAAATAACCCTATTGAAAAGTGTGCCAAGCAATTGGACAAATAGAACTTGCTTGTATCAAAAATAACAGATGGCAGGTCTATTTCTAGCATAATTAGGAAACCCTATTGAAAAGTGTCAAACAACAGATTTCACATTTTTCCTAGTATCATTCTAGCATAAGAATAGCACTCACCAAATTTTACCTTTACTGGATCTATAGAAAAATTATGAAAATTCACACAAGATCCATCCACTGCAAACAAGAGAATTACCTAACTCCTACATATAGTGTCCAAAGTGTATGAAAATTTAACTACAAGCTATTCATGATATGAGCAGTACACCATAAAAATTTATGCCATTTGGAGCTACACAGAAAAAATATATAATTACCCCTATTTCCCACATGATTAAAAGAGATAATTAGCAACTCCATTTTTCATAGCAGAACATGGCATAAATTATATTTTTAATATAAACTAGACATTACCTAGGAACTCAACAAAATTGGAACCACATCATTTGGATCTACCAACCAAGAGATATATATTTTTGAATCTATACCCAAATCTGTGAAAAAGAATAAAACAAAACAAAAATGGAAAACCTAACCAGCTACTGTGCCAGCCCAGAAAAACATGGTGGCCCACGACGCACGCGTCTGCATACGCCAGTGCAGCCCAGAAGCATAGCACGGCCCACGGCCGGCTCCTGCCTACGTGCGTCAGCTGACAAGCGGGGCCCACCGGTCAGAGAGACAGACAGGGGAGGGGAGAAGAACGACGGCGGTAGCTCATCGTTGGTGGCAGCTCCGGTGAGGCCATCGGTACTAGCGTGTTCACCTCACCCATGCGCACCTAGGGGTACCATCAATTGCAGCAATTTCAGCGGCTAGGGGAAATGGCTACGGCCATGGCGGCGTACGGCCGCGGTTTGGCCAGCTCCGACGAGCCGACGGTGTCATGGCCCTAGTGGTCTACCCTATGAGCATCAGCACCACTCATTGGACCAATAGCAAGGGAAAGAGGGGGTAGTAAGAGGCTCGAGCGGCACAGCCACATGCGAGCTCGGCCGGCGGCGGTCATGGCGACCCGGTGGAGTCGCCTTCATGGTGAGTTCTACCTAAGGCGAGGACGAGGTTATGGTGAGGTCGAGGACGTGAAGGAGCTCATGGTGATGCTATGGTTTAGAGGAATCGGACAAAGGCGCTCGGTTAGGTGTTTTGGCTCGGTGGCGTCACTGTGTTCCCGGTCACTGCGCTCCCGTGGAAGAGGATGGCAGAGAGGAAATGGCGAGATGAAGAGGGAGTGAGCGAGGCGCTGGCTTTCATCTGGGAGCATGGCGTGTGACATGGAGGTGCTAGCAGAGCATGCACGCCACATGGTGGCCAGCCTCTAAATCGATCGGCCACGGCGTTCTCTGAAGATTTTCTGAAACGCCTGAATCGGAGTCCGGTGGCACGACTGATAGCGTGACTTTGGTGATCCATATCTCCCAAACTATGGCGATCTAGTTCATGGTGTAGTTGACAAAATTGAAGATCTAAGTGAGGACTACAACTTTGTCAATTGGAGCTTGAGTTGGTTCAGCCTGGTTAGGGAGATACAAGGCTCCAAACAATGATACAAGAAACTGAAAATCAACTCTTGGACTTAGAAAAATTCTAAGTGTAGAATTCAACCCCAAATCTGACTTGTGGGCCATGTTTGAGACTATTCCACACATTTTCATGAGTTGGTCATAAAATAACTTTTGTTCCTTGATAAATTGGCTACAACTTTGGTAAAGGGTGCACATCCATGCAAGGTCTCTAGGTTAGACTTTTTAATCAGTGAAATAGAGTCACTCTAGAGGTCATCCTAAGTCAAACCTCCACCTAGAGGGCAATTTAGTCATTTTGGTCCACATGAACAATGTCCCATCAATTACCCTAAGTGTAGTTAAGGTGTATTAGACCATAATTAACCACTCTACACAAGTGCTACACCAACTTCTAAGTATCACATGTGATGAAACAACAAAACACTCAATTTACCCTAATGTTGCAAATCCATGTTTCACATGTTTCATAACTTTGTTGCCATTTTAAAGTTGTCATATTACTACCATGTTTCCATGTTTCAAGGTATGAGAAGCTCATGTTGCATTTACATGTGGCACTAACTACCATTCACAATCAATCAGGTATGAAACAAACATAAATGAGAATGTTGCATATACATGTTTCCAGTAACAATGACATGATGAGGTAGATGATGCACATGTTTATGAAATGAAATGCAATTTTGTAGGAGCCAAACACCTAGGGTGTTACAGTGGGAGACCTAGCCAGCGGATACCGGTCCATGCGGATCCACCACACGACCAACACACCTTCGACGAGTACCTCCGGTGGCTTCACAGGTCCACGAGGACACATATCAAGCCCCCCTACACTGAGGATGCAATTGACTAATGACTCAGAGGAAGATGTCATTGAAGATGTGTACGACATTGCCATTAGGGAGGACACGCAACCATAGAGAGCTCTGCTATAGAGATACGTGGTAAGATACTTGAATGCTACAAATTGTTATCCATTTGGCATTTACTAAGTGTAGTAAAACTAGTCCAACATCAGTTTCTGTACCCAGGCCACACAATTGTCAAGGTTATTGAATGAAGTAGAGTTTCGACTTCACGAGTCTAGAGGGCAGGGGTCAGGTGTTCTGTAGGCTTTTGTGGAGGTACATAGAAAGTTGTCCATTATGAAAATGTTCATTTAGTCTCTATGTGCTTGGTGAATAATTTTTCTTTAACCTATGTTGATGCAGAAAGTGAAGAAGAGACTGCAGGAAGCTAGCTCAAAAGTTGAGCTACATGGATACTCCATGGGAGGAACCCCACTACTTGACTTCTTTGAGGACACCAACCTGTTCTTCTGAGCCAATGACAAGTGCAACTTCTGCTGTGTGTACACCACCCCACCATAGCGCTAGGGAAGGGCCCTGCAGAAGAGGACAACGAGGAGGCCCTAGGCTTCCATATACACCACCACCAGTGGGACCCTTGGCAGCAGGATGAGATTGGCATGTCTCAGCTAGGTGGTGCCCCGCTTGGTACCCAAGGAGATGAACAGGTACTAACAAACCTACTTTTTTAAATACCTAACCTGTATGAACTAGCAATGATAAAGATTGTAACTAATCTTACCTATCTTATACTTGCAGGGTATGAGCCGTACGCAACAGTATGGCCGTCAGCCCCCGCTATCATGACCGCACTAACATTGGGTACACTCCTAATGTGTTGCCTACAAATCCGAAGAGACAGAGGCAGTCCAAGGGACCCTTACACTCCTAGGACATAAGGGAATAGGTAAGCATAGTCCATGTTTTTTTCAAGTTTCGTTAATTGCAAAACTTGATGTATTGCCTCCTTACTAACCATTGTGATGATAATGTAGGTACACATTCAACAAGGCCTTCAAATGCATGAAGATCATCAAGGATCATGTCAGGAAGACGTCCATCAACTTGTGCACTTATGTTGGATTTCATGTAATACCCAAATTATGTACTTGTTGCACTTGTGGTTCAAGACCTTCGTACCAACTTGTGCGCTTGGTCGACTTATTTGCTTCGTGTTGTATGAATCATGTAGTGTCGAACTTATGTTGTCATGAACTTAATTTGCTTCAAGTCTTATGTAGCAACTAGTCGTGTCGAACTTATGTCAAACCAATGAAGTATTGTGTACCAATATGTTAACTTTGTGCACTTGATCGACTTTGTTCAATTTGTTATCTTGTGTGTCCAGCTTGCATCAGTGGTGGTATTGATGTGTCGTGGAGTCTGGTGCTTGGCTTTGTTCTACTCCAAACAGCATCCAGGCATTGCCATGCCATTTGCCCTGGTGCATCAGGCTGCCGCGCCATTTCCCCATGGCGCGTCAGGCTGGCCGCGCCTCTGGTGGTGGTGCAGCAAAAGCTGGGCAGACTACGCGCAGCAAATGGCTTATATGGTGACGATCCAAGGGAGTTTCTCGCATGTCTCGCAAGCAATATTGGATTAGATAAGTTTTGTGCCGTTATAGAAAAAATAAATAACCTCTCCAACCCACATCTAAGGTACTCATATACGCTATTATTAAAAAAACTTGGGTTATAATTGGATGGATCGGAGGGTGACAAACAGGATGGGATGAAGATACTTGTTCAGGATCAAACATGGGTACTTCCGAGTACATGGAAGATACATGGGTATAGTACAACAATACTTCATTAATAAAGCATGGAACTAACAAATCTGAAGCATGGAACTACCACATAGCGCACTCACAAATACTCAGCCAAAAACATACTATGTAAGCAACTCATCGTCCGAGTACCAATCCTCTACCACAACCTCATTGTTGTGGCTAGGCTCACCTGCATTGCCCTAATCTGCCTATCACCTATAGTAAGCAGCCTCCACTTCATCTATAGCCTAAGACAAGAATGCGTTCTCCTCTGCCTCAGTTCATGTGGGCTCACTAGCATTGCCCTGATCTGCCTATCGCATGTAGTAAGCGGCCTCCGCTTCATCTATGGCATCTGTGGCTTGAGAAAAGAATGTGTCCTTATCCTCCTCCGCCTGCAAGCCCGCCTCTGCTAGAGCGATGAGCTCGCTTAGTCTGTCAGTGTTGTCCTCATCCTTCTCCACCTGCAAGCCGCCTCCGCTAGAGCGATGAGATCGCTTAACCTGGCAGTGTCGTCCTCATCCTCATCCCCCTCATTGTCGAACATAATCGGAGATAGAATGTTGCGACCAGCTCACATTCTGTGCTCATGTAACTTCTTTTCCACATACCTTGCATGGGCCACCTTTGTGGCATGCTCCCCACTGCATCCAATCCCTTCATGTATAAAATGCAATAAGTTAGCAACGTGATTATATTACATATAAAAGCAGGCAACGAAAATAACAAGGCTTCCAATGACTCACTTAGACACAATGTAGCAATATGATCATTCAAGACCTACATATGTACTCTTGCCTCCTCCATTACAGCCTTCCTTGCCCTCTCCTCTAATGCCCTCCAGTCTCTCTAACCCCCATTTGTCAAGCCTAACACCGATCGGGTTATGAATACCACTCTATCTAGCAAACTCACGCATGTCCTTCTTCCGCTATTTAACGAACAAGTCGACGTAGTTAGGTCCATATCCCCTCTTCCGTGTA
Organism: Miscanthus floridulus; assembly: GCF_019320115.1. Lineage (NCBI taxonomy): Eukaryota > Viridiplantae > Streptophyta > Magnoliopsida > Poales > Poaceae > Miscanthus > Miscanthus floridulus. The sequence continues at coordinate 76,122,906 of NC_089585.1, forward strand.
ATTACTTGCCTCCCCTTCAACTCATCCAAGAACCTAGCTTGACCATCATAAGATTCCCACTTGCATTTCCTAATGCTCGGTTGAAACAAAAAATTAGATCATAAGTCTAAGCTAAAGACAAAAAATACAATTTCATGTTTTCCACAACAATAACCAACCTCATCATAGTCAACCATATGGCCGCAATAATGGCCTATTCTAAGCTCCGAAGGGACTAGTCCATAGTTGGATTTAACACCACATTCGTACATGACTGGTGTGCTTTGAAAATTACCCTTTCTTTCTTCTTTTTCTTTTCCTTTTCCTTTGGTGGCTCTAGCCATTGATTCTTAGGACCATAGAGCCACTCCTTGAAATGACACTTCACAAATGCAAACACCTAAAAGAGGTGACATTAGTACATGAACACCTATAGCTCAACATTTCAATAGATACACTGTCCACCTACTTCATGCTTGTTTGGACACACAAACTCTAACGTATTATCAGGGTTTATCACAGCTCGATCTTTGCACTAGCATAGAGGAGGTTCCTCGAGTCGTCTAACTATGGCTAAGTGCTTCTCCTTAGCCATCATTGGCGAAGGGTTAGGGGGAGGTGGAACCCACCGCTCAAAGTGCTCACGTGGATGTCTCCCTCTCCAACAATCGTTGAAAAGGAGGTACCTTGGGTCAAACTTGTCTGCACCATCGATCCACTGAAACAAAAAGCACCTCTCATGGGCCTACACAACAAGATTCCAACAAAATATTAGTAACCTAGTAACACAAATGAAGAAAAAACATATGGAAAGAATTACTTACATTAAAACGACTATATGTGTAGAAGCAACGAGCCGCTGTGTCAGGATATCTTGATTGAAACACGTCGGCTAGACAACCACAGTCACAGTTAAGGATAGGGAGGTCAGGAGGGATGGGGGCATCTTTGCTAGACGCGTTGGGGTACAATTCTCTAGGACGACCCTATTTTTGTCACAACTGCTCCTGATACATGTCTTGCATCCAATAAAATGGTTGTCATTTAACATCAATCAAAACATCCCAAATTAATGTAAAGGAGAACCATTTGCATTACAACTAAAGTAATAAACCAACACTTATAGGAACAAAAATAAACCTTACACTAAACATGGTAATTACACCTAAAGTAATATAACCAACTGAAAGGTCCTAATATGGCTAGAGGAGGGTGAATAGCCTATTTAAAAATCTACAAATCAACTAGAGCAATTTGATTAGTATGACAAATAGCATAATGCAAACTTACTCTAGCTCTACAAGGGTTGCAAGCCACTTATCCAACAATTCTAGTTGCAATGATTACTTAGGCACACAAACTTGCTACTCTAAAGAGCTCAACTAGATGAATGTAAACAATAAAGCAAGCTCTCAATTCTAATTACACTAAAGAGCTTGTATCAACTAGTTTGCAAGAATGTAATCAAGTAAGTAGGGTGATTATACTGCCATGTAGGGGATGAACCAATCACAAGATGAAGATCAAGCCAATCACCGGGAGAATGCAAATGACAAGGGACAATCGATTTTCTCCCGAGGTTCACGTGCTTGCCAACACGCTACGTCCCCGTTGTGTCGACCAACACTTGGTGGTTTGGTGGCTAAGAGGTGTTTCACAAACCTCATCCACACGATAGGACACCGCAAGAACCAACCCACAAGTGAGGTAACTCAACGACACGAGCAATTTACTAAAGTTACCTTTTGGCACTCTGTTGGGGAAGGTACAACTCCCCTTACAATCACCGGAGATGGCCACGAACAATCACCAACTCGTGTCGATCCTCCACCACTGCTCCAACCGTCTAGGTGGTAGCAACCACCAAGAGAAACAAGCGAAATCCGCAGTGCAATACGATTACCAAGTGCCACTAGATGCAATCACTCAAGCAATACACTTGGATTCTCTCCCAATCTCACAATGATGATGGATCAATGATGGAGATGAGTGGGAGTACTTTGGCTAAGCTCACAAGGTTGCTATGTCAATGAAAATGTGCAAGAGAGCTACCTTGATCTGGCCATGGGGCTATAAATAGAGCCCCAATCAAATAGAGTCGTTATACCCCTTCACTGGGCAAAACGTGCTCTAACCGGATGCTCCGGTCATACTGATCGGACCCTGGACTCAGCGTCTGGTCGCCCGATGGATGCCACGCATCACTTGCTTAAAACGATGTTCGTCAGATTCCAACAGCTATAAAACTGATCGAACGCACCGGCAAAACTAACCGGACGCTGAAGCCCTAACGTCCGGTCGTTTCTAGTAAGCTCCCCGAGGCGTATTTCTTCAACCGGACGCGTCCGGTCCACCTTGACCGGACCCAGACCAGCGTCCGGTGCAATACCCTAGGTACTGTGCCGACCGACCAGTTTGACCGGATGCACACTGCCAGTGTCCGGTGCTTTCAGACCCAACGTCTGGTCAGCTGACCGACGCCAGCGTCTTCGCGACCAACTCGTTTTCACTTCTAACTTCTTCACCCTTGCTCCAATGTGCCAAGCACCAAGTGTATCACCTTGTGCACATGTGTTAGCATATTTTCACAAATGTTTTCAAGGGTGTTAGCACTCCACTAGATCCTAAATGCATATGCAATGATTTAGAGCATCTAGTGGCACTTTGATAACCGCATTTTGATACGAGTTTCACTCCTCTCAATAGTACGGCTATCTATCCAAAATGTGATCACACTCACTAAGTGTCTTGATCACTAAAACAAAATGGCTCCTACATTTTATACCTTTGCCTTGAGACTTTTGTTTTTCTCTTTCTTCTTTTCCAAGTTTAAGCATTTGACCATCACCATGCCATCACCATTGTCATGATCTTTGTCATTGCTTCATCACTTGGAGTAGTGCTACCTATCTCATAATCATCTTGATAAACTAGGTTAGCACTTAGGGTTTCATCAATTATCCAAAACCAAACTAGAGCTTTCAATCTCCCCCTTTTTGGTAATTGATGACAACCCTTATACAAAGATATGAATTAAAGTACATTTGAATCCATGTTGCTTGCCCAAGCATATTTACCATGTGTAAAGGTAATGGACAAGTTTTATGAACTCCAAATGGTAGTAATTGCTCCCCCTACATATGTGCTAAGAGTTTGGATTGTAGCTTGCACATATGCTTAGATAGGAAATATAGGAGTCAGTTTCTACCAAGTGATGCTAAGGTATAAGAGATGGACCTTTGAAGCGTGATACCAATCGGAGTGCACCAATATACCATCCTTAGCATCATTAGTAACTAGACATACACAAAAACTAGAAAACCCCATGAGATCAATATTAAAAGCAAGGGTCTAGTTTTCATAATGTGAGCATGAGTCTAGTTACTTTAACCTATGAGTTTTTCATTTCATCATTCAAACCTATAACTAGCATACGCCATACAAGCATGGATATTGAAACTTAGAACTTGTACCATGCAAGCAAGTTTTTCATTTCATCATTCAAATGCACCATACAAGTTTATGAGCTTGCTCCCCCTACTTGTGTGCTCAAAATTTTAATTGATCCCTTTCCTTTAGCATATCTCTCCCCTAATGTCCAATACTCCCCTATCACTCATATCTTTGTTTCTCTCCCCCTTTGTCAACAATTAGCACAAAAGGTGAGCTCAAATTATGGATAGGCTGGGGTGAAACCATGTGAAATAAGGATCATTTTCCCAATTTGGTTCAATCTAGATTACTTGCACAAGATATTTAACTCGGTTTGATCCAAGGACAAGCTTCTTCACACCTCCAAATAAGGGTTATCTTGTGCCATGTTGAGTTAAACACTTATAGCTCATTTTCTAAATCAAACACTAGGTTTACAAGCCCACAAACATGTCATATGCTACCACTAGATCATTTCAAACATACAAGCAATAGGGGTACCATACAAGCATCAAATTCATTTGATTTTCATGAATGAGCCTAGGACATGATGGGAATGACTAGATGCACTAAACACGTCCTTAGTAATGAATGGATGACATGTCAATCAACTTTACCTTGCTTTGCTCGAAGGAGAGGCATGTCATATAGTGGGGGTGCATCAACACATGTTGGAGAAGTCAAGTATGTTCAATTCATTCCTTAGCTTGTAAAACCTCTTCTCATCAAGTGGCTTGGTGAATATATCGGCAAGTTGATCTTCGGTGCCCACACTCTCTATGCAAATGTCCCCTTTTTGTTGGTGATCTCTTATGAAGTGATGACGAACATCTATATGCTTTGTTCTTGAGTGTTGAACTAGGTTGTTGGTGAGCTTTATGGCACTTTCATTATCACATAGCAATGGCACTTGCTTGAACTTGATTCCAAAGTCACTCAAAGTAGCCTTCATCCAAAGTAATTGAGCACAACAACTACCGGCTGAAATGTACTCCGCTTCAGTGGTTGAAAGTGCTACACTATTTTGCTTCTTTGATGACCAAGATACAAGTGATCTTCCCAATAGTTGACATGTGCCCGATGTGCTCTTTCTCTCTACTTTGTATCCCGCATAATCGGAATCCGAATATCTAATCAACTCAAATCTTGCTCCATTAGGATACCATAATCCAACATGTTGTGTATGCTTCAAGTGCCTCAATATTCTCTTTGTTGCCTTCAAATGACTTTCTCTTGGTGAGGCTTGAAATCTAGCACACATGTATACACTAAACATCACATCTGGTCTTGATGCGGTCACATAGAGTAGGCTTCCAATCATAGACCGATACATCTTTTGATCCACCATGTTGCCACTAGCATCACTATCTAAGCTTCCACTTGTCCCCATTGGTGTACTAATAGCTTTACTCTCATCCATTTCAAACTTCTTGAGCATGTCCTTGATATACTTGCCTTGACTCATAAATGTGTCATTCTTCATTTGATTGATTTGAAGGCCAAGGAAGTAACTAAGTTCTCCAATCATAGACATCTCAAACTCACTTGCCATCATCTTACCAAACTCCTCACAAAATTCTTGATTTGTTGATCCAAAGATGATATCATCAACATAGATTTGTATTACAAACAAGTCATTTCCAAGCTTCTTGGTGAAGAGAGTGGTGTCAACCTTTCCCATCTTGAATCCCTTAGAGAGTAGGAAATCCCTCAATCTCTCATACCATGCTCTAGGTGCTTGTTTCAATCCATACAAAGCCTTTCTCAACTTGTAGACATGGTTGGGTTTCTTTTCATCTTCAAAACCGGGAGGTTGCTCAACATACACAAGCTCATTGTTGTACCCATTTAGAAATGCACTCTTCACTGCAATTTACTAGAGTTACCTTTTGGCACTCCGCCGGGGAAGGTACAACTCCCCTTACAATCACTGGAGATGGCCATGAACAATCACCAACTCATGCCGATCCTCCACTGCTGCTCCAACCATCTAGGTGGTGGCAACCACCAAGAGAAACAAGCGAAATCCACAGCGCAATACGAATACCAAGTGCCACTAGATGCAATCACTCAAGCAATACACTTGGATTCTCTCCTAATCTCACAATGATGATGGATCAATGATGGAGATGAGTGGGAGTACTTTGGCTAAGCTCACAAGGTTGCTATGTCAATGAAAATGTGCAAGAGAGCTACCTTGAGCCAGCCATGGGGCTATAAATAGAGCCCTAATCAAATAGAGCTGTTATACCCCTTCACTGGGCAAAACGCGCTCTGACCGGATGCTTTGATCATACTGATCGGACCCTAGACTCAACGTCCGGTCGCCCGATGGATGCCATGCGTCACTTGCTTAAAACGTTGTTCATCAAATTCCAATAGCTATGAAACTGACCGGACGCTGAAGCTCCAGCGTCCGGTCATTTCCAGTAAGCTCCCCGAGGCGTATTTCTTCGACCGGACCTAGACCTGCATCCAGTGCAATACCCTAGGTACTGTGCTGACCGACCAGTTTGACTGGATGCATGCTGCCAGTGTCCGATGCTTTTAGACCCAGCGTTCGGTCAGTTGACCGATGCCAGCGTCTTCGCGACCAACTCGTTTTTACTTCTAACTTCTTCACCCTTGCTCCAATGTGCCAACCACCAAGTGTATCACCTTGTGCACATGTGTTAGCATATTTTCACAAATGTTTTTAAGGGTGTTAGCACTCCACTAGATCCTAAATGCATATGCAATGATTTGGGCATCTAGTGGCACTTTGATAACCACATTTCGATATGAGTTTCACTCCTCTTAATAGTACGGCTATCTATCCAAAATGTGATCACACTCACTAAGTGTCTTGATCACTAAAACAAAATGGCTCCTACATTTTATACCTTTGCCTTGAGCCTTTTGTTTTTCTCTTTCTTCTTTTCCAAGTTTAAGCATTTGACCATCACCATTGTCATGATCTTTGTCATTGCTTCATCACTTGGAGTAGTGCTACCTATCTCATAATCATCTTGATAAACTAGGTTAGCACTTAGGGTTTCATCAATTATCCAAAACCAAACTAGAGCTTTCACCAACACTTATGGGAACAAAAATTAACCTTACACTAAACATGGTAAACATACTTCTAATCCTTGAATCCACCATTCAAACTAATATTTCCCTCCAAACCCTAGCTATCAATCCTAATCCTTAATCCACTATTCAAACTACTAATAAGAGCATTGTTACCTTCACTAAGGCCAAGGAGGAGCTTGGGGAAGGTAGGGAGGGGGCGGCAAGGGAGGGAAGGGTGGATACCAGGCACAAGGGAGTCAAAAGGCGGCGGCATAGGTGCCTCGATCCCCCTCACTTCTAGTCGAGTAGACAGATAAAGGGACAGAGCTAGGGAGGGAGCCCATGGCACGATGGTTAAGTCGGGCCTTGCCACGCCATGCGCTGTTGCGCATCAGTGTCGTGCCCTAATCTATGACAAGGTAGCCCTGGCCACATCAGTGTTCAATGGCCCTGCTCGCTGCCACATCGTCTCTCCTACCATGCCCCCATGCATGGCACGTGAAAGCATCTAGGCTCCTAGTTGGGTTTCGGTGATTAATGACAATACGAGATTACTATGACTAACGTGTGTTTTGTAGAGGCAATTAAGTTAGGTCATGGTAATGACAATTGACTGGGCAATCAAGGTTGTCATGCCCCTATGATGGAAATCATTTTGGTTTTCAAAGGATGGACAACAAGGTTAAGGATGGACTAGTTCTAAGTGTCGTTTGGTGTTGAAGAGACACTTAGAGTAGTTTAGGACTTTGTTTTTCCTTTGGCCATACTATTAAGGGGGGTATGGACTAGTAGCTTGACCCAGGTGAGTCTAGTGGGTTAGGTGTGGGGCACACTTGTCAAATCTAGCACTAGGTAGCTCAGGAGTAGCCCTAAGATCAATTAGAGCAAACTTCATTCACATATGATTTCAAGTTGGAAGTGAATGGAGGGTCAAATGACTGACCGGACGCTGGTCTAGTTGTGACTAGACGCTAAAGGGTGAGTCCAGTCAGTTCATTTGAACAACTAGAGCCGTCTGGTTGTGACCGGATGTTGAGTGAAAAGTGACCGGACACTGGGTGCTAGAGTTCGGTCAACTCTAGAGAGGTTCCGAGAGGGAAATTCCTGATCAGACACGTTCGGTCAGTGCTGACCGGACACTAGTCAGGATCCAGTTACTGACCGAACGCTGAACAGCGAAGTGACCAGACTCTAGGTGCCAGCGTTCGATCAACATCAGTAAGGTTCTAGAGAGTAGTTTTCATGATTGGACACATCCGGTCAGTGTTGACTAGACGTAGGTCAGAGTTTGGTCACAACTTAATGGCTCTATGGCAGGGATAACTGACCGGAGCGTCCGGTCACCTTGATTGGAGCGTCTGGTCACCCCGTAGAGTGCTGACTCAACCTCCTAACAGTTTGTTTTGAATGAGGGGTATAAATACTTCCTATGTTCATCCAAGGGAGGGCTCTTGCCCATTTGTTCAGCTGAGAAACACCCTTGTGAGTGCTAAGGAGAGCAAGAGCCTAGTGAGGTGATTGAGATTTGAGAATCCAAGATTAAGGCCTCATTAGTGCAAGGAGAGTAGCAAGTGTGCATTCACCCTTCTCATTAGGATTGTTGTGGTCAAGTGAGAGTTGATGCTTGTTACTCTTGGTGATCGTCATCACCTAGACGGCTTGGTGGTGATCATCCGGTGGAGCTTGTGGATGACCCAACTCAAGTTGTGAGTGGTTATGGGCGATTCACCGCGATAGAGTGTTAAAGAATTTGCCCATAGAGAGCACTTGACCCTTGCGTGGATCAAGGGGGAGCTATACCCTTGCACGGGTGCTCCAATGAGGACTAGTGGGGAGTGGTGACTCTCTGATACCTCAAAAAAACATCATCGTGTTCCTTCTCCTCTCTTTACTTTAAGCATTTACATTTGAGCAATTCATTTCTTATCTTTACATTCTTAGAATTGCCATGCTAGAGTAGGATTGAAACATAGAGAGCTAAACTTTTATGCTGTAGATCAATAGAATCACATTCTAGGCATAAGGGGTGAAGTGGGCTAAGTGTAGGGTTTATTTATTGTAGAGAATTTTAGAATTAGCCCAATTCACCCCACCTCTTGGGCATATTGATCCTTTCAATTGGTATCGGAACCTCATGCTCACGAATTTAGGCTTAACCGCCTAGAGAAAGATATCCCACGAGGATGGACCTCCTCCTATCTTTGATGGAGATGATTTTCCTTATTGGAAAATCCGCATGGAAGCTTACTTAGAAGCTCTAGATGTTGGAATTCTTAGAGCCGCCTCTCAAGGTTTCCCAAAACCTAAGGATTCCACACACCTTCAAGGTGATGAAGTCAATTATGAGAAATGGAATGCAAAGGCTAGAAACACTATCTTTAGAGGCCTTTGCAAAGATGTGTTTAATCGTGTGTGGAACCACAAGGATGCCCATGCACTATAGTCAGACATTTGTGCGCTCCATGAGGGAACAAAGAGTGAGCATGAGGAACGCTATCATCTGGTTATGAAAAAGCTTAATTCATTTGAGATGCTTCCGAAAGAAAGTGTTAATGAAATGTACTCATGCTTGAATTTTCTTGTAGAGAAAGTCAATGGGCTTAGACTTACACAAATGCAACCATCCAATGTTGTAAGAAAGATCTTGAGTGTCCTCCCCATTGACAAATATGGGCATATTGTGACCATGCTTCATTAAGGTGATCTTTCCACCGCTACACCAACTCAAATCTTGGGAAAGATCAACGCACATGAGATATATATGCACATCACACTACAAGATGGCTCTTCTTCCACCAAGAAGAAAGACTTGGTATTCAAGGCTAGCCAAGAGAAGGGCAAAGCAAGAATTGAATATGAGAGCTCAAGTGATGATGAAATTGATGATGCAAGCCTTGCTCTTAGGGTGAGAAGAACCGCCAAGATGCTTAAGAAGCTCAAAAAGAACAGTGTCAAGTTTGATGGCAAAAAGAAGTTCTTCACTAGCAATAGAAGGAAGCCAATGTGGTAGAACCTCCTAAGTTATAGGGCCCACATGCACCTATCACTGTCCGATGACCTTTGACATTTATGCATATGTTTCCATTAACTTAAAAAGACTATTGGGTGTCCTTGAGGAACCCCGAATCATCCATGATTTTCGAGCAGGATCATGTTACAGAGTCATTGCAGTATTACAACATTTATTCAAATATCAATACCAGAGTAAAAACAGTGGAAGTCTTACAATAACATAATTTACAAAACAGTAGTTTCAAACCTCACAACTAAGTTCGATGTTTATTACAAAACAAAATAGTGGAGTGGCATTATAATATAATACAAAACACACAATGAAACTGCCCTGCCCAAGGGCCACACATTTACTTCTCATCGCCATCATAAGGAACAACTGTCATGCAGCATAATCCAAAATAGATCTGCTCATGAGGCTCACCTGCAACAAGGGGTCAACGAACCCTGAGTACAAAAGTACTCAACAAGACTTAACCAAAATAAAACAGATAGAACTCAAGAATGCCAGCTCATGGGATTCAAGGTATGGCTTTAACAATAATCAAAGTTCTTTTGCATAAAAGCTCTTTAACAAAATTCTTTACTTCAAAGGTAAAACTTTATAAGTACCACATATGAATCTGCCATGATCTGTAATGAGAACATGAACTTCATATCAATCTCTTTCGCAAACCTTTCTCAAGTTCCAGTTATTAATACTACGATGATGAATAGTTAGTTGAGTCTCCATAACCGAGGAGCAACGACGATTCGAACCAATTAAAAACCCAGCTGGGAATTCCAGACCACATGACATATGCAGATCCCTAACCTCCATATACCAACCTACCCTCAGATTCTCTAAAACAAGAACGGGTCCATGCCACCCGAGAATATAGTACTCCACTAATCCAGCCCATTGCCACGAGGGTACATGCTATTCCCGCCATATCTCTACTCCTAGTGCGTGAGTAGCCATTCTCATAATAGAATAGCCGAGTAAAGGCTTACCAGAGTATGTGGTTAGTACTATAAATTCTCACCTCATGCAATTCAACAACGGACGTGCCTTAATCGACACAGGCGGAAAGAACCCGCTCACAAGACCTCCATGTCTTGTGGCTCACACGCACCGAGTCCGCCCGGTCTAGATTTATTACTCCACATTTCCATATCACATGATAACATGAGTTAACCAAAATTCCATTCAAAGTTAGCAGGTGACAGGTAATCACCTGACTTTCATCGTTCTAAGCATAGCTAAGTAAAACTAGGCATATACGAATTTAAAACTGGTAATATGGTAAATATAGAATAACAAGGTTGGTAATGTACCAATTTGACTTGTACTTGACTCCTAATCACTTAATGCAGTAAAAAGAAGCAAAAGCGAAATCAATTTGTAAAATACAATGTAGGGTTGTATCATCTAGGGCTTGCCTTCGTTGACGGAAAAGTCTGGTTCCTGCGACATTTCACAAGTATTCGATCCGACCTCGACAGATGGATTAACCTCCTCAACAACTTGGTTAACTATCACGTGTTCACCTTTGTTCACTACACGTAATAACAATGCCATGTTTAACATGATGCGGAATACGAAACGTGATGCTCGATGATGGATGCAACAATTAACAATTTGAATACAACTTTCCTTCGCGGTAAAGTTACAAGTCAAACAAACTAAATCTTTTTTGCAACACTTACATCAATTACCAAGGATCATTATCAACAAATGACCCAAGGTCATCACTCAATCAAAATTTCAAACAAAACCTAAATCATTAAAGGTTACTATTTGCTTTTATGAATTAATTAATTAATTCAAAATTATGAAATAAATCAACTTATTCTAATTGAGCTCAAAATTTTTGTAAATGTTCATTACATGATAAGTAAGTGGCAAAACAAATTTTATAATTTTTGGACAATTAAATAAGCCTAGAAAAATCATGGAAATCCATTTATTAATAAATTGAGCAATTTTTATCATATTCAAAAAGTACTGAAAAATATTATTTCATATTTTTCTTAAATACTATACATCACAAAGAAGTCACACAAAAATTTTCATAATTTTTGGAGCTCTAAATAAATCTATACAAAAATAACAAATTACATCACTATTCATTCAAATCTAAAAATAGAAAAAATCCATTTGAACACTGGGTTGCTGACACCATGACCCCACATGTCATCTTCAACCACCGACATTGACTATGATGACGACGGTGCTAACCGGCGCAAACTCGCCGACGGTGAGATCACCGGCGACAGACAAAGCTCTAATACGTTCACGACAACAAGACGCATCGATTGGTGGCAAAATCAAGACCCAACCGCGACTGGACCGAGCACAACGCTAGCCATGGCGGACGTGAATGCACGGCGGCACTATGCCAGCGACAACAGACTGGTAGTAGTTAAACAAAAGGTCTAGGAAGCATCAGTAGCTTACCCCGAACGGTTTGGAGTCAATTACCGAGCCTAAGGAGCAACAGCAAGGTGGTTCGACGATCAGCGCAAGCACGGCGGAGCAAAACGTCGTCGGCGATGGTGTACCAGTGACTGCAGTGGTCAAAATGAGCAACCAACTAAGGATTAAATACCACAGCATCGAGATGAAATGGAATCAACCAAAACCAAGGACGGAGATGCACCGTGGAGCTCTGGCCGCGACGAATCGTGCTCGGCGGAGGGGTTGCCGGCAGCGAGGAAGAAGACGACGCAACTCGAGTTCCCAACGAAGACAAGCCGAATTGGTGGGTCGGCTGGATGCGCAAGGAGTAAGCGAAGTTGGAACTAGCTTATCAGCGACGGTGGAGCACAACAACGACGGCACGAGCTCGCCGGAGATGAGCAAGGCGACGGGAAAAAATAGAGCAAGGAGAAAGGGCAAAGACGACGGTGGCTCAGGCTATAAAGGGGGCCAAGAAGCTCGAGGAAGCCGCGCTGTGGCCTTTACTGTGCCAGCACGACGCCAAAATGGCCACGACCGCACCTGGAACGCCGAAGAAGGAAACGCCGGCAATGTAGCTTCGGCGGTGGACACTGTTCACAAAAATTACAGATTTGCCATTCGCCAAAATTCACAAATTACTCTTAAATTTTCATAACAACTCAAAAATCTCCAAAAACAAAAGTTGTTCAAAATCAAAAGTTCTACAACTTTGCTTTTATAACCATCTCCTAATTCGGTCTAGATTTTGAAATGAACTTTTGAATTTGAATAGGGAAATTTACCGAATTACGCCTTTTTGAATTACTCCAAATTTTTCTAAACAACTTGAAAAACTCCAAAAACAAACTTTGTATAACTTGTCAAGCTCTACACTTTTGCTTTTGGGCTCAACCCCAAAATATGCATAGATTTTGAAATGGATTTTCACAGTAGGGTTTAAATATTGAAAATCAGGATTTTCAGAATTTCAAATCAATACAAAGATTTCGAACTTGATTCAAACAATACCAAGAAATGCTTATAACATAAATGTAAACTTATTTTAGTGAATGCATACAAAGTTTTTAATATGACCAAATGCCTTGCAATGCATATGATGACATGGCAGTTTTAGTATTTAAACACCCGGGGTGTTACAGCCAATCTCTGAGATGGATTGCTACAATTGTGGAGAACTTGGTCATCTCGCACATCAATGCCCCAAGCCAAAGAAAGACAATACAAGAAGAAGTACAAGGGCAAGAAAGATGACTCAAGCAATGAAGATGATGATGAGAAGAAGAAAAACAAGCCATACAAGAAGGATTTCCACAAGAAGAAGAAAAATATCATGGCATACATCGTCGGTGATTGGCTCACGAATATTGATTCATCAAGTTGCTCATCCAATGATGATAGTGAGAATGAGAAGGTGGCCGCTATTGTGATTGACTCTTCATCATCTTCACCGACACCACCGCCACCATCATCTATACACCTATGCCTTATGGCCAAGGGTGGATGAAATGTATCAAATGATGATGATAGTAGTGGTGATGATCATGCTAGCAATGATGATAGTGATAGTGATGATGAATTTGAATCACCTTCATATGATGATCTTGTCAAGTTGCTCAATCAATATACTAAAATCATTAGAAAGACAAGAGCTAAAAATAAACAGCTAGAACTTAAGAATGATTCACTTTTAGCTAAATATGACATAGAGGAAAAAGCTAGTGTTGAGCTTAGAGAAGCAAATGAAGCTATGTCATCCAAACTCAAGGAGCTCAAATCTTCTAAGAAAGAGCTTAAAGAAAAATATGATAAACTTGAGGGGATACATAATGAGCTCACCACTAGCTACAATATGCTAAAAGAAGAGTATACCAACCTCAAGGTTAATCATCATAATCTTGTTGTCTCTCATGAGTTTTTATCCAATGAGCCACATGATGCTACTAACCATGTTGTTAAGATTGATATAGCTACATCATGTGATGATTTGATTATTGAGAGGATTGAGCAAGGTTCTAGTAGCAAAGGTAAGCAAGTGGTTGAGTCCAACAACTATGATGAGTATATCAAGATCAAGAATGAGAATGAGAAGCTTAAGAAAGATCCTGAAAAGCTATCAACCACCAACACCATTGTGATAGAGAACCTTGACCATGATAGTGATCTAGCTCTTGAGAATGAGATGCTCAAAGAAGAGAACAAGAGACTAAAGAAGGAGAAAAATCATGATGAACTCAAAGAAGAGAACAAGAAGCTCAAGTTAGAAAAGAACATCTCAAGACTGGCTTGAGCAAGTTTATAAGAGGTCAACATCTTCAAAGTGAGCTACTCATGAACACCGTCATGAAGATGGATAGAAGTGGAATTGGATACTTGACACATCAAGAGAAGAAGGCCCAAGCTCAACACCAACAACAACACAAGCCAAAGCCAAAGCCAAAGCTAAAGAGGTGTTTTGAGTGTGGACAAGAAGGTCGCTTTGCCCATGAGTGTTAAACTCCACCACCACAACCCTTGCCTAAGCATGCTAGACCTTTTGCTTTCAATGCTCATTACATTCTTAGAAAGGACTCTAATGGTAAAATGAAAGTCATGTTCTTAGGACCTCCCAACAAGAATAGGCCTAAGAAAATTTGGTTTGCAAAGTCACTTGTTGAAAAAGTCAAGGGCCCTCAACAAGTTTGGGTCCCTAAACAAGCTTGATCTCTTATGTGTAGGTAAACTACAAGACCAGTGGAAGTCATTGGGTAATTAATAGTGGTTGCATTCAACATATGACCGGTGATCCTCGTATGTTCACCTCACTAGATGAAGAGGTTGATGGTCAAGAAAGAATTACAATTGGTGATAATTCAAAGGGCAAAGTTAAAGGATTGGGCAAAGTGGCAATATCAAATGATCATTCAATCTCAAATGTGCTATATGTTGCTTCTTTGCGTTTCAACTTGTTATCCGTTGGACAATTGTGTGATCTTGGCCTTTAATGCTTGTTTACCAAGAAGAAAGTGGTTGTATCTAAGAAAGATGATGATCAAGTTATATTCAAGGGATTTAGATACAATAACCTATATCTAGTGGATTTCTCCTCTGAAGATGCTAACTTGAAGACATGCCTATTCACCAAAACATTACTTGGGTGACTATGGCATAGAAGACTTGCTCATGTTGGGATGAGCTCACTCAAGAAGCTTTTGAAGAATGAATTGGTGAGAGGGTTGAAGGATGTGAAATTTGAGAAGGACAAGTTTTGTAGTGCATGTCAAGCCGGCAAGCAAGTTGTAAACACTCATCCTACAAAAGCTTTTATGTCAACAACAAGAGTGCTAGAGCTCCTTCACATGGACTTATTTGGACCAACAACTTATAAGAGTTTGGGAGGAAATCTTTATTGTCTTGTGATTGTTGATGACTACTCTAGATATACATGGGTATTCTTCCTTCATGAAAAGACCAAAGTTGCATCATGTTTCAAGAAGTTTGCCAAGAGAGCACAAAATGAGTTTGAAGTGAAGCTTGAGAAGATAAGAAGTGATAATGGAAAAGAGTTTGACAACACAAACATTGAAGCTTATTATGATGAAGTTGGGATCAAGCATGAGGTCTCCGCAACATATACTCCTCAACAAAATGGTATAGTTGAGAGAAATAACTGGACACTTATCACACTTGTAAGAACAATGCTTGATGAGTACAACACACTCAAAGTTCTATGAGCAGAAGCTATCAACACCGCATGTTATGCATCCAACCATCTATTCCTTCAAAAGTTTCTTGGTAAGATACCTTATGAATTCTCAATGGGAAGAAGTCAGACGTCTCATTCTTCTAGGTGTTTGGTTGCAAATGCTACATCTACAAGAAGTGGCAACACCTAGAGAAGTTTCAAAGACATGATATTGGTTTTCTTGTTGGTTACTCATCAAAGTCTAAAGCATATCGAGTATTTAATCATGCCACCGGCTTGGTTGAAGAAACATATGATGTGGAATTTGATGAATCTAACGGCTCCCAAGGAGCACATGAGAATCTTGATGATGTAGGTGATGAACAATTGAGGGAGACTATGAAGAACATTCTGGTTGGAGACGTCAAACCTAAAGATGATGAAGATGATGTACAAGTGATTGATCCACCTTCTTCATCAAATGTGCCACAAGATGGTGATAAAGATGAGAGAGTAGAAAATGAAGATACTTATGTCTCTCATAATCAAATAGTGGCACAAGCACAAGATGTTGATGCTCCACAACCTCCCCCTCAAGTGGCTAATAGAAGAAATTCACCTCTACTATAAGCACATCCACAAGATCTTATCATAGGGAGTCCTTCAAAGGGTGTAATGACTCAATCTTAAAAACTTGATTTATTTATTGAATATCACTCTTTTGTCTCTTGTGTTGAACCTAAGAATATAGAAGAAGCTCTTTAAGATTCCGATTAGATAAATGCCATGCATGAAGAGTTGAACAACTTCACTCGTAATGAAGTTTGGACTCTTGAAGAGTGACCACAAGGTGCAAGATTCATTGAAACAAAGTGGGTGTTCCACAACAAGCAAGATGATCAAGGCGTTGTAGTGAGGAACAAGGCAAGACTAGTTACAAAGGGGTTCTCTCAAGTTGAAGGGTTGGATTTTGTAGAGACCTTTGCATCAGTTGCAAGACTTGAAGCCATTCATATCCTCCTTGCATATGCATAGCATCATGAAATAAAACTATATCAAATGAATGTTAAAAGTGCATTTTTAAATGGCTTCATAAATGAACTAGTCTATGTTGATCAACCTCCTAGGCTTGAAGACCCTAGATATCCTAATCATGCTTGTAGGTTGTCCAAGGCGCTATATGGGCTTAGCCCCAAGAGCGTGGTATGAGCGCCTTTGGGATTTCCTTATTGAGAAGGGCTTCACCATTGGGAAAGTCGACACCATACTATTCAACAAGAAGCTTGATGGAGAAATCTTTATTTGTCAAGTATATGTTGATGATATCATCTTTGGATCATCAAATGAAGATTATTGCAAAGAGTTTGGTGAATTGATGTTGAAGGAGTTCGAGATGTCAATGATTGGAGAGCTTACATTCTTTCTTGGCTTTCAAGTCAAGCAAATGAGAGAAGGGATTTTTATCTCTCAAGAAAAGTATACTAAGAATCTTCTCAAGGGGTTCAATATGGATGAATGTAAGCCAATCAAGACACCAATGCCATCTAATGGACATCTCGACCTAGATAAGGGAGGTAAAATGGTTGATCAAACTTTCTACCGCTCTATGATTGGTAGCTTGTTATATTTGACCGCATCTAGGCCTAACATCATGTTTAGTGTGTGTATGTGTGCTAGATTTCAAGCTAATCCTAAGGAAGCTCATTTGGTAGCCGTTAAAAGAATCCTTAGGTACCTTAAGCACACACCAAGCATTGGTCTTTGGTATCATAAAGGAGCTAGATTTCAATTAGTTGGCTATTCCGATTCGGATTATGCTGGTTGCAAAGTTGATAGGAAAAGCACATCCGGAGGGTGCCATTTGCTTAGTAGATCACTTGTGTCTTGGTCCTTCAAGAAGCAAAATAGTGTGGCTTTGTCCACCGCCGAAGTGGAATACATTGCTGTGGGTGTTTGTTGTGCATAAATACTTTACATAAAGCAAACTTTGCTAGACTATGGTTTAGTTCTAGAAAAAAGTACCTCTTTTGTGTGACAATGAGAGTGCGGTAAAACTTGCTAATAATCTGGTTCAACATTCTCGCACCAAGCACATAGATATCCGCCATCACTTTCTTAGAGATCATGTTGCTAAAAATGACATTTCACTAGAAGGTGTAAGGACTGAGGATCAATTGGCGGATATCTTCACTAAACCGCTAGATGAGGTGACATTTTGTCGGTTGAGGAATGAGCTTAATTTGCTTGATTTTAGTAACTTCACTAGAAAATGAGCTTGTGTTGTCCCTTGCATTGCATTGTAGTATACAACATGTTTAATTTTTAGTAATGCATTTAGGGCTTGTCTAACATGGTTAAGATAACCGTCGAAAAGCGTGTGAAGAAGCTTAACCTTGGATCAAACTTGACAAGCAACTACAATTACATTCAAGTATTGCATTGCATATGCATGTGTGTTGTTTTATTGTTTCCTTTCTATTACCCTTTTATTGCATATTTTCTTAAAAAGAATTCTAGCCTAAGGCAAAATACTTTGAAAAAATTGAGGGTTTGAGAGAGGTCACTCACATCAGTCTGAATTGGTGTTTATTTGAGTCTTATTGAAGTTGGGACTTGATTGGGGAACAGGCAGCGTGAAGAAACATTGAATATTTGCTGAAAAAGGGCGACCGGACGCTGCACCGGACTCTGGATTCCAGCATCCGGTCAGTTCATAGGAGGTGAACAGAAGCGTAAAGGAGTGGCCGAACGCTAAAATAGCACCTTTCCTGCATCCGGTCAGTTGGTGTCCCTTCGTCCGATCAAGCAAAGAAGATGTACACAGGATCGACCAAACTCTAGCTGCGTCTAGTCAAGGGTAATTGGATGCGTCTGGTCGCAACTTGAGGGGATTTGGACCTCTCTGTGGTCGACCGGACTTTGGGTGGCAGCGTCCGGTCGTTGCCACCGGAGCGTCCAGTCAGTTGAAATCGTGCGGATCCAGAACTCTTTCTCCTTTCCTTATCCATCATGTGGGGGCCACCATATAACCGTGCCGCTATTTGACCTAAGCCTGCATCCACCGTGATTCCACCGACATCGCCCGTGCCCTAGCCACCGCATCCACTCCCACACTATACCTTGCTCCATGTCGCCGTGCCATGCAGCAGTGTCGTGTGCCCGTGTCCTAGTGTCGTTGTGCCCGCACTTCTATCATGTGCCCGCGCTGCACTGCGCCACCACCTTCCCACGCCTCAGCCATCGAGTCGCCAGCTTCCATGCCCGCAGTCATGCTTCCTTGCCACAACAGCATCGCCACGCCCATGCCCTAGCTCACGCCTATGCCGCCATTCACTACCTCTATCATCGCATCATCACGCTTGCATTCGCACGTCACTAGAACCCTAACCCTAGCCTTTGCTGACCCAGTGGTTCCCCATGATTCGTTCCTTTGTAGTTTGGTCATCGATTCGTCGGTTCGTCAGGTAGCGAGCCATCGCCTCTAATTTTGTATCTAGTGCTTGCTTCTTAGGGTTTTGTATCTCTAGATGTATATTGTAATTATTCATATGTTCGATCTACTCTATCGTGTAGCGAGTCGGTGTTTTTGAGGTTGCTTTGGCAGTTGTCAGTTAACTCAGGGCCAAGCCCATGAGTACGGATCGAGGCCAAGCCTCGTGAGTGTCAGTTGATAGTTGGTTCTTGTCTATGGCAGCAGTTCATTTTAGCTCCAGCAATGGCATGAGTCAAGAATGCCGAAGGTGGTCCAGGTGATGAGGATCTGAGGCCTCCGCCTCGCTTGACTGCTTAGAAAAAAAAGGCAAGGCCAAGAAGACTATGATGAAGAAGTGGAAGCTCGTTGATGTAGAGGCTAAGAGAGTAGCAATAGTGGCAGCCGTAGTAGAGCATGCAGAGAGAGAAGGGGCTCGGAGTGGTGTTCGTATTGCAGACCAGCTATCTCCTGCTCAGAGGGCCGTCGTCGAGAGGGTTGAGAGTCTTCATGGTAGTCTAGCTGGGACTATCATGCTTGGAGGACGACGTGTTGCCTTAGAGGAGAGTCAGCCTTAGGGAGAGCCACAACAGCAGACATAGCCACCAATGCAGTCAGAGGATACTCAGCAGGCTGAGCAGACTAAGCAGGCAGAGTAGACCGAGGAGACAGAGCAGGCACCTCAACCACAGTTATGATGCTCTGGTTGTACTCGTGCTCAGGTGACACCGAGGCCTGAGACATAGAGGAGGGGTTCTTGTCCGCCTCCTAGACCACAGGGTCTGCCTCCGGTGACTCACCTTGACTTGAGGGCAGCCATAGCCAAGCAGGTGCAGCAGCTCCGCTTTGTGTAGTTTGAGGACTAGTTTCCGCCGAGGCGGGATGAGCGTGCTTTAGAGCACTTCTATACACCACTACAGGAGAATTTCTATCAGTTATACCTTAACAGTGGAGTTCCTTTCAGATTACAGAGAGTGTGTTCTATTAAGGCACTTGTAGCAGTAGCAGGCGAGCAGATCCATCCACACCTCTCTTATCTACCAGGGTTGACAGACCTACTTGGACAGACTGGCCGATATGTTCCATCATGGTTCCATGAGTTCTACTCTTCACTTTGGATTGACCCGAGGCATAGGTTCATACACTTTGCATCCAGAGGCCGTGACTACAGGCTATAGAGCTCGAGGGTTAGAGAGATTCTTAGGATTCCAGAGTCACCCATCCGCCTTCATGAGGTTTGCTATGGTCAGATAGAGCCTCCTAGACGCCCTCACGGCGGTCTTGTGCCTCCTACAGATCTGGTCTGACCTTGCTTCATAGAGCCTTATGGTGAGGGGTCAAGCAGGACACCTAGAGACCTTACTCCTACAGCTAGGCTGATTGATGCTATCATGAGGAGGACCCTGCTCCCGAGGATGGGTTATCACGAGGGATTGACTCGCGTCTAGTTGTGGCTAGTGAACTCTCTAATACAGCAAACAATATTTGATATTTGGGATGTTATTCTTTCAGAGATGGAGGACACTCTTGCAAAAGAGTTCAGAGGTCACAGACAACTACCTTATGCTCACTGGATCACATTCTTGATTCGCAAGGCAGTTACAGTGAAGTCCCCAGAGACGATGGCTGAGTACACTGGAGCTACTACAGAGTTCCCTCCCTATAACATGACTCAGATACTCCGCCATAGTACAGCAAGGACACCTAGCCAGCCATGTCATCGCCCAGAGGACACCTAGTTCTAAGTGTCGTTTGATGTTGAAGAGACACTTAGAGTAGTTTAGGACTTTGTTTTTCCTTTGGTCGTACAATTAAGGGGCGTATGGACTAGTAGCTTGACCTAGGTGAGTCTAGTGGGTTAGGTGTGGTGCACATTTGTGAAATCTAGCACTAGGTAGCTTAGGAGTAGCCCTAAGATCAATTGGAGCAAACTTCATTCACATATGATTTCAAGTTGGAAGTGAATGGAGGGTTAAATAACTGACCGGACGCTGGCCTGGTTGTAATCAGACGCTGAAGGGTGAGTCCGGTCAGTTCATTTTAACAACTGGAGCCATCTGGTTGTGACCGGACGCTGAGTGAAAAGTGACCAGACGCTGGGTGCCAGAGTCCGATCAACTCCAGAGAGGTTCCAGAGAGGGAAATTCCTGATCGGGCACGTCCGGTCAGTGCTGACCGGATGCTGGTCAGGATCCGGTTACTGATCGAACGCTGAACAGTTAAGTGACTGGACTCTGGGTGTCAGCGTCCGGCCAACATCAGTAAGGTTCCAGAGAGCAGTTTTTGTGACTGAACGCGTCCGGTCAGTGTTGACCGGGCGCAGGTCAAAGTCCGGTCATAACTTAACGGCTCTATGGCAGGGATAACTGACCGAAGCATTCGGTCACCCCACAGAGTGCTGACTCAACCTCCTAACGGTTCATTTTGAATGAGGGGGTATAAATACTTTCTCTATTCATCTAAGGGAGGCCTCTTGCCAATTTGTTCAGCTGAGAAATGCCCTTGTGAGTGCTAAGGAGAGCAAGAGCCTAGTGAGGTGATTGAGATTTAAGAATCTAAGATTAAAGCCTTATTAGTGCAAGGGGAGTAGCAAGTGTACATCCACCCTTCTCATTAGGTTTGTTGTGGTCAAGTGAGAGTTCGTGCTTGTTACTCTTGGTGATCGCCATCACCTAGACGGTTTGGTGGTGATCGGGAGTTTGGTGATCATCCGGTGGAGCTTGTGGATGACCCAACTCAAGTTGTGAGCGGTTGTGGGCGATTCACCGTGACGGAGTGTCGAAGAATCAGCCCGTAGAGAGCACTTGATCCTTACACGGATCAAGGGGGAGCTACACCTTTGCGCGGGTGCTCCAACGAGGACTAGTAGGGAGTGGCGACTCTCCGATACCTCGACAAAATATCGCCGCGTTCCTTCTCCTCTCTTTACTTTAAGCATTTACATTTGAGCAATTCATTTCTTGTCTTTATATTCTTAGAATGGTCATGCTAGAGTAGGATTGGAACTTAGGGAGCTAAACTTTTGTGCGGTCAATTAATAGAATCGCATTCTAGGCACAAGGGGTGAAGTAGCCTAAGTGTAGGGTTTAATTATTGCAAAGAATTTTAGAATTAGCCCGATTCATCCCTCCTCTTGGGCATCTTGATCCTTTCAGCGCGGCAACGTGATTTCGCGGCGCCATGCGAATAGGCGCGGCCAAAAGTGTTAGTTTTGAAGAAAAAAACAGTGTCAAATTTGAAAATAGTTTAAAAAAAGTGTTAAAAAATCGACATTATTGGCTAAACCTTACTTTCAAAAAAAAATTGAACCGCAGGGTAAGACAGTCCCCAGGCGTTGTGCTTAAGAAGATCTTCTCACGCAGGTTGAGAAAATCCCCGAACATCTGCCCCACCCATACACAGTGGCACCGGAGCTCCCGTGAGACTGGGCTGGCCTTAGACCTGTGATTTGGCGTGGGGCAGACGAGGGGATTTTTTTCAACGCATAGATAAACTACGCCTCCTCGGCCAACAAATCCGGTGGGAACATACATAATTTTGTTCCTAATCTAATATAACGTAGCACTCTGTTTTCAGGATGATAGCATCATGATTGATCTTGCAGCTGCATTGACAAAGAAAGGGATGAGTGCGTTTCGCTTTGATTTCAGTGGAAATGGGTAAGCTGCTCGTGAAATTGTGGATCTACCTGATACATCCTGACTATATTATACTGCAGTATTGCCTTAATTTGAGATTTTACTTGTATCATAGACCTTTATTGTATTTTTACGCACAGGGAGACCCACTTTTCTTCTCCAGATCCAGAGAAATAAACATACAAAACATGTGTTAAACGATTCCCCTTTTTTTTCTGTCTTGCACCTAAACTATTTGAATTGGAATTTGTTGGTGTATTTGTTTTGTACTGTATATTTTTACTTTGAATAACAAAAACTGGTTTGTAGCTACATTCACATCATGCCTCTGATCATGCTTTTCAGAAAAAGCCAAGGTAATTTCCAGTATGGCAACTACAGGAAAGAGGCAGATGACTTGCATTCTGTCGTCTCACATCTTTACCAGAAGTATGATGTAACAGCAATTGTTGGCCACAGCAAAGGTGAGTTATAGCAGTCCTTCTACTGTTAAGTTGCTATAATTTATTATTTTTTTAATAAGGTGTTGTTCCATTGAACATAGGTAGCGAAAAGAATGTATAAGTTCGACAAGAACTTGCATAGGGAATCATACTTTGAAAACTTTGTTGTATATTTGTGTATAACCACGTGCAGGCATTATTTGAGTTTAAAAAAATGAAAAATGTAGCTCCAGTTAAGTGTCACTCAGTAAGAATATATCAAGTTAGTTTTCTTCTTTTATGTCTTTCTTTTGTGAGGAAAAGTTGGTTTTCATGTAGTTAGATGCTATGTTTTCATCCTCTATCTGTCTCTCTAATCTCATTTATCCAAAATGAAGCTGTAGCCACCCCAGCTATCCTTGTAATGATCTAGCTAATTTTGAAAAATCTCTGAATTTGTATTTGTTTACCTCCAGGTGGAAGTGTGGTGGTTCTATATGCCTCTATCTATGGCGATGTTCCTGTGGTTGTTAACCTTTCTGGTCGATTTTACTTGGAGAAAGGCGTTGAAGAGCGTCTAGGCAAAGAATTTATGGATCGGATAAACAAAGAAGGCTACATTGATGTCTTGAACAAATCAGGTAAGGAAACATATATGAACTTTTATATGCATGGCTATCTACATATGCAGCTTATTTCTCTTTCGTGGGCATCTACTGACGTTTGTTGATTCCAATGTAGGAAATTTTTTGTACAGAGTAACAAAAGAGAGCCTGATGGAACGATTGAACACTGATATGCATGCAGCAAGCCTTTCCATCAGCAAGGAATGCAGGTTAAGAAATTAGTCTAAGCGTTATTTACCCTTTCGGCTAATCAACAATTAGAGAAACTAGCCGCATATAATATTTACGTTATACTTGTAATTTCCATGTCTTTTACAGAACCCAAAATAGTTCATTTCTTGCATGATTGGCTAAGTGTGTTAGAACAAAATTGTCCTCATGCAAATTGTTCATCTACTCTTTGTCCAGGTTCTTCACTATTCATGGTTCAGCAGATAAGATCATACCTGTGGAAGATGCACATGAGTTTGCAAGGCTTATACCAAACCACAAACTGTGTCATCAAGAGAGCAAATCATGGGTATACTTCTCATCGTAGACAACTTTGTGACGCTGCCATAGACTCGATCACATCCAACGTGGTATAGAGAAACTGCAATTCGCCTGTTATTTTCTTGGTAACAAGTGTTCTGCAATCGGTGGAGAACACTAGGCTAAGTGCACCTGCAATCTGTGGCGAACATTAGACAAGGTAAAGGAGCGAGTTCAGATGTGGAAATCAAACAAGAGCTTGAATTCCCAACATACATCTTGTTTCAGTAGGATGATTGTAAGCATGCCTTTTTCGTAGATGAATATGAATTGCTGCCTTTTCGACCACTCTGGTTTCTTTTTTGCTCTCCCTTTCTTTTATATAAAAACAACGAGCACTGACGTCCCTCCGAGCTCGCCTGCGCGCCGGAGCACCTGAGCACGAGGCGAGGGGCGAACCACCCCACTGGTTCACCGTGCACGAATGCACGATGCTGGAACGGCCTGATGCAGCACTATGCGTTGACAATGGAGGGGGATCATTCGCGATGGAGGCTCTTTTGGACAGCCAAATGGTGTTCACGGTCAAATACTTAGTGTACAGGATGATGACATGTGATCACTAACTACTAATTTGCGAGACTTGATCAAGAGATATTCACCACAAAGAATGGGATACCGTTGGTCAATCACACAAGAACAATAAGACTAATTTTCATAAAACATAACCACATTCCCAGAATCATCTGTCAAATAAACATTTTTTGGGGGATCCTGTTCCAACGAAACTCCATAAACTCTACTGCATTATCCAACAGAACAGTCGAGATACGATACTCAGAATATCGAGACAGGAAACCATATAATAGCAAAATAGTTCAGGCGCTCCAAAATTATGCTTATATAGTACTAGAAAGTTACAGCTTTGTTCCAATACTTCACTTCTTTGCTTTCTTTGGTGCCCTGTGACATGGGTCAAATGAAGAAAAAACACATCAATCAATAACAAAAACATGAATGAAGAAAACACATCAATCAATAATAGAAACATGATAAATCCAAGGAAACAAAACCAGGTTCCACGGCACTTACCCAGTAGATGGAGCTGTGGTTGAGACTGGTGCTGTTGGTTCTCTCGGGCCCTATACGATAAAAGCAAACCTTTTAACATAGATTCTAAACGAACCATAAGACCTAAATGTACCAATCATGTTCCCTCCATTCCAAATTATAAAATGTTCTGGCTTTTCTAGATGCATTGATTTTACTATGTATCTAGACATAAGTGTATATCTAGATGCATCGCAAAATGTATGTATCTAGAAATGCCAAAACGTCGTATAATTTGGAATGGAAGGAGTAGCCATTTTAAAAGGTTAAGGAAACATAAACTACAATGCAGCCAGAGTAATATACCTAAAAATCAACCTAGCAGCATGTCATTTAAAATGTTAGCACATTGATCCACCATTTTTATTCAACAAATCAAGACCATAGCAATTGACAAATTTCACTACACTGTAAAAACCATTAAAGATATTCCAGAACATTATGAGAAGCAGCAGCTGCACCCATGTTCAGAAACAAATGCAGGTATGGATCAATATAGCATTATCATACCTGGGCCAACCTCTCTTCCCTCCTAGCAATCTTCCTCTCGCGGCTCGCCTTGCTCTTTGCTCGCTTGGCCTCAAACTGATCAGAAAGTGTCTTCTCTCTGAGCTTCTCAGCCTTGGACTTGTGGATACTCTCCATAAGCACCCTCTTGTTCTTGAACATATTACCCTTGACCTTCATGTACATGTCATGATACATGTGCTTGTCGATCTTCTTGGCCTCACGGTACTTGCGGAGCAGGCGCCTCAGAACACGCATCCTCCTCATCCACAGAATCTTGGTGGGGAGCCTAGCCTCCCTGGTGCCCCTACGCTTGCCTATAAAGACATCGAATTAGCACAAGTTTACCCATCATTGAAAACTGTAACATAAATGAGTTGTAGCAGCATACCGTATCCAGAGTGCCTTCCCTTCTGCTTGGCCTCATGTGCCCTTCTTGCACGGGATCTTGAGTGGATCTTCTGAGGCTTCTTGATGATAAACCCATCCTTAACCAACTTCCGGATGTTCTGGCCTGTAAGCATTGCAAAAACATGGTCAGCATATGTTCCTTTAAAAAGTTAGCAGAATAACAAGCATAGAAACAACCATGCTTGCCTACAATTTCAATGCTCTAATCCATTGTGTGAAGTAAATGGGAAACATAAGTTCATGTGCAAAGCCCAGCAAAATCCCATGATTGTAAACTACTTGAGCTAAGGATTATCCCGAAGAGCCCAGTCATGGTCGGCATGATAAGTTGAGATTTGAGAAACAATACCAATCTAAATTAGCTTTACACAGGAACATATAAAACTGCAGATACATGACAAAATCTGAATTGGCTAAGCAGTGCAAACATTTAGCAAGACAGACATGGCCAGAAAATAATCAATGTAAAATCAATAGTGACCAATAACCAAAATGAGGATTGCATGTGACAATTATGTCAAGCTATGCAATGGTATTGCTTCCTTCCACACAATTCATAATTTGATACACATGTAATACCAGTCCTAGCCAAAATCTACAAGCACATACACATAAACAATACATATAATACATAAAAAGAAACAATCACAAACTGGATTTGTTACTTCAAGCAAACTATAATTGCATCAGATTAACTAGTATCATAGACATATTAGAAACTGCACGGGTACACACATACAAGCTAGAACAGGTACAGCCTACAAACTAGACATAAAACAATAGTCTTTAAGGGTGACCGCAGGTAAACAACACCGTAACATGATGGTGGAAAGAATAAGGCAGCGATTGATCCAATATAAGCACCGGCAGCCAGGGCATACAAACCAAAATCAACTATCCACCTTTGACCATGCCCATAAAGTTAATCGGCAGACCCAAACAAGAATTCCAAAAATCACGGCGAACGTCGAACATATTCCGTCCAATCGAACTATCCCGAACGAAGCAGGTAAATACCTCATCCACAGATCCATACGACCCCAACCCAGTGAGCAATTAATCAACGTGGGGAAGAGGATAAGTCTTACGGGAGTTGGCCATGGAGATCTCGCTGACTTCATTGGGGTCAAGCCAGACTTTGCCTTTGCCACACTTGAGGACGCTCGCGGCGAGGCGCTTCTGCAGCTTGAGCGACACCATCTTCGCTGCCGCCGATAAGCTCTCGCTACCGTGTGCCGCGTGTGGTGGTGTGGCGGCGTCCCAGGGGAATGCGGCAGGCGGCGCAAGGGACTCAAGCGTGGATATGTGGTGATACCTGATGGAATGGGGATTAGGGTTTTTTTGTGGGCTCTAAGGTGGACCAGGCCTCCGTTCACTCATTCCTATTGGACCATGGCCCATTTACAAAACAGCACAGCTGAGCCACGGCGGCGTTGGCGAGCAAAGCACGAGCGGAAGGTGCAGATGGGCAACGATTCATCGAGTGTGCCGAAAGCACTAGTATAACATAACATCTCTGCAGATTAAACCTATCTAAGCATGGACTTTGAGGCTTATATCTAAGATTGAGTAACAGCGGAGATGTCATAATTGTTTTCTTCTTTAAAACGTAACGATAGACCAAGTTCGGAACGATGATATACGTGACCGTTTAGATATAGCACCAATTGAAGAAAAGCTTGTCCAACATCGGTTGAGATGGTTTGGTCATGCCCAAAGAAGATTTTTAGAGGCACCAGTGCATTGTGGAGTCATAAGTCGAGATATCAACGTGAGGAGAGGTAGAGGAAGACCGAAAAAAGAGATTTGAATGGTTGGGGTATCCCTAGAGTTTTTTGTTTGATGCGACTGCTTGGAAAGCAGTTATTGACATGCCTAAATCATGACTAGGGGCTCATGTTGAATTTCAATTCTAGTCTACCCTAATTTACTTGGGACTAAAAAGCTTTGTTGTTGTTGTTGTTGTTTTAAACGCAGTGTAGACGTAAACAAAGTTCACAGACGAAGAAAAAATGTTGTGCAACCTTATTTCTATCTTTCTTCTTCTTTATCTCCATATCATCAATTTCATATCAACATTGGGATTGATCATTTACAAAGTTAATAGATGCCCGCCTATCATTTCTCAGTTTAATTAATTTTATAATTAGGAAGATCTGATCCGATGCAATTTAGTAGAAATATTAGACACCATTTAGCTTTGGCATGGCAATCCCTCTCCCACTCACACACACCACTGCCCTTGAGTCCAACGAAACAAGATCGTTTCATGTACGACTACGACACGAGGTGAGGTAGCCACTGACATGTGAGACCGGATCCATACGAGGTGTTTGTTTGAATGGAGAGTTTATAGATCAGTTTATGTAAACTTTTTAATATTGAATTCCAGGAGAACCAGTTTTAAGTTGATAAGATTAAGATGATATTTTATCGTAAATCATGTTTGGTATATAAATGAGAAAATTGGAATTTTACTCCTATGAGTTTTGCTCAAATGCCAGCGAAGTTGTGGGCTTCGTCAGAGTACCTTTATGAAACGGGTCTTTCACACTATATTGCTATTTTAAATCTAAGCCAACTTTTGAATTTTTTCACCTCAACTTTTGACTTGCTCTAACCATTTTGCCCCTGGGCTCATTTCCCTTGTCCTCTCATTCTCACACCTTCACGCGATCTTATCTCTCTCGTGTCGAACACAGGTGCAACTGCCGCTAGCATAGCCAGCCCTTGCCCACGCCGACCCCCAGCCGCCGCGCACGCTACCCCTGCCCATGTACAGCCGTCCCTTGCCCGTGCCGCCCCTGCCCACACCTTCCCTAGGCCAGTGCGTCCCCCCAAGCCACCACCCTCGCCCCCCTAGTCGCGCCTACCCAAGCTCTGCTGCCTCCATGACCGGAAAGGAGCACCACCATCCCAGCCATATCTTATGAATTGAGATGTGAAATACTATCAATACAAGCAACTCGTGCTGATTTTTCCACACCCCTGCTAATTTTTCAAACCACATACAAGCAACACATTACTTTGTTGAAACATTAATTTCATTCATGCTCGATGGAGAGCTAAGCTTGGTCCAGCGCTACGGATTCGGTTGACAGGGGCGCAACTTCATGTCACGGTGGTGGCAAGGCTCGACCTAAGGGAGGCGCGACACTAGGGCAGTGGCGACGTCGGATTGAGAGAGAGGAGAGTTCGTGACAGAGAAGAGAGAGATTGAGGGGATGTAAATGAACACGGGTAAAAAATCGTCGGAACATGTTAACAATTGAGATGAAAAAGATCAAAAGCCAGCTTAAATCACAAAATGGCAATATAGCGTTCTGTCAAAGTCCACAACTTAGGTGGCATTTGAACGAAATCTATCTGGCATATGCCTAAAATTCTAGTTTTCTCTATGTGCATCCGGTGTTAAGTGTTTTACTATTTTCCACGAAACTCAAGGCGTGTTTAGATCCAAAAAATTTTGGGTTTTGGCTACTGTAGCAGTTTCGTTTTTATTTAGTAATTAGTGTCTAATTATAGACTAATTAGGTTCGAAAGTTTCGTCTCGCGATTTCTCACCTAATTGTGCAATTAGTTTTTTTTCGTCTATATTTAGTACTCCATGCATGTGCCGCAAGATTTGATGTGATGGGTACTGCACAAAAAATTTTGGGAACTAAACAGACCCTCACTATTCCCAGTTTTCTCGAAATCGGTTGCCTCTCACGTAAACAAACAAGGTTTGGGTGGTTAGCAGAAAAGTTGATTTAATGGAAACTGTTTTTTCGTAAAACCACGCAACCAAACAACCCCATCGAGTCGCTACTGCTACTGGTAGCCACACAGGCGGTTAGTTAGTCAACCGACGCCGCCGGTAGGTCTTCACTCTTCACGGATCCCTCCCTCTCCGGCCTCCTCTACTCACTCCACTCACCTGCCTGCCGCACACCAGTCACCTCTGCCTCTGCTCCGCTTGACGCGGCCGGCGGCGTCCGCAACACCAGCCTCCTCCGATTCGATCCCGATCGGGACACACGTTCTCCGTGGCGGAGCAGCTCAGCTCATCCCAAGATGCCCCCAATCCCCGTGAGCACCTCTCTCCTCCTGATCTTGTCTTACTACCCCTGTTGTGAATTGGGATTGCCAGTAACATTTCTCCGCAGAGATTACTGGTGCTCCAGCCCCGGAGGCCCGGACTGTTGAATTGAATCCATGTGGTTTGGTTTCTGAACAGCTGCGCCGGCATAGAGGGTACTGGTGACGAACACTCATGGGGAGACTCTCGTCGGCCTGCTGCACCACATGGGGTCCGACAAGGTTGTAGTGCTCTGCCATGGCTTTAGGGCTTCCAAGGTACTACATATTGATGAAGAAATTTTGCTTTCTAATCTTTGAAGACATGGCTGCATAAATAGTAATTATTGCGTGTTTTTCTGCATGCTGTTCATGTAATTATTATTGATGTGGCGAAATTTGACGCTCTCTTGCCGGACGATAGCCTCATTACTGATCTTGCGGCTGCACTAACAAAGCAAGGGATTAGCGTGTTTCGTTTTGATTTTAGTGGAAATGGGTTAGTCGATCGTGGAATTAGGGATTCATCATCCCCTTCTGCGCGTGTTTTGTAAATATTATTGTATTGTTTCTTCATAAAGTCATTGCATCCATTGCTTCCAAATTTCTCTTCTGTAAAAGGTAGGCTTCACTTGGACTAAATGGAGCTTCCTGACTCTGTACATTACATTATCACTTGAGTTTGATACTTCACTTGTCTCTCAGATCTGCATTTTTTCAGATAAATCAACAGTGGAACACTTTGTAAAACAGTTATTTCTGTTTGAATTCTCTGTGTAGCATACAAATTATTTGAATTTATATTGCTTGCTTCATAATCCGTAGTTTTTTTTAAAAGAAATTCATAATCTATAGCTTTTAACAATACTTCGTAGTTTGTTACTATAATTTTTAGTTACCATGCATGCTCCATAGTGTCAGTGATATGATGATTTTCATTGCATACTTTTCAGAGAAAGTGAAGGTGAATTCCAGTATGGCAACTACAAGAAGGAGGCCGCTGACTTGCACTCTGTTGTCTTGTATCATCGCCAGGAAAAGTACGATGTAGCAGCAATTGCTGGTCACAGCAAAGGTGGGTTATATGCATCGTTTGGTTGACATAATCATGGAATTCATTATTCTTTCCATCACGACGTTCCATTGGGTTCATGTCATGGGTAAGTCATACGTCCAAAAGAGTTTGTTCAGTTTCTGAACAAAACTTGCAATACGATTACATACAAGTCAAACATAGATAAATATTTCCTGTATTTTTGTGCATTAATGCATAACCATGTACATCGTTAGTCATATTCAGAATAGGAAACTGCGATGCAATCAATTGGAATCTATCAGGTTAATTTTCATATTGTTATATGCGTTGTTTGTTAATGGATTCCTTTCATAAAAGCGTCAAAGAGGGGCGTTGTTATCCTTAAACGCAAGAAAGAGAAAACAAATTAGAAGTTCATCCTTGTCTCACTGAAAGCGAGCTGTAGCCGCCCAGCTATCCTTCTCATGCTATTTACCTTGCAATTGTCTAGCCATTTGGAAATTTGGTCATTAAGTCTGCATCTCTTTTTCTTCAGGTGGAGATGTGATGGTTCTATATGCCTCTATCTACAACGATGTCCCCATGGTGATTAACCTTTCTGGTCGGTTTAATTTGGAGAAAGGCATTGAAGAGTGCCTAGGCAAAGAGTTTATGGATAGAATAAACAAAGAAGGCTACATTGATGTCACAAACAAATCAGGTATGGGAACATCATATCTTCTGTCTGTACTCTGTAGTTTATTTATTTATCTTTCATGTGCATCTAATAACTGCTTATCTGTTGCAATGTAGGAGAGGTTTTGTACATAGTAACCAAAGAGAGCTTGATGGAACGACTGAGCAGTGATATGCACGCAGCAAGCCTTTCCATCAGCAAAGAGTGTAGGTTATCAGCTTAGTTAGGCATAATTTTCCTTCATGCAAATTAACAACTGAGTGGCCAATTATAGCAGCACACAATATTCATGCTTGTTGAACTTGTTGTTTCTGTGCACTCATACAACCCAGAATAGTGTGTGTATATTACATCTGTTAGCTAGTTCATCAGTGTTGTTGAATAGAATCTTTCCTCACAGAAACTATTATTGGACTCTTTGCCCAGATTCTTTACAATTCATGGTTCAGCTGACGAGATCATACCCGTGGAAGATGCATACGAGTTTGCAAAGCTTATACCAAACCATAAGCTGCGTGTCATTGAGGGAGCAAATCACTGCTACACTGCTCACAGTAGAGAACTTTCTGATGCCGTAGTAGAAGCCATCACATCCAGTGAGGTATATATAGACAAATAACAACTCACCTTCATTGCTTGGAAAGTGTTTCAGCAATGATAATTGATTTTGTATCCCGGTGACTGATTTCTATGCAGGCAGGGGAGACCACATCCTAGAGCAGATGCAGAACGGCGTCCTCCTCCAGCCTGCCATGCCACTCATCTCATCACCTCCAGTCACCTCACGTTATATCATAAAAGGCTTAGATTAGACATGGACAGATCCAGGTTTTGCTCCTCCATCTGTCATTCTCACTTCTCGAGAAATTAAATATTTTCAACTTTGATCAAATATGTATAAAAATTATTAATATTTATGATGCATAATGAGTATCACTAGATTAATTGTTGAATATATTTTTATATTAAACTTATTTGGAGATACAAATGTTGCTAATATTTTCTACAAATCTAGTCAAATTTATGAAAGTTTGACCAACACAAAAATCCTATGCCACATCCTTTTTGGGATGGAGGGACATTTGTGTTTCACCATTACTTATAGTACAACCAATGAATTCTGGTTGACAGATTGATCTGCAGTCCTGCACGCCCCCAGGCACCCCCCGCAAGCATGCCAGGGGACTCCACGGCGTGAGGCTGGTGTTTAGTCTTATTTGGAGATAGAATTATAGAATTATAACGTGCTCTCTTACGAAACGACACAAAAGGGGTCATATACTCATATATGATGCCAGACAACAAGTGACACAGAAGGCTGACTGCTGAGCCTCACTGGAGTAGGCAACCAGGCGACCAAGCCGATCCGGCACAAAGAAGTGCTCCATGCCTCCATCTGCGCTGGTTGAACCAGCTGGTGTCGTCTTACCACAAGTTATTCGCAATAGCTTGTGATGCAATGTTAGCAAACATAGATGTTCAGTTTCAGTGATTCTGAACTATTAACACTGATATGTTGCAGTGTCCTGAGCAGCAGCCATTTGTGCTGAACCATGAACACGCCGCCACCAGGTGAGACATAGTATTTGACAAAACAAAAATCCTGTGACAAAACCCCATGCACGTTCATGGTTTTTTGAGGCGTTGTGAGTCATGCCTGGACACCTAGGCGATTAGGTGTAACTAAAACCTTGTGGCGGTTTATGGTGTGCACTAATGCTTAGGCGATGCCTAAAAAACCATGTGCATATTTATTATAATGTATACATATAGTCCTATGTTTAACATCTACTGAGATGATCAATCCAGAACATGTAGCACAAGTAGTCTGCTGAAACTTCATCAATTATACAACAGCAACATACAAGTCCTACCGGGAGTTCGATATTTACAGGAATTCTTAAAGCACATACCAGCAACATCATATCAAACCTGCATGACATTGGTTTTCGGTCCAGAAGATAACACACCCCTAGTACCATGCAAGTCTTTGTTGATTATTGCCCCGAAGGGTCCCATTTAGATCTGTACCGCTCATGTACACCAATGGGAATAGGTGCATGAACAAGTGTTAATCGGGCAGGAATGGGCATTCACCTCTTGGAGACGTGGGCTCCCCAGCCTGCATTACAAAAAGAAAACTTCTGTCATATGGAATATCTGGACATACAAAAAAGTAAAAAAGATAAATTTTAAATAAATACCTTAAACCCCATTGGACGTGATGAAATCTACTACTGCATCAGCAACTTCTTTGCGATGCGCGGTGTAGTTATGATTTGCTCCTTCTATGACATGCAGTTTATGGTTGGGTATATGCTTCGCAAACTCATGGGCATCTTCTACAGGTATGGTCTTGTCAGCTGAACCATGGACTGTTAAGAACCTGAATAGAGACAATAGCATGTCTGAAAGCATGCACAATGTGCGAGCTATTCTAGCACAATGGAAACTTAATGAGAACACAAAGGTAAGTCATCTTTTTCAGTTTGGAGTATAAACATGAGGGTCATAATGTCTGAAATAGTTTCCATACCTGCATTCCTTGCTTATGGAAACACTTGCCGCACGCATATCGGTATTAAGCCGTTCCATCAAACTTTCTTTGGTTACCCTGTAGTTGACATGTTCTACATTGGTTCCAACGTGGTCAAAACACACACATGAAAGTGAATAAGTGATTACACAGCAAGAGCTACCTAAACCTCATTCATACCAGATTTGTCCTTCACATCAAGGTAGCCTTCTTTATTTATTCTATCGATAGACCCTTCCCCTATTCGTTCTTCAATGCCTTTTTTTAAATCAAATCGGCCTGATAAATTAACAATTGTGCTGACATCATTGTAAACAGAAGCATACAGAATCACTACATTTCCTCCTGCAAAAGAAAATGCAGTTTCACTGAGTCAAATTTCCAAAGTGATATGTTTACAATTCAATAAGATATGGGAACTGAAGTCACAGGAAATAATGGTCAAACACAAAGTGTGGCAAACTAGAATACCATCGACAAAAGGAATCTTGTGGATTTGCTTCACTTAGTTGCTAACACTGGAAATCTAAACCAAAATTAATTGTTAAATACAATGGATAAGATATGCTTAATGCATTTAATAGAACAACAATACATCGTAAGGAAAGTAATAACCACATTTTTTTCTCGACTACGCAAGAGAGCTGCGTATGGAAAGTAAAAACCAACATCAAAACTTCTTATGAGTTTCAAAAGTGCAAACCCATAACAAGTTACTAGGCCCAAATAGATGGCACAACTAGGTTTCTGTGTTATCATAATTCTAATAGTACACTACTGTCACTACATGAGCAGAATTTTCTTACTTCTTGCGATGCAAATTCTGGTTTAACTGAACAAACTCTTTTAACACGTTACTGATGAAAATTCAATGGAACTCACTAGCAAAAATGATGCATGACCAAACTACTAAAGACAGGGTAGACATCACCAACCTTTGCTATGACCAACAACCGCTGCTATATCATAACTTTTTTGATAGAGATACAATACAACAGAATGCAAATCGTCAGCCTCCTTCCTGTAGTTGCCATACTCGAACTGACCTTCGCTTTCTCTGTGTATAATTAAAAATAGATCACCCAAGGGAGGTTTATATGAGTGCATTCATGTCAAACATAATGTGGTACTATAAGAAATGGTACTGCAAAATCATATATCATCAAGCAACAGGAACTTAAACGACCACATAAAGGAAAAACCAACGGGTACATACTTTGATAATTTGCTAAGGACATCTAACAATTTATATATGTAAGACTTGACATAACAAGCATGCAGGACCTCAACTCATCAAATAGCAAAACTACTAAGCCAAAATTTTGGAAAATGGTTTGATTTTAAGATAACAAACAGGATGATGTCACTATAAAGAAAATTTTCTATAATTGCTTCAATAACCTGGTTAACATTGCTGGTGACTACACAGTTCTGGTGGTGCAGCTTACCCATTTCCACTGAAATCGAAGCGGAAGACACTGATACCTTTCTTTGTCAACGCTGCCGCCAGATCAAGAATGAGGCTGTCATTCTGGAAATGAGCAATAAGTTGCATGAGGCAGCAGTAACTATTTTAACAACATTAAAATGCCTGGCATTTCCCATACAAAGTAATAGTTGGCTACTTGGCCTGCAATTAAGGGATATATATAAATATCTTGAAGGCAACAGGGTATATTTACCTTGGAAGCTATAAAACCATGGCACAAGACCACAATCTTGTTTGAAACGGTGTGATGCAGCAGCCCCACAAGCCTCTCACCATGTTTGTTTGTTATCACAACCCTTTCTTGGGAAACAGCTGCACAGAGGTGGTTATGTGCTTCAGTTCAACAGAGTCTACTCAATAGTCAATACTCGTTTACAGTACATTGCGCCAAAATAGCACTACAGCTTGAAGGAATCCTTTCAGCGGCTCTAAAACTATTCAGTTATACCCCACACCGTTTAGTTCGAAGCACATCCACATGGAACGACAACATCCACTTGAAGCCCCAATTCTGAACCCAGCAAGATTTACTCGCTGGGTGAGGCTGGCGCACAAGGCATCATTCTCATAATCTCATGCGTCATAGAAGGTAAGCTTACTAGGAGTTTTGTTTATTGGACCGGTGACTAGTCACTAGCCAGGTGCTGGGGTTCATCAGCATGCACTGATCTAACCACTGACGCTGAACAAAACTGTAATTTTCAAGCGACTTTCACAACAACAGTCTGCAATTACAGGCAATCAGGCATACTGATCCCGGAAGGACATGAACCAGTTAGGTTACAGGGGCGGACCCAAAACATGGAAGCAGGAGGTGCGGTGCGGTAAATCGATGCGTAGCGCGCAGGGGTCTTACGGGGGCTGAAGGCGTCGTTGTCGTTGGTCTGTGCCATCGCGGGGGCTGGCCTGCGTCTGCCTCGGGGTCGGGGATTAGCGTGGTCGGAGCAGAGGAGGGCTCCGGCGCGGACAACAGCAGCAGCAGGAGGAGGGGTTCGTCGCTGGTGAGGACGAAGGGGAGGGGAGAGAATCGAAGGCGAGGCTGTGGCGGCTTTGAGCCGGACGACGACAGTTATCATATCGGGGAGCTGGGGGGGCAGGCTTCTCGGGTATCAAACGCTCATGGAAAAAAAGTCATTTCCATCTCAAACTAATGGCCCTGTTTTGTTACAGCTTCTATGCAAATGCAAAGTTCTTCTGTGAGAAGTGGTATCAACTGAGAAAAATATGGTCAGATGATTTAACCCAATTTTTAGGTTTTATAGTACAAAAGGTCTGTTTGGTACACCTTATAATGTGTTTATTGCTAAAATAAACTAAAATTAGAAGTCAAACAACATGTTTTTTTAGTTTTTTCTAGTGATACTTCTCCCCACAGTCGTATTACTAAACCACATAGAAATCGGGTCATACCAGCTTATTTTAACTATGTTTTTTTTAATTTATTTAGCTTTTTCAGTGAAGCTATACCAAAACAAGGCTAAAATAGATGGAAAAGGCGCGGTAAGAAAAAGTTGAAGAAAAGCATGTTGTTTGGCTTTTAGTTTCAACTTACGTTTTAGACTGCTAGACGTCGCTCGTGAAGCTCCAAATATCTTGTGGTGAGGTACGGTTTGTATTTGCTCGATTCATCTAG
Source organism: Miscanthus floridulus (assembly GCF_019320115.1). NCBI lineage: Eukaryota > Viridiplantae > Streptophyta > Magnoliopsida > Poales > Poaceae > Miscanthus > Miscanthus floridulus. The sequence continues at coordinate 76,160,570 of NC_089585.1, forward strand.
GAGAAACCTCAAGCTTTGATCTTTGAGAGAATTCTCCGTGTGCCATTATAAAAGATCGTAATTTTCTATGTGCCCCTGAAAAAGTTCAGCGGTCTTCAGCGTCACTGCTCCAACTTTTTCGTGCCCTCTATGTCACTTCCGTCAGTTTGGGCTCTAACGTCGTCAAACTGCAGATGTGAAAAGATGAAAATACCCTTAAGTCTAAATATGTCATTAATTTTTTTTGAGCATCTTAACGACTTCAAATGAAAAAACTCAAAACTATAAAGTTGTGGATCTCGTCGAGATCTATAATTTTCATATAAAAATTATTTTTATTTAATTCTGCAAAAAAATATGATTTGATATGATTAATATATCTTAGAAAAATTATATTTTTTTTTGCAGAATTAAATGAAAATAATTTTTATATGAAAATTATAGATCTCGATGAGATCTATAACTTTCTAGTTTTGAGTTTTTTCAAAATTAATGGCATATTTAGACTTAAGGGTATTTTCGTTTTTTCACACCTGGAGTCTGACGGCGTTAGAGCCCAAACTGACGGAAGTGGCACGGAGAGCATGAAAAAGTTAGAGCAGTGGCGCTGAAGACCACTGAACTTTTTCAGAGACACACAGGGCATTGCAATCTTTTATAATGACACACAGAGAATTCCCCCTTATCTTTATGGTCGCTTGAAAAGAGAATATATCGTTGGAAGAGACTTAAGATCTTTATGGCTTCCTCAACAATGTGAGCTTCGGCATACCTTGATTGTGTTGTCAAATCTCGAGTAAAATCATTATGTCTGTTGTAGTTATTTGTTTGGATACCCACTTTTGCGTTGACTTTAGGGTTGCAACTTGATTTGCTCGTGTGGAGTTCAAACTGCAAGGAATAGCTCTACTCCACCTAAAGAAGTGGAATTTGTTTTTCTAGACCATTTACTTGGTGATTTCGAGTTGATGCTGAACTGCAGAACTTACAAAATTTTCTGCATAACTCCCGCACTTCTGAACAAATCTACAAAACTTCCATGGTTTTATTGATCCACAACTTTGAGTTGAACAGATTTTTTTTCAAATTTATCTATCCTAACCGACCCACCTCCTCCCCCTAAGTGGCTAAGTGTTGAAGTTCTAAAAAAAACTATGGAACTTCTGCAATTATTGATCTAGTGATTTGAGTTGATTTTTTTAGGTTTAATCTATTCATCCCCCTCCCCATCTAGACATTGGTTATCATTAGCCATTAGTTTCTTTTTCTTTTTCTTTTCCTATTAGATATGTGCTGAATATTATGCACTAAGTTTGGTTATGCTAGGACTCTGGGTCATATTTGGCAGTATAAGATAGAGTTAGAGTCAAACTCTGTAACCTGATCTCCTCATAAATATAAGAGGATGGTTGTTGTAACCATGACGATATAGCGACAGGTTCGTGGAAGGGCAGTGGCACGTTGCCGAGACCTTGGAGCGTCTAGTGTTGCTGGTTGATGGGGACGAGTTCCCGATCTTCCGTCAGGTGAACATAGGGAGGAGTAGGCTTTGTCTACGATCTTGCATGTTGGTCTCGATAGATCTGATCGACGTAGCTTCTTGTTGTGGAGGTTAATTTCTAACATTTTCTCTTCACCGTGACGCTGGTTTCTTTCTATCTTTTTCTTCATTTTCCGTGTTCTTTCTGTTTTTATTTATTTCTTGTGGTTGGTTTCTTTTATTTTGAGAGATTGCCTCGTACGTCATTACCTTTGTTCCAGGGGGGCTATGAGGCTGTGGAGACCATGTCATGAGCTTCTGGTACGTTCATAGACCACCAACTTAGGAATACAGAACCAATTGAAGGTTTAGGGGGACACTATCTCAAGTAATTATAGAGGAATTGAATACGGATTTTTTAGGAGGAACTAGGGATTGGGAACAGGAGCAGCGAGGAAAGATTTCTAAGACAGTTAGAAGACAACTTCGTTTATGTGTTCTTCTATAAGGTTTCTGAAGTTGTCGCTCTAGTCGTCCGTAGATGGGCCGTTGATCTTGTCCTTCGTAGATGGGCCGTTGCCGCACCCTCGCCTCGTATCCGGTACATGGCAACTTCATATCATCATTGCCGTAGTACTGTAGTAGTACGTCCTCTGCATTTTTCATCGCTGGCGGGGGGATAATCCTGACGCGTCATCGCGTGACATTGTCAGCCCCGGCCCACAGGCCACAGCTGAGATTCTCGTGCTCTGCTCACGAGTCGTTTGACCGTGGCTTGTCGTAAATAATTGTAAATTTTTAGTTGAAATAATATTTTTCTTTCATACAAATCAACTAATAATACTTCCTCACGAACGAGCGACGATATGAACCAGCCAACACACTGCACGACGACGGGCGAATCAACGGCCGGCCGGCAAAGATTCTCCGAGTCATCTAGTAGGACCTCCATCCAAGCTAGCAAGTGAAGTGACGTGACGGTGACGCATACCAGTACGACACGCGGTCTCTGTTTTTCCAATTGCCATCGAGCATGGGCGTGGAGTGGACTCTCTTCTCTGAAGGCGCAGGCGCAGGGACACGACACCAACACCATGTGTTGGCCACTATCTCTCTGGCCCATCCACTGAAAGGATAGGCGAGCGACTAGCTCTAGCTGTGAGCTCGTGTGTACCACATCGGCACATCCACTGATCCACATGAGATGATCTGAATGCTCCTTTCCACGGTAACAATTTCGTTGTACGCCGTGGCCACAGGCAGAGCATTCATTATTCAGGTCCAGGAACGTCTATGCTCGGCTCGGCTCGGCATGACAAATAATTACATTCAGCAGCGACGTCCCCCTTACAACGAGACGCCTATGGTATAATTCTCAGAATTCTCAAAAAAAAAAATCTTCGGTAAAAAAAAAAGAGTTGCATGCAAGACACGATGGCGCACTTGGATTTGATATTTCCTGTAGCCCCAGTATAAAGCCGGATGGCCATGCAATAATGCATGTCTAAATGCGTAAGATACGGGACGGTGGACCGAGGATGAAGGAGATCGAGGAAAGATGGTACGCCGGTCTCCAGATAAGGCAACAATGGTCCTGTTCACTTTTTTTTATAATCCCTCTTTTTCAGTTTATTTTTTTAGCTAGAACAATATTTTTTTCTTATAACAAATTAGTCGGAACAATATTTTGGTTTATTTTTTCAGCAAAGCGAACAGGGCCAATGAATCAATGATTATGTGAATGGTATCATCAAAATATAGTACTCCCTTTGTGGGGGTATTAACCCCTATACCCTTACGGCTAAGCTTGGGCTGGCCCGGATTGATGGGTTCGGTCCACCCGAAAGACGACGTGCGGCCCAGTTAACCTGATCGGAGTCCCGCACAAGAAATCAAGATGGATTTGGCGACCAAGCAGGATCCTGGTCGGTTAGAATAGGAATCATTATCCGGCCACATATGGCAATTGTAATTGACTAGGATTAGTTTCCAGATCTGTAACCCTGCCCCCCGGACTATATAAGGCGGGTAGGGGACCCCTCTAAAAAACATCTCTCATTGACATACAGCAATACAAATCGGACGCAGGACGTAGGTATTACGCCTTCTTGGCGGCCGAACCTGGATAAAACCTCGTGTCTGTCTTGCGTCACCGTCTTGTTTGGGGCTTGCGCATCTGTCTGCCGATAATCTACTACCTTGGGCATACCCCTAGGTGGACTGCCGATCATATTTCGTCGACAGTGGCGCGCCAGGTAGGGGGTGTGCGTACTGCTCTCCAAGCAAACAAGATGGTCATCATCTCCGGCTCCATGGCTACGCCCAATGGCCTCACGTTCACCGTCGGCCAGATCACCTGGACCACCGGCTCCGACGACTCCATCGCCATGACCACGGAGGGGGTGTGGATCCAACCTGCACCGACGACTACTTCACCTGCATCGGCTGCGGCTCCGACCACGGTGAACACGGCTCCGACCACGACTAATACGGCTCCGACCACGGTATATCTGGCTCCGACCACGCCTACAGCCACGACGACAACCCGTCATCCGCTTCCCCGCTACAGAGGAAAGCAGATCGACAACACCGACCTGCTCGACTCCATCGGTCGGGTCGGCATCAAACTCGCCGAAACCCTAGCTTTGGTAAGCACGATTCAAAGCCAACCTAATGAGCAGATAACAGCTCCCCACAACAGATCTATCCGACCAGCTCAGACCAGTCATCCTGCGCGATTTGGAACAGATCTCGTGGTCGTATCTACTCCTGAGGGGCGCTTCGCTCGTCGCCAGCCAGCCTTCGCGACGAGTCTCCGACTCTGCAAGTACGAAGTCCCGACGGAGAACCACCAGGTCCAGCCCTACGGCCTGCAAAACGCTGCCTCCAGCTACGCGTACCATCTACGACGCCGCTCGGATCTGTGTCCTGTACACCGATCTCAGCCGAAGCCATGCAACATCGTCAACATGGTCCGGATTGAAGATTATCAAGAAGGATCCGTCCACACGGTCCAAGAGGGCGACTCCTGCTCCTCATCCGGCATCGCATCCAACACATCTGTCCACACCGAGCTTTAGCGTCACGAAGATGAAGGCATCAAATACGATCTAGATCTACCAGACTACGCCCCAGGTTTCCCCCAATTTCCGTCTTTCCCGCCGAGACGAGGGGATTTGATCCATGTTGTCAGCAATGACGAGCCGCCAGCGGTCGGCGAAACAGAACAAGAAAAGACTACATGCGAAGCACGCAATATCGACCGGTTTAATCGCCGGCAAATCGAAGCTGAAGCAGACCAGGAGGCACGACGCATAAGGGTCCAACCATGTGACCTCAACAATGCTTTCGACAGGGTGGGGGACAAACAAGTCTTCAAGACCCCAAGCGCCAATGTAGCCGTCGTCATGGCGACAATGCAACGGCTGCCCAACACTCCCGAGACCCAAGCAGTCCGTGATGACATACAAGCTTATCTGACGGCTGCTATGGCTCAGACCGCAGAGATGAATCAAGCCCGGGCTCCATCCGTTTTAGTTGAATCAAGCCACAGCCGCCAATACTCAAGTCGCTCATAGCCGCTCAACCGACGTGGCTCGCACAACAACGACCCGTCGGACAATCGTCAAGGCGGAAACGGTGGTCATAATGGTGGTCGGGACGAAAACCGCCGCCGGGAGGATAACCGCCACGACGTTCGAGGTGACAACCACCGTGATAACCGCGACGATCGCCGTGATAACCATGGTCGCAGGGCTAATCCAGATGGCAATCGAGATCGCCGCGATGGCAATAACGATCTCCGCCATTACCTCGGTGGACGCGATCTGCGTGCTCGTATCAACCAGAGAGCCAACGATCGTGCATCCCATGAAAGCTATCGCCGTATGGAGTATGACACCACCCACGGTCCATCGGGTCTAAAGCAGTTCACTCCACACCTTCGCCAAGTCATATGGCCCAAGAATTTCAAGCTCGAGAAACTTCAGAAGTATGACGGCAAGGAAAACCCCGAATTATGGGTCATGCTCTACGAAACTGCATGCCGCTCAGCCATGGCTAACGAGCACGTCATGTCTAACTACTTCCCAGTCGCTGTTGGTCATGCAGGTCACCAATGGCTGGTTAGCTTACCGGCGAACTATTTTGACTCTTGGCAGGAGCTCAGGCAGGCCTTCATCGACAATTTCATCGCTACTTGTAAACAATCCGGCAACAAGTACGATCTGCAATGGATTCGAGATCGGAAGGATGAACCACTGCGCGAGTATGTTCAGCGTTTCTCGGAGATGCGCATCAAGGTCCCATCAATCTCCGACAACGAAGCAATCGAGGCTTTCGTCACCGGACTCCGCTTCCACGACGCCCTAAGAGACAAGCTCCTCCGGAAGAGGCCTGAATCAGTCACAGCGCTCTTGGCCACCGCTAAGAAATACGCGGACGCTAACAATGCTAAAAAGATAATCGTTGAAGAAGCAGCAAGGGTTCCACGCTTCGACCACCCCCCATACCGCAACGATTACCGCGGCAATCGTGGTCGGAACGATAATTTTGACCGCCGCAACCAGCGCAACGACTCCCGTGACCACCGTGACCAACGTAATCAGCGACGCAACCGCCGTGACGATTATAGGAGCAAGCGTGCTCGGGAAGACGACGGCGAGGTCAATACCGTGAAAAAGGGCGACGGACGTCGTAACTACGAGGACGACTACGCTAAAGCATTGAAGGGGCCCTGCCAGCTCCATCCTAAGTCAAACCACACCATGGAGAATTGCCGCGTCCTTAAGACTATCTACACGTGTCAACAGGCTCCAGGTACGTCCGACAAGCCTAACGACGCGGGGGAACAGCGCAACGAGGACAACGACGACGATGATGCGGACCCTCGTCATAAATACGTCAAGCCAACTGATCGCGTGCACACCATCATCGGTGGCAAGGTGTCCATCGAGACCAAACGAGAACGCAAGCTGCTCACCCGCGCTTGCTTGAACGTGGCAAACACCGACAACCTTCTCACCGATCCGCGGCTTCCTCCGTGGTCTCACCGTGAAATCTACTTCAGCAGGAAGGACCAATGGGCCGCCATACCTGAGCCAGGGCATTTTCCCCTGGTCCTCGATCCTTGTATCAACAAGGTTCAGTTCGACAGGGTACTGATCGACGGCGGCAGCTCCATTGATATACTGTTCAAGAACAGCCTGCCCGCTCTGAAAATAGCCTAGGCGGACCTGAAGCCGTACGAGGCACAGTTCTGGGGCGTTCTCCCCAGATAGAGCTCCACACCTCTCGGGCAGATCACGCTACCTGTGCAATTTGGGACTCCGGATCACTTCCGCACCGACTACGTCAACTTCGTGGTCGCTGACTTTGACGGCACCTACCATGCTATTCTTGGATGACCCTCGCTCACCAAGTTCATGGCCATACCTCATTACAGGTATCTGGTGCTCAAGATGCCTACTGAGAAAGGAGTTTTAACCCTCAGGGGCAACGTATACGCAGCTTATACCTGTGAGGACGACAGCTTCAAAATAGCAGAGGCCCACGACCTCTCTATTCGCATGGCCGAGACCATACTCGACGCTAAGAAGACCTCGGCCGACCACCTAGAGATCCCGGAGCTCGAGGCTCCGCGCAAGAACATTAGGTCCAAGGAGCACAAGACGATCCAGCTGGTCAATGGCGATCCCAGCAAAACGGCCCTCATCGGGGCCAACCTGGATCCTAAATAGGAAGACGCGCTCGTCAGGTTCTTGAGGGGCAACGTGGATGTGTTTGCATGGAAACCTTCCGACATGCCCGGTGTACCTCGGAACTTGATTGAGCACTCCTTAAATATCAACAGCAAGGCCAAACCAATCAAGCAGAAGCTACGACGGTTCGCTCGCGACAAAAAGGAGGCAATTAGGGTAGAAGTTACACGGCTTTTGGTAGCCGGATTTATCAAAGAAGTGTATCATCCGGAATGGTTAGCCAACCCGGTTCTTGTACGCAAAAAGAATAATGAATGGAGAATGTGCGTTGATTACACTGATCTCAACAAACACTGCCCTAAGGACCCCTTCGGCTTACCTCGCATAGATGAGATCGTAGATTCAACCGCCGGTTGCGAGCTGCTTTCCTTTCTCGATTGCTACTCTGGTTATCACCAGATCGCTCTAAAAAAGGATGACCAGATCAAGACATCTTTTATCACGCCTTTTGGCGCCTACTGCTACATGACCATGTCGTTCGGGCTCAAAAACACCGGGGCTACCTACCAACGAGCTATACAGGCCTGCCTCAACGATGAGATAAAAGACAGCCTCGTCGAGGCTTATGTGGACGATGTAGTTGTCAAAACCAAGGAAGCACGTACCCTTGTTGACAACCTGGAACGCACCTTTGCAGCCCTCAATACGTTCCAATGGAAATTAAACCCAAAGAAGTGTATCTTTGGTGTTCCTTCTGGCATACTGCTCGGCAACGTCGTCAGTTACGACAGCATTCGCCCTAACCCAGAGAAAGTCAAAGCTGTCTTAGACATGAAGCCCCCAAAAAAGGTGAAAGATGTCTAGAAGCTTATCGGATGCATGGCTGCTCTAAGCCGTTTCATATCAAGATTAGGAGAAAAAGGGCTACCGTTCTTCCAACTGCTCAAAGCATCCAAGAAGTTTGAGTGGTCGGAGGAAGCAGACGCTGCTTTCACGCAGCTAAAAGAATACCTCACATCACCCCCGGTACTTACTGCTCCCAGAGAAGACGAAACTCTCCTACTTTACATTGCGGCAACCGATCGGGTGGTTTCCACTACAATGGTGGTCGAGCACGACGAGCCGGGCCACGCCTACAAGGTACAGCGGCCAATTTATTTCATTAGCGAGGTACTCAATGAAACCAAGACCAGGTACCCACAGATTCAGAAACTGATCTATGCCATACTGATAACATCCCGAAAGTTGAGACATTACTTCGACGGATATCGTGTGGTGGTCATGACCGAGTATCCTTTGGGGGACATCATTCGCAATAAGGATGCGAACGGATGCATCGTCAAATGGGCAATGGAGCTATGCCCCTTTTCCTTGGAATTTGCAAGCCGTACTACAATCAAGTCTCAGGCACTCGTCGATTTCATCATCGAGTGGACAGACTTAAGCACGCCTGCCTCTCCGGGATCCGACGAATATTGGACGATGTACTTCGACGGTTCTCTCAACATTGACGGTGCGGGAGCAGGAGTTCTTTTTGTGTCACCATCCAAGGAGCAGCTCTGGTACGTCCTCAGGATTTATTTCCCAGCATCTAATAACACCGCCGAGTATGAAGCATGCCTCCATGGTCTACGCATTGCGGTTGAGCTTGGTGTTAAACGTCTCTATGTCTACGGAGACTCGGCTCTAGTCACTTCGAATTTTGTGGTTATTCTGACTTAGCTAGTACAAGTCGACCACCACTCCTTCTACAGTTTTTGGAGCAGGTCCTGTCTCCAGTTCCTCCCAACACGTGCACGGGATCCGCTCTCTACGTTGCGGGTGATCGGCAGGTCCCCCCTGGTTTGACTTGTCTATGTCCACGTGTGCACAGGTCATATTACCTCACACTCCCACCACATGCCAACTAGGGCCACACAAACTCTTCGGGATGATGTGTCGAGCAAAATGGTACAACTAAATAGAACGTTAACACGTTCCCACTTAGTTACACCAACAAAAAATTTCAAGCTTAAATAAGTTTTGTACAAAGCAAACAAGCTTATTATGATATACAGTTACGTTATTACAAGCTTGCCTAAAGAGGCTCAAGTTTACAATAACACAACTATATCCTCCTTCTACAGCTCTAAGCCTATTACATTGGCTGGTCGGGGCGCATGGCAGTTACTGCTCGCCGCCTCTAATACCCTACTCGAGTCTCGGGGACTCTTGTGCTAGTCGAGCTGAAGGGGATGGCCCCGCCGGTGCCTGGCTGGTCGAGACCGTAGGCTTCATTGGTTGGCTCGTAGCTGATGGCATTTCCAGCTGGCTTGTCGATGGCATACCCTATACAGGTGCTGTCCCACCTCCACACAGTTTAATATCGCCAATTATCTTTGACGACAAGTCCAGCTGGGCCGTCCGAAGCTCTTCTACCTTGTCTGGGTCTATCTCCTTCGGGTACCCAGCCTCCAGGCGTTTGAGATCGATCAGGGGGTAGTGAGCACGCACCATGCTTAGCACATGGGCACCCGTGTACTCACCCGCCTCCTTCATGAATTCTTGGAACCATCCCCATGCTTGTTTGCATCTCTCGACCAGTCCGAGCTAGGGCGTCCTTAGCTCTTCCTCTATGAGCGCCGGGTCGATAAGATCGAGGATGGGCATAATGCCAGTTGCCATTTCTTGGCATCGCTTGTTCCACGTGTTCCGCTCCTCGGTGGCCTTGAGGCATCGTGCTTTCCAGTCATCGTGCTCCTTGATCATGGCCTCTAGGTGCCTCTTGGCATTGACTTTCAAAACTGAATGCAGTACAAGACATTAAACGTGATGACAAGACAAGACAAGGTGGGCAATAAAATGAGAAAGGTGATCTAGAATGCTTACTTTTCAGGTCATCCTTCATTCTAGTAGTGTGGTCTTGGAGTTCAGACTGGCTGCGTGCCAGTTTCTCGTTATCCTCCTTCAGGCGACCACATTCCGCGGTCACACGGCTATTTTCCCCCTAGAGGCGTGTCACTTTAGCTTCTAAACCTGCATTACAGCTGTTACCGCCAAGAACACAATAACCCAAGTCCTACACTTGTTATGATACGGTGAAAACTTACTTGTTCTCTCCTGCTCTTTGTTATTGAGTTGGCTGACCAGGTTTTGATTCTGGGCTTCTCGGTCTGTCCTCTCCTGGTCGGCGGCTTCAAGTTGGCACCGTAAGCGTTCCACTTCAGCCGTCAGCTCCTTATTGGTCGCCGTGATTCCTTCAATCTGGTCGAAGCACCTTTTTCGGTATCTTGCAGTTTTCATCAAGTCCTGCATACAGACAAGCTACGTCAGGCAATTCGACTACACAACAGGGTCAAGGACTCAAGCCAAATATACCTGGACTTCTGTCACCAGACGCTTGGCCGCCCGTTCGACTCTTAAGGTCTCTTCGACCTCTAGGATTTCCTCGTGCATGACCCATTCGTCGTTCCGATAGCACGACACATATACATGTCGCCTATCTTGGGGATGGCCCAGGACCTCTTCTACTTCTTCCTCTTCAGCCTCCTGTTCGGGAGGCGGCGCTGGTCTAGAGTTTGCAGACTCCACGACCACCAGGGCTTTTCCACGAGCCGTCGCATCGGCAAAAATGTCCTGCGCCACTTCTGGCTGCTGCTCCTCGGCTATATCCAGCTCCCTTGGCGCCATGGTATCCGCCTCAGCAGGGTTCGTGCTCGGAGCACTTGTACTCTGCTCGGTTGTCTTCTTGACCAGCTGCTCGGGGACTAGCGTCTGGTCGTCCGCCTGCTGAGGCCCAGGCAGAGTCCCTACTATGGGCTCCTCCACGGCTGGCTGCTGGGTAGTTTGTCCCGCTGCTGTTGGCGAAGACGTGCCGCACCCAGCTAGCTGGTCGGGGCTCTTGGTGGATGCCGATCTAATGCATCAGAGAGAAATTTAGAAAATAATAGTATCCAATGCAAAATGCAAGCTTACATAAAAAATATAGATACTTACAGTTTCGACTTGCGGAATGATGTGGCGAAGGAACGCCTCCTCGACCGTCCCTACTCCGCTTGCTCGGCAGTTTCCGGCGGGACTCTTTCCACCTCCGGTACAGGCGTCGGGGTATGATGCTGGACGTTTGCTTCGTCTGTCCTCTATGTTGCAGTGGTCGGTGCTGTGACCACGGCTGGCCCCGAGGAGCCACCCTGCTCCGTCAGTCCCACCTGCCTTCTCCTCTTTCGAGGGACGAGCCGGAAGATGTCCGCATCCTCTGCTTCGTCGTCCGACAAGGGGAAGATGGCTTGGCGTTGTTTGCTGGCAGCCGGACGCTTGCCAGTGGCTCTGGTCGATGCGTCCTCTATAGTCTTGAGTACCGCCTAGTGAACATCGTCGGTCCTGGCGCTGGTCTAGGCGGCTGGGCCGATAGCTTGCGGCCATTCTACACCAGGGGGAGGCGACACGAACACTGCTGCCCGGTCATGACCATTACACTGAGACACAAAATGGGGACAAAATAGTTATTTTCTTGCTGCAACGTGACTCTACAGTTAAAAGGAGGCGTCATTTACCTTTGGGGGAGGTCAAGCTAGCTTGAAGGCGTGCTCGATGGCGTTTAGCGTGACATAATTGGGATCGGCCAGGTTGAACAGCTCTCCAATCCTGGCCTTGATTTCCATCTTGTCGAGCGGCTCCTTCCTGGTCCTCGTCGGATCAGCGCCTCCTTGGTACTCGAAGCCAGGATGAATCCTTTTCTGGCAGGGCTGAATTCTTCGGCTGATGAAGTTGCCGACCACACTCGGGCCATCAAGCCTTCCCCATGGGATCATCCCGAGCAGTTCGGCAATCTGCTCCAAGTTCTCGGGCTTCTCCGACCAGCTATTCTTCTTCTCTGGAATTAGCCCCACGTCGCACAGAGTGATGGTGTTCGGCTCTTCACGGATGTAGAACCACTTCTTGTACCACTCGTCCAATGAGGTGTTCTAGGGGCAGTGCAAGTATTGAGCCTTCATGCCGTCACGCAGGTTCAGGTAGACGCCTCCGGCGATCTTCGAGTCACCGCTCCCTTTCTTCCGAAGACAGAACAGGTGGCGAAAGAGGTCGAAATGGGGCTGGAAGCCACCATAAGCTTTGTAGAGATGGATGAAGGTGGAGACAAGAAGAATCGAGTTAGGATGCAGATTGCAAATCCCAATCTCGTAGTACAGGCAGAGACCCTGAAGGAAAGGGTGCACTGGAATCCCAAAACCCCGTTTGAAGAAGTCTTCGAAAACCACAATCTCACCTGGTTGTGGATCGGGGAAGCTTTCTCCTTCCGGTGCGCGCCATCCCGCGAGTGCCTTGTTGTGGAGCACTCCCATGGCGACAAGGTCCTCGATGGTTTGCTCATTGCTCCGCGACTTCCACCATTCCTTCGCCATGACCCCGCCTTTCTTCTGGACATCTCTCTTCGCCATTAGTTCGTTCCGCTTAAGAGGGTGGATGCGGGAGACCGAGGGGATTGGCGATGATTTTCGGAGGAATAGGGTTCGGTAGGAGGAAGAAGAAGGTTGCGGCAGCGGATGACAATGGGGAACGGTGTGAGTAACTTACTAGATCTACATTATATAAAACAAAGAGCACCGTCGTTTCGTTCGCCCGAGAATATTGGGAGTCGTGCGCACGTGCCGCAGACGGTTGTTCACACAACCTCGAAATCTACGCCAATAAACACGCTCCTTCGTTAACAGTGTACGCGCCTCTTCGTTGATGGTGTAAGAGGGCCCACACTGGCACACCTCAATACAGGTGTCAACCGACTGTTTGCCAAAAAAAAAGAAGACAGAATGACGTACTATACCTATTTACTTTTTTGACCAGACGTGTCAGATTGAACTTGGCAGAGAATAGAGAAAAATAAATACACCAAATAATAGTACAAGCAGCGCACGTGATCATGGATTTGCCCTGACCACTACTGTGCTCAGGAACTGCCCAGACCACTACTATGCTCGGGCATTGCCCAGACCACTTTTGTGCTCGGGGACTGCCCAGACCACTCTCGCGCTCGGGGACAACTCCGACCACGGTGACTGCTCCGACCACGACCGTGCTCGGGGACTGCTCCGACTATTACCATACTCAGGAACTGCTATGACTACCGCTGTGCTCGGGGACTCTACCGACCACTTCTTGGAGTTTTGCTCTCCTCGGCTACATGTGATTTGTACTCACATACAGTTGAGAGACATTTATTTGGACCTTGCTACAAGGCTCATACTTCGCCTTCCAGCAAGCTCGGGGACTATGTCGGTACGATGCACCTGCCGGTGTATCTTGTTTTGCCTGTACGGCAATTGGATTCTTAACTTCAGCGGAATTTCTTTCTAGACCCTGGCACCACGTGCCTGCGTCACCTACTACCAGGCTCGGGGACTAAGTGGGCACACTTCACCTTGCGGTGAATGTGTTTGTTTAAATCGACCCCTGTGCTTTGAATGATTGTAAGGATTATTAATATGCTCGGAGACTGCCCCGACCACTGCTTGAATAATGGTTCTTCTTGGCTACATGTGATTTGTACTCACATACAGTTAAGAGACATTTCTTTAGACCTTGCTACAAGGCTCATACTTCGCCTTCCAGCAAGCTCGGGGACTACGTCGGTACGATGCACCTGCCGGTGTATCACGTTTTGCCTGTACGGCAATTCGGTTTTCAACTAAACTATGAATTCTTTTTAGACCCTGGCACCACGTGCCTACGTCACCTACTACCAGGCTCGGGGACTAAGTGGGCACACTTCACCTTGCGGTGAATGTATTTGTTTTTCGACCCCTACGCTTCTGATGCTTCAAGACCACTTACGTTTCTTTTTAGAAATACAAGTGGGCACACTTCTCAGGACAGAAATCTTTTTCTTTTTTCTTAAGAGCACCATACATTCTTCGGACAACCTACTTCTCTGGTGATGACGGTGGTCGGAGGCGTCAAGGATTCAAGCCTCACTTGTCGGAGAAGGTTAAAATGGCGTGTCGCAGCATAATACATGATGCTCGGGGACTAGCTGTGGGGGTATTAACCCCTATACCCTTACGGCTAAGCTTGGGCTGGCCCGGATTGATGGGTTCGGTCCACCCGAAAGACGACGTGCGGCCCAGTTAATCTGATCGGAGTCCCGCACAAGGAATCAAGATGGATTTGGCGACCAAGCAGGATCCTGGTCGGTTAGAATAGGAATCCTTATCCGGCCACATATGGCAATTGTAATTGACTAGGATTAGTTTCCAGATCTGTAACCCTGCCCCCCGGACTATATAAAGCGGGTAGGGGACCCCTCTAAAAAACATCTCTCATTGACATACAGCAATACAAATCGGACGCAGGACGTAGGTATTACGCCTTCTTGGCGGCCGAACCTGGATAAAACCTCGTGTCTGTCTTGCGTCACCGTCTTGTTTGGGGCTTGCGCATCTGTCTGCCGATAATCTACTACCTTGGGCATACCCCTAGGTGGACTGCCGACCATATTTCGTCGATACCCTTCGTCCCTAAATATCTATTGTTTTTGCTTCTCGAGAAACAACTTTAACTAAATACATATTAAAATATGTTAATACTTATGGTATATAATTAGTATCATTGAAAAGATATTTGAATTTAGTTTTTATAAATAAATTTATTTAGAGATATAAATATTACACGTATTTTCTATAAATCGAGTCAAATTTACGACACGTATATCGACGGTGATAGATATTCAGAGAAGGAGGGAGAACTTGGTAGCATCAGGATGGCCGGCTACCTTGATCAGGAACAGGGACCAGAGGAAGAAGTATGGGTCATTGTAGTCAACAAATGAATGAAAGCGTGACGATGGAAATGGGAGAATGTCTGCTGCAAGCACAGAGATGCACATGCATGCCCATCTAATCTGACAAAGCGGCCAGAGCCTGGAGACTGAGGAGGCCGCTGCCCGCTGGAGTCTGGATCTGGACGCTGTCGCTTTCGACGCCGGAAGGAAAATGCCGCGTGGATGGATGCACATGCAGGACGGAGAAAGAGGATTGGAGCGAGGAAGTATTCTACGGAGACAAGGAACGCGCAAGCAACAAATTAAGGTACCGTCTAGTTTCCTCCCAAAATATTAAATTTTTCAAGATTTCTCGTCACATCAAATTTTTGAACACAGACATGAAGTATTAAATATAAATAAAAAATAAAACTAATTACACAATTTAGACGAAATCCACGAGACGAATCTTTTAAGCCTAATTAGACTATGATTAGACACTAATTGCCAAATAACAACGAAAACTGCTATAGTGTCATTTTGCCAAAAAATTCGGCATCTAAACAGGCCCTAATTCTAGGGGACCATAGAATAACTTTTAGAAGTGGTTATTGAAAATAAAAATTATCGTATAAGATTTAGGAGAACCATGACTCTGTAAGACATTGGATGCTTGCACATGAACACTACTGTGTCGTAAAACCGTGACGCGTAACACTTCTCAGTCACTGGTCCACCATGTTTAGTGTAGAGTGCTTTGATGTAAAACGAGACTCAGGAAACAAAATGAGAGTGGAAACACTTTTTTATTCATTGATTCATGGTTATATATATTGAAGAGGAGCCGTCGGGTTCATAAATCCGGAGTTTCTCATGGGCTTGCTTCTCAGCTAAAGCTCGGCCTAGCAGACGACGTTGCGAATGATGCACAGCTCCTGGGCCGACCCAAATACTTAAACGATAGGTCAGAAGGGCGATCCAATCTCCGACCGAAAGGTCTGGCCAAGGAAGAACAATGCCTGCTTCTGACTCCGGCCCGCCTCTCCGACCGGAAGGCCTGGCCAGGAGGAACGGCGCTCGCTTCCGACTCTGGCCCGCCTCTCCGACCGGAAGGCCTCGTTTTCAACTTTGGCCCGTCTCTTCGATCGGAAGGCCTGGTCGAGGAGAAACAGCGCTCGCTTCCGACTCCGGCCCGCTTCTCCGAACGGAAGGCCTGGCCAAGGAGGAACGACGCCCGCTTCCGACTCCGGCCCGCCTCTCCGACCGGAAGGCCTGGTCAACGCCGCTTCCGACTCCGACGCGCGTCTCCGACCGAGGATGCACCAAACCTCTGCTTATAGCTCTTCTCCGACTGGCGCAATCGGAGTTGACTGGGACCAACCGACCAGGGACGCCCGCTCGGTGAGGACCTAGAAAATGAGCGGACCAAGTAAGGCAGGGCACACAAGTCAACTGCAATACCAAGAACCATACCCTGTACACCTGCAGGAAAATACCGATAGGGCATGTCAAAAGGGTGCCCTACAACCTTCTAGGCATGTCAGAACCCAAGCAGTGTTGTGGGCGCCGACGTTTGTCCTATAGTGTTGTGGGCGCCATCAATTCTCATACCAGGCAAACACGGTAAAACCCCCCACATGCCTCTGGGCATCGACAGTGTTGTAGGCGCCGTCATTTGCCATACATGGTGAATGCGGTAAAACCTCCCACATGCGTATGACACAAACAGTGTTATGGGCTCTCTCTCTCTCTTGTAAGGTCGTCCCCTTCATCTATAAAAGGGGATGCGCTCTCTCCCAATACAGAGGACAACAACTCCAAGGACACTCGAACACAATTCGAACAACCAATGATCGATTCACCCTCTGCTAGCTTTAGACTCTTTAAGCTACATAGAGCACATGCTTGAATACTTAGCGCGCGTAGGAGCTCCCGTCACTCTCGGCCCTTTAGTCTGGAGTTTGACCGGACCTCTTGCACCCCCTATTTTACTCCCTTCCGTTTGTAACTCCACAGCAAACTTTGAGCACCTAGGCTCAGAAATAAAGTCACTGACCGACTCAAACTGGACGTAGGGCATGTTGCCTGAACCAGTATAAACCCTGTGTCATTGAGTGCTAGGCCACATCCGATCACAACGTACGACAAAACTATAAATATTTACGTGTTGATCACTTTCTGCACCGACAGTTGGCGTCGTCCGTGGGGAGGACGTCGTACGTTCACGCTTTTGGTCATCGGATGGCCAACCTTTCCGCCACCTTCACCATGGCAAGCTCAAGTGATACGACTTGCTTTGGCTCACTGGAGTCTCCCACACTCCCACCTATTGGGATGTGGGTTCCACCCATCTTCGAGCTGTCCTCAGCCTTCCCCTTCGAAAGCCTAGACTTCATCGCCGACCGGCCCGGCGTGCTACACCTCCACGAGGAGGTACTTGTTCCGGCGCCCATCGGAGGAGGCGCATCCTCCGTCGGCTCCGGGGCTCCCGACGACTTCAATGACGAGGCGCCTGCGCTTTGCTCTGAGCCGACGCAGGGCTCAAACCCAACTATGAGTAATGTACGCTTTGTTATTTACTCGCTATTTACTGTCTTTCACCGATTCTTCGGAAGGACCCTGTTGTCCCTGCCACGACCGCCATGCGACCGGTTCCCCTATGGCCTCACGTCTCCCATGGATGCATACACCCGGGGGCTCCAAAGGAGGCTGGCACTGCCCCCTCTCACATCCAAATTCATGGGGATGACGAGCTACGCTCCTGCCTCTTTTCACGACCTCATGGATGATGATGTTGAGAGCGACGACGCCAGCATCGGCGACGTCGTGGCACCCAACCACCCTCTGTCCCGAGAGTGCGCTATGGCAGATGCTCCGAGACAGCCGCTAGTGGTGGCAGAGTCTCTATAGACCCATACCCCTCTGAACCCTCGCACGGATGCCCTCGCATGTGCCCAGGAGCATGGTGAGGAGCTACAGCAATGGCGGCAGAACCAGTTGCCACCTACATCGGCACGCTCGGTGCAGCACGCTGCGCCCCATGCGCATAACCCGGCGAGCGGCACCCGAGGTCACGCCCGCCAAGTTCAGCGCAACATCATCGACGGGGGGAACGATCCCCCACAATTAGCTCGGGCTGGTCAGAACATCGCCGCAGCGGCAATGCTTCTGCGTGGCTTTCCTGAGCCCATCGACCCATAGGAATAGGTGGTCCACCAGAACCTCCAGGCACTAGTGGAGACCGCTGCCGTTCAATAGGCGGAGAGCTCTACGTCGCGACACCGACTCGTGGCCTCTCTCCCCACCAGGGGGTGGGGACGCACCAGACACATCGCTCCATCTCCTCGCCACTATAGCCACTAGGCGTAGAATAGGAGGCTGTAGCTACGCCACAGCCTGACCCGGCACCAACTCCACACCAACCACCTGTGCGGCAACACCTCAGGCTGAACCAAGACACTCGTAGCGTCATCAACAACCGGCGTCAGGCCCAGCATGATGATGATGTCCATCGGGCGGCGGTGAGAGCAAATGACACGGGCTTTGGTCAGACCATCGAGGGGACTGGTGAAACACACCCTAGGCATGGTCACCGACCCAATGATCGGAGTCCTAGACCAGATGGCCTGGGACCATGAGCCTTTAGCTGGCGCATCTAGAGAGCGCCATTCCCATAGCGCTTCCGACCACCGAGCAACATCACCAAATATACCGGGCAGACGAATCCTGGTATATAGCTCAAAGACTTCTGGCTCGCCTGTCGAGCCGGGGGAGTGGATAATGATCACTTCATCATTCAGTACCTCCCCATCTGTGTGGGAGAACATGTTTGAGCGAGGCTCGAATTCCTCCTGCACGACAGCATCCGCGACTGGGCGGACCTCAAGAGGGTCTTTGTCGGGAACTTCTAGGGGATGTATGTCCACTCTGGAAACTCCTAGGACCTCAAGAGCTGCCAGTAGGAGCCCAATGAGTCCCTACAGGATTACATCCATAGGTTCTCAAAGCAGTGCAACTCCCTTCCTGATGTCGTCGATGCGAATATCATCAGCGCATTCCTCTCTAGGACAACCTACGAGTCCCTAATCCACAAGCTTGGTTGCCTGAAGCCCCCGTGACCTGGTCGATGTCATCACAAACCATGCCTCGAGTGAGGAGGCGGTCGGAGAAGTTTTCAACAGAGGCCAGGACAAGGGCAAGGCCAAGTGCGAGGACCAAGACGATGGCCCCTCCACATAGAGGGGCAAGAAGAACAAGAAGGATCGGCGTCGACCAGCCAACACCGCATTGGTCGTTGTAGCTGATTGCGTGGGCAAGCAGCCCCAGCAGGGCTTGTCTGACCACTTTGACAAGCTCATGGATAGCCTGTGCACCAACCATGCCTACACCATCAAACACCTCTACAAGGACTATGAACTCCTCAAGCGCTTCCTATGATAGGCCGGCGGGCCAAAAGAAGGAAAGGGCAAAGAGGCGGTAGCCAAGAAAGGAGGCGTAGTGGGCAAGGACGGGGACAGCTTCCCTGACCCTAAAGAATGCATCATGATCTTTGAGGGATCCGATGTCATCTACTCCAAGCGCCAGCATAAAAGTGCGCTACTGAGAGGCATGCGTCGTAGAAACGGCTGTCCCCTCCTTCCTTCGCTGGTCGGAATCTCTGATCACTTTTGATCGGAGGGACCATCCGTCCCACATCGCTAGACTAGGGTGCTACCCGCTCGTTGTCGACCCTATCATCCGTAAGAAGTGCCTCACCAAGGTGCTGATGGATGGAGACAATGACCTCAACATCCTCTACATCGACACCATCGACGCCATGCGCATCCCCCAGTCAGAGCTCTGCTCGGCGAGCTCTCCCTTCCACGGTGTGATCCCAGGAGCACAGGCATACTCGTTCGGGCAGATCGACCTACCCATCATGTTTGGCGACCGAGCCAACTTCTACTCAGAGGTGCTCACCTTCGAGGTGGTGGACTTCCTAGGGTCTTACCACGCCATCTTGGCGGCGGCCATGCTACACCAAGTTCATGGTGGTCCCGAACTACACGTACCTGAAGCTGAAGATGCCAGGACCAAACAACATCATCACTATGGGCAACACCTTTTCGCACACCTTCATGTGCGACAGCGAGCATTTTGAGCTCACCACTATCGTCATCAACTTGTCTAAGCTCCCGCGCCTTAGGGAGTCATCGACCCCAGCAGTCCCAGACTACAACAAACCAACCTCCTCGAGGGCCTTCCACCCACTCGAGGAAACTAAGGCAGTGGGGGTCGACCCCATTGACACAACCAAGATGGTGCGGATCAGGACCCAGCTCCCGACCAAATAGGAATGCGAGCTCATCAACTTCCTGCACGCCAATCGTGATGTCTTAGCATGGAAACCATCTAACATGCCAGGCATACCGCGTGAGGTCACCGAGCATGCACTATGCCTCATCCTAGGCTCAAAGCCCACCAAGCAACGCCTACGTCGCTTTGACGACAAGAGGCATAGGGCCATAGGCGAGGAGGTCGCCAAACTCCTGGTAGCCAGATTCACCAGAGAGGTATTCCACTCCGACTGGCTTACTAATCCTGTTCTTGTTAAAAAGAAGACCGGGAAATAGAGAATGTGCGTTGATTATACTGACCTCAACAAAGCGTGTCCAAAGAATCACTTTCCTTTGTCATGCATAGACTAGATAGTTGACTCTACCTCAGGATGCGAGATCATCTTATTTCTAGATGCCTACTTAGGCTATCACCAGATCACGATGAAAGAGACTAATCAGCTCACAACCTTGTTCATCACCCCGTATGGTTCGTACCATTATGTAACCATGCCCTTTGGTCTAAAGAACTCTAGCACCACCTACCAAAGGTGCATGCAGCAATGCTTCACCGATCAAATCGACCCGCTCGATTAGCCTGATCAAGCCAAATGGTCGAAACCAACAATCGCCGTCTATGTTGATGACATAGTGGTCAAAACGGCTAAAGCTTGCAACCTGATCACGAACTTGGACGCGGCATTCATGAACCTCCGAAGGTTCAACACCAAATTGAATCCCAAAAATGAGTTTTTAGGGTTCCAAAGGGGAAGCTGCTTGGATACATCGTGCCCGAGCACGGCATCAAGGTCAACCCCAAAAAAATCACGGCCATCTCCAACATGGGATGTATACGCAATGTCAAGGGCATACAAAGGCTCATCGGCTGTCTAGCCACCCTGAGCCGGTTCATCTCCTGGCTCGATAAGCGAGGGATGCCTCTCTACAAGCTACTCAAAAGGACAGACATGTTCATCTGGATTGAGGAAGCACAACAGGCTTTGGAGAACCTCAAAGCATCATTGACGTTGGCCCCAATCCTCGTCACTCCTAAATGGGGAGAACCCCTCCTCCTCTACATCGTGGCAAGCAACCATGTGGTGAGCGCTGCCATGGTCATCGAAAGGGAGGAGCTGGGACACCACCTTAAGGTCCAATGACCCATATACTTCATTGGAGAGGTACTCACCGACCCCAAGGTCTGGTACCCCTAGGTGCAAAAACTCCTATACGCCATGCTGATGGCGACCCAAAAGCTCCTGCACTACTTCACCGACCACAAAGTTGCGGTCATCACTTCATACCCACTTGGAGACATCGCCCGCAACTATGACGTCATGGGATGGATCTCCAAGTGGGCACTTGGACTCATGGGCCACAACATTAGGTATATCCCTCGTACCACTATTAAGTCTTAGGCTCTCATGGATTTTGTCGTTGAATGGATGAAGGTCCGGCTATCGAACCTAGATGTCACCCACGAGTACTAGATGATGTATTTCGATGGGTCTATCATGGCACCCAACTCGGGGGTTGGAGTGGTTCTTATCTCCCTAGATGGGAGTAGGCTCTACTACGCCATCTTGCCTCCACTTTTCAGCCTCAAACAACGCCGTGGAGTATGAGGCCCTCATCAACGGACTACGCATTGCCATCGAGCTTGGCGCTATGCGACTCTACGTTCATGGTGATTCAGAGCTGGTCGTCGACCAGGTCATGAAGGAGTCCTCCTACAAAAGCACCCTCATGGCGGCATACTGCCAAGAAGTGTGCAAACTCGAGGACAAATTCCAGGGGATCGAGCTACATCACATCCCCTAAAAGGACAACGATGCCGCTGATTTTCTCGCAAAATTGGCCACTAGGCAAGGATCTGTCTCCGAGCGGGGTCTTCATCAACGACCTCCATGAGCCATCCACCTGCATCCTAGAAGGTCCGATCTAGACACACCCCGACACCAACCCAGCGCTAGGGGCTCTGACCCTCGACACCAAACCAGCATTTGGGGGCTCCAACCCTAGTGCCTCTATGATGACATCGCCCCCTGATGTCTCTGTGCTGGCACTTGATCAAACTGACTGGCGAGCACCGCTACTCACCTACCTCCTCGAGTAGGTTCTCCCACCCAAAAGGAGTGAAGCTCGATGGATCACTCGACACGCCAAGACGTTCATCACCATTAGTGATGAACTCTACAAGCGAAGTCCATCGGGGGTACTCATGAAGTGCATCCCTAACAACTAAGGGAAACAACTCCTCCTTGAGGTTCATGCTAGAATCTATGGACATCACGTGGCCCTGAGGTCGCTGGTTAGAAAAAACTTTTGCCAATGTTTTTACTAGCCCACCGCACTACGAGATGCAGAGGAGGTCATCCGTAGGTGCGAGGGATGCAAGTTCTATGCTCGGCAAACTCATCTGCCGGCACAAGAGCTCCAAACCATCCCCATCACCTGGCCATTTACGGTCTGGGGCCTTGACATGGTAGGCCCCTCAAAAAGGGCCCATGCGGCTTCACTCACCTACTCATGGTGGTCGATAAGTTCATCAAGTGGATAGAGGCCAAGCCCATCACCAACATCCGCTTAGAGGAGGCAGTCAAGTTCTTCCTCGACATCATCTACCAGTTTGGCATTCCTAACTATATCATCACTGACCATGGAACTAACTTCACTGGGAAGAAGTTCTTGAACTTCAGTGATGGGTACGGCATCAGGATCAACTAGGCCTTGGTTGGACATCCGCGTGCTAACGGTTAGGTCGAGCATGCCAATGGCATGGTCCTCTAAGGACTTAAGCCACACATCTTTGACTGACTCAACAAGTACGCTGGGTGATGGGTTGCAGAGGTCCTAGTGATCCTCTAGAACCTGAGAATGACCCCAAACCGATCCATAGGGTTCACACCCTTCTTCCTAGCCTATGGAGCTGAAGTAGTGCTGCCCTCCGACATCAACCACGGAGCCCCAAGAGTGAAGGCCTTCGACCACGACCAGGGCCACAAAGGCTCAACAAGCTACAGTTGACCTGCTTGAGGAGGCCCACGAGACGACCATCATCCGCTCCACTCGGTACCAGCAGACTCTCCGTAGGTACCATGAGAGGAAAATCAGAGGAAGGATCCTTGAGGTTGGAGGCCTCATGCTTTGAAGGACCCAATCAACCAAGGAGAAGGACAAACTCTCTCCGCCATAGGAAGGACCCTATACGGTGACCCAGGTGATCCGACCAAGTGCCTACCGACTGAAGGACGACAACGGCGATGTTCTCACCAACACTTAGAACATCAAACAGTTACATTATTTCTTCCCCTAAATTCGGTCTTTACCATTTTTTCATTCAACGTTCGCTCCTACAAAGCACCCTAGCCCTAAACACTTTTGGCCTAGGGTCGCTCGGGGGCTCCATGGGGGTGCGATACCACCTCTCTCTTTTTTACTATCATATGGTAAAATACATTTTTTACCCGAACAAAAGGGTAGTCCGTTCCTTTAATTGTCTTACGTAACTTTGCTTCAATGTTCTGACCGATCACACCCCACCTCTACCTATGGTTATGAGCAGCTAAGCCTCAGCAGGCCATGCCTAGGCTCTTAAGGTTGTCAGCCTACGGGATGAACAGGCAGGTGTGAAAAAGAAAGAATAAAAATAAAGCTATGCTAAGGTAAAAACAAGGAACGGACATGACAAGCTTCCCCAAATGAAGTAATTCATCACAAAACAAAAATTGATGTATTCATCAATACAACTATCCACACGAGGGCTCCCCCACAAACTTAAACTATTACATCTGTTGGCTACTTCTACTATGGCCGCTCGACGTCATCAGCTAACGACACAACTGGCAAAGATAAAGGTTGCTCGCCCTTTGATGGGGCAACGCTCGGCTCAGACGGAGCTTCCGACTCGACCACCACTCCATCCATAGGCTAGGTGACATCTTCTTAACACATGCCTTTAGCCATGCTCGCACAGGTGAGCCTCCATCATCCACTACACGGAGACTTGCTTGGCCACCAAACTATGCGTGTGGTAGCAAGCTTTCCCCGAGCGCATAGATGGCGTCCGTGCTCCAGTCATCGGCGTACCCTCTGCAGATGGCGGCAAAGTCTAGGTCCTAGGTGTCTTCTGGAGGCAGGCACCAAGTACCGCAACAAGTTCATAAGTTCATGGGCATCATCCAAGAGCATTTTCTACCACAAGACATAACCACCACCACAAGGGCCCCACCTAGTTCCGCTCCCTCGACTTCGGCGAGCGCAACGGTACCTCAAGGGCATCGCACCCATAGATGCTCAGCAGAAGAACATGGAGCTCCGAACTTTCCCATACAGACGGGGCAGCTCCTAGACTAGGGACTGCTGCATGCCGAAGTATGGCCACCATGGCTAGAGGACGTCTCTGACATCTCATCAAACTCTATGAACTAGCCTACCTAAGGAGCTATGGGGGCGAACCCCCCCCCCCACCAGTGTGGTCCTAAGCGGCTTCCCCTCTAACAAAGCTTGCCCGATGAAGATCCGCCAGAAAAAATCCACTGTGCGGCTCCATCCCAAGGAAGGCCCCACAAACAGTGACCAAGCCGGCGATGTGCAGCACTCTAGTCGGATTGAGGTGCTATAGCTCTAGGCCCCACTCACTAAGAAGCCCGCATAGGATCTAATGCGCCACTTCCTTCAGTGGAAGCAACCCCTTCTCAGCGATGGTGGCCAGCACCGTCTTGTCCCACTCTGGATGGCCTCCAGCTCGACATTGTGCTCCTAATTCATGAATGGGTCTATGAGTTCTCCCCCTCGCTTACCCTCTCTCTCACTTAGGAACCATCGCAGCACTCAAACGCTCTTGGCGAGAAGGAAGAAGGAGAAGAGGTGGCAGATGAGGAATAGGTGAAGGAACATGATGAAAGCCCTCTCCCTTCCCTTATTTAAGGAGAAGGCACAGCAGTTGGAGAAAGGCGAGGGATTGGGGTAAAAAAACCCTCTCCCTTCCCCCATTCAATGCGGATGGGATATGATAGGATGCGCCCTAACCGATAGGACACACCCTGTCTGACGAAACGGCGCCTGGTCAGACAGGACGTGGCCTAGGTATGGCCCACCACTACCGCACGTTGGGTGTGAGAAACAAGGCACAACAACATGTAGGCGGCCCTCCTGCCTTCCTAGTCAAGACTTGGAAGGGACCCAATAACAGAATCTCTGCCCAGGAGAGACCAACGGGCTTCCTGAGTTGAATTGGATGGCTCAAGAGAATGCTGAGAGATAGGTAAGGAGCAAAAGGATGCCCCATGTGGGCCATGCTGACTTTGTCATGAATGATGAGCGTGAATCCTAGTTGAACATACCCGATAGGAGCTCCTCAAACCCCATCACTCGAGTCATCAAGGTAACATTACCAACACCCGCTATTTCTTTATATGATCATTCATTCATTCATACATGCATTCACACATTCATTCATACAAGTCATTCATTCATCCCATACATCCGAAGCATCTCATATGCAGTTAAATGCATAACAATGCTCCATGTTGCATCATGAAGTGGCAGTTGCCTCATTCAACATGAGTAAACAACCGACCAAGGTTCGAAGGCTAGCCCATGAAGGGCTCGAGGCTGCCCTATATCAAACAGAGCCAGGGGAGAAAACACAGATGAGCCCTGAGCAGCCCTCACCTAGTCTGCTCTAAAGCGAACAGGGTCATCTCGACCTTCTTGTTCAATCCTAAACCTCGAGCCATGCCCACATAATCTCCATTGAAGGGGAGGCCAGCGGGCCACCTGGGTCGGTCTCCGGAATGACCTAGGCATCTACCAGGACACAGGGTTAAGGAGCAGTGAAATACCACATGAGGGCTATGCTGACCCCAGTCACAAATGATGGACCCAGATTTCACTTGAGCGTGCCCATTAGTGAGCTCACCGAGTGCGTCACTCGAGCCATCGAGGCAAGCGACGTTAGCTCAGCCCCTCCAGTTACAGAAACCATGGATGGGGTAACACATGAAACTCAACCAACCCCTTCCAAGCCTAACGAGGCTCAGGGGCTTGGGACGCCCAACACCTCAGGCATGACCTCGGCTGCACTTGGATCCATGACTCTGACTCACTTGATCCCTCGGCATGCCAGGTGCCTAGATCTGTGACTCCGACTCACCCGATCCCTCAGCACGCCCGATGTCTGGATCCACGACTCTAACTCTCCTAATCCCTTGGTGCACCTGATGCCTAGATCCAGTGACTCCGACTCACCCGATCCCTCGGCATGCCCGATGTCTAGATCCATGACTCCGACTCGCCCGATCCCTCGGTGCACCTAACGCCTGGATCCATGACTTTGACTCACCTGAACCCTCGACATGCCCGATGCCTAGATTTGTGAGTTGGACTCACCCAATCCCATGACTATCCCTTGGCTACGCTCAACACCTGTGTATGTGAGTCTATCTCGCCTGATCCCTCAGTTGTCCCTTGGCTGCGCCCGACACTTGGGCCCGTGACTCTATCTCATCTGATCCCTCGGCTGTGCTCGAGGCCTAGGTCCATGAGTCCATCTCGCCCGATCCCTCGGCTATCCCTCGGCTACGCCCGACGCCTAGGTCCACGACTCCATCTCGCTCAGTCCCTCGACCATGACCAAACGCCTGGGACCGCGCTCCTAGAAATGATGGGTCAGAAACTGGAAAGAAGAGGCTACGCCAACCAAGGTGCACACACTCAAACCCGCTGACAAAACCCCCCAGGCAATTCTACCCAAATCGCCCGGGGGCTCGGGGGCTACATTAGCGAGTGCGCTCACATGCACCCGCTGTCAAAACAAAAATTCCCCCGCTGGCAACACAAAAAAACCCAGATGATTCTATCCAAATCGCCTAGGGGCTCGGGGGCTACACCAGCGAGTCCGCTCGCGCGTACCTGCTGTCAAGATAAAAATCCCCTAGATGATTCTATCCGAATCGCCCGAGGGCTCGGGGGCTCCTGTTGGGTTCATAAACCCGGGGTCCCTCATGGACCTGCTTCCCAGCAAAAGCTTGGCCCAGCAGACAACGTTGCGAACGACGCAAAACTCCTGGGCTGGCCCAAATACCTAAATGATAGGCCAGAAGGGTGATCCAATCCCCGACCAGAAGGCCTGGCCAAGGAGGAACGATGCCCGCTTCTGACTCTAGCCTGCCTCTCCGATCAGAAGGCCTGGCTAGGAGAAACGACGCTCGCTTCTGACTCTGGCCCGCCTCTATGATCAGAAGGCCTCGCTTCCGACTCTGGCCTACCTCTTCGACCGGAAGGCCTGGCCGAGGAGGAACAGCGCTCGCTTCTGACTTTGGCCCGCTTCTCTAACTGAAAGGCCTGGCTAAGGAGGAACAGCTTCCGCTTCTGACTTTGGCCCGCCTCTCCGACCGGAAGGCCTAGCCAATGCCACTTCTGACTCTGAGCCGCGTCTTTGACCGGGGATGCACCAAACCACTCCTTACAACTCTTCTCCGACTGGCGTAGTCGGAGCTGACTAAGACCAACTGACTAGGGACACCCACTTGGTGAGGACCTAGGAAACAAGTGGAGCAAGTAAGGCAGGGCGCATAAGTCAACTGTAATACCAAGAACCGTACCTTGTACACCTGTTGGACAGTACCGACAGGGCATGTCAGAAGGGTGCCCTACAACCTTCTAGGCATGTCAGAACCCAAGCAGTGTTGTGGGCACCGACATTTGTCCTATAGTGTTGTGGGCGCCATCAATTCCCATACCAGACGAACATGGTAAAACCCCCACATGCCTCTAGGCATCGACAGTGTTGTGGGCGCCATCATTTGCTATACATGGTGAATGCGGTAAAACCTCCCACATGCGTCTGACACAAACAGTGTTATGGGCGCCTACAATCATCTTGTACCCTACGGCGTGGGCAACAAGACTCAGTAGCATACGTACGCTCTCTCCCTGTCTCTTGTAAGGCCATCCCCTTCATCTATAAAAGGGGATGCGCTCTCTCCCAATACAGAGGACAACAACTCCAAGGACACTTGAACACAATTCGAACAACCAACGATCGATTCACCCTCTGCTAGCTTTAGACACTCTAAAGCTACATAGAGCACACACTTGAATACTTAGCACATGTAGGAGCTCCTGCCACTCCCAGCCCTTTAGTCTGAAGTCCGATCGTACCTCTTGCACCCCCATCTTACTCCCTTTCGTTTGTAACCCCACAGCAAACTTCGAGCACCTAGGCTTAGAAATAATGTCACCGACCGACTCAAACTAGACATAGGGCACGTTGCTCGAACCTAATATAAACCCTGTGTCATTGAGTGCTAGGCCACATCCGATCACAACGTATGGCAAAACTATAAATATTTATACGTTTGTCACTTTCTGCACCGATAGGTGCCTTTTGAGAGAGCGGTTGATCACTAATAAAGTGAATCATAACACTCCCCCTTGATCAATAGCGTCGTCCATCACTTAGATCAATGTATTGAATAATTTCTCCAAAAACACTGTGGGCAAAATGTAGAGAAATATGTGTGGATATGCCATTAAAACTCTTTAAAACTCATTGGAAAAAATACAGAGAGAAATGATATGACATATGTTGATTATTGTCTCATTGTAAACTTATATGGGAAACCTTGGAAGGAAAAAACCCATAACCAAGTTTAGATAACAATAAATATGATCTAATGATCATAATTGGAATTATGTCTTTGATACCCTCTCAAAAACCCCCATGGAGGAAAACAGAAGATATTACATAGGTTATGTCTTAGATACCCTTTACAAAAAACCCAGTGAGGAAAATAAGAGATATGACATATGAACTTGTATTGATATTGCCTCATTAAAAACCTTCTATGAGAAACCTATGTGAGAAAAAACTCATAGAGGAAAAGAGTACAATATGATGTTTTGAACAGGTTATAGTTTCAAGAGGAGTCTCCCCCTGAATCTTGCAACTCTCAAAATCATCGCTTACCAATTTCAACAACACATTGTAAAATATGGAAATTGGTAGGGACTTTGTGAATAAAATCTCATGGAGTTATCATTTGATTTAATTTGTAAGGTGTGTATCTCCTCACTTTCATGAGAATAACACATTTATATAAGGCAATATAGTGATATTGCTCATATATAACCCTGTTTACATCCAAGCAACACAAGTTGCATTATCTTTGAAGATAATGGTTAGTGATTCGATGGAATCAAAAGTGACCATTCAATGAAGTCATACATGGTCATGTAATACTTCAGAATGAGGAGTGGAAGTAGCCACTAGAGTCAAGTTTGATGACTCCCATGAGAACTTTACCACTATAACATCAGTATGTGATCTGGCTCTATGGGGATTAAATAGCCAATATCTCTATACCCAACTATGATCATATCTTAATTCATATAACAATAAATCAAGATTCTTTTTGCCATATAGATATCTGTGGATATCCTCTTTGACTCCCACCTTTCGGTGTTATAGAAGTTGCGCTATTTCAAGCTATAGCAAGTATCTGCAGATGCAATATCAGACCTGTTGCGATATGCAAGATACATAAGCGCTTTATGGCACTAAGGTTGTCATCCTAGGGTCAGAATGAATATTGATCCATATTTAGGGATTGAATGACCATTAGTGTTGATAGTACAATTGTCCAATATTATTTGGATATTGATAGACAATATCAATTAAATATTGGATGACTGATGTACATGCTTAAGCTATAGACTTAAGCGTAATTTGGTTTTACCCAAATATTACATCTCAAATTCCATCTTATATGATGAGTACCTATCTTTATATGTGCCATATGAGATGTATAAAATCCAATTGGAATTTTATTATGAACACACTGGTCAAATCATCAAGATGGGAGACATCCTTCTGTGGAAGGAACTCGCCAAGTCAGTTGTACCACAATCAACTTGACTATTTGAAGTCATAGAATGACTCAATTTGTACATAAATGTATGTTGCGATTTGTGTTTTGATTCAGAATACAAAGTCAATTTGGGACTTATAATCTGAATCTATCCAAATTAGTTTTGATCCGCCAATTATTGATATAGGAACATAATTTCAAGACATACCAATGGGCTGTGTTATGCTAGGTCTCTGCATGAAACTATGTGCTACAAGCTCTCACTATTTCACCACCTTATGGATTTGAAAAATCCATAATGCTTCCATAGGGTAACACATTGTGAGGAGAAGTCATTACAAAAGTAAAGACATCTCACTATTGAGTGAAAGCAATTCTCCTTAATTTTTACCTTTAGTTGACCCAATATGAGTGTTTGAACACTCTGCCTAGGTGAAAGTGCATCTAGCCTTTAGTGGGTTTTGGATGATTGAATGACAACATGATTAAAGGTCTAACCCATTTGCTATGTGTGGATAGGTAATAGGTTATCTCACAGGTACTTAATGAAAGCCAAAATGATGTGTTGTTGTATAAACAATCTAGTTCAAGCATAAGACAACAATGCAAATGGAATTCATGTAAAGGCTTATTTATTGTGGGATTTCCATGTACTGTGTGAAAGCAAGCTCCGTAAGAATTAATTAATGAGACATGAGGGATTGCATATGGAATGGTCTCATATTTGAAGCTTGCTAAATTGAAATGAAAAAAATAACAATACAAATAAATGGATGATTCAACACAATATGTGACTTGATAGCTTGAGATGGTGAAGATAGCAAGGAAAGGCTTCAAGGTACTAAGCAAGGGTGAAGGGCAAGTGATGGCTTAGGCGGCTGAAGAACCTAGCTAGGGTGAAGAAGGAAGTACTTGCATTTAGTTGAGGTACTAATCAAGCTATGATGGTCATGTTAATATGAAGGATCAAATCACTATTGGAGTGTTTGATGGAAGTGACTTGATACATTTGGGATTATTCAAAATTTGATGAATGGAATCAAGTCATGTGCTCAAGATGGCTATGCTCAAGTGAAAAAGATCAAAGTTGACATGTTGGCACCCTCACTTGATAAAGATTGGAATACACAGCTTCGGTTGAAAGAGATCACCTCAAAAGGTTTAAATTCGTTATACTTTTAAATTTGAGTTAATAGGAATGCCGTACTATTAAGAGGGATGCATCATGTTGATAGATAATGTTTCATAAGTGCTCAAGCCAACCCATGTGAGTTTTGAGTGTTTGAGAGACAAAAGAGCTAACTTGTGTTTTGCTGATCTGGCAATACCAGGACCGGATGTGTCCGGTATGTGCCTAGCCATGATAAAATTCTTGTTGTTCTCGGGTTGGTTCATCGGGAGTTCCGACGTGAGTCGGAAGTTCTAACAATGGTCAGGAGTTCTGATGTCTCACGCTTAACAGACTTAGATGGTTCACTGTCCTAGTCATACCGTACATGTTCGGTATTCATACTAGACATGTTCGGTATTCATACCAAACGTGTCCGATATGGATGACCAGAGGCCAACGGCTAGTTTTTCAAATGCCTTGAGGGTCAGGAGTTCTGACGGTAGGAAGTTCTGGCATGTGTCAGGAGTTCCGACACCTCATAGACTTCAACTCAGTGACTTATTTTTCAAATATGCTGAGGGTCGGGAGTTTTCAACGGTCGAAAGTTCCAGTATTCATCGGGAGTTCCGATGCCTCACATTGTCATTGTAAGTTAGTTACCATTGGGGCAGTACCGGTATGGCAACAGCTATAAAACGGCTAATTTTTCCAAGGGGGCTATAAATACCCCCAAGCCTCCACCTTTGAAGGCTACTGATTCTGCTGATACACATACATGTTTTTGAGCCTTGTCAACTCTCCTAAACCCTCTCTTAGTCAGTGTGTGATCCAAATCACAAAATCCATTTGTGGGTTAAGAGAGAATTTGAAAAAGAGAGCAAGTCACCACTTGAGCACTTGTGCAAATTGTCAATCTCATGATTCACATTTGTTACTCTTAGACTCTTTGGTCCTAGACGGTTAGGCATCATCGGAGAGCACTCAAGAGATTGTGGTGTGCCTCAAAAAGTTTGCAACGGTCGATTCCACTGCCTCGGAATCAACTAGTGGAAGGAGGAAAAGGACTTGGAAAAGACTCCAACTAGAGTGACCTTCATGGTACCCTATAGGGCTGACCTTCGCTGGGTCACCCGCAGCCCCCTCAATGGAGAGTAGGACTCAAATGAGTCTGAAATTTGGTAAAACAAATATCGTGTCTCAATTTGCATTTCATTTGATATTTGTATTGCTCTAGCTCTTGTGCAGGTTCTCTTTGTATATTGTCATCTCTAGTAGGTGCCTTGTAGTTTGGTTTGAAGATAGAAATTGAAAGAAGCAAGTTTAGGGCTGCTTTGCAGAAATCGTGTATACCGGACATGTCCGGTATTAGAGCTCAGTGCTGAATATTATTTGATCTCTATTCTAACTTTGTGTTGCAGGGTTATAGCTTCTAGATATATTCTTTATACCTTGTTTACTCTGTGGCTAACTTGTGAGTGGTGGTATTACTCTTAATTTGGAGTTTCCATTTTGGAAACTCCCTTTTTCTATTTGTTTCTGCATTTAAAGGTGTTAATTTTTAGAAACGCCTATTCACCCCCCTCTAGGCGGCATCCTAGGTCCTTTCAATTGGTATTAGAGCGAGGTTCTCACTTAAAGCTTCACTGTTGTGAGAAAAGGATGTCGACGCCTATCGAGTTGGAGCCTGGTGCTTCTCCAAAATGACGGTTCAAACTTTCTGCCTTGATCAATTCATGTACTCAATGCTTTTAGGGATATCAGTCCTCTTATTGAGCATATTGTGGATGCAAGCATACATCTTCCTATAGTTGATTAGAGCAACTACAAAAATTTGTCAAAAGAGGAAGAGATATGTGTGCAACTCAATGCTCAAGATATTAATATTAGTTTGAGTACATTGAGTGTAGAGGTTCAAGATGAGGCAATCTTCAATGGACAACCACCTCCGGAGAGTGTTCATCTCATTTGGACTAGACTTTTTGATTTATATGGAAAATCCAAATGTGATAATGCACTTGAGATTGAGTCAATGGAAAGTATGTCCATTGTGTCATCATACAGCAAAGAAGCCTCACAAGATCTCAAGAGCGCTGAGCCAGAGCAAGAAGTGTAAGTAGTGCATGACCTGCTGTCTGCCTACACATACCGTCTACTAGACGTGTCTAGTATGGCTAAGGCAGCAGAGCAGTAAGCAGCTATTTGCAACGATGCTCAAGCCCGGTGGTGACCAAGTGATGAGTCAACCTCAGTATCTCATGATACTCATCACTTGTGTCTCATGGCCAAGAAAAGCAAGAAGAAGAGTAACAAGAAAGATTAAGAAAAGGAGAAAGCACAAGTGGATGATCAAGATAAGAGTGATGTTGAAGTTGAAGACAACTACAACCTTGATCATCTCAACCACAAGGACAAGTTCATCATCATGAAGATAGTTGAAAAGAATGATGAGCTTGAAGAAGAGATTGAGAAGCAAGAGCAATCACTTCAAAAGCAAGAATTGTTTCTCATCTCAAAGATGGAAGAACTAAAGGCTCCAAGTGAAAGGTATGAAAAATTGTCAATTGAGCATGCTTTAGTTACTAACTCCTCTTCTAGTGTTTCACAACTAGAGAAGGAAAACTTTGAGCTCAAGGCAAGGCTAGATGAACTATCAAGCAAGTATAATGTGCTACAAGCAAACTATGTTCATCTAAAGTGCTCTCATGAGGAAGTAGTAGAATCAAGCATCTTGCTTGAGGTAGCACATGACGTTGTGATCACATCGGTAAAATTTTCTCAACCTCTTACACATTCACTCACTAGTACACCATCTCAATTAAATATTTCTTGTACTAATGAGTGTACTCCTCAAGCAAGCCAATCTTTGATTGAGCTAAATCTCATAGAAAACATAGAGCTCAAAGAAGTGGTGAAAAGATTAAAGAAAGATGTGATTCGGTTGAAGGGTAAGGAGAAAGCACAACCTTCTCAAGATAACCATGATAACATGGTGAAGAAGCTTGAGAAGGGTTCAAACCTTGCTTCCTCCAAAACCCAACAAAAGAATCACATTTCAAGTAGGGCCAACACAATCAAGAGCAAGAAACATGGAAAAATGGTATGCTATGGTTGTGGATTATATGGACATGAGTGGGCCATGTGTCCACATAAGAGTTGGGCCAACAAGTGTGAGGCGGTCTAACAAAAGGCCTCAAACAAGTTGGCCAACCAAAAGAAAAGTGATGGACAAAGCACTTGTCTCATGAGCAAGAAATTGGGACATCCTACTAAGAAATGCCCAATGTATCAAGAGGCAAGAAAGGAAGCCCAAGTTGCAACAAGAAGATGCTATGGATGCAATGAGATGGGCCACAAGGTTGATAGATGTCCATACAGGCAAAGCAAGCATAGAGCAAACAAAGGCCGTATATGCTATGCTTGTAGAAGAAAGGGGCATCTAAGCTATGAATGCCCAAATGGTAATGCTCCAAAGACGAACACATTTGTTTATAATGATATGCTTAGGAAGACCACAAATGGAGTTAGCACTAGCAAGGTGATGTGTTCACCACAAACTAGTGCTAAAGCCATTTGGGTGCCTAAGCACTTGTTGACTAACCCAAAAGGACCCAACAAGGGTTGGGTACCAAAGTGTGCTTAGGTTAATGATGTAGGTACTTGGTGATGAGATGAAGGCTTCAGGGTGGTTGAGCAAGGAAATTGATAATACTCACTCAATCTATCAACCAATTCTTATCATAATCCCTTATATAGTTGACCCGAAGATAATTTAATGAATATATCATTTACTTCATCTTCACCATTGGTAACAAGTACCTAAACCTTATAGGATAGCCACTTTATTTGTTTTGTGCTCAATGACTCACAAATAGGCATGTTGATGAAAAATTGAAAGTGGCTAATTAGTTTTACTTGATAATTATCATGTTTGCCATATGGTGCTTTTAATATGTCTCTAGTAGAGCAATTCATTTGTTGAGACGCAAGTATACAATAAATAATAAAGCTAAACGAAGAATCACAAGCAATGAATTATTTGTTTCTGTCCTGCACCTATCGGACGTGTCCGGTATTACTATCGGACGTGTTCGGTATGGCCAGGGACACAGAGAAAATGTTTCTGTTCAGCGTATTTTGGACGTGTCCGGTATACCTACCGGACGTGTCCGGTATTGAAGGAACCAGAACACTAATAGAATTGCAACTGAGTCTTTGATCCATATATTTTCATATATCCTCAATCTACTCAGAAGCTTGTGGTTTACCAAATCTAAATAGATTGTGAGCATCTCTTAAACTCAAATTTAAATATGGCAAATTATTTGGTTATGGTTCAAAATAGAAAATTGACTCCCATATTCTTAATAGAATAAAGTGTTAGATAAAAGTCATTCAAATTACTTAAAGCACTTATTTAGGGGGAGCTTAGTTTCTATTTTACACCTTGTGGACTAACAAATTTATCTAGCATTCTTTGTAGTCCTTTGGATAAAAAATTGATTTCATATCTAGCATGATTGTTTGGCAACTAAGGTCAACATAAAGATTATCATGCTATGTATCTTCTTAGTGGTATTCTTGTGGGCTCAAGGCAAAGGTATGTATTTACATACATGCATTGTAAGTGCATCTAAGGCCCTTTATATGTTAGAATGTGCATTTGTGTGACATAGGAGAGATGTTTTTCAAAACCCCTAACTAGCATGTGTAGGTGGTGTGAATTTGAAAAACTATTTGAATCTTGGTCTTTGTGACCTAGCCGTGTCATGTGATAATTATAGCTCTCCTTGATTGTTTGATTGGCTAATTACACATGATATGGCTTTCTTAAGTCCACAATCTACTATGTCTCAGAATACCTCTCTCAAGTAATCATGTTTATGCCAAATATTTAGAAAAGAGAAAATCGATTTATGGCATTAGATAAGAAAAAGTGATTATACTCAGTTTGGATCAAGATTATGTACCTTTTTTTACTGAGAAATAACATAAAAGGGGATTGGAAGAGAGAAAATACCTTTTGGAATAATTTGGGCCAGCCCGTGTATATCGAACGTGTCCGGTATGGTACCGAACTTGTTTGGTATGAGCGGGATTATAAAAACAGTCGGTACCCCTTTGGCCAAGTTAGGTTTTTCTTCTTCCTACCAACCCAGCCGCCTCCCCTCGACCTTCATTGGCAATTTCAAGTTTCCACCATGAAAAGGAAGAGAGGAAGATTGGATTGGAGGAGATTTGCATCAAGATCGAAGGCTCTGGGACTTGGATTTTCAATCGTATCTTCATTCACTCTCTCAAGGTACCCTAATCCCGGACCTCATCTGATCTAAGCGATTAGGGCATGATTTTGAAATCCCTTTGGTAGAGATGCTACATTATCTGTCTAGAAGCAATGCCTAGAGTTTGGATTGGATTGGTTGAAGATTGAGCGAAGGACCCTGGTTAGGGTTGTTATCCACTCATACCAGACGCTATGGGACAATAGAGCAGGATTTGCTCCCTCGTTTCAATCTTCTTGGTGGTTGATTCATAGGACTAAGTTTGATTGTCTATTGTGTTTTGTGAACCTTGTGACCTAGTTTGGTTGAGGTGATTGCAAAGCATATGATAATTATTCTTATTTCTATATTTCAATTAAAATAAGCTATCGTTTATGCATGTATCTAAAATTCCTTGTATATCTTTGGATATAGGACAATAGTCATGAGCGGAAGATAGGAGCCTAGGTCCAAGCATAGGCATGATCCAGCTTTGGAGAAACACAAGAAGGCAAGGCAAGACATGCATCTCAGATTCAGTCAGCAGGAGCAGGGTAGTAGCAGGAGACCCTCTAGAGCCACTAGGGGTGCTCCACAGTACAGAGAGGGTGGTGATGGTGATAGCAGCCCCTCTTCTAGTGATGAAACTGATGATTACAGACTTGAGCACAGGAAAAGGAAGAGCACTGACAGAGACTTAGACAGAGATCCAGATGATGGTGAAGCTCTGAGGAGATAGAGGAGGAGGAGTAGGCACCTCCAGTGCACCACCTAGGTCAGGGCATGGACTATGGCCTTCTTGAAGTACATGCTCCCATTTTACCCAACTATGTTGTTAGAGTCAACTACAAAGAAAAGGGTATGACTATGAGAGCAAGAGATCAGAGGAGTATTGATCCTAGATGTTTGCCTAGGATTTAGTATGATCATCGCTTTCACACTATGTTCCATCTGGATTATTATACTAGTGTGATACTTGCTAGGAATCCTATGGTAGCCAAGTCTCAGTGGATAGATTGGAAACATGTCAAAGAGCTATGGAAGTCCTCCATTGACTATGCTATTGCCACTTGTTAGCAGCACAGGTGTATACACGCTCATGGAGTTTGTGCATGATTAGAACTCTGAAGTCATTGCACAAGTTTTATGCCACTCTATTTGTGGAAGAGGAGCCGAGGCGTATGCATTGGATGCTTGAAGGCCAGTGGTACAGTGTTGACTATGATGCCTTTGTAGTTTTTCTTGGCTTCTCAGAGGAGGACCTTCAGAGAGACAGGATCCACACAGAGCAGGTGATACCTCCTGAGTAGCTCGCCTACATGTACCCACTGAGGAGGTGAGAGAGGAGCAGTGGGGAAGGTTCTAGGTCTTCACCCTACCTATAGATACCTAGACAGGATGTTCAGAAAGACCATTGACTACAAGGGAGGAGACAAGGGCAATATTGCAGATTATTCTAGGAACCTGCTCCATAGGATGGCACCTTGATGCATAGTCATTTAGTGTGTTTGACTTTATTTGGTCAGAGATCAGGAGTGTGGGAGAGAGGTCCCCTCAAGGGCTGTGGATTTGCACCTTACATCATGTTTATGATTGAGAAGGTCATAGGACATACATTTGAGTATGACAAGAAGCATAAAGTCCTGAAGATTGTAGATGACTTGACAGAGATTGGGGTACCTCCAGCAGGACTAGGAGGAGGAGCAATAGCACTAGAGGTAGATTCACCTACAGGTGGTGCTATAGCTGGACGAGCTTCTCCTCTACCACATGCTCCTTCACATTCTTCTTCACGTCACCGTAGTCCTCCTTCTCCTATTCGTAAGATGTTCAGTGCTATCTTTGGGATGTGCAAGGACATACAAACCTGTCAGTAGAAGGAGAGGGAGGCTAGGAGGAAGGATACTCGAACTTTGAAGCAGATTGCTTCTAGACTTGAGCTTAATCCTCCTAGGTCTCTATTATTAGATGAGGCAACTAGTGAGCCTAAGACTAAGGAGCAGCAAT
This sequence comes from Miscanthus floridulus, assembly GCF_019320115.1. Classification (NCBI taxonomy): domain Eukaryota; kingdom Viridiplantae; phylum Streptophyta; class Magnoliopsida; order Poales; family Poaceae; genus Miscanthus; species Miscanthus floridulus. Next base: position 76,199,026 of record NC_089585.1, read on the forward strand.
AGGGTAGGTACGACATAGAGTTTGCTGAGTTCCTTCAGTGACAGCAGTAGCAGCAGGCTCCTAGAGCACTCTGACACTTTACCACTATAGGCTCAGGTGCCTACTCACTCTCAGCCACATCCTAGTGCTGCAGACGAGTATGCTTTAGACTAGTGGAGTGACCTCATGGGTAGTTTCTATGACCCATCTAGTGCGGGTGGTTCTCGTCTAGCCAGTGCTACATGCTCAGATGATGTGGATGCTGGTAGAGATGAAGATGATGATGAGTGATCACAGCTTTCAGAGACTAGCTTATAGCCCCTTTGTCCTTAGTTTATCATTGTTGGACCTTTGTGGTGATAGATGACAAAGGGGGAGAGAGACTGATTAAAGCTTCATGATAGTTTCATTTGCTTATCTTTGTACCTGAAGATATATACTGTAGGCTATAGTTGTAGTTTCTTGAACTTTATTAATGTAATCTTTTGAGCTAGATTGTATCTTGTGAGAGATGAGACTCACTTATGCTTTATCTATGTATCTCTTGAGACATGATCTTTATTTATATTATATTAGTGACTTGTGGACTTGAGAAAATGTGTAATGAGTGCTTTGTGTGACATACATGTGTTATATTTATTTTCATGAGGACTATGCATGCTAGAATGAAAATACTTGATGTGATGCCTTTATATTTATTCTTGTGTGATATATCTTGTCATATGCATCATGGTTTTACTTTGTCACACACACATGCACCCCATGGATGCAATGATTTAGGGGGAGTCTCCTATATGTTTTAATATGTGCAATTGATATTTGAGGTCATTTTGTGAATTCTAATCATAAGCACATATTAAGGGGGAGCCTCTCATAAATCATTGAACCCAAAAGCTTAAATGTTTATATTCTTTTGTAAGCTTTAATCAAGTTGTCATCAATCACCAAAAAGGGGGACATTCATAGTGCATCTATCCCTTTAGTGGATTTTGGATGATTGAATGACAACGTGATTAAAGGTCTAACCCATTTGCTATGTGTGGACAGGTAATAGGTTATCTCACAGGTACTTAATGAAAGCCAAAATGATGTGTTATTGTATAAACAATCTAGTTCAAGCACAAGACAATAATGCAAATGGAATTCATGCAAAGGCTTATTTATTGTGGGATTTCCATGTACTGTGTGAAAGCAAGCTCATAAGAATTAATTAATGAGACATGAGGGATTGCATATGTAATAGGTCTCATATTTGAAGCTTGCTAAATTGAAATGAAAAAGATAACAATACAAATGAATGGATGATTTAACACAATATATGACTTGATAGCTTGAGATGGTGAAGATAGCAAGGAAAGGCTTCGAGGTACTAAGCAAGGGTGAAGGGCAAGCGACGGCTTGGTGGCTGAAGAACCTAGCTAGGGTGAAGAAGGAAGTACTTGCATTTAGTTGAGGTACTAATCAAGCTATGATGGTTATGTTAATGTGAAGGATCAAATCACTATTGAAAGTGTTTGATGGAAGTGACTTGATACATTTGGGATTATTCAAAATTTGATGAATGGAATCAAGTCACGTGCTCAAGATGGCTATGCTCAAGTGAAAATGATCAAAGTTGACATGTTGGCACCCTCACTTGATGAAGATTGGAATACACGGCTTCGGTTGAAAGAGATCAACTCAAAAGGTTTAAATTCATTATACTTTTAAATTTGAGTTAATAGGAATATCGTACTATTAAGAGGGATGCATCATGTTGATAGATATTGTTTCATAAGTGCTCAAGCCAACCCATGTGAGTTTTGAGTGTTTGAGAGACAAAAGAGCTAACCTATGTTTTGCTAATCTGGCAATACCGGACGTGTCCAGTATGTGCCCATCCATGATAAAATTCTTGTTGTTCTCGAGTTGGTTCGTCGGGAGTTCCTGACATGAGTCGAAAGTTTTCGACGATTAGGAGTTCCGATAATAGTCAAGAGTTCCGAACATCTCACGCTTAACAGACTTAGATGGTTCAGTGTCCTAGTCATACTGAACGTGTCCGGTATTCATACTGGACGTGTCCGGTATGGATGACCAGAGGCCAACTGCTAGTTTTTCAAATGCCTTGAGGGTCGGGAGTTCCGACACCTCACAAACTTCAACCCAGTTACTTAGTTTTCAAATATGCTGAGGGATTGGGAGTTCTGACATGAGTCAGGAGTTCCGACTGGTCAGAAGTTCCGGCATTCATCGGGAGTTCCGACGCCTCATATTGTCACTATAACTTAGTTACCGTTAGGGTAGTACCGGACATGTCCGGTTGGCAACGGCTATAAAACAAGCTAGTTTTTCCAAGGGGGCTATAAATACCCCCAAGCCTCCACCTTTAGAGGTGGAGGCTGCTGATTCTGCTGATACACATACACAGTTTTTGAGCCTTGTCAACTCTCCTAAACCCTCTCTTAGTCAGTGTGTGATCCAAATCACAAAATCCATTTGTGGGTTAAGAGAGAATTTGAAAAAGAGAGCAAGCCACCACTTGAGCACTTATGCATATTGTCAATCTCATGATTCACATTTGTTACTCTTGGACTCTTCAGTCCTAGACGGTTAGGCGTCGTCGGAGAGCACCCGAGAGATTGTGGTGTGCCTCAAAACTTTGTAACGGTCAATTCCGCCACCTCAGAATCAACTAGTGGATGGAGGAAAAGGAGTTGGAAAAGACTCTGGCTAGAGTGACCTTCATGGTACCCTCTAGGGCTGACCTTTGTTGGGTCACCCGTAGCCCCCTCAACGGAGAGTAGGACTCAAACGAGTCCGAACTTTGGTAAAATAAATATCATGTCTCAATTTGCATTTCATTTGATATTTGTATTGCTCCAGCTCTTGTGCAGGTTCTCTGTGTATATTGTCATCTCTAGTAGGTGCCTTGCAGTTTGGTTTGAAGATAGAAATCGAAAGAAGCAAGTTCAGGGCTGCTCTACAGAAATCATGTATACCGGACACGTCCGGTATTAGAGCTCAGTGCTGAATATTATTTGATCTCTGTTCTAACTTTGTGTTGCAGGGTTGTAGCTTCTAGATATATTCTTTATACCTTGTTTACTCTATGGCTAACTTGTGAGGGGTGGTATTACTCTTAATTTAGAGTTTCCATTTTGGAAACTCCCTTTTCTAATTGTTTCCGTCATTTAAATGTGTTCATTTTTAGAAACACCTATTCACCCCCCTCTAGACGGCATCCTAGGTCCTTTCACTAGGACTTTTGGTCTGGATCTAGATAAGGTGCATGGCAACTTTGAGGAGTATGTCGACAATTTGTAGCTTTTGTGTGATTGATTTAGTGGAACCAATTAAGCATGTGCAAATGTATACCCTTTAAACTCCATGTCATTCCCATAATAACAGAGTAGCATTCCAATGATCCAGCGCCTTGAATTTGTGCACAAGTTGTGCTAGGCTTTTGGATGTTAAACATCTATGGGCTTTGGATAGTAAATATCCATAGTGTCTATCAACTAGATGTTGATATGCATGTACTGTATTGGAGAATTATCTCCCCGTAATCCGAGAATGCTTGCAAGAAGTTGTATCCCCATGTGGCCATACTTCTCCCCCTCTTATTTAGATTTAGGAGTTGAGTGGTTTTATTAGGTACATCCACTCTTTCTAGCACATTTAACGGGAATCAGGATTTGGTGACAACTTTATGACAAGTAAATGCATTTGGTAGACTTTTTGCAATGTGTTGCAAATATAAGATATGTTGAACTATTAGTTTAGATTCTTTGGTATGTGGACATGAGGATCGAATATCAATAGTGATACTCTCTTTCTTGTTCCCGGCATTCTATGTGTGGTAAGTATCTTTCTCAAATCCATGTTCTCTCTACATAAGGGCATTCTATGTCCTAGCTGCATAAGTGCATGTGGTGAAGATGGCCTTAATCCATCTCCCAAACTTCTCCATCTTCTTTTCCCTACGAGGCCTAGATCAGGACGACTCAGTCATGTCCTCAACTGATGGAGAGTGTCTCACTGCCCTGCTAGCACCTGCTCCTCAGGTCTTCTCAATTTTGTAGACGGTGTGAAGACCATCTTTCTCAAATTTGTAGCCAAAGACCCTCTCAATCATAAACATGAGATAGGGGCATAGGGTATCCCCTTTCTCCCATCCTCCATGGTGTTCCTTAGCTCACACCACATGAAGCGAGGGACATTAAACCTATCACCTCTAGGAGCAAATCTAGCAAGCACATTCCTCACATATCCATTGAGATCAGAAGCTTCTCCATCCTTGAGATTGATAGTGTGCCTTGTAAGGAAAATGGACCCTAGGCCCATTTACTTTGGATTTTGGTGTTTGATGACCAACACAACCAAATTGGACTAATGAATTTGCAAGTGTTTGTTTTATAGTTTAGTAGAGTGCAAGATGTAACTTGGATGAAGGTGACATGATGATCCAATGATCAACACCACAAGCAAGACCTTAGGAGCACAAGAGAAGACCCAAGATATCAAGCAAAGTCCAAGCACGAAGATAGGAACCAAGCCGCACTGCAAGATCGCAAATAAACAAGCTCACATAAGTGACCGGACACTAGACCGGACGCTAGAGGAAAGTGACCAGGATGCTCCGATCAGTGGCTCGACAACAGCAGGCAGTCAGCAGCAGTGATCGAACGCTGAACAAGTAAATCGACCGGATGCACTGATGGCACTATTCATTAGCCCAGCAACACACTCAACATTGACCTGGGCGCTAGCGGCAAATCGACCGGACGCAGCACAATAGCGTCCGATCGAGTACAGAGAGGTTCTAGAGTGGTGAAATTATGACCGAACATGTCCTGGTGGCAAGTGACCGGACGCTGGCAGTGTCCGATCAGTTGTTCATAGCTCCAACGATTAGGACAACCGAACACGTTCAATCAGGACGACTCCAGCGTCCGGTCAGTAGCAGAAAAGCGAGATTTCGTCCCCTAATGGCTACTTTCTCAGTGAGGCTTATAAATACAACCCCCAACCGGCCATTTGGTATGAGTGGAGCTGAGGAAACATACCAAGGGTATTGATACACCATTTTAGTGATCTCCACTTGGATAGTGCTTAGTGTTTTATTAGGTGATTAGCGTAGGTGCTTTGCAAAATGCTTAGGTTGATTAGATCACCGCTTATGCAGCTTGCTCTAGGTTTAGACCTAGTGTTTAGTGAGGTTTGCACACCTCTTACCACTCGGTGCTTGCGAGCATCATTGTTGTACATCGAAGGGGCTTGTAGTCTTGCGAGATCACACCGACCGCGTTTGTAGTGTGGCTGCCACCGTGTACCGAAGGAAACAAGGCCCACTGGCGTTTTGGTCGGAAGCTTGATAGTGAAGACGATGGGGAGCATCTAGGAGAGGCTTACCAGGAAGGCATGTTGGAGACCCACTTGTGCATGGGGAAGGTTCGAGGCTATCCATAGAGTTACCCTATCGGGAGCTTAGCCCTTGCGAGGGATTCCTTGCTGAGGGGCTCCAACGAGGACTAGGGGGAAGCTTGTGCGCTTCTCAATACCTTGGTAAAAATACCGGAGTCGTCGATGGGAGTTTGCATATCTCTACCTTGCTCTTTAGCTTCCACATTTACATTGATTGTATCACTCCTTTTGCGGTAGAGATAGCAACACACTAGCAAAACTATAGTTGCACATTTAGATAATTTATCTTTTGTATAGGTTTTGCTAAGGTTAGAAAAAGAGGCTATAGTTAAGAAGTAGATTTTTAAGTTGCCTAATTCACCCCCCCCCTCTTAGGCAGTCACGGTCCACCTTCAATTGGTATCAGAGCCGGTTGGCTCAATTTGGACCTTTGGCTTAACCGCCATTGAGCTGACGCTATTTAGAGTGGTTGGGATGGATACCTTTAGGCCTCCGCACTTTGACAACACTAACTTCCCCTATTATAGAGCTAGAATGGCTTGCTACCTTGAGGCGGTTGACTTGGGAGTTTGGAGAGTCACTTGTGACGGGATGAAACCCCATTAAAAATCCTGATAAACCCACGAAGAATGATGAAAAAGAAATTTATTTCAATGCTAGAGCAAAAAATTACTTGTTTGAATCTTTTAGCATGGATGTATTTAACCAAGTATTCACCTTAAATATGGCAAATGAAATATGGTTAAAACTCCAAGAGCTCCATGATGACACAAGTAATGTCCATGAGCAAAAACATTGTCTAGCTAAACAAAATTATGATTCCCTCGAAATGAATAATAGTGAGCTTGTTCATGATATGTATTCTCGTTTAAATCTAATTATCAATGAGCTCCATTCTATAGGATTAACAAAGCTAGATGATGCGGACATCATGAGGAAGATCATCTCCGTGCTACCACAAAAGAAATATGCAAGCATCATCACCATCCTTCACAACATGGAGGACTTGAGCACCATAACCCCGGCCATAGTCATTGGCAAGATAGTGGCATTTGAAATGTCATGGAAGATGGGTCAAGAAGAAGCCTCTTCATCAAGCAAAGGCAAAGCTCTTGCATGTGGCAAGAAGAAGATGAAGAGCAAGCAAGTTGAGACAAGCTCAAGCTCAAGCTCAAGCTCCTCAAGTGAAGAAGAAGAAGAAGATGAGGATGATGATGATGATGAAGATTCAAGTGATGATGATCAATCTTCCTCCACCTCCGATCTTGATGAAGAATCAATCAAACTAATCAACAAGGTAGAGAAGATGATACAAAAGCTCAATGTCAAGGGTGTGCCCATCCAAATCCAAGATCTCATTTTCACCAATCAAAGAAATGAGCAAAGAAAGAGAGGATGCTATGGATGCGGTGAGTTAGGGGCACTTTGTGGAAGTTTGTCCAAACAAGCCCACACCCAAGACAAAGAAGAAGGCATACAAGAACCAAGCCCTCACATCAATAAGGTCATGGGATGATTCTTCAAGTGAAGAAGAATAGCATCACAAGAGGCGAGGACGCAAGCACTCATCATCAAGCTCTTCACGTGTGTGCCTTATGGCATGAGGTAACAAAAGCTCATCCTCTAGTGAGAGTGATAGTGATGATGAAATACCTTCTTATAAAGAAATTGTGCAACAAAATATTAATTATGCTAAAGTTTGCACTAGTTAACAAAAGAAGCTCGGGAAAATAAAAGAAAAGCTAGATAGTTCACAAAAATCATACAAAACTTTGCTTGAACAATATGAGAATTTTGCTAATCTTAATGTTCAACTATCTATTAAAATTGAGCAACTTGAGGCTAGTGCAACAACAAATGCATGCACAATCAATGATGAGCAACTTGTAAAGAAAAAAATGAAAAATTAAAAGAAAAGTTAGCTAGCTCACAAGATGCTTATAAAAGTTTGCTTGCTAAAATGGAAACCATGTGCAAACATTGTGATGAGCTAACTAATAAAGTTGCTAATCTTGAAGCCAGTTAGCACAACCCCCACAAAGCATCTAAAAAGAAAAGTTCTATCATTAACATGTCTAAAAAGGATGCCTCTACTTCTTGTAATGATTTATTTTTAGACTCACCTTTGTGTAACCAAGTTTGTGTTGAGAAAGTTGTTGTAGATACATGCACACAGGAAGTTGCAAAGGAGAATGAGCAACTCAAGCAAGAAGTAGCTTCGCCTCACCAAGGACTTGACTCAAGTGAAAGGCAAGGCAAAGCAAGGCCCAACTTCATCAAGATAACATCCTCAAGGGAGTAAAGAAGCTCGATGAAGGACAAACCGTGGTTTGCTACGTGTGCCACAAGGAATGTCACAAGTCCTATAAGTGCAAGGTGAAGAATGGGGGAGGAGCAAAGAAGAAAGAGAAGAAGCAAACAAGTAAGCTCTCCAACACCTACACCAACAAGGTGGACAAGAAGGCCTCCACACCTTATCTCTTGAAAAAAAAGAAAAATGACAAGGTGGTGGCCATCAAGGTGTACAAGCAAGCCAACAATGGGTTCAAACGCTTTTGGGTGCCAAAGGAAATCATCTCCAACATGAAGAGCACCAAAAAGGTTTGGATCCCGAAAGGGAAGTGAGAAGTCCTATGGACGTCGGGGAATTTGGAGACTTGGCAAAAGTATGGGTGCATTTCATGGGGTGCATCATGATAGACAAAATCATTGCCAAGTGGGTTAGTGAATACTATGAACCCAAATTTCCCTTCCCATGTTAGGTAACTAGATTCAATTTACTTTAATTGGTATTAGATTTAAATTTTCCTACAATTGGTATCTTTAGGCATCTAGTTACTCTTCATGTCCTAGGTTTGCATTTGCATGCTTATATCTTTTGTCATGCATACACTAGGTATTTCATATGGTACGCATGCTCAGGCTTCATTCTTATTCCTTGGAGTAATCCTACAAGGTTTAAAATTATTCAGGAGCATGGCACATAGCTTGTCCTTCAATTGTTCATCTAATATGTGCCAAAATCTAGATTGTAGATAATTTCTCCCAAATATCGCCTTCGAAATGACTCTCATGTTTATGATGTCATCTTTCAAGTGATATTTTTTATTCTAAAATCAATGTGCATATTACCTACAAGTATTCCATACTTGTGTGCACAAATTTAGAGGGAGGTCACTCTACAAGTTGGATGCTTTGAGGCTAACACCTTTTTCAAGTTTATCATGTGTAGTAGTCTTATTGCAAGGAAAATGGAGTCCCCGAAGTTAAGCATCATACTTCAAATATCCACCACCTATTGCAAGTGGTAGAATTCAAATTGGTTTCCACATGTGGTATTTCTAAACCGATATCATCATGTTGATTTCATTTTGATATTTATATGCTTTCTCCATGCATTATATAGATTAAATTCCCTTGTGTAATACTTTGCCAATTATGCATATGCTTTGCCTTCTATCATATGTATGCATATATTTAAGGGGAGCTTAGTCTATATAATGTGAGAGTCAAATTTTGTGATCTACTTCACTCTACACTCAAAGGATCACAAAGTTTGACCCTCCCTTGTGCTACTAATGTCTTTCTTTTTGGTGTTTGATTCCAAAGGGGGAGAATTTAGAGGACCAAAAGCAAGCATTAATAAGTAGGACCAAAAGGTAGATCATTTACAAGTGGTAATGGTCTACAAGTGGTGTCTACAAGTGATGATGGTCCGAGAAAGAGAGGATAGTGGATTATGGATTAGCCTATGTAATGGGGAAAATTTGTAGGAAGCAAGGCTTAAATCTATAATACCACATGGGGACATTTGAAAGGGCAAGATAAGTTTTTATGTAATCTTACAAGTAGTATCTTTTAGCATCGTATAATCTTGCCCCTTGCATTGCATCCTAGCAAGTAGGTAGTTTTTAAATTTCAAAATTCTATTATTTGCTTGTTTTGGTCGTGTTGTCATCAATCACCAAAAAGTGGGAGATTGTAAGGAAAATGGACCCTAGGCCCATTTACTTTGGATTTTGGTGTTTGATGACCAACACAACCAAATTGGACTAATGAATTTGCAAGTGTTTGTTTTGTAGTTCAATAGAGTGCAAGACGTAACTTGGATGAAGGCGACGTGATGATCCGATGATCAACACCACAAGCAAGACCTTAGGAGCACAAAAGAAGACCCAAGATATCAAACAAAGTCCAAGCACGAAGATAGGAACCAAGCCGTATGCAAGATCATGAAGAAATGAGCTCACAGAAGTGACCAGACGCTGGACCGGATGCTAGAGGAAACTGGCCGAATGCTCCGATCAGTGGCTCGGCAACAGCAGGCGTCAACAGCAGTGACCGGATGCTGAACAAGTAAATCGACCAGATGCACTAATGACACTGTTCATCAGCCCGATAACACACTCAGCATTGACCAGACGCTGGCAGCAAATCAACCGAACAAAGGACAGCAGCGTCCGATCGAGTATAGAGAGGTTCTAGAGCGGCGAAATTGCGACCGGACATGTCCGGTGGCAAGTGACCGGATGCTGGTAGCGTCCGATCAGTTGTTCATGGCTCCAATGGTCAGGACGACCGAACGTGTCTGATCAGGACGACTCCAGTGTCCGGTCAGTAGCAAAAAAGCGAGATTTCGTTCCCAACGGCTACTTTCTCAGTGGGGCTTATAAATACAACCCCAACCGGCCATTTGGTATGAGTAGAGCTAAGGAAACATACCAAGGGTGTTGATACACCATTTTAGTGATCTCCACTTGGATAGTGCTTAGTGTTTTATTAGGTGATTAGCGTAGGTGCTTTGCGAAGTGCTTAGGTTGATTAGACCACCAGCTTATGGGCTTGCTCTAGGTTTAGGCCTAGTGTTTAGTGAGGTTTGCATACCTCTTACCACTCAGTGCTTACGAGCATCATTGTTGTACATTGGAGGGGCTTGTAGTCTTGCAAGATCACACCAACCAGCGTTTGTGGTGTGGCCGCCACTATGTACCAGAGGGAACAAGGCCCACGACGTTTCGGCTGGAAGCTTGATAGTGAAGACGACGGGGAGCATCTAGGAGTGGCTTGCCGGAAGGCACATCAGAGACCCACTTGCGCACTGAGGAAGGCTCGAGGCTATCCACGGAGTTACCCGACCAGGAGCTTGGCCCTCGTGAGGGATTCCTTATGAGGGGCTCCAACGAGGACTAGGGGGAGCTTGCGCGCTTCTCGATACCTCAGTAAAAATACCAGGAGTTATCGACGGGAGTTTGCATATCTCTACCTTGCTCTTTAGCTTCCGCATTTACATTGATTGTATTACTCCTTTTGCGGTAGAGATAGCAACACACTAGCAAAACCATAGTTGCATATTTAGATAGTTTATCTTTTGCATAGGTTTTTGCTAAGGTTAGAAAAAGGCCATAGTTAAGAAGTAGATTTTTAAGTTGCCTAATTCACCTCCCCCCCTCTTAGGCATCATGGTCCACCTTCATGCCTGATCAAATTGTTCAGAATGTAATAATAGCTCTTCAGGCCACTGACCTTCCCATCTGCACTTCTCCTGTCAATCCACATATATGCAATATTGCGGATCTCAGCTCTAGCCTCATCATGAATGTAAGTGAAGCCCCGCTCCTCCTCTCCAAAACCAAGGATCTGGCTAAAAGTCACAAAATCAACTCTAGAATGCCAGTTCCTCAGTCATCTAGTGAATCTCATCAGTGTAGATACTATAGAAGAAAGTGGTATGGAACTAGGCTAGCACTTCCTCATTCCAATTATATATAAAGCTCATAATATCAGTGAGGACTAAACAACTCACAAGCCTTGATTATCTTATTGAATTCTGGCTCATTCTTTGCTTCATCTCCTCCCAATCAACATATTGTATCTTGACAACTTTGGATTTCTTAGGAGTTGAAGTTCATAGATGTATACAAGTTGGAATGAGACTCATTCCAAAACCTATAGTCTATCTCCAAATCCTTTGGCTACTCATAGGGATTGTTCTCACGTGCTTCCTCCACCATCTTCAGCTTTCCTGCATAGTTGAGCATAGGATGAGCATGTGTGTCAATAGGACGCCTCATGACTACATCCTCAAAATACTCTCTGATGTAGCTCCTGTTAAACTCCTCAAGATGAGGTGGAGTATCTAGGCAAGCACCTAGGAGGAATAGTGCGGCTAGCCCTCTCCAAGTTCTTCTCATCCTAGATCATCTGATCTCTCCTCCTCCTATCTCTAGCAACATCTCTGCCTGCTGCACTGCTACTGCCCCCTATGGTCCTACCACGACCACTGACTGAGGCATCTACTTATCCCAAGGCTCTGTCATCTTCCTCTTCCCCCTCTAGTTATCATCACCTCTAGGAGGACATCTATGCAAACAAATATAGGCCCAAATAAGAAACTGTACATAAGGGGTATTAAAGAACACTTGTAAAACACTCTAGATAGATGAAATGATTCAAATCTCGAGTTAGGAGAGCACTCTGAACTAATCAGGTCAGAGGGTGCTGGTACTATCGCACCCTAGGAGCTGGCACTGCCACACCTAGTGCTTCACTTCTCCCATGATTCAATTCTTCTCAACTATTTAGACTATTTCTTAGACATTCTCCTAAACCACTAGACAATCTCAGAATGAGCAGACCTAAAAAATACATGGAGTTGTCTATAATTATAGGTAAAGTGGCTACATGTTTAAGATAGAAACAAATCTGGTGCACAAATCCAATCAAAACAGAGAGTCATCGATGAAACAACATCTGCATTTACAAGTTCAATCTGTTGAGTGCAGGCACTGCCGCACCCAGCATGACTATGCAGCACTGCCATGGGTATAAGATGAGGCTCAACCAACGAATCATCATTTTTTCAATTCATCCATCAAACTAGTTTCTACCCTAATCATACAGTCACTAAAAACCATCTTCCAACAAATATAGAACTCCATGGCATAGATCAGGATTAGGTTAGGGTTTCACCTTGATTCATGTGGATTAAGGATGAAAGGAAAAGAATGTCGCCATCCACGAGCTAGAGCTACTGCTGCTGTCACCAAGGAAGAGTAGCAGCAGGCCGCGGCACTAGCCGGAGCGGTGGCGCGGCAGCAAGGAGACGGCGGTGGCTGGTTGTGCGCGCGTGGAGGAGAAAAGAGACGACAGCGTTGGCTACTGAGGAAAGAGGTGAGGGGTTACCCTAGGGGCTAGGTAAATAAGAGATAAGATGTGGGCCCCCATGGTAACAACTGATATAGGCCGAATTTCTAGTTAAAATTCAAAGTGCAGCACTGCAATAGTGCAGCACAGCCGCACTCCCCTGTATAGCAAATTTAGCTACTAACTAAATACCTCTATATATATAGGATATGGACACATATCTCAAGCACTCTATGATTAGCAACAAATAATCAATACAAACAATGATCATAATGCACTTGTTTCTTATGATAAAATATTTTAAGCATAATATTTATACTTTGCAATTCATTTCTCCTATCCATGCTAGTTCATCAATCAAGGTGTGCTATAGTTCAAACCACATTATAAGAATCAAGAATATTTAGCTCACTACGCAAAGCACAAAACCTTGACTCATCAAGAGGCTTAGTGAAGATATCGGCTAGTTGCTTTTCGTTGCTCACATGGCGAATTTTGATATCTCCTTTGGCTTTGTGGTCTCTCAAGAAATGATGTCGGATGTCTATGTGCTTAGTTCTTGAGTGACTTAGAGGATTGTTGGCTAACTTTATGGCACTTTCATTGTCACACAAGAGTGGGATTTTTATGAAGTAACATCCAAAATCTTGAAGGGTTTGCTTCATCCAAAGTAGTTGAGCATAACATGCACCGGCTGCAACATACTCAGCCTCAGAGGTGGAAAGGGCTACATAATTTTACTTTTTAGAACTCCAAGACACTAGGGACTGTCCAAGGAATTAACATGTCCTCAAAGTGCTTTTTTGATCTACTTTGCAACCAATGTAATCGGAATCCGAATACCCAAGTAGATCAAACCTAGAGCCCTTAGGATACCACAAGCCAAGGTTAGGAGTGTGTACTAAATATCTCAAGATTCTCTTAACGGACACTAAGTGATACTCTTTTGGTTTAGCTTGAAATCTAGTACACATGCACACACTAAGCATAATATCGGGCCTAGATACGCACAAATAAAGTAGAGAGCCGATCATGGAGTGATATAGCTTAGTATCCACAACTTTTCCTTCATCATTGATATCTAGATGTCCATTGGTTAGCATGGGAGTTTTGATAGGCTTGGCATTCACCATGCCAAACTTCTTGAGCATATCATGGGTGTACTTCGTTTGGCTAATAAAAGTTCCATCCTTCACTTGCTTAATTTAAAATCCAAGGAAGAACTTCAATTCACCCATCATGGACATCTCAAATCTCTTGGTCATGATCCTACTAAATTTCTCACAAAAAGAATGATTAGTACTACCAAATATTATGTCATTGACATATATTTGGCACACAAATATATCTTTGCCAACTTTATGAGTGAAAATGGTAGGATCGGCTTTGCCTATTTCAAAGCCTTGTTTAAGCAAGAATTACATATCATGTTCTTGGTGCTTGCTTAAGCCCATAGAGCGTCTTTTGGAGTTTGTAGACATGGTTGGGAAACTTGTGATCTTCAAAGCCCGATGGTTACTCAACATAAACAAGTTCTTAAATAGGGCTGTTGAGAAATGCACTCTTCACATCCATTTGATATAGCTTGAAGTTGTGATGAGCGCCATAGGCTAGAAGAATTTGAATTGCTTCAAGTCTTGCCACCGGTGCATATGTTTCTTCAAAGTCCAAGCCCTCTACTTGAGTGAAACCATGAGCAACCAACCTTGCCTTGTTCCTTATCACAACTCCATTCTCATCTTGCTTGTTGCAGAAGACCCACTCGATGCCAATGACATTGGTATTGGGTCGTTCCACCAAAGTCCACACTTGGTTTCTTTCAAAGTTGTTTAGCTCTTCTTGCATGGCCATCACCCAATCCGGGTTTTCAAGTGCTTGTTCTACCTTAAGAGGCTCCAAAGAGGAAAGAAATGAGTAAAATTGGTAAACGTTTGTTAAATGTGAATGAGTTGTTACCCCCTTTTAAAGACTCCCAAGGATGTTGTCAATGGGATGATCCCATTGAATTGTTTGCCTTAGCCTTGGAAGCTCAATGGCTTCTTGTTCATCTTCTAGATCTTCATCACCATCTTGCTCAAATATGGGTTGTAGGTTTTGTCCTCAAGCTAGAGTCAAATCAGCTACTGCTGACTGTGGCAGATTCGCCTAATCTAATGCCTCACAGGAGTGCTTGTCTTCCATTAGACACTAAGCACTCGAGGGAGAACACTAAATTACTTGGTTCCATCGGGCACACCCCAAGGGAGAACCTGAAAATCCACATTTTTGTTATCAGGATCATAAATAAGAGAATAAAGCCTACATCATTCTTAACCATTTCTTACATCACTTTACATGTGCATCAGAGTATAACATTTATTGTTATGACAGTGGAATGAAATCATATTATCAGAGTATGAATAATTTAATTGAACAATGGAACATAAACATGTGATCAGAGTTACAGTGGAAAAATAATTAGCTATTCATGGCATGACGAAGCCTTGATAAATAAACTATGACAATAGATTATCAACTTCCATTTATAAAAACATTTGGTGAGAGTTGTAAGTAAAAACTACAATCGCAGGCATAAAGGAATCCTCGCTGAGCCCACTAGGAGGAATCCACACACAAGAGTCAGCTTTGGCATCCATCTGTTACCTACAACAGGGGGAATAAAACCCTGAGTACTCAATTGTACTCAGTAAGACTTACCCGATAGGAGGAAAGAAAAGACTCCAATGATATGCAAGGCTATCTGGCTTGTGGGTTTATTGCATTTGCAGGAAGCATTACTAAGCGTGCGTCCTTATATTCGGTTTTTATTAATAGCCGCATTGGTTTATTAACTAACCATTCTATGTAAGCACCTGTGCTACTTTCAAGCAGGTGGTAAGCAATCAGATTTCCTTTGTCCATCTTCCATCTTTTATCTTTTATCTTTCAGTTCTTACTACGATGCTAAATCGTAGACAAGCCATATCGGATTGCCCGACGATTCGCGAATCAATGCCCCCAGCTGGGTACCCTCGAAAACACACGCCCCACTTGTATCCCAGGCACAAGCAAGACCAACCCATCACTCTCTTGTCCTAGGTGTCTAGGTCCCCGTCTAAACTGGGACTCCGAGCCCCTGCCCCTGAGTCCCTGGACTCAGTGCGGTGCAAGGACCTCCTCCACCAAAATAAAACCCTAACAGTCGGTCCGAAAAGAGCCGGATCCATGACAAGAGAGCAACAAGTCTTCCAAGCGCCCATACATAAGTATGTTCTCGGGATAATAAGTTTGTGACCTGCCTAGAGTCTTATGCAATGATCGGTCCTTAACCGACCAGACAGGGGAAAACTGGTGTAACCAAGCTATGACCCGCATCTGTGGTGACACAACTTCTTACACCCACCAATACCCAAACCATATCCCTGCTTGGTCACCATTTTACCTTCCCACCATTTATATTTTTCCAAGTGATAATAATACAGTAATATATTTTCTATCTCTCATGAGTGACAGACAATCACTTGACTTCTACCGGAGTCCTATAGCATAGCATTCTACATGATCCTATCATATTAGTAAGACTCATAGGATAAAGATAGGTATATGCAAGTGGGTTTCACTCAACTCCTTAAAACTTAATGCACAATTATAATTTAAACTACAGGAAGTAGGGGTTATGCACCGGAGCTTGCCTGGGTAAGATATATTAAAAGTTAGTATCTGCATCTTCAGATCATCCACCATCAGGAGCAGTGCGTGCGTGCCTAGCTTAAGCGATAAAGAAAATAGGAGCAGTAGGGGCAGACAGACAAGACAGAACCCGGCAGGCAAGACAATCCACAGAGGCAGACAACGGAGAAAAGAAAGAGGAAGCAAGAGGTCGGTCAACTTGCACAGCCTTGCAGAGAGCACACACACACAGAGCACTGACAGGGACGTTTACCGCAGCACTATCGCCACTGTTACACGTTTCTTTGATTTCGAGCTATTGTTGTGTGTGTATATATATATAACGGTTTACTACTTTAGTCAATTTGCAACGTCTAAGCACAGAAAATTTCAGCAAGCTCGAATTTAAATTTAATTCAAAAGCTATATATATATATGTATATCGTTCTATTTATTAATGGATTTTATTTTATTTATAAACGTTGCTTTTCATGCTTAATCTAATAGAATGAACCGTTTGCTATCGATTGGACAGAATTGTCGTTCGATATTCCTAAATATTTCTACCCCCGGCGTGATTTAACTTGAGTGTTTACTTGAGTCCATGAAACTAAGTCACACAGGATTCGCGTATCGCGTTGAACACGTTTTAAATCAAAAATCCGAGAAACTCGTTTCGAAAATTTGACTTAGGCCTAAATCGCGGTGCTAAATAAGCTCATAACACCAGGGGTGTTACACTAACTGTGTACGTGCGGCACTGCCGCCCTCAAGTGCGGCACTGCCGTGCTCTAGAGTTGCAGCAGATGCTTGCTGCAGTGTAGCATCAGGTACGTTAGTGGAAATAGGTGCAGCAGCAACTTGAGGAACCTCCACTTCAGTGACTTCTTCTTCTTATGGTCTAATATCACAATAGCCAATTGCTTGATTGCTTCACATGGTGGATCCTCCTTTCTTACAATACTTGAATCAACTTGCTGCACTTGAGAGCCATTAAATTCATCAAATGTCTCGTCTACCGTAATCTCAACTCTCCCAGAGGTTTTGTTGAAGACACGGTAGGCATGCTCATTTGATTCATAACCAAGAAGAAAACCTTCATCAACTTTAGGTGCAAACTTATAGGTTTTGAGTTTCTTGTTAAGTATAAAACACTTGCACCCAAACACTCTAAAGTAAGACACGTTAGGCTTGTTACCGATTAGATGCTCATATGAAGTTTTCTTCAACTTCTTGTGTAGGTAGAGGCAGTTGATGGCATGGCAAGCGGTGTTGATGGCGTCACACCAAAAGATGTCCAGCGTCTTGTTCCCATCTAGCATTGTCCTTACCATGTCAATGAGTGTACGGTTCTTCCTCTCTACTATACCATTTTGTTGAGGGGTGTATGGAGTTGAAAACTCATGCTTGATGCCCTCTTCATCAATAAACTCCTCAACTAGAGTATTCTTGAATTTAGTCCTATTATCGCTTCTCACTTTCTTGATGGGAAGACCGAACTCCTTTTGTGCTCTTCGAACAAATATCTTCACCTTATCTTCAACTTGGCACTTGTCATGCAAGAAAAATACCCAAGTAAAATGGGAATAATCATCAACAATAACAAGACCATATTTGTTACCCTAGATACTTAGGTAGGTGATCGGTCCAATGAGATCCATATGTATTAGATCTAATGGTTGCTTGGTGGTCATGATACTCTTTGGTGGGTGAGGTGCTCCAACTTGCTTTTCAGCTTGACAAGTGCTACAAATCCTATTATTCTCAAAGTGAACATTTGTTAGTCCAAGGATGCATTCATCTTTTAGAAGTTTGGCCAAGTTTCTTATCCCAACATGGGCTAGTCGGCGATGCCAAAGCCAACCCATGCTAGATTTTGCCACTAAACAAGTCTCAAGCTTAGTTTTATTTTTGTTGAAATCAACTAAGTAAAGCTTGCTCTTTAATTGACCCATAAAGATAATAGAGAAATCCTCCCTTCTAAAGACTTCCACACCCTTATCCGAAAAGAGACAATTGTAGCCCATATCATACAATTGAGAAACGGACAACAAATTATAACTCAACGAATCAACATGTAATACATTTATAATTGAATGTTCAAGGGTTATAGCAACTTTACCGAGACCAATCACATCCCCCTTTGAATTGTCTCCAAAGACAATATTTTTGTTTGAGTGCGTCATCAGGGAATATGATGAGAACATACTCTTTTCTCTGGTCATATGATTTGTACATCCACTATCAAGCACCCAACTTGATCCACCGGAGGAATATGCCTACAAAACAAGTTTAGTTGCTAGATTTAGGTCCCCAATTTGACTTGGGGCCTTGCATGTTAGTCACAAGAATCTTAGGAATCCAAATAGAAGTATTCTAAATATGTTGGTTTCCTTTCCAATATATTTTGCAACCACTTTCCCACTGTTGTTATTCCTCAAAACAAAGCATGATGTCAAGCTTTGTCGAGGTGCATAAGTCTTCGGTTGACAGGCATACTTATTCTTGGTGGCCCACACTGATTCCTTAGGCTTCTGAAAAACTATTTCTCCTGGTACACCTTCTTCTTGGGCTTAGTTTGATCAGGAGCAGAATTTGTAGCCTTCCCATTTTTGTGGGGCGTGGCACTGCCGCTCAGGGATGTTGCACTATCGCGGTTTGTGCAGGCTGATCTGTACCAATTTTGCCCTTCCTTTCAAACTATACACACTCATAGACATTCACTATCCTTCTTCCATTTGTCTTGGCTCCTTTTGTGTGTCAAGCCCATGCTTGATTGAGGGATGCCTTCCTTACTTGAATTGTGGCCCTTTTGATTCATCATTCTTCTTGTCATTGGACTAGATCTTACCTATCCACCATTTTCCAATGACTTCATTGAGCCTAGCAATTTTCTTTCTCATAGCCTCCATGTTTGCAAGGTTAGTGGAATAGGCATTCAAATCAAGATTAAAATATTTTCCACAACCTTGACTAGCGGAGGGAGTAGAGGTTTCCTTTGCCGTAGGGAGATGTGAGTTGCTATCCCAAAGAATGTCATATTGAATCTCAAGTTCTTTATGCATTTCATCCAAGTCACAATACTTTTCTTGAGAGCTTTATTTACTTTCTTTGTAATAGCATGGTCCTCTTGCTCTTTGGCCAAAGCCTTATGCAAGGATTCCACCTCACTTCTCTCTAATGCAAGAGCTTCTTTACTAGCAATGTAGAGATCCTCTTGTTGGATAAGAGTCTCTTCTCTAGATTCTAGCTCGGCTTGAACATTCTCTAAATCCTCTATTAGCTTAGTGATGAATAATTTGGTCTTTCCATCTAAATTTTTAGTTATCATGTTTATTTCTTCATCACTAGATTCATCATCACTAGAGCTATCACTAATATCACTACTAGAGATATTACTAGGAGGTGGAGAAGATTTGGCCTTCGATTTTGATTTTACCTTCTCACCCTTTGCCATGAGACAAATGTGAGGGGAGTGAAAGGTCCTAATGGCTAGAGGGGGGGTGAATAGCCTAATAAAATTTCTACAACAACACTTAACAAAGTGGTTAGACAATTATGAGGCGAAGCAAGTGTTGCGCTAGCCTACTTAAAATACAAGCCACCTACCACAATTCTAGTTTAGATAGTGTCAATTCACACAATAGCAAAGATACTATTCTATGTTAGTGTGCTCTCAAGGACTAACTAAAGAGCCACACCAACCAACCAAGCAAGCTCTCACAACTAGCTATACTAAAGAGCTTGTCAACTAGTTTGTGATAAAGTAAAGAGAGTGATTAGGATAGTTATACCGCCGTGTAGATGAAGTACCAATCAATCACAAAGATGAATAACAATGATGACCAATCACCTCAGAATCAATGATGAACACAATGATTTTTACCGAGGTTCACTTGCTTGCCGGCAAGCTAGTCCTCGTTGTGGCGATTCACTCACTTGGAGGTTCACGCGCTAATTGGCTTCACACGCCAAACCCTCAATAGGGTGCCGCACAACCAACACAAGATGAGGATCACACAAGCCACGAGCAATCCACTAGAGTACCTTTTGGCGCTCCGCCGGGGAAAGGTCAAGAACCCCTCACAATCACCACGATTGGAGCCGGAGACAATCACCACCTCCGCTCGACGATCCTTGCTGCTCCAAGCCGTCTAGGTGGCAGCAACCACCAAGAGTAACAAGCGAAATCCGTAGCGAAACACGATCACTAAGTGCCTCTAGATGCAATCACTCAAGCAATGCACTTGGATCACTCCCAATCTCACTATGATGATGAATCAATGATGTAGATGAGTGGGAGTCCTTTGGCTAGGCTCACAAGGTTGCTATGTCAATGAAAATGTGCAAGAGGGCTCCCTTGAGCCGGCCATGGGACTATAAATAGAGCCCCAATCAAATAGAGCCGTTATACCCCTTCACTGGGCAAAATGCGCTCTGACCGGACGCTCTGGTCATACTGACCGGATGCTGGCCCTCAGCGTCCGGTCGCCCGATGGACGCCACGCGTCACCAGCTTCAAACGTTGTTCATCAGATTCCAACGGCTACGAAGCTGACCGGACGCTCCGGTCAAAACTGACCGGACGCTGAAGCCCCAGCATTCGGTCGTTGCCAGTAAGCTCCCCGAGGCATGTTTTTTTGACCGGACGCATCCGGTCCACCTTGACCGGACGCAGACTAGCGTCTGGTGCTCAACCCTACCCACTATGCCGTCTGACAGCTCGACTAGACGTAGCCCTTCAGCGTCCGGTCGCTGAGTGACCCAGTGTCTGGTCAGTAGACCGATGCCAGCATCACTTCGATCAACTCCATTTCAACTCTAACTTCTTCACCCTTGCTCAAGTGTGCCAACCACCAAGAATTTTGTATCCGGTGCAATAGAAAATAGACATTTCATTTTCCCGAAAGCGCCGAATCCCGCCTCGCAAGCTCGGCGGGAGGGAGAGAGGGACCCAAACCCATCTCAACCCTGCACACACCTTGTGCACATGTGTTAGCATATTTTCACAAATATTATCAAGGGTGTTATCACTCCACTAGATCCTAAATGCATATGCAATGAGTTAGAGCATCTAGTGGCACTTTGATAACCGCATTCCGATACGAGTTTCACCCCTCTTAATAGTACGGCTATCAAACCTAAATGTGATCACACTCTCTAAGTGTCCTGATCACTAAAACAAAATAGCTCCTACAAGTTATACCTTTGCCTTGAGCTTTTTGTTTTTCTCTTTCTTCTCTTCAAGTTTAAGCCCTTGATCATTGCCATGCCATCACCATTGTCATGCTATGATCTTCATTAGCTTCTTCTACTTGAAGTGTGCTACCTATGTCATAATCACTTGATAAACTAGGTTAGCACTTAGGGTTTCATCAATTCACCAAAACCAAACTAGAGCTTTCAGGGAGTAGTAGTAATCATCGGATATGTCGTTGAAGGGCCTTGGTGTAGGGGATGACTTGTGAATAGCAATAGTTGCAACCTTTTCATCCTCTTCACTTGTACTCTCTTTAGTTGAGTCCTATTCATGCTCAATGTGAGCCTCTCCCATGTACTTCTTGCTCTTTTTACGGTCGGCCTTCTCCTCTTTCTTATCCTTCTTGTATTTGTTGTCCTTGATCTTATATGGACACTTGGCAATGAAGTGATCAGTGCTTCCACAATTGTACCATGTCCTCTTTTTCTTGTTTGGAAAGCTTCTCTTCACTACCTTGTAGCCTTGCTTCTTTAGCCCCTTGTGATACCTCTTCATAAAGAGAGCAACATCATCAACTTTCTCATATTGATGATCATCATTTTCACTTTCACTTGAAGATGATGTGGTCACTACTCTTTCTTGAACTTGCTTGCTTGCTTTGGGCTTGCTAGTTGAAGCTTGTTGGTTGATCTTGGACTTGCTTATAGAGCCTTGCTTGCTTGATTTTTTGGCCTTGAGAGCTACATCTTTGATCTTGATGTCCTCTAACTTTGCTTGTAATTCTCCAAGTTTCTTCCTCTCATGTGCTTCTTCTCTTTGCATGTCAAAGGTCAAGATCCTCCCAAGTATATCATTTGGTGTGAAATACTCAAACTTCTTCTTGTCTCTAATTAGAGTGACCATGGTCTCATTTCTAGGTGAATAAGCTTCCAACTTAATCTTGACAACTTTGTGATCATCTAGCTCATCACAACCATAGCCTCTAATCTTGCCTACCATCATCATCAACCTATCAAACATCTCTTGTGGCCCCTCTCCATCTAAGATTATAAATCGGTTGAGCTTTGACATCAATAAGTCAATTCTTGCCTTTCTCACTTTGTCAACCCCTTCATGTGCTAGGTGCAAAGTGTTCCATATCTGCTTGGCAACATCAACTCTAATCACTCTATTGTACTCATCACCATCCAAGGCACTAAGCAACACACTTGTGGCTTGACCATTGAGGTGAATGATTCTCATCTCTTCTAGTGTTGGGTTCTTGGGGTCAACCGGTGGCTCAAATCCATTGCAAACAATCTCCCAAATGTTGGGGTGAAGCCCTATAAGATAGGCTCTCATCAAGTGCTTCCACTTGGCAAAGTTAGTTCTATTGAAATAAGGTAACTTGCCCATGGGCACATTGATGAAAGACCTTCGATCATGGTTAGTCATAGGAATAGAAGAGTAGTTAAAGGATACGGCGGCATATTTGTTGTTGTTGGCCTTGCCCTTTCCTTTCTTTTCCTTCTTGTTTCCTTCCGAAATCATCTCCATCTTCGGAACTACTTGATATGCTTGATGATGCACTTGTTGCCTTCTTTTCTTCTTCCTTCTTCTTCCTAGCTTCTCTTCTTTTTCTTCTTGCTTCTCTCTTAAGCCTCTTTTCTTCTTTCCTTTGCTTCTTCTCCTCTAACTGTTGTTCCTCCTCCTTTTTCTCTCTTGCTTCTCTTTTTAACTTTCTTGCCTTATTCCTTCTTCTTCTCTCATTATCATCGAGAGCCCTTTCGGCATCGGTAGCCTCAAGATGTGGTAGTGTGGTGTTGCTTGCTGTCAACACGCTCAGCTCACTGCTGTCTGTGTCGACATCCACCCACTTCACGCTACTAGTTCCTCTCTGGGCTTCATACCTCACGCGGTAAAGCGTATATGAGGTAACCTGCTCTGATACCACTCGTAGGATCTTTGGTTGACGTAAAGGGTGTTGAATAGTCCTATCAAAAAACACTCAAACTTTTATCAAATTTATCCTATGGCACTGCTGCTCTAGAGGGCGGTACTACCGAACTACGGCACTGCCGCACCTATAGATAACTTTGAGTCACAGTTCAAAATCCATGAACAAAAACTTAGATCAGAGAAATTTCCTAGCTTACTATAGGTATGACAATCACAGATCAAGAGCTAAAAGTAGTAGAAACACCACACACAAGTAGATTGACTAGAAACCCTAGAAATCACCTCAACCATAATATGTCATGTAAGTAATGTAAATCAAGCACAAATGACATAATGATTTATCCCATGGTTCGGCTCGCCACCAAGGCTTGCCTACCTCCACGTTGTTGAGGTTAGCCACTAAGGCTTAGGGCTTTCCAACCCTTACTCGTTCTTAAGTCAAGAGACTTAACTCTTGAGATGAGAGGTGGGTTTACTAGCTTCAAGAGATGGTTATAAACCTCCCAGAACTGCCACACAAGTTGGCAAGCTCCACGGGCGATGCTCTAGCCGGCTAGGAGCCAAACTCCAAGAGTAACAAACACAATAGTCGACCAAAACGTAAACCAAGTGCTCTTTAGAGTTGGGGAATCAATGGAGCTGCTCTCTAATTGAGTTTTGGACCCTTTTCCCTCAAGGATTGATGGAAAAATCAATGAATTTGCTTGGGGGCTTGAGGTCAACAATGGTGGAAGAGAGAGAGAGAGAGAGCTCCTGCTCTGTTTTGGGTGAGCTGGAGTGAGGAAGAAGAGGCATAGTACCGTTGGGAAGGAAGGGCAATGGTATAAATACCCCCCAGCCCCCAACGGTCACTTGAGTCGTGGCAGTGCCTCTCTTCAAGTGTGGCAGTGCCGCACCACGCAAGACAACAAGAGTAAGAGTGAAGTGTAGACTGTCTTGATTATGAATATGAGGATGCATGTGTATGTTTGAGCACTTGGTATCATATATTAGCTTAAGCATTGTGTCCCCCTTTATAGTACGGCTTTTTCTATACTCAAATTTAAAATATAAAAGAATTTGAACCTCCTTTGAGTTTAAAGCCATCTACATTTGTAATTGGAGGATCCTCCGTTTCATGTAGCATCCTCGAATATGAATTCACTGCTTGTCATCTTGATAAATCTCATTAGTTCTATAATTGCGTGGTCATTATTACCAAAACCTACAATTAGGGCTTGATTGCACTTTTAGTAAGTGTTCTATACGGATGGTGCAAAAGTGGATCGAGATGGTGCATATGTTGTAATGGTTTTGTACACGTATGTTGCAAGCGTCTATCCCTAATATTTTATCTATTTTTTTATGTATGTTGCAAGTGTGTTTATCTGGATGTTGCATATGTTTCACACACATGTTGCACGTGTTTTATCTAGATGTTGCGTACGTTTTCAAAGGTTTTCAAGTGTTTTTCAGATGTTTTTGCAAGTGTTTCATACATATGTTTCAGGTGTTTCATTTGCCTTCAGATGTATGTTGCAAGCGTAGCATTTGGGTATTTCAAAAGTTGATTGGAGTGTTTCACATGGGATGCGCATGGGAAGCGAGAGAGGACGCGACGTGGGCGATGTCCGGGTGGTGCATGCCCCATGTGTGCGTGTGAAACGCAGACACGGGCGAGGGCGTGCTGGCATGAGTGCGGAGTGCAGGCGTGGGGAAACGAATCGACACGGGCCACGTACCATCCGACGGATGGGTATCCGATCAGACATCCAAACGCCAACAGTTTCATTTAATAAAGCACAACTAGTGTATTTATATTTACAACCAATCAATCAGTTCACCTATATAATAGTTGGCTACTACTACTAGCATATACTTCATTATAAATACATGGTCCACTTTTTGCTCTCCTACAATTTCTTAGAGCTTGTTTATCGGCTAGATGTAAACTTAAATCCAACTTCTCTTCTCTCTTCTCCACCTTAATATAAAATCCACTCGTTTAAAAAAAAGTCCACTTGCAACTTTTTATTATTCTTACTCTTAGCGACGATATAATACTTATGTATATGGAACAAGAATTTCATTTTGAGAAAATCTCCTTGGTGGTTAGTTTCAAGCAGAGAACGTTTTCTTCCCCTCAACTATACGGCAATGTGTTTCTTCTGAACAGCAATAAGACCCCATTCATTTCGCTAAAATTTAGCTATTGCTGCTTATGCTAATTTATTATAAAAGAAAAATATAGTTTCTTTGTTTAAAAGTACCGCTAAAGTCATGATAAAAATAGGAACTCAGTCTACGGTTCCACGCTTGCAAGAGTGGCCCACCCGAAGGCACGGCAAAGAACGGAGAAAGGCCAATTGGGTGCAATCCCACGAACCGGCAAGGCAACCCCCAACAAGATTTGACCCCTCTATAAATTCACGCCTCCCTCCCCTCCCCGCGCCAAAGTCTTCTCTCCTGTCATCTTGACGACACCAGTCCATCAATGCAGTCTCCCTTTCTTGTGCTTCTTCTCTCTCTAATTAACAACGCTATTAGCTGGACTCCCATAGTCCCGTGCCATCACGCTCTCATACCCCTCCTAGATCCTCGCGACCCTTTCTTGTGGGCACACATTTTTTATTCCAATAAAGCGAGGGGCTGGTGGTTAATCAGCACTTGCTAGTCGCTTCTCCAATCCCAAAGGCCAAATATAAGCAAGATCTCCAGAGAGAGAAGCGCTGCGATTGCGAAGCACCATAGAAGAGGAGAGAGAGAGAGTGATACTGATATATCGGTGTGATACCTCCGGACCTCCCTGAGTGTCATCTTGTGCCCTCAGTGACAGTGAGCGGCGCTTCACTCCGTCCGTCCGGTGGCCCGACCTGCTTCCAGAGTTCCAGTCCAGTGGAGGGAAAGCACCGAAAGGCGCGGCCTTTTTTCTCGCTTTGCTTGCCCCTTCTTTTCACTTCCCTCCCTTTCCTCTCCTCCTCCCCGCTCCATGGCCCCCGCGGCGCCGGCGGGCCTCGCCGCCGTCGTGGTCGCGGTTGCCGTGCTCGCCGCCGCGGTGTCGGCGGCCGTCACCTACGACCGCAAGGCCGTGGTGGTGAATGGCCAGCGCCGGATCCTGATGTCCGGCTCCATCCACTACCCAAGGAGTGTCCCCGAGGTGCGTGACGCTCTCTTGCTCCTCGTCTTGCTCCTTCGGAGCGTGGCGTCCTTCTCCTCTCCCCCGAAATGCGGGCTAGCTGGCCCGCCGCTGCGGTTGGTGTAGTGTGTCTGACCCTCTTGGTTGTTGCGTGTTTGTTTCTTCTGGCGCGCAGATGTGGCCGGATCTGATACAGAAGGCCAAGGACGGCGGCCTCGACGTCGTGCAGACCTACGTCTTCTGGAACGGCCATGAGCCCTCCCGTGGACAGGTAGTTACCGACGCTGGTAAAAATGTCGGTTTCTTTGCCCCCTTCCTCTGCTGTTCTTGATGTGGTGGTTGGTTGCCCATGCGCAGTACTACTTCGAGGGGCGGTATGATCTGGTGCACTTCATCAAGCTGGTGAAGCAGGCCGGACTCTACGTGCACCTCCGCATTGGCCCCTACGTCTGCGCCGAGTGGAATTTTGGGTAAGCGGAACTTTCTTGGTTTTGCTCTATGTTTGTACGAATTGTTTAGGGCGACATTGATGTTCTTGCTGTGTCCATTGGTTTCTTGTGGTGTGTATGAGTTTCTTCTTGAGAAAAAAAAATCATGCGGAGATTTGGTAGTTAATTTGGTTTACTGAAGTCGTTTTCATGCTCTTGTAGTTGACAGTGAGTGTTCGCTTGTAACAACTCAGTCCTGTATTCCTGTGCTTTAAATTTGGCTAGTGAGGAATAATTAACACAGATCCATTGATGTCAAGGTGATGTGAAGTATGCTAAACTATGCTTCTCTTCCCACTTTTGGTTTCAGTGGTTTCCCTGTTTGGCTCAAGTATGTCCCGGGCATCAGCTTTAGGACCGATAATGAACCGTTCAAGGTAAGAATTGATTTGTGGCTCTGCTTTTCATGTGTTTCTCCTTTCTAAAATTACTGCAAAACTCGATAAGTTTTTTTTTAACCCTGGGTTCAATCTTGAACAGGCTGAGATGCAGAAATTCACCACGAAGATCGTTGACATGATGAAGTCCGAAGGGCTCTTTGAATGGCAGGGAGGGCCAATAATCCTCTCCCAGGTATGTTTGCAACTCTCCTTTGATATGTATTGATGCCATCCTTTTGAATGCAACCCACCATTGGATTCTGATTGTCCTTGCAGATTGAGAATGAGTTTGGGCCCTTGGAGTGGGATCAGGGAGAGCCTGCCAAGGCCTACGCATCATGGGCAGCTAACATGGCAGTTGCACTCAACACAAGTGTTCCATGGGTCATGTGCAAAGAAGATGATGCCCCGGATCCAATTGTATGTCCTGTACTCCCTTTATTTAAGTGTGCATCTTGGGCAGGATTTCTTTAATGTGCTGGGGTCTGAACTTGTGTCCATCTTCCAAGATAGGAAACTAATGATTGGTCATACTCCTATGTTGGATGGTTTGCTATTTTCTTCCTCTCCTTTTTCATTCATCAAGAACTTACTTTGATCTAATGGTTGCAGATTAATACTTGCAACGGATTTTATTGTGACTGGTTCGCCCCAAACAAACCTCACAAGCCTACCATGTGGACTGAGGCTTGGACATCTTGGTAATTTAGTTTGCTTTCTTTTCTTAACCTAAGAAATCAGGAACTTGTAATTTTTCAAGTCTACGGATGAATAGTCACTAGTGTGTCTGTATCTTTCAAGAAAAGAACTTTCTATAGGCTGTGTGCTTTTATGCAGAAGTCGGACAACATGGTTTTATCAACTTGATATAATTTCTTGAGTTAATAAATGCTTCCTCAATAAAAAAAAAGAAACCAGACACTTGTAGTTTTTTTTTTAAATATTTCTCCTGATGTATCCCTTTTTCTCTCTTGAATGCAGGTATACAGGATTTGGTATTCCAGTCCCACATAGACCAGTAGAGGATCTAGCATATGGTGTTGCCAAGTTTATTCAGAAGGGTGGCTCTTTTGTTAATTATTACATGGTAACTCCCATGATTCATGCTATGCAGCTGAAGCTTATTACCAAATTATTGAATGAGCAAAATTATGACTTATGACACCACTTTGCAGTATCATGGAGGAACAAATTTTGGGCGCACAGCTGGTGGTCCATTCATTGCAACTAGCTACGACTATGATGCTCCTATTGATGAATATGGTGAGTTGAACACATTCTACTTTGGTAAAAGGCACGTATTATACAGTTTTCATCAATCTCCTCTCATGTAAGGATTACTGCTACATAATTTCCCCTAAAGCAACATCTATATGTGATTCCATAGATGCTATAAGGTTGATTTAATATTACTCCAGTCATCCTGAATGAAACTGTATGTATTTTGTGATATGTTTTTCCTGTCAGCAGTGGCAACAGCATGACACACTAATATTGACATCCACAGTCCCTAGTATGTGAGACTACAAGGTTTTAATTATTAAAATTGTTGGATAAAGATAAATGTAACCTCTAATATCCTTGATTATTAAAATACTTGATTGGGTCAGACATTGTTTCTGCAATCAAAAGCAAATGCATCTAGCATTGTTTTATTACTTTGATGGAGTGAGTACATTGGGGCATTTGGTGCAAAATAGCAAGTGATTATATTTCAATCATTTCATAATCAAATAATCCCTTATGTTGATCAAGTTGATCTGAGTTCCTCCCCTTCACTTCCTCAGGCTTACTGAGAGAACCAAAATGGGGTCACTTGAAGGAGTTGCATAAAGCTATCAAGCTTTGTGAACCAGCATTGGTTGCAGGAGACCCAATTGTAACTTCACTTGGCAATGCTCAGCAGGTTGTTAATTAGTACAGCATTAAGTTCATTCTTCTGCTCTTGAATGCAATAATATTTTGTACAGGACTGACTTCTTGGTAATTTCCTCTTTAGGCATCTGTTTTTAGATCAAGCACTGATGCTTGTGTGGCCTTCCTTGAGAACAAGGATAAAGTATCTTATGGTAGGGTATCATTCAATGGAATGCATTATAATCTACCTCCCTGGTCCATAAGTATTCTCCCAGACTGCAAAACAACAGTTTACAACACTGCCAGGGTGAGATTGGGCACCTGAGTCTTTTTTTTTCATTCTACAACTTCCTTTTGTTCTTACTCTAATTGAGTTACTTTCTTAAATTGGATGGTTTTCCTAATATTGAGTTCACACAACATTTCCTTGGTGCTACTGTACCTTATAATTCTTGGTGAAAAACTTTTTATACTGATATGTTTATACAGGTTGGAAGTCAGATTTCACAAATGAAAATGGAATGGGCTGGAGGATTCACATGGCAATCATACAATGAGGATATAAACTCCTTGGGTGATGAATCATTTGCAACAGTAGGGTTACTGGAACAGATAAATATGACAAGGGATAACACAGACTACTTATGGTATACAACATAGTGAGTACCCTAAGTCCCTAACTTAGAAAATCTAATAATAGCTTTTACATTTCGAAGATGCTAAAGGTTTCACTTTCAGCGTTGATGTTGCTCAGGATGAGCAGTTTCTCAGTAATGGGAAGAATCCAATGCTAACTGTTATGTCGGCTGGTCATGCTTTGCATATTTTCGTTAATGGACAACTAACTGGTAAAACAAAGGGCTCTCTCTCTCTCTCTCTCTCTCTCTTGATTTTCATCATGCTCTCTAATTCATTGGCAGGAACTGTGTATGGAAGTGTAGATGATCCAAGATTGACATATCGTGGAAATGTGAAACTTTGGCCAGGCAGTAACACTATTTCATGCTTAAGTATAGCAGTTGGTCTCCCGGTAAGTGCACCAGTTTTTTTCAACAGCAGATAGTACTCTTGGCTTTGAGCTGTGTCAACCTTTCCAGATTCATTCCATTAACCTTTGCTGCAGAATGTGGGAGAACATTTTGAGACTTGGAATGCTGGAATTCTAGGTCCTGTGACACTCGATGGCCTAAATGAGGGAAGAAGAGATCTCACGTGGCAGAAATGGACCTATAAGGTTACTTCTGCCATTGTTATGAACCTTAACCTTATGTATGATGTGTTAAACACGTGAACCCTAATAACTCTACTTGTCCAGGTTGGTCTGAAAGGTGAGGATTTGAGTCTTCATTCACTTAGTGGTAGCTCTTCAGTAGAGTGGGGAGAACCCATGCAGAAGCAGCCTCTGACATGGTACAAGGTATGGAAGATCATAAGTTTAATTGCTTTCCATGTGGAAAAAACGTTTTATTTTTAAAAAAAATCGTTTACTGTATCCTGTGCAGGCTTTCTTCAATGCACCTGACGGGGATGAGCCATTAGCTTTGGATATGAGTAGCATGGGTAAAGGTCAAATCTGGATAAACGGACAAGGTATTGGAAGGTATTGGCCTGGCTACAAAGCTTCTGGAACCTGTGGAATCTGTGATTACCGTGGAGAGTATGATGAAAAGAAGTGCCAAACCAACTGTGGTGACACTTCTCAGAGATGGTAGGCACTTTGTATACTTATGCAGAAATATCCATGGAAAGTTTACATTTGGAGCTCTTTATATTCATGTCATGCTTGTTCAGGTACCATGTTCCACGTTCATGGCTTAATCCGACGGGGAACCTTTTGGTTATATTTGAGGAGTGGGGTGGTGATCCTACTGGAATCTCGATGGTGAAAAGAACAACAGGGAGTATCTGTGCTGATGTCTCTGAATGGCAACCATCAATGACGAACTGGCGTACAAAAGACTATGAGAAAGCCAAGATCCACCTCCAGTGTGATCATGGACGGAAGATGACTGACATAAAGTTCGCCAGCTTTGGCACACCACAGGGCTCCTGTGGGAGCTACTTTGAAGGTGGCTGTCATGCACACAAGTCATACGACATATTTTGGAAGGTAAAGGATCTGCAAACACTGGTCAAGTAAAGCCAACAACATTGAAGTCGTATTTGTGTTTACTGTTTAGCTACAATTAAAATTGGTGTTTCTTGCAGAACTGCATTGGTCAAGAGCGCTGTGGGGTAAGCGTGGTTCCAGATGTATTTGGTGGGGATCCATGCCCTGGGACTATGAAAAGAGCCGTTGTTGAGGCTATATGCGGTTGAGTCATATAATCCATATAGCATATTGGTTTCTACAATAATGTTACCCTATCAACCTGGCAAGGGGTGAAAGTCGCGGCAACTGTGACGCACGGATTGTCAGGAGTTACAGGAATTAGTTGTATGTTAGATTTAAGCATTGATATCTGTATGTAACTTAGGCTACATAAGATTTGCATGGAAGAAATTGTTAGGACCCTAGCTGTGAGAAATTAAGTGTTGTGGGTCTCTAGACAAGTGTAAATTGGTCTGCCAGGGCAGTGACGCGCAGATGAGACTCTGCTTATACCTGAGTCCATGTGCGCGGTGGCTCTTGGGTTTGAGATTGCCAAAAAGCCAGCAATTGGCTTTGCATTATCTGATTATTCATTTTTGGTCATTGGAGGGTGCAATGTAAACGCTCAGGGCCCATCATTCATGAATTTTCCTAGCAAGTATTGAAACAGTAAAGAAAATATTGGTTCAGATTATAAATAGCAGTTGTCTTACATTTGCCTGACTCGGTGTTTTGTTGGGCATGGTTTACGTGAATGTCATCTTGCTGAATACTTCAGTTGCTTACATCAGAAACAAATCATGATCATGCAAGATGCAGTAGTACTTGGTTTGCTCCTGCAAGTTGCGGTCAGGGATATAAAAATTCGGTTTTGACCGGCCAAGCAAGGCGGCTGAAAATAATAGGGTTACCGGTTTGGTCGAAAAGTTAGCTAAACCTCATCAAATATTTGACCGAACAATCTGTTTTTTTGCTCCAGTTAATAGAAAGATTTTTTTAAAAAAAAGCGAAACATATTCTAGACACACAAAGATATCCTACCATCTTTAGGTATTAACAATGTATATTTAGCCTCCAAACATAAGATGCTTATAAGTTAGCTAACCCTCTTCAAATATTTGACTGAACGATCTTTTTTTTTTTTTTGCTCCAGTTAATAGAAAGGTTGGGTTTTTTTAATGAAACATATTCTAGACGTATGAGAGTAGAGACTAGACCCAAGTATCCTACGCATATTAGCACATATGAGAGTAGAGACTAGGCTCACGTATCTTTAGATGGATGAAAAGTCACCAACTATAGAGATATTGTTGTCAAGAGACATGTTTTCTGCCACTAAACGATAATAATGAATACAAGGAAAGGATTGGCTGAACTGGTGAACCGCCCCAATCCTCGGCCTCGCATTAATTCGTCGGTGACCATTGGGAGCGTCGAGCACCCAACTCCCACCAGCTCTACTACAAAGTGAGAGATCCCTCACCTCTACGAACACACGGACCTCTAACATGTCAGCAGTGGAGACAGCATCTTGGCTATCGCCGACGGCGAGTAACGTGGTCTAGTTCGGTGAGGGAACATGAGACTCCCGGCGGCACAGGTTGGTAGTGGCCTCACCTTGCAATCTTCTAGATAGAGACATGTTGCGTAGTCTCTGAAATAGTTGGAGAGACCCGACGCCTAGGGAGGAAGGCAATATAGCAAAGACTAATCAAATGGAAATCAACCAAAGGTGAGCAATATAGCGCCAAACCCCATGCACAATTCGTCAGCTCATATCAGAAACATAAAACCAACAACATTTGGCGAGCATACATTAAACACAAGTGCAAACTCTTTGCCTTGGTTCTAATTCAAAATAAATTCTTACGACAGACGATTTATCACTCCAGGGATGACTGTACCAAGACGTGTGTCCTCTGCTATAGCCTGCTAGAAACAGGAAACCATCTCTCCCTCAGATGCCGCTTCACCCAGGTGGTTCTGGAACCATGTTATGACCTAGGAGAATTTGGGTAACCTCCAGCCTGCTCACCATGCAACCTATGATAACATAGCCGATTGGTGGGGAACGGCACTGACTTTGATCATAAAGATAAATAATGTGTCTTCAACAGAAAGAACACGCATAAGAGCTTGTAGAAAGAACACAATAACAGAATATTCAATATTCTACTTTCTTTTTCTTGAACACGCATAAGAGTTGCGTATCATTATATTAAGAAGAAGGGACAAGAACCCTTATAAAACACTCACTCCCATACTACCAAAGAACTAGGTAGACATATGCGCCTATTACAGTAGAGAAACCCGACCCCGATCACCACTATACCTCAGTTGTCAACTAGTTGTAGAACAAAAAGATAAGAAATATCTCTTGCTCTAGCCATTCCCTGGGCAATTCCTCACTAGCCAGCAATAAAGCTCTAGCTAAACATGGAGATGCACCATCCAACACACACCTATTATGATGTTTCCATAAGGTCCAGGCTCCTAGGATCATAAGCGAATTAAACCCCTTTCTTTAGCTTATTCTAACTCCATTAAGAAACTTTCCCACCAATATTCAAAAGAAAGAACTTCAGGTTGTGGGGCAAACTCTTGGAGGTCAACTCTCTCTAGCAACTTGAACCAAAATTCACGGGCAAATACACAAGAGGTGAGAAGATTGTTGATGGATTCTAAAGATTGACCACAATGAATCAATACTCTACTGTCATTCAGGTGGCCAAGCCACTACCGGAAACCGGCTATCACTCGGCAAACGATGCAAAAAGCACCCGGCAAAGTTCGACACTCGGCAAACTAGAAAAAACACCCGGCAAAACTAGGCACTCGGTAAAGAAATATGTTTACCGAGTGTAATTGTCTAGCACTCGGCAAAGAAATGTGTTTGCCGAGTGTAACTATTTGGCACTCGGCAAATAATTTTATTTTTTTCTCTCTTCTGACCTTGAAACTTTTTCTACTCTCAACATACAACATGTGGTATTCCATGTTAAAATTTGGTATATTTGTGGATCTGGTTGCTATATTTAATTAATTTATTGTATTTCTAGGAATTTTTTTCGTATAAGTCAAATTTGAACTGTAAGTGATTCAAATAATAGAATAAAATGAGTAGCAAAATGATATTCATGTTATTGAGTCCAGTGTGAGGCGTCACCCGGGAAATAAAAAGAAATTTCGAACATCTTGTTCAGGAAACACGACCACGAACATGTGGCCAAATGGTTTTTAAATTCTAAAAAAAGCAAACGAAGTCTGAAAATCATGAGATTTGTCATGATGTGATGATATCATACGTGGAGGCTGTGGTAAAAAATTGAGAAGGTTTCGCACAATTTGTCACGTACGATGTTTACAAACCGAAGTATCACAGAAGAAGAATCGTAGCGTTGAGAGGGAATCGGTAAGATTTGAAGTCAAAGTGGTGGTCGAATTAGGGTTTGACTTCAAAACTTTTTGTATAGGCAATAGAGAACATAGACTGTTTCATGTGAAAAATTGATAATTTTTTGGATCCGTTTGATAATTTTAATTTATTAAGTGCAACTATAGAATTTTAATTGATATAAATTAAATTTGAGTTGTAACTGCATAAAATAATGGAATCATATTTGTAGAAAAATCATATATATATATATATATTGTTGAGTCCATTTGACAAGGTATTTTCAAAGTACATCGAACAAAAATGGAAAAACACGTTATGGAAAACAAGGAAATAAAAAAATAAATAATATATTTGCCGAGTGCCCCAAACCCTAGACACTCGGCAAAGATTAGTTTGCCGAGTGCTGTGATCTGACACTCGGCAAAGCCAGCTTTGCCGAGTGTCCTCGATCCGACACTCGACAAACTCGACACGTTATAAAAGCACCCGACCGCCGCCCCCTCCCTCCCTCCCACCCTCCCCTCCCTCTCCCGGCGCCGCCCCACCCCTCCCTCCCCTCCCTCTCCCAGCGCCGCCCCCTCCCCTCGCTCCCCTCCCTCTCCCAACGCCACCACGGCGGGCAGTGTGGCTCTCTTCGGCGGGCGGTGCAGCACTCTCTCTCTCACGCGCACCGAAGGCTGGATCCTAGCGAAAGAGGGTAGATCTCGGTGGCCGCAGGCCAGATCCGGTGGGAGAGGGTGAACGTGGTGGTGGCGGGCGTGGTGGCGGCGGACGTGGTGGTGGTGGGCCTGATGGCGGCGGCGGGCGTGGTGGTGGCGGTGTGGTGGTGCTAGTGGTGTGGTGGTGGCAGACGTGGTGGTGGCGGCGGGCGTGCTGGTGGCGGCGTGGTGGTGTCCTGGTGGCAGCGGGCGGCATGGTGGCGGTGGCGAGCCACAGGCGGGAGGCGCGGCCGAGCCGCGTGCGAGGTGGGCGGCTTTTTTATATTTTTTAAAATTTTTTTGCCGAGTGTCGGTTTTAGCATTCGGCAAAGTCTTTGCCGAATGCACGATAGAAAACACTCGGCAAAGAAACCTTTGCCAGCACTGTGTACGTCGAGTGCCGTTTACCGAGTGTAACACTCGGCAAAAGCTTTGCCGAGTGTTTTTTGGGCTTCGCCGTGTGCCGTGGATACACGGCAAAGCTGGGCATTCCGGTAGTGAACAAATCAAAGAAAATTTAGAACAAGACATAAGAGCCTTCCAACTCACTTCTAGTAGCGAGTCTTGTCCCGGTGTTTTGGTTTTGAACGCGCATCTAGGCCCAACTGTGGTGATTATGTGGTTTTGATGATTGATAAGCACAAGTATTGTGACTAACGTATTTTATAGAGGTTAATGCAATTGAGTTAGTCACAATGTGAATGGCCATAAGTGACTTGGCCCCAAGACTTGGTGATCATCAATGTATGGCGCAAAGGATGATTGAGAAGACTAAGAACACTCTAGAGCGAATATAGGTTGCGTGTATGGGGACATTCACTAGTAGTATGTATCAGGGCTTTGTTTTTTCTTTGGTCATACTATTATAAGGGGGTTCAAGGTGTTCATCATGTGAGAGTCAAAGCAAGAGCATGCGATGCACAAGAGGCTCAAGTTGATGATGGTAAGTGGCTCCATTGAGATGGTTTCAAGCCAAGGATCTCAAATAAGTTGGATTGATCGAGATTGGACTTAAAATGGACTAAAAATACATTGAAACATGCACCAGACGATAGGGTTGACCCCATTGGATTGTCTGGTGATGTTGTTTCTAGGGCAAAATAGACATAACCCGGTGACCACGCGAGCACCATATGATCTGGCGGAGGATTGTGTAATGGACCATCCGGTGAAGCCAAGCTTGACATAGTGACTCATTGCCTAGCTCACTATGGTGTGTCATATGATCTACCACTATGCCAGATTTGGACATCACTGCTGGCCTCATCACTGTCGGATTTGTGAGAACCGACAGTGATGTACCTTCACTGTCGGTTATGAGCTCGAAAATGAGAAAATGATTGGAGCTGGGTTAAAACCAGTAATGAAACACCACATCACTGTCGGTTTGTGGCTTGAACCGGTAGTATTTTGGTGGCCACTCATCACTGCCGGTTGAAGCCACAAATCGGCAGTGATTAGGCTCTATCACTGTCGGTTCTAGCCAAGAACCGATGGTGATAAGCCTACAGCACAAAAAGGCTGCAACCGTCCTCTTCTTCCTCCTCTCTTCCATCCCGAGAACAGAGATGCACGTTTGGGCCCTTCCCTCTATTGTTGTGGCTGCTCTTCACCATGAAGCCCATGCTGGGAATGGGAACCCTGTCTTCTGCCCATGCAAAGATTGCAAGAATCAAAGGAACTTTTATCAAATTGAGTCTATACGATCGCACTTGATTACCAGGGGATTCATGCTAAACTATACGATATGGACTATGCATGGCGAGGTTGGTGGGAATGTTTTGCAAGAAAATGATGATGATGTGGACATGCCTGACGTAGCCATCCACGATGGTGACGAGGAACCCGGTGTCAACACAGAACCTATGCCCACAGTTAATAATGTGTTTAGGAACACGCTAGCTGACGACACCGAGGATAACGATGGCATTTCTCAGCTGCTATGTAATGTAGAGACCGGATGTCTTAGTGAAAGACAGCTGAGAAAGCTAGAAAAAATGAGACAAGATGGCAAAACACCATTGTATAGGGATTGTCCAATGTGCAAACTGGAAGCCGACATCATGCTGTTAGAGTTCAAATTGACAAACGGATTGAGCGATAAAGGCTTCGATCAGTTGTTAGGTATAATAAGGAAAATGCTCCCAGAAAAAAATGAGTTGCCAGAAAAGACATACTTGGCCAAGCAAATGATCTGCCCCATCGGCCTCGAGGTTGATAAAATCCACGCATGTTCCAATGATTGCATATTGTACCGTGGAGAAAAATACAAACACTTGGACAAGTGCCCCAAGTGTGGAGGTCCATGGTACAAGGAAGGGCCGTCAAATGAGGGTACCAAGACCAGAGGAGGTCTCATAAAGGTCATTTGGTATTTCCCTACAGCTCCCCAGGTGCATAGGTTGTTTGCATGTGCAAAGTCAGCCAAGCTGTTGTGCTGGCATGGCGAAGAGCATAAGAAAGGTACAATGATGAGACACTCCACCGATGGGCATGACTAGAGGATTGTCAATACTATGTTCTATAAGGACATCGGTGGAGAGGTAAGGCACCTTTGGTTTTCTTTGAGCACAGATGGGATAAATCCTTTTGACCAGGTTAGAAGCAATCATAGCACCTGGCCAGTGACGCTCTATATATACAACCTTCCACCTTGGGTCTGTATGAAGCGGTCGTACATCCAGATGCCACTACTGATCCAAGGGCCAAGACAACCTAGGAATGACATCGATGTGTTTCTGGAACCAGTGATTGATGAACTAGTGGAGATGTTTGAAAAGGGTGTGCCGGATGTTTGGGACGAGTACAAAAAGGAACATGTCACGATCAAGGGAGTACTTATAGCTACAATCACCGACCTGCCAGGTCGAGGTTCGTTGTCCGAAGAGAAGGCAAAAGGCTATACTGGATGTGTCGAGTGCTTGAACGACACCAATGTAGTAAATCTACCAAATAATTCAAAGATAGTTTATATGAGACACCATAGGTTCCTACCTAAGGATCACCCTTACCGTAGAAATAGAAAAGATTTCAACAGTACTATTGAGAAACACTTAGCTCCAAAATATCAAGACGGGCCTATGATACTTCGAGAACTCAACAAACTAGAGGTTGTCTTTGGGAAGGGGGACAATGCAGTAGCAGCGCCTGATGGGAGCGTTTGGAAAAAAAATTGGTTTTCTAGAAACTACCTTACTGGCTATTTCTGAGTGTACGCCACTGTCTTGGTCCCATGCACATCACTAAAAACATGTGAGCTAACACTCTTAACACCTTGATGGACACCGGGGGGACATCGAAGGATTCACTAGCCACACGCCTAGACATACAACACTTGGGAATTAGGAAGGAGCTGCATCCCATAGAGCTAGAGAATGGCCAGTTAGAACTTTCAGTTGTGTCATGGACATTGAAGAAGGAAGAAAAACGTGCGCTTATTTCTTTCTTCAATGAACTCAAAGTCCCAATGGGCTACTGTGCGAACCCGAAGAGGCTAGTGAACATGAGAGAACTCAAGTTTAACTATGGCCCTATGAAGGCCCATGACTGTCATGTCATTATGACTCAGCTGCTCCCTGTTGCCCTACGTGGTAGCCTCGCCCCAAAGGTTCACGCCCTAATCATAAAGCTTTGCTCGTTCTTCAACACAATCTCAAAAAAGGCCATTGATGTGTCCACGCTAGAGCAGCTGCAGCGGGACATAGCCGAAACTCTCATTAGGCTTGAGATGCATTTCTCACTGACTTACTTTGATATCTCGCTGCATCTGCTCATTTATCTTGTTGACCAAATTAGAGCCCTTGGCCCAATGTACCTGCATCAGATGTTTCCTTTCGAAAGATTGATGAAAGTTTTTAGGAGGTATGTTAGGAATAGATTCAGGCCAGAAGGGGCATGGTTGAACGATGGTCAATGGAGGAGGCCATTGAGTTCTGCACATATTATCTAGACATCAAAAGGGTCGGAGTTCTAGAATCTCATCACGAGGGAAGACTATATGGCAAAGGAACGATCGGGAAGAAATCTATTACAGTAGACGACCCTATTTATTTCAGACAGGCATAGTTGGTTGTTTTCTAGCAAGCCATGGGTGTGATGCCATACATTGATGAGCATAGGTAATCGCTTCAAACTCTGTATCCAAGCAGGTCATAGGCTTGGCTGGATAAAAAACATAAGGAGGAATTTGTCAGCTGGTTGTGACGTCACTTGCTTGGAATAAAGTTGGGTAATCAACTGGATGCCTTAGCCAAGGGGCCTTCGAGTACATATCTTAAGTACCAAGGGTATGAGATCAATGGATTCACATTTTACATAAAAAAGCAAGATGGAAAGAGCACATACCAAAATTGTGGTGTTTGTTTTAATGCTCACAATGAAAATGACAACGTGCTGGTGATATACTATGGTTTCATAAAGGAGATATGGAGCTAACCTATGGTTCGCTGAAGGTAGCTCTTTTTCGCTGCCAGTGGGTCCGGCTCAAGGAAATCAACACTGACAGCGAAGGGTTCACTATAGTTGATCTCACTAAGACCGCATATAGAGACGACCTCTTTGTCCTTGCAAGAGATGTTATAAAAGTCTTCTATGCAAGGGACAACAAGACAAAAGGAAGGCTAAAAGTAGTCCTAGAAGGAAAAAGGAAGATTGTCGGTGTCGATGAAGTGACGGACGAAGAAGACTACAGGGGCTATCAGGAAATGCATCCATTCAGGACGAACGTACCCCTACCTATCCTTCAAGAGGGTGACGAACATGCTTACGCACGAATTGATCACAATGAGGCCCTCATTGTTGATGCACCTAAAGATAGTTAGATTATTGTTAACTATGTAATCATTATGTAGACATTATATCAGTAATTCGCACTGAATATTTAATTTATATTTTGTGCGCATCTCTATAATTTAATTATTGACTATGTAATCAAATATTAAGATAATGTTCACAAACACTATTATTTGATAATCATAGACCATTAATTAATTATCATACAATTAAATAATCAAGACACAAATTTTTGTGTTATTTTAGAATATAAACTAACTATATTATTTCTATTAATAAATAAATAAAGAAAAGCAAACAAACCGAACTCCCTATCCTAGCTCAATTGTTAAGGCCGCGCACTCTGTACTCTGAGACCCGCGCTCGAATCCCAGGCGGGCCAAACTTTTTTGATTTTTCATTTATTATTTAGTAGTGTATTATGATGGGATAAAAGAAAAAAAATAAAACCATTCTAACCGAACTCCCTATCCTAACTCAGCGGTTAAGGCCGCGCACTCTCGACCCCGCAACCCACACTCGAATCTCAGGCGGGCCAAACTTTTTTATATTTTTTTACTAAAAAATGACAGCAGGGCCCTTCACTGCTGGTTTTGGTTTTAAAATCGGCAGTGATAGCTTCTATCATAGTCGGTTGCACAAACCAACACAGAAGGCCCAATTCACCGTCGGTTTTTAAACTAAAACCGACAGTGATATCGATAGTGATATGTAGATGCTCCTCACATGCCAACAGTGCTCCCATGACCATAATAGTTGGAACACTGCTCCCACCTACCCCGACAACTTTAGTTCAGAAATAAAAATATACCACGATTGCTAACCCCTATAAAATGGCCCTCGGCCAGGAGCTAGCCTCTCCATGCATATTGGTTTCAGCCAGGCCTTATCAGCCATGATTCAATGTTTTCCTCTCACAACAAACCGACGGTGATGTCCATGCCCCCTATATAAAACAAATTGCCGACCACATACATCTATCCTACCCACCCATAAACTCTCTTAGTCTCATTTCTCATGTTTCACTCTCACTTCTCAAGACATCCACTCTCTCTCTACGTGATTTGGTCATGGCTCCTGCATTTTTTAATGCTATTGATATGTTGTCTTCTCCAATATTCTATCTATATTCATTTGATCTATATTTATATTCATGTTTCTTTGCATTCTACATTTATATATATTCTTATTCCTTTCATTTGATCTATATTTAATTATGTTGCCACATTTTACTTGAAAGAATTTTTTGTGCATATATTTTATGTTCATATTTTTTTTGCATTTTATCGATCAGGTGGTATGGACAACGGACCTCCCCCACCATAAGAACCAGGTTTCCACCCTGGCGATGAGCCATTCGCTCCTCATGTGGCCATTCCACAGTTTCCTGTTCTAGCTATTGTTTGAAATATTTTCCAACATCTTTTGTTTTTTATGCGAACAAATAAGTGTAATTAGTTTAATATCATTGTTGTATGCATATATGTCGCAGACTATATCCCCAATAGATTGGCTGCGAACAACACTTAGCTGGTTCTTTATCTCGGACATCATCGAGAACACAGCATCTAATGCAAGTGGTTGGCTATGGATATGTGAACTCAGTTTTTCCATCCCTATGAGGGGTTCAAATCATCGGAATCATATCATAGGACGGGAATAGAGATCCCGGACATGATAAGCGCCCAATTAAGTGTCGTGCGCATCTGTTTAGAGGCACTTCGATGTATTTGCTATGATGTGCCTGATTTCTCGCACTTCAAGGCACTTGCTTTGAATGCTGGTGATATCCCCATCCCACAAGCAAGCGAATGGTTTGCGAGCTACAACCATGTGGATGTGGTAAAATAGTCACTTATACCTGAGTCATGGTTATTTGTTGTTTATTATTGTAATAATATTCTATATTTTTTTATTTTTCTCCACATGCAGATTGCGCTCTAGGACCTTACCTATGCTGCATGTGGCTTATGGGCCATTCTAGACCAAGCTACGGAGCAACTCGGGTACGATTGGGACTTCTGCAAAGATAATCTCAGCCAGCTCACTATAGAAGGACGTTAGTATTGCATAAGGATTACTAACAGGGGCAGTGATCGTTCAATAGGTTACATCTATGGCCGACCATTCTTTCGGTATTGTGAGGCACGAAAGAGTGCACTCATACGGGCATTGGACTTCATCGATACAAGCGGATACGTAATCTGTGACATCAATGACCATATATAACTACAGAGGCATGTTAGTGTGCGTGGCCCGATCGATCCTAGCAGTGATTCTGATAGTAATTAATGTTTATTTAGCTAGGCTTTCAAGGTCGTAGTTTAATTGGGTTCTAATTTTAATATGTACGCCTTTGTGTGTTTAATTATTGTCATGCATGTAATTCGTGTAATATTTGTTGGGCAACTAGAAATATACATTCCGGTGTCGTATTGGTCTCAAAATTATTCTCAGGCTTGCACGTGCTACGTGTGAAGGAAACACCAAGTTTGGGATTTTTTGGAGATGGTTTGCTACTTTCTGAGGTTTAATTGAATTTTCGCGTGACGACACTGTTTAATTATAGGTTCAACTGAGTCTACCCACGAAAAGATCTAGAATGATGCCAAACTTTTACATAGGCTCTAATGTGCCCTAGGGATAAGAATTTTGTGGAGGTGGATGAAAAAATCTATTGGATCCAAGATGAAATTCACCCTCGTTTGTCTCATTCGTCATAGAGAAAAATATAAAAAATAAAAAAAAGATCAGAAAAACCTCAGATCCTGTGTGGGGTCTTAATTTGGGTGTACATGCTTGTTAAAATAAATTCAAGCCATTTTGACATAGGCGAAGTATACATGCTTCACAGAGGTACACGTGCCCTTTCATTGAACCATGACTATATACATAGGTTATCAATGTTTCTATGGTTCATAGGCATTTCAGTGTTGTATTTGTTTCAAACTTTTTTTTAGGCTTGCACGTGCCACGTGTGAAGGAAACACCAAGTTTGAGATTTTCTGGAGATGGTTTGCTACTTTCTGAGGCTTAATTGAATTTCCACGCGACAACACTGATTAATTATAGGTTGAACTGAGTCTACCTACGAAAAGATCTAAAATGGTGCCAAACTTTTACACAGTCTCTAATGTGCCCTAGGGATAAGAATTTTGTGGAGGTAGATGAAAAAATCTGTTGGGTCCAAGATGAAATTCACCCTCTTTTGTCTCATTCAGCACACAAAAAAATATAATAAATAAAAAAACTGATCAGAAAAACCTAAGATCCTATGTGGGGTCTTAATTTGGATGTACAAGCTTGCCAAAAAAATTTCAAGCCATTTCGACATAAGAATACATATGCTTCTATTTAT
This sequence comes from Miscanthus floridulus, assembly GCF_019320115.1. Taxonomy (NCBI): domain Eukaryota; kingdom Viridiplantae; phylum Streptophyta; class Magnoliopsida; order Poales; family Poaceae; genus Miscanthus; species Miscanthus floridulus. Next base: position 76,242,516 of record NC_089585.1, read on the forward strand.
TCAGTATATAAACGAAATTTTTTAATATATATAAACATCACTATCGGTTTCAAAAAACCAGCATTGATGAGAATAAACCGACAGTGATACTTATTATCACTATCGGTTTATTTTTGAAAACTAGCAGTGATATATAAAAAATTAAAAAAATTATGCCGATCCTCGGGTTCGAGCACGGGTCTCAGGCTGCAGAGTTTAGAGACTTAACCGCTGCGCTAGTATAGGATATGTGCTATAGCTTATTTACTTTTTTTTTCTTTTGACCTTTAGTCCACTTAAAAAATTATAAAATAGAACAAAAAAATTTGGGCCGCCTAGAACTCGAACACGGGTCTCGGAGGCTAATTTGAGGGGTCTTAACCGTTGCGCCAGTAGGAGTTTGATAGAAAATGAAAACTTATCCTACTTAACACCTAAGTTAACACCTAACTGCTATACAACATCATTGTCGGTTTGGGGAGTGACCCGGCAGTGATGTGCCCCATCACTATCGGTTTACAAGGAGAACCAATAGTGATGAGCTATTTTCCGAAATAAATTAATAATTTATAAAATAGAATAAAAAAATTTGGCCCACCTGGGACTCAAACACAGGTCTCGAGGGCTAAGTTGAGGGGTCTTAACCTTTGCGCTAGTAGGAGGAGTTCGAAAGAAAATGGAAACTTATCCTACTTGACACCTAACTTAACACATAACTGCTACAGCACATCGCTGCTGGTTTGGATAGTGACCCGATAGTGATGTGCCCCATCACTATCGGTTTATAAGTAGAATCGGCAGTGATGAGCTACTGCTATAAAAGTGGCACGGGTTGTTATCCCAATTCATTTCAACCCCGCGCCAACCTCTCCCCCCGCGCCGTCGGAGCACCACTCCACGCTGGAGCACCGCCCCACGCCGTCCACCGCCTCACGCCAGAGCACCACCCCACGCTGGAGCACTACCCCAAGTCGGAGCACCACGTTGTCCATGCCAAGCCAAAGCACTGCGCCATCCGTCCCACCGCCGAGGCCTTTAGGAGCACGTGGATAGCTGCTTTCCCACCCCCACAGTGAGTGTGTGGCTCACTACCTGCTACGTGTCTAATGAAATGTCCCACAGCTGCTTACTTGAATTAGTTTGATCATGCAGTGTGTGCTGTCATACAGTTTGATCATGCAGCTGTGAATGCTAGAACCTTGGTTTGCCACACAGTGTGTGCTGTCTGTTTCTTTGTGTATCTAGACGCATTGCTAGTAAGTAGTACATTGTTACTTAGTAGCACGTTGCTCAGCTCTATTCATCAGTATACTGAAAAGAACAAAAGCGTAATTTTATTTTTGGTTACCAGGATAAACATAGCAGGGACTCGTAATACTTGACAGAAATTGCTCTCTGAATGTTAATGGTAGTTTGTTTTTGGAGTACTTGCATTTTCTCTGTGAAACAAACTTACATTTTCTCTATGAAACCATCTTGTGCATCATTGCAGCTTGGCTGGATACATATATGAAACCAATGGCTGGCCTCACCTCATAGCTTGCAATTGCAACTGCGCTCCTATCTGGCGGATACTCAATGTTTTTGGAACTATGCCACCAATGCTCAATGTTTTTGGATGTGAGGATGGAGTATATATACTTTAGACCTATAGAACTAATATATGTCCAAACTTGTCATGGAATTCTCCATGCTATCAGCATAAAGATGCATAATTATTAACTTATGCAAGATTACAAGTAATACATAGTTATGTAGCCTTGTGCATTAAACTGGGAATATTTTCCAACAATCCTATCTTATTATGAGTTTTTGCATGTCACTTTCCTGGGATAGTATGAGATGCATATTTGCCCCTACCAACCATGTAAGTTTTAGATCAAAGTATCACTAATTTGGAAAGATGCTTACCTGCACTGATACTAGTGAAAGAATCTTGCGCAGATGGTTGGGGGATTTATAGTGAGACTGAAGACTCTGAGACATCTCTAGGAGTATATCCAAAAGTCTTCAACTAGCTCTCTAAATCATCATTTGGTTTTTAATGAATAAAAAATATTCTTTATATCTTTCCTACATCTAACAACTATTACTAAGGCACGTGAATAGCTATTTTCCAAACACTCCTATTTATGCAATGGTTGTGTGTTATTCGTAAATATATTAAATTGTATAAGAATACATCATGTTTGAATGACAACCTAATTTACTTAAATGTATAGGCAACCATGGCATGGTATGTAGTGCATGTTGGTCATATGCCTGGGATTTATCGAACCTGGGAAGATTGCTATGCTCAAGTCAATCGCTACCCTAGTAATTTGCATAAAAAATACAATACAGAAGCTAAAGCTTTCAGGGCCTACTATAGTCATCCGGCCTACCTTGCAAACCATGGGCAACCGGCCTACTATGGTCTAATGAATACAAATCATGGCCATCTACTAGCACTGGAGATCGAAGAGAAGCCACCCATCGGAGATGTGAAGATTAGGAGAAATGCACCTTGGTCTTGGAAAGATGTCATGCTTTTATTTATGGCTATGGTCATCACTTTTCTTATTTGGATGTTGATGTAGGCTTAGTTTCATAGAACAGTAGGTGGACTTTGTTGTATGTGGTCAATCAAACAATGAATTTGTTCTAGGTGAACATATGCTATTATTTGACTTTGTTGTATGTGGACTTATTATTAGACTTTGCATTAAACATATTATATATATGAACATATGCTATTAGTAGTTGTCCATGGCCAAAACTAACCATGATCATGTCACAGCCATGACTCATCATCGCCTATTACCCCATCGCCGAAGAACAGATCGGCAACAAGAAGCGGCTGATATCGTTGGGATGGGAGAGCTGCATGATCCGACAAACGGTGATGGTGTCAATCAGGTCGGTGAGAATGAGCAGCCATGGACCCCGTCCGGCCTACTCGATCTAGGTCAAAATGACCAAGATGGTTAGGTAACTTTGGTATCATGTGACTATGTAGCCACACACGCTAATCAATTAAGAGGGTCATAGCTTACTTAGTGTCTCTAGCAGGAGCCTCCGCCGGCCGAGGAGCCAGAGGGTTCAGGTAGCAGGAAGGCTAGCTCCAAGCGAGGCATGTCAAAGATTCCTATTGGTAGGAATGCACACTGGCACATTACTAAGTTCGATGAATTCAGGGATTCACTCTCACCGCCTATAGGTTTGACCAAATACAAGACTATCCTCGGGTTACTTGTTAGGGACTTCGTCCCGATTAGGTACAGGAAGTGGATTGGGAAAGATGATGATCCGTGGAGGGTTCCCAAAAGTGAGAAGGATTACATATGGCATGTCAAGATCCCAGAGTATTTCACTTTCCCAACCAAGTATGATAGGGAGTTAGTCAAGAAAAAAGCAAAAGAAATCATGGGGACATGCTTTAAGAATTTTAAGGGGACATTGTACAAGAATTTTGTCCTCCAAAATAAAGAACCAGATTTCGATGGTAGATAGTTTAGCAAGCAGAAGGACTTCTGGCAGCATTTCAAGGAATACAGGTTATCCGAGAAGTACTTAGCACTGAGCAAGAAGAATAAGGAGAACTCGTAGAAAGCGACGAATCCTCATCATCTCGGCTCTCGTGGCTACGCCAAAAAGATGCTAGAATTTGAAGCAGAACTTCAAAAGATGGATCGCCTTGCTGAGGAAGGCATTCAAGTTGAGACAGCCGATTGGGAGCCCAGATCGGTATTATACTATATGGGTGTAAGGTCCTAATGGCTAGAGGGGGGTGAATAGCCTAATAAAATTTCTACAACAACACTTAACAAAATAGTTAGACAATTATGAGGCGAAGCAAGTGTTGCGCTAGCCTACTCAAAATGCAAGCCACCTACCACAATTCTAGTTTAGATAGTGTCGATTCACACAAGAACTATGACACTACCCTATGTTAGTGTGCTCTCAAAGGCTAACTAAAGAGCCACACTAACTAAGCAAGCAAGCTCTCACAACTAGCTACACTAAAGAGCTTGTCAACTAGTTTGCGGTAAAGTAAAGAGAGTAATCAAGAAGGTTATACTGCCTTGTAGATGAAAGAACCAATCAATCACAAGGATGAATAACAATGAAGACCAATCACCTCAGAATCAATGATGAACATAATAATTTTTTACCGAGGTTCACTTGCTTGCCGGCAAGCTAGAACTCATTGTGGCGATTCACTCACTTGGAGGTTCACGCGCTAATTGGCTTCACACGCCAAACCCTCGATAGGGTGCCACACAACCAACACAAGATGAGGATCACACAAGCCACGAGCAATCCACTAGAGTACCTTTTGGTGCTCCATCGGAGAAAGGTCAAGAACCCCTCATAATCACCACGATCGGAGCTAGAGACATTCACCAAACTCTGCTCAATGATCCTCGCTGCTCCAAGCCATCTAGGTGGCAGCAACCACCAAGAGTAACAAGCGAAATCCATAGCGAAACACGAACACCAAGTGCCTCTAGATGCAAACACTCAAGCAATGCACTTGGATTCTCTCCCAATCTCACAAAGATGATGAATTAATGATGGAGATGAGCGGGAGGTCTTTGGCTAAGCTCACAAGGTTGCTATGTCAATAAAAATGGCCAAAGGTTATGAGCTATAGCCGGCTATGGGACTTAAATAGAAGCCCCCATGAAATAGAGCCGTTATACCCCTTCACTGGGCATAACATGGACTGACCGGACGCTCCGGTCCAACTGACCGAACGCTGCTCCTCAGTGTTCGGTCGCCCGATGGCGGCCACGTGTCTCTTGCGTTCAACGGTGATCGTTTGATCTCAACGGTCAAAATGTTGATCGGACGCTCCGACAGAGCTGACCGGATGCTGGACCCTCAGCACCCGGTCGTTTACAGTAAGGGTCCAAAACATGGTTTTGCCGATCGAACACGTCCGGTCATGCTTGATCGGACATAGCCCTGCGTCCGATTCTTAACCCTAATCACTATGCCGACCGACAACACAACCGGACGTAGCCCTTCAGCGTCCAGTCAGTTGACTGACGCTAGCATCATTGTGACCAACTCCATTTCACTTCTAACTTCTCCACCCTTGCTTAAATGTGCCAACCACCAAGTGTATCACCTTGTGCACATGTGTTAGCATATTTTCACAAACATTTTCAAGGGTGTTAGCACTCCACTAGATCCTAAATGCATATGCAATGAGTTAGAGCATCTAGTGGCACTTTGATAACCGCATTTCGATACGAGTTTCACCCCTCTTAATAGTACGGCTATCAATCCTAAATGTGATCACACTCTCTAAGTGTCTTGATCACCAAAACAAAATAGCTCCTATGGTTTATACCTTTGCCTTGAGCTTTTTGTTTCTCTTTCTTCTTTCCAAGTCCAAGCACTTGATCATCACCATGGCATCATCTTTATCATGCTATGATCTTTGTTTGCTTCGCAACTTGGAGTGTGCTACCTATATCATGATCACTTGATAAACTAGGTTAGCACTTAGGGTTTCATCAATTCACCAAAACCAAACTAGAGCTTTCAATCTCCCCCTTTTTGGTAATTGATGACAACCCTTGTACAAAGATATGATTTAAAATTCAATTGAATCCATGTTGCTTGCCCAAGCATATTTACCATGTGTAAAAGGATATGGACAAGTTTCATGAACTCCAAATGGTAGCAATTGCTCCCCCTACATATGTGCTTAGAGTTTGGATTGTAGCTTGCACATATGCTTAGATAGGAAATATAGGAGTCAATGTCTACCAAATGATGCTAAGGTATAAAAGATGGACCTTTGAAGCGTGATACCAATTAGAGTACACCAATATACCATCCTTGGCATCGTGGTTAGCTTGATACCACTTGGAAACTACATTTTGAAGATGAAATCACTATATAACCTATGCATGCTAGTTTTTTATTTCATCATTCAAATCTACAACTAGCATACACCACACAAGCATGGATATCGAAATTTAAAACTTGTGCCATGCAAGCAAACATATGAAATGCACATTCAAATGCACCATACAAGTTCATGAGCTTGCTCCCCCTACTTGTGTGCTCAAAATTTTAATTGATCCCTTTCCTTTTTCACTTTTCTCCCCCTATGTCATATATCAAGTATATCTTTATGTTTCTCTCCCTTTATGATATTTCTCACCTTTTCACTATTTTTACTACTATCTTTGTTTCTCTCCCCCTTTGTCATCAATGACCACAAAGGTTCTAAATATAGATAGTATTACTTGTAGGGTCGAGATTTTCAATATCAATCAATGGGGTGAGGACCATTTTCCCAAATTTGGTCGATCATTTGCCAAAGATATTTAACTCAGTTTGATCTAAGGACAAGCTTCTTCACACCTCCAAATAAGGGTTATCTTGTACCATGTTGAGTTAAATACTTAGAGCTCATTTTTTAGATCAAACACTAGGTTTACAAGCCCATAAACATGTCATATGCTACCACTAGATCAAGTCAAGCATAGAAGCAATAGTGATACCATATAGACATCAAAATCATTTGATTTTCATGAATGAGCCTAATAAAATAGAATCACTTGAAAGGTCATAATAAAATTGAAAATGTGACTAGATGCACTAATCATGTCCTTAGCAAAGATGTATGTCATGCCAATCAACTTTTACCTTGGTTTGCTCGAAGGAGAGGTGTGTCATATGAGTGGGGAGTGCATCAACACATATTTGAGAAATCCAATATGTTCAACTCATTCCTTAGCTTGCAAAACCTTTTCTCATCCAATGGCTTGGTGAATATATCGACAAGTTGATCTTCGGTGCCTACACTCTCAATGCAAATGTCCCCTTTTTGTTGGTGATCTCTTATGAAATGGTAGTGGACATCAATGTGCTTTGCTCTTGCATGTTGAATCGGATTGTTGGTTAGCTTGATTGCACTCTCATTGTCACATAGCAATGGCACTTTCTTGAACTTGATTCCAAAGTCACTCAAAGTGGCCTTCATCCAAAGTACTTGTGCACAACAACTACCGGCGGATATGTATTTGGCTTCAGTGGTTGATAATGTAACACTATTTTACTTCTTTGATGACCATGAAACAAGTGACCTTCCTAACAATTGACATGTGCCCGAGGTGCTCTTCCTTTCAACCTTGCATCCCGCATAATCTGAGTTGGAGTAACCAACTAGCTCAAACTTTGCTCCTTTGGGATACCACAAACCAACATTTGGTGTATGCTTCAAGTACCTCAATATCCTCTTTGTAGCCTTCAAATGACTTTCTCTTGGTGAGGCTTGAAATCTTGCACATATGCATACACTAAACATGACATCCGGCCTTGATGTGGTCACATAGAGTAGGCTTCCAATCATAGACCGATACAATTTTTGAACCACCATATTTCCACTTTCATCACTATGCAAGTTGCCATTGGTTCCCATTGGTGTGCTAATGACTTTGCTATCACACATGCCAAACTTCTTGATCATGTCCTTGATGTACTTGCCTTGACTCATAAATGTACCATTCTTCAATTGCTTGATTTAAAGACCAAGGAAGTAACTCAATTCTCTAATCATGGACATTTCAAACTCATTAGCCATCATCTTACCAAACTCATCACAAAAGTCTTGATTGGTTGATCCAAATATGATGTCATCAACATATATTTGCAACACAAATAGATCTTTTCCAATCTTCTTGATGAAAAGAGTGGTGTCAACCTTGCCCATTGTGAACCCTTTAGAGAGTAGGAAATCTCTCAATCTCTCATACCATGCTCTAGGTACTTGCTTCAAGCCATACAATGCTTTCTTCAACTTGTACACATGGTTGGGCTTCTTGTCATCTTCAAAACCGAGAGGTTGCTCAACATATACTTCTTCATTGATGTAGCCATTGAGAAATGCACTCTTAACATCCATTTGATAGAGCTTTATGTTGTGGGAACAAGCATAGGCTAGCAAGATTCTAATTGCTTCCAATCTAGCAACCGGGGCATATGTTTCTCCAAAGTCAAGACCTTCAACTTGTGTATATCCTTGTGCTACCAATCTTGCCTTGTTCCTTACTACTATCCCATCTTGATCTTGCTTGTTTCTAAAGACCCATTTGGTTCCAATCACATTGTGTCCCTTTGGTCTTTCTATCAACTCCCATACTTGATTTCTTGTGAAGTTATTCAATTCTTCATGCATAGCATTTATCCAATCAACATCCTTCAATGCTTCATCTATCTTCTTAGGTTCAATGGATGACACAAATGAGAAGTGTTCACAAAATGATGCCAATCTTGATCTTGTTTGTACACCACTTGAAATATCACCAATGATAGTGTCCAATGGATGATCTCTTGCAACATTGGTTGGTTGGAGGATTGGAACTTGATTGCTTGCACTTGCTTGATCATTGGGTTGAGATGATGTACTAGCCACTTGATCTTGTTCATTATCATGAGATCCACTTGTACTAACTTGATTTGTATCATCTTGCACATTTGAGTTAGAGAGCACTTGCACTTGATCATCTTCATCATCATTCACTTGTCTAGGCCTCAATTCATCAATATCCATGTTCTTCATGGCATTTGAAAGTTGAATGCCTCTAACATCTTCCAAGTTCTCATCTTCTACTTGTGAACCCTTGGTTTCATCAAATTCAACATCATGAACTTCCTCAAAAGTACCACTATCCAAATTCCAAACTCTATATGCTTTGCTTGTAGTGAAATAACCAAGTAGGAATCCTTCATCACATTTCTTGTCAAACTTGCCCAATCTTGTGCCTTTCTTCAATATATAACATTTGCAACCAAAAACCCGAAAATATGCAATGTTGGGCTTTCTACCATTCAAGAGCTCATATGGTGTCTTTTCTTTCAATCGGAGACAATAGAGGCGGTTGCTACAATAGCAAGCCATGTTGATAGCTTCAGCCCAAAAAGATTGACTCACATTGTACTCACTAAGCATAGACCTTGCCATATCGATGAGTGTTCTATTCTTCCTCTCAACAAGGCCATTTGATTAAGGTGTGTATTTGGCTGAGAATTGATATCTAATTCCAAATTCATCACACAACTCATCAATTCTAGTGTTCTTGAACTCAGTACCATTGTCACTTCTAACTCTCTTGATGGTTGTTTCAAACTCATTGTGAATGCCCTTGACAAATGATTTGAATATTGCAAACACATCACTTTTATCCACTAGAAAGAATACCCATGTGTATCTAGTGTAGTCATCCACTATCACAAAGCCATATTTGTTTCCACCGATAGTAGTGTATTGTGTTGGCCCAAACAAATCCATGTGCAATAACTCAAATGCTTTACTAGTGCTCATCATGCTTTTCTTAGGATGGGTGTTTCCAACTTGTTTGCTGGCTTGACAAGAGCTACAAAGCTTATCTTTTTCAAACACAACATCTTTCAAGCCTCTAACCAAGTCATGCTTAACCAATCTATTCAATTGTTTCATTCCAACATAACCAAGCCTTCTATGCCATAACCAACCCATGCTAGACTTAGTGAACAAGCATGTAGATAATTTAGCTTCACTATCATTGAAATCAACCAAGTATAGATTCTCATATCTAAAGCCTTTGAAGATCAAGTTAGAGCCATCTACACTTATGATCTCTACATCATCTACCCCAAATATGCATTTGAATCCAAGATCACACAATTGTGCCATGGATAGCAAATTAAAGTTCAAGCTCTCTACTTGCAACACATTAGATATGTTCATGTCATTGGATATTGCAATCTTACCAAGCCCTTTGACCTTGCCTTTGCCATTGTCACCAAATGTGATACTATCATAACCATCATTGCCATTGGTGTTGATTGAGTTGAACATTCTTGCATCACCGGTCATGTATTGAGTGCACCCACTATCAAGAACCCAATGTCTTCCTCTGGCTTTGTAATTAACCTACAAAAGAAGATCAATTCTTTTTAGATACCGAAACTTGCTTGGGTCCTTGAAGGTTAGTCACTAAGCTCTTTGGTACCCAAATGGCTTTCTTCTTTGAGCCCATCCATGGTTTACCAATTAACTTAGCCTTCACACCATTTGTACCCTTAGTAAGCATATAGCATGATCCAAGCTTAATGGAGGATACATTAGCATTTTTGCTCTTGTTTTTGTATTCTTGCTCTTTGTGACCCACTTGCTTGCAACTAGTGCAAAATCGACCATTGTTCTTCATAAAACTAGTCTTGTGAGGAGTAAAGGCCGCCTTGCCTTTCTTGGGGGTATAGCCCAATCCCTCTTTGTAGAGAGAAGCTCTTTGGCTATCCAAGCACATAAGCAAGCAGTCCTCACCACCATAAGCCTTAGCTAAGGTGTGAGTGAGCTTAGTGACCTCCTTCTTGAGGTTCTCATTCTCAACCACTAGTGAGGCATCACAAGTGAGACCATCACTACTAGATGAGGTAGAAGTGGAAGTGCTATAAGAAGGGTTAGTAGGAGCAACAATGATAGGCATAGATAGTGATTCATCAATTATATCACAAGTTAAACCTATATTGCAAGTTTCAACATGCTTCTTTTTATTTTGCTCATCAAGCAAAGAGGAATGAGCCTTTTCAAGCTTTTTGTGAGCTTTGCCAAGCTTCTTATTGGCTTTCTCTAGCCTCTCATGAGATGCATTGAGCTCATTAAAGGCTTGCTTAAGGTCTTTTAGTTCCTTATGCAAGCTTTTGCATTCCCTTCTTTTGATGTCAAAGTGTTCTCTAGCATCTTCTAGCATGTCAATTAATTCATCTTTAGTGGGTTCATCATTATCACTATCACTATCATTTTTATTTTCATGTTCATTTTCATCATCATGTTCTTTATCACTTTCATCATCACAAGATTGTACCTTAGTGGCCTTAGCCATGAAGCATGATGAAGATTCGAAGAGAGAAGGCTTCTCATTGATGGCAATGCTTGCAAGAACCTTCTTCTTGGTGGTCTTGTTATCATCACTATCATCATGATCATCACTTGAGGAGGCATCACTATCCCAAGTGACTACATATGAACCACCTTTCTTCTTTTTGAATGCCATCTTGTCCTTCTTCTCTTTCTTTTCTTTCTTGTCCTTCTTCTTGTTCTTCTTGTTATCATCATCATCATTGTCACTATTGTATGGGCATTAAGTAACAAGAAGATCTTTGCTTCCACACTTGAAGCACCTTCTTGACTCTTCTTTGTTCTTGGATGAAGACTTCTTTCTTCTAGCATGGTAGCCCTTCTTCACCATGAACTTGCCAAATCTCTTGACAAAGAGAGCCATCTTCTCATCATCATCATCATCCCAAGATTCATCTTCTTCACTTGATGTTTCTTGCTTAGCTTTGCCCTTGGATGATGTGGCTTTGAATGCCACACTCTTCTTCTTCTCATCCTTCTTCTCATCTTTCTTCTCCTTCTTTTCTTCCTTCTCATCATCATCTCTATATGTATCATCGGTCATTATATCTCCCAACACTTGGTTTGGTGTCATGGTGTCCAAACTGCTTCTCACTAGAATGGTGACCAATGTACCAAATCTTGAAGGCAAGCATCTCAAGAACTTGTGGGAGAAGTCCTTGTCCTTCACCTCTTCTCCAAGTGCTTTGAGATAATTGACAAGCACTTGAAGCCTATGGAACATCTCTGGCACACTCTCATCCTCCTTCATCTTGAAGCTTGCAAACTTCTCCATGAGAATGTAAGCCTTTGCACCCTTCACCACTTGAGTGCCCTTAAATGATTCTTCCAACTTCTTCCAAGCCTCATGAGCCATCAATATTCTTGATTTGCTCAAATGTTCTCTCATCAATTGCATCATGAATAGCACTTAGAGCAATGTCATTGTTTTGGAGAAGTACTTCTTCAGCCACGGTGGGATTCTCCGGATCACCAATCTCAATTTTGGTTTCTACCACCTTCCACACTTTTCTATTGATTGACTTGATGTGTGTGGTCATCTTTGACTTCCAAAAAGGATAATTTGTACCATCAAATTGGGGTGGCTTCTTGGTGTTGTTGATTTGAGCCATTTTAATACTGAAGGTTGTTAAGCCTCAAATAACGGTGACCTCGGCTCTAATACCACTTGTAAGGTCCAAATGGCTAGAGGGGGGGGTGAATAGCCTAATAAAATTTCTACAACAACACTTAACAAAATAGTTAGACAATTATGAGGCGAAGCAAGTGTTGTGCTAGCCTACTCAAAATGCAAGCCACCTACCACAATTCTAGTTTAGATAGTGTTGATTCACACAAGAACTATGACACTACCCTATGTTAGTGTGCTCTCAAAGTCTAACTAAAGAGCCACACTAACTAAGCAAGCAAGCTCTCACAACTAGCTACACTAAAGAGCTTGTCAACTAGTTTACGATAAAGTAAAGAGAGTGATCAAGAAGGTTATACCGCCTTATAGATGAAAGAACCAATCAATCACAAGGATGAATAACAATGAAGACCAATCACCTCAGAATCAATGATAAACACAATGATTTTTTACCGAGGTTCACTTGCTTGCCAGCAAGCTAGTCCTTGTTGTGGCGATTCACTCACTTGGAGGTTCATGTGCTAATTGGCTTCACACGCCAAACCCTCGATAGGGTGCCGCACAACCAACACAAGATGAGGATTACACAAGCCACGAGCAATCCACTAGAGTATCTTTTGGCACTCCACCGGAGAAAGGTCAAGAACCCCTCACAATCACCACGATCAGAGCCAGAGACAATCACCAAACTCTGCTCAACAATCCTCGTTGCTCCAAGCCGTCTAGGTGGCAGCAACTACTAAGAGTAACAAGCAAAATCCGTAGCGAAACACAAACACCAAGTGCCTCTAGATGCAAACACTTAAGCAATGCTCTTGGATTCTCTCCCAATCTCACAAAGATGATGAATCAATGATGGAGATGAGTGGGAGGTCTTTGGCTAAGCTCACAAGGTTGCTATGTCAATGAAAATGGCCAAAGGTTATGAGCTATAGCCGGCCATGGGGCTTAAATAGAAGCCCCCATGAAATAGAGCCGTTATACCCCTTCACTGGGCATAACACGGGCTGACCGAATGCTGCTCCTCAGCGTTCAGTCGCCCGATGGCGGCCACATGTCTCTTGCGTTCAACGGTGATCGTTTGATCTCAATGGTCAAAATGTTGACCGGACGCTCCGACAGAGCTGACCGAACGCTGGACCCTCAGCGTCCGGTCATTTATAGTAAGGGTCCAAAACATGTTTTTGCTGACCAGACGCGTCCGGTCATGCTTGACCAGACACAGCCCAGCATTCGGTGCTTAACCCTAATCACTATGCCGACCGACAACACAACCAGACGTAGCCCTTCAGTGTCAGGTTGTAGAGTGACCCAGCATCTGGTCAGTTGACCGATGCTAGCATCATTGCGACCAACTCTATTTCACTTCTAACTTCTCCACCCTTGCTTAAATGTGCCAACCACCAAGTGTATCACCTTGTGCATATGTGTTACCATATTTTCACAAACATTTTCAAGGGTGTCAGCACTCCACTAGATCCTAAATGCATATGCAATGAGTTATAGCATCTAGTGGCACTTTGATAACCGCATTCCGATACGAGTTTCACCCCTCTTAATAGTACGGCTATCAATCCTAAATGTGATCACACTCTCTAAGTGTCTTGATCACTAAAACAAAATAGCTCCTATGGTTTATACCTTTGCCTTGAGCTTTTTGTTTTTCTCTTTCTTCTTTCCAAGTCCAAGCACTTGATCATCACCATGGCATCATCTTCATTATGCTATGATCTTTGTTTGCTTTGCAACTTGGAGTGTGCTACCTATATCATGATCACTTGATAAACTAGGTTAGCACTTAGGGTTTTATCAATTCACCAAAACCAAACTAGAGCTTTCAATGGGGAGGAATGTCCGGCACGCCGAGGACGAGAGCTTTAGCTCCACAAATGAACCCATGAGCGAACTCATCCAGAGGATCTCCCAAGTAACTAAGGTGGTGAGCCAAGGGACTCGCACTTCTAATAGGGAGAAAGACGTGCTCACCCAAGCACTCAGAACCAAGGAGCACCCTAGTCGCACTAGAGGAACTAGTGTTGTTCCTTAAAAACTAGCATTCCCCCAAGAATCTAACACTTACCGGAGCAGCTCAAGGGGTAGAGCGGAATAGGAGGCAGAGTATTTGAGGTGACTAAAAGAGATGGAAGACAGAATGGAAGCACGGATTGAGGCGACTGTTGAAGCACGAGTCAAGCAAATTTTATTGTCCAAGGGGTCAGGAGTACCACAAAACCCTACTCCTACTGCCTTTAGCCCACAGTTTAGGGGTCGCAGCAGCTGTAGATCAACCCCGCTCGACGAAGAAGAGGTGAATGTGCCTCATCTAGTGGATGGCATCACTGAACCTGTCAATGTCAAGTTGTACATCCATCGGGAATGGACAAAGGACAAGGTGGCGCTTGGCCAAGCCTGACCTATGGGAGATGGGACAATTAATGGCCATCCAATTCCACAGCGGTACGCTCACATCACCATTGACAAAATACTTGATAAGAAGTTTAACAAGATACCCATTGAGTACCCCATAGCGGAAGACAGGCTAAAACTTGGTCAAAACAAGGGCTCTCAAGTGGCCTGGCGCAAGCGCTTCATTAAGCTTGACCATCAATTGTCCTCTAATGATGAGGACGACTACGAGTCTTTGCCCACCCATGATGATCACTCACCATCTCCCAACAGAGATCACTCCCCTCCTCATCCGAAGCCATCACCCCCGAGAAGACAGAGGTCTCCTTCTATTCCTCCTCATCTGACTCCATCTTCATTAGCTCTAAGCAAAGAGACTCCTCCTCCTCCTCCTCCTCCATCTTGATCAGCACTGGGAAAATATAATTCTCGTCGTCATCCTCCTCCTCCACCTCAGCCTAAAACAAGATCAAGGACATCCTCACAGTCGCATAAAAGGTCCTTGGATTCAGTCGCTAATGCTTCCAAAGTGGACCAATAGAAAAGAAAAAGGTTGTTCAGTGGCAGTGTTACAACCTTGATGAAAGAAAAATTTATAGCACACATCTTGAAGAAAGATTGTGTTAGTTTCTTCAATCTCTGTGCCTCACAGCCTTCGTATTTGTTGAAGTCCAAATTCAAAAGGCAAACATAGAATAAATACGCTACAACAAGAGACGAAGAAATACACAATAAAGATTTAAGGAACATATAGAAGTACGTCAAAGACAATCCAGGATTAACCATGGAAGAGGTCACGAACATCTATTATAATGTATAAGGGACGGGAACACCGGTAATGAAGTATGAAAGGGGCAATCTTTTGGTTCCCGATGACGAGTATAAAAATTTGACAACATATATGCGCCAGTTGCATAAATATTACATGGCTCAAGCAACAGAGACAGACAACTTTGGTTTTGAGGTTATTATTCGTTCGCCACATGTTTTCCATTATCCTGAAGAAGAGAAGTTTGATGTTGAGCGGGAGTGCTTGTTCCAGCTATACCAGAAACGCTCTCTCGATATTCAAATGTTGACACTATGGACTATGTAAGTACCCTACATGCACAATATTACAATTAACTACTCTCTCGAGACAAATTGTTAACTTTTGAGCACTTCCCATGATTTTATGTAGGTGTATAGCAAAATTTTGCATTCTAAAAAGCAAATGGGATTACATAGGCTTCTTGGACCCCTTGCGAGTCAATGAGAAGACATGTCTAGGCCTCAATGGATGTGACGTGAAAGACCTAAAACAGAGATTGATTGTTGCTTTCAATGAATTCATGATGATGAAGAAAACCCACATACTTCTAGCCTACAACTACGAGTATGTGTTCTCGGCTTTTAATTTTATGCTTCTTTTTCGTTAAGATTATTCAATAATTAGGATTCTATGATTGTAGCAACCATTTTGTCTTCATTTATGTCAATCTTGCCAAAAATCTGATCAAGGTGTGGGACTCGAAGAAAAAACCATTTCATCATCTGGATGCACTGGTGGCAGTGTTGAATTAGTAAGCGATCCTAATAACATATTATTTTCTAATCACACATACCACTTTCTAATGTTTCTCCCTTTAATGTTGCTCAGTGTCCGAAGAAGACATATCGGTGGGACGCCGGTCCCATTCAAGGTTGTCGAAATGGAGGGGAAGTACCTGTCATAGCCGATGAAAAACAATGAATGCAGATTTTATGTAATGTGGGCAATGCTTCGCTACATCAGCGGGAAATCAGAAGAAACTGATAAGTTGGTGTGTATAATCCCCATTTCATTTATGTCTGTTAATAATTCAAAAAAATGATTTACTGTTCCTCTTTGGATATCATCTTTTTTAAACAACAGCGCAAGAAATATAACCACCAAAGGCTGTTAGACATGAAGATCGTCGCACTACAATCAGAGCTCGCAAAATTCATCTTAGCCGAGGTATTAGAAAAAGATGGAGTATTTTCCATTGCACAATCCATGAGGTACAAGGACCAGTATGGCCTTGAGTGGCTTGCCAGATTATTGTAAGAAGTCCGAGAAGCATTGCACAATCTGTGAAGTCTGAGAACATTTTTTTTTTATTTTGAGGGATCAAGATCTGGATAACAACATTTGAACTGTAACCGTAACATTTGTAATGTTTAATATTGATGGATCTGTCGTCTACGTAGCGTATATAAAGCGAAACCCAATTCCACGAAAAAATATAAATTAAAATTAATTATAAAACAATAAAATGCGAATGGGCCATAACTGTCGGTTAGCAACGAACCGACAGTGTTGTCTTGCAAAACACTGCCAATTATCAACAAACCGACAGTGTTGTCTTGCAAAACACTACCGGCTTGAGCCATGAACCGACAGTGTTGTCTTGCTCAACACTGCCGGTTTGAACCATCAACCGACAGTGTTGGCTAGCTCAACAGTGCCGGCTTGAACCATGAACCGACAGTGTAGGCTTGCTCAACACTGTTGGCTTGAGCCAAGAACCGACACTCTTGAAGCAACCATCATTGTCAGTTAGGACTACAAATCGGCAGTGTTGTTCAACTAGACACTGTCGGGTGGAGCCAGAAACCGACACTGTTTCCTATAGATCAGTGTTAGTTTTTAAGAACCGACAGTGATGTCAACCCTCCATCACTGCCGGTATGCCACTATCGGTTTAAAATCCGGCAGTGAAGGGGGTTTTTGAACCGACAATGATGTTCAGATCTGGGGTAGTGTACGAAGGACTGTGTGACCTTGACAGATTATCAAGTGAAATTTGAGTGTTAGCTTTGAGTGCTACCGGTGTTCCTGCTTTGGTTTTTTGAGTTGGAAACTAGAAAACTTGTTACTCTGATAGATTGCTTTTCAGAAGAACTTAGGAGCCAAGTGTTTAGAGGGTTTTGGATGTGCATAGCGATTTTTTTTAATTTTAACCCTTTTTTGAATATAATTTTAAATCTAACACTGTCGGTTTTTTTTAAACTAACACTTTTGGCCGCGCCTATTGCCCTGGCGTGGCCAAATGCCTGTGTCGCGCCATGCGTGGTGGCATGGCAGAGGGCTGACGTGGCATGGGCTGGCCTGGGGGACCGATGACATGGCAGGTCCTACCGCGCCACCGACCCTGGCGCGGTAGTGCCACGCCACAATGCGTGGCATGGCTGGACCAAATATACCGCACGAGCAGCCACACCACCTGGCCGCTGTGCCTGTCGCCGGCCTAGGCTACCTAGATGGTAGAATCAAAACGCGCCGTGCTCGTATTTTGTTGAGTTTTTTTCACGGCCGAATAGAGAATTTGATAAGCCAATGATTAGTTTTTTGTCTTTCATAATACGGTTATGCACCATTTTAACTAATCAATTACAAAAAATTACCACCGGCGTCCAGATACGCCGGTACTGTCGGTTCCCGAACGCAAGGTACTTAATCTCGCCGGCAGTGCTGCCGCGACTCAAAGAAACAAATAAGAAGTAAGTTGACAAGGTGCCACATAACATATTCATTGTCTTGACATAAGTTAGAGATAACATAACCAAATAACCCTGCAAGTTTTGGATGCCAATATTCGTTTGACCTAACAAACTAAGACCCAGGAGTGTAAGGATCCCTCAGACGCCTCTGCCTCTTCGTATTTGTTGGCAACACATTGGGAGTGTAGCCAACGTCGGTATGGTCGCATCGACGGTGTGTACGGCTCGTACCCTGTAGGTATATGATACGCACGATTACTTATAATTCTTTATGATCATTAGTTCATGGAGCCTACATATTTAAATAAACTATCTTTGATAGTACCTGTGAGGCTCCACCTAGCTGAGACATGCCGATCTCGTGCTGCGACCATTCATCCCACTAGCTGTGCTATCCGCGGAAGCCTGGGGGTTCGTCGTCGTCGTCGTCATCCCCCTCCTCGTCCTCGGTTGCAGGGTTCTTCCCAGCACTATGATGTGGTGGTGTACGCATAGTGAAAGTGGCACCCTACATCATCGGCTGAGAAGAGCCGGCTGGTGTCCTCAAAGAGGCTGAAGACGTGCCACCCGACCGCGCGGGGAGTGGCGGTTCCTCATAAGGAGTGTCCATGCAGCTCAACTTCTGAGCTAGCTTCCTACAGCTCTTCTTCACCTTCTGCATAAATAGACATTAAAGTTAGTTCATTACCCAAACGCATATACACTAAAGAAATATTTTTGAAACGGGCAGGTTTATGT
This sequence comes from Miscanthus floridulus, assembly GCF_019320115.1. Classification (NCBI taxonomy): domain Eukaryota; kingdom Viridiplantae; phylum Streptophyta; class Magnoliopsida; order Poales; family Poaceae; genus Miscanthus; species Miscanthus floridulus. The sequence continues at coordinate 76,261,178 of NC_089585.1, forward strand.
TTACCTCCACAAAAGCCACGAGAACGCCTGGCCCCTACCCTCTAGACTCATGAAGCCAGAACGCTGCTTCATTGGATAGCCTTGACAATTGTGTCGCCTGGGTACAGAAATGTGGTTGGACAATTTTAGTATACATACTTAATACCAAAAGGATAACAAATTGTACCACTCAAGTATCTTACCACGTATCTTTGAAGCGGAGCTCTCTGTAGTTGTGTGTCCTCCCTAGTGATAATGTTGTACATATCTTCGAAGACATCTTCCTCCAAGTCCTCGTCAATCGCCACATCAGTGTACGGGGGCTTGATATGTGTCCTTGTAGACCTATGAAGCCACCGCAGGTACTCGTCGAAGGTGTATTGATCGTGTGGAGGACCCACAAGGACCGCATGTGGTACCCTGGTCTACCACAAATGGATGTACGAGCTATGTGTCACGCGCCAATCCTTGGTCTTATACCTCTTCCTGTGGTCAAACCGGCAACAAAACGTTGTTAGTTGTACCAAACACACCTCTGAATTGTAGCATTGTTATTAATCGATAACGCACCCGTGCAATGCTTGATTGGTGGAGTAAAGCGGTGGTGGGCAGCCTGTCATTCTTCCAAACTATCTGCAGACCTAGATGAGCAAGTGAATCTCAACCACATGGAAGAAAATAAGAGGGACATCGCAGCGATACTCGTGTGACTCATCCCTAGTGATAGGACTCAGATAGCCCTGGAGCTCCAGAGAATCCTAAGGACACCAAAATACCTGAAATTTCGTAATTGTATTAGGTTGTGATATAGTGTACATCGAAGAAGACACTGCTACAATAGTATAGAGAGCATAACCTGGTGCTGTGTCAAGACGTCGAGACCATTCGTATACTCCCTGTACTTGCGCCACGCATTCCCTCTAACTAACTGTGCTTCCGTCTAGATATACAGAGTTGTAGGGAGTGTATCATGCCCGTTCCATCGCTGTATTGAACACGATAATGAATTAGCAACAAATAATCTCATCATATCTAATTGCCTGGAAGAATATAATGAACCAAAGTACTTACCGGTAAACTATTATTAAGGGGCCTCCCAATGGGTAATCGTTCCCAACACCAAACCTAGAATAGGTAGGACAACCCCCAAGGTTCGCATGTCCTGAGGTGCGACGGCAGGCAACGCATAGATGTCGATACGTCCATGCCAGGACTACGCTGCCCCAGCTGTACCCCGCTATGTTCTCCCACAGCTGGCGAAGTATGTCAAGGAAGATCCAGCTGATGGTGTTGCCCAAGGCGTCTGGAAAGAGGAAAGCATCAAGAAAGTGCCAGAGCCACACTCGAGCGAACCTGTCGATCTGTGCCTCCTTAGCTTGTAGATCCAAGTACTTAAAGCGCTCTGTGATCTAGGACGACGAAACATCAGAACTTTTCCTGTAATTGATCAAAGAAAATGAGACCCGATACCAACTGTAAAGCAATGCAAGTATTAAATAGGCTTGAATTACTCACTTATTTTTCTTGGAAGCATCGTCGTCCGGTAGAAGAAAACCAGTAAACTGAGCCACCAGCTCCCTCCAGTGATCGTTGTCAACTATCCCTGTCACTGGAAGTCCCTCCAACCGAAGGCCGAAAATAGCCTTCACGTCCTACAACGTCAAGGTCATCTCGCCACAAGGTAGGTAGAACGTGTGGGTCTCAGGCCTCTACCTGTTATAAGAATAGAACGACTGTTAGTTGCCTCTAATTTGTTACAAGAAAGTTTACGTACAAAGAATGCACTCGTACCTGTCTACAGCTGTAGTAAGTAGTGTTGGGTCAAGGGGCGGAAGACCGTGGTTGATAATACGGATAAGCTCGAGAAAGCCGGCACGCCGTATGTACAGCGTATAACGCTCGTCCCACTGATGCGTCCTGGTGTGAGTGCGGGGCCTCAAAGGAGGCAATAACACCTCTGCGTCGTTGTCACTCAAGATGTGTGCTCGGTGCTGGTCGTCGTACTCCACCTCAAGAATGGGGTACAACGGGTGCTACGTGGGAGAGGCCATCCTATTATAAATTGATAAACAAAGCGTTAGAGTATTCAAATTAACAAAATTCAAGTTAACATTAGTAAGTTCACAAACAAATCACAAACAAATTTACTAACCTAACTAGCCTAAATCCCTAAACCAAAAATCCTAACTATACTAGATAATAAATACATAATCAATCCATATAAAACTTTGGTTCTAAAATTACAAGTAATCTCTCCGTCTCAAAATAAATACACATCTTGCTTCTCGAGTAGTCAAATATGTTTAAGTTTGACCAAAACTAAAAAAAACGGTATCAATATTTGTATCTCCTAATAAGTTTATTACGAAAGTATACTCCATGCTTAATGTAATAGTATCTATTATGCATCATAAATATTAGTACGTTATTATATAAATTTGGTCAAATTTTTTAAAAAATTTAACTTCAGTAAGCGAGATGTGCATTTATTTAGGACGGAAGGGGTACTTCCTCCGTCACATAACAATAGTCGTTCTAAGATATCGCAAAGACATTAATAGTCAATGAAAATAGCATCGATGCCCCTACGTGCTCCTAAAAATGCTAGCACTAGCAGACCATCATCAACTCTTTTGCTTCTGCGCCGGCGGCTCGAGGATTGCGAGGGCACGTGGGGGTACCATAGGGATACAAAAAATACTAACTATACTAGATAATAATAAAAAAAATATGAAATCGAGAGGGAGGTACCTTAGGAGCGGACGGCCTTGACGCGCCGGCGTTCATGGCGTGGCCGGCTAGGGCGCTGCGCGGCGGGAGTGGCCAGGCGAGGGCGGGGCAAGGCGAGGCCGGGCGGGCGCGGGCGCGTGCGGCCACAGGCAGGGCGCTGGCGGCGGGGCGCGTGCGGCTGGCGGCGGCGGCAGCGTTCGCGCGGGGGGCAAGGCAGGGGTGCGTGCGGGCGAGCGGGCTCGCACGCGGTATATATCTGGTCCAGCCGCGCCACGGTTCAGGGCGCGGCACTGCCGCGCCAAGGTCGGTGGCGCAGTAGGACCCGCCACGTCATCGGCCCCCCGGCCAGCCCACGCCACGTCAGCCCTGTGCCGCGCCACCATGCATGGCGCAGCACAAGCATTTGGCCGCGGCAGGACAATAGGCACGGCCAAAAATATTAGTTTTTTTAAAAAAAAACGACAGCGTTAGATTTAAAATTATATTCAAAAAAGGGTTAAAATTAAAAAAAAATCTGCATATGACGAAGGCACTGATAGAGCTGGCTAGTGATAGAGGTGAGTGTCTTGGTCTTAAGAATTCAGGACCACGCTTACTGGAAGTGGCACTGACGATAGAGCTGGCTAGTCAAAAAGTCACTCTGCGTGGTCCTGAATGCGCTGGCGGGCTGCTGACCGTTGGCGTTGATTGATTGATGAGGAACGCAAGCGCTCTAGCTAGTGTGATGTTTTGCAACATGTGCTGATGCTGTGGGGCTGTGCTCGCGCGCTCGCTGTTTTCCACTAACCCGTGGGCTGGAGGCTCGACCAAAACAACAACCACACCTGCATGCAATGCAACTGAAGGCGCCAGGCAACAGCAACCGGTCCCGGTCGAGTTGGCCGAAATCGATCGCTTTCCATGTCGTCGTCGTCTGGTGTGGTCTCTGGTCTCTGGTCTCTACTCCCTAGTCCCTATACTAGGAGTAGGAGGGATTTTCCACGTCTCTAAAAAGAAAGAAGCTGCAGAGCTGCTGCTTTGACCACGTTGGAGTCGGATGTCAGCAGACAAAGCAAGGTCGAATCCTGCAATCCGGTTTGGTGACGAATTCAGCGTGCGGGCCGATGGAGAAACCGCGCAGACCCGCCGCCGCGGTATCCGTGCGGATCCAAGCAACAACGGCATTGCCGACGAAATGAAAATGCTTTGGAGCCAAAGCAACGGCATTGCCGGTGCCGGCTGGTCGTAACAGTGCAACGCAACGCCCGGCAGGATGGAGCAGCGGATGCCTGCCTGCCGTAGCCTGCACCTGATTCAGACCGCCGGCCAGGTCGTTGGGTCGGCGCGAACCAGCGTCGAGTGCAGCGTACGAAACCGAGTCCGATCCGTCTACTTGGCATCGCTCCACATGGCAATGGCATGGTGCTCTGCTCCGCTCCTCCCTGCGCGCGTCCGCCGCGCTTGCACGGGTCCACGCCACCATCCACCATCCATGCCTGGATCTGATGGGAATATCCGTTTGCCAGGGTCAGCCGCCCATTGGATCTCCCCTCTATCTGCCCTGTCCTGACATTTCTGTGCTAGATAGATCACACCGGCAGATTCGATGCTTCAGACTCCAGAAGAATTGAATAATCACCGAATCCGGACGGAACACAGCGCGCCGATCGACCGGCCGGCCGGCCGGCTTTATCAGAGTATCAGTGACGCTACCTACGCCGCGTCCGGCCGGCGCGCTGTCCACCCGGGGAAACGACCATTATTCCAAACCAAGCAACACAGAAACCGCGGGACGAAGTTTCGCTACTAGTAACTGCAGAATTGTATGTATTCCACATGCATGGAATGTGGGATCCATCCATCCAACTCACTCATTCACCTGCAAGTTAGATCGTTCACGGGACACGTAGGCGTGTGTTGCTGCAAATTCCACTATAAATCGCAGCTACCATACCTCCTTCGATTCTCATGCAGCCAACACAGAGTGCAGACACATTCGTAGTGTAGTGTCGGAACTTGGAAGGCAGAAGCAGAAACCGTAGCCGTACCTTTGCAGTAGAACAAAGCAATGACGGGTCCGATGGAGATTCCGGTGATCGATCTCGGCGGCCTCAACGCCGGCGAGGAGGAGAGGTCGCGGACCTTGGCGGAGCTCCACGACGCCTGCAAGGACTGGGGCTTCTTCTGGGTAATTATATTAAGCAACACCGAATGATACATAGCTATTGGCAAGTTCTCTTTTTATATGCGTTCTCATCATCAATCATCATGCGTCGCCGCCGCGCCGCTCGCATGCAGGTGGAGAACCACGGCGTGGACGCGCCGCTGATGGACGAGGTCAAGCGCTTCGTCTACGGCCACTACGAGGAGCACCTCGAGGCCAAGTTCTACGCTTCCGACCTCGCCAAGAGCCTCGACACCGACGATGGCCGCCCCGAAGCCGAGGCTGAGGAGCCCTCCGACAAGGTGGACTGGGAGTCCACCTACTTCATCCAGCACCGCCCCAAGACCAACGTCGCCAACTTCCCGGAGATCACGCCGCCGTGCAGGGAGACGCTGGACGCGTACATCGCCCAGATGGTGTCTCTCGCCGAGCGCCTGGGCGAGTGCATGAGCCTGAACCTGGGCCTCCCGGCCCGCCACGTCGCTGACACCTTCGCGCCGCCGTTCGTGGGCACCAAGTTCGCCATGTACCCGTCGTGCCCGCGCCCGGAGCGGGTGTGGGGCCTGCGCGCGCACACCGACGCCGGCGGCATCATCCTGCTCCTCCAGGACGACGTCGTGGGCGGGCTCGAGTTCCTCAGGGGCGGCACCCACTGGGTCCCCGTGGGACCCACCAGGGGCGGAAGGCTCTTCGTCAACATCGGGGACCAGATCGAGGTGCTCAGCGGCGGCGCCTACCGGAGCATCGTGCACCGCGTCGCGGCCGGGGACCAGGGCCGCCGCCTGTCCGTCGCCACGTTCTACAACCCCGGCCCCGACGCCGTGGTGGCGCCGGCGGCCAGGGAGGGCGCCGCGGCGGCGGCGTACCCCGGCCCCTACAAGTTCGGGGACTACCTCGAGTACTACCAGGGCACCAAGTTCGGCGACAAGGACGCCAGGTTCCAGGCCGTCAAGAAGCTGCTCGGTTAAGCGATCATTGAGCAGCTGCCAGCAGGCAGCTAGCTTAGTTCGTGGATTATGCATTGCGTTTCAGTTTCGAGCTTGCTTGTTGTTGATCCATTGTCTGCGTAGTATGCACTGGGATTATCGCGTGTTTAAATTTAGCAAATCTTTACGTAGTCATTACTGGTACTACGTATTCAGCTGTGGTTGAGGTTGAATATACAATGTTGCAGCTTAAGGGCGCATCCCGTTTGGTGGACTTGCACATGCCATTCGACGATCCGCTTTGTTCAGCCAACGTCACAAATCACTAGCACAGTGTGATGTGCCTCGATGGTGATACGTCTATAGTCAACAGTCAACGTCACAAATCACTAGCAAATCAAGGAAAACACACATTAACGGCAAGTTGGCAACGGTGTCCATTAGACGCGAATCTCCTGCTTACCTAGATGGGTAATGCTGGGAAGCGGGCGCCCCGCCCGGACGGGCGGGCGCACCGTTAGTGGGCCGTGACATTAACCCAACAACCACCTGCTCCTAAGTTTCTCAAAAGAAAATATATGTTCATCCACTCATTCCTATCCTCTCGTTCATACCGCTCCTATCCCGCTCATTTCTATCCACTCGTTCTTATCACTCCCATCTGTTTGCCTCCTACCAGGCGCAGCACTCGGTCGCTAGTCCTGCCAGGCACGACGTGCGCCCGCCTCCGAGTCGCGGCGCTCGGCTGCCGGCCCTGCCTAGCGCGGCGTGCGGCTGCTCTCTTCCAGTTGTGCGGCCGCTGCCTCCCCGCCACGTCGCGCGGCCGATGCCTCCGTTCTGTGTCGTGCAGCAGTCGCCGCCGCTGGCCCGCCTCCTACAAGTGTCGTTGGCCCACTGCCTCCGGTGGACTCCACATGTCCACGAGTCTCCATTCTCCCGAGCAGTAAGGAGATGTTGTACTAAAAGCGCATGTTGCGAAGCCTATGTTTCAGTTGTTTTATATGTATGTTGCAAGTGTTTTATATGAATGTTGCAAAATTAGATCCAATGTTGCGCATGTTGCAATAGTTGTACACGTATGTTGCAAGCGTCCGTTCCAAATGTTTCATCTGTTTTTCAGACGTTGTCGACAGAATATCGTCGGCAGTCTATCGAGGGGTATCCCACGATGGTAGATTTGTCGGTGGGGGTGCGCGTGATCAGGAACCGGATGGTGACACAAGGCGCAGAGACAGCAATTTAGACAGGTTCGGGTTGTCTAATCGACATAATACCCTGCGTCTTTGGTGTATTGTATTGAGATGTAGTAGATAGATCTTGATGGATCTTGTCCGCTAGGGGACCTCTGCCTCTCCTTATATAGTATGGAGGGACAGGGTTACAAGTATCCTATTTGGTACTATACAATGTCTTGCGGTGCACGCCGAGCAGCGCCATGCACGCCTTGATCTTGTGGGCGGGGCCACCTCTGATGGTGCGGCACATGTCTTGTCTTGAGGATCCCGGGGGGCATACCCCCACAGCTATTCCCTGAGCCTGACAATAGGTGACGTAGTCACGTGGCGCTAGGGTCAGAAAGTAGAAGACCAGCCGAGCAGGTAGCCAGTCCCCGAGCGTAGCCTCGAGATGAGAACAAGCACATTCACCGCAAGGTGAAGTATGCCCACTTAGTCCTCGAGCCTACTGAAAGATGAAGAATCAATCTTGTAGCAGGATCAAAGAAAAAGAAGTCTAAAAGCTTGCTGACGTCGTTTGACATGCGTGTATCAAGACCCCAGACGTGCTGCCCAAGATCAGCACCCTAATCTGAACAACATGGAGCAGCTTGATAGCACCCTGACGAGACGTAGCAAGATCCGACCATCAAGGGAGCACCGAGGAGTCCCCGACGTTGCTGGCGATGACCGAGCACCGAGGAGTGAGGAGTCCCCGACGTCGCTGGCGATGACCGAGCACCAAGGACCAAGGAGTCCCCGACGTCGCTGGTGATGTCCGAGCACCGAGGAGCGAGGAGTCCCCAGCGTCGCTGGCGATGACCGAGCACCGAGGAGCGAGGAGTCCCCGACGTCACTGGCGATGACCGACCACCGAGGAACGAGGAGTCTTCGGCGTCGCTGGTGATGTCCGACCACCAAGGGAGTAAGGAGTCCCTAGCGTCGCTGGTGATGACCGAGCACTGAGGAGTGAGGTGTCCCCAGCGTCGCTGGCGATGACCGAGCACCGAGGAGCGAGGAGTCCTCGGCGTCGCTGGCGATGACCAAGCAATAAGGAGCAAGGAGTCCCAGGCGTCGCTGGTGATGATCGAGCACCGAGGAGTGAGGAGTCCCCGGCGTCACTGGCGATGACCGAGCACCGAGGAGAGAGGAGTCCCCAGCGTCACTAGCGATGACCATGCACCGAGGAGCGAGGAGTCCCGACATCGCTGGCGATGTCCGAGCACCGAGGAGTGAGGAGTCACCGGCGTCGCTGGTGATGTCCGAGCATCGAGGAGCGAGGAGTCCCCGGCGTCGCTGGCGATGATCGAGCACCGAGGAGCGAGGAGTCCTCGGCATCGCTGGCGATGACCGAGCACCGAGGAGGGAGGAGTCCCCAGCGTCGCTGGCGAAGACCGAGCACCGAGGAGCGAGGAGTCCCCGGCGTCACTGGCGATGACCGAGCACCGAGGAGGGAGGAGTCCCCAGCGTCGCTGGCGATGACCAAGCACTAAGGAGCGAGGAGTCCCCGGCGTCGCTGGTGATGACCGAGCACCGAGGAGCGAGGAGTCCCCGGTGTCGCTGGCGATGACCGAGCATCGAGGAAGGAGGAGTCCCCGGCGTCGCTGGCGAAGACCGAGCATCGAGGAGCGAGGAGTCCCCGGCGTTGCTAGCGATGACCGAGCACCGAGGAGCGAGGAGTCCCCGGCGTCGCTGGCGATGACCGAGCACCGAGGAGTGAGGAGTCCCCGGCGTCGCTGGCGATGACCGAGCACCAAGGAGTGAGGAGTCCCCGGCGTCGCTGGCGATGACCGAGCACCGAGCAGCGAGGAGTCCCCGGCGTAGGCGGTGATGTCCGAGCACCCAAGAACGAGGAGTCCCCAGCGTCGCTGGCGATGACCGAGCATCGAGGAGCAAGGAGTCCCCGGTGTCGCTGGCGATGACCGAGCACCGAGGAGCGAGGAGTCCCCGGCATCGCTGTCGATGACCGAGCACCGAGGAGCAAGGAGTCCCCAGCGTCACTGGCAATGACCGAGCAGCGAGGAGTCCTCGGCGTAGGCGGCGATGTTCGAGCACCAAGGAACGAGGAGTCCAAGACATCGTTGGCGATGACCGAGCACCGAGAAGCAAGGAGTCCCCGCCGTCGCTGGCGATGACCGAGCACCGAGGAGCAAGGAGTCCCCGGCGTAGGCGGCGATGTCTGAGCACCGAGGAGCGAGGAGTCCCCGGCGTCGCTGGCGATGACCGAGCACCGAGGAGTGAGGAATCCCCGGCATAGGCGGCGAGGTCTGAGCACCGACGTAGTTGACGACGTCCGTGCGGTGAAGTGTGCCCACTTAGTCCTCGAGCATGAAGAATCCGAGCGCTGAGGAGTAACCGGCGTAGCTGACGATAAAGCATGAGCGGCAAACGGTCCGATCAACTGGTCGGCGACGAAGTCCATGAACCGAGCGGTCCGACCAGTTGATCGGTGGGGAAGCTCGAGCACCAGGTGATTCGATCACCTGGACGATGATCCTGCAATGCAAACATGTAGAACGGGTACTACATGACGCACAAATAAATAAACTCTGAAGAAAAATCAGCAATAGTGATGAAACGGCGTATGCAGTTCGGCAATCAGTTGGCGTGAAAATATATTTATATTTAATATAAATCGCCCGAACAGTTAATGTGTAGCTAAGTCTCCAGCCCTAGCTAGCCTATAGTCCATAACGTCGAGCGCGAAGCCCGTGCACGTGTAGGAGGAACAGGCGTCGCTAAGGAGTCGCTGCCGACCACCCATAACGCAGAGGGCAGACGCTCGTGCACGTGTAGGGAGGAGCCAGAGATAGGGCTATCTCTGGAGGCGTCCGAGCATCAATAGGACTGTTCGAGGGTTCAGAAAATTGTTTGGAGAGCAAACATGGAGAAAACAGTTTAGAGAAACATTATGACGATATACGGAGATTGAAGAATATTTAGAAGAATATTAAAGCGTGATTTAGCTTTAGATGGAGCGTCTGGTCGTATGGCGCTATCTGGTCGGTGAGAGGATGGACGTCTTCAACCTGGTCGATGAATCTGCCCCTCAGGGCATGTTGGTAAGCGGCGGTGGCGTTGGTGAACCCGAAGGGTAGGGCCGTAACCCCTGGAGTTTCCCGAGCAGCCTCCGATAGATCTGGATCGGAGGGTGGTCGGCGCTGAACCAGAGTGTCCAGGTCCGATTCAGCGACGAAGAGGCAATCGACGAACTTCAGATCGACCCGATCGATGGATATGATTAGATCGTCGTCGTTGATTTGCCTCCTTTGGTAGCGAGGAAGCGGGCGGTGAGTTGTTGATGAAGGTGACCTCGGAGGTGGTTCCGAGATCGGATCTGCTGTAGCAGGTGCTGATGTAGCCAGCGATGAATCGTCGTCGTGGACCAGCATGGATCTCCACGAGATTGATGACGAGAACGCGCTGTTGAGTTGAGGTCCATCTGGCTTGCCATGGATCAAGCGCACACTCCTACCTGGCGCGCCAACTGTCGACAGAATATCATCGGCAGTCCACCGAGGGGTATCCCGCGATGGTAGATTTGTCGGTGGGGGTGCGCGTGATAAAGAATCGGATGGTGACACAAGGTGCAGAGACAGCGATTTAGACAGGTTCGGGCCGTCTGATCGACGTAATACCCTACGTCTTGTGTCTTTGGTATATTGTATTGAGATGTAGTAGATAGATCTTGATGGATCTTGTCCGCTAGGGGACCCCTGCCTCTCCTTATATAGTCTGGAGAGACAGGATTATAAGTAAAGTATCCTATTTTGTACTATACAATGTCTTGCGGTGCACGCCGATCAGCGTCGTGCACGCCTTGATTTTATGGATCGGGTCACCTCTGATGGTGCGGCCCATGTATTGTCTTGAGGATCCCGGGGGTCATACCCCCACAGACGTATGTTGCAAGTGTGTTTATTGGGATGTTGCATATGTTTCACACATATGTTGTAAGTGTTTTTATCTGGATGTTTCATATGTTTTGCAATGGTTTTTTCAAGCGTTTTCATATGTTTTTTTGCAAGTGTTACAGACGCATGTTTCAAATGTTTCATTTGTCTTTAGAAGCATGGTGCAATTGTTTCATCTAGATGTTTCAAAAGAAGATCGGGGTGTTGCTGCTGGGGACCCACATGCTACCTGCTGAGGCGCCACCGAGCGGGCGCAGACGTCCGGGCGGCGAAACCGAGGGGGAGCGAGCGAGGGTCGGGCAGCGCGGCAACGTTCGGGCAGCGCAGACGATACCGAATGGAGCGGGCCCAGCGTGGGGGTGTGAAACGGAGTACAGGCACGGGCATCAGGACATATGCGTCCGTCCGAACGTCTGGGCGCTAGCACTACCGTACCTAGATTTTTTTTTGAGGGGACACCGTACCTAGATAGACCACACGGGCTGGGAGGCAACGCTTCCATTCAGGGGCCTTTTTTTTTTGAGAAACTTCCATTCAGGGCCTGCCAGTGTGCAGAGCCCGTGCGGTGCGCCCTCTTTTTTCTGTCGCCGCGAGCCCATCCGTGCGTTTTCTTTCTCCTGGGCCGATTTGCTTTGCAGGGCCACCTCCTGTATGAGAGCGTGCCGCGCGTTTTTTTTCTTCTACTGGGCCTAGTTAGCTGTTCAGGCCCACGTCCGTGACGGTCAGACGCACGGGCAGCGGAGTGCCGCGGTTCTTCTGTTCTTTTTTTTTTTCCAAATAGTCCTCCCTTTATTTTATTTTCCTTTTTTCTTTATATAAGGTTTGTTTTATTTTTCTTTCTGTTGATATATATGAATGCTCGCAAGAGACTGAGCCACTGAGGCAACAGAAACTGATGAAGTCACCAGTCATCAGCCTGTTCGTTTGGTTGTGGCTTGTCGTAAACGATCGAAAATTTCCAACCGGAACAGTATTTTTCTCTCACACAAACCAGCCAGCAGTACTTCTTTACGAACCAGCAACGATATGAACCAGCCAACCGAACAGGCTGCATGTTAGTGTCAATGTGTAAGTCATCTATCATTGAATAATTAGACTAGATGTATCAATGAGAGATACATAACCTATTAACCTCTTCAGCACCCTAGCCCATTTACCGCTGGATGCTAGCTGTTCTTGGTGGCGTCTCCACCACCACTGACGTCACCAGCATTGCTTTCTCTCAGCCCTATTCGATCCAGGGGCGGAGCTAAAACATATAAGAGAGGGTATATATTCCTTATGTATGCATAAATTTTTACCGTAGAGGTGTGTATATAGTTATAATTTGATCATAATCACTGTTTTTTTTCCTTTTTTGGGTGAGCCCACACCCCCTAAATTCTACGTAGATCTGCTCCTGATTCGATCCATTGTTATGGTCTCCCTATTGTCCATCAGTTACCAACACCTTATTACACAACCAATCCGATCGTCTCCTCGAAGGTACTTCTAGGCCTATCAATAGAGAGAACATCTTAATTGTCAACCCTCACACCCGATAAGAGCATCCCTTCCATTAACAGGACTGCAACAATTACACAACAAGGACGAATAACTTTAGAGGTTGAGGTCATCAACTTAATTATTAGGTAAACTCGTTCCTAAATGTCCATGGATGTTCCCCTCAAGTTTGGATGCAGATAAAGTTTTACAGTGATATTATTGCTGTTAGGAATGAGGGAGAAGAAACCAAAAGGATGCTCCTACCACATGATCGGACAAGCATGTTTGAACCAAAAGGAAACACGTTCAGACCACTATACAGTACCATCTTGAACCCGCCTTAACTCTTGACTCTGGATGATAACGAAGGCTAATGAGTACTTATTGGAAAGATTTGTTCATCTACTTTTTAGATAGTTCCAACATCATCACCAAGTTCCATCAAAGCTACTCATAATCAACTAGACATCTTTCAAACTTGTTGTTGATACTGCAATGGTAGACCTTAAAACTAGGCCCTTGGGCATTGCATCAAGTAGAGCCCATTAGAGGTAAAGATGAGCATGCGGGCCACAGCCCAGTGGCCCGGCCCGAAGCACGGTTTTTTGGCCCCGCCCAAGCACGGCACAGCCCGCTGTTGTACGGGTCTGGGCCGGCATAACCCGATGTGCCGGGCCCTGCTTGGGCCGCTGCTCAAGCACGACGGGCGGCACGGCACGGCACGGCCCGGTATTTACCAGAGGCCCGGTGAAGACCCGCTCCATTTATAACCCTAACTAATTTCCCCAAATCCCCCGTATCGAATCCCGTCTCCAGCCGCAGCGGCTCTCGTACGCGTGTGAGCGCGTCCCCGCACCCCGCACCCGCCCCCCAGTTGCTCTCGCGTCGCGGTCTCACTTCTCCGCCCCGCGTTCTAGCACGGCCGCACCCTGCCTCCAGCCGCCGCAGTCCGCACGCGTCTCCCATACTCGCGCTGCCATCCCCGCAGGAAGCCACTGGGAAAGCCGAGCAACTAGTGGTGCCAGCAGTGAAGCTTCAGTGGTGGGCGACGGCGCTCCCCAGATCTCGGCGACGGCTCCTCCCCCGCGTCGTCGAGCGCGGTGGCCGGCCTCAAGTGGCTCCTCCGGATCCGGTGTCGAGCTGCTCGGGGTGAGCGTGCCGGGCTCCTCCACGTCTCCTCCGGATCGGCGTCGAGCCCTCCTGCCATCTCGGCCTCCCCTCTCCTCCCTGTCTATGTGTGTATGGCATCTGTGGGCCTCGGGCCGGCCTGGTGTGCTATTGGGCCCATGCTTTTTGGGCCGGTCCGGCACGGAAAACGGCCTGGAGGGCCGTGCCTAGGCCGTTGGCCAGGCATGAAGGACTAGTGCGGCATGGCCTGACGGCCCAGCGAGCCCTTCCGTGCCATGCCCTGTCGGGCTGTGCCTGGCACGGGCCCGTGCCGGGCTGGGCGGGTGGCCCGTTTGCTCATCTTTAATTAGAGGTGTGTCCTAAATAGGGTTTCTCCAATCCCGATGTTGCCCTACCTATAGATATCGCCCGTATCTATTACTTTGAGGTTGTGTTCTGTTTAGATAAAATTTAGTTTTAGCTACTTGCATATAATTGCTTAACTCGATTAGAGTAGCTGCAGTGTATACTCATCACAAATTTTCTGAAGCTGGACACTTCACCTGGGTGTTAGGTGAGACAAAAACACTCCAATGTGTTGCTTAGCAAGTTGAGTCCTTCCAAGAAAAAATGCTCTCTCTCTCCACCTTTGTGCAATTGGGAGCTCGTGAATACAAAACAAAAAGAGATTGCATGCACTAGGTGCAAACTCCAGCACCTATTGGTAGCATGTGCTAGTTAGTAGTACCGCCGAAGCATATTGCACCCACCCTATCATTTTCTCTCTCTTTGCTACCATCCTAAAAAAAACCAATGTTGAAGCTGATTTTAGTCTCTTAGAGCACCCATTTTACTCAATTTTGGACCCCATCTTGTGTATTAGATTTTGGCTCTATTTTCTTGATCTGCAAATTGTTTTCTTGTTCATCGTGTCCTTAATTGTTCTTCAATTGCAAGTAGGTTTAAGGTTCTTCCCATGTTGACATTCTTATCGAAAGATCAGAATTAACTTTTGTTGCGTCATCCCATCATCAGTAACCAAGCCGCCGTTCTCTACTTCGAGGGGTTTAGATGCCTTCGCCATTGCCTCATGAACTCTTACATTTCTAGGATTTGTCAAAAGTTTGATGATAAAACAAAGGGAATCAAACCAAAGAACATAGAAAATGAGATAAAGGCTTATCCCAGAAAACTTTGATATCATCATCATTCAACCATACATAGGTGCGGACGTAGAGCATGAACCTAGCAGCAGGACTCCTTTATTTCTTCCTTCTGTCATTCTCTCCATTCTTCTTCGTTCTTCCTAAAAAATATGGAGAGGGTTCAAGGAGGGCTTCATTGTTTGAGAGACGGTAGAGAAGGGCTCAAGCCCCATCCGTCCTACCAGTAGATTTGTTTCTGACCACTATATATATGCCCGTGCATTGCACGGGGCCATAAGAGTATCAATTGGTGTTTATTTTTTTTATTATGGATGTGCGTACATGTACATATACGATCATATTTCTTCAATTGTTTTATATGGGAAAACAGTCACTATGATGTCATAATGACATCACATGTCGTCGCGTCCACGTGGCCATGCAGTGCGCGTTGAAGAGGGGCACGATGACGAGCCGTGGCGGCTGCGGACACAGATCCTGTGCAGTGGGTATTCACACCGTAAGATATGCAGTGGCCATCTTTGAGCCATTCATCTGATGGGGAACGGTACGATTAGAGATCTTCTTTTCCCCTCCTTTCTTCATCTCACCTTTTACTCAAACGAATGAAAAAAATCAAGAGCATATACCACTGTATAGTAGCAGACCACGTATGGAGCTGAGCAGAACACATGCCCATATACTGAACAAATTCAAAATCAGAGTTTGCTGAATTGTCAGCCATACAGAACACATGCCCACATACTGAACATATTGGATCTCTATTGGGAAGGTTACTAATTCATTGTTAAATCCTACATATATTTTACTCTAAACTGAAGTATTTTTTTACCCAAAAGCTTAATACAAAAGCTGAACATAAGAGCATATAACATTGTTCCTATCTTCATATACAAAATGATGTATCACCGAATAGCAGATTGATCATGCCTTCAGTACATGGCCTACAAACAAAAGATAATTCAGATATTGCCGTTTTCTAGATTAAATTGAACTAATACAATTTACATAGACTTACATTTATATTGTGCTAAAAATACCAATCATCTATCCCTCCAACAGAGTCAGGATTAGTGGCATCTTGAATAACACTTAGAACTCTGAAATTAGAGAGATGATGATAGGACTTGACGCCCTAGCATTGTTACTACGTAGGTTATAGGGGTGGAAGAGAGGAGGACGTGGTCTGTACTCTCGACGCCGACGAGGGGCCGTGGCGGCGAGAGCGCGGCGGCTGCTGCTGCAGCTCTAGAATTCCCGCGGTGCTACAGTAGCATCGGCACTGTTCACGCGAGACACAACAGGAGGCGGCTAGGGTTAGGAAATCCCGGCTCCCTTCAGGAAGCCGGAAACAATTCTTGTTTCTGCTTGATTATAACTGATACATGGTTCTCTTTTTATAGAGATGACTGACTTGACCCCTAAGGAAATATCCTAACCGAATCAATCTAACATATCTCTTTTCTAACAAACCAAACCAATCTAATCTTCACGCGCTACAGTACCGCATAGCCCCTGGGCTGGCTCCACTTGCCATAACATGGGCCTACACCTTGTATAATGGGTGCCGGTCATAACAGATGAAGCTAGATAGGAAAATAGCATGGGTCATGTAACACCTCGGTGTTAAGCATGCATTACCATTTCATCCCATGAGCATAATCATCATCACCTCATGCATAAGCATCATTCATGCCCTTCATTTCGAAAGAAATGAAGTATCATTTCATGTGGTGCTTAAGTTGATTGAAATTCATTATGTTTAAAACAATGTGAAATGTCATGCTCATGTTTGGATGCCATGATTTCTTGTTTTGATCACTAGGATAGCTTATAAATATTTAGGATACAATTTGGAGCAAAGTTCATATTTAAATTTTTACCAAATTTTGCCTTTAAAAATAATTCTTCAAAATTAGGGTTTTGAGTTAATATTGATTTTATTTTGTAATTCAAAATCTATTTGGAATTGGACTTTGGTCATAAAAGCAAAGTTGTAGATCTTGAAAAATGGAACAACTTTCATTTTTACACCAACTTTTGAAACTGCTTTGAAATGGTTCAAAAATTTGTTTGAATGAAAAAGGAATTGAAAATAATTTGAAAAAGAACATTTTTCCTTAAATGGGCCTTGCGCCTCGCCTTCGGCCCAGCTGCGCAAGCCGACCCGGCCTGCCTCCGCGCCGCGCTCCTGCTCTCGCGCGCCGCGCCCGTTCGCCCACGTCGGCGCCCCGACCGCGACAGGGCGCGCACGCCGTGTGGCCGCCATGTGCCGGCGAGCACGCCGCGTGGCAGCCCCGGCCTGCCCCGCGCCCCTCCTGTCGCGCCTTCATCTGCCCGACCGCGCTGCGCTCCTCCTCACTCCTTCAGTTCGCTCTCTCGCCTCCGCCAGCGCAAGCAGCAGCCGCAGCACTCGCCTTCGCCACGCGCCATCGCCGGAGTTGGCCGTTCTGGCCGTTCCAGCTCGCCAGGTCTATCTCCAGCTTGCCCTGAGCATCGCCTCCTCCTCGCGCACCTCGTGCTCACCTCGGTAAGCCATGGGAAGCTCCCCTTCCCCGGGAATCCCTCGCCGAAGTCATGGCCGAGCTCGCCGGAGTGCTCCGCTCCGTGGACCTCGCCCCTCCGTCCTCCTTCTCGCTCTCCCTTCACGCGCACGAGCTCGGTGAAGCTCCCACGCCACTTCTCGCGCCACCTCTCGGCCGGAGATGGCCGGCCGTCGGTGAGCCGCACCACCACGCCGCCATGGCCGCCGGCCAGCTCACTCTCGAGCTCTTCCAGCCCTGCCGCTTGCACTGACGTGTCCGCTTTGGCAAGGTGGTCACGTTGGTGGTGACCTCGTCGCCGGCCACCTCACCGACGGTGAGCTCACGCCGGTCAGCGTAGCCTCCTCTGCCTCAGGGGCTGGCAGGTGGGGCCCGGCTGACCCGCGGGGGCCACTGTCAGCCGTAGGAGTGCACGCCTGGGTAGAAAGCCTGGTGGATCTAGCAGTTTTGAACATGGATTTTCAGAAAGGATTTAAGAAATGATTTTTAGATTTCTATTTAAATGCTTTGGGAATTTATAACTTGCTCAAAATGGCTCCAAATTTGTTGAAACAAATTTTGTCATGTTCCTTGTCACCAGATCTACATGATAAAAATATTGCATGTCATTTTTGAGACACTTTAATGTAGAGCTTTATTTAATTCTTGATATTACTGATATCTTGTAAAATATTTAGTAAATCCTATATGTATCAGAAAAATATGATTCCAAGTTGTTATTCTTCTTGTGTAATGTACTTTCTAGGAAAAATATATGCCATGCATGTCCTGTAGAAAAATTATGAGGTGTAGTTCAAGTGCCTTTAATGGCTGATTTTTGTTATTTTTGCTAGAGAGCAAAATTTGTATAAAACATGCATGTGATAATTTTTGTGCAGTGATTATTTACTGTGTAGAACATAGGAAAAATATTACATCTGTTGTTTGACACTTTTCACAGTACAAAGTATTTTCATGATCATAATTATGCCATAGCTTGTTATTTTTGTGTAGGCTAATCCAATTATTCAAATGCCATAAAATTTGATGGTAGACTACTTAGGGTAGTACTATGCTATGGTAATTTTCTAAGATATTTCTATTCTATAAAAATAGATGTTGCTATTCAAACCTATTAATTAATTAGGGTTTAATCAAATGTTGCTTTATGCATGGTTAAGAAATTAGTGAAGCTTTGGTTTATCTTTGAAGCATTTAATGAGATGTGTCGACGTAGCATATTAGTAGTAGAAGAGAATGCAGTAGATAACATGTGCTTGTAGTACATGTTTTTGGATAATGTTGACTACCTTGCATGCAAGCATATTCATTGTGTTCATTTCATCCGATGCACCTTTTGCATAAGCACTTACGCACGTGCATCATACAGGATCGCAAACCGAGAGCTCGGTCGTCATACCCGAGGAGCTCAAGGTGCAGCCACAAGAAGTGATCGAAGCAGACGAGGAGGACGTTGAGGAACTTCCGGAGTGCCCCGATCACCGCCCGAGCTCCTTCGAGAGAGGTAAGCCCCGGAGCATTTTTCTCCCCGGTTTGCGATTATTAATTAATGCTTTACTTTAATTGATGCATTATGTTCAGGAGTTGTTTGCAACCGTTGCTGCATTATATCTTGTCTACCTTTGTTATACTATATCCTTGTTACCTTGGTATCCGTAGTCGAGTCAATGCTTAGCTGGCTTAGACCAGTAGAAGTCAGGTGATTTCCTGTCACCTACGAGCTATAGGTGGTTACCTGGATCTGCTTGGATAACTATGTAGTCATGGTATAACTAAGTGTTAATTTAAAGTTGAGACCGGACGGAGACTTGCAGGTTTTTGGACTGTAGTGCTTTCCGTCTGTGTCGATTAAGGACCGACCGTTGTTGGGCCTCAGGTCATGTTGAACGCATGCCTTACATTTAGCTGGCCGAATAAAGTACCTTTCGACCGTGAAGCTGGGAGATTATTTGGGCCGAGGAGATTGCCCGCAACGCACTGTACCGGAGCAGGTGTGGTAGGACACGGGGGCGCGATGATAAGACCGAAAGGCAGTCGGTCGGTCCCCGGGTATATGTGGTTCCTGGCAAACTCGAGATTTTCTTGGATAGTTGACTCGGTGACCGATACCTCACTTTAGCGGGTGAGTGAGGTTTGTGTAAGGAATAAATTACCAGCTGGTTAATAATCGATTCGAATCGCCATCGTTCACTGGATAGTGAACACTTGACTTGAGTTACTTCATCGTAGTAATGTTGATGGAACACTTGGACAGTTATAATGAATATGACATTATGGAAGTTGTTAATGATCATTGGTTATCATTATTTGCTTAATCACATGCTTGCTCTAGTATAGGTGCAAATGTAGTCGATAGGTTAATAATAATTAACTTGACAATAATACTTTTGGAAAGGTTCTTAAAATACTAAAAATGCCTCTTTTTTTGCAAATGAGTCAGCTACCCTACTATAAAGCCCTTCATAATTCTTGGTGTCACTTTATTTTTAGTTATGTCAGGTAAGTCTAGCTGAGTACCTTCTTGTACTCAGGGTTTTATTCCCACTTGTTGCAGATGGGCAGATGTATTACGGCTACTGTATCAACTGCCTTTATCCTGCGATGGGTGATGTTTAGGACCATGGGCATGGTCATTCTTTACGTCTCGTCTAATGCTTTTGTTGGAGATGATCATTAGCTGGCACTGTATTTGAACTCCGTGTGAGTGTGTGTGGTTTCGAACAAATGGCTTCCGCTACTTCTATTTGAACTCGTTTTGTAATAACTATGTTTAAACTCTGATGTACCTGTGATGCGAACTTTTATGTAATATGTGATAGTGACCGCTAAACTTATTACGATCTTGGCTGGTATGTGAGTTGGTTTGAAATCCTTCGTGATTTCATGGACTACCGGGTTATACGGGCTTAAGTTTGCTAAATCGTCTGCTCTGGCGGGTGATTTTCTTACTTAATTTCGTATAATTGGTCGGTTCTGTTACAGGTCAAAGTTTAGAATTTTATTTTTTTAAGAAAAGGATAATGCTAGTGTACCTTAATAAGTCTAGAAAAACTACTAAGTGATTCATATTGTTGAGATTTTTCCAAAGTAACATCTATGTTTTCCCCGTATGCTTGGAATTCTTGCACAACGTTTCCACTTTCTTCATGTTGTGCGGCTTTCTTTGTTTTCTTCTTGTTTGTATTGTTCTTCTTTTTCTTCTGAAATTTTTCAACCCAAGATTTCTTCCGTTTTGATCCACCATTTGGCTTTTCTTTCTTCTTAAGACCAGCAATATTTGCAAACTGTTTAGGTAAGTTAAATGGTGCTTGAACACTAGAATTTTCAACATCAATTTTAGGAGTTTCTCTAATTTTTCCTTACACCTACTTACTCACATTATGAAGTGCCTCTTCAACATGCAAGCAGCAATCTTCAAAATCAACAGCTCGTGAGCCAATGGAAAGAATATCCGGCAAAGATTTTTGTATCTAAGTGTAGCATCTAACTTAGGATTTTCCACTATATCCCTCCCATGCATATCTTGGATAGTCTCTGACCTTGCGCCTCGAGTCCATCGCTTCAAAATGTATCTTTCAGGCAATAACTTAATGTTCATCAAATCGAGACCTTTTAGTGCATGCCTACATAATATACCAATTCTTTCAAAGAGTCGACAACTACATGTGATAATCTGATCAGCAAGGTTGACTATAACTGTACGCTCTTCTTCAAGTGTAGATGACTCCCCAAGAGCTCCAATTGCAATGGAAAATTCAGTACTTCTGTCTGAATCTACTATGTAAGCTGCTAGCGACTTTTCATATTCAGCTTGGAAGGCTTAAAAAATTGCAGGTGTATATATCTTACTAGTTTGTACCAATATAGGTGACATCATCCCAATTCTTGGTTGTTTCTTTCTAGATTCAAATTCAGCCTGTAACTCCCTCTCTCTTGTCTTCAACAACATGCTCCACATGCTTTAGAAACCTAACGATGTCAAGATCTGATTTCAAATGCATTTTCAATGCATTATTCAAGCTCTCACTTAGTTGTGTACTTCGCATTCCTATTGAAAAAACATCCAGCATGTAACATTCAGCCCACTTGTGTCTCAACATGTAAATGCTGTCCAGCCAGGTCGATTTGCTTACCTTTCCTCTCATAACATCAAAAGCTTCTTTAAATTCTGCCTTTTGTTCATACTGGTACATGCAAGCACTGAAATCTAACAAGATACTTGACTCTTCTTCAGTATCGGACTCTTCTTCATTCTGAGAGCACAAGTGCTTTAATGCATTTTGCGATATATGCCAGGTACATAAACCATGCCATGTACTAGTGAATACATGGGCCACCGCCTTTTCCATTGCACTATCTTGATCAGTAAAAATTGTTTGAGGATGTTTTTATTATGTATTGACAAAAATACATTGAATAACCACTTGAATGACTCGAATGTCTCATCATACATCAGATCAACACCAAATACCGTGGTCTCTCTAAATTGGTTGAAACCTACAAACACACCAAATGGCCTATATTCTTTGTTGGTTCCAAAGGTAGTGTCAAATGTGATGACATCGCCAAAGTGCGCATAGTCGACAATCATCTTTACATCACCCCAAAATATATTGGTTATATGTTCTTCACAATCCATTTGAATGGCATATTGAAAGGAAGGATTCTCCATAGATTTATCTTGAAAATACTTCAGCAAACTTCCAGCCTCACCATATATCATCTCTCTTTGGCGCTTGGTTCAAATATTTTTTATGATCACGATGAGTGTATCTGAGGTTACCTGATCCACCAACATATCTACCAAGAAACTCATGTACTACTTAGTGCAATTCCAGAATCATCAGCCACATCAATATCAATAGCCTGATGCTTAGAAATGTTTCTCTGTGATGGCATCAGATGACTTGTTTGTGCAGTCTGAAGAATGTGGTTGTGCTCAACAAATAAGTCATGTACTTTGTAAGTCCGATTTCCTCTGTCTAAAGTAATGCCCATACGAACCATGCAGCATGTTCTTGTATGCGCCCAATTACGCTTGCAAACTGAGAACTTTTTATCTTCAACCCGAGAACCTTGATTTGAACAAACAAATCTACAGGTTGTTACTAATCCATCAAGACCACTCTTGTTTGCATAGCACTTTCGAACATCAAACCCCATCCTACCACCATATGTGACCCAGAGGTTCCATGCCTCATCAACACTGCTAAATGTCATACTTATTTTAAGAATCCAAAAAGGAGTTGCAGCCACCCTGTAGTTATAAATATAAATGGCCCCGTTCGGCTTACCCAGAAACCGACTTGTTCGGCTTGTTTTTTTAGCTAGAACAGTGTTTTTCTCTCCCAACAATTCAGCCAGAACAGTATTTTCAGCCAAGTTTCAGCAAGCCGAACGGGAACGGGGCCAATTGTGTCAGTTCTATGTTTTTATCAGTAACAATCACAAGAACCAGCCAGACGAAATCAAAATATTGTGTTTCCCTAACATTCTTAAGACATTTCAATAACTTTAATTCAACTATGCAGGAATTGATAGCTAGCATTGGAACAAGGATTAGCACAACCTTGCAGGCGATTCCTCGAGCACCTGTTGGGCGTCATCCATGGCACCATCATCTGCAGCTGTTGTGGTCTCTTTTGCTAGAATCCTTTGCGCCATGGAAGCTTGCACGGGGGCATGGGGAATGTGCGTGGCGCTGGCCTTCTTCGACGTGCACGCCTTGCTCAGTACTGTCGACGCGGATGGGATGAGGATGTTGGAGGACGGCAGCTTCGACAGGCGCATGAGGAGCCGCATTGCCTCCACTAGGTGCGAGGAGGGGTCCTGGGCATTTCATGGCGCGGCAGCTCGCCGGCCTCCCTGCGCTCGCCCTCCGCCCTGCTCTTCTTGTTATGGCGCCAAAGCTCCAGAGTTTCCCTCCAAGAATCCTAGGAAAAGGAAAAAGAAAGGAGGGAAAAAAGATCTCAAATCTTACCGTTCCTAATTAGATGAATGGCTCACATATGGCCACTGCATATCTTGCAGTGTGAATGCCCACTGCACAGGATCTGTGTCCCGCGACTGCTGCCATGTAGGTGGTCGCGGAGCGCGCCGTGGATAGTATAAACTCGAATACCAGGATGCGCTTGTCGCACAAGCCCAGCAGTTGCAGCAGGTTGTGGTTCACGCGTGACATCAGCAGAAGCTCCGCGCAGAGCGCACTCTGCGTCGAAGTGACACCGCCGACGGCCACCAATGCCGCTGCGCTCTGCCTGCTTGCTGGTCACCTCACACTAGGGGAGCTCGGCGCGGTACACCAATCCGATGCTGCCGCTCCCGAGAGCCTGTTGGTGAGGCGTGACAGTTCCCGGAAGGCATGGAACCGGAGAGAATTCGGAAAACAAGGAGTCAAACAGAGCGGAAAAAGGCCACGATTTTTTACCCATACCTAGGCCGTTCTCTAGTTCATGGACTAAAAATTTTAGTCCATAAATTAAAAGTGGACTAAAGTGGTATTTGGTTTCTTAAATTAAAATGGACTAAAGTGGAGAGAGAGGACAATAAATGAGAGGCATGGGTGTCCCCAACACCTTTTAGTCTATTTTTGTGGACTAAAGGCCTAAAGAATTTTAATCCACTTTTAGTCCAAGTGTTTGGCTGTTTAGTCCAACTAAAGTGCAGATTTTAGTCCAAAATGCTTTAGGCCGCGTTCGGCTTGCTGAATTTTGGTTGAAACTGGCTGAAAACACTGTTTTTGTGAGAGAAAAAGACTGTTCCGACTAAAAAAAGAAGTCGAACAAACCGGATATAGGGTAAGCCGAACAGGGCCTTAGTCCATGAGAACCAAACACCCCCCTACAGCGAGATGATAATAATCCTAGATCTATATATGTGTGTTGCAACGAGAGTAAGAAATTTCAACATAACAGAGAAGCACTTAGAAAAATGTTGAGTCATTGAATTTCAGGAGCCTATCTTTTTTATTGTTGTTCAGAATAATGCAATTTTTTTTATGGATAAGAAGATATAAAATTATATAATATGCAAACTTACGGCCCAAACTCCATCCGGCCCATTGCAAGTAGCGTGTGTACGTCGTTTAGGACTTGAGCGTTGGCGTTTTGCTTTTTTGACGTTGAACATCGTTTTGGACTTGGATTCTGACAAGATATTTTGACCACCCGGCCAGCGCAGACGATAACAGTAATTATTTTTTAGGTGTATAGATACATGACACATGAGTACAAACTGGAACATGAGTACAAATATTCACAAAAAAACAGCCTTGTGCATACTGCATAACAGTCCGCTTCCTGTTAATCCGTTAACTGAAATTGGGCATCAAGTACTACGCCATTGCCGGACTCCTCCTTAGCACTACTCAATTTAGGACCCCATCTCATGTGTTAGATTTTGGCCATGGCACCGTTTGGATGTCAAAATTTTTGGCGAAATGCTACTGTAGCATTTTCGTTGTTATTTGATAAATAGTGTCCAATCATAGTCTAATTAGGCTTAAAAGATTCGTCTCGTGGATTTCGTCTAAACTGTGTAATTAGTTTTATTTTTTATTTATATTTAATGCTTCATGCATGCGTCCAAAGATTCGATGTGACGGGAAATCTTAAAAAATTTGGTATTTTGGAGTGAAACTAAGCAGGCCCCATGTTGCCTTGATCCGTCAATTGTTTTCTTGTTCATTGTGTCCTTAATTGTTCTTCGATTGCTAGTAGGTTTAAGGTTCTTTCCATGTTGGCACTCTTATCAAAAGATTAGAAATCGTCTTTGTTGCGCCATCCCATCATCAGTAACCAAGCCGCCATTCTCTACTTCGAGGGGTGTCGTTGCTTTTGCCATCGCCTCGTGAACTACTGAACTCTTAGATTTCCAGGGTTTGTCAGAAGTTTGATGATAGAACAAAGGGAATCAAACGAAAAGACATGGAAAATGGGATAAAAGCTTATCCAGAAAACTTTGATATCATCATTCAACCATACATAGGTGCGGAAGCAGATCATGACTCTTCCTCCTTCCCTCCCTTTCTCCCCATTATTCTTCTTCCTTCTTCCTTAAAAATTATAGAGGGGTTTCAAGGAGGGCTTCATTCGTTTTAGAGGCAGTAGGGGAGAGGGCTCAAGCCCCATCCGTCCTACGCTAGATGCCTAGATCTGCCCCTAACCATACATGAGTACAAACTGCAACACGAGTACAAATATTCACAAAAAAATAAAAGCCTTGTGCATACTGCATAACAGTCCTTCCTGTTAATCCGTTAGCTGTAATTGGGCATCAAGTACTACGCCACTGCCGGACTCCTCAGCTCATCCGATCGCCTCCCGCTTCTCCGGCGCACGGAACCCGTCGGGCTCGTCCGCCTTGCTGGCCGGGTGGTCAGGTCTGAGCGCGTGGTACCTGCTCCCCTCCCGCCCGTATGCTCCGCCGGCGTCGCTCTTCGACCTTGCCAAGATCGGCTCCGCCTCCGGCCGCGCCGTCTCCCCACGCTCGCTGTCTCCGCCACCACCACCGCCGTGGCGGGCGCGTGAGTCCACTGTTGTGTTTGTCGTCACGCTGCTCAGCGGCGTCCTCTCGCACGACGACAGTGGCGTGCTCTCGTACGAGTGGTCGCCGTCGAGCACGTCGTGGGTCGACAGCCACTGCATGGCCTTCTCGAGGTACTCGTCCCTCGGAGCCGGCGCCTTCCTGCCATCGCGGCCGCCGTGGTCATGCCCGTGCCCGTGCACGTGGCTTGATGAGTGGCTTCTCTTGCCGCCTGGCAGCAGCTTCTTGATGTTACCGAGAAGCTTGAGCTTGCGCGGCCCGGCTTTCTTCCCCGGTGCAGCAGCAGCAGCGGGCGAGGCGGCCATCGCCGTCCCCGTCCCGGACCTAGCACAAGGGCTCCGCTGAGGCTCGCAGTTGCTCGCTGGCGATCGCTCGTAGCTGTCGCCGTCGACGGACTCGTGCAGTGGGGAGAAGTGGGCGGGGTCGAAGCCGTCGAGGCCGGGGTGACCGTACCTCAGCATGAGCTGCTTGGCCCTCTCGCTGGACCGGAAGCTCATGCTCCTGCTCAGCTCCAGGGCCGATGACAGGTCGTCTCTGGAGCCGACGCGGCGGTTGTCAGCGCTGTGGCCCTGTTGCTCGGCTGTGGGGTGGGCACCATCATGGTCACGGAGGAGCTCATGGCGGAGGCAGGTGTTGACCCACTTGAGGTAGACGAGCTCCTCGACGTGCGCGCAGTGGTCGTTGCGCAGCTGCTCGATCTGCCTCGTCAGCCTCTCGTTGCTCTCTCTCAGATACGTCCTCTCCTCAACCATGCCCTCCTGCATCTGCTTGCCAAAAAGGTCAATTCAGTATATATATTGCACGTCTGCTTGCCTCTTGTACCAAAAAGGTTCTGTACCAAAAGTTTGTAACTATAATCGATCAGTGGCATCTCTTGTACTTGCCTCACAAAGCATGGTGAAAAAGCTCAGAATTGTTACTGCTACTACGGTACTACCAATGGATCAAAGCTTAAAATTACTGAAAAGCTTTTGACAGACACCATTTCTGGAAAGCATAGTCATGCTCACGGTATTTCCAACTATAAGAAACAGAGAGATTCTGATTTTGAACTCGTATCGAGTTAGCAACTACCTCTGCTACTACGGTAAGTTGCTTTTGGGCTGTTTAGAACGCAGGAATTTTATATAAGTCACACAGGAATTTCATAAGAATTAGTTTAATTTCACAGAAAAAACACAGGCATCTTTCTTCTTTTAAAACACTTGTCCTACTTTGGACTTGGAGTGCTAGCTGAAAGCCCGAAATCTGTTGTGGTTGTGGCTACATACGATCAGGTCAAAAAAATTGTATGCGTAATTTCAAAATTCGCATGAAGGGAATGTGTGGGTAATTGTTGCTGAAGGAGATGTGAAGATATAAAAAGAGATGTGGAAGAACTATTCCCTTCCTTTGGCTTTTGAGGGTTTTCAAAGGTCTGAAACGACTATTCAATAAGGTGGATGAAGCTTATGACCCTATCATGTTCAGTATACTAGTAGTACAAGAAACAGTGATATATTACCCAATTTTTTATAATTTGACTTTTTTTTAAAAGAAAATTTACGTTTGGCCCAGGAGACGTAAACTCATCTTTAGACCCTGTGGGTCAGCGCCAGGACTCATGACGCCGAGATAACACGTCTCGACGCCACAGATCTTGACTCCGAGGTGTCTAGCCGTGTACAACAGAACATCCTAGATGATGTTGACATTGGTCAATACCTTGGTGCCAGAATACATGACTTTCAAGATCGACGCGCCAGAATACATGACTTTCAAGATCGACGCCACAGATCTTGACGTCGAGATCGGAGCCGTACAAGCGGCACCACACACCGCTCTCCTCTCCTCCCTATGACACGGAGGGCTCCTGGGTTTTTACGGTGATTCAGCTTTTCAGCTAGCCTACCCCTACAGAGGCCGGATGCCCGGGCAAAGATTCGTTTTCCTTTCCACGGCCGCAGACGGAAGGCAGATGCAGCTGTAGCTGTCTGGGGCTGGCTGCCCTGCCCTGCCCTGGCCCCCGTTTCCCGGCTCCGGCTTTGATCGAGTTGCATGCGTCACGTAGGGCCACATCACAGGCATGGCAGGGAGAGAAGCTAGCTAGAGACCCTTGGCAGGCAGTAGCTGATCTAGGCTATGTTCGCTTCGTTGGAAAAAAAAAAGCAAAACACTGGTTCAATTGATTTATTGTTAGAGAAAAATACCGCTTCGCTTGAAAAAAAAATCAAAGACTGATTTGATTTGTATCACTGCTTTTTTTTCCACCTCTCATCTAGGTACAACTGTAGTATCTATTCGTGATCAGACATACACCAACGTCACACACACCACACTCACTCACACAACAAGTACACAAACAGATCCTACAACTATACCTAGATTCTAAGATCGCATTCTTTGTGAGATCACCGGGTCCATGGATCCGTAGACGACGAGGTACGTCGCTTTCCCTTTGTGGTTCCACGCGCAAAAGACAATAGAGTTATTTAAAGGCGAACCCGACGAGACACCAGAAAATCAAAGCCACTAGGGCTCGATCCCTGGCCGGCAAAGTCCAAGCCACCGGGCCTTGCCACCCGAGCTATGCTCAGTTCTCGATTCGTATCACTGCTGTGCCGATGTGTTGTCGATCTTTTTTTAGCCCAAGAAAGAGGATAAAACAGGTGAGGAGACTAACCTAACCATCGTTGTTAAGGGAGTGTTTGGTTTCTCCTCTAAACTTTAGTCATTGTCCTATTGAATGTTTGGACATATGCATAGAGTATTAAATATAGACTAACTATGAAATTAATTGCACAGCTTGCGACTAATTTACGAGACGAATCTTTTCAACCAAATTAGTTCATGATTTGACAATGTAGTGCTACAGTAACATATGCTAATGACGGATTAATTAGGCTTAATAAATCCGTCTCGTGACTGATTCTGTAATTTGTTTTTTTATTAGTATCCGAACACCCCATGCAACACCCTCACATGACACATTCTAAATTTTAGTCACCGAATCCAAACACCCTCTAATTAAAAAACGCTACTAACATCAGTACTAGCTCATTCATTCATGTAATAAAGGAGTGTTTGGATCCGGCTATTAAAATTTAGGAAGTATGCCGGATGGATGTTAGATGGGGTGTTCAGATACTAATAAAAAAATAAATTATATAATCCGTTAATATTCCACGAGACGAAATTTTTAAGCCTAATTAATCTGACATCAACACATGTTTACTGTAGCAAAACATTGTCAAATTATGTACTAATTAGGCTTAAAGATTCATCTCATAAATTAGTTGTAAACTATGTAATTAATTTTATAATTAATCTATATTTAATATTCTATATGCGTGTCTAAATATTTAATAGGACCGTCACTAAAATTTAGAAGGGGACACCCCTAAGGCAGGCTAGCAGCCGTAGGACTAGTAGCGGAGAGCTGTGAGAGGATGGATGGATGGGTGAAAAGAAAGGAGACGTGTGCAGCAGCTAGTGTACTGTAGAGGTGATCAGACAGAGGCAGCAGCACACCACCGGCCACAGTGTCGTCGGTCTGTCTGGGCAGTCTGGCCCTGCCCTGCTGCGCTTGCTGACGACGCGGCTCCGGTTGGCTTGCTACCGCTTGCGCGTCTCATCATCTCCGTCGTAGCTCATCATATGACGGTTCCGAGGCCGGCGTTGTACTAGGGCGCTGAGGTACCGGTCATATCAACGATGTTCTATTGTGCACGATCAAGCCAAGATTTAAAGCGTAGACGTGTTACCTCACGAGTCATAGCGCTGATCGTTAAGATCCAAAGATGAGTTTAGGCTCTGCCATATTTTTCAACTTGTTTTTTCAGTCTCTAGCAACAAATTAGCCAAAACAATATTTCGGTTTGTGTTTTCAGCGAAGCGAACGGGCCTTTAAGTCTCCTAGGGGACTAAACGGAAATTTTCTTAAAAAAAATCAAATTGTAAAAAAATTAGGGATATATGATGAGGCAGAAATAAGGTAGATTGGTTAATAGATTTTTTTGAAAAAATGGTGAAGATGACTAAGTTCATACATTATCCATGCATTAAAAAAATACTTCAAAGAACAGACGGTGATCAAACGCTTTTTTTTTAATGAAGGTGATCAGACGTTGCTGTCCTGTACCATCGTGACACCGCAGCATGAATGAACCATTTAACTCATCGTGTCAACAGAACATCCAATAACTCAGGTACGGTCGCCAAAAAAAAAACTCATCTTTAGAAGGATCTAAGCATGACTTTGGCTTTGGAATAACAAACCCGGCATGAGCTAATCTATAGCCCGTTCGGGAGACCGTATCGTATTGTGGATTATTTACTGCTGGCTGGTTTGATGTGAGAGAAAAACACTATTCTTAGCTGGAAATTTACGATCGTTTACGAGCAAGCGAACAAGTCAAATAAAGCTGTGACAGTGACATAGCAAATTTGGCACAAATTCTAGTCTATGCTTTTTGGCGACCTTTATTCCCAACAAGAGGGAATGGCAAACGGCATTTCGCCAACATAGTTGCAAATCTCATTGGCACTATTCCTGAATGGAAGAATATTAGTTTGATTTGATTACCCCATGTTCTAGCAAGAAAACTACGTGCCGTCATCGAGACAAAGGAAAATTTCGATCCAATTAGCGCTAGATTTTTATCATTTCATATTCGTATTCATAAAAGGCTGAGAAACGACGTGTAAGGTTACCATCTTCAGCTCTTTAATAACGTGATATGATGAGCTACTCAACCTAATGATTCAATAATAATACTATACTTATAATTAATAAGAAGTAAAATAGGAATTACGTAATTCAATAAAACTCAGCACAAATTCCAGCCTCTGCTTTTTTGGACTTTTATTTATTCCCAACACAA
Source organism: Miscanthus floridulus (assembly GCF_019320115.1). Lineage (NCBI taxonomy): Eukaryota > Viridiplantae > Streptophyta > Magnoliopsida > Poales > Poaceae > Miscanthus > Miscanthus floridulus. Next base: position 76,291,791 of record NC_089585.1, read on the forward strand.
GGGAATGACAAAAGGCATTGCACTTGCAAAAGCACACTTGCAAATCACATAAAACATGCCTAGTCGCAATTATTGCTGACTGCACAGAATAGGAATTTCCAACCATCCATATGAACCTCGTGGACCGAACTACTTTTCATTACTCCTTATTATATTTTGCTGATTTTGTAATCATTTTTCAAAAGGTGTAAACCAACGTGCAAGGTACCATCTTCAACGGTTTACCACGTTACGATAAAGCTAAAATAGCACCCAATACAAAAAAATTTACCAAAAATAACATTTGATAACCACACAAACACAAGGTAATATGTAACTAGATTATACTGAAGACAGGAATTAACTAAGACAGCAATTACCTCAGGAACCAGATTAACCGAGGCGGACGCGTCCTGCAGCCGGAGGGCGAGCTCCATGTTGTCCTCCTCCAGCGCGGCGTTCGCCTTCCGCAGCTCCGCGACCTCCGCCGCCAGCGCGGCGGCCCTCTCCTCGCCGCTGCTCTCGAGCTCCGCCACCCTCGCCCGGAGCGCCGCCGCCTCCTCCTGCTCGCCCTGCACCCGCGCCTTGACCGCGCGCAGCTTCTCCCTGGCGCGCGCCAGCTCGGCGCGGGCGGCGTCGAGCTCCTCCACCTGCGCCCTGAGCCTCCCGTTGTCCTCCTGCAGCGTGGAGACCTTGAGCTGCAAGAGCCGCGTCTCCGTGTCGGCGGTCGCGACGCGGCTCTCGAGCTCCCGCACGGTGGCCTCGGCCTCCTGCGACCGGAGGCCCTCGACCTCCTGCAGACGGAGCTCCAGCCTCTGCTCCCGCTCCAGCAGCGACAGCCACAGCTCCCGCCGTTCTTCTTCTTCGTCCTCCGGATGGTCCGGCTCTGTCTCGGTTTCGTCGTCCGCATTTGCTACGGCGACTACTGGGGCCGGCATAGCCTCCATCTCCACTCGCGCGACAATATCCGGCTCGTCGTCGTCTCCGGCGCCGATCGACGCGCCGTGAATCACGTTGTCCGGAGATTCATCCTGGAATTTGAAGATCATATCAGTCATGGCTCTAGCTAGTCCAAAAGTTTCTTTGTGAAGTCGGCATCACCAATCTGATGGGATCGAGAACTCACGTCTGGGTTTGACGACAGAATCCTGAGCCCATCATGAGGAGCACGAAGAGCACGAGGCCGCGGAGCTGCAAGAAAAATCCACAGGGAACATAATCAAAGCCAGCGTCAAATCTAAAACGCGGACAAAGCGCAAAACGGATTGCTCGAATCGCGCACCTGAAGTCGGAGGAGGCAGAGCGGCCGCCGGCAGCCGGCGGCGGCGAGGCCGCTGATCAGACGCATACATCGCCGCAAGGCAGAGGGAAACGGCAGCGGCAAGCGCGGCGGCGGACACGGCGGCGTTTACGGAGTCGTCCCCACCATCCGCCGCGATCGCCATGGATCCTCCTCCTCCTCTCCTCTGGCCGTCCTTGCTCCATCCAAGAAGGCGGCTGAAGAGCGCGGAGAGCGAGAAGCCGAGCAGCGTGCGGTCGAGGCCGGGGTTTGCCGGATCGAACTGGAGAAGGAATCTCAGGCCAGCAGGTCCTGCTCCACCCTCGCCTCCCTCCATCCCGTCAATCCGCCATGAGTTGGGCGAGTGCTCTCCGATGATTCCCCGTGGGCAGGCCCAGTGGGCAAAGAAACCGAGCCCGTGCGCGTGCCGGGTTGAGGTTGAGGCGAGGGCGGCGGCCCCATGGGGTAGGTATATATGTCAACTCGTGCAATGGTCAAAGAAGAGAAGATGGAGAAGAATTGGTGCGAGACAGATAAAAAAAAAACAGACAATTGCGATTAAGATTTGATTCGTTGTTGCATGGATGTGAACAGGGCGCGGAGGAGAAAAGCATCAGAGAGCAGAGCTCCACACGAAAAGCAGAGGTCAGTGTCTCTTGATCCCTTGTTCTTTTTTTTTTCTTTTGGTGGTCTGCACTGTAGATACAGAATTACAGATGGGATGATGGATGGTCCGCGTCTCTCTGCAATGGATTGCTTGGGTTCAAAACTTGGGTGTGTGCGATTTATGTACAGTGCTGCTACTCGGCGTGGAGGAGGTGGGTGGTGGTTGCATGACGTGGAAAATTTCTACGAAATATTGTTTGCTTTTGGAAAAGTTTTGGTGTTTGTGGAGACAGGACAAAAGATTTGTTGGAGTTGTGGAGTCCTGCAGATATATGAGTGTGTCATCATGCATGCGCGATGCACACAATACAGTGGGCCACAAAACCATGTACAGGTTTTGTTTGACATGGCAATTTGACGATTATTTAAGTTGATCACCGCTCTTTTATTAAGTATCATAGTAACATGGCTCTGACTCTATATATCTTGTTTCCACCGGCGGTCTAGAATCTAGATGCCAAATGTCGCGCAGGCCTCTCAATCTCATGTACTATGGTACAGTGACAGACAGGCGTGTCCGCGCAGCAAATGGACCGGATGGAGGCCATAAGATAGTGTTTATTCCCCAGCAGTGGCAGCTGCGATCACAGCACTTGCTGTCGACTGTCGTCTGTCGTTGAACTCCCACATGGAATGGAAACGGGACGTCTTTTTCCACGGTTTTGAACCACGTGATCACCCAGAGTTTAGTTCCTGTGGGCTGTGGTAGTAGTATGCTGCCGTTCGACATAGTAGCCTTTATCTGCTTTTCTTTCGTTTCAGCGCAGGAGCACTGTATACAGCGGTTTATTTTTGGTTCACTTAGTAATTAGTATTTAGGTTCTTATGAATTATTCACGTCAGCAGTTGACTCAGTTGCACGGCACCAGGTTTTGTGGTAACCGCCGCGGTATCGAAGCCACAAGGCAAACCGGGATCGAGTAGCGGCAGCGTCCGGTTGTCGCGCTCTCCCTCTCTTTCTCTGACGAAGTGATGACCCGGTGCACTTGTGTGTAAAGCGGACCTAGCGACAAAGCGGCTACGGCTACAAGCGCGTCTTTCGCGGCCGCCGGCCGTTGCGCGCGCGCCTTTCGCGGCCGCCGGCGCCGCTCCCGAGGGTGATCTCGCTGCGTGCATGCGTCACCGTGCCGCCGCGCCACTGAAAACGCGAGGAAAAGCTCGCGCAGGCAGGCAACCGGGCGTGTCATTGTCATGGCAGCGTTCTTCTCTAGGCAGGCTGTTTCGAATCGAAAGATTACAAGTTTTTTCACTCTCTCTTCGTCACATCAAATCTTTAGACATATACATAGAGTATTAAATGTAGATAAAAAAAATAACTAATTACACAGTTTGATTGTAAATTACAAGACGAATCTTTTGAGCCTAGTTAGACTATGATTGGACAATAATTATCAGATACAAACGAAAATGTTACCGTACCGAATACTGATTCCTAACCCCAATCTAAACCAGGCCTTATTTATTTATAGCGGCCTGGATCTGGGAAGCTTCTGATTTCAAGTCACCATACACAAAAACGTTCGACTCTTATGCCATTCACGTCCGTGTGTTTCAAATTTGTGTCGATCTGGTGTCTCCTGAAACGGGTGCTCCAGACTTTCGAGCACAAAATGGTTGTCACGAAAATTTTTCAAATATATATGAAAAAACTTCTGGTGATATAGACTATTCTATCATCAAACAACCCTCAAAGTTTAAATGCAGGCAATGACTGGTGTAAGGAGAATTGGAAGGAACAAATTTCAAACTTCCTTTGACTCCCATAAATTTGTTGTTCTTGCTCGTTGCTTCACATTTGTTTCTGTTTTTTATTTTCAGATTTTACTCTTAAAAATCCCAACGAAAAGTGGCTTGGAAGAATATCATTTTTGAAAATTAAGCTACGAATTTATTTCCATTGGTTAATATTAAACAATATAGAGTAGGGAGGGCTGTGAAGTTTGGGAAAAAAATAGCGGAAACGGTTCTTAATGGGCATAAGTTGTGGGCACGTGTCAGGGATTGACGAACATGTCCATGTACAAACATCCAATTTATAAGATTGCTGCATAAATTTAGGAGGAGCAATCCGTAATAATAATATAATGCATTGGATGTTTTCCTCATGACATAGTGTTGTGTATCCTGGTAGCAGATATCCATGATTGCCTCATTAGAGCAACTCCAAGAGACTCTTTATACCATTTTTAATTGCTAGAAATAGAGATTTTGATAAAAAAAATTCCAACTACTTCTTTATTTGGTTATCCAAATATAGCCGTCTTCTATTCTGGATTTCTCGCTATCTAAAGATAGAAAACAAGAATAACTCCCTTGAGTACATGCAAGATTTAGAAAAACTGTTGGAGAGCGGAGAGATGTATAAAACTGTTTTATGTAAATGGTTCTCCAAATGATGCTTTAGAGAGTGAACTTTACAAAAACTCGTGGAGATGCTCTTAGGAATGTCTCCACCAATTTTTCTCTCCTAAAGTTTCACAAGTGCTCAAGGAGATTTCCTATGTCTCGCACTAGGTCGGAAGTAGCTGTAAGCCTGTAACATCGAATAGCCCCGCAAAACCTAGCACATGGCCCAGCCCACTAACGAAGGTACAGCAGCCCATAGGAGCCATGCATTTTTCTTCTTCTTTTTTTGTTGTTTCCCTTTTTAATTTCCTTTTTTATTGCTACACGGCCTACAAAGATGAAAGGCTACTCCCACCCCCACCCCACATACCCTTTCGTTTCTACCCTGATCTTTCTTTTAATACTTGCCATTATTTTCATTATGTGTTACAAATTACGTGTCTTTCATCAATTCAAAATGCTTCTCAATATTTTCTTGAAGCTCTGTCTATATGTTCATCTTTTCATGTGCAAAAAATTATAATTGCAAGCTCATAATATTGAAATTGTAAATTTAAATGTTGATTAAGCTATGCATATCAAGAATGACACACATGGTTCAACATTTTGTAAATAAAAAAACCAGGACAACAATTTGAAATATTATTCAAATTTTCAAAAACACTTTAAGATAATAAATGCACATCTCACATTTTGAGAAGTCTTTTTTTTGGGTAACACACTTTGAGAAGTCAGGTAATTTCAAGTTTAACTAGATTTTTAAAAAATGGCATCAACATTTTTGTATCAAAATAGAATTACTATACAAAAAATATATGATATGATTAATCTAATGCTATTTATTTGGTATCATGAATATTAGCATTTTTTATATATTTGATCAAATAATCTTGAGATGTGCATTTATTTTGGAACGGATAAAGTATTAGATTTTGTTTTCCTTAAATGCCACTCAACAACACTTAGTTTGGTGGAGCTCATGTGCTCGTGCTGCTCCACCGTCCCCCCTCAACACCATCGTCATGTTGCCGGGCGCCACCCCAACCGTAGCTGCCTTGGCTGGCACGAGCGCCCATCAGCTCACTCTCCCCTTCAACACATGTTTTTTTTGGTACAGTGGCCAGATAGGAGAGCAATTTCTTTTTGATAGCACATATGGAAGACTCACAAAAAATACACATTCACAATAACATGGTGGTTCACATGGACTCAGGAACACATTCATAGTTTGAACGAACGATGCATTTTAAGTTTGAGATTTGGACTAATTAGTTACCCATCACTGCTAAAGAAAACGAGTTTTAGAGACCTTTTTTTTTTTTTCTAAAGACGCCTCTATCATAAACCACGTCTCGTCGTACAAAACTACCAACCAAAAACACTCAGGGCTAAAAACAAACGATTTAAAATAGAGGACATTAAAATTTCGGTTTAACAAATAAGGGGGAAAATCATACTACCGCAAAAGTTAAGAGGTTTAAAATTACTTTTTTATTTCCTTTTTCTTTTTAAGTAGCGAAGACATTCCGACCCAATAAATGCTCGGAGCCAATTCAAAAGCATCCGACCCAAATCACAGCCGAGCACAATACTGGAAAGCACCAAGTCACTGACACGCGGGACTGGCAGCGCAGCCGGAGAGGCGGAGACTCACACCCCCGGCGCCCTCCTGGAAAAAGCGAAAACCATATCCACGCCGCGTGGGCACTGGGCCAATCCAAGACCGCCACGTGCCATATCCGGGGATACGCCTGGCCGCTCCTCTCCCTCCACAACGGCACAGCAGCAGCGGCCAACTCCTCTCTGTTAGTCTCTCCTCGCCGCCGCCGCCGCCGACCAATCACCGCGCAATTCGAAGCAAGAGAGCCGCACCAGGAGAAGAGATAGTGAGAGTGAGAGCCCGAGGAGGGGCAGCGCGATGGGCCTCTCGGGCGCGACGATCTCCGCGCCGCTCGGCTGCCGTGGGCTGCGGCGCGGGGCGGTTGGCGGAGGTAAGGCGCGGAAGGCGGAGGCGGAGAGGTGGCGGCGGGCGGGCTGGAGCCGACGAGTGGGCGGACCGAAGGTGAGGTGCGTGGCGACCGAGAAGCACGACGAGACGGCGGCGGTCGGGGCGGCAGTCGGCGTGGAGTTCGCGGACGAGGAGGACTACCGCAAGGGGGGCGGTGGCGAGCTGCTTTACGTGCAAATGCAGGCCACCAAGCCCATGGAAAGCCAGTCCAAGATCGCTTCCAAGGTGATTAGATTCCTACTATTAATTTCTATAATCAATTTTGGAGATTGTTCTAATGATCATGATTAACATGAAGGAAATAAATTATAGATTTCGTCCCCTTTCTTGCAGTAGTATTTGGGTATTTACAGGATCAAATCCATAACATCATGCACATACCGTGTATTTAATTTGACGTACATCAAGCGTTTTGCTTCTCATTTTCTTTCCAACTGCATACCATTCTTTACCATTTGAAAGTACAATCATAACATTTTTTATGCTACATTATTATTATTATCCATCAGTTATTGTTGCTTACTTTTTCCGGGAGAAAAACCATAGCCAAACTAGTATGGTAGGGCAATCTTCAAAGAACATAGAAAAATACTGCACATTTCAATATGGAACCACGATCGTTGTCCTGCAGCCGTACTTCACGTGCTTTGGCTACAACTACAAGGACGTCCATTGAAAAGAAGGGTGATCGCCTAGTGGTAGGCAGTAGGCACGGTGTTTGACCTTCTTGGCTAATATGGTTGGTTTTGCGTTCCAGATGTTTCGAGTCAGTAGATTGACGTAATTTATCCCCGTTTTCCAGAAGAATGGTGCCTATTTGGAAATGTATGTAATTAAAATATTCTGAAACTGTATTTGATGAGAAAATGACAGTACCTCACAAAGTGAATATCACACCGCACTGTACTTTGCCGTCGATAACTCGCAATCTACTGTGATTCGTGGGAACAAAGACTGCTCACATACTTCTCAGGACTATTCTAAGCTCTAACAAGATAAGTCAGTTATACGAACTAGGGTGCCAGCACATTGATGACCGTTCTTTTTTTGTGCTCACTAGTTCCTTACATGGTATGAGTATGACAGTATGGTATGGCGTCGGGCTTTACTCCGGAGGAAGTACGGAGGAGATCGATGGATGTGAGAGCGTGCAAGGATCCGGCGGGGAGGAGCCGTGATTGCTGGCAATAGATGACGATGAACAGGGAAAGGACGCCAGGCGCCCAAGGGTGACTTGTAGTCACAATCCCAGGCTTATTCTTTCCTTAATGGAGTTGGACTCTTATAGTCCTTACAACTCGACCCTGATACTAGACTCTTGACGCTAACAGACTCCTATAAATCTGGACCAAATCTTCTAAGACCCTAACCCAAATGCTGGGACTCTAGATGAGCCTGAATACGACAGCCGATGGTGACCACGTCTGGTCCGGTTCAGGCCCTTGTGTTGTTGCGCCTTGCATAAGTCTTCCCCACCATAACATCTCTCCCCCCTCGGAAAACAGCTCGTCCGCGAGCTGGAAGGAAGGGTGGGCCTCCCGGAACTGAGGAACCGGCTCCCACGTTGCCTCGGACGCAGTCATGCCAGACCACTCGACGAGGACGTGCCAGATGCCACGACGAAGTTCAGAGCGCAAGATGCGTTCCGGTCGTTGGAGAGGCCGGCCGTGGCGAAGTGGAGGAAGCACAGGCTCGGACATCGGCGGTGTACCACGGAACGGCTTTAACACCCCGACATGGAAGACGTCGTGAATCCAGGCGCCCTCTGGAAGACGAAGCCGGTAGGCCACCTCGCCCACCCGCGCAATCACCTGGAAAGGGCTAGCATACTTGGGCCCCAACTTGCCGCGACCGCCAGGGACTAGGGACTGCGTGTGTCGATGAAGCATGCGGAGCAGTACCCAGTCCCCGACGGCAAACTCCAGGGCACGGTGCTTGGCGTCATAGAAGCGTCGAGCGTACTCCTGCGCCTGGAGGAGGCGGGCGTGTACCTCGTCCAAGAACTCATCCCGGTTGGACAACATGGTGTCGACGGCCTCTGTGCGCGCCTTCCCTGGAACATACGGCAGCAGGTCGGGCGGAGGACGACCATAGACCACCTGAAACGGAGTAGTCTAAAACACCGTGTGATATGAAGTGTTGTAACAGAATTCCGCCCACGGCAGCCAGTCCAGCCAGTCGCGAGGGCGGTCACCACTGAGACATCTCAAGTACATGGTTATGGCCTTGTTCACCGCTTCGGACTGCCCGTCCGTCTGTGGATGGAACGGAGTGCTCATCCGAAGCTGGACGCCGGCGTGGCGAAAAAGATCGCGCCACACATGCTCCGTGAACACCGGGTCACGATCGCTGACGAGGGACTCGGGAAATCCATGGAGGCGCACGATGTCCTGGAAGAAAGCTCGCGCCACTGACGATGCCGTATAGGGGTGGCCCAAGGGAATGAAGTGCGCATAACCTGTCAACCACGGTTAGGAGAACACTTTTACCGTGGACCTTGGGAAGCGCCTCAATGAAGTCGAGGGAGATATCTGCCCAGACTCGCGAGAGCACCGGTAAGGGTTGCAGCAGTCCCGCGGGGTGCAACGTCTCCGTTTTGTTCCGCTGGCACGTGGAGCAGGAACGCACGAAGTCGCCGCCGACGCTCCGATCATGCTCGATGTAGAACTCGGCACGGAGCCGCCGTAGAGTCTTTGGGATGCCCTCGTGTGCTCCTGTGTGGGCGAGCTAGAGGACGTCATCCAGTAGCGGAGACAAAGCAGGCACGAAGACGCGTCCGTCATGGAGTATGAGCCCCTCGTGGACGGTCCAGGAGGCCCCGTGCGCACCGCCGGCCACGGCGTCGCGGCGTGTGCGCAATGTGGCGTCGTTGTCTAGCTCCTGGCGAAGGTCATCGAAGAGCCGGAACTTCGGAGCCGAGAGCGCCGTGAAGGATGCCGCATCAGCGTCGCAGAGACCCGCCAAGAGCGGGGTGTCGCCGTCGCGGCGGGATAGCGCATCGGCCACCACGTTCGCCTTGCCTGGGCGGTACTCAATCCTGAAATCATACCCAAACAATTTGCTCACCCAGTGATGTTGTAGAATTGTCGAAAGCCGTTGGTCGAGCATGAACTTGAGGGCGTAGTGATCAGTCCGGACGACGAAGGCGCGCCCCCAAAGATAAGGGCGCCAATGGCGGACCGCTTGGACGAGACCGATGAGCTCGCGCTCGTATGCAGCCGCCTTGAGGTGCCGAGCCGCAAAGGGCCGGCTGAAGAAGGCGATGGGATTCCCGTCTTGATGCAGGACGGCGCCGAAGCCTGAGCCGGACGCGTCGCAGTCGACGACGAACGTGGCGTTGAAGGCTGGGAGATGGAGCACTGGCGCCGCACACAGCGCGGCCTTGAGGGCCGTAAATGCCGCGTCGGCGGTGTCTGACCACCGAAACCCCTGTTTCCGCAAGAGCTGCGTCAATGGGGCGGCGATGGTGCCATAGTCTTTGATGAACCGGCGGTAGTAGCCGGCTAGCCCGAGGAAACCGCGAAGGTTGCACGCCGAACGCGGCTGCGGCCACGACTGTACAGCGGCCACCTTGGTCATGTCCATGGCCACCCCCTCAGCCGTGATGACATGGCCAAGGTAGTGGACCGACGAGGTAGCGAAAGAGCATTTGGACCGCTTGAGATGCAGTCGGTGCTCGCGGAGGACGTCCAGGACGGCGTGGAAATGCTGCAGGTGCTCGGTCCACGTGGAACTGTAGACGAAGATGTCGTCGAAGAAGACGAGGACGCTGCGTCGTAGGAACGGCTTGAGGACGAGGTTCATGAGCGCCTGGAACGTCGAAGGCGCATTGGACAAGCCGAAAGGCATGACCAAGAACTCGAAGTGGCCGTGGTGTGTCCGGAACGTCGTCTTTGCCACATCAGCAGGGTCGACACGGACCTGGTGATAACATGAACGGAGGTCCAACTTGGTGAAGAATTTGGCGCCATGGAGTTCGTCCAGAAGCTCTTCGACGACCGGGATCGGGAACTTGTCTTTCACCGTCACGGTGTTGAGTGACCTGTAGTCGACACAAAAGCGCCAAGTCCCGTCCTGCTTCTTGACAAGCAGTACCGGCGCGGAGAAGGGGGACGTGCTGTCCCGTATGACCCCCTGCTGGAGCATTGCCTCACACTGCCTCTCCAGCTCATCCTTCTGGAGGTGGGGATACCTGTAGGGGCGGACAGCGACGGGTTCAGTGCCGGGCTTCAAGTGTATCCGATGATTACAGGGGCGTGTGGGTGGGAGCCCTGTGGGCTCCGCGAACACGTCGGCGTAGGTATCGAGGAGACGATCCAGGAGGACTGGCTCCGCCCCCTTGTCAGTGAAGATGTGGCCGGAGAGAAGCTGCTCGGCACGGCCGGCGCTTGGCGAGCCAATGCCCGTCCACAGGACGCAGCGGCTGTGGAGGACGAACGCCATGCGAAGTCCCTCAAAGTCCCACAGGATCGGCCCCAGGGTCCTAAGCCAGGCGATCCCCAGGACCATGTCGTAGCACTCTAGTGGGATGGAGAAACAGTCCACTGGGAAGACTTCATCGCCGATCTCGATCCTAGCGTTGCGGGCGAGACCACGGCACGCGACTTGATCCCCGTTCGCCACAACCACTTGTGCACCGTGGCTGTCCTGAAGCTGTAGGTCCGCGCGCCGAGCCGCCTCTGTGCTGATGAAGTTGTGAGTTGAACCGGAGTCCAGGAGTGCGGTGAACTGGTGCGCGCCAATGTGGACGTGGAGCTGCATGGTCTTTTCGGCCCGGATGCCCGTGATGGCAGACAGAGAGATCATAGGCGCGTCGGGGTCGAATGGCGGTGCAGCCGGGGTGTCCTCCGTGTCATCCTGCTCCTGCACGATGTAATCTGAGGCCTCGAGGTAGAAGAGCCTGGCACACTTGTGCCCCCTTATGTATTGTTCATCGCAATTGTAGCATAGGCCCATCTTTCGCCGTTCCGCCATCTCCTCCGGTGTGAGGCGCTTGAACGTGCGTGGCGCTGATGCCGAAGAATTGGCGCTGGAGATGGCTGGTGCAGGCAGCGCGGCTGGTGCGCCAATAGGTCGGCGCGCCAAGCGCGGTGCCGGCAAGGCAAGGGCCTGCGAGGCGTTGTGGCGCTCATAAGCGCGCGCAAGCCGCATGGCATGCTGCAGGTCCTGGGGCTCGAGGAGCTCGACGTCGACGCGGATGTGTTCCGGCAGACCGCCGGTGAACAGCCACGCCTTCTACAGCGTAGACAGGTCGCCGGCGTGTGCGGCCTGGGCTTGAAACTCCGTCATGTACGCGTCCACCGATCCTCCGAACGGCAGCCGTGCCAAGTCGGCGAGGTGGTTGGTGCTGAGGGCCGGCCCGAAGCGCTGCTGACACATGCGACGGAAATCCAGCCACGCGGGGCGGCCTATGTCGCCTTCCAAGACGAGGTACCACTGTTGAGCCACGCCCGTGAGGTGATACGATGCGAGCCAGACCTTGTCCACCTCCCGTGTCATCTGGCCGCGGAAAAACTGCTCACACTTGTTGAGCCAGCCGAGCGGGTCCTCTTTGCCATCGTAGGTGGCGAACGTGAGTTTGTGGTACTTTGGTACAGCCACGCCCTCCACCTCCGGCGGTGATGGAATATGTGACGGCATCGAGGACATGTGCGACGTCGGTGCCGAGGCATAGGGCAGACCTGTAGATGAGAACACAGGCAGCGGTGACGGTGAGTGCGGAAAGTTAATCTGGGTGATCGGCACACCTGTTGAAGGCGGTGGAGCAGGTGGCCGCGATCCGTGCACCGCTGGAGATGATAATGGCACAGACGGCGGTGGTGCCACGACGGATTCCGTGGACGCCGCAGCGCCGTCGGTGATCACCGGAGCGGATGCCGCGGGTAGGGCTGGGACCCCACCGAACCCCGGCAACCCGAATTGCGGGAATGCTGGCCGGCCGTCTAGCGCCGAAAGCCGGGCACCCTGGTCCACCAGGTGGTGGTTGACGGCTGTCATCTGGAGTTGGAGGCCCGCGATGGCCTGTGTCAGCGCCTGGAGCGCCTCCACGGTGGACAAGGGTTGAGCCGCGGCCGGCACAGTGGGCACAAGGGTGCCCGATGTGGCAACTATCGGCAGCAACACGGCGGATCGTGGCACGGCGGAGGTCGTGGGAGCAGCGGAGGAAGGAGGGACCGGCGCCGATGAGTCCCCGGAGGTCGCCATGGTCTCTGATACCAGGTTGGTATGGCGTCGGGCTTTACTCCGGAGGAAGTACGGAGGAGATCGATGGATGTGAGAGCGTGCAAGGATCCGGCGGGGAGGAGCCGTGATTGCTGGCAATAGATGACGATGAACAGGGAAAGGACGCCGGGCGCCCAAGGGTGACTTGTAGTCACAATCCCAGGCTTATTCTTTCCTTAATGGAGTTGGACTCTTATAGTCCTTACAACTCGACCCTGATACTAGACTCTTGACGCTAACAGACTCCTACAAATCTGGACCAAATCTTCTAAGACCCTAACCCAAATGCTGGGACTCTAGATGAGCCTGAATACGACAGCCGATGGTGACCACGTCTGGTCCGATTCAGGCCCTTGTGTTGTTGCGCCTTGCATAAGTCTTCCCCACCATAACACGGTAGCTTTTTGCCTGATCACACAGTAATATTGAGTTCTCTGGGCCAGTCTAATGTCACATAGCTGACTTGCTATAATTTGAGCAGTCAGGTGGAGTACTCTAGGCACAGGTATTTTGTTGCCTCAAAACCATGGAATTTTGTCTAGAACTGCACAGAACAGCAGAGCTTCAAATAGAGCCTTTGTGCCATTATTTTTTTCCTGAATACGTGTGCCATAAACTATGTGTATTCTGTCTTTGTATCCCAACGAAAATTAACTGTGTGGTCTTATGTTCTGTTTGCAGCTATTGCCCATATCTGATAAAAATACAGTACTTGATTTGGTTATCATTGGTTGTGGTCCTGCTGGTCTTTCTCTAGCTTCAGAGTCAGCTAAGAAAGGTCTCACTGTAGGTCTCATTGGGCCTGACCTTCCATTCACAAATAACTATGGTGTGTGGGAGGATGAATTTAAAGGTATGCTATTATTTGCATTGTTAAAATGCAGAGTGTCTGCATAACATCTTTGTCCGCATAACTTAACATGATGGTACTTATGTTTCTCGTTTACTGTCTAGATCTTGGTCTAGAGAGTTGTATCGAGCACGTCTGGAAGGATACTATTGTCTACCTAGACAATAACAAGCCTATACTGATTGGCCGTTCTTATGGCAGGGTGCACCGTGACTTGCTCCATGAGGAGCTGCTGAGAAGGTAAATCTTCATGTGGCAATATTGGGATTCAGAAGTATCTTTTCCAAGCATGGTGATATAATATAATTGACAAGTAGCAACACTTAAATAATTTGCAGATGCTATGAAGCTGGCGTGACATACCTGAACTCCAAAGTGGACAAGATCATAGAATCTCCAGATGGACACAGAGTAGTCTGTTGTGATAAGAGTCGTGAGATAATTTGCAGGCTTGCCATTGTTGCTTCGGGGGCAGCATCTGGTAGGCTTCTAGAGTATGAGGTTGGGGGTCCCCGTGTTTGTGTGCAAACTGCATACGGAGTTGAAGTTGAGGTACACAAAGACTGAAGAATCTGTTCATTTTAATTTTTTTTTTGTTAAAATTTGTTTCACAAATTAGACAGACCTGTTTGCTCAATAAATTTCTAGATGAAATTTTCAATATATCATTTAGGTACTAGATGTTCGTTATTTCAAAATTGTTTGAAAATTTCAGGTGGAAAATAATCCATATGATCCCAGCATAATGGTTTTCATGGACTACAGAGATTGTTTCAAAGAGGAATTCTCACACACTGAACAAGAAAATCCTACTTTCCTGTATGCTATGCCCATGTCATCCACACGAGTTTTCTTTGAGGTTGGTACAGAGTTTTTGTTACCTCTGTGATTCAGCAACCAGCAATCCCATACTTCAAATTTTCAAAATTTGTGACAAAATACCTTATCACAGGAAACATGCTTAGCTTCTAAAGATGCTATGTCGTTTGATCTACTTAAGAAGAGGCTGATGTATCGGTTGAATATGATGGGAGTTCGTATCCTGAAAGTTTATGAGGAGGTAAGAAGTTAAGGGTCGACAATTCTTAATTTATCACTCATTTATAGTCTGAAAACAAACTGAAAAATGTTCTTGGTTTCAGGAATGGTCCTACATTCCTGTTGGAGGGTCCTTACCAAACACAGATCAAAAAAATCTTGCATTTGGTGCTGCAGCGAGTATGGTGCATCCTGCAACGGGTACAGAAAAATCATCAATTTTTCACACACCAGTTTCTTCCTTGCGTTTATTGACAACGTTTCACAAAATCCATAGGGTACTCAGTGGTCAGATCTTTGTCTGAGGCTCCAAGATATGCTTCTGTGATATCCGACATCTTAAGAAACCGAGTTCCTGCAGAATATTTGCTTGGAAATTCTCAAGATTACAGTCCATCAATGCTTGGTAAGCATTCTTCTGGTATTTATTCAACTCGGTTGTACTATTACACAGCTCCAGGACAAGAAACAGTTTTACTGTGTAAAGTCCAGACACGTTAGCAAAACTTTCTGCGACTAATTGTTATATGATGTTTCAGCATGGAGAACACTATGGCCTCAAGAAAGGAAACGTCAGCGATCCTTCTTCCTTTTCGGATTAGCGTTGATAATCCAATTGAATAATGAAGGCATACAAACATTCTTTGAAGCCTTTTTCAGGGTGCCGAAATGGTAGTTGCACTTTTTGCCCTGTTTCTGTCTATTTTCAGAGAAATTCAGTGTGTTGGAGGTTACTACCTCCATAAAGTTTTGATAACCACTTTTTTTTTTCCTTCAACAGGATGTGGCGGGGATTTCTTGGCTCAACCCTTTCATCCGTCGATCTCATACTATTTTCATTCTACATGTTTGCCATAGCTCCAAATCAATTGCGAATGAACCTCGTCAGACATCTCCTCTCTGACCCGACTGGCTCAACCATGATCAAGACCTACCTGACCTTATAAAACCTTCTGCACCAGGCTGCAAGAACTCTTAGAAACTGTACAGTTTTGTAGTTGTAAATAAGTTAGAGGGGATCTGCGGGGTTCCTTTTCTTATGGCAGCGGATCTAGGGGTTACCAGCAACGCTATATGTCGGTGTTTTGGACCGGCGGGCCCTCAACCAACTAGTGAAAATGAACTGCGTGCCTCCAATCCCGGATGGTGATGCAAAGAGACACAAGGTTTATACTGGTTCAGGCAATAGGTGCCCTACGTCCAGTCTGAGAGATCGATCTTGTATTCCTTGCACCGAGGTGCTTGTACTAGGGGGTTACAAGCAGGGCGAGAGAGGGAGCTAGTCCCTGGTCTCTGTGTGGAGCGATGTGACTTGCTTGAGATGTTGATCTCAGGCCGCGGGGAAGCGTGTGTGTCACAGAGTGTTGCTTGTGCATGAGTGAGTTCGTCTGTTCCTCTTCCTATGCGTGTTCGTCTATCTCGTGCGCTCGTGTGCCTCCCTCTAGAAACGGCCCCGGTCCCTTCCTTTTATAGTCGAAGGGGGATAGGGGTGATACATGTGTTAGCTACGTGGCGTCGTGCGAACAGAGGCGGCACGTCCGAGCCCTGTAGCCTGTTACTGTGGTGGCATGGTCGATGGAGTGGTCCTGCCCTGAAGTGCTGGAGCAACGCGCCGGTCACATCCGATCTCGTGCGACGTGGGAGCTCCAGTGATAGCTTGACGCAGGGCCTGGCGGGCGACGTGCCGGTCGCTGTGTGTTGACCGCGTGAAGAGCCGAGGCTTAGTTGGTGCCGAGGCCGAGCCATAGTGGGGGGCTCGGCGGGCGCGAATCTCGAGGTTGCCGAGACCCTGAAGTAGATTGCCGAGGCGTGGAGGGAGCAGTTGGTCCTGTACACTGATTCTGAGGCTATAGTGACCCAGACTTGACTCCCCACGCCGCATCGTCCTAGAGCAGGGGTTAGGTAGCACAGTGCAGTGCGGGCGCCGGTCGTGGGCACACTACCGAGCATAGCGGCCGGTAACCCCTGCCCTGTCCTGTCCTGTCTCGGACGGTATGGTGCTGATGCGACTTCAGTCTTGTCGGTTGCTTTGCTATGTCGAGTTGTCATCCGTCTGATGTTGCGGGGAGTGATTGGTCGCATTAATTGGACGCGACGCTCTGTTGGGGAGATCGGCCGAGGCAGAGAGGCGACGGGGTTATTGCCGAGCCGGCCTCGAGCGAGATAGAGAATCGGCATCTCGTCCGAGGCTTTACGCGTGGGGCCTCGGGCGAGACGGAGAATCGGTAGACCGTCCGAGGCCTTTCGTGCGAGGCGGAGAATCGTAGGCCGTCCGAGGCCTTTCGTGCGGAGGCCCTCGAGCGAGGGGGTGGAGGGTCAGTGGCCTCGGAACAAGGCCGGAGGTTAGCCGATAGTTGTCTCTTGGCTTTGATTCTGACGGGGTCTAAGCGGTTTTTTTCGGTTTTTGCTTAGGAGACCCCTTCTTATGGTACCCGACAGTAGCCCCCCGAACCTCAGGGAGAGTGTGAGCGCTCTCCCTGAGGTTTTGATGAGACTCGGCTCGCGGCAGCTCCTGATGGTGTTTCGTACTCGAGGCCTCGGTGGGTGCGCGTGAGCGCACCGCCGGGTGTAGCCCCGAGGCCCTAGAGGAATGAATTGATTCCTTCAGGGGCTTTTCTTACGTTGTGCGAGGGGTTTTATTGCGTTTGCCGAGCCCATGAGTGCGAGTTCGGGTCGTTGAGCCTCGATTTGGTTGCAGGAAGAGCCCTCGAGCCTCTGTTCGGAGCAAGAGGGCGACCAGGGGTTCCCCTGTCTTTTTTATGCGGCCCTCACACATCCTTTTCGTTCGGAAGGAGGGGTGGAGGGTGCCATGCTACCCTCAGTGGGCGCTAAGCCTGGGCGTTCGGGTTACCCGATTTTTCGGGTCGGGTTAATTCGGGGTATGTAATCAAAATTCGGTAATGAAAATTGCTACCCGATATTTACCCTCCGACAAAAATACTACCCGGCAAATTCGGGTACCCGATTAATTCGGGTTCGGGTTCGGGTAATTACCCGATTACCCAAATTACAGAAAACAACAAAACTACACTAAATTTCAGTAGTTATCTATACATAATTTTCAGTAGCAATTGGTATAGAATTTCAATAGCAATTTGTAGAGAATAATATATTACTGTCAACTCATTCAAATAGAGAGAATTATATTCTAATAAAGTGATAAGTTAAATGGTTCAGCTAACAACACATGATAAATACAAAGACAAAAACAAATCTTTGGGTAGTTCGGGTAGTTTGGGTACGGGGGATCTACCCGAATTACCCAAACTAATTTCGGGGTAATCAAAATCGCTATCCGAATTTGGGAGCGGGTACCTCGGGTTCGGGTAATTCGGTCTGGGTTCAGGTAATTCGGGTACGGGTAATGGGTATCGGGTATTTTGCCCAGGCTTAGTGGGCGCGAGCAGTGACACCTCCGGTGAGCTGTTATCGGGTAAGTCCGAGTGGAGGCCCATGCCCCATTCGATAGGGGTCGGCTAGCGGTCCAGAGACGCACTCCAAAAGTACCAGAGGGCTTCTCTAGTGGGTGCCAGGGCCGTTCGATGGGCCCCAGTGGCTCGACGCCTCCCTACGGTGGGATCCCATTCGGAGACCTCCCTGCCGGTCTCGGACACGACTTAGGGCGTCCCGAGTAGTCGCTTGCTCGGACCTCGGCCTTGTACAGGCTCACCCATAGTCATCCCTGACTCTGTTGCCCTGGGGCGTCTGTCGAAACTCTCGGGGGCCCAGCCTTCAAACCCCTGGACCATAACGGGCTTGGTGCCCTTTATCGCATTTTTCCCTATGAGTTCGGGTTGCTTGTCTTCGACCTGGTTGTAGGAAGAGCCCCCGAGACTCTGCACGAAATGAGTGGGCGATCAGGGGTTCCCCTGGCTTTTCGGGCGACCCTCACGTGTCCTTTTCGTTCGGATAGAGGGGTTGTTTGCCGAGCCCTCGAGTGCGAGCCAGGGCCGCTGGGTCTCGGCAAGTTTGCAGGAAGAGCCCCTTAGCCTCTGCATGAAGCGAGAGGGCCGTTAGGGGTTCCCCTGACTTTTCAGGTGACCCTCGCGTGTCCTTTTTGTTCAGACGGAGGGATTGTTTGCCGAGCCCTCGAGTGCGAGCCTAGGCCGCTGGGTCTTGGCAAGTTTGTAGGAAGAACCCCCTAGCCTCTGCACGGAGCGAGAGGGCCATTAGGGGTTCCCCTGGCTTTTTGTGCGACCCTCATGCATCCTTTTCATTCGGAAGGAGGGGTTGTTTGCCGAGCCCTCGAGTGTGAGCCTGGGTCGCTGGGCCTCGGCAAGTTTGTAGGAAGAGCCCCCTAGCCTCTGCACGGAGCGAGAGTGCCGTTAGGGGTTCCCCTGCCTTTTTG